>NW_028227263.1:21820306-23020306 GCF_978045245.1 Mus caroli | reverse complement strand
GTCTTCTTACAGTGTCCTTGACCCCTCTAATTTACTTAATTCTATCCCCAACTCTTCCAGAAGACTCCTCAAGCTCTGCTTGGCTGTGGGTCTCGGCATCTGTTTCCATCCAGATTTTAATCCCTACTGAATGAATCAAAACTAAAACAGTGTACTGGGTCTTGCATATTGTGTGAACCAACCATAGTATTATCTAGGCTATTTTAATTTTTTTGTGTTTTCAATGGGCCAAGATGGATGAGACATTTTGTAAATAGACTAATACAATTTGATTGAAGCTTTTCTGAGAAGTTGAGACACTTGCAATCAGTTTTCCAATAGCCAGAATTCATTTTTAGTTTGAGCTGAATTTTTGAATAGGAGACAAAGCATGCATATGGGAATACACTTTGTTGTTCTGAAAGTCCTATCAGAATGGACTGGGGAGCTGAGTCCATGGGTAAGAGCACTTACTGTGCAAGCAGGAGGACCTGAGCTCAGAGCCCTAAGGCCAACATAAAAAGCTAAGCACAGCCTGCACGATGTCTTAGTTAAAGTTCTATTGCTACAAAGAGACACCATGACAATGACAAGTCTTATAAAGAGTTTTATTGGGGCCGGCTTACAGTTCAGAGATTTAGTCCTTCATCATCATGGTCATCATGGCAGTAAACATGGCAGCATGTAAGCAGACATGGTGCTGGAGAGGCAGCTGAGAGTTCTACATCTGGATCAGCAGGCAACAGAAAGAGTGAGTGACACTGGGCCTGGCTTGAGCATCTAAAACCTCAAAGCCCATCCCCAATGACATACTTCTTCCAACAAAGCCACACCTACTCCAAAAAGACCATACCACCTAGTAGTGCTACTCCCTATGAACCTATAAGGAACCATTTTTACTCAGACTACCACAACCTCTAACCTCAGTGCTGGGAGTGAAGGCCAAAAGAATCTCAGGGGCTTGCAGGTTGTCAGCATAGTTCCAGGATCAGTAATAGACTTGTCTCAATGGATAGGGGGAAACACCTGAAGACCTCTTTTGCATATGTATACACAGACACAAAGACACAAACTCCATCAATAATCTGATGTATGAATGACTGTTGTACAGGTCCCCTGTTCTACTCCATGTTGCAGAAACACTGTCTCTAGGATGCTACACCCAGGCTCTTGTCCAGCCAGTTGCCTTCTTAGCTCTCCTAAAGATAGAAGCCAAGGTCTTTCCCCTGCCCTTGCTCCATTCAACAGCTCCCCCCACCCATCTCCTCTGTGCCTGCTCTAGTTCCCTTTCTTTAGAGGTCTGGTTAATTACAGCAGGATCTGGGTATATGCTATCTCTTTGTCTCTACACCCCTAGACAACACTGACTGCCTGCTGTTGCTAATCCCTGGATTTCATGTATCAGTTTACTTTTGCTATGAGACAAAAGTACCACCCAAATATATCTTATAACCATCATTGGCATGTAGCTCACAATTCATATAATAGTGATTTAGGCTGGGATCAGCTGGGCCTTTATTCTGTTGATCTTAGCAATTTGCAGCCAAGTTCTCAGGGGACTCTGTTTGAGGAGCTAGCTGCCTGTCTTCTGGGCCAATGGTAGGTCCATGTGTCTGATCCAGGCATACTCAGTTGGTAGCTGGTTGAAAATAAGAAGGAGGTGAGGGGGGAAAAGAATCTCTTGAGGCCTGTTATAGTTTGGATGTAAAATATTCCCAAAGGTCCATGTGTTTGAAGGCTTGGTTCCCAGCTGGAAGTACTACTGAGAACTGATTGGAACATGAGGATGCTAACTCCATCAGTATACTAATTCATTTGTGAGCTCACAGCTGAGTGGGCTATTATGAGGTACAGCCTTGTTAGAGGAAGTAGAGGGCTTGCCTATGAAGGATGTGACTCTCTCTCTCTTTCTCTCTCTCTTTCTCTCTCTCTCTCTCTCTCTCTCTCTCTCTCTCTCTCTCTCTCTCTCTCTCTCTCTCTCTCTCCCTCCCTCCCTCCCTCCCTCCCTCCCTCTCTCTCTCTCCTTTCTAGCCACCATAAGCTGAGCACCTCTACTATACTTCTCCACATCCTCCCTCTATGATAGTTATGATATGTCCCCTCATCAAAGACCCAAAGTGACACACATGGGTCAAGTGACCATGAATTGAAAACCTCTGAAACTATGAGCCACTTTCTTCAAGTGGCTTCTTTCAGGGTTTTGTCAGAACATAGAAAACTGACTAGTATAGGACTCATACTCGGAGTCTGCACATTATTTCCTTCCAAAGGAAGTCCTCATCAACCCTCCTCGGATTCAAAGGGTAAGGAAATCAGCTCATTTCTTTATGACTAATAACAAGATCTGTCTTCATTTGCAAATCTACCATCACTTGCCATTGCCCATATTACCGTCTCAAGAAATTACCATTTTCCTAATTAGAGCCCATGTGTATATTTCAATGTGTTTTATAAGATGTGAGTTAGGGAAAACAAGAAAAATGGGGTCTTCTCTATTCAAATACCCTTGCAATTAATGTCATTAGTCTGGCTTTTTAAAAGTTAGTCCATCTCTCTCTTTCCTGCGGCACCTTAGGGACCATGGCCAATCCCTGAGTGAGGCAGATCAAGATCAAGACCAGAGTAATGAAGTGACTGGTCAAAGAAAGAGTGATGTATGAAAAAGAAGCAAAGCAGCAAGAAGAAATGATTGAAAAAACTGAAGGCTGAAGATGGAGAAAACGACGCCATTAAGAAGCAGACAGAGATCCTGTAAGAGTCCCGGATGATGATCCCAGATTGCCAGCATCGGTTAGAAGCTGCATATACTGATCTTCAGCAGATATTAGAAAGTGAAAAAGACTTGGAAGAAACTGAGGAGTATAAAGAAGCCTGTGTAGTGCTGGATTCTGTGAAGCTAGAAGACTGATATTTTTCTATACAGGATGGGATTTTTTGTATTAAATCCTGGGGTCCATTCTACAATTCGTTATTTTTTGGCCACTGCTGTGTTTAATAATATGAAAACGTGATTCTTCTTATGCAGTTGCATATATTTTTCTTTGCATAACTTAATGTGTCAAATGAGTTCATCTAATAAAATTGTTTGTTTTATACTTTTTTAAAAAAAGTCAGTCCATGTGATGTGTGTTCAAAAAAAATGGGCTGAGTAGCAACCACATGATAGGCTGTGGACTAGTATAGAATTGAAAAGGTGTCTGTCTTGAGCAAGTTAACACAATGCATGAAGATCCAGGCACTCACTCAACAAGTGCTATATAGGGTTTGCTAAAATGAAGAAGGCTAGGGATGTAATATAGCCCCATGGTAGAATCCTTGCTTACTCTGCACAAGGACCTAGGTTGAATCCACAGTACCACCAATGTCTTGGCTTGATTTCTACTGCTGAAATAAATATAATAACCAAAAGCAACCTGGAGAATGGTGGTACCTGCCTTTAAACCCAGCATTTGGGAAGCAGAAGCAGGCAGATCTCTGAGCTGGAGGCCAGCCTGGTCTACAGAGCAAGCTCTAGGCCAGCCGGGGCTACAAAGAGAAACCCTGTCTTTTAAAAACTAAAAGCAAGCAAGCAAACAAAAAAGTAGCTTGTGGAGGAAAGGGTTTATTTCAGCTAACAACTCCCAAGTTCTGCTCCATCACTGAGAGAAGTCAGGGCAGGAGCTCAGCACGGAAGCCTGGAGGCTGGAACGGATGCAGAGTTCATGGAGAAATGCTGCTTACTGTCTTGTTCCCCATGGTTTTTTCAGCTTTCTTTCTTATTAAAACCCAGAATCACCTGCTCAGGGATGACACCACCCACAATGGGATGTATGCTTGCACATTAACCATCAGTCAAGGAAATGTACCACAGCCTTGACTACAGGCCAATCTGACAAAGGCAATTACTCAGTTGAGCTTCTCACTTCCCACATATGTCTTGGTTTGTGTCAGGTTGGCAAAAAAGCAACAAGCACAGTCACACATACACAAAAGACAAAGATGGAGAGTAGAAAGGGGGGTAACCAAGACAATTAGTGTGACCGTAGGATTCACAACCTAGGAAGGGAGCCAGCCATTTTGGTCTATCTGTTGTGCAGGGAATTAAGTAACAGGAATGCTAGTATCTTCTGTATATCGCTCTATCTCCATTGCCTGACAACAGGCCAGCATGCAGTAACTGGTAAATAAATATTCATTGAGTACATGAATAAAAGATGTGTACACAGTGCTAACCAAATGCAGATGAGAAAAAATTAATTGTGAGAACAAGAGACATCTTCATCAGAACAGGTGAGTTGTAAAATGTCATCCAAAAAAGAACTGTCTTGTTCAGAGAAGAGGGCTGAAGAGAAAACTCCAGGGCCAGCAGAAGCAATGTGAGAAGTCCAAAGAGTAGGTTGCCTGGGATAGATGGGACTGGAAAGTCATCCCACACCCAAACAACCTTTGGGGTTGCCGGGGGTTCTCCTGTCTCACTTGAGTATTCAAACAGTGATTTGAACCCCTCACCAATGACAAAGCAAAAAGGCATCAAGCTTCATTGTGCCATAAAAAGTGGCCACACCCACCATTTAACCAGAGGTAGCCCTACTCAGAGGGGTATATAAATTTTGAGATTTGCTCATGTGGTTTGGGGGATTTACACAGAGGCAGCAACAAAATATCTATAAAGAATCTAAGCAAACACACAGGGGTGAGGAAGCAGAGGCCAGAAATGCCTGTGGGAGCCAGCTTGAGAGGGAAGACTTGGGAGCCGGCCAGAAGGATGCTAGTGGAAGCCTGAGCACTTAGCTCTGAGACCTTCATCAGCTTCCACTGCCCTCTTCCCTCAAATAAAGAACTAAAATCTCCTTCTTACCCCCACCCCCTGTTTGGGACTTCAGAGAAGACAAAAAGAAAGTTCCCCCATATGCCATCCCTGCCCTCCTGCAGGACAGACAAGTGGGAGTCTCAAGGAAGGGCAACAGCAGTGTCTTTGATGACATCCTGTGGCTTCATGTTCAAGGTTATTCAGAGCCTTAAATCCTCGTCCTGAAGCTTAAATCTCGGCATAATGCTCAATTTCTTTCTTATCCCAGTAGGAGCAGAGGAAAGGCTTTTGTCCTTCACCTTCAGAAAACTTTCTGGAAGGAACCAACTAGACATTAAATAGGAGGCAAGAGGTATACAGTGATTAATGCAGCCAGGGGAAGGGACAGGGAAAAATCACAGTGTGCAAATCAACAAATTTTGAGTCTCAAAGAAAAGGTCAGATAGTCAGAGCTTAAACAATCTCTCTGAGAGGAGGAGAGTAGAATTCATTTGAGGGAGACTGAATTATGTTTGGGGGAATCCAGAGAACTTGGAAAAACATGCCAGGACAAAGTGTGAACACAGAAGCATGGAAGATAAGTGAATCTCTTAGGAGTATTTAATGGGACTGAAATAAAAGACAATTGTGCGTGACGAAAGTCTGTCCAAGTGTGTTGACAGACTTCTGCCTTTCCTCCTGTGAAATGAGCTTAATGGACGCTCTGAGGTAATGGTTTTCTCCCCTCACTGAGCTGGGCTTTAAACAGACAGGGAGACACCAAAGCTGAGACTCTTCGGCATCTGCTGAGTCCTCTCTGAGTCCCTTGAAACAATCAACACATAAGGGCAGCTTCTGCATGCTGCATCCCCAGGCTACCAAACGCTTCCATTCTTGTAAGGAATTCCGTTTCAATTTCTGTTATCATAGTAAAATACATAAAACACAAAATTCACCATCTTAAAAAAAATGAGAACACAACAAACTTACTATTTTTGGTGCCTGATCTCAGTGGTACACTCAACAAACACAGGAAGAAGGAACCCCAATGGAAGACTTGACGCCATCAGATTGACCTGTGAGCCAGTCTTGATTGATAATTGATGTAGGAAGGCTTAGCCCATTGTGGGTCTGACCCATATAAGAAAGTTAGCTGAGCTAGAGAGATTTCTCAGTGGCTAAGAGCATTTGTTCTTGCAAAGGACCCAGGTTTGATTCCCAGAACCCACATAGTGGCTCCCGACTATCCATAGCTCCAGTTCCAGGGGATTTGTTGTCTTCTTCAGACCTCTTTAGGCACCAGGTATCCACATGGTGCTCAGGTGTGAGCGAAACATTCATAACATAAAATAAGTACATAATAAATAAATAAATAAATAAGAGTGTTTGCTAATGCACCCATGAAGTCTCACCGACACAGCTGCCTAAACATGATCTGAACAAGGAGGTGATCAGTAGACATGCTAATGTGGAATGGGAAAGGTCATGAGGCCCCAGTCCTAGACAAAATACTGCAGGTACAAAAATGCTGAAAGGGAAGAGCACACTTTAATTGGTTATCCAAAACCAAATGGTCAGTTACAGTATATTATGTGGACTTAGCAGTTTAGCAGGAGAGAGTGTATATAACAGCAATTGAAGAAAAAGAAGCTATGAATTTTAAAGAGAACAAGGGGTAGGGTACTTAGGAGAGTTTGGAGGGAAGAAAAGGAAGGAGGAAATGATGTCATTATGTTATAATCTAAAAGGTTGTTAGTTATTATTAGGAGAAGAGGAAAAGAAGGGGGAAAGAGGAAGACATAGAAAAAGGTTAGCTGATCGTGAGCCAGTAAGCAATCCAGGAAACAGCATTCTTTCAAGGTCTCTGTCTGAGTCCATGCCCTGATTTCTGTCAAGGATGGGCTTGACATTGAAATGTAAGCCAAATGTGATGGTTTGTATGTGCTCAGCCCAGGAAGTGGCACTATTAGAAGGTATGGCCCTATTGGAGTAGGTGTGGCCTTGTTGGAGTAGGTGTGTCACAGTGGGCATGGGCTTAAGACCCTCATCCTAGTTGCCTGGAAGTCAGTGTTCTATTAGCAGTCTTCAGACAAAAATATAGAACTCCCAGCTCCTCCTGAGCTGCCATGCTCCTGCCTTGATGATAATGGATTGAACCTCTGAACCTGTAAGCCAGCCCCAATTAAATGTTGTCGTTTATAAAGTTGCATTGCTCATGGTGTCTGTTCACAGCAGTAAAACCCTAAACTAAGACACCAGATATATTCTTTCCTCCTGGAAGTTGCTTTTGGCCATGGTGTTTATCATAACAGAATGCAAACTAAGATACCATTTAAATAATGTTAGTACTTTTAATGGGTTACTGGTGAGACAGCTCAGTGGGTAATGGTGCTTGCCATCAAGCCCAAGGACTAGAGTTCGAGACCCACGTGGTGAACAAAGAATCAACTCGGCTCAGGCAGTTGTCTTCTGACTGCCCGACACTCCCTATAGCTAGTGTATGCTGTTACTATTTTTTTTGTGTCAGGTTTTAGTTTCCTTCAAAGGTGATTTCTACAAGGAGCCATCATCTCTTCTTTCCTGTGGGTCTAGAGATACAATCTTTTTGTTTATTTCTACAGGACTTAGCTGATACCCACTCACTTGAGACAGAAAAGTATAACAAAAGCAAGAAGAGACTGCCACGCAGAAGAAATGCCAAGAATAGGAAAATGACCTTCAAGAGAGAAGAACCGATCTTAAATGTTTAATGCAAACAGAAGCTACAGAGAGCAGGTTGGTTACAGGAGGCATAAATAAGGCAGTGAATTAAAGGAGGAGCCCGGGAAAGATCTCCTGGAATCTCTTTATCTTAGAATAAAGAGGTAAGAGTTACGAGAAAAGAGATGAGAATAAAGATTAGACAGGTGGCATCCAAAAACAAAAAGTGTGTGTTGAGAATCCCTGAAGGCAGGATCTGAGATGCCAAAATGTTAGCCTTCAGCCCCTCAGCCTAGGTTGTCAATGAGAACAGACTCAGACTCAGAGAAACACAGCTTGGACTCGGAGCTCTGGCATGCCTTGCTGTGTCAACTCTAGAAATTTCCTTGGCCTCTCTGTGTTAGTTAATTTTATTGAGTGGGCAATTGCTATAATATTAACTCCTTAGGGAAGTTGTGTGAGGTGATGGTTATAAAATAATTTGCACGAAGTTTTAACAAGCACTCAATCAATGTCCTTTGTTACTGGCTGAATCATGCTCTCTCCAGATTCCTAGCTTGAAATCCAAACAAGACCTTAGCTCAGTGGGTCTCAACCTGTGGGTTGTGACCTCTTTGGGACTGAATGTCCCTATTATGGGGGTCGCCTAGTAATATTTGAAAAACATACATAATTACATTATGAGTCATAACAGTAGCAAAATTAGTCTAAAGTAGTAACGAAAATAATTTTATGGTTAGGGGTCACCACATGAGGAACTGTATGAAAGGGTTGCACACAGCACCAGGAAGATCGAGAAGCGCGATCTAGAGTGTCACAGTATTCAAAGATGCTGCCTCTGGGCCAGTGAGATGGCCCATTGGGTAAAGGTGCTTGCTGTCAAACCTGGTGACCTGAGTTTGATCTTTGGGAACCACATAAGAGAAGAGAATCATCTCCTATGTTTCCTTTTACCTCCACAAGATGCTATTGCTTGCATCGCCTGTGCCCCCTTCATGAACATATGCACACAAAAATAAGTAAGTATATTACTTAAAGTTTTAGAGATGGTGCCTTCAAAGAGACAATGAAGTTAAAATGAGGTCACGATGGTGGCTCCTGATACATTCCAAATATTGCCTTCATAAGAAGGGGTTGGGACACCAAGATCCCCTGGAAACTCACATGGAGAGAAGAGCATGTGCGACTGACTCAAGATCTTGGTCAACCCTCTCTCCACAGGCTAAGAAGAGAGGCTTCAGGAGAAACCAAATAGTTTCCATCTTGATCTTGGTTTTCAGCCTCTGTGGTGGTTTGGATAGGGATGGACCCCATTAGATTCAGGTGTTTGAATGCTTGGCCACAGGGAGTGGCACTATTTGGAGGTGTGGTCTTGTTGGAGTAGGTGTGTCACTGTGGGTGTGGGCTTTGAAGTCTCCTATGCTCAAGTTCTGCCCAATGTGGAACCCAGTCTCCTTTTGCTGCCTTCAGATCAAGATGTGAAACTCGGCTCCTCCAGCATCATGTCTGTCTGCACGGTGCTATGTCTCCTGCCATGATGATAGTGGACTAAGCCTCTAAAACTGTAAGCCAGCCCCAATTAAATATTGTCATTTATAAATAGAGTTGCCATGGTCATGATGTCTCTTCATAGCAATGAAACCCCTAACAGCCTCCAAAACTTCAGAAAAGTGAGTCTCTGTTGTTTGAGCCACCCAGACTGTGGAAGTATGTATGGCAGCATAGCAAATTCATATATCACTTGCCATTGTTATTGCAAAATCCAGATGAAAAGGTAAAATGAAGGAGATCTTAGATTTCAATACTGACAGAGGCTCCCAGACCTACTGCGCAGCAGAGCCCATAATTGGCATTCCTTTCCAGTTCTGCCATGGTGGCTGGTGGCTATGGAGACCATTGCTGTGTGATTCACGCTGTTTCTGGTTTCGGTGCGGGGTATAGAGCTCAGAGATGCATCTGACAACTGGGATGAGTCAATAGCAGGGAAGTCCCTGAGACTCTAAGACCTGCTCCATTCCCACCCCCAGATCTTTTGGGCATGCCAAGAGCATGCCACCCCTAAGTAATGAGGTCCCCCTTAGTTTTCAAATCAGCAGAATTGCCTTCCCATCACCCCGCTTTGAAGGTCAGAAGGCCAGATTCCACCAACGGCTACCCCAGATGTGGTTTTAAAATAGTTCTTTTTGAAGCCCAGGATTAAAACCTAATTGCATATTCTTGCCAATTAGAGTAATGGCAGAGTCCACCAAAACCCATAGTCTGAAAGAAGAATGTCTGGGTTCTCCTCCTCCAGCTACCCACTCTTCCTCCAACAGCAGAGAGCTTACAAACTCCTGCTGCTGTGTGTAACCTTGGAAAAGATATTTAACCTCTGGCCCTGACAAGGCATCTACAAGATGATGCTATGTAGCAAATGATATCATTCATTCAATCAACCAATATTTATCAAGTGGTCTCCCATGTACTTGCTCTTTCAGCTAACAAATATCTACTGGACATCTTGTGGGTACCCAGCGCTGAGAAGACAGCAGTGGATAACACACACAGGGTCTCAGCTCTCCTGGAGTTCTTCTCAGAGGTTGACAAAGAACAAAGAGACAGATACAAGTTAAGCTGAATAACAATACATATGCAGGAAAGTCATAAAGGTCAAGTTCAAGGTTGCATGGACACAGAGGTATTTTTGGAAACCTGAATGATAAGTCCGATAAAAGAGGACCAGAGGGAAAACACAGCAACAGAAATTGCAGATGGTTCTAGAAAAAGAGATCTATTCAAACACAGGAAATGGGATGAGTCCGAGGAGAATCGAGAGGTGAGAATCTGGCTGGAAAATTACTTAAGGCCAGACCACAAGAAGGAAGTAGCTCACTGGATCAGAGGCTTGGCAGGACACTTAAAATATTCTACACGCACTAAAGAGCTAAAAGGCAAGAAAGATAACCTCAAGCCAGCACAGTGGTGCACATCCTACTCCAGTCTCATTCTGTAGCTCTGACAGATAGCCTTACAAAAAGCAACTTAGGGGAGGCAAGGGTTTGTTTTCGCTACAATGCCAGGCTACAGTCCATCGTTGCAGGAACATCACAGAGATGGGAACTTGAGACTGCTGGTCACCTCTACCATAGTCAGGAACAGGGAGAGGGGAATGCCCCCACACTGTCTGCTTGGTGCTTATACTCAATGTGCTGGCTACTTTTTATGCCAACTTGACCCAAGGTAGGGTCATCTGGGAAGAAGGAATCTTAAAGAAAATGCTGCCACAGGACTGGCCAGGAGGCAAATGTGTAAGGCATTTTCTTGACTGAAGATTGATGTGGGAGGGCCCAGCCCACGGTAGGAAATGGCACCCCTGAACATGAGGTTCTGGAGTATATGAGAAAACAAACTGAGCCAGCCAGTTAATAGCACCCCTCCATTGCCTCTGCATCGGCTTCTGCCTCCAGCTTCTGCACTGTTTAGCTCCTTCCTGACTTCCTTCAGTGATGAACGGTTACCTGAAAGTATAAAATGACATAAAGTCTTTCCTCCACAAGTTGATTTTGATCAATGGTGTTTTATCACAACCCTACAAATCATAAGACAGCTTGCTGCCAAACCTGATGACCTGAGTTCAATGCCCTGGACCCACAATAGCAGAAAAAGAGAACCAAGCCCAGAAAGCTGCTTTTTGGCCTCTACATATATGTGTATATACACATATACATGCACACATACATACATACATGTAATTTTTAAATGTCTTAAAGAGATATACAAGACCTGAGTTCCTTTTAAAATCACGGTCAGCTGGGTGTGGTGGTCCACGCTGTAATACCAGCATTTAAGAGGCTAAGGCAGGAAGATCCTGGGTTTCAGGCCAGCCTGAGCTTCACAGCCAGGCCTTGGGACAGGGGTAAGGGATTGCTCTGGCTGCCACATTGGATACAAGACTCCTGCAGCAAAGCACTTCGCTGCTACCCAGTGTTTCCCTCTACTCCTCCCTGCATCCTGACAACTCTCAGCATCTAGAATTGCTCTTACTGTTCAAGTGAACACGCTGCTATTGAGAGGCAAGCATCTCATTAGATCTGCCTCCTCCAAGTGATGCTTTTCTCTTTATCACGAGATGGTCCATCCAACCTCCTCAAGGACTTGGGAGCTCTGTGCCCTGCACTTGACAGAACCAAGCTTTGTGCCTTCTTGGATAGCCCCGAAGAGGCCCCAGCCCCAGAGGCCCCAGCTTCCAGAGGCCCCAGCGAGAAGCTCCAGGGAATATTCAGAAGCAACTTGGTGAGTTTATTTTGATGAACTACGATAATTATCATGCTTAGCAGCTGTTGCTATTTAAAATAAGAAAAACCTGGGCTTGAATTTCAACTGTTTGGGAAAGCATGTGCCCCACCAATCTGGTCCAACAAAACCAGACATTATGAAACCCGCGGCAGAGCAGAGCTTCTTACAGGAAGTTAAGATGCAAATCATATTTTGTTTCAAATGAGCCCGATGAATGCATAATTTTCCACAAAGAAATACTTTTGTGTCAGGCTCCTTTTGCCAAGAACCGAAGTTCTGGGGCTGCAGCTGTTAGCAGCTTCTGATTGTCCATTTCAAACCGTTGGAGTTCTGCTTTCCTAAGGGGGAGCTGGAGCAAAGGCAGGAAGAGGACAGAACTGCTCTCCTCAGCTGCCTTCCAGAACGTTCCCTGAGAGGCCTACCTGTTCTCCCCAGGCTATGAGGCTTCTCCCTGGTATCTTAAGACTAGAGAATCTGAAACTCTTTCTTTGCGGGGAGAAAAGAGATAACTCTGAAGCTAAGAATACTGGCTGCTCTTGCAAAGGACTCAGGTTCAACTCCCAGCATCCACGCAGCATCTCACAACTGTCTTTAACTCCGGTTCCAAGGGATCTGGTACCCTTATTTGGCTTCTGTGGACATTGCAAGAATGTAGTGAACATGCAGGTTTATACACACACATGTACACACTTATACCCACAACATGGTGGTGGTGCAAAGACCTCTTCCCAACTGTCCATATACAATGAGCCTTTTCTCTTCCCCTTAGCACTTTCTCTAAGCTTAAGATCGCTAATTCCATCTGTCAAGAGTCTTTTGTTTTCAGGCTAAGGAGATAGCTCAATAGGTAAGGTGCCTGTTGCACAGGCACAAGGGACCAAGGCAGAACCCCAGCAATCACCAATAAAGCTAGACATAGCAGCATCCATGTGTGATCCCAGCTCTGGGGAGACAGACAGTTCACTGGCCAGCCAACCTAGCCAAATTACTGAGTCCAGATTCAGTGAAGAGACCGCATCAAAAAAGTAAGATGGAAAGCAATAAAAAAAGATATATGACATCAACCTCTGGCCTCTCCACACACATGTGCAAACATATGTATGTATACACAAGCATACAACCACATGAATATATATACATACACCACACACACACACACACACACACACGGACACACTCAACAAAAGAGTTTTATTTGGAGCAGAAGAAATGTAATTCGAACAAAATAAAATAAAAACAACAAAAGGGGAGAAAACAAGGGAGGATTTAGTTATTATAACTGAAAAAGCCAAACAATAACTTGGCTCTGGGCCTTTTGGGTCTTAATCTAGGAATGGGTGATACAGAAAGGTAAAAGGATTAAAGATCAGCCCTCCGGGCCCCGGTCTGCTACCACAGGTCTACAAGGTGTTCACTCCCAAGCTGTGTGATTTTTCTCCAGGTATAGATAAAGATGTGGCTGAGGGATGAAATTGAGTTTGGCTTGATAAATATGATAGAAAGATACATGTCAAAAAATGCAAGAGAAATAAATGGTTGTAATCTGAGACCGGGAGAAGCATGAGACAAAGGCAGGGGACAGGGAGAGGGTAAGTCACTGAGGATACTGCACAACTAAAGGATGGCTGTCGTGGGCTCTGAGAGGACAAAAGACCTGCAAGGACCAGGGACAAGGAGGCTTGAGAGCAACAGTAAATACAAACCTGTAACTAATATCTATAGTCTCTTGTGGCCCATTCTTTCAGGAGAGGAGGTCCTGTCACTCTTGTTTGAATGTAGCTTGCCCCCTCCCAACCTCATGTTGACACTGAGTCTCCAGTATAACAGTGTTGAAAGGTGGTGGGTCCTTAGGGAAACATTTGGTTCCTACAGGCTCTCTGCCATGATGAGATTAACGCTACTCTCAAGGGGCTGGGTCACTTCTGGGAGTGAGTTCTCCATCTTGAGAAAGAACTCGCCTAGTTACTCTGAAAGCAGATTACTGTAAAGGAGAACTGAGTCTTGTGTTTCATCTCTTCAACCTGCATCTGCTCCCTGTCTACACTTCTGCGTTAGGAAGGGTATACACAGGTTCTTACTAGATGCAAGAGCCTCCCCAGAGTTTTCCAAAACAATGAGCAAAACAACTCTCTTCCTTATGAGTTAAGTTACCTTAAGAGTTAAGTTACCTTTCCGATCCGCCATCGTGGGTAGAACCGCCGCCACGATGCAGATCTTTGTGAAGACCCTTACGGGGAAAACCATCACGCTCGAGGTTGAACCCTCGGACACTATAGAAAATGTAAAGGCCAAGATCCAGGATAAGGAAGGAATTCCTCCTGATCAGCAGAGACTGATCTTTGCTGGTAAGCAGCTGGAAGATGGCCGGACTTTGTCTGACTACAACGTTCAAAAGGAGTCCACCCTTCATCTGGTGTTGAGACTTCGGGGTGGTGCTAAGAAAAGGAAGGAGAAGTCATACACCACTCCCAAGAAGATCAAGCATAAGAGGAAGAAGGTTAAGTTGGCTGTGCTGAAATACTATAAGGTGGATGAAAATGGCAAAATTAGCCGACTTCGTCGAGAGTGTCCTTCTGATGAATGTGGTGCTGGAGTTTTCATGGGAAGCCACTTTGACAGGCACTACTGTGGCAAGTGTTGTCTGACTTACTGCTTCAACAAACCAGAAGACAAGTAGTTGTGTATGTGCTAATAAAAAGAAGGAACTCATAAAAAAAAAAGAGTTAAGTTATCTTATACTTAACTTACTTAAGTTAAGTATAAGTTTTTTATAACAGTAGAAACAAACCCAGGTACCTGGTGGAAAGCATTTTTTTTTTAAATTACAGGTCTCTATCGTGTTTTGATGCAGTTCTTCAGACTGAGCCTAGGGCCTTGCACATCCTAGACAAGTATTCTACCTCTGAAGTATATTTCCCCAATTTTTATTTGTTCTTAGACGGGATCTCACAAAGTTGCCCAGGCTTACCTTGAACTCACTCTGCATCCCAGGCAAGCCTTGAACTTGACATCTTCCTGATCAGCCTCGAGTATCCAGGATGACAGACAGGCTGACCCAGCCCTCGGGTGCTACTTGAGAAGAAAGGAAAGAAGCTGGAAAGATGCAAAGACAGGGAAAGGTGAGAGAATCAGGAGACTGAGAAGTGGGATGGGCAGAAAGCAAAGGAGGGCCACTGATGGGTTTGCCTTTTGGTTAAGATTAAGTGGAGATAAGAATCTTTGGAGTGCAAACTTTGGGGATGAAGATGTCAAAGACGGTTTTTAGGGAGTTTTCATGTACATTTTATGATGTGGACCTAGACATAAACCCTTTGTCTTCATCTTCAGGCCAGACACTGCAAACTCCAGCACTCAGGGTTCTTGGAGAACCTTTTCTGCTATGCTTTGGTGAGAAGTGGTTTGGGTAAAGTCTCAATTCAGTTCATTTAGAACAAAGACGTAGATCTATGTAAGGGTTTTAAAGTGAAGTCCGCTTGGGCCCGGGCTCCAGTTGTGAAAAAGGCTGCCATAGGGTAGAGGTAAAAGTCAAAAGAAACAAGAAGGTCAAAGGACTATGATGGGATTATGGAAATGACAGCGGTGAGAAGGGTGGGACGCAACTGCGGGATCTGAGTGGGTGTGGTCACTAGGACCAAGGGTTCCAGCTGTCCAATCTCTGCCCTAGAATAAGATGGAGAATTAAAAGCCCTGTGGTGATTAGTGTGTCAACTCGACAGGATCACCTGGAGGACAAGCCTCCAGCCACACCTGTGAAGGACTAGCTGGATTGAGCCTCTGAGAATGGCTTTGAGAGATTGCTTGATTGTGTGGGTTGGACCATCCTGTGGGTGGGAACACTGGACTGAAAGCAAGCTAAGCACTAGCAGTTATCCACTCTCTTTATCGCTGCCTGCTTTCAGCTCCTGCCACCTTGACTTCCCCACCGCAATGAACTTTAGCCTTGAATTATGAATCTTAAGAATAAGTCCTTTCGGGCTGGAGAGATGGCTCAGCGGTTAAGAGCACTGACTGCTCTTCCGAAGGGCCTGAGTTCAAATCCCAGCAACCACATAGTGGCTCACAACCATCTATAATAAGATCTGATTCTCTCTTCTGGTGTGTCTGAAGACAGCTACAGTGTGTTCACATATAATAAATAAATAAATCTTTAAAAAAAAAATAAGCCCTTTCTCCCTGAAGTTGCATTTGTCAAGATTTTTTTCCTCTCTTTCTTCCTTCCTTCCTTCCTCCCTTCCTTCCTCCCTCCCTCCCTCCCTCCCTTCCTTCCTTCCTTCCTTCCTTCCTTCCTTCCTTCCTTCCTTCCTTCCTTCCTTCCTTCCCAAGACAGGGTTTCTCTGTGGCCCTGGCTGTCCTGGAACTCACTCTGTAGACCAGGCTGGTCTCAAACTCAGAAGTTCCCCTACCTCTGCCTTCCAAGTACTGGGATTTAAAGCCATGCGCAACCATGTCTAGCATCAGGTTATTTACATCAGGATCTTTTATCACAGCAGTAGACAAAGAACCTAAGACACACCTCTGTTTGAAAGATCTACTTCAAGGGGAGTCTTAGCTGACTGAATCTGAGTGCCTTGGCACTGGGGGCAGTGAGAAGGGTTGGGAGAGGGAATGGTCCAGGCTTGGGTCAGCAGAACAGAAGTTTGACTCCTTCTCAGATTTCACCATCACAAGTAGCCCTGCCATCCCAGGTCCTACCCATCAGCCCTCCCTAGTTATCACCATGATAGTACATGTTTTTAATTCATAGACTGTTCTCACTGCCACCATCAGAAAAAAAACTCTGAGAGCAGGGGCCACGTCTGCTTGCTCACTTCCTTGTCCCCAGCACCTGGCATGTCATCCGTATTGTGGTTTAAATATAAAATGTCCCCTGCAGGATCACATGTCCCATTATTTTGGAAGATGATAGACAGGATAGATAAAAGGTGGGGGCTCAATGAAGGAAGTAGGCCACTGGAGGCATGTCCTTGGTAGCGATATATGGCTTTAGACGCTGTGTGTATGTGTGTCTGTCTGTCTATCTTCTCTCCTCTCCTCCTCCTCTGCTCCCTGGATGTCATGCGCTAAGCATCTCAGTTCCTTCACATTCTTCCCGTGATGACACTTTGCCTCATTATGGTCTGACACAGGCTAGGTGTTTGTTAACTTGACACAAGCCAGCATCATTTTGGAAGAGTAAACCTCAACTGAGGAATTGGCTTCCCTCACATTGGCCTGTGAACAATTCTGTGGAGCATTTTCTTGCTTAGTGATTGATGTGGGAGTGCTCAGCCCACTAGAGACAGTCATTGAGAAGGTGGCCCCAGGTGAATTGGAACGCAGACTGAACAAGCCATGGAGAGCAAGCCAGTAGGCGGTGTTCCTTCATGGCCTTCCTACACCAGGTTCCAGCCTTGACTTCCATACATGATGGACTTTAAGGAATAAGATGAAAGAAACCCCTTTTCCCCATAAGTTGCTTTTGATCAGCATGCAATAGCACAAAAACCAGGACAAGCCCAGAAACAATGGAGCTGACCAGAATCACTGAGTCAGACAGAGATCACTGAAACCATCAGCTAAAATAACTCTTTCCTCTTTTTAAGTAGTATTTGTTAAAGCTGACTGGTACACTTAATGCTTATTAAATATATTTTGAATAACTTCATTAGTGGATGGATGGATGGATGGATAGATGGATAGATGGACGGACGGACGGACGGATGGATGGAAGAGTAGCCCTATGAAGATGAAAGGACAGAAACAGATGTTAATGGAGAGGGGAAATTTCCCCCTGCTGTCTGAAGGTTTAATACTTGACTCTGTGAAATAAATTGACAGTAGACAAAGTAGCAGGAGAATAGAAAATGTGTATGTATGTATGATTACATGAATAGAGACAGCACTGGAAAGACAGCACCCCCAAACCTAGTGGAACCTAGAAGCTTCTATATCCTCTTGATGGCTAGAACAGATTAGGAGAAATAAATTATTTGGGAAAAAAAAAAGAAAAAAAAAGATTCTCAGAAGATCAGGTGAGAGTATCAGGCATGGTAACAAAGTCCAGTCTTATCTCCTGGGATGAACTTAATGCTCCCTGGCTGATGGCCTTCCTGGTTCATGGCAACCGAGTGTCCTTAGGCATATGAAAGAAGTTCTAGAAGGCCCCTCTCTGCACACACTGCTCCCCAAAGCACCCTCAGCTTGAGGTCTGAGTGGCACATTTTAGAGAGATTCTCATGAGCTCCATCACTATCCATGGAACTTCCACATGTGTGGAGGCAGCATCAGCATCAACATACCCAAAGGGTAGGTCAGAAAGATCTCTTGGGACTGGGGCATGATACATGATAGCCCCCAGTTTGATCCCTCCTGCCCTATTGCCTTGTGCAAGGAAGGAAGCCTAAAGGAGAGATGCTTGCTTAAACCCACATGCCTGCTTTGGGATTTGTTAGCTCCAAGTTCTAGCCTAAAAATACTCTTCTCTGATATCAAGGACAAAATTTATAAACATGAAAGTGGTTATTATGGTTTAATCACAGGTTTAGTGGTAGTGACTCTTGGCAATCTCTCTGGGGCATTAACCAGAGCTGAGTAAATATGTCACAAAGGTGGTATTTTTAGTCTCACCCACCCTTCCAAACTGAACGGGAATATCCCTTCAGAAGGTCCCTGTGACTCCCTGGGCCCCACCCCAGCCCCTGCTGCTCAGAAACAGTAGTCAGTGGGGATAAGGTGGTTGCCACTAAATGGAATCGAAGGAAGAAGTGGATGAGTAGCTCCAAGGGCCCACTTCATCTTTTGTCCTTTTCCAGTAGGAACCCTAGTTTGAAGTCCAAAGTAACACATTTAGGGACAACATTTCCTGAATTTCTTCAGTATCTCCAAAATGTGTACATTTGTTGAATCGGATTAGGGCCAAGAGATACGTACCCTAATGAAAAGAGCTCCCATGGGATTGAGGCATAGTAGGCTGAATCTTCAAATTGAATCTAAGGAGAAGATCCTTTCCAAACCTGGAACCAGAAAGCCAATCTGTGTCTGTTGTGTGCTTCTGGACTCCATGGCTAATTCACACACCTCTTTGGCTGAAAGCTAAATGCAACCAATGGAGGGAAAGAGATCTGTTCCCAAAGAAAGCCTTTCTCCCAACCTTCTGCCTCATGACTACTCCAGGACTTCGTCCTAGGGCCACACTGCATCTCTGAACCAGTGCTGTAAAACTTTGAGGATGAAGTTGGCACCCCATCATGTAGGGTGAGTGCTATCACACGCAGTCAGCTGGTTGGGGCTGGGGTCAGAAATGCACAGCCTCTCACCACATTCCAAGATGGAGAAAATGCATTTTGTGAACTCTTGAACATGACAGATGCTGAGCTTGGAACTTTACCTGTGGCCATCATCTCTCCCAGTCTTTATAATGGCCTTGTGGGGTCAGTACTGTGGAGTCAGTACCCTCCTTTTATAGCTGGGGCTACATAGCATTGCCAGTTTCACATAGCAGATGAGCATTTAAACCTGAATCCACCCCTCAGAGTCTATGGTTTTATCTAAGGAGCTCATTGCATTCTCCCCAGGAAAGTTTGGCCTACAGAAGTGTTGGAGGATATTTGATTACACTGTGAACCTCGAGAATGTATTATTTACTGGAAAACCCTGTTTTTAATTGTGTTGTGGCTCAGCCTTAGCACTCTCCTTTAATCCAAGAGCTTTCTGGTTGAGTATGTAAATAGGATTAAATAAAGTCAACCATAGGTCAAGAGGCAGAGCAAGCAACCAGTTGACAGGAAGTGAACAAAGGATTATTAAGAAAAAAACATAGAGAGTAAGAGGAAGTCAGGAGGACAGAGAGGCACTCAGGAAGCAGAAGGGAGGAAGACTCAGTTTGAAGGAGGGTTTTTGAGCCTGTGTGAGAGAGGGGCATTGCTAGTGGGAGGTCAGCTGAGGAAGAAGGTCTGCTGGGTGCTTTCTCTGCCTCTGAGGTAGCAGGCTCTCACGGTAGCATCTGGCTCCCAAAAGAACACAGAGTTTGAAGCCCTGTGCAACCATCTGCCCTTCTGTTTGTTTTCTGGTAAAGAACTGTGACATAATACAAACTTGCTCTTCATTTCCAGTTTCCATCACTAGAGCTCCTGAACCCTTAAAATTCCCTAAATTGAATTTCCGTTTATTATTCATAAGCCCCTTCTAAACACACTAAATGTATCCTAATTAATGAGGAGTCTTTTAGAGGGCCCCTAGACAGCTTCAAGATGGAGAATGGCTTGCCAGAATCTTCAGGCCCTCCAGAAAGGGGAAAGGCTGAAACTGTGTTACTCGCCAATGGCTTATGACTTAATTGATCATGCCTACATAATGAAACTTTCATTAAGACAACAACAACCTTAAGCCCTGTGGCTCATGGAGTTGAATGCACTGCAGCATCTGGAAGTCTTGTGGGAATGAGACAAGACAGTCTAAGCTTTTAACTCCTCATACATGCTATCAATTTTGAATTAAACTGTGGGAGACTCTACTAGTGTTGAAGAATTGATACACAGCGGGGGGAAAGCCCAACTCATCTTGTAAACCACAGTTCAAACTTCATGGAGGGAACTTCAAGGACATGTGATTCTGACAGAGCCGGCTCGCCTCCACCCTCAGAACCCTGAGGCTCAGGACTCCGCAGGTAAAGGTGCCTGTTGGAAAGCATAATGACCTGGGACCCACACTGTGGAGGCACAAGGCGCACGCTGTCCTATGACCTCCATGTGTTCCCCACAGCATGCCCACACCTACACACACAAATAAATAATTAAATGTAATTTTTAAAATTTAAGAGTTCATGGTCATGGGCTAAAGAAATGCCTTCATAGCATTTGAAATGTAAATGAAGAAAATATCTAGTAAAAAAAAAAAAAGAAGAAGAAGAAGAAGAAGAAATGTCTTCATAGGGCTGAAAAGGCAGCTCCAGCCATTGAAGGCTAGGCTCACGGCCAAAAATATAAAAAACGCCTTCGTGGGTCAGAGAACTTGCTGAGCAAACTTGAGGTCCTGAGTTTAAAGCCCCAGAACCTGTATAAAAAGCCAGGAATGATGCAGCTGCCCGTAACTAGCACTGTGGGGAGGGGTTGGAGACAGGAAGATCTCACTGACTGACCACCTAGCTCGAGGCTCAGTGAGAGACCCTGTCTTAGAGTTATCATAAAACAGGCAACCTGAAATCCTCCTAGGAACAAATGGGCATGCGCCCACATACAACATATACATACAATACACATACAACACGCACATACAACACACACAAGTAAAAGAATTCAAGGTCACCCTCAAATACCCAACTAGTTTGAGACCAGCCTGAACTACATGAGACCCTGTCTCAAAAAATTATTTGATATGATATAATTTTACCATTTATTAAAGAAAACACTGCTTTTAATATTAAAAATTGCATTTGGGGGGCTGGGCCGTGGTTGTGCAACACCTTTAATCTCAGCACTTGGGAGACAGAGGCAGGCAGATCCTTGAGTTTAAGGCCAGCTTGGTCTACAAAGTAAGTTCCAGGAAAGCCAAGGCTGCACAGAGAAACTCTGTCTCAAAGAGAGAGAGAGAGAGAGAGAGAGAGAGAGAGAGAGAGAGAGAGAAAGGAAGGAAGGAAGGAAGGAAGGAAGGAAGGAAGGAAGGAAGGAAGGAAAGAGAGAGAGAAAGAAAAAAGAAGAGAGAGAAAGAAAGAAAGAGAAAAAGAGATAAAGAACAAAAGAAAGAAAGAAGAAAGAAGAAAGAAAGAAAGAAAGAAAGAAAGAAAGAAAGAAAGAAAGAAAGAAAGAAAGAAAGAAAGAAAGAAAGAGAAAGAGGGGGGGGAAGAAGAAAGAAAAGAAATTCTGTCCTAACCCCAAGCCAAAATTTATTGAAAATTTTTATGAGATGTAAGTTAACAATTCGAACAGCAATTTCTAAAATCAAACATTCTAACACAATATACTCCAGAGATATATGGATTTGATACCCGCGTGCCGTCTGTGGGAAAGTATTAAAAGCCTGCTTTCCATAATTAGATCGTTAAGTTCCTATAAGAGCTGAAAGTTTTGCAAATACAGTAAAAACACCAGAGCTCATAACTAACACCGTCTCAGAGCTGAGCTGAGGTGGTTCGGGCAGCATTCGTCAGCCTGGTGAGACTGCATTCGCTCTACAAAGTGCTTCTGTGTTCAGAACAGGTGCTGAAGTCATGATGCAACCCAGGCAAGCACTGCCAGGAACACCAGGGTACACTGCAAATTTGATGGATTTGAATTGAATTTTTTAGTCATTGAGTAAACAGAACCCTTTTACTGTTGCTAAAGTTTTCATGACCCCCGTGTGCAGTTACCCCGTAATGGTTTGTGTACAGTTTAATAACTGTGCGCTAAGGAAACAGAACAGTAGCATGCATGTGGAGATTTACTGGCTTGCCCTGTGTGGTTCTAGGCTAATAATTGGACAATAACACTCTACCTATATCCTGCAAAGAACCAAGTAGCTACTTGTCCTGGATGCCTCAGCATGAGGGATCAGGTCATACAGCCCCAGTTGGAACCTGAAGACCTGGGAGCTCTCTGAAGAGTCACTGGGATGAGGAAAGATTAAAAAAAAAAAGCTAGAGTCTGATGTCCACGCGCAGCAACATTATCGGACATTCTCAGGGAGAGTGGAATTCTCCTGTACCTTCTTCTTCATCATCTTTTGTTTCATCTGTTACTCGAGGCTACAGAGACAAAATAAGTGATATTTCACCCTATGATCATGGCTATTTGGATTCTGAGCAGCAATATGGAGAATAGAAAGAGATAGTAATGGTGGAAAATGTCATTATAGGACAGGTCTCTAAGATAGTGACATCTGGACTCTAGTCTAGAGCAGTGGTTCTCAACCTTCCCAAAGCGGCAACCCTCATGTTGTGGTGACCCCACCCCCACCCCCACCCCCCAACCATAAAATTATTTTTTGCTGCTACTTCATAACTACAACTTTGCTACTGTCATGAATTGTAATGTAAATATGTGTGTTTTCCAACGGTCTTAGGTAACCCCTGTGAAAGGGTCATTCGACCCCACAAGGGGTCACGACCCACAGACTGAGAACCACTACTCTAGATGAATGTCCCACATTTGTACCATATCTTCCACACTGAGATGTTCTCCTGTACTCCCAGCCTCTCTGAGAACACCCAAAGGATACAGCAGAGATGTATCTACTGCTCCCCCACCGTGTCTCTTAGTGCCGTTAAGCTGACAATCACGGTTAGCTGTCATACCTGACCATTTAGAGCCTTGCATTCCTCTAGGCTCCAATAGTATCTGTGGGATTGGTCCAAGCATGAAGGGCACAGACTTCTGTTCTAGGAAAAGCACATCCTTGAGTCCAGCTCTGTTGCGGCCTGCCCGCAGTCCACAACACGAACGGTTCAACTGAGAATGGCAGTTCGAACTGAAAAGAGAGGAATCTAGACGGGGCGGAAGAAACAATGGAGCCAAGACAACAAACATTCTGATCAAGGCTCAATTTTACTATTTTCAGACACTCAGTTATAAAGGAAGGGGGAGGGAACCCAATATCCCGCCAAGTAACTCAGGGTCCAGTAGCAGGACGAACACGTGTGTGCCTCCAGGCAGCAAAGGCAGGTTCCAGCAGTAGGCGTGGCAGGACGAATGAGCAGGAAGCTCCACCCTTGAGCAAGCAAGTTCCAGGCTGGGGGAAGGGAGGCCACACAGCTCTGCTACTGACTTACTCTGTGGCCTGAGTCATTTGGTCCCGTGAGGCTTTGTTTGAGAAAGATTACACTAGGTCAGGGCTTCATACTGTGGACAAGGGGGCATCAGAATCACCTGGAGGCTGGGCTGAGATGCAGGGCAGGGCAGCTGAGAGCATGGCAGCAAGAACTCATAGGGAAAATGGTTCACATCACAGAAGGACAGATGGCAGAGAGCAAAGCAGGAACCAGGGAAGGTATAACATGCAAACACCCACTGCTAGTGACTTACTTCCACCACCCAGGTCCCACATCCTGAATGGTCCATAGTCTCCACCACCAGCTGAGAACAAAGCATTCAAGCTGTGAGCCTGAAGGGGACACTTCAATTCCCACCATAACAGGGGACACAGCCCACAGCGTGGTCCTTCCTGTCTCAGAGGGCCCATGCTCTGTTTCATTCTTACACTTTCCTTCCAACCCTTAGTCTACTCTAGGCTCCATGTCCCAACCCCCCAACAACAGAGAACTGTGGCTAAGCAGATAAGCCTTAATTTTACAGACCATGGCCTCTGTCTAGAACCCCAAAAGCCCTCTTGGGTTGTTCTTTCTTAGGACAGGTGCTTCACTCTGATGGGCCAAATGAGATCAGATCACCATGCAGGGAGGAAATAAAGAGAAACCACTCAGAAAGTATGTCAACCAAGCAGGCAGCCCATCTCACCACTGCACAAATAATCAAAGTATAAGATTTGGAGTCATTACTGAAACCCTAGCTGGGGGTGAACTCAGTGGTCCAGCCTTAGCTAACAGGTCTGACGCCCTGGGTTCTACCCCCATCATTAGTTGAATCGATGATTTTCAGTGTGTGTGTGTGTGCGTGCGCGAGTGCGCGCGTGGTCATGCACCTGTAAAGGTCAGAGGACAACTTGTGGAAGTCAATTCTTTCCTTCAACGTGGCGCTGGGGTCTTGAACTTAGCTTAACCTGAGCACCTTTACCTGCTGAACCATCTTGCCTGCCCCAAAGTGATGAGTTTTAGTCCATGTCCTTAGAGAGGGGAAAACAAAGGAGGCAAATGAGGTTTGTAATGGGAACAAGAACGGGTGAACTGCATGAGTTCATTCTATGAAAGTGAATGTGCTGAGGTGATGTCTCCATTTACGGAGAAATAAAATCAGAGTGGACGACCAGATGTTTGCAGCGCTTACCTCTAAGGAACGGGCTGAGAGGAGTTTTCTTCATCTTGTGCACATCTGCATTTGCATAAGTCTATTAAAAGTTTAATGTGGATAATAAAAATGCTAAAACATGAGGAGAGAGAATTAAAAGACTAGACACTTAAGATGAAATAATTCTTTTGTTTAAATTCCCATAAACCAAGGCTGAGATAAAAAGACGAAAATAGATGCGATTTAAAAGAAAAGAATGAAAATCAATGCAAAGAAGTTATAACAATCATACATTCAAAGTTTAAAAAAAAACTCACAAAGTGAGCTGCTAAAGATGGAACCATGAGGAAGGGGACAGGGGGGAACAAAGGCCAAAGTTCAAAACAGAGAGTGGAGGAAGGCAGATGCTGGAAGCCACCCGCTGTCATTGGAGAACACAGGTTTTGTCTGGCTTCCAAGCCCTGGGCCCTGTCTCCCTTCACCTCACATCCCTGTACCCTGTCACCTGCTGAACCTTTTCAAAGCCTGTTTGTGAACACAGAGTCCACTACAGCTCTTTCAGCCACAAGATGCACTCAACACCTGTGTTAGCACAACCAAGCTGAAGGGTCCTCTCAGGACACTGCTCACCCTTACTAGAGCAGAGAAGAGCTGAATTCTGATCCAGACAAGTTCCCTCTTTCAAGAGTGAGGAATGCAACATGACAATCCCGTCAATAGCACTCAGCAGCTGTGTGGAAGAGGCTGTGTTAACTCAAGATTCTCTGTCCAGGGACGTGGGGTGTGGGGTGTGGAGGTGTGTGTATGTATGTGATGTATGCATGTGTGGTATTTGTGTCTGGGGTTGTGTGTGTGTGTGCGTGTGTGTGTCTGTGTGTCTGTGTGTGTGTGATATGCATGTGTGGTATTTGTGTCTGGGAGTGTCTGTGTGTGTGTGTGATATATACATGTGTGGTATTTGTGTGTGTGTGTGTGTGTGTGTCTGTGTCTGTGTCTGGGTGTGTTATATGCATGTGTGGTATTTGTGTCTGGGGGAGTGTCTGTGTGTGTGTGTGTGTGTGTGTGTGTGTGTGTGTGTTCCTTCGCACCATAGCATACATGTAGAAGTCAGAGGAAAATTTGCAGAAGTCAGTTTTCTGCTTCCACCATGTGGGTCTCAAGGAATGACTGAACTCTGGCTTGGTAGCAAGCGCCTTCACCTGCTGAGCCATCATGCCAAGCTCTGTATTTTTTTTTCTTTCTATCAGGCTGAGTTTGGGGATCACACATTCTCCTACGGACATTTTTTTCTGTTGCATGCCTTCAAAGGTTTTGAGGAGATCCATCTTGAGAATCTGGTGAATTGGGACAGAAGATTAGGTTTCACTCAATGCACATCCCTTACACTAAGTCAGATGGGATCATCCTTCCCGGGATCACAATCAAGAGAGTGCTAAGCGCAAGAGGCCAACTCTCTCTGTCTCTCTCTCTGTCTCTCTCTCTGTCTCTCTCTCTGTCTCTCTCTCTGTCTCTCTGTCTCTGTCTCTGTCTCTCTCTCTCTCTGTCTCTTCCCTTCCCTTCCCTCCAACCCACTCTTTCTTATATCTCTCCAGAGTCTCACTATAACACTCTAGCTGGGTTGAAACTCAATATTTAGACTAGGCTAGCCTTAAAGTCACAGATGTCCACGTTTCTGGCTCTTGAGTTCTGGGATTAAAGGTGACGAACATTACAGCAGGCTGCCTGCAGTTCCTGTTCCCTTTATTTAAAGACACTAATTCCAGGTTTCCAGAACAATGTAACAAGATGACTTTTTTTTTTTCCAAAATAAATTGAGATGATAGAGAACTGCCAAATGGACAGTAAGAGACCAGGGACTGCTGTCTTCCCACCTCCACCCCAATCCCGGCTAAGGCTGCTCAGTACACTCTAAGGCCCAGGCCACAGCTAAGAGGAACACTAATGAGCAAGATAGGCTAGCCAGTGCGGGGAAAGGTCTGGACCTGTGGGTGCTGCGATCCTCCACGAGCCACCATCTTATTTGTCGTTTTGGGTTTTTGTGTGCCTGAGGATCAAACCCAGAGCCTCACGCATGCTAGGCAGTCAGGCTACCTCCAAGCCACAACCTCAACCCCACATCATGTTTTTAGGCCAATTTGTTTGGATTCTGTCTACTGCAATAGGAAAATCTTTTTGGAATTGGGAGTTGGCTCATTTGGTCAAACAACTTGCCTTTTAAGTGTGAGACTCTGACTTGGATATTCAGAACTCATGGTAAATCATCACTCAGGAGGCAGAAGCAGGCGGATCTCAGAGTTCCAGGCCAGCCTGGTCTATAGAGTGAGTTCCAGGACAGCCAGGGCTACACAGAGAAACCCTGTCTAGAAAAACTAGGAAAAAAAAAATCAGTCAGGCACAGTGGTGACCACTTATACTCCCAGCATTAGCGAGGCAGAGGCAGAGCCTGGGATTGCTGGAGCTCAGTATATAGCTAGACCTAGTCTATTTGGTGAAGTTCCAGTCTAATTAGAAACCCTTTCAACAAAAAGCAGAAGGTGGTGAGTAATGACACCCAAGGTTGTTTCGGGACCTTCACACAAACTCAAACACATGTGTCTGTGACCCCACTACCACACACACACACACACACACATAAAGAAACAAAAAGAAGATAAGAAGAAAGGACAGATAAGGGAAAGAAGAAAAGAGAGGGGGGAGGGAGGGAAGGAGGCATGCAAACAAGGGGGAGGATTTTTCTTACACTCACATTCACAGTTCATCTCTGGCTGTGAATGCTCCCAGGCTTAAACTGCTTCTGTGGCTTTCTACTGTCTGCCCACCTCCACCCCCACCCCCATCCCCATCCCACCCTCCTTTTCTTTCACTTGGGAGACTCATGAGAACACAATCCCTGCCTTTCTGATGTTTTCTCTTTCTTGAGGTATCCCCAAAGCCAGCAAGGACATGAAAGGGCTTCCAATGGGTACGTACTATCAAGCGAGTGACTTATTGACCAGAATAAAGAGAAGATTCCAAACTATGCTAGCCCAGAGGTTAGCCTCTGTGTCCATATTCAAAGGCTGCTGGATGGAGTCTTTCTAGTATAATTAGCCCCCAGGGCTCCATCTTCCTATATTTTCTGTCATTCACTGGATGGCTAGCACCAGATATCAAATAAACACACTTTTCTCCTGTGTGCTTCCAAAAGTTCTCAGAATGACTTTCTTACAGTTTAGGATTTCTGAGTGCAGACTGGGTGTCTCCCCCACAACAGCTACAGTCCTCGCCAGTCCCCATTTCTTTTTCGGCCACCGTTGAGCTGTTGACACACTGCTCAGTGTCCGTGTGGTGCCTGTCCACTCTTTACTACCAGTGCCACTGTGAAGCTTCCTGCCAACCACCTGTCCCTTTCTTGCTCTGGGTGATGTGGACACACCTTCAGTATGCAGGCCCAGTAATTCATGAAGGCTGAGTTCCACATCCTCACCCATAAGGAGAATGCAAATCAAAACTCCATTGAGATTCCGTTCTCATTCGAGTATCTTGGAATGACGATCATCAAGAAAACAAGTGGCGATAAGTGCCAGTGGGGACCGGGATGGGGGGAGACTTACTTAACGCTGATGGGAACGCAAACTGGTACAGCCACTGTGGAAATTAGTGTGGAGGTTCCTCAAGAAAGCTAAAAATACTACTCACATACAAACCAGCTATGCCGCTCTAGGTACACACCCAAAGGAGCCCAAGTCAGCGCAGCACAGACACCTGTACCTCCGTGTTTATGGCTGCATTGCTCACAACAACAGCAATAAAAGAACCAGCCTAGATACCCACAGCATGCCATAAAGAAAACATGATGTGAGGTATGTGTGTGTGCATGCATGTGAGCGTGTGCATGTGTGCATGTGAGCATGTGCACATGCATGTGAGCAGATGAGCAGGCACACACATGCACAATGGTATATTATTTAGCCATAAAAAAGGGAGGGAATTTCATATCATAGAAGTATGGCAGGAAAACAGATGGGACTAGAGATCATCATTTTAAGCAAAATAAGCCAAACTCAGAAAGACAAATATCATGCTTTCTCTCAACTGTAGAATCTGGATTGTTCTAAGATGTAAAAGTGAAGGGGATTATTTAAGGAGTAGAAGAAGAGGAAGCAAGGAGCACCAGAGGGGATATCGGGTGAAAAAGCACAAATGGAAATGATTAAAGATGTGTACCACACTCACGACTGCTCATGATGCTTGGGATCAGACAAGACAACATATTTTGGGAGCTAGAGAGAACTGTCTCATCAGTCACACAGATACACATAAATAAAATAAATGTTCTCAAAATAAAAATATTTTATGTCATATTTTCTTAGTGGTATAACAAGAGCGTGCCTCCCCTGTTTTCAAATATTTGTCCAAAAATTTACATTCTCTATAGATCATGTGCTTCATCATGCTTTTTAAAATAATTTTACTTCGTTTTTATTTTTTAAGATTCATTTTCTTTTTAGTTATATGTATGGTGGGTGGGTTCACACGAGTGCAGATGCCCAGGGAGGCAAGAGGCGTGAGATGCCCTGGTGTTGCAGTTACAGGTGACTCTGAGTCACCCAGCTCAGGTGCTGGGAACTTCACTGAGCTCCTCAGGAAGAGCAGCACAAACTCTCAGCCACCAATCTATCTCTCCAGCCCCTCCACTTGATTTCAGACAGACAGGCTTTTCTTACCACTGATATCAAGAGGTTTGTGGCTTTGTGTTGTTGTTGTTGTTGTTTGTTTTGTTTTTTTAAAGAGCACTTTGCACTCTCATTTTTTGTTGTTATATTATGGGTTTTGTTATTTTTAGTGCATGCATGAGTGAGTGTGTGTGTGTGTGTGTGTGTGTGTGCACGCGCTCACATGCGTATGATGGAAGGGAGGAATGTGCTTGTCACAGCACATGTGTGGAAGTAGGAGAACATCTTTGGGGGAGTCAATTCTCTCCTATCACTGAGGGTTCTGGGAATTGAACTTGCGTGCACACACACACACACACACACACACCACATTCCTGATGATGCATATCACACAGGTCATTATTGTTGAAATAGGTCTCACTTGTAACTCAGGTTCTGAGCTCAAGTTCTGTCTGCCTCAGCCTCTTGAGCCCAGGGAGCTGGGGTCACTGTTGGCACCTTTGGCCTTCAAGGCGGTCTTTGAAGTCAAGAGGTTGGTGGCTTTGTGTTGTTGTTGTTTTGTTTTGTTTGTTTAAAGAGCACTTTGCATTCTCATTTTATTTAGCCCAGAATGCACAGGCAATTGAAGAATAATGCAGAAAAATCCATCATTTTCTTCATGAATTTTTCTATTATTTTGTGCTCAGCTGGGCTCTTCTTGTTTCCTTGTAATTTTTCTAAACACCAATTTGAATTTTTATGTATTACAACCCAGGGCAGTCCCGTTTGTTTGGGGGGGCTTGCTGCTGTGCTTCATGAGGCCTTCCCCTCCCCTGGAGCTGATGAAATTATCCTGCACACTGTATCAGAGTTCTTTTATGGTTTCATTTTTATGATTGTCACTTTTGAATAAATTAAAATTAATAACATTTCCGTATAAAAGCAGTGTTTGTGACAAATGCATACACACTATATCATATTTAGGAAAGATAGGCCAGTAAATAGAACCGAAAAGAAGTGAGAAGTCATCCTTTCTCGTCTAGTTAAGAGCACATGTTACTTTACTTTTTCAAAAAATATCCTCTCGGAGCTTCTTGCTTCCTAAGGTGTCCTTAGTGTGACAATCCCTTCCAAAACTTGGACACTTCTGGCTTCTGTAACTCCTCTTGGGGACCTCTGCACCAGTTTCCAGCCTGCTGATGCCCCATATTTCCCCTCTCCAGACTCAGGAAGGGCACTGTTCTGTCTGTCGTGGATGTGTAACAGGGTCCCTGGCCTCTGTATTAGATGTCAGTCACATCTTCCTCTAGCCAAAAATGTACTTAGACGTCGCCTGACATTTACCTTCATATTATTATATCAAAATACCTGTGGTAATTAAGCTATTAAAAGAGGAGCTTTACTTTGGCTTCGTGCCCTGGGGGTTTTAGCTGAAACCTCAGGATGTGCTGAATGAAAGCCACTCGTCTCATGGCAACTGGGAGGCAGAAGGAAGAAGAGACAAGGGTCCCAGAATCCCCTTCCTGGTAATATTCCTTATTGATCTAACTCCTTCTACTAGGCCTCACACCTCAAAAGCACCATGGTCTGAGGAACAAGCACTTAAACACATAGGAAAAGGGACACTCATTCAAACAACAGTGCCATGGGGCACCCATCCAATCCGTAGTACCATGGGACACTCATCCCAACCACATGCCATAGGACACTCATCCACACCACAGTGCCATGGGATACTCATGCCAAACCCAGGGCCATGGGCACTCATGCCAACCACAGCACCATGAAAACTAAATCATAGTTTAGCAAGAACATGGTTCTCATGAGCCAAAATAAATACCTTTGACAGAGGAGGGTTGTTATTGGAAATATGAATTCAGTACTATTTTTTTTCCTCCAAGAGAGTGAACTCAAGCTTGGCGTACAACAGAGAATGGAAACAGGAAACAGTAATAATGACAAGGCTCTTTTTTTCTTTCCATTTTCCTTTGTGAGTGCATTTTTAATGCAAAACACGGACATGAAGCATTCATGCAAGTCAAAATATTTAGCCAACAACTCCATAATAATCATAAATAGAACAATTTAGGTTCTTTCCCTAGACCATGTCAGCCTTTGGACTGTTTTAAAGAAGGGTGTTTTTTTTTTTATTAGTGACAACTAAATGAGGTTTCATCATGCTCACTTACACACTTGTCCACTTTTTAAAGGAAAGTTATCCTGATTGCAGGTGTATTGTTCTATGTCCTTATCTGTTGTTTCTGCAGTTTGCTATAAAAATGCACTGAGTGGTGTATTTACTCATTCATTCATTCATTCATTTTGTTACTAGGTAGGGAACCCAGGAACCTACATAGGCTAAGCAGAAACTCTATTCCCAACCTTGAAATATTTCTCCTGTATGTGGTATGTGTGTTGCACACACGCACATGAGTGTCTGCATGCATGTGTGCATGTGAGTGTGAGTGTGAGTGTGTGTGTATGTGTGTGTAGTGAATATGTTTGTATGTATATATGGTATATTTGGATACATGTGAGTAAGTGAGTGTGTGTGTGTGTGTGTATGTGTATAGTGAATATGTTTGTATGTGTATGTGGTATATTTAGATGCATGTGAGTGAGTGTGTGTGTGTATGTGTGTGCATAGTGAATATGTTTGTATGTGTATGTGTATGTGAGTATGTGTGTGTTGAGTATGTTTGTACATGTGTGCATGTGTGTATGGTATATTTGTATACATGTTGAGTATATTTGTGTGTGGCATATGTGTGTGCGTGGTGAATATCTTTGTGCATGTGTGTGTGGTATATTTGTGTACATGTGTTTGTGTGGTGTATGGTGTGTGTCTATGTGTGTGTATGTGAGTGTATGTAGTGAGTACGTTTGTATGCACATATGTATTTGTGAGCATGTGTATGTGTGGTATATGGGGTGTGTGTGTGTGTGTGTGCGTGCGTGCACATGAGCATGCATAGGTACATGTTCATATGAAAGTTAGAGGTCGAGATCAGTTGTCATCTTCAATCATTCTCTGCCTTATTTTCTTGAGACAAGGTCTCTCACAGATCCTGAAGTTTCTGATTATGCTAGACTGGCAAGTGAGTGAGCCCTGGGGATTCCCCCAGCTCCCCATGCCCAGCACTGGGATTACAGGCATTGCCTTCATGCCCAGCTTTCCCATGGGTGTTGAGGTTCCAGTCTCATGTCCTCTGGTGCCTCGGGCACTGACTGAGTGTTGCCTCCCCTTCTGCATTGCTTACTTTTAATGCTATTGAAAGGCTAGCAGGCTTTTATTTCTTTAATAGATCTGGGGGAGGGGGTGGCCTGAGACTCAATGTCTCTAACAATTTCCTGGGGTGACTGCTACGGGTGACCCAGAGATCAGACTTGGGAGATTAAGGTTCATGAACATCAAACCCACATCGCTAGTGCGTGTCTCTGTGGGGATGTCAGTCCACACGACAAATCATGCAGCCGTCATTCATCTAGACTACATAGACTTTTAGCAAGCTGGCCATAAACTCATCATCCAAAGCAGGCTACTTTATTTTTCAAGTAGAAAGGGATGCCATTAATGATTACCAGGCATAAAACAGTCTGTCCGATGCACATAGAGCCTTCTGGTCGCACTAGATTTAACAGGCGAGTATCTTCAAATGAAAAAAGCTGTCTTTCATTTATTTGTTAGGGGGGAAAGTGCACCGCTTACTCGAAGAGGAAGTTAGTGGTGAAGCCATAAATAAAGAGTGGGGGTGAGAGGAATAGATTTAATTTACATAGCTGTTCAGAATGCCATTGATAACGTTTCTCCCGGAAAGGCAGATAAAGACGAGTCACCGGAGGATGGAGAGAATGTTTCCTGATGATAGGAAGAGACTTAGAGCCCAGAAACAAAGGTGATGGGTAAACAGGCAGTTATCTGGGGTGTGTGGCAAGCTTGCTGCAGTGCTGAATGAAGGAAAAAAAAAGAGAGAGAGAGATGAGGGGGATGGGCTGCAAGAAGCTGAAAACAAACATTTGCCTTAAAGTAAGGAACCGGTGGGCATTTAAAAGGCCCGTAAGGCACTGTGGCTCAGTGGTGAATAGGCGCTTGGAAAGCAAGTCAGATGAGATAACACCCTTGAATAGGGCCTGGCTTTCCCACTCAAAGAGAAACTGACTTGGAGGCAAATGTAATTACATTTTATAAGATGCTGAGCTTGTCAGTCTGGGCAAACACTGGGCGAAGTGGGTGACTAGGGGAAATAAGTTGTTCAGACATGGCAACAAGCTAGCCATGGCAGGTGACTTCCAGTTTCCACCAGAGGCTGGCTGTCCCCCCTCCCCGCACCCCACTCCATGATGGTCTGCATGCTTCAGGCTGGACCTGCTGAATCAAAATCTGACAGGACCCGCTGTAAGGCGTTTAGGAAGCTCTCTGCCAGAGACTCTGCTGAGCAGCTAGGACCAAACTCCAAAGTCCACTAAGAGCATGAAAGGAAAGTTAGAGGCTGGTCATGGAGCTGGGGGTCCAGGGGGTGCTTTACACTTGTAAAACCCTTGGTTCTATTGTTATAGGTGTGGATCTGAGTCCTGGGACACCTGCCGAAGTATCTGGGTCCATGTGTCCTCAAGCAAAGAAGAGACTAAAAATAAAAAAATAGAAAAGACTCTGTTAAGGGAAGAATAGTTGACGCTGAAGAGATGGCTCCGCAGTGAAGAGTGCTTACCACTCCTGTAGAGGACCTGGGTTCAGGTCCCAGCACCCTACAGCACCCAGTCTCTACAACTGCCTGCACCTCCAGGTCCAGGGAATCTAGTGCCCTCTTCTGGTCTCCACAGGCACCTGAATATACAGAGATCCCCCGGAATTACATAGACAGTTGCAAGCCACCTAATGTGGGTGCTGGAAACTGAACCCAGGTCCTCTACAAAGCGCCCTTAACCACTGAGCCAGCTCTCTAGTCCCTCCTACATTGATCTTCATGTACCCTTCTCCAGGCTCTATTCGTTGGCCATGCTGTCCATCCCCAGCACTAACTAAATCATGTTAGTGTTTATTAAACAGAGCGTGTTCTCTCAGTCTGTGATGCATGGTTCTTAGTCTGCTCATTGTGTTTTGACATGTTATTGAGAAATAGACAGCATCTACATTTAGAAGGCACAAATACATAACTGGGGAAAATGTGTACAGTGAGCACCTGTTGTATCACCATATAAGGAGATATGAGCAAGTGTCTGCTCACACCACATAGGGCACCAGCAACGGACCAGAGACGAGATTCCACCCAAATCTAGCTTTGTGAGCCAATGGGTTTACAGAGGCCGCTTACAGCAGCAAGGGTGAGAGGTTCCAGCAGCAAGGGTGAGAGGTTAGAGCAGCAAGGGTCAGAGGTTACAGGAGCATGGGTCAGGGGTTAGAGCAGCAAGGGTGAGAGGTTACAGCAGCAAGGGTGAGAGGTTCCAGCAGCAAGGGTGAGAGGTTACAGCAGCAAGGGTGAGAGGTTCCAGCAGCAAGGGTCAGGGGTTAGAGCAGGAAGGGTGAGAGGTTACAGGAGCATGGGTCAGGGGTTAGAGCAGCAAGGGTGAGAGGTTACAGCAGCATGGGTCAGGGGTTAGAGCAGCAAGAGTGAGAGGTTACAGCAGCAAGGGTGAGAGGTTACTTACAGCAGCATGGATGACGCAAAGATAGTTGCATCATCGCTGAAAAGCCCACCCCAGCATGGCTGACTATCAAAACCTGCATCCCTGGCCCTCCTGATCCGAGTGCAGGCAGTTTCACGGGCAGTCTTCTCTCCCCAGCAATTGTGTGCTTTTCATACATACCTTGGAGAAAGGCCTTGTAAAGCCTGTGACTCTCTGAGCCTCCTGAGCCCCTACTCAGCTTCCTGGGTGTCTCCTTCAGGAGGCTACATATCACCTAGGAGAGTCCCACCAGACCAAGAAACAGAATTCTCAGCTGGGCATAGTGGCACATGCTTTTAATCCCAGCACTCTGGAGGCAGAACAAATGGATCTCTGTGAATTTGAGGACAGCCTCATTTATATACTGAGTTCTAGGTCAGCCAAGACTATATGGTGAGACCCTCTCTCAAAAACAATTTAAAAATTAAAAAAAGAAAATCTGATCAGACCCCAAGTCCCCTCCCAATTATATTCACTTCCAGGAGTAACCACAATCCTACCCTTTCGAGAATCAATTCCTGCCAGGGAGTGCTAGCACATGACTTTGATCCCAGCACTCAGGAGGCAGAGGCAGATAGATCTCTGAATTGGAAGCCAGCCTGGTCTATACGGTGAGTTCCAGGACATTCAGGAGTACACAGAGAAACCCTGTCTTGAAAAAAAAAACAACCAAACAAAAAAAGGTCCACAAGGCCTTTTTTTAAAAAATCAATTCCTTGGGGCTGGAGAGAATACTCAGTGGTTAAGGGCATTGATGGATTTTCCAGAGAACCAACACACACACACACACACACACACACAGCAGCAGCAGCAGCAGCTTGCAACTCTCTGTGACTCCAGTTCAAGGCAATCCAACACCCTCTCACAGACATATATATGAAAGCAAAACACCAATGCAAATAAAATAAAAATAAATAAATAATCAGGAAAAAAGAGGATCAATTCCTCGTTTGGGCTCATAGTTTCACCACATAAAATGCCCCAGAACAATCCACAGAGCAGAGAGCAGAAAATCATAGGCCTCTGGGCAGCTGTGTCCTGAACAAGCTGCATCGAAAGGCAATCAGGCCTGTTTACTTCCATGTAGCACGGAGCCACATAGCCCTGAAGCCTATTAATAACATGCATAATGATACATCCAAATTCATTTATCCATTCCCTTTGGAATGGTCATGCGGGTGACTCCCAATATGAGGCTATCACAGACATTGCCTCCATTGAACACTGTGCGTGATCCCTGGTACCCAAGACAGCGTACTTCTGTAAAGTATGTATGTATCTAGGAGTAAAAAAACGCCAAGTAACAAAGCTCTAAAATTATAGGTGCAGACACCTGGCTTTGCAAAGTGATTCTGACACTCTTCCTGTGTGCTGCTGCTTTCCCATGGTTCTGCATCTGTACCAACACTGAGCATCCTGTCTGGTACCCCTCCCTGTCTCTGTTGGCTATTGCTGCAGAATAATAGATGGCCTTCAGAAATCACAAGACAGTAGGCATTTTCTCACACCTGTTCTTGGGTTAAGAATCCAGAGATGGGGGGCTGGTGAGATGGCTCAGTGGGTAAGAGCACCCGACTGCTCTTCCAAAGGTCAGGAGTTCAAATCCCAGCAACCACATGGTGGCTCACAACCATCCGTAACAAGATCTGACTCTCTCTTCTGGAGTGTCTGAGGACAGCTACAGTGTACTTACATATAATAAATAAATAAATAAATAAATAAATAAATAAATAAATAAATAAATAAATCTTTAAAAAAAAAAAAGAATCCAGAGATGGCTTAGTTGGATGGTTCTGAGTCTCTCAAGAGTCTGAGGTCAAGATGTTATCCAGAGCCACAGTCATTTGGAAGTTGAACTGAGCAGGAAGATGTGTTTCCAGCTCCCTGATACAGCTGGCGGCTGGGAGCCTCCATTGGTTGGACCACAGTGTCCTCGGGGAACTGCTTATGACAGGACAGCAGGCTTCCCCAAGCAAACTAATGGGGGGGGGACACCCAGATGGAACTCCACGTGACTTTCATAAACTAAACTCGGGAGCAGCATATCATCATTTTCGGTTGATCATACACACTAGCTCTGATAATACATGGGAGATTACAAACACCAGGGCATGGCGATCATTCCGGGCCATCCTGAAGGCTGCTTACCACTCGCCGTGGCTTCAGTTTACCTAAAATGGATTGTTCATATGTTGAAGATGTTCACATTTGTATTGGCCATGAGGTTTGTATTTTGTGTTTCTTTTTTTCTTGTTGGTTTGTATTTTTCTTAGTGATTTATAGTACTTTTGTTTTAATTGTTTAGAGTCAAGGTTTCTCTAGGCACCCCAGTTTGACATCAAAGCTATGATCCCTCTGCCTCAGCCTCTGCATTGGTAGTATTATCTGTGTACCTGAACACTTGGCTTGAAGGGTACTTGTATTCTAGATAAGACACCTTTTATTCTGCATTACAACTCTTTTCCCATGTGGGGCTCATCTTTTCACCTTTTAATGAAGTCTTTCTTACTAATGAAGTTTCCCTTTGGTGTTAGAGATCAAATTCAGGGCTTATGGAAAACAGGCAAATACTCTACCACTGAGCCATAGCCCTAGCCCTTACTAATGCCTTTTAATAAAGAGAAGTTCTTATTTGAGCAGAGCCAAATCCATAGCTGGTGATTTGTATCTTACTTAAGAATTTTCTCCTGAGGTCAGGAAAACATTCTTTCATATTATCTCCTAAAAGCTTTATTATTTGCCTTCTAAAAGTTAGATCCATAATGCTCTTGGAATAGATTTTGTGCAGGTATGATGTAAGGGTCTAATTTTATGTTTTCTCTGTCCTGGTCCCCTATTGTCCCAGCACTGTTTATGAGAACACTGTCCTTTTCTATGGCTCTGCTGAGTCACCCTGATGATGCCTGTTTCCAGGCGCAACCCTCTGATCAATGGCTCCTTTTGTTGGCTCTGGTTCACATGTCACACGTTTTTAAGCAGATCTTTGTATTAAGTCTTAATATCGTGTCTGGTAAGATCTCTAGCTTTGTTTCCAAGAAGCACAAAGGAAAATGATGCACTTTTTCCTCCAGAGTGGCTGTTCTGGGGAGTAACGAATGGTTTCTGCCCTTAGGAGTGCCTAAATCCTGATAATCCTTTAATATCTAAATGATAGCTCACCTTGTCTGTGACATCTCCCCCAGGTATAGAATCCCTCATCTGACCACCTCTGAGAACAAGGGCCCATCCCTGTCAAGTGGCTAGCTACACAGATTGCTAATTCCCGTGACTGCTTTATTCCCTGCAAATGTTCCAAAGGCTTCTTCGAGGCTTGCATCTCATTCAGGGTTGTCGATCTAGCACAAGACCTATACACAGTAGATACTCGCTAAGTATTTATGACATCAGTGTATTTTCATCATTTGAACTGGTGTTTAATTGTAACATGGAGCACCAGACTAAAGAATGAATTTTATTTCCCCAAAGTCTCCAACAGTATCCAAATTCAAGTTTCTAATCAGTAATCATGCACAGACTTAGTGTTAAAACTATAAGGTGATATTCAGCTAACTCCAGGCTTACACTGTACAGCTCTTATGGTCCTTCGTGGACAAGAACTGAAGTCTTATTTCTGATTGCAAAGAGTCAAAATAAAAACACAAATCCCTTGAATGCTCTCTCCCTCTCCCTCTCCCTCTCCCTCTCCCTCTCCCTCTCCCTCTGCCCATCTTTCTCTTTCACACACACACACACACACACACACACACACACACACACCTTCTTGTTTTCCCACTCTCCTCCATGTTTGTAGGCTCCATAAAGAGTAATAGGAATGAAGGCAGTGCCAACATCTTCTCATCTCTTGCTGTCACAATCCTCCTTTCACCCACCTTGTAGATGCCAATGCTGGCTATCCCTGGGATGCTGTATGAGCCTTCAGGAGCCCCTGAAGGGTGGTACCTCTTCCCTAGGACTACTCACATGCCAAAAGTCCATGAGCTCAAGGGCACTTTCCTTCATTCCACCAGAATTCTTATCCCCAGGGAAGTGAGATGAGGTTCTGGCCAACCTGGCCCTGTGCCAGTTGTTAAGCTGTTATCTCTCAGCCCCAAACTCAACACTGAGGTCTTGTGATCCAGGAGCCAGCAACTGGAAGAGCACATCTCTGCATTTCTAGCTGTTTCCTGCTAGGTTCTGTTCTCTGAGGGCATTAGAGGGTGACTGGGGCTGCAAAAGGACCAGGCTCTTTCTCTTCTCCTGAGCACCCCTAGCAATATTTCCTGTCTCCTGATTCTTCCTCCCATGATACCAGCTGATCCCAGTCTGCAGCTGGAAACTGTCCTGGGAAGACACCCCCAATGCGTTTTTCTTCAGTCCCAGCCCTTGCATACAAATCTAACCATCAGTGCCCAGAGTACCCGTCTCCAAGTGTTAATTCCATTTTATCATTAATTCCCCAAAACTAGGGGCGTTGAAATTCCCTTCAACTGCTTCCTCTCTAATAAATCAATAATGTCTTCATGCAGTTTTAATTACCTGGTTATCCTCTTATTTGTTGGTTGGTTGTTTTGGTGAGACAGTCTTGAGCATCCCAGGTTGCCCTCAAACTCACTGTGTAATTGAGATAACCTTGAACTTCTGATTGCTAGAACTTACAGACATGCCTCACCACACCTAGTTTCTACTTAACGGTGCTTTGTGCTATATTTTCTTATTAAGCAGCTAATAAGGTTTCTACGCGGGACGGACAGAATAGTGCTGACTCTCCTCCCAGCAAAGCACTTTCCTGTTCTTATTCATTCACACCAGTAACCCCGATGTAAAAAGTCTGGGTACAGGCCTCAGGAAATTTGAGCTCTCCCAGCTTCTAATGCGAGACATAAAAGAAGCTATCTAAAGTTTCTCTGAGTCTATCTGACCAACTGAAATAGGAATAGCAGAGGCTAGCCTCTTGCTTGGTTTCCACTGCTGCAAAAAAAAGACCATGACCAAAAGCAGCTTGAGTAGAATTGTGCTTACTTGGCTTACATGTCTCCATCACTTGTCCTGCCTCGTGAGGGAAGCCAGGACAGGAACTCAATCAGGGCAAGGACCTAGAAGCAGGAACTGATTCAGGGGCCATGGAGGAACTTTGCTTAGTAGCTTGCTTCTCATGGGTTGCTCAAACTGCTTTCTCCTGTGACCCAGGCCCAATAGCTCAGGGATGCTCTAGGCCCTCCCACGTCAAAAAAAAGTCACCATAGACTTGCCTACAGGCCAATCCAATGGAAACACTTTCTCAATTTAAGTTTCCACTTCCCAGATGATCCTAGCATGTGTCAAAATGACAAAAACCTAATCAGCACATCCATCCTCAGAGGAACATCTGAACCTCAGCAATGAAAACTAATAAAACGTGGTACTTCAAAAAATGTCCATTGAGAGGAGGGGGTTAGGCATGGGTCAACCAAAACTAAAGATGGAGTTGTAGTTAAGGTTTTATTGCTATAAAGAGGCATCATGACCAAGGCAACTCTTATAAAGGAGAACATGAACTGGAGCTGGCTTACAGTTTGGAGGTTTACTCCATTCTCATCATGGCAGGAAGCATGACAGAGTCCAGGCAGACATGGTGCTGGAGAAGGAGCTGAGATTTCTGAAGCTTTATCTAAAGATAGTCAAGAGGAGACTGGAATTCTACACTGGGCAAAGCTTGAACATAAGAAACCTCAAAGCCCACCCCCACTGTGACACACTTCCTCCAACAAGGCCACACCTCTTAATAATGCCACTTCCTGTGGACCAAGCATTCAAACACAACAGTCTATTCAAACCCTATTCAAACATATGGCAAACTAATAGAAATGCACTACTTTGTAAGCTGTCTTAATTGTTCTATTGCTATAAGAGCACCATGACCAAGGCAAACCTCTTGAAGAAAACAAGTGGGGACTTGCTTTCAGTTTCAGAGGTTTAGTTCATTATCATCCCAGCAAAGAGATGGCAGCAGGCAGGCAGGCATGGTGCCGGAGATGTACCTGAGAGCTTTACATCTTGATCCACTATCAGTGAGCAGAGAAAGAGAGGGAGAGGGAGAGGGAGAGGGAGAGGGAGAGGGAGAGGGAGAGGGAGAGGGAGAGGGAGAGGGAGAGGGAGAGGGAGAGGGAGAGGGAGAGGGAGAGGGAGAGGGAGAGGGAGAGGGAGAGGGAGAGGGAGAGGGAGAGGGAGAGGGAGAGGGAGAGGGAGAGGGAGAGGGAGAGGGAGAGGGAGAGGGAGAGGGAGAGGGAGAGGGAGAGGGAGAGGGAGAGAGACTGGGCCTGGTGTGGGCTGTTGAAACCTCCTCAAAGCATACCCCTGTGACATCCCACCTCCAACAACACCTCCTACTCCTTCCCAGACAGTTCTACTAACTGGAGACCAAGAATTCAAATACATGAGTCCATGGGGCCAGTCTCATTCAAACCCATCACATAAACTAACTTAAAATATATTTTTATTAAAAATGAGTTTGGCCGGGCGTGGTGGCGCACACCTTTAATCCCATCACTCGGGAGGCAGAGGCAGGCGGATTTCTGAGTTCGAGGCCAGCCTGGTCTACAAAGTGAGTTCCAGGACAGCCAGGGCTATACAGAAAAACTCTGTCTCGAAAAACAAAAACAAAAAAACAACAAAAATGAGTTTGAACACAGATTTGCTGCCTGCGTGAAAAATGTTTCCCCCTAAGAAGATATAAATTATTAAATGAAAATCTCAGTGCCAGGTGTGGCATACTTCTCTATTTCTTGTTAATTAAGGGCTTCCAGAAGCCCCCATAATAACACAGGCTACTTCCATTGCTCTTGGTTCCCACCCTAACTAAATGGTTAGACTTTATTACTGAAGACGCAACACAGTTTGGTCACAGGACACAGAAAAATCAAGCTGGAACTGACCTGAAAACTTCCTTTTTGCAGCTAGCGTTCATTGTGCTAGAAGATGCTATGTAGACCATGGAGGGGAGGAGGGGGGCCAATGGTGTCACCTGTCAGTGAACTCTGAATGCCACAATACTGACTTTCCAGCAAGGTGTACCTACTAATGCAATAGTGCCACAAGGCAAGGTACTGATTTCTGGTTGGATTTGAGGCTTGCTCCACAGGAGTAAATTAATCCCTGCTTCTGTAAAAGCAGTCAACTTCATACAACTCAGGAGGTCATAAGCCCTAACAGGAAACCTACCACTGTTGTTTTATTAAATAATCATGTTGTCAAACGGCCTTTTAAATATGTTTTTGTACCGACAAATTAATGTTATTCTTAACCTTAGCCAAAGAAACTTCTGCGGTAGGCAGAAATTAAAGCAGAGACTCACAATTGGTCAAAGTTCTGAGAAAGTGACTATTGAACCTTGCACACCAGGCTGGACTGGAGAGAGGGAAGCTTAGCCAGAGTGGGTGGGTTAAACATGAGGGAGGGAAAAACAACTTCTTCAGAGACAGTTTTCAGTGAAACAGTTCTCTTTTTTGGAGGGGAACAGGCCTATAGAAGCCTCAAGGAGTAGGTAGGAGTTTGGGGGGGTGAACATACATGCTGGGAATGCTTCATTTGCATGGAGAGGAATTCTAGATGTTTGCTGGACATGTCCTTATAGGGGGCAAGGAAATTAAACCTGTAACCTGGCCACCAGGCTATGTGGCACCTCAAGGTGGCAGAGGTAGGGGTTGCAAGGCCATGTGCACAGGACCGTGCAGCCCAGAGCAAGGAGGAAGCAGTCTTATTCCTGCCGGACTCACGCTGAGAGTTTCCGTATTTAGACACATCTCGACCTCACTCTTGCTCTGGACCAGCTCCCCCAGTCGCACAGCTTTCGGGCCCCACACAGCCCTAAACTCGATAACTACATCAACCCTCTCACGGACCAGGGGACATCTGGGAAGAGGGGTGAATGGGAAGAGTGCGTCCGAATACTTGTGTCGGTGTCATGCTCATGGCGCTTCTGGTTGCATTTCTGTTATGGTCACCTGAACAAGGTCAAGCTAGCAAAATCAGTCAACATTCCAAAAGCCAGCACTAATTGAACTCAGCCAGCTTCTACCACTACCCTCAGAAAAGGAAGAAAGGAAAATGAAAGAGAAGGTAGAAAGAGGTATCTGGGAGTTAAGGGTGGGGAGGGGTGGGGGGAAGCTAGGATGAATAAGGTCAATGCATATGTATATGACGTTGCCAAGGAAAAACAATGAAGAGAATTCCTCTCCAGTGTGTCACAGAGTTTCATCCACAATATAACACTTAATAAAGGAATGTATACATATACTCCAGTTCTTGCCTAACACGAGCTCCCCAGGACAATTCTGCATAACACATGTCATTTGGCTGAGCCCTTTTCTGTGCTACCGCAATGGCAATCTGTATACTCCCTTAATGCCACCCAAGTTCATACTTTCCTTACCCCCTGAGGAGTGCTGTGGCTCTTCCCGAGATGGCAGTCCCAAGCCCCGTTTCTGGTTAGGAGCACCATGTGACCAAGTTCTGACAGTGTATGTGAGTGGAAGCAGTGTTCACCCTTCTTACCCAACTCATAAAACTTCACATTATGGGTCTGCTTAATCTCCCTCTCTTTCTTCTCTTTTGAAGCAGAAAATGCTAAGACCCAAGGAGATGGTTGTTATAGGTCCTAGTGAGGCAGAAACAGTGTGTGTGTGTGTGTGTGTGTGTGTGTGTGTGTGTGTGTGTTATATTTTATGATATTACACAGCCACCAGTATTTAAACATGGAAATCACCCTAATGCTTATTAATTCTAATCCCTTCCAAAGATTCCACACAGAAGCACCAGAGTTAAGTTTCTACTCGCCTAACCTAGTACTTCACAGTGGTTATTGAAGTCCAACTTGAGTTTTGGAGGGGACAAAGCATATTCAAAAAACCAGTTATTATATTAGTTTGCTAAGGCTTTGTCATGGTTAATCTTGGTTGTTTAATCTTGGTTGTCAATTTGACGTGATTTAGAATCACCATGGAGACATGCAAAGATGTTTCCAGAAAGATTTAACTAGTGAGGAAAGAGCTGCTTTGAATGTGGGCAGCAGTATGTCATGGGCGGAGTCTTGGATTATTAAAAAGGGAAAGAAGCCAGGCGTGGTGGCACACGCCTTTAATCCCAGCACTCAGGAGGCAGAGGCAGGAGGATTTCTGAATTCGAGGCCAGCCTGGTCTACAAAGTGAGTTCCAGGACACCCAAGGCTATACAGAGAAACCCTGTCTCAAAAACCAAAAATAAATAAATAATAATAAAAAATAAAAAATAAAAAGGGAAAGAGAGCAGAGCAGCGGCCACCATCTCGCTTTACTTCCTGATTGCAGGAGCAATGTGACCAGCTCCTGCTGCCAGGACTTCCCACCCCACCCCCACCCCACCCCACCCCCACCACAGTTTCTGTCCTTTCTTCAACTATGAGCCAAAATAATTCCTCCCTTTCTTAAACGGCTCTGTGTCAAGTAGCCTATCACAGCAGTGAAAAAAAGCAACTGACTTTTTCATAACAAAATATCACCAACTGGGTGGTTAAGCAAGAAAAATATGTATTTTCTCACAGGTCTGAAGGCTAGAGGTCCTAGGCCAGGATGTCAGCAGGCAGAGCTGCTCCTGAAGCCTCCCTCCTTGTTCCCTCAATATCCTCACAGGATCTCTCCTCTACACAGGCATCCCTGGTATCCCCTTGAGTGTCAAAATCTCTTCTTATAAGGACAACAATCAGACTGTATCAGGCCGAATGTAGTTTTACCACTGTTCCTTCATAAACATGGAAAGTCAACATGTATTCACATGGAAGGCACAATTTATCCCATCACAATGATCTCTCTCTCTCTCTCTCTCTCTCTCTCTCTCTCTCTCTCTCACACACACACACACACACACACACACACACACACACACACACTCTGCCTATGCCCTTCCTTCATTCTTTCCTGTCTCTGTCTTCCCTTCCTCCTCTCCCTCCCCTGTCTTCTCCTCCATCCAGTAAATTAGCTGGAATAATTTCCATGAAGTAAGTAGGCACGTGTAGAGTGAATTCCAAGAAATGTCATTTGATTGGGGTTGGGGGAACGAGCTTACCAAAGTGGATGCAATTTTGTAGAGTCAGAGCGAACTCTTAAGTGTTGAAAAGACAGACAAATTACCCAGCCCTAGTCATTGTGAGCCTTTATTTCTGGTCACCTCCGCCGTTGAAATGCACTTCTTGAAACCCTTTTAAGTTCTAAGACATCATCTCCTGCATAGGAAAAGGCAAAAGTGAGCCCAGTTAAAGCCAGAGCATGGCTATGCATGTGGTGTTTGCCTGAGATGGCTCAGTTTCCAGTGGCTCAAGGAGAGTATTCTTTTTACATTTTAATAACGCTCTTTATTTAAAAAAAAATCAGTTTTTCTGTGTGTGTGTGTGCATATATATGGTGTAGATCTGCATACCCCACTGTGAGAGTGTGGAAGTCAGAGAGAGGATAACCCACAGAAATCGATTTCTCTCTTTGCATCATGTGAGTCCCTGAGTCTAACTCAGGTTATCAGGCTTGACAGTGAGTGCCTCTGCCTGCTGAGCCATGGCCTAGCCCATTAATAATGCATTTCAAAGGGAAATAAAACAATCCCTTTGTTTTATTGTTCTGGCTGGTTTTATGTGTCAACTTGACACAAGTCAGAGTCATCAGAGAGGAAGAACCCTCAATTGACAAAATGCCTCCATAAGATCCTGCTGTAAGGCATTTTGTCAGTGGAGGAGGGCCCAGCCCAGGGTGGGTGAGGCTATCCCTAGGCTGGCAGTCCCAGGGTTCTATAAGAAAGCAGGCTGAGCAAGCCACAGGAAGCCAGCCAATAAGCAGCACCTTTCTATGGCCTCTGCATCAGCTCCCGCCTCCAGGTCCCATCCCTGCTTGAATTCCTGTCCTAACTTCTTACAATAATGGATCTGGAAGTGTAAATCGAATATATCTTTTCCTCCCTGTCTTAGTCAGGGTTTCTATTCCTGCACAAACATCATGACCAAGAAACAAGTTGGGGAGGAAAAGGTTTATTCAGCTTACACTTTCCACATTGCTGTTGATCACCAAAGGATGTCAGAACTAGAACTCAAGCAGGTCAGGAAGCAGGAGCTGGTGCAGAGGCCATGGAGGGATGTTCCTTACTGGCTTGCTTCCCCTGGCTTGCTCAGCCTGCTCTCTTATAGAACCAAGACTACCAGCCCAGAGATGGTCCGACCCACAAGGGGACCTCCCCCCTTGATCACTAATTGAGAAAATGCCTTACAGCTGGATCTCATGGAGGCACTTCCCCAACTGAAGCTCCTTTCTCTGTGATAACTCCAGCCTGTGTCAAGTTGACACACAAAACCAGCCAGTACACTCCCCAACTTGCTTTTTGGCCATGGTGTTTCATAAGCAGTAATAGAAACCCTAACTAAATCAATTATATTCAAGAAGAATTAACAAAGGGTCTTCAGCACCTCTCCTCTGTTAGTTACATTTCTCACTGCTGTGACCAAAGGCCTCATAGAGATAGTGTAAGGAAGGGGCAGTTTATTTCGGCTTGGGAGTTTTAGAAACATGCCAGTCTGTCATGGTGGGGAAATTGGCAGGTAGATCAGCTACATTCGTGATGGAGCAGCATATGGTGAGTGGTTTATCAGTTCAGAGAATAGCATCAGAGGCAGACCTGGGCCACAAATGCATTTCAGTCAGACCATCCCATGTCTCAAAGGTTCTACACCTACTTAAACAGCGCCACCACCTGGAGACCAGGTGATCAAGCATGGGAGCCTGTGGAGCACATTCTGGCCCAAATCAAAGCACCTTAGAAAATACCTTGCAGGCACACAGGTTGAGATGCTACTTGAGAAGTAGATGCTGCTATCAAACCCAGGGGATCCAATGGTCTGGGAACAGCTTACAGGAAGAGTGTGATCCTTCCTGCTTTTCAACATTAGTGAGCGCACCACTTCCTTTCCTGTGGACACAATCATGAAGCAAAAGCAGCAAGGCTGTTATTCCTCTGCCTTACTTAGGATGCTTTGTGCCATAAGTAACAGATGCTCATCAGGTGAATCTAAATTAAGGAGATGCTCTTGCCTAAACCCATTACTGGCAATGACCAACTTGAACCTGGGGGGTAGGGGTGGGGGGAGAAGACCAGAAAGGGGAGGAGAAGCAAGAAGGGAGAACAGGAGAAGGTGACTATGGAGGCAAATGAGCAATACAATATTTGTGAATGAAAATGTCATAAAGAAACTCATTATTTTGTATTTTCACTAAAATATTTCAATGAACTCTACACCCACACACATGCAAGCAAGCCTAATTCAACTTGGTGGATTTTTTTTGTTTGTTTTTGTTTTTAAGACAGGAAAATAAAAGGTGGACATGCTGGGAAGAAGAAGGTTAATATGGTTAATGTTATTAAAATACACTATGTAAACTCATTGTGTAAACTGGGAGTGGCAGAGGCAAGCAGATTTCTGTGGGCTTAAGGCCTCTCTGACTTACATAGCAAGTTCCAAGAAAGCCAGGGCTACACAGAAAGACCCTGTCTCAATTAAAAAAAAAAAGCATTATATACATGTAGGAAACTGTCAAAGGGTAAAAATATTTTAAAAATAAAAACGATATAAGGGCTGGTGAGATGGCTCAGTGGGTAAGAGCACCCGACTGCTCTTCCGAAGGTCCAGAGTTCAAATCCCAGCAACCACATGGTGGCTCACAACCATCCACAACAAGATCTGGCGCCCTCTTCTGGAGTGTCTGAAGACAGCTACAGTGTACTTATATATAATAAATAAAAATTTAAAAAAAAAACGATATAAAAATGCAACAACAAGCCAGGTGGTGGTGGTGGTGGTAGTGGTGGTGTATCCCTTTAATCCCAACACTTGGGAAGTGTTCCTCTATGAAGTCACAGCCAGTTTGGTCTTCAAAGCAAGTTCCAGGACAGTTAGGGCTACACAGAGAAACTCTGTCTCAGGAAAAAAAATAGAAATAATAGGAGCCAGCTTAATAGGTAAATGTGTCTGATGACCTGAGTTCTGAATTCAGTCCCATAAACCTACATAATAGAAGAGAACTGTCTTCTGAAAGGTGCCCTCTTACTTCCACATGCACATAAAAGCAAATAAATAAATGTGAAATAAAGAAAGGAAAGAAAGAGAGAAAAAGAAAATGCATTAATAGAGCAGCAAGATGCTCTTCAAGTAAAGGCACTGCAACCAAGCCTGAAGACCTTGGTTTGATCACTGGAACACACATGGTGGAAGGAGAGAACCAATTCCTACAAACTATCCTCTTACACGTGCGTGCATGCATGTATATGTACATAGATAGATAGATAGATAGATAGATAGATAGATAGATAGATAGATAGAAAGATAGATGCCCTGACCTGCAGGGATAATCAGTGGGGACCCAGGGCAAGGGAGTGAGAGAGTGGGAAGGAAAGAGACACGAAGAATGAGAGCAAGTCAATCATACTGACCAAGCTCTGAAAAACTTTATTCAGGAGTGGCAATATAAGCATAAGCAAGAGGAGGCTCCAAGGGAGAGAGGAAGAGCCTAGGGACTCCCCAAAGATCAGGTGGCAATCTTCAGCTCCTGGAACCAACGGTCACAGTGTCCTCTTTACCTACAAACATTCTTACTGTTCTGACCACGAATGTTCTCTCAGGATTGTTTATGTAAGCTAGAAAATATCCACAAGGCCATGACTGAAGCCATGGGCCCCGGCAGATAGATAAATGCTAGAAAGTAAGATAAGTAGATAGATCTATATATGCCAGAAGAAAAGAGGGAGAGGGAGAGGGAGAGGGAGAGGGAGAGGGAGAGGGAGAGGGAGAGGGAGAGGGAGAGGGAGAGGGAGAGGGAGAGGGAGAGGGAGAGGGAGAGGGAGAGGGAGAGGGAGAGGGAGAAGGAGAAGAAGAAGAAGAAAGAGGAGGAGGAGGAGGAGGGGAGGGGAGGAGGGAGGAAGGAAAGAAGGAAGGAAGGAAGGAAGGAAGGAAGGAAGGAAGGAAGGAAGGAAGGAAGGAAGAAAGAAAGAAAGAAAGAAAGAAAGAAAGAAAGAAAGAAAGAAAGAAAGAAAGAAAGAAAGAAAGAGAAAGAGAGAGAAAAGTAGGTAGATAAGATGATAGAGAGAGAGAGATGTTAGAAAGAAAAAAGGAAGAAAGGAAGGAAGAAAGAGTAGGTAAATATGTAAGATGATAGATAGATAGATAGATAGATAGATAGATAGATAGATAGATAGATATGAAAAGGAGGGGCTGAAGAGATGGCTCAGCAGTTAAGGTCACTAGCTCCTAGAGGGCCATGGTTCACACAACCTTTCAGCTCCCACCTGCCTGTGCCTCCAGCTCGAGGGGATCCTACATCTTCTGTAGCTACTATGTTATGCAACTCAGGTATGCAAGACATGAGCTTTCCCATTTGTCTAAGTTTTGTTTGTTTGTTTGTTTGTTTGTTTGTTTGTTTGTTTTTCCAGACAGGGTTTCTCTGTGTAGCCCTGGATGTCCTGGAACTCACTCTGTAGACCAGGCTGGCCTCGAACTCAGAAATCTGCCTGCCTCTGCCTCCAAGTGCTGGCATTACAGACATGCGCCACCACTGCCCAGTCCTATTTGTCTAAGTTTCTTATCCATGAGTTCCCATCACACCAATGGCAAATAGAGAAAAATCTAAATTGATTAATTTGGTCATTTCTAGAAGAAAAAGAGACTCTCAAACTGCCTCCATTTCCTCTGGATGAATTTTTAACTGATTCTAAGTTTAATTCTCCTCCTACCAGAGCAGGTCTGTCTTTGCAAGTGTTGACTCTGCATTGTCCTGCTCGGCGACATCTAGTTACAGTGGAAGGGGCAGGCCTTCTCTGTCCCCACACTCTTCATCATGCTGAGACCTGAGTCTGCACTCCCCTTCACAGGGATGTCCTTTGTCTCTCTCTCCTGATCACTGAGGCTGACTGGCACGGACGCTAGAGCTTAGGATCATTTCTACCACTTGGGTTGACACTTAGGTGTCTGAGCCTGCATCCTGATCCAACCTTGAGTTTTAGGTTGTTCTGTAAATCCCTCTTAGACTTGGTTGTGCTTCCACCCTCTGCCTGACCCAGGCAATTTATCCATAGTACCTGAAGTTTTGCAGTTATGATTAAAAAAAAAAAACAACTAGAATGTGCGGTTGCTATTTGTACCATTTGGGAGACAACAGTAGGATGTCCTCAGGCAATGGGGGAACTAACAGAGATGCAGGGCACCAGACTTGTGTTGGTTGCATAAACACGGCCATGGCGTCCCACCAATGCTCTCATACATGCACTCTGTGTTGACACATGAGCTCTCTGATTCAGATCCACTGAGTTTCTAGTAAGGATTGGAATGCACTTCCCATTGCTTTGCCCTTCCCACCAAGCTCCCTAGTTGTTCCTAAAATACTTCCTCTCTCTCTCTCTCTCTCTCTCTCTCTCTCTCTCTCTCTCTCTCTCTCTCTCTCTCACACACACACACACACACACACACACACACATGCATCTGACCCCACCTTCCTCTTTTCTTCCTACTCTGACAACTTGCTTGTCCTGCCTTTCCTTTCTATTTGTTCAGGATTTTCTATACATCAGATCTTCTTTCGTTTCTATCTGATGTCCTTCTGTGTTCTAGAAAGTGTTTCAAACCACCTCTTTCTTTAGGAAATAAATCTCAATACCTAGACATCATACAGAAAGTGGATTCTCTTAATAGAGAAAAAAAAAAAAGATACAGATTGCCAAAGGAGGAAACACTCCTCCACACAACCATGGTCAATGATATGGGTATTTCTCTTTTAATGTTATCCTCCCTCTATCATTTCAATTATCTGAGCCAAACGTGTTTTCTACTTCAAAGAGGCTAAAGTTTTGCTGAAGACAATTACTCTCACAAACACACTTACTGTGATGGGCACTCAAAGCAGCCTGGGATTCATTCCCAGAGTCCTTATATGACTGTGAGCAGTGTACCACCAATTATATCAGATTAGTGGATCATTACATGTCCTTTATTAAGCACCTACTGCATGCCAAATTTTCACATCTATTCATAAAATTAATTGAATTCTCAACCCAATCTGTAAGGCCAGCATTTGTTTCTTCATTGTGCATTTTAGCAGAGTTCAGAGAAGTAAGCAGATGTTCCCATCATCACACAGCAGTAAATCCATTCAGACTCCTGGACTCAAGTTCAAGACTTTGTGACTCCCTACTTACACCCCACCCCCACCCCGTGGATGTTGCAGTGGCAGCAGAACAAGGTTAAGAAGCTAGAGCCACGGAGGAGAGTCTCGGGAGGCCCCACCCCTCCCCAAGGACCTGTAGACACTGGTTCCCAGGAGGATTGACATTTTTTTCAGTTGTGTACCCACTGGCAAGTTGCCTCTGCTCCTGCACAGAACTCCTCATCCTTGCTCCTGTAAGCAACCCAAGTTAAATGAAGCTCACCAGATCATGCCAACAAAAAGACAGGAAAGTAGAGAGAGGGTTGTTTGGGAGGGGAAAGTGCTCAGCAAGAGTGGAGAGGGGACACAAGAAGGTAATGCAGGAAATGTGACCAAAATGTTATATGAATGAAACATGTTATACAATGAAACTATGGCTATGTATAATTACTATACTCTTCTTCTATTTCATTTTTATGTGTATGGATGCTTTCCTGCATGTATGTCGCACTGCCACATGTGTGCAGTGCCCACAGAAGTCAGAAGGGGGCATCAGATTCCTAGGTGCTGCGATTCAAACTCCAGTCCTCTGGAAGAACATCAATATTTATAACCAAGCAATCTCTTCAGCCCCTAATTAATTATATTCTAATTTCAAAGGGGAGATTAAAATCCTGAATCTCATCAATCTGGGCTCCAGTTCCCAGCACCATCTATTGTTTGACCCTGAGTAAGTTAAATGACCTTTTTAATCTTCAGTGTTCTCTAAAAGGGAATAATAATGATTCATATTGCCTATGGATGTTCAAGATTTAAGGAGATAAAATATTTTGTCTATTAAAGCATTGGGCAGTATCCACAGAGTACTATATTTTGGCCATTGTACTGTGGAATGCTGTCTCTCATCTTAACTACATTGAGGCTACTATAACAAAGATCCCATAAGCTGGATGATATATAAACAAGAGATTTATCTCTTATAGTTCTGAAGTCTGGAAAATCCAAGATCAAGGCACTATCTGAGTCCATATTTTATAAGGACATGCTTCCTGTTCATGTATGGCCATCCTTAATAAAGACACTGTGGGCTTCATTCTCATGGCCTCCTCACCTTCTAAAGCCCCCAACTTCAGGTACCATCATTCTAAGAGTAAGATCCAGCACAATCTTTCACTTGTTTAGTTAGAGTTACACCAAGATATTTTATATTATTTGTGGCTATTGTGATGGGTGTTATTTCTCTAATCTCTTTCTCAGCCCATTTATCATTTGTATAAGGAAAGGCTACTGATTTGTTTGAGTTAATTTTATATCCAGCCACCTTGCTAAAATTGTTTATCAGCTGTAGGCATTCTCTGGTAGAATTTTTGGGGTCGTTTATGTATACTATTATATCATTTGCAAATAGTGAAAGATCTGTATGACAAAAACTTTAAGTCCCTGAAGAAAGAAATCAAAGAAGACCTCAGAAGATGGAAAGATCTCCCATGCTCATGGATCTATAGGATTAACAGTAAAACTGGCTATCTTACCAAAAGCAATCTACAGATTCAATGCAATCCCCATCAAAACTCCAACTCAACTCTTCACAGACATGGAAAGAGCAATTCTCAACTTCATGTGGAAAAACAAAAAAACCCAGGATAGCAAAAACAATTCTCAACAATAAAAGAACTTCTTGGGGAATCACCATCCCTGACCTCAAGCTGTACTACAAAGCAATAGTGATTATATATATGAGATATTGGTACAGAGATAGACAGGTCAATCAATGGAATAGAATTGAAAACCCAGAAATAAACCCACACACCTACGGACACTTGATATTTGACAAAGAAGTCAAAACCATACAGTGGGAAAAAGAAAGCATTTTCAACAAATGGTCCTGGTATAACTGTCAGTCTGCATGTAGAAGAATACAAATTAATCCATATTTATCACCTTGTACAAAGCTCAAGTCCAAGTGGATCAAGGACCTCAACATAAAACCAGATACATTAAGTCTAATATAAGAGAAAATGGACAATAGCCTCAAATTCGTTGGCTCAGGGGGAAATTCCTGAACAGGACACCAATGGCTCAGGCTCTAAGATCAACAATTGACAAATGGGACCTCATGGAACTGAAAAGTTTCTGTAAGGCAAAGGACACTGTCAATAGGACAAAATGGCAGCCTACAAAATGAGAAAGGATCTTCATTAGCCCTACATCTGATAGAGGGCTAATGTCCAAAATATATAAAGAACTCAAGAAGTTAGACTCCAAAAAACCAAATAATCCAATTTAAAAATGGGGTGCAGGGCTGGAGAGATAGCTCAGTGGTTAAGAGCACTGACTGCTCTTCCAGAGGTCCTGAGTTCAATTCCCAGCAACCACTTGGTGGCTTATAACCATCAGTAATGGAATCTGGTGCCCTCTTCTGGTGTGTCTGAAGACAGCAACAGTATACTCACAATAAATAAATAAATCTTTCAAAAATAATGGGGTACAGACCTAAACAGAGAATTCTCAACAGAGGAATCTCGAATGGCTGAGAAGCACTTAAAGAAATGTTCAACATCCTTAGACATGAGGACAATGCAAATCAAAAGGACCCTGAGGTTCCACCTTACACCAATCAGAACAACTAAGATCAAAAACTTAAGTGACAGCAGATGCTGGTGAGGATATGGGGAAAGAGGAACATTCTTCCATTGCTGGTAGGATTGCAAACTGGTACAACCACTCTTGAAATTAATTTGGCTGTTCCTCAGAAAATTGGAAATTGTTCTACCTGAAGACCCAGCTATACACAAAAAATGCTACACCATACCACAAGAACATGTGTTCCATTATGTTCATAGCATACTTATTCATAATAGCCAGAAGCTGGAAACCCAGATGTATCTCAACCAAAGTATGGATACAGAAAATGTGGTTCATTTATTAAATGGAATACTATTCAGCTATTAAAAATGAGGACATCATGAATCTTGCAGGCAAATGGATGGAACTAGAAAATATTATCCTGAGTGAGGTAACCGAGAACCAAAAGGACATGCATGATATGTACTCACTGATAAGTGGATATTAGCCAAAAAATACAGAATACCCATAATACAACCCACAGACCATAAGAAGTTTAATAAGAAGGAAGGCCCAAGTGAGGCTGCTTCAATCCCACTTAAAAGGGGGAATAAAATAATCATGGAAAGAAGGAACTTGATTGGAAGAGGGGAGGGGATACGGGAAGCAGGGTCAGGTATGGGAAAAAACAGGAGAGAAGACCAGAGGGCCAAGAGAATGAATGGAAATATATAGCTGCGGGGGTGTGGGAGATGAGGGGACCCTCTAGAAAGTATCAGGGACCCAGGAGGTAAGAGGGTCCCAGGACTCAATGGGGATGACCTTAGCTGAAATTCCCAACAGTAGGGAGATGGAACCTGAAGAGACCACCTCCAGTAGATAGACAGGGCCCCCGGTAGAGGAATAGGGTCGTCAACCTACCTTCAAAATTTTTAACCCAGAATTGTTCCTGTCTAAAAAAATACAGGGACAAAAGTGGAGCAGATATTGAAGGAATGCCCATCCAGTGACCGGCCCAACTTGGGATCCATCCCATAGGAGGGCACCAAACCCTGACACTATTACTGATGCCATGTTGTGCTTGCAGACAGAAGCCTAGCATGGCTGCCCTCTGAGAGGCTCAACTAGCAACTGACTGAGACAGATGCAGATATTTACAGCCAACCATTGGACTGAGGCCGGGGATCCCTATGGAAGAGTTAGGGGAAGGATTGAAGGAGTGAAGGGGGTGGCAACCTTATAAGAAGACCAACAGTATCAACTAATCAGGACCCTGGGAGCTCCCAGACTAAGCCACCAACCAAAGAGCATATATGGGCTGGTCTGTGGCCCCCAGCACATATGTAGCAAAGGATTGCTTTGTTTGGCCTCAGTAGGAGAGGATGTGCCTAATCCTGTAGAGACTTGAAGACCCAGGGAAGGGGGATATGGTGGAGCAAGTTGGGAAATAGGGGTTGGGGATGGAGCACCCTCTCAGAGGCAAAGGGAATAGGGTGAAGAACTCTTGGAGGGGGGACTAGGAAAGGGGGCACATTTGCAATGTAAATAAATAAAACAATTTGTCTTAGTCAGGGTTTCTATTCCTGCACAAACATCATGACCAAGAAGCAAGTTGGGGAGGAAAGGGTTTATTCAGCTTACACTTCCATGTTGCTGTTCATCACCAAAGGAAGTCAGGACTGGAACTCAAGCAGGTCAGGAAGCAGGAGCTGATGCAGAGGCCATGGAGGGATGTTCTTTACTGGCTTGCTTCTCCTGCTTGCTCTCTTATAGAACCCAAGACTACCAGCCCAAGGGTGGCACCACCCACAAGGGGACCTCTCCCCTTGATCACTAATTGAGAAAATACCCAACAGCTGGATCTCATGGAGGCATTTCCCCAACTAAAGCTCCTTTCTCTGTGCTAACTCCAGCCTGTGTCAGGCTGACACACAAAACCAACCAGTATAATTTTTTTTTAAAGATTCAACACAATCAGTGCTTTGCAGTCTCTGAAGCTGTTTCATGTTGAAATGAAGTGAAATCGTACCTATTTCCTTGATATGTTTTACAAATAAGAAGCTGAGGTTGAAGTGTGTGTGTTTGTGTGTGTGTGTGTGTGTGTGAGAGAGAGAGAGAGAGAGAGAGAGAGAGAGAGAGAGAGAGAGAGAGAGAGAACCACTGCTTTTTCAAAGACAAGTCCTGCAGATTGAGTATACATGGCTTCCAGTGGTTCATCTTCTGTGCCGCTGCTGAGTATGGGGCAGATCATCTCAGGTACTGTTTGTACCTGAGACATGAACCTGTGGGTCATAAAGACACCAAAGATGCTACTGAGGGAGCATTCATTAGCAGAGCAAAACAACAAAAGGCAAGCCTAAGGGTCATCCGAGAGAGAAATGAAAAAAATACAAGCAACCATAATTACTTCATCTATCATTAGAAAGAATCAGCTCATCATTTTTTTAAAAAAACAAATAAAAATTGGGCCATAATTAGGTCCAATTAACTCATCCTTCAAACACATTCTCCATCATGGACATCTGCTTTGGCTGCCTTTCTGGTAATTACAAGCCAGCTTCCCTCTGGAGGAGCAACCCTCCCCCCCCCGCCCCCCCTTGACTGTCATTTTGTTTGAGAGTGACCCATCTCTAGGTCTAGGACTGGATCTCAATTGTTTTAAGCCAAGCAGTTATCAGGGTCACCCAAGCTACAATTCAAGGACACATTCCTACCAGTATACATGAGATCCTTGGGGTTACCTAGACGATAAGCTTCGATCTTCCACTAAACATATTGTGGTCTCCTTGAGACATGTAGAAAGAACCTGAGGCAGTGAGACAAGGTGGTCAGGCTGCCTGACTCTGGAGGATTGATTCCCTACCTGATTTCTAGTCCTAAGAGACACCAGCCTAGAAGCTCGAGACTCGTCTACAACCCAGTGAGAGGGAGAGTGTCATCCCATTCCACAGGCATCTGGGTACTTAGCCAATTAAGAGAATTGTCTAGAATCACAGATGTGTAGCCAGTTTTCATGGACACCAACACCCTGGCTGTTAAACACCCTGTCCACTTGGATAACCCTCTGCATTAGTTAAGTTTCTGTTGTGATGAAAGATCATGACTCAGAGTGATTTATGGGGAGAAAAAAAAAAGTTATTTTACTGAGAGTTCCAGAGGGTAAGAATACATCACAACAGGAGAGCCTGGCAGCAAGTGGCAGTAACCACAGGAACAGGGAGCTGAGAGACACACATCAGGAAATAGAAAGTACAGTGAAGCCGGAAGTGGTGGTGCACGCGGTAGGATTTGCTGAAGGAGGCAGAGGCAGGAGGATCACAAGTTCAAGGCCAGCCTGGGCTACACATTTTCGGAGCAGAGACTGAAAGAATGACCATCCAGAGACTGTCCTACCTGGGGATCCATCCCATAAACAACCACCAAACCCAGACACTATTGTGGATGCCAACAAGAGCTTGCTCACAGGAGCCTGATATAGCTGTCTCCTGAGAGGCTCTGTCAGTGCCTGACAAATACAGAAGTGGATGCTCACAGTCATCTATTAGATGGAGCACAGGGTCCCCAATGAAGGTGCTAGAGAAAGTACCCAAGGAGCTTGAAGGGATTTGCAGCCCCATAGTTCATATTGCAACAATATGAACTAACCAGAACCCCCAGAGCTCCCTGGGACTAAACCACCAATCAAAGAAAGCACATGGTGGGACTGATGTCTCTAGCTGCACATGTAGCAGAGGATGGTCTAATCGGTCATCAATGGGAGGAGAGGCCCTTGGTCCTATGAAGTTCTATCCCCCAGTATAGGGGAATGCCAGGGCCAGGAAGTGGGAGTGGGTGGGTTGGGGAGCAGGGAATGGGGGAGGGGATAGGGGATTTTCAGAAGGGGAACTAGGAAAGGGGATAACATTTGAAATGTAAATAAAGAAAATGTCTAATTTAAAAACCCTAATAAAATAAAAGAAGAAAGTACACTGAAGTTCTCAAAGCCTTCCTCCTTCAGGAAGGCTTCATTCACTTCCCAAACAGCACTAACCAACTCGGGAATCGAGTGTTCAAACGCCTGAGGCAACAGAGCACATTCCTCATTGAAACCGCCATATCCCACAGCAAGCCAGCTTGGAGCTTAGGTGATGTGCCCAAAGTCACAGCAAGGATATACAAACGGTGGCGCTGGAATTCTGTCTCAGCAACTCTTTTATCCCTAAATCCTTTATGTATTTCTCTAGCTTTAAACTGAGTTAATTTGATAACAAAGCAAAACCATTAGCTGCTTTTAAGAGTAAGCTTCTATGGGGCTGCTCTACTTCGTCTGAATAAATTTACTTCCAGATTTTGTTGCCGTTGTTTTCTTTGATTGATTCATTTATTGAATGATTTTGTCGTGTTGTGTTTTGTAATGCTGAGAATTAAAACCAGGACCTTATTCTGCCCCCCACCCTGGACTGATGACATACTTGAAGGGACATTTATTTGTTCAACTGTTACACTTACCAAATGTTTGTTGACTAATTTCCAGCATCCACTCTCTCTAAATGCAGTGTTAGCTATTCTACTTTAGCTCATGAATTAATGCTCATGTTTCTAAGGCTCCTGGTAGATGGAAACTTCTTTGAGACAGAGTCCTATCTGTAGACTCTGTAGACCCGTATGACTGTAAGCCCTGCTAAAGATCCAGGGGGAGCACAGACCAATAAAAGACGTCTTAGCTCTATACAGATTATTGTTATCTAAGAAGGATGATATCAGTAACCGCTATGTAATCCAGGAAAGCAAGACTGAGTACCAAGAAGGGTATCTTAACCTTCTGCCACACTGACTGACTTTACAAAAAAATACTTATTCAGGGCTGGCAATAAGGCTCAGCGGTTGCATGTCTGCATTGCGTGTGTGAGTCTCTGAGTTCAATTTCTATCACAAGAAAGAAAGGGAAGCAGGATAGTTCAAGAAAGAAAGCAAAGTAAGTGGTGGTACCCAATGAACTATAAAGATGGCGATTCTTTCATTAGTCATTAAGAAGAACATAGTACCTTATTGTACTAAGCAAGTCATCTACCACTAAGCTGCAACCCCAGGCCTCGTTGTTCCCATTCACGATCGCCAAAAGACCACCAAGAAGTTGATTCAGATGCAATGGCACTAGGGTCTTCCTCTTCAAGCTCGAGCTCAGGCTCAGCCAACCGTAATGCAGCAGGGTGGTAGGGTGAAGCCCCGAGTCCAGTTTCAGGCAAGCATTTATAGAGGTAAGCAAACAAATAAGCCTGGCTATTATGGAATTTTGTCCTTTAAAGTAATTGGCTGGTGCTGGGAGCCAAACCATAAGCTTAACTTCTGCTTTTCTCCTGATTGGTGATTGTTAGGGAGTGAAGAGCCAGGTATAGGTTGGTAGAGAGTAACCTGGAAACTGGTGCTAGGTGCAGGCTTGTTGGTTTGAGTTCAACCTTAGATTAGGTTCTCTAAGATGGAACCTGAACCCAAGATGGATTTGGTCTGGTCTCTCAGCCCAGAGACCTAAGATACTTTGTTTTTCACTTCACTTACTGTAATGATACAGGAAGAGTGGGGGGAAGGGGATAAAGACCATGATAACTCATTTATCCTTTGCATGAAGGATCTACTGGACAAAACTAACACCTCTCACCAGAATCCATTTTATTTTTCCTGACTGTATGGTTGGACTACATTTCCCAGACTACCTTGCAGCTAGATGTTGCTATGTGATTAAGTTCTGGCCAATGAAATCCAATTAGAAATGATGTGTGCCTAAATCCATGCAATGGGCATGAGTCCTCAGTGTTCCTCCCCTTAACCATGTAGATAACATTAATATTCTCACATATGGCAGAAAAAACCTGGATTCTGAAAGACCATGTGGATTGGAGATTTGACTCAGGGATCCCAACTGCTCAGAATGCTACATGAGAAAGAATAAATTACTTTTTTCTTTAGACCATACATAGTTGAATATTTTTGTTATAGTATTTTAACATTTTTATCATAAGACAAGAGTCTACAGATCACGGGGGAAAACTGGGCATCCCACAGATAAGCACAGGTACAATATCTAAACCAAGTTGTCTACAAGAAGAGGAGGAAGAGACAGCTACAGAATTATACGTCTCCTTGTTCCTCTTTCCATCTTTCTGTTTGATGCTCACTATATGAACGTATAAAGCAGCTTGAGTCAGGAACTAAAGCAAGCCACAGTGACCTTATAGCATGGAGTGGCCATCTACTTCAGACAGCAAAAACAATGCAGCACACAGCTCGGGAGCAGTTCCTGAGTTTCTGAGTCTACGAGAAGAGCCTTAGGGAGAACCAGTACAACCCAGAAACGGCAGTTACATAAAGACGAAAGATGAGAAGACTCTCCTGCCAGGGAAGAGCTTTAGAAAAGTATATTTTGATAGATGTCTCAATGTGTGCAGGTAGTTGTAGCAAGTTATAACAAGATGCCATCTTATCACAGGATGGTGATTAAATCAACAAATACTTATTTATTCAGGCTGGAGGCTTGGGAATTCAAGCACAAAGTGCAGACAGATGCAGTGTGCAGAGGGAGCTCACTCTCTGATCCACAGACCAGGCTTTCTCAGGTTCTGAATGAGCAAGCAAGAAAGAACTCATTCATGCCTCCTCTTATAAAACATTAATGTAACAAAAGGGCTCCAACCTCATGACCCAATCACAGCCAAAGGATCCTGTTTCCAGATACATCACAGGGTTTCAGTGTGTGAATTTGGGGTGGGGGACACATGCATGAAATTATAACATTGATGTTTCTTGAAAAATTAACCATGAACTAGCAAGATGGTTTGTCTGGTAAAGACGCTTGCTGCCAAGCCTGAGGACCCAAACTCAGTCCTTGGGATCCACAAGGTAGAAGGAAGGGAATGACTCTCATATATTTCCTCAGAGCTGCACACATACTCCATGACACACATGTGCACACACATAATAGATAAATATAAATAAATAAATAAATAAATAAATAAATAAATAAATAAATAAATAAAATAAGGACGAAAAACCTCAACAAATGGGCCAGTAACACTGGCAGACCATGGTTAGAACTTATTTTCTCTTTAAAGCTTTTTTATTACATTTTAATGTCTGTGTGGATCTGTGTATGTCTGTATTTATATGTTTGTGCATTTCTGTGTGTGTCTATGTGTGAGTGTCCATGTGTGTCTATGTGAGTGTCTGTGTGTCTGTATGTGTCTATGTATATGTGTCTGCCTGTGTATGTGTGTCTGTGTGTCTGTGTATGTCTATCGTGTGCGTGTCTGTGTATGTATCTTCCTATCTATCTGTGTGTGTGTGTGTGTGTCTATGTGTCTGTGTGTGTGTCTGAGTGTATATGTGCGTATGTGCCACTTGCTAGTTTTCTCCCCCTGTGTGGGCCCTGGGCATTGAACTCAAGTCACCAGCCTTGGCAGCAGGTTCTTTCACCAAATGAGCCATCTCAGCAGCCCCCAGAACTTCTTTTCTATCTCCCATAGTCAAAGTGTGCTCAGACATCACCTTTTGGTAATTGATTTCCCTTGAGTAAATAGTAAGGTTGTGATCCCTTGACACATAAAGAACGTTTGTTGAAGAAAAAGGAGCATGAGAGAGCGGCCACTCTCCATTGCTCTGGGCAATACGTAGGAGCAAGGACTCGGAAGCCAGGTCCAACCCCCACTGTAGTGAAACCTGGACACACCTGGAGGCTAGCTCAGCCTCATCTGTGCAATTATACTTGTGAGATACCAAATTCCTATCATACTGCATGACATGCACCAAGAACCACGGGATGTGCTACATTAATGTTGACATCATCTTTCAGGACAGGATTTTGACAATGTGCATCAAAAACATTGGCCCAGGACCAGCAAAGTGGCTGAGTGAATATAAGTACTTGGTGCTCTTCAAGAGAACCTGTGTTTGGTTCCTAGGATGCTTGCAATCACCTGTACTCCAACTCCAGGGTACACACACATACAAACACACACATATAAATAAATACATACATACATACATACATACATACATATCTTTTAAAAAAAATAAGACTGGAGAGCTAGCTCAGTTGTTAAAAATGTGTACTGGTCTTACAGAGAGAGGCCTGAGTTTGGTTCCCAGCACCCACATCTAGGGATTTATAACCACTTATAATTCCAGATCTGTTTGAGTTGAGGTGTCTATTACTGTGATAAAAGACCATGACCAAAAGCAACCTGGGAAGGAAATGGTTTTTCTTCAGCACATAGTTCCACATCACACTCCATCAGTGAGGGAAGTCAGAACAGGAGCACAAACAGAGCAGGAACCTGGATGCAGAGGCTGATGCAGAGGCCATGGAGGAGTGCTGCTTAGTGGCTTGCTCCCCATGGCTTGCTCAGCCTGCTTTCTTATACCATCCAGGACCACATGCCCAGGGGTGGTACCACCTACCTTGAGTTGGACCCTTCTGCATCAGTCATCAACCAAGAAAATGTCCTACAGACTTGCCTACAAGCCAATGTTATAGAGGCATTTTCTCAATTAAGATCCCTTCTTCCCAGGTGAGTCACTTGTGTCAAGTTATATAAAACTAGGTGTCACAAGCTCCAAGGGATCCACTGCCCTCTTCTGACTTCCACTGGCACCCACACACGTGGCACACATTCACACACACACACACACACACACACACACACACATATATATATATATATATATATATATATATATATATATATATATATACATATACATGAGCACATAAATAAAAATATTTTGAAAGTGAAAAATAAATGTTGAGCTGAGCCCATCTCTATGAGTTCAAGGTCTACAAAGTGAGTCTCAGGATAGCCAGAGCTACACAGAGAAACCCTGACCAAAAAAAAAATTCTTTTAAATGCTGATACCATCTTCAGGACAGAAGTTTGATAATATGCATCAAATACTCTGTCATGGGGGCTGGTGAGATATTTCCACAGTAAAGGCACCTACCATGAACCAGAGTTCAATCCTAGGACCTTCAAAACAGAAGAAGAAAACCAACACCCCTTAAGTTTATCCTGTGAGCTCCACACACATGCTACAGCATGCATGAACACATACATACATACACACACACACACACACACACACACACACACACACACGAGAGAGAGAGAGAGAGAGAGAGAGAGAGAGAGAGAGAGAGAGAGATTTGATAAATAAATTAAAAAGCATTGGCCTGGCAATTTTGTGCATATAACAGTTTGCTCTTTGGGAAGGAGTGTAAGGACTTACCTTCAGAAAAGCTCCTTGCCGTATTAAGTGACCATCAGCAGAGGGCTGGCTAAGCAAACGGCCATAGAGGACAGGCATGGTTTACATAATCGATGAAGACCTTGCTCAAGGCAAGCCTTACATTATACAAGATTAAACTTCCCGCAGGGAAGGAAGTGGGGAGCAGGAGTCACATTACTTCAACTGTAACCATAAACCAAGATTTAATTAATATTTTATATCCTACTATCTCAAACTATGTAATTCAAGTTTGCATTAAATGTATATTTATTATGGAGGCACACAGAAACTTATGACATGGAAGATATCAGCAACGGCTAAGAGAGACATCCACAACAAATCAATTTCTCAAAGTGTAAGCCTACTCTCATCAATAGGCTTTTTTAAACACTGGAAAAAAACACACATCAGAATTTAAAATGCGCTATAGGGATTGCTAATAACTTTCTGTTTCTTCTGGTTCTTTACCCAGAGTTCCAAATGCTTCAGAGGGAACCCGTATTATTTTTATGCTAAGATATAATAAGAAGAAGCAGAATTGGTGTAACACTGATGTCAGCCTAGCTTTGACAAAAACATATGCAAACACATAGTTATATAAAAGCCCATTCCACCTGTGATGATACAAAACACACATAATAAAGCAGGAGTGACATTCTCTGCCTTGCTGAGCTGTGTGCTTAGCTTTTGCCAACACTTGGTCTCACAAATAGTTCTGGATGAGGAACGTCCACATGGCGTGGGTGACGAGAGTTCAAACCGGCCTGATACAGAGCAGATTAGATCTCCCAGAATGCACCACAGAATACATTAGAAGCCAAATTGCATTGACTCTTTGACTTGTCCTGCATCTGTGCGTGTGCGTGTGTCTGTGTGTGTGTGTGTTTAAGAACTCACAATATCTTTAAACAAAACAGAAACCATGTCATTTGAGTGACCCAGACAAAGACAAAGAGCCAGAAAGAGCCATTAAATCAACTCCTGGCTGCCTTTCCCCAGCCTCACCAGAGAGGGGTGTAGGGCAGACAGGAAGGATATTGCTGCAATCCTCTTCACAATTTCATTTCCTTCCCACAGAAAAGGTAGCTGGAGATGTTGGAAGAGACATGGGGACCCAAAGGACACAAAGGTCGGTAAATGCTGGCAGTACTTCTCATCAACCCTGTGTCCTCCAGCCATTCTGTGAAATCCTTTGAATGAATAGTGTGCCAAGTCAACACATCTACTCTCTTGTTCTTTTGTCTAGTCCTCACAAAGAGCCGATGGGGTAAATGCTGCCATCGCCCCATCTTACAGTTTAAGAGAAAAGGTAGAGAATGAGGGCAAGGGCCTGAACCCTGGCTTGAATCCTGGATCCACCAAGGCTTCTGAGCTGTGAAGCCTCCATGCAGTCTCCTGGACATCGGATGATCTCCTGTGTCCACATCTGTGAAATGGGCACAGGAGTGACAGCACCCACAGAGCTTTCTGGGGACAGTGTCTGTCACAGGAAAAATGTTCCATATGTTAGATATTTTCATGACCGAGGAAAACAGGTGCAAACAAGTATTGCGATTCACCCACAGTTACAGCAGTTGCAGGACCAAGGTTTGCTGGTTTTCCTTGAAGTCTGTGGGTTTATTTGTTGTTATCAGATTTGGAATGTTCACTCGACGCCTTTTATCAAATTCATTTTCAGTCCCACTATCTCTTCTCATCTCTTCTTCAGGGACTCCCATTCTTCAATATTAGGGTGCTCATGTGGGTGTTGACCTCAGTTCCTTTAAGTCTTTTATCTTTCTCTGGGTTCTCCCATTGTCCGTGACTTGAGGTCCACCCCAGTGTTTCTCAGTGCCTGTCCGGCTCTGTATTCACCCACTGAACTCTTCATCGTCCACTTGACCTTTCCCACATCTCCCAGACTTCTCAGGAACATGCCTGCTTCCCTCTGCCTCTGGAGGCCCATCAGGTATTTTTCTTACAACCCATTCAGTGATGTTTGAATACTCTGCTCTCATCTAGGATGGTGCTGGGTCTGCTGCCGTTGGCTGGGTTTTCTCCTTTGTGGCTTCATTTTCTCCTTCCTTGCATGGTTGTTGTCAAGCACTGTGAATTTTTCATCACTGGGTGCTAAGTCTTTTATATTCTTCCTTTGTTTTCTGGCTTTGCTTTAACATGCAGTTAAGTTACCTGGAAGAATTTGAGTTGTGGAGGCTTGTTTTCAAAATGATGGGGCATATCCAGACTAACCTTTAATCTGGGGATAATGTGGCCACCATGGAGGCAAAATCATTTTCAGGTTCTGCTCAGGATATCCCTCCTTTGTAACCACAGGATATATGTTAGTTTTGTGTTACTACAATGCAATTCCTAACATAAGGAACTTGAGAGGAGGATGTGTCTTGCTCACTGTTTCAGATTTAACTGACCACAGTCAGGAAGATGTGGTAGAGAACAGACACCCAGATCAGGGTTTCAAAAAGCAGATAAATAACTTAAAAAAAAAAAACACACACACACACAGGAAGGAGTCACAAAAAGATACAGCTCCAAGAATATGCCTCCAATGACATGCCTCCTCCCCCTAGAGTCTAGCTCCTCCTAGTTAACACACCGCACAAAGGTTGTGTTATGAACCATTGAGGTATTAAGCCATTCATTAGGTCAGAGCCGCCATGACCTGTCACTAGACACACTCTGGTGGCTACATCCCGAGGTGTGTTCTATGAATCTCTTAGGCTTTTCTTAACACAATCAGATTGACAGTCAATATTAACCACAACAGAGGTTTTTTTTCTTTCTGTCTGGTTAGAGTCATTCCAATCCTCTATAACTCCACCTAGTCCTTCTTTCTCAGTGGCCCTTCTTGTCCCCCTGTAGCTTCCTCACGTGCTGACCAACACTCTGCTAAAAGCTCGGCTCTCTGAAGACGCACAAAGTTCTCCCTCTGTGACTCGCCTCCTGTAGCTTCCCCAAACGCTCGACTCAAGAATACCTCAGCTGTGTTTGGGCTTTCTCCTCTCTACATCAAGGCCTGTGACAATCATGTAATTTGTCACAGTCTTCTGTATACCATGTGCAAGCCTACTGTTCCACAACTATCAGCAGGTGCTTGAGTTGTTTACAGTAAGGGAATAAACCTGGCCCCCATTTGGATGGAAACTAGAGACTCCGGAGCAAGTTGTGAACCCAGGAAGCCTGACTCCGGAGCCATCCCTCATCCCCTGACACTGTCAACCCATATAAAGTCTTTAGTGCCTTCTGCTCAGTCACTGACAGTCCTACTGTGTTGTTTGTTGTGAGGCCTTAGCTCACCACCCTCAGCCCTCACTTTCACTCCCTGTCCTCCATGTTGCTCTCCTTATGTTATGAATAGGGCATGAATTGAGTATCCTCTAATTCATCTTAACTGATGTCTTGCTGCATAGGGTGCCACTGTAGGGAGGTGATAGGCCCTCTGAGAGATGGGGACCTAATGAAAGGTCCTTAGGCCATTAAAGTCATCACTGTAGAAGGTAATTCTCCTTAATATTTCTCCTAAGAGCATTGTCGTGGAAGCCCGAGTGTGGCCCCACACACTTCCCTTTGCTCCCTGGTGTGGGATGGAGCTGTTTGCTCCTGTGTGAGCTCACCTATGATGTACTTCCATCCGTTGCCATCACCAAAACCAAACCAAGAGGACCATCTCAGATTTGAACCTCCAAAGACACTGTGGACTAGAAGTTCTGAGGGCGAGGAATTTGATATGCCCATCTTGGCTTTTGAACTTAAAAATTGAGAATTTAAAACAAACAAAAACAAACTGAGAATGTATTCCCATAACCCCAGAGCACTGAATGGCGTTTAGACAGGCTCCTGGACTTGTGACGTCTTCAAAAGTGAATTGTTATGTAAGTCACATCATCCAGAGCTCCTTGCGATGGGTGGATATGGGTCAACACTTGCTTAACAGCTTCCTTCCGGAAGGAATCCCTGACAGAGTACCAGCCATAGATTCCACTTTAAAAGAAAACAAGGCTCATTTCTCCAGAATAGGTTAAATTGCAGCTAGATATAGTCTTGATCTTAGAAGCTCAAATCAAGAGGATGCTCTGACATGAGAGACTACGATTACATGCCTGCCGAACATGGAGGACCAGGGCTCTAGCAACAAAGTGTCCAGTATGATAGCTACTCAGTATGTGTGACCATGAAGCACTTGAAAGCTGGTTATTTCAAAATGGGCTGTAATTGTGGGCATAAAACACATGCTAGTATTCTTAAATATTTAGTATTTTAAAATAGTAATCTTCATATTGGTGAAACATTCAGTAATAGTATAGACATATTGGATTAAATAAAACGTTGTGAGAATTAAGGATTTTAAAGCTGGGAGTGTGGCTCAGTTGATAGGATGCTTGCCTAGCATTCACAAAGTCCTGTGTTCAAGTCTAACACAGCAAGCATGAACTAGCTGTGGGGATGCACAGGGCAATCCCAGGGATCAGGTGATGGGAGCAGGAGACCAGAAGTTCAAGGCCATCCTTCAATATATAGCAAGCTTGAAGCTGGGATTCATGACTCAGATTTTTTTAATGTTCTTATTAGTTCATTACATTTTTACTGTGACTAGCAGAACCTTTGCAGTTATACAAGAGTTTCACGTTACTTTTCCTTTCTCTTTTTTTATTTGAGACAAGATCCTGGTACATAGTCCAGGCTGACCTGAAACTCACACTCCTCCTGCCTCAGTCTCCCAAGTGCTGGGATTACAGAGGTGCCTCACCCCACCTGACTTGACATCGTATTTCTCTGGCCATCACTGCATTATGAGGAGAAAATATCCTGGAAGGACAGACCTGAACTGCCTGTGGGGTCCTAAACACCATCCTCAGATACTAAGGCTTGTAGAAAGGTGGTGGTGGCACAGGGAATGAGAAACGGAAGACATAGAGGCAGATGTGATGCAGCCCATTTGTCTGATTTTTAATTGTGGCAAGAGTGCTAATCATATGATTTACCCTCTCATCAAGCCTTGGGGTAACATTGGTCTTGGGGTTTTGTTGTGGCTGTTGTTTTTTTTTTATAGGTTGGCTGGTTGGTTCTTTTAGGTTTGGTTTCTTGAGACAACATATCGCGTCATTCAAGCTTGCCTTGAACTCCTGGTGTAGTTGAGGATGACCCTCAAGTCACAACCCTTTTGCCTCTACCTCCAAAGTGCTGGGATTACAGGTCTGTGCCACCACGCCTGGCTCCTCTAACTGCTGGCTGCAGTCACTGAGCTGCGTGGTGATCACCAGAGCATATTCATCGCGCGTGAATGTACTGTATATGTTGATTAATAGCTCCTATTTCCTTCTGCCCCTAGTCCCTAGCAACCACCACTCAACGTTTTGATTCTACAGACATGACTATTTTAGGTGTGTCCATAAGTGGGATCAAGCTAGTTTCTCTGCCACCCTCTCCTGCTCCCCACTCCTATCCCCCAGGCAACTAAACATGAGTCACCCTCCATTTGCCAGGGGGAGAAAGTTGTCACCACAGAGCCAGCAAAGATGAATGGAAAAAGCAAATCCTCTGTTATTAAGATCAAAATCCAAAAGCTCATAATCCAGGAACTCTGTCATAAGCTTTCTCTTCTGTGGTATCAAGAATCGGTGCTGGGACAGAACACAGGTGGACCAAGAACCAGGCCTACCTCCCTGTAGATCCCTTAGACGATCCCATATGTTGGAAACTCATGGTCCAGCCTGGATTCAAGTTCTACCATTACCACTTTTCAGCCACGTGACAGTAGACCAATGCCTTAGACTTTACAATCTCAGTTTCTTCTATAAAATGGAGCTGATGAGACAGAATCCACCCAAGGCTTCCATGACAGTTCATTTATGTATGAAATCTGAGCACTGACGGAACTCTAGCAAATGTGGGGTGTTTGCCGCTATGCCCGGGTGAGCCTGAGGAGTGTCAAGGCTAAGAGAACACAGGATGGGTCCAGTCAGGATGGCAGGAGCTGCCAGGATGTCTACTCATTATGGAGAAGATCCATGTCCTCTGTGAATACACTAACTGTCACTTAAGATCTATCCTATCTACCTTCACCTGTCACGCAGCCAGAGGAGAGAATGCGTTCGGTGGATGCCCCGAATGCCCAGGGGAGGAGAACCAGATGGACACTCTGCTCCAGGACAGTGAAGATCCCTTTGTAATAATCTTTTCTTCCTGACATCAGCAACACTCCACTAATTAGCTCAACTCTGAAGGCCTCACAAACTGGGAGAGACAGGTGAGCTTTATTTGGTTTTTGTTGTCGTTGAGACTGGGTTTCTTGCTAATGCACACTGTCCTCAAACTCACTGCATAGTCAAGGTTGCCCTTGAACATCTGACCCTCCTGACTCACCTCCCAGGTGCTAAGATTTATAGACATGGTGGACCGGTTTTATACATGTGTTTAGGATCTCAGGTCCTCAGGGTGGTTAATGCTAGGAGTCACTTGACTACACTGAAGGATGCTTAGAGATCTAGTAAAGTGTTGCTTCTGGGTGTGTCTGTGAAGGTTTTTCCAGAGAAGATTGGCAGATGAGAAAGACCTGCCTTCAAGCTGGCACCATCCAATCAGCCTCAGGATAAGAGGGGATAGAACAGCATCATCGGCAGGTGACTTTCTGCTGTCCCCACCCTACTTCATACTCTGATTCTTTAGTGTCTTATTCTTAAGGCTTACACCAATATCCCCTGCTCGGGGAGTTCTCAAGAGTTCTACTTTTGACTGAGGGCTGTATCATCAGCCTCCCTCATTCTGAGGTTTGTAGCTTCTTGAACCAAGCTAGGATGCCAGCTTCTTTTCTAACAGTCAGCCTATCGTGGAACACTTCAGCCTTGTGACTATGTGAACAAATCCCCCCTCAGACCAGCCATCCTTGGAAAGCCACTGGGAAGTAAATGCTGTTGATCTCAAACCCAGAACCCCCTTCCAAGCCAGCATGCCTACTCCTCCAGATGCCAGCAGGACTGGCTGCTAGTGGCTCACATGTGTCTTGCAAAACTGCCCAGTGTGGATTCGATCTTATACCCTAGCCAACAACATAAGTTGAAGTCCTGAAGTTCTTACCCCTTGCCTTCGAATATGAGCTTATTTGGAGACAGAATTAGAAGTAATTAACACAAACGGGTCATTGGGAGGCTACGACAGTATGGCCACTGTCCTTATAAACAGGGGAAAGTTTAAAATGAAGATGTATAGGAGGTCTGGAGAGATGGTTCAGAGGCTAAAAGCACTTGGTGCTCTTCCAGAGGTCCTCAGTTCAATTCCTAGAAACCATATGGTGGCTCACAACCATCTATAACGTAATCTGGTGCCCTCTCCTGGCCTGCAGGCATACATGCAAGCAGACAGTATATATAATGTACACTGTATATATGATATGTAATATATATGCTTATATAAATATTCTAAATCTAGAATGTGCATATATATATACTGTATATATAGTAAAAACATAAATCTTTTTAAAAATTAAAAAGAGATGCATGACAAAGATGAAGGCAGAGATCAAGAATGTCAAAGATTGCCAGCAATCACCAGAAGGTACAAGAGGGCATGAGACAGGTCCCTCTCAGAACCTCAGAAAGCCCAGACTGCAGACCTCCAGTCCAGCCACTAAAGATAAGTTCTTCCCCTTCCTCTTCCCCTTCCCATTCCCCTGCCCCTTCCCTTTCCCCTTCCCATACCCCTGCCCCTGCCCCTGCCCCTGCCCCCACCCCTTCCCCTGCCCCCTCTTCCCCTGCCCCTTCCCCTGCCCCCTCTTCCCCTGCTCCTTCCCCCTCTTCTGCTGCCCCTGCCCCCTCTTCTGCTGCCCCTGCCCCCTCTTCTGCTGCCCCTGCCCCCTCTTCCCCTGCCCCTGCCCCCTCTTCCCCTGCCCCTTCCTTTCCTCCTCCTCCCCTTCCTCCCTTCCCCTTCCTCCCTTCCCCTTCTTCTCCCTCCTCTTTTTTCCCTTCCTCTCTCCCTTCCTCCTTCTATTTCCTTTCTCCTTCTCACACACCTCCTTTCCTTCCTGCCTGCCTTTTTAAAACTCTTTCCTTGTCTTTGTTTGTTTGTTTGTTTGTTTTGTTTGTTTAAGGTTCCCTATAGTAACCCAAAATGGACTCAAACCTCATGATCCTCCTGCCTCAGACTCCTGAGTGTTGAGACTGTAAGTACATGACATCATGCCCAGATCAAAACAGTCTGTATCTATGTCTTAGCTATAAATTAAATACTACCCTTAGCCAACAAGGTGTCGGTTTACACCGATTCCGATTCCGAGGCCCTCACAACTCCTTGCATCAGGCTCTAAGCAAAGTCTTCACAGCAGAGCACCAGCCACGTGGCCTTGACGACCGGACAGGTTCTCAGGCAACACCAATGGACTTCCAGTTCCGTTTTCACTCTATTTCTTCAGTCACCCCTTCTGGAGAACCTGAACCCAGCACAGACCAAGAAGTCAAGTCCAGAAACGCGTATTTCCTGGGCTCCTGCAGGCAAGAGATTCTTTCTCCTCTGCTGGATCAAAAACTGTTGGAGACAGCCTTAAACTTGGGATGAATAGCTATGACCCATAAAGGCCTCTCTTAGAGGGAGAGGAAGCTGCTGCCAGGCCAAACTATGGGATCTAGATTCAAAACCAGCTCTCCACTATCAAGGACACAGAAAGGGGGCGCCCCCGCCTGGTCAAGATAGGATTAGGCCAACTCAGCTAAATTTTTCTCACAGAGCAAAAACAGAGTCTAACACTGGGCTTCTGCTTCAGATTCTCACGCCCGCATACTCTTACATATACTTTGAAAGTGCTGTAGAGATTGGAAAGTAAATCTGAATCCAGAGAGGACCTGGAAGTACTGCTAGCCTATACCCACCAGTTCAAAGAGGGACTGTCCCTAGTGATGGACCAAGCTGGTCTCTCGCATCTTCCCAGGGATGTGAGCCAAACCTCCTGTGAGCAATTATAGCAACTGTCCTATCTGAGCAGGAACAGATTAGAGGGACTCTGCCTCCCTCGCTCTTACCTGTATAGGAATATTAACTCAGAATGAGGCTGCTCTGGCAAGAGATCACAGCCAAAGACCTTCTAGGTCTCTGTGATCCGGCTGGAATACAGACATGCCTGTAATCCCAGGAGACAAAGGAAGCAGATTTCTGAGTTCAAGGCCAGCCTGATATAGAGCTAGTTTCAGGTAAAGAAAAGCTTAGGTCTAGGCATGGTGGTACACACCTTTAATCCCAGCACTCAGGAGACAGAGGCATGCAGATCTCTGAGTTGTAGTCCGTTCTGTTTAGTCAGTGCGGTTGAGTCATCGAGTTGAGAGGCAGTGAGTGCAGTGGAGTGGAATTCATGACAGTTCAGTTAGTGGAGCTCAGAGACGGTTTTTATAGAACAGTTTTACAGAGATAGGTTGAAGAGAGAACAAGCCAGACACAGGTGAAGACAAAACAAGCCAGGGAATAAGAAGGAGCCAGAAGATTCGAACAGATTGCTAGGGATAGTTTGAGGCCAAGCAGAGCAATTCAGTCAGAAGCTGAGAGAAGCTAGTTTGAATCAGCCAGCTAGAAAAGGAGTTTGAGCCAGAATAGCTAAGTTGAACCAGCCAGCCAGAGCTCAGAAAGAGCTAGAAAAGGTGAGCTTGTTAAGCAGTAAGTCTCAGAAGCTGAAGACATTCTAGGCCTAGATTAGATTGCATGGAGGCTAGAAGCTTCCAAGACTAGGCCTAGGTTAGCTGATGGCAGCAGTAAGCCTCCGAGACAACAGTTACATCAGACAAATAAAAGCTACTTTTTCACGTACCGATGACTCTCAGTTTCTGGGATCATTTCCTATGTATCTCTCTGGAGTCCAGGTTGGAAAGTGGACGGGGATGTTGTGATGGCAGACATGAGCACATAACAATGTAGGTAACTGTATGTACATCCAGGGCCAACATCAGAGGGAAAGAGTGAAAACCATGTCTACGTTAGCTATGAAAGATACCTTGCAAAGCAATCTACCTCCAGACTCATTTAACAGATGAGAGAAATGAGATTCAAAGATGGGCTGGACCCAAACAGGGGGAGGCATGTGTTCCTGGTCACACTGGAATGTGCACATGTGTGTTTGGGGGATGGGGAACTTTACGCGCATGGAGCTGGGGATCTAACTCAGTTGGCAGAGCACTCGTGTAGCATGAAAGCAAGCCAGTGCTGGGTCTAACCCAGCACTCAGGAAATGGGGGAAGAAGGATCAGACGTATAAGGTCATCTTTAGCTGCATAGTGTTAGAGGCCATCCTGTTCCATATCAGATTCTTGCCTCAAAAGATAAATAAAGGGCTGGAGAGATGGCTTAATGATTAAGAGCAGGAACTGCAATTCCAGAGTACCAAAGTGCAATTCCAAGCACCTACATGATGGCTCACAACCACCTATAACCACATCTCGGAGGGAGGCAACACCTGCAGACATCTGTGCTCATACACACACACACACACACACAGCCATATGCAGACATATATTCATACACAGAACTTAAAATAATAACATTTGTTTTATCTTGTTTAAGACAGTATCTGTCTACATAGCTCTGGCCATGCTGGAACTCATCGTGTAGACCAAGCTGGCCTCAAACCCACAGAGATCCAAGTGCTCAGATTAAAGGCATGCACCGCCATGACTGCAATTTTTTATTTTAAAAAAACAAACAACAGCAGCAACAACAAAAACCATGGCTCAGTGGATAAAGATACTTGTTGCCAAGGACAATTCCTGAAACACTGGTAGAAGAAAATAACTGACTCCTGCAAGATGTCCCCTCAACTCCAGTTGTGCACAGACACACATACAATTAATTAACTAAGAACACAGCCTATGTGCACATACAGCATGCAAGCTGGAGTTTTCGGTGGATGGACATAGCCTTCTGTCTGCAGAATCAGAGAGAACATGGCTGACCACACCAAGCCTCTTTTCCACATAGACAAGGATAAAATGCACAGGACATGACCAACAACTGTGGGGTGTTACAGCCAACTGGAATGCAACTGCCAGGGCTCAGCTCTGTGTCTACCAGTTTATGTCATCCAGAACTTGAAGCTGTGAACCATGGCCCCATGCACCTCCTGATTGTCCCCAGAAAAACAAAGGAAGGACAAGAAGGAAAGGGGGGATGGTTAGGGGGATGTGTTCCCCAAAAGTTCTTGTGTAGAAAACTTAATCCCAGGCACTGGCATAGCCTCATACGAGACAGTGCCTGGCAAATACAGAAGTGGATGCTCACAGTCAGCTATAAGATGGAACACAGGGCCCCCAATGGAGGAGCTAGAGAAATTACCCAAGGAGCTGGAGGGGTCTGCAACCCTATAGGTGGAACAACAATAGAAACTAACAAGTACCCCCAGAGCTCATATCTCTAGCTGCATATGTAGCAGAAGATGGCTTAGTTGACCATCATTGGGAAGAGAGGCCCCTTGGTATTGCAAACTTTATATGCCCCAGTACAGGGGAATGCCAGGGCCAAGAAGCTGGAGTGGGTGGGTAGGGGAACAGGGCAGAGGGAGGGTATAGGGAATTTTTGGTATAGCATTTGAAATGTATATAAAGAAAATATCTAATAAGAAAGAAAGAAAGAAAGAAAGAAAGAAAGAAAGAAAGAAAGAAAGAAAGAAAGAAAGAAAGAAAGAAAGAAAGAAAGAAAGAAAAAAGGAGAGGAGAGGAGAGGAGAGGAGAGGAGAGGAGAGGAGAGGAGAGGAGAGGAGAGGAGAGGAGAGGAGAGAAGAGAAGAGAAGAGAAGAGAAGAGAAGAGAAGAGAAGAGAAGAGAAGAGAAGAGAAGAGAAGAGAAGAGAAGAAAAAAAGAGAAAAGAAAAGAAAAGAAAAGAAAAGAAAAGAAAAGAAAAGAAAAGAAAAGAAAAGAAAAGAAAAGAAAAGAAAACTTAATCCCCAAAGTCATATATTAATGGGCCTTGGAGAAGTGACTACTGTTAGGTAAGCTCCTGAGGATGGGACCCTAGGGTGGCACCAGTAGCTTTATAAGAAGGGGAAACTTGGGGCTGGTGAGATGGCTCAGTGGGTAAGAGCACCCGACTGCTCTTCCGAAGGTCTGGAGTTCAAATCCCAGCAACCACATGGTGGCTCACAACCATCTGTAACGAGATCTGACTCCCTCTTCTGGAGTGTCTGAAGACAGCTACAGTGTACTTACATATAATAATAAATAAATAAATAAATAAATAAATAAATAAAGGGGAAACTTGGACTCTGTCTCACAGTTCTGTGACCACAAGATCCTCATGAATGAATGGGAAACTTGGACTCTGTCTCACAGTTCTGTGACCACAAGACCCTCAGCTGACGTTAGCAGCCCACTCTTAGACTCCCCTAGCCCCAGAACCATAAGCTAATCAAACCTCCATTTCTTATAAAGTACCTTGACTCGGGCATTTTCCAGACTCATTTTCCATGGGAATACAGAGAGAGGGACTCTTACACTTTGAAGGACACTCACTACAGAACGTCAGGCCCCAGAGATAGTTCTTATGTACCCACTGTAATCCAGAACTGTCTAGCAGTAGAAACCAAGCAAGAATACTCCAGAAGCCATAGATGTTATAGAGTAGACTAAGAGGAAGTTTCTAGATTTTCAAAAGGAAGAAACTGAGACTGAGTAAAGTGTGTATGTGTTGGGCCACAAAACTGTGCAAACAGCAACATGGAGATTTGAGTTTGGTCTGTCTGACCCCCTCCCTCCGAGAGCCACAGGCAGTGCAGTGAGGGACAGCATGCTCCCATTGGCCCAATAAACCCCAAAGAGTCACCCCAAGTTAGACATGATGACTCACACCTGTAAGTCCAGCACTGGAACAGGAAGAGACCATGGTCTAGGTCAGCCTGGGGATCACAGCAAATCCCAAAAAGGGGGGGGGGGAGGAAATTCATCCTAAAGACCAAAATCTCAGGTCCTAGGGAGGACCGGGAGCCTTCATTTGGCGTCTCCCAGATCCTAAGTGTGTATCACAGCAGCTAGCTCTCGCGAGAACTCAGTCCCAGGCTAATCGCCGGTAGAATCTGGTAGATTATCGGTACTGTGTCCCTACATCAGCTTTTCCTCCGCAAAATTAAACGAAGAAAAACTACCCCACAGAGATTTCAAGTTAATATGGGTACAAGTCTTATAATAGTTCCCAAAACACAGCTATACTCAGAAGCTGTCCTTGCTTCCGCTTCTGCAGAAAGGGGAAGGAACCGGGGTGACATTGGGTCATGCTGATTTCCAATGAAATCATTCAGTGTATTCACCCTCGGGCAGATCCCCATCTTCCTAGTCAAGGGGTAAAGTCTGAAGGGGGACAAAAGTATTCTGGGGAAGTGGGTGTGACATCCTGAGTGAGTTTGTGAAGAGATCTTTGCTTGGCTCCTTTGGAAAACATATCAGAAACAAGAGACCAGATTATCGTGAGTTGAACCTTGGGATTAGTCTGACCTCTAGTGGTCAAACAATAAAACATCAGGGTACTTGAGAGCCGCTCAAGGGTAAACCAAAGGATAACTTTGTTTATCCACTTACCCAGTGGGTGGTTTTTGAATCCTCCAGGGTCTTGAACGTGGCTAAGCTGCAGGCACACTAAGTAAGCTCCATGGTTCACATAAGTTTTAAGTGATAGAGTTGGGGTCTTACACCAAGCCTGCTTGATTTTAGAGGTCTCTTGTTTATCCACACAGCATGATTGATGCCTGCCTTTATGAAACCTTCATGTTTAATTCATAGAGACAGCCAAGCTGATGAAGGCCACCACAGGTATGCCTGGAATAACACAAACATATTATAACGCTCATTTTTTTTCAAGCCTGGGAACTGCTGTTCGAGGACCTGGCACTGTGTATTTGACCACACATTCAGTGTGTGTTTCTGTCACAAGCCCTTAGAGATTGTTGAGTTAGTATATGAATTTCCACCTCCTGCTTTCCGTCCCAATGATCGCTTCATATGGACACTACAAATGCCAGCTTGTTTGAGGGTGGCTGGTCTTCCCATCTGCTCTAAAGTTCAGCAAAGCCTGGAGGTTGGGGTTTTACTCCCTGAACCCCACAACAGAGATTTGCTGATGGCTAAGACCACACCCGCCCAGCACTGAGTGGGACACAGAGTGTCCAACTTACAACAGTCACCCTCAGATTTCTGGACATCAGGATGGACGACGCCAAGATGATCCATACTCAACAGAAACTGTATTTGAGATTTTAGATTTGGGCTCTTTCCCAAAATAACAAAATATGCAGCGCGGTGCTCGATCCTGACACTAGGCAGAAGCAGGAAGCCATGGCTCTGATCAGCTCCAGACTTCTGAAGATAACAACCAAGGCTTGACAGTGTCATGAGTCATGGTGTTCAACAACTGGGTACAGTAAATGCATTTCCAGCTTAGGATGGGCTCACTGGCATTCAACCCCCACTGGTAGGTGGGATACTGGTCAAGGCATGGAAGGGCAGCCATCTGTTTCCCAGGCACCCCTTGAGAGATGAGAGTGTCAGTATGTCGGTATGTCCGTGTTTTCTGAGACAAATGGCACAGTGAGTGATCTGTAACAAGTTGAGGATACTCTTTACAAAGAGGACCGTCACTGAGTCCCTTTACAAGGGCAGATGGTGACTCCTGTGTCCGGACCAAGTGAGGAAGAACCTTGTAGCAAGATTCCTCCCGCACTAAAGAGAAAGTCCTGGGGGCTCGTTCATTAAGAGCACCCCCCAGAAGACCCGAATTCAATTCCTAGCACTCACCTTGTGGCTAGCAATGATCTGAAACTCCAGTTCCAGTGGGGATCTGATGCCCTCTTCTGGCCCTTCCGGGCACTGCACACATTTGGTGCACAGACATATAGGCAGCAAAATACCCAGGCACATTAAATCAGAATGAACACGTCTTTAAAATAAGGAGAGAGAAAGTCCTGTTTTACAACTTTTTAAAAGGCCAGCCGAAGGAACGCTAAAAGGTGAAGATAAATACAACACGCTGGAGGCTGAGTTGAGAAAGAAGGCAGACAGGCTGCTCCCTTAATGAGCTGTTCTTTATATGCCCCAAGGCCCTACCTTAGAGGCAGTTACCCACAGACAGTCACTGCTGAGCACGTTGGAGGGGGGGATTAAGTACTTTAGCAAAGTGCCTAATAGAAGCTGCATATAAGAGAAGCGCTGAGGTTTGGAGCATGGGCTACTGTACACCCTGCAGCAACTACAACTTGCTCACATCTGGATGGATCGGGATGCAGAGGCCAGCCATGGGTAGGGCTAGCCTGTAAACCTCAAAGCCCACCAAGTGACCCACTCCCTGTAGCTCAGCCCACCTCCTAAGGTTTTCATAACTGCTGAGACCTGCCTGGCTTTGGGATCAACCAGACCAAGGCAATGGGGAAATGAAGAAGTAGGTGACACGTACACAGAAATGCTGAGCTGGGCATGCACTCGTATGGAGATGTATCAGCAGCCCAGAAACTCTTATTATATGCAGTGGAATGAGAGGGAGGAGGAGGGGGAGAGAAGAGGAAAAGGACTAGGTACTCTTAGTAGGTGGGGTTTCTGTAGAGCAGTCCCTTGTTGCTGTCACCTGGGAAGAGGAAGCTGTGGCTGGAACTCTTCACATACTATCAACGTCTGACCAAAGGAAGGGTCCATAACGTGGCTGTACTCATGCCAATAACACTCATTCACTCGAGGTTTCATCCACTCTCCACATAGAACCCCCTACCAGGATGAACAGCGCCACCATGAGGGGACCACATGTTCAAACCTAGAAGCCTCTGGGAGACATTTTAGCAGAAAATAAGAACATTGGAAAGCAGGCAGGTTTCAAGTGCTACAGTAGACAAACTCCAAGCTCCTTGTAGCTCATTCTCAAGCACTGCCTTATCTCACTTAGATTTAAAATAACCCAGCACTGGTCTCTCAAAGAGCAATGATGATCCCCAAGCTGGCCATAAGTACTGCAGGGCTAAAGATGAATCAATACAGAGGCCTTAAACGGGCCACAAAGAGGAAGGGCAAGTGGAAGACAGTACGTGCAGTTAGCTAGCTAGCGTTCCCTGGCCAAAGCTAACAATACGGAAAGATAAATGGACGGCATTCAGTGGTGCTGTTCCTGCCTGGCCACAGAGCTAAAAGGTATGCCGACAACTATAAAAGAAATCGAGTTTGTTATTATTTCTTCCTATCTTAGATTCATCCTGCGTGCTTGAGCACATTGAGCAACTCCAGCTGGCTACAGGCTACGTCAAAGGATATTAAAGTTAAATCTTTTCCCTTTTGTAAGGCAGAATGAGTAAAGTCTGGGGCTTTCATGCCCCAGACTCTAGAAGAAAGGGCAACTTTGTGCCCCTTTCAGTTCTCCCTGGGAGCCTGGTTCAGGTCTTTTTTCCTTTGTTTCTTTGTTTCTTTGTTTGCTTGTTTGTTTGATGACATGGTCCCCAGTAGCTCAGGCTAGCCTTGGCTTTGTCATGTAGTTGAGGATGGGGTTGAATTCATTGTTCTCCCACTTCCACCTCCCTGAATGAGCAAGGACTACAGGCAACAGGGGTGCCCCACCATGCTCATCCCTAACCCCCTCACTTCTCTCTGTTCCCCTCTTCTATCTCTTTCCAGATAGCATCCTTATCCTGGCAGGCAGGATCGTATCTAAGTTCAGCAAACTGCTTTTGCATTCCTTTTTTTCCTTAAATCCATTTTTAAGTTCTCTATTGATGTAACCAAGAACCTACAAAGGGAATCCTGTGCCCTAGCCACACACAACTATCAGCTTTTAATTTTTATTTTAAGATTAAGTCCAGGCTCTCTAGACTGCCCTTGAACTCAATTTGGAGCCCAGGAAGGAAGACCTTGAGTCTGTGATCTTCTGCCTCGGCTTCCAGAAAATGTGATTATATGAAATCTAGCAGCTAGAATTTAAGGTCTACATTACCTCAGAGCCCACACTGCTCTAACCGATCTACTGTGTCCCTCCTCACCCCTGACTTCGAGGCCTGTAGCTTTCTCTATAAAGTTCTGCACACACTTGGTTTCTGAGACAAGAATAAAGGTGCCAACAGTTTGTTTAGGAAGTGACCCCAAAAGGCACTAGGAAAGCAGTGGGGGGCGTGAAGGGGGTGTTCTACTGCTGCAGTGCCCAGGAGCCTGGGGCACTTCAGCAACAGAAACATTCTCACGATTGTGGGACCTGGAAGCCCAAGATCAAGCCAAAGGACTTTTTTCCCCAATGCTCTTTTCTTGGCCTGTGGCAGAGACTCCCCTGCCACCCTTCCATAACTACCATCTGTGTCCCAGTCTCCATCAGGCTTAGGACATACCCTATCAGACTTGTGTTTTTAAATCAATTACATCTTCCCGACCCCTATTTCCAAACACAGCTGCATTCTGAAGAATTGGGTTTTGACACGTGGGCTTCTCGGAACCCAGTTTAGTCATAAGAGGAAGTAAGACAAGGGGTGGAAGGAGGAGCACCTTGACTACTGGGGTAACTGCTGTGAGTCGCTGAGTGTGACCCCACCCCCACCCCCACCCCCACCCCCGCCCCCACCCCTACCCCCCACCCCGGGAGATCTGTAAGCCTCTGTCCTCCCAGGTCCTGAAAGGTGAGGGAGGGTGTCTGTCTTTCACTCCCATCCATATTGCTAGTGGCTTTAACTCCACCTCTGTTAGTCTAAGACTAAGAGTCTTAGTCCCATTCAAAAGGCGAAAGGGGGGGTGGATGAGGTGGCCTTCTGGATGTAAATAAATAAAATAATTAATTAAAAAAGATGAGGCCACTATCACCCATCCCCCCCTGTATCTGATTCCTATGGCTCCCGGCTCCAGCCCAACTGTTAACTGTTTCCACGGCTGATCTCAAACACTCTGTCTACCAATTGTCAGTGTCAAGGAAGGACAGGTCAAGTCAGAGTGCTTACATCAGAGCTTGGGTAGCTTTGGGCTTTCTTGTTCATCAGCCCAGACCACCATAGTAGGAGCAGTTTGACTGTTAGACTTGCTGGCTCGGCCTTTCGACAGTCAGGACTCTGGATGCAAGTAGCAGATGCTTAATAGAAATTAGCTGAAAGATGAGAGGAAGGCTGTTCACATTGTTGAGTGATGTACTTGAACTATGTACATGCATTAAATGCATAAAGAGGCTTGGCGTATAGTGCTGTTGATAGAGGGTGTGTCTAGCATGCACAAAGCCCTGGGTTCAACCCCTTATCACCACATAAACCAGGGATGGTGGCACACAGCTGTAATTGATCTTGGCCTCTAGGAGGTGGAGGCAGGAGGATCAAAAGTGAAAGGTCATCAAAGGCGCTCTATGTTGTGTTCTGCTGCTATGCGCTGAGGAAGGGATTATTTCAGCTGACACAGTAAGGACTGAGACTTGAACAGGAACTGAAGCAGACACCATGAAGGAACACTGCTTACTGACTCATTCTCAGCCTGGTTTCCTATGCAGCCCAGGCCACCCACCCTCAGATTACATTGCCTGCATCAATCACCAATCAAGACTACCTCTCACAGCCATGGCCATAGGCCAATCTGATCAAGGTAAATCTTCAGTTGAGGTTCCTCTTGTCTGGTTGACTCTGCCTTATGTCAAGTTCACAATAAAAACTACCCAGCATACTCATCTACTTTGTAAGTTTGAGGCCAACCTGAGCTACATGAGACCCTGTCTTGGAATTAAAACCACGAATAGGAAAAATAAATTTGTCTTCCATAGTTCAATTCTGTCTCTTGTGCTAGACAAACTCCACCACTAAACTATTCTTTCCAATGTCCCCAAACCCTCACCTTGAAGAGAACAGGTTTCACTAAGTTGCCCTGAGCGGTGGCTGCGTAGCCTTGAACTTGCTTCAGCCTCCTGGGTAGCTTAGATAACAGGCCTGGATCACTGGGTCCAGTTCTCTCAGCTGCTCTTGAAGCAACATGTGGAACCATGCCCACTACCTGTGAGTGCCTCTATCAGTTAAAATGTGCTTTTGGAGACTGGTAATTGTAAACATGACTCAACAAAGCCAAGGTAGAGTCCAGAAGTGCTGTGCTTCATCTCCCTTGACTCACCAACCCAAGGTCAACCTTCCCACCACCTCAGCCTTCCCTCCCAGCATCATCAGGACCCTCAGCTTGGCACTTAGTGAACCAAAACAGCTTTTCCAGAAATCCCTGGTAAGACTTTCTTTGCAGCTCCTTCACCAGAAGTGGTTTAGACCCATCCACCTTGGAGCCAATCACTACCAAGGGGAGTGGGTTATTGTGGATTATTAATTATTACTATTATTATTATAACTTGGACTGATCCTCTGGGTGATATGAATGTTCGGGCCACAGGAGATGCATCTTGTGTCTTTCAAAGCCTTCCCATTGCAACCCAACGTACTATATGCCGGGCGTGATGGTGAATCCTTGAAGTTCCAGAACTTAGCAGGCTGAGGCAGAAGGATTGTGAGATCAAGGCTAGTGTGAGCTACAAAGCTACCTATGGCAAAGTTTTTTCTTTATAAAAAAGAAGGAAAAATGTAATTTACCTTGTGATACTTTGTGCTTTCATGGATATTTATGAGTAATTAATATAAAAGGAGTAGAATAATATGCAGTCATGTAAGAGTTAATGGCAGGCAAATGAGATAGGTAAAGGGCACCATAAGAAGATAAAAAGCAAATACACCCTGCACCCTCCTCTTGTTATCAGCCAAGAGTGTGCTGTGTGTTTTCTTCTTCCTCTACCTTGAGCCTCAAAGGATTTGTCATTAAACACCAGAGTTCACCATAAGAGCAAAACATTTGCAGAGCAGAAGCCTCGTGTGAATAAACAGTGGGAATCAAGGTGACCAAACAGTTGACTTCAAATAGGTTGCAGATCCCTCAATGCTAAGATGTAAACTGTACCAGCAAGATGATGGCTCACAAGGTAATAGCACGTGTCACAGAGGCCTAACAACCTGAGCTTCATCCCCAGTTTAAGGAGGAAGGAGAAACCCGATTCATGAAAGTTGCTCTCTAAATCCTACATGCACTACTGTGGCATGTGTGTGCCCACCTATGCATCACACAGTACACACACTCACACACACACACGCATCATCGTTATCATCAAATGAAAAATTTTAAAGGAGTAAACAAAAACAATGTCTACTATTTAAAAGATTTATTTTATTTTTGTTTATTTGGTGTTTCCATGAGTATACATGTGTGTATACATGAGTGTGTGTGTGTGTGTCTGTGTGTGTTGGAGGCCAGAGGAAAGTGTGGGATCCTTTGGAGTTAGACTTACAGGAGGCCAGAGGAAAGTGTGGGATCCTTTGGAGTTAGACTTACAGGTGATGTGAGCCTCTGGTGTGAGTCCTGGGAACAAATCTTCAGGTCCTCTGGAAAAGCAGCAAGTGCTCTTAACTGCTGAGCCATCTCTCATCTCTCCTGCCCCAGTGGCAAACTTTTAAGAAGAAAAAATCTCAGCCGGGCTGTGGTGGTGCACGCCTTTAATCCCAGCACTTGGGAGGCAGAGGCAGGTGGAGTTCTGAGTTCGAGGCCAGCCTGGTCTACAAAGTGAGTTCCAGGACAGCCAGGGCTGTACAGAGAAACCCTGTCTTGAAAAAAAGAAAGAAAAAAAAGAAGGAAAACTCTCTTACCATAAAATATCTTGGTAAGACCTCAGAATCAGGTCAGTACCAGTCAGTCTGCAGAGTGCGACAGCAAGCTCATCTGTTTATTGTGTTAGTTATTTATTTTGTTTGTTTGTTTTTTGTTTGTTTGTGGGTTTTTTTGGTTTTCCAAGACAGGGTTTCTCTATACAGCCCTGAACTCACTCTGTACACCTGACCTCCACACCTGGATATTATTGTGTATATTTTATTATTTACTGCATGCATGCACAAGGAGAAGCACAAATATAAGCAATCTTTTGTTTATCTGAATTCATTCATTCATTTATTAACTCATTTGATGGTTTGGGTTTTGTTTTTGGTTTTGTTTTGGTTTTGCTTATGTATATATTTGTGTGCCTGTGGAGATCAGAAGAGGGGCCCTCGGAACTGCAATTCCCAATGTCTGTGAATCAGACTCAGGTCCTCTGGAAGAGCAGCACTTGCTCCTAACAGCCATTCTCTCCTGCCCCAGAAATCCCTTTTGAATGGATCGCTCTCTTCTGGTTACCAAACACAAAAGCCTCTAACTCCACTGGCTCCTAACTGACTGACTTCAGCTCACTAGTTGGAAGTCCTGAGCTGAGTGACATAGTTCTCAAAATTCCAATATGATAGCCATTGTCTAGATTCTAATACATAATATCAAGGCCATTTTTGCCAACACCCTGGCTTTTCACTGGAAGGTAACCAAAATGGGACAGAGGGGCTTGGCCTTGGTTTTCATATTGCATCTGCCCTCTTTGCTGTTTTAATTGTTGGCTCCGAGTCTAGTGCTTCATTCTATGTATAGACATGTTCATCAACTTATTTATTTATTTGCTAATTCATTTATTCGTCTCATGCATCTGGCCTGTCCTGGAACTTGAGCTAAGGATGATGGTCTTGAACTCCTGACCTGTGAGGGGCACAGAGTTTCTTTGAGCTCACAGGCAAGCACTAGAGAATCCTGGCGAGGTAAGCACACAGGGTTGTTCCTTCAAGGGAAAGACTGCAATAACTGTTTCCTTCCCAGGAGGTTGAGGCAGACATGGTTTCTAGCCTGGTGACCTTTGTACCATCTGTGTGACCAGAGACCTTCCTGGCACTGGATCCTCCCCCAGTTCCTTATTATAAACTTGTTTTTCCACAGTCAATCTAGAGAACCTATCTGCATGGACTTTACAAGGAGTTTCCATGTAGTCACATCTGACCTGAATTTAGCTTACTTTATTCCTCAAGGAGATTTCTGCATGCTTTGTTGTACAAGTGAGACTGACTTTATTATCACCAGAATAGTTTTCAGCATAGTGTGATGTTCTTAAAGATGCAAAAAAATACACCATTTGGAGCCAGGCTCCCGAAATTTTAACCAACACTGGCCATTAAATCGTGTTGAAGCAAACTGTCTTCTTGCCTCCTTCAGCTCTTCACTCTGCTATCCATGAAGGTTGCACACACACACACACACACACACACACACACATGGATGCATGCATGCATGAATACACACATGCACACACAGACTGATCCTCCTGTCTTTACCTCCCTACCCCAGGAATTACTACAGGCATGTGCCACCGCACCTAGTTTATAAGTGATAGGAATGGGACCCAAGACTTCGTGCATGGTAGACAAGCACTCTCAAACTGATGCCTGTGCCCAGTGTGCTAATCACTTTTAAATGTTTTGTCCATGACCTTATTACAGCAGAAACTTGCTTTACTACCTGTTGGACCTTGTATGTGTTTCTTGTATCACACCCTTGTGGGGTTTTTTCAATAGTTCAAGCACCCAAAGTTCTTCAACCCTACAACAAAGCCCAGTCCAGGCCATTGGCCAGGATGTTCATTGCAAGGTGAAGGCACCAATGGCAAAGGAAGTTCACAACTCCTAACAAACTATGACCATAAATCTCAAGGCCATGGGGTTTTTACACAAGAAAGAAAACATGTTTTGTTTTGTTTTGTTTTGTTTTGTTCGAGACAGGGTTTCTCTGTATAGTCCTGGCTGTCCTGGAACTCACTTTGTGGACCAGGCTGGCCTCGAACTCAGAAATCCGCCTGCCTCTGCCTCCCAAGTGCTGGGATCAAAGGCGTGGGCCACCACACCCGGCTAAGAAAACATGTTTTTAAGCCTGGTTCTTAATGTGCTTCAAGATTGCCAGACTTGACAAGTCACCAAAGAGCTTGCTCCTCATCCGTTCATTAAGTAGCCTGTCACCTCCCTGATGAGAGAGCTAGGTCCCTTCTGCTCAGGAATGAAGTCCCTAGTCTAGAATCCTTGCCTATCTTCTTTATAGCTCCCTGCACCCAAATGCAAAGCTAAGTGTGGCCACACCCCTGCCTGTATCCCCAGGCCTGTGGGGAGAGGAAGCAAGCTCACTGGGGGCTTGCTGACTGCTGGCCTAGCTCAAGATTCAATGAGAGAGGCTGTCTCAAAGGAATAAGAGAGTTAGAGCAGGACAGCTGACATCCTACTGTGTCCTCCTTGCATACGCACAGGGGTGAGCACCCACACATACGTGTGCACACCCACTATACACTCAGAGTCAAACACTCACACAGAGAGATCACACACTCCAAAGATACTGATTCTGGGACCAAATATGACCAAGTAACGCATTGTCGGGTGACTTTGTGTTACATGAGTACCACAGAATGTGCTTATACAAACTAAAATGGCTACAGCATCATAAAGTGGGATCATTTCACGGTGCCACTGTATATTTGATTCTATCATTTGTCGCTGGAGATGCCGCCGTTTTATATCCTCCCCCAATAAGACTTACTGTGCTTGTGATGTCCATTGTTGCTTTTGCTCTATAGTGTGTTGTGTCTTCTAATGCATTTAAATTATACATTGATTATAATTGCTGAGCTGTCTAATGGGTTTGATTAGCATGTGACTTGGAAAGCACTATACTAAAACAACTGCATTCGAAGAGGCTTTGGTATGGTTCCGGCAAATAACCCCAGCCTGATTGTTGTTGGCACAGTGCGTCTACACCTGAAATATCACAGTACCTCTGATTTGCCAGGCTGAGATCACACGATTAATCCTGGAAGCAGGGGGCTGTGTTCAACACCACTCACACTGGCTTCCTCCGGTAGGAGTCAGGAGGAAGTAGCTCTTCACCTGAACATTTTCCTCCACTGGAACAGCTGAAGGTGGGTGGAGCCAAGTCTCCGCTGCTGATGATCTCAGGCACTTCAGGCACGGGATGCAGAAGATTCAAGCTGGATCTGGTCCCTAATTACAAGCTTTCATTATGCCAGAAGGTGCTATGCAGGCTGCCAAAGGGTGAGAGCAGTCAACAGTGCTACCCAACTGTGATAACTCCCCCTTAGACCCACAGATCAATGCAGTCCTCAGCCCTTATCAAGGAGATTTCTCTTTGCAGCAGATGGAAACCATCACAGAAAAACACAAGTGGCCAAAATACCAGGAACAACTGATTGCCCTGTGCCCAGCTCCTGCGCTTAAGACTTGGGTCTTATCACAGTAGAGGGGGCAGAAAGGTTATAAGGACCAAAGGACCAGGAAGTTTCCTGTGAGGTTGTGTCTACTAGAAATGATATTGAAGCCACACTGGTGATACGGCAACATTGGGGCTGCCTAAACAAGACTCAAACAATACCAACGCTAATAGACACGCTAACACGGAAGGGTGTGATCTCCTGGGACCCCACCCCCTAGATAAAGAGCTTACAGGAAACTGATTACTGGTGAGGGAGGAAGAGTTTGTCTTCCCAGGGGATGGGCTCCTAACTGGTTATTCAACACCAAACTGACAGCCCTGACATCATAAATTTACAAGCAACACTAAATGAACTCAGCAGGTTGTATTTGTATATTTATTCATTTATATGTCTGTGTAACAATAATAGTAATAAAGAAACCATTTATTTAGAAGGAACACGGGGGAGACATGGGAGAAATTGGAGGGAGGAAAAACGGAAAGAGTTTGAAGGCAGAAAGAAAAAGGAGAAAAGGATGTAATTATATTTTAATTAAAAATTTAAAATTATTAAGAAAAAAAAACAGTTGAAAATGCTGTTCCTTTCTGCCTAAATTCGAGACTCTAATTTCTTCTGAGTGTAGTACCTCGCTGTAATTCAGTGGGAGCCCCATCCTTGAGTCCAACATAGGTTGAGCCTCACCGCCTGCGGGGAATTTATCCAGCCATCTACTTACCTGTGGGATTCTCCAAATATCACTTCCTGTGTTCCCAACTGACCTGTCTCTCCTTTCTGAGTAGACTTGTAGGGAGTCCCTCATTTCATAGGAATGTTGGTACACAACTGTTTAGACCAATTCAAATTTCAAATTATCCCTTCTCCTAATGCAATTTAATTTGATTCTAGAAAATTCCTAGAATATCACTACTAGATGTATTAAGTAGTTAGGGTTCTCTAGAGAACAGAAGGTATGTGTGTGTGTGAGAGAGAGAGAGAGAGAGAGAGAGAGAGAGAGAGATTTATAGGCTGTGGTCCAGCTAGTCTAACAGTAGCTGTCTACCAACAGAAACTCCAAGAATTCAGTTGTTGTTCAGACCACATGGCTGGATGTCTCAGCTGATCTTCAGTAAATGCCAGAATCCCAAAGAAGTAGGCTGTAAAGGCAGTGAAGGTGTGGACTTTCTAGTGAGAGTGAGGACAATCAGACAGAAAGAGAGAACTCCCTTCTCCCATGTCCTTTGTTTAGGCTGCCACCAGAAGGTGTGGCCCAGATTAAAGGCAGAGCTTCCCACCTCAAAAGATCAAGATTGAAAGTGAGTCTTCCCACTCCAAATGATTTAATCAAACAAACAGACAGACAGACAGCCTGCCGAAGTCAAGCTAACCACCAGTTACAACTTTCACACTAGGTGTGCTTGTCACTGCTCTCTTTTCTTCCCTGGCTTCAGCTGTGGTAATGATTAAGAGCCCTTATCCACTTCCTTTGCTCTATGAGAACATTTTCTTTGTGACTACATTTCCCAGCCTCCCTTGCAGTTAGGAGTAGCCATGTTACTAGGTCTTGCCAGTAGCACTGGCCCAGAGCAACTTCTGTGCTAACTGCCATTCTCTTTCTATATCTAAACAGCTTATTAGAACAAAGTTCCTGGACAGAGAACAGAGCCTCAAAACAGGAAGCTCTGTCAGCTCAGGCTACTGTAATAAAATAACAAAGAGTGGGTGCTTTTGGTAACAGACATTTGTTTTCTCATAGTCTGGGGTTGAAAAGTCCAAGATCAAGGTAGCTAAGTAGCTAAAATCAGTTTTGGCAAAGATTTGTTTGTTTGTTTGTTTGTTTGTTTGTTTGTTTTGAGACAGGGTTTCTCTGTATAGCCCTGGCTGTCCTGGAACTCACTCTGTAGACCAGGCTGACCTTGAACTCAGAAATCCACCTGCCTCTGCCTCCCAAGTGCTGAGATTAAAGGCATACACCACCACTGCCCCAGCAAGACCTTTTTTAAAACAAAAACAAAACAGGGTCTCACTACATAGCCCTGGTTGACCTAAAACTCACTAGTAGACCAGGCTGGCCTTGAACTCAGAGATGTGAGAGCTATTCTCCTCTGCCTCCTGAGTACTAGGATTAAAAGCATGTGTCACACCTGATGAAGGATGCTGTTCTGATCTGGCAGGTATTCACATCTCATTCTTGGAGTAGAAGAATGGATAAGGAACACTTGTAGCACCCCTAACTCTATCATATGCATGACTGGAGAGGGAACAATTCATTTTATAGCAAAGCCTCTGATGGCCTGCACTATGTTATGATGTGAGATTTTTATTATTACAGCAGCCCACAAATTTTGTCTTAAATTATACATCAGTCCAATGTCAACTCCTGTTCCCTCATAGCAATATATGAGGACCACCAAGTCAACAACTCTAAATAAGTACCTGATACAAAATACGACACCTTATCAAGTGCCCTGCTGCCCTCTCCAATCACTCTTTGCTATATAAGTGAATTGCATCACCCCCTGAAGCAAACCCTTCCATGGCTACCTTTTGCTCTTTGGGAGTCTCAGAACCTACCCACAAAGACTCTGACATGAGGATGCGGTCCTTGATCTGGCAGCTGGGTTCCTCCCATTCACCATCAGAAATGAGAATCCAAGCATCGCATTAGGTTGACCCAGACAGTTAACACATAGTCACAGTCTTGCAATGAGCAGTGCTAACTCCACTGCTCTGTGTCAGCGTTGCTCCAAGGTCTTACAACCTTGATCTTCTGAACAGCCAATAGGATGTTACTCAGACTCATTATACCGATGGCTCCTAGAACTGTAAGACTTGGAAAAGAAGTGGGCAACCACTGAGATTCTGGGTACTTTGGAGTAGAAGATAACACAAACACACAAACACTCAGCCCCTGACACATTGATGATGCTTTCCTTCCAGCCTAGTGGTTAGAGACACTTGCTCCAAGACAAAGGAAAGAATACAGAGTATTGCATGTTTGTTTCCTGCCACTAAAGACAGCATTTGGTAGGTCCCTTTGGAGTTCTGAAAGCAGCTCACAGCTTCTTTGGGAATGCTGCAGTGTATCCCCCCACTCAAACTACTTGCCTTAGCTGCCCCCAAGTGCTGAGGCTCTAGGCATGCACCAACCAGGTTGTTGCTTCTTGCTTAGTTGCTATCTTAGTTAGGGTTTCTGTTGCTGTGATGAAATACCAGGACCAAAAGACAAGTTAGGGAGAAAAGGGTTTACTTGGCTTACACTTCCACATCAATTTTAATCATTGAAGAAGTCAGGACAGGAACTCAAATAGGCCAGGAGCCTAGAGGCAGGAGCTGATGGCCTAGAGGCCTTGGAGGGATGCTGCTAACTGGCTTACTCCCCATGGCTTGCCCAGCCTGTTTTCTTATAGAACGCAGGACCACCAGCCCAGGGATGGCACCACCCACTATGGGGCCCTCCCCCATCCATCATTATTTAAGAAAATTCTCGACAGCTGAATCTTATAGAGGAGGCATTTTCTCAGTTAAGGTTCCCTCCTTTCAGATACCTCTAGTTTGTATGTCAAGTTGACATAAGACCATTTAGCAAGGTTGTTGTTGATTCTGAATTAGGCCCAGAGAAAAATACAGCTTTGTCTAGGTGCCAGCTTCAGAACAAGGGGTCCTAAAAGTGTAGGCCCTATGACTTGACAGGTCTCCTGCCACAGAGATGCTCGAAGTGGGGAACAGTACCGTTCAAACTTGGGGAGGCTCCAGAAGCTTCTAAGATGTACCAAGACTTATAGGCAGGGCAGGGTTTAAATGGTTGGTCAAGATGCTGGAAGGAGCAAAAATTGGGTATCAGAGATCTTGATGGACAGATCTGCAGGGAAAGCTGCACGTGCATCCTCACGTCTCACATCAATGCCAACTAGAAAACACACGCAAACCAGTGGGCAGTGGTTGTGTACTCTGCGCTGTCACAGTGTGTCCTTAAAGCAATTAACTGGTGGCAGAAACAGACTCAGCAAGGGCCCAACAACATGGCCATCTTTCCAAGACTGCCCCAGCTACTGAACATTCGGTGTACTGTACTCCTAGACTGGCACGGAATTCTCAATGCATGATATCCTGGTGGTACACAAATGTGGTGGCAGGGTGATTGCATTGAGCCATGTGTACCCGGTAAGAGGCTCCCCTCCTGAGAATGACTCTCCCCTACTAAGAACCACAAAAATCTAAGTGGGAATTTGTTTCCCTTTCTGTCTGTAGCATATCACCACTCTCTAATGACTCCCAGGATCCCACGTGCCTGTTTGTGGATGTTTGAATAGGAGTGGCCCCCATTGGCTCATAGATTTGAATACTTAGTCATTAGGGAGTGGCACTACTTGACTGGGATTAGGAGGTGTGGCCTTGTTGGAAGAAGTGTGTCACTGGGGGTGGGCTTTGAGGTGTCAGAAGCTCAAGCCAGGCCCAATGTCAATCTTTATTCCTGCTGCCTGCAGATCTGGATATAGAACTCTCTGCTCCTTCTCCAGCACCGTGTCTGCCTACAGTCTGCCATGCTTTCTGCTATGCCGATAATGGACTAAACCTTTGAAACTGTAAGCCATCCTCAATTAAATGCTTTCTATTATAAGAGCTGTTATGGTCATGGACAGTATCTGACTGTCTAGCCCTAGCTGTGTAGCCCTAGAATTTGCTTGGTAGACTAGACTGACCTTGAACTCAGAAATCTGCCTGCCTCTGCTTCTGCCTCTGCCTCCCAAGTGCTGAGATTAAAGGTGTGCACAACCACACCTCTGATTTTTTTTTTCTTAGTCCTAAGAACTCATTTATGAAAGAAAAAAGTAACTGAGAATATGACAAGGTATGTCAGGTCCAGCAAGGCCTTGGTAGGGACAGAATGACATAGTTCCCGGGGACTTGGTAGGGGCAGAGCCAATAGGTGTGGGCCTCCACAAGTATCAATGGCTGCTGTGGGCATAAGGCTTGTTTGTATGATAATGTACATATTTTACGTTCCTCCTTCAAGGAATGCCCTCCCTGTTAATGTTAATGACTTCGTAATAATCAGAGATAGATGAGTCTGGGAGGCAAAGGTGTGGCTAATGTCTCAGCAAAATGGTGAGGACAGCCCTTAAGGCTGTGGAAAAGAACTCTAAAAATGTGGGTTCAAAAATATGTAATTTCTCACCAGGCGTGGTGGCGCATGCCTTTAATCCCAGCACTCAGGAGGCAGAGGCAGGCGGATTTCTGAGTTCGAGGCCAGCCTGGTCTACAAAGTGAGTTCCAGGACAGCCAAGGCTACACAGAGAAACCCTGTCTCGAAAAATCAAAAAAAAAAAAAACGTAATTTCTCAGGCTGAAGAGATGGCTCAGAGGTTGAGAGCACTGGTTGCTCTTCCAGAGATCCTCAGTTCAATTCCTAGGAAACACATGGTGGCTCAAAACTACCTGTAATGAGATCTGGTGCCCTCTTCTGGCAAGCAGACAGAGTACTGTATAATAAATAAATAAATAAATAAATAAATCTTAAAGGAAAAAAAAAAAAAGCCTGGTGTGGCACCATGCGCTTGCAATTGCAACATCTAAGAGGTATAGACAGCTGATACCCAAGGCTTGCTGCCAGGCAGCCTCAAAAACATATAATTTCTCAGCTATGCAAAATGTAAGGATGCTGTATGAATTATGAAGGACTTCACGAATCTAAAAGAACGAAAACAACTGCACTGTGAGCCAACTTGTCAGAAAAATACAAAGGAAGAAGATAAAGAGATTTAGGAAGTGGTGATGGCAGGACATCCCACCCAGCTAAATTTTTTGTTTGTTTGTTTGTTTATAGTTTATAGAGGCAGACAGATTCCTGAGTTCAGGGTCAGCCTGGGACACAGCAAGGTTAGGCCCAGGTATGGTAGAAATGGTAATTTCAGGACTGGGTCCCACCCAAATAGTTTAGTGTCTGTGCTTAACAGAGGCAGGGGAATTCTTTTGCAATGTTTAAAAAAAAAAAAAAAAGTGTACTTGCTCTCTCCAGAGAATTAGGGGTCTGGGGTCCAGGAATGCTGATTCAAAGGATAATCAAAAGGGAACCTGGAGTCAAGGATGGGATTGATATGTGTCTTAGGGTTTTACTGCTGTAAACAGACACCATGACCAAGGCAAGTCTTATAAAAAAACAACATTTAATTGGGGCTGACTGACAGGTTTAGAGGTTCAGTCCATTATCATCAAGGTAGGAGCATGGCAGCATCCAGGCAGGCATGGCGCAGGAGGAGTTGAGAGTTCTATGTCTTCATCCAAAGGCTGCTAGTGGAAGACTGACTTCCAGGCAACTAGGGTGAGGATCTTATACCCACATCCACAGTGACACACCCATTCCAACCAGGTCACACCTTCAGAAGGTGCCACTCCCTGGTCCAAGGATATACAAACCATCACATTCCACTCCCTGGTCCCCATAGACTTGTTCAAAAACATGAGTCTATGGGGGCCATACTTAAATATAGCATAATGCAAAATGCATTTAGTCCAACTTTCAAAGTCCTCATAGTCTATAGCAGTCGCAACAATGTTAAAAGTCCAAAGTTCAAGGTCTCTTCTGAGATTCATTCAACTTAATTAACTGTAATCCCCAAAGCAAGGCAGGAAACCAGCTGGGCAAACTCCAAACTCTGCATCTCCATGGCTGATGTCAAAGCGGTCTTCAGATCTCCACTCCTTTTTCATCTTTGTTGACTGCAACAAACTGCTTTCTCCTGGGCTGGTTCCACCCCCTGTTAGCAGCTTTCCTCAGCATGTATCCCATGGCTCTGGCATCTTTAACATCTTTGAGTCTCCAAGGCAATTTCAATGTTACAGCTTCTTGTTTCAGTGTCTGGGATTCCACTTGATCTTTTGGACTCCTCCTAAGGGCTGGCATCACTTTTCCAGCTCTGCCCTCTGTAGCACTCTAAGCTCAGGTTGATCCACTCCACTACGGCTGCTGTTCTAGGTGATCATCCCATGGTACTGACATCTCCAATACACTGGGGTGTTCCACTCCAACTAGGCTTCACCAATAGCCTCTCATAGGCTCTCTTCAGGGTGCCAAGCCTCAAATCCCTTGCATGACCCCTTCAGTCCTGGGCCATCAACTACAGCTGAGGCTTCACCTTCTCCAATGACCTTCCCTGGCCTCTCACAGTGCTAAGCCTCAGCTTCTCTCCATGATCCCTTCATTCCTTCACAAGCAGTACCACCTGAATGACTCTTACACATTACCAAGTCTAGTCGCAGCATGAGGTACAACCTTGGCTATCTCTGGAACACAGCTTCTTTGTGCTCCCAGAAAACACTTCCCATAAGATTTCACCTCAGTGATGCTGGTTTCTTCTTAATCGCTGCTAATTTCTTAGCTCCAGCTAACCAGCATCAATTGTCCCATTCTTAACTCTAGAGCCAGAGCCATATGGCTGAAGCTGCCGAGTTCTGCTGCTTGCAGGAACTAGAACATGACCCACTTGTACTATTACATTGTCACTGGCTTTCTGTTTTCCAAATCCTTCACTGCCTAAGCTTGGCTATCCTGGATCTTGCTCTGTAGATTGACCTTGAATGCAGAGATCAGCATGCCTGTCTCCTGGGATTAAAGGTGTGTACCACCATGCCTGGATTTAATTTAGCTGGGTAGGATCTTGCCCCAAGGTCCCACTCCCTTAATCTGTTATCTCCTAGAACACAGGATATTGCTCCATTTCACTTCCTGGTACTCCTTTAATACTCAAACCATATATTTTATATTTTGCCTTTCTAAGCTTGCTATGCTTGTTCAAATTTCTCTTTGTGAGACTTAACCAGAGAACAAAGTCTCTGCTGGGCTTTTCTGAAACTTCCTTTGACAATGCAATTAATGCAATTAATCCAAGTCTCTTCACCTTAGCCTCAGGCAAACTTTTCAGACAAGGGCAAAAAGTAGCCACATTCTTCACCAAAATACCACAAAACCAGTCTTTCTGCCACATACTGAAATTCTTCTCCTTTGAAATCTCTTGGGCCAGGTCAACACAGTTCAAATTACTCCCAGCAACAAAGTCTTCCATGTTCCTACTAGGATGACCCATTAAGCCCCATTTAAAGCATTCTACTGAGTTCCAAATCCAAAGTCCAAAAATCCACATTCTTTCAAATAAAAGCATGGTCAGGCCTATCACAGCAATATCCCACTCCCAGTACCAACTTCTGTCTTAGTTAGGGTTTTACTGCTGTGAACAGACACCATGACCAAGGCAAGTCTTATAAAAAAAAACAACATTTAATTGGGGCTGGCTTACAGGTTTAGAGGTTCAGTCTGTTATCATCAAGGTGGGAGCATGGCAGCATCCAGGCAGGCATGGCGCAGGAGGAGTTGAGAGTTCTATGTCTTCATCCAAAGGCTGCTAGTGGAAGACTGACTTCCAGGCAACTAGGGTGAGGGTCTTATACCCACACCCACAGTGACACACCCATTCCAACCAGGTCACACCTTCAGAAGGTGCCACTCCCTGGTCCAAGGATATACAAACCATCACAATATGTAAATTAAAAGACTGGGTTTGTGATCTGCAGGAGATGAGATATCCAGAGACATTTTTTTGGAATAGCAAGGGAGAACTGCTTAGAGAACTGTCTTGAGCAGAAAATAGAGAGAGAGAGCTGTCTAGAGATCTCCAGAGAAAGCAGATGAACAGAGAGAAAGCAGGCTGGAAAGCTGTCTTGGAAAGCAGAGAGCATAGGCCACCAGCTTGATCCCACAGTCTTTGTTTTAGGAATTCTGGTGTGTCCCTGGAGTGTGTCCCCTTGTTGCTGTTCCTGGTAAGGCAGAACTTCACAGCAGTGGCAGAAGCAACTGACCTCATTACATATAGGCAGCAGAGGAAGTGCCAGACACAAAGGGGCACAGGACCATCCAGATACATCCTTCCAAGGATGCTCTCAATGACCAGCTTCCTTCAGTTAAACCCACCTCCTTACCTCTCACCACTTCCCAGGATTGCCACCATGACGCAAATCCATCAAGGGGATAATGTATTCATTAGGTCAGAGACCTAAGAAGCCAGTCACTTCCCAGAGTCCATCAGCTGGCAACCAAGTCCCCAGTACGTGGGCCCTCCTGTAGCCCCAGTACTCAGGCTGCTTCATAGACACACAATAATGATGCTTATGTAATAGAATACTGAGATGATCCATTCATGATGCTACCAAGACTCCAGTCTAGGAATGATGCCTTGCAGATTAAAGTGCTGTCCATCAAGATATGAGCCAACAACCTGTAGATGGTAGTGCACCCTTAACACAATACAGAGACCTAAAATCTAACAGGCAGACATGTTCTCTCTACCACCACTCCCAACAGCACACTTAGAGAATCTAGATCACCTCTCTCCCTAAAACCTTAAATCCTGCAGTTTGAGGCCCTGATTCTCTTGGGGGGAGACAGTTCTACTGAATGAGGCCGTAATCATCCCTCTAAGCTGAAGCCTGATCACCTGGAGCTATGAGCATCAGTAGCCTAGCAACAGAAGATGGTACCACTATCCCAGTAGAGCTAATTGGTTGTCATTATCAAAAAGACCCCAAATCTCTGCTATGCAATGAAGACAGAGTGGAGATGTTTCTAATGCAGAGAGGACTTACTGAAAAATTCTGTGTTCTGAGCTAGTTTCACCTGTGAAGAGGCAGTCACAGCAATCCAGCCTGCTTTGAGCTTCACACCAGAAGCGCAGAGCCCTCAGGCATGAAATCTGGGTTAAAGCACTGGGCAAGCCCAAAAAAAGAGCAAACGAGCACAGGAAAAGATGCTCATCATCACCGGTCGTTAGGGGCATCCTAATCAAAGCCACTGTGGCTTACCATCCTCACCAGGAGGCCTTGATCAGGAAGAAAGACAAGTAAGTGCTGGTGTGCATGCAGAGAAACTGGACCGGAGCCTTCTTATGCCGCTGGAGGGATGCAGAAAGGAGCAGCCTCTTTGTGGAAAAGTTTGACAGTTTCTTAAATTATAAAACACGGGGTTACCATAGAACCCAGAAATTCTGCTCCTGGCTATATATATCTAAGGGAAATTCATACACATATCTACACCAAAAAAAATGCACACAAGTATTCACAGCTGCCAAATGTCTATTGTTCATGATAACAGAAAGGTAAAGACAAGTCCAATATCCATCTTCAAGGGTTAATAAGGTACTGTCATGATCCAATGTGTTTCAGCCATGAAAAGGCATGAACAAAGCAGAAGTGGGGGCTACCTAGTGGAAGAAAGGGAACCAGCCGCAGACAGGAAGGAGCTGGGGGTGGGAAATAAAATACAGCGAAGTATAATGCCACATCAGTATGAAAATGTCTTGAAACCCTTATTTGTTATACTGTCTTAAATGATTAGCTTCTTTAAAACATGTTTTAAAAGAGTCATTAACTGGTGGTCTAGTTTAGTAGGTAAAAGTACCTGCCACACAGCCTGAACTCAATCCCTAGAACTCAGAAAGCTAGATACAGTGGCTCACATCTGTAATCTCAGCACTTCCATGAGATTCTCTCTCTCTCTCTCTCTCTCTCTCTCTCTCTCTCTCTCTCTCTCTCTCTCTCACACACACACACACACACACACACACACACAGGGGGGGAGAGAGAGTTGTGGTAATAATAAATAAAATAAAACCAGTCTATTATAAAAGCAGTCATTGTGTCAACACCTCCCTATAGAGACATAGATGTAGATATAGTTGTATACAAGACAACTCTGAAGGGCATTTTCCTTACTTTCTCCCCAGGTTTCTCTGTGGTGTTTGGAGCCCAGTTGCCCCAACAATGACCTGCTCAGTAAACCTTCCTAATGGGCCTCCCTCCCCTCCTGGTGCCTCCGTGTCTCTGGTCCCATAGTAGTGGTTCTTTGGATTAACTGCCACATAAACTACTTGTCCTTGCATCTTCATTGCAGTGTCTGCTTCTAGGGGAACTTCACCAGTAACATCTCCATCCAAGGTAGGAAATTGATGATGGCCCCAGTCCATTCCCAAAGTTATCCTTTCTGGGGCCCGTGAGATGGCTCCATGGATAAGAAAACACTTGCTACAGAAGCATACTGGCCAGATTTCAATCCCCAGAATTTAGATAACTGTGGAAGAAAAAAGATGACTCCACAAAGATGTCCTCTGACCTCCACAAATGTGCTGTGGTATGTATGGCGTGTGTGCTCGCGAGCACACGCACACATACACACACACACACACACACACACACACACACACACACACGGATGATGATGATGCAATTAGTTTTAAAGATGTCTTTAATTTGTCCTTTCAGCAACCTAAACCAAAGGAGACCTATAGTCTTCTCTTGAATTCCTTCCTGGTCACAGGAAGGAGGTAGAAGATGGCTGTCTGTGTGGGAACTTTCCAGGGTCTCCTTGGCTTCAGCCCACTTCCAGCCACTGTCAATATACCTACACTACTTTGCCACATCAGAAAGCAGCAGCATCATGAAGGATCCCTGGTATCTCATTTGAGGCCATGAAATTTCTAACCCTAACTGCATCAGGCGACTCAATTGTCAGCAGGGTTAAGTCTTAACTTCTGACCTCCTTAAAAGCCAAATACAAGCCGGACGGTGGTGGCGCATCCCAGCACTTGGGAGGCAGAGGCAGGTGGATTTCTGAGTTTGAGGCCAGCCTGGTCTACAGAGTGAGTTCCAGGACAGCCAGGGCTACACAGAGAAACCCTGTCTCGAAAAACCAAAAAAACAAAACAAAACAAAAACAAAAACCCAAATACTAAAATGTAACACAAGACGTTAACAGAGGGGAAACCCCAAGAGCTCTTTCTGATTGGTACAAAGCACTGGACCGACCTTAGTGAATACCACACCCAGCAGGACGTTTAGCAGTCAAAGAAGTAGGGTGAGCACACCAGCTTCTGCAATTGCTATTCACCCGAGCCTCTCTTGTTCTACCACACAAAGCATCCAACTGAAAGTGAAAGTGTAAATGTGGTGGTGGGGTTGGTCTGGTGCTGCTAGGCTTTTAAATGTTAAATACTACCCCCAAGATCTAGTTGCCCACTGCGAGCAGATCCTCACATCACCAAGTAAACTTTTTTTTTTACTCTATGTAAACCTTGCTCCCTACTTTAAAATTATTTGATTAATAAAAGACTAGAGCCTGTGACTGGGCAATAGAGAGACAAGCGGGACTTGAGGATCGAGTGAGGGGTTTCAGGGGAGACCAGAAGGAGGAGGAGAAAGGAGGTAGAGAGAGGGGAAGGCTGCCATGAGGGGAGGTGGACCCTGAGGACAGGCGGATGGAACAGAGATATCCCGGACAGCAAGGAACAAGGGACATTTGACTGAGATGTAAGTTAGAATAGCTCACAGCCTGCCTAATCTGGGCTTAGAGCTTGTAAATTATCAGGATTTTGTACCTTTTATTCGGGCTAGCTGGAATAAATAATTCATTTACATAAATGTATCATCATTTTTAGACATTAGTGACCTCGCTGTAGGAAATCCTGCAAATTCCCACTCCACAGAAACTATTAGTGCTAATAACTTCAGCAAGTGTACACGGTAGCAGCAGGACACACAAACGCAGTCAGCTGTGTTTCCATACATCAGCATTGGGTAACCTGAAAACTCAATTAGGAAAACAATTCCACTTATAATAGCATCAAATTGAATACAACACTTTGGAACAAATTTAACCCAGGAGGTATGAAAATCGGCCACTGAAAACTCTAATATGTCAGTGAGATAAATTAAACAAGGCTGGCATTAGTGAAACAGAAAACATGACAGGGCTACCCAAGCATGCAATAGGTACAAAAAGCCCAACAACCTTTTTCTGTACATATTTGTGTGAGTGGACTGTGAGTGTGTTTTTTTCATGTGTACAGGGGCACGTGCATTTGTTGGTGCACATAGAACTGGTGCCAGTCACTGTCCAGCTCCTCAATCCAGGCAGTCTCTCACTTGACCCCAGACATGCCTGCTCTGGGGACTCTCCTGTCTTTGACTCCCTAGTGCTGGGGTTATAAACTGGTCATCAAGCCCATGTGGTATTGATGTGTGTGCTGGGGGAGTCCAAACCCCAGCCTTCACGCTTGCTGAACAAGCAGAAGACCCACTGGGCGGTCACACCAGCCCCTCCACAGCGGTTTTTTTGACAAATGTGGGGAAGTTGATTCTAAAACTCACATGGAATGAGAAGAGCCCCCGAGTAACTGAAGTTCTTTACAAAGAAAACCCTCAAACAGAACATGGTGGCTCAAATCTGGAGCACCAAGACTCAGGAGATGGAAACAGGAGGGTCAAAGTCCAAGTGATCTTTACTTATAAATATATAAGAATAGAGTTAGAGATAGTGAGTATGAGGCCAACCTGAGCGACCTGAGACCAGGTCAAAAGAAGAAACAAAGGAAAAGTTGAGTATAAAGATAGATAATAAAACGTGGACCAGGATTCAAAAATCTAGAGGTTAAAAGATTAAAAAAAAAAAAGTAATAAAAAAAAGAAATAAAATAAAAAAAATAAAATAAAATAAAAAAATCTAGAGGTTAATCCATGCATCCTGGTGAGGCAACATTCTCTTTTGAAAATCTTGTTTCCAGATTTATTTATTTTTATTTTACGTGTATGGGTTTTGGTTTGCTTTGGGGTTTTTTTTTATCCCCTTCATGCATGTTTGTGCACCTCATGCATGTAGTGTCTACAAGGGCCAGAAGAGGGCGTCAGATTCCCTGCGACTGGAGTTAGAGATGGCTGTGCGCTGCCCTGTGAGTGCTGAGAAAAGAATCTGCATCCTCTGGAGGAGCCGTCAGTGCTCTTACCTGACGAGGCATTGCTCCAGCCCCTCGGTAACGTGATTGTCACAAGTGTATCAAGACAACGCAGTAAGGGGAAGAACTTCGTCTTCAGTGAAGTTGAGACACTTCAATATCCACACGCTAGTGAGTGAAGTTCACAGCCTGTTTTACACATCACAAAAAAATGATTCAAAATGACCAAAGTTGCTGGGCAGAGGTGGCGCACACCTTTAATCCCAGCACTTGGGAGGCAGAGGCAGGCAGATTTCTGAGTTCAAGGCCAGCCTGGTCTACAAAGTGAGTTCCAGGACAGCCAGGGCTATACAGAGAAACCCTGTCTCAAAAAACCAAAAAAAGAAAAGAAGAAAAAAAAAAAAAAGAAAGAAAAGAAAAGAAACTAAAACTATGAAACTCTTAGCCACAGGGGTAAATTTTTATGTCCTTGGGCCTGTTTGTTGATTCTTGGTGTGTGTGTGTGTGTGTGTGTGTGTGTGTGTGCAGGTATAAAGGTCAAAAAAAAAAATAACTTGGTGGCATCTATTGTTCAACCAAATGGCTCTCAACCTAGCAGTAAGTGCCTCTAGCTGCTAAGCCAGGTATAGGGTATCCACAGGTTTATTCCAGAGATTGCCAGCCACGCCCACTGATTCTTAGACGCTATAACTGAAGCACAAAGGACAACAACGAAGTAGATAAATTAGAACTCTGTCCAGATTAAGAACCTTTTCATAACAACATGTTTTCAATCCCAGCAATGGAATGGCTCAGCAGGGAAAGGTCCCTGCTGTCAAGCCTGGAGACACGCGTTCAGTCCCGGGGACTCACAGGTCGAAGGAGAAAACGAATTCCCACAGGTTTGTATCCTGACCTCTGCACATGTGCCGGGTCACACGTATGCCTGTACACACATACAAATGATAATAAACGTAATTTTTTAAATTGCAAGTCTACAATGAGATAGCAGTACATACCATGCCCCATATGTAGACGCCTAGTACAAAACAACAAAGAATAGAAAATAGTAAGTACTGCTCAGTTGGCAGCGATACAGAGCTTAAAGTCCTGGTAAATCTCGGGTGGAACTGTAATGTGGTACAGCCGCCATAGGAGATGCTTTGAGGATTTCTCAGAGAAAAAAACAAACCTAGACAGGGCCAAACAAAGAGTCTTTGGCATGGCTGGTTTTCTTGTTGCCCATGTCAGCTCCATCCTACAGAGGCGGGCCTCAGAGGGAGGATAAGATTCCATTGCCCCTAGCAAAATGATGGCTGAATTTCTGGGGTGTCCAATATGGGAGCCATCGGTCACATGAGACCTGTGATGGTTTGAAAAGCTATGGCCCCCATAGGCTCATTGTGGGAATGCTTGGCCCATAGGTCCCTATTAGGTGGTGTGGCCTTGTTGGAGGAAGTGTGTCCCAGTGGGGGGCAGGCTTTGAGGTCTCCTATACTCAGGCTATACTCAGTGTGACATGTGTTACCTTTCTGTTACCTACAGATCAGGATGTAGAACTCTCAGTTCCTTCTCCAGTACCATGTCTGCCTGCATACTGTCATGCTTCCTGCCATGATGACAATGAACTAAACCTCTGAAACTGTAAGCCAGCCCAAAATAAATGTTTTCCTCTTAAGAGTTGCTTAGGTCATGGCGTCTCTTCACAGCAATGGAAACCCAAGCTAAGACAAGACCATTTGATAGTTTTAATTAATTTTTTTAAACAAGATCTCACTGTGTAACCCTGGCTGGCCTGAAACTCACTATGTAAATCAGGCTGGCCTCTAACCTGCAGTCCTCCTGCCTCAGTATCAGCTGTGCTGGGATTATACTTGTGCACAACTCACCCTAACTGAAGAGGTTGTTTGTTTGTTTGTTTTTTGAGACAGGGTTTCTCTATATAGCCCTAGCTGTCCTGGTACTCACTTTGTAGACCAGGCTGGCCTCAAACTCAGAAATCTGCCTGCCTCTGCCTCCCGAGTGCTGGGATTAAAGGCTTGTGCCACCAGGCCCAGCTAAGAGGTATGTTTTAAGTGAAGATAAAATAAGCCAGTCCAAGCTCCCTAGGAGGCCTCGTTTCCACAACTCCATGGGGAACCTCAAAAAAAAAAAAAAACAACATAAAAAGTGCAAATTTGGGCATTAGGCATGGTGGCATATGCCTTTAATCCCAGCACTTGGCAGAAACAGGTAGAACCCTGTAGTTTCATGGCCAGCCTGGTCTCCATAATGAGTTCCAGGATAGCCAGAGCTACAAGCTATGTAGAGAGACTCTGTATCGATAGATAGATAGATAGATAGATAGATAGATAGATAGATAGATAGATAGATATGGGCCCCAGGGGGTTGTTTTGTTTGTTGGTTGAGACAGGCTCTCTCCATGGAGCCCTGACTATCCAGGAACTCCATCTATTAGATCCTCTGCCTCTGACTCCTGGACAGTGCTGAGATTAAAGGCTTGAGCCGCCACCCCCTGGGTAGGATTTTTGTTTGTTTGTTTGGTTGGTTGGGGATTTTTTTTGGGAGGGGAGAGTGTTGGGGGTTTTTTGGTTTGTTTGTTTGCTTGCTTTTGTTTTTGGATACAGGTGTTAAAGCTAGGTGTGGTGGTACACACCTTTAATCCCAGTACTGGAGAGGCCAGGGGAATCTCTGAATTCAAGTCCAGCCTGGGCTACAGAGAGAGTTCCAGAGAGCCAGGATTCATAAATACCCACCCAGTGATTTCACTTAGAGGGATGACAGTGGATAGAAACACCATCTCTCCAAGGAATGAAACTGTTGCCAACCCTAACCTTAACTGGGTTTTGTAACCCAGTAACTAAAGAGTTAATTCTTCTGGGCTGAGATGGTCAGACACAGCCCTGAATGTGGGTTGCAGGTTTAACTTAGAAACCCAGGGTAAGGACAAACCACAGGACTGTGCCTAGACAATGCTTTCCAATAGGAAATAACAGAGGGACCCAGAGGGAGAGCAAATATCGAAGAGAGCAATCTCAAGAATGTCCACTAGAGGGCCCCAACAGCACCCACTTGTAAAGGTTACTTCAAATCCAAAGAAAAATACCAGGAGACCTGGTGCCTGTCACCAGGCTACCCATAATAAAGGGAAATGGAGAGAGCTTGGGGTAAGAGACACAGGTTGCTTCAAAATTTTAAACTCTCCACTTACCCATATTATTCCTGAGCACATGCAAACACAACACATTCGCAACACACATACTATTTAATTTTTTTCTTTTCTTTTTCTTTTTTCTTGTTTTGGTTTTTCGAAACAGGTTTTCTCTGTATAGCCCTGGCTGTCCTGGAACTCACTCTGTAGACCAGGCTGGTCTCGAACTCAGAAATCCACCTGCCTCTGCCTCCCAGGTGCTGGGATTAAAGGCGTGAGCCACCATGCCCAGCTTAATTTTTTTTTCAAGAGAAAAAAATACATAAATACTTTTATGTTGTTGTTGTTTCTTAATGTACTTTTTCCTCTTATGTGTAAGTCCTCTGTCTGCATGTGCAACTGCATGCAAGAAGAGGGCATGTGGTTGATTGGTTTGTTTAGCCAGGTGGTCATGAGCCACCATGTGGTTGCCAGGAGTTGAACTCAAACCTCTGGAAGAACCGCCAGTACTCTTAACCACCGAGCCATCTTAACAGCCTTCTGGATTTTGGTTGTTTGAGACATGGTTTCTCTGTGTAGCCCTGGCTGTCCTGGAACTCACTCTGTAAACCAGGCTGGCCTCAAACTCAAAGATCTGCCTGCCTCTGCCTCCCATGTGCAAGATTAAGGGCGTGCGCCACTATGTTCAGCCCTGAATGTGAAGCCCAGGCTGGTCTCAAACTAGTGATCCTCTGACCTCTGCCTCCTTCACCAAATTCTACTAGCATGCGCTACCGCAGTCAGCCATGCTTTTAAACTATTCGTATGAATAATTAATTTTGAGTGGTTTTCTTTGGGAGGTTCTTTTTTTATAAATATATACAATGCAGCTGTTGTAACTGAATATGCCTACGGAACCAAAAACAAAATATACAGAAGAAGTACAGACATTTTTTCAGACAAACCCTATATCATTTTAAAAGTTGATTGCTTTTTGAGCCAGGCATGGTGGTGCAGGACTTTAATCCTAGCCATCAGGAGATAGAGGCAGACAGATCTCTGTGAGTTGGAGGCCAGCCTGGTCTACAAAGCGCAGGCCAGCCAGGGCTACACAGAGAAAACTTGTCCCCAAAAACAAAAAAGAAAAAAAATGTCTGTTGGAGTAATGTTTTTGTGCACTGTATAAAAATTATCCTTTTACTATTCAAATGCTGATTTCTGAACCAGCAGAGATCTGGTTATGGGACAGATTTTGGTATTGTGAATCATTTCCTGCCTTAGTATTTTGTAAACAGAATTCTCCATCACCTTCTGATTGGTTAAAATAAAAAGCCTATGGCCTATAGCAAAAAGCAGAATAGTAAGGTGGGACTTGGGGATGGGATGGGAAGAAATCAGAGGTGAGAGATTCAGCCAGTTGGACATTGAGGAAGAAGCAAACTGGGAAAGAAGGAGCGATAACTAGCCAGCCATGTAACAGAACTTAGACAGTATAAACGGGATAATTGAGTTACAAGCTAATGGGAAGCAATGTCTAGCTATAAGCTTATAAATAAATATAGTCTCCATGTCATTATTCAGGAACTGGGGCAGACATAAAAAGTTGATCATTTTTCATGTGTTTATTTTCCATTAAATGTCTTGTTTCTTCCTTCCTTCCTTTCTTTCTTTTTTTTTTTTTTTTTTTTTGGTTTTTCGAGACAGGGTTTCTCTGTATAGCCCTGGCTGTCCTGGAACTCATTCTGTAGACCAGGCTGGCCTCGAACTCAGAAATCCGCCTGCCTCTGACTCCCAAGTGCTGGGATTAAAGGCATGCGCCACCACGCCCGGCTCTTGTTTCTTTTTTTATAATATCATTATTACAGCCTAACTCACATTTCCATTAAGTGTCTTGTTTCTTTTTTATAATATCATTATTACAGCCTAATTCACATACTACAAAATGTGTCTTTTTCTTTTGCCAGTTTTGTGGATATGCAATAGTCCTGCTTTTCCTGGCATGTTCTTCTGGTTTTGTTTTGTTTTGTTTTGTTTTTTTCCTAAAGATCTATTTATTTTATTTATGAGTATTTTGCCTGCATGTATATCTGTGTACTATATACATTCAGTGTGTGAGGAAGCCAAATGAAGGTGCCAGTTGCCCTGGAACTGGAGTTACAGCTGGTTATGAGCCACCATGGTGCTGGGACTGAACCCAGGTCCTCTGTAAGACTCGTTGGTGTTCTTAACTGCTGAGCCAGCTCTCCAGCCCATGTAAAATGTTACTGTTTTCGGGCAATTCAGATTGTAACCACAATGAGATGCCCCTATGTGTTTGTTAGAATAGGTAACAGGGGCAAATCAAATAGCTCAGCTGGTAAAGGCACCTGCCAAGGAGGCTGATGGCTTGACTGGATCCTCAGGCCCACATGGTGGAAAGAGAGAATTAACTCTGAAATGTCCCTCTTTGTCCCCTGACCTCATAACACACACACACACACACACACACACACACACACACAAAGAAAAGAATAGTAAAGGAGGGAAAGCCACACCAAGTACTGAGCAAGTGGGAGTCCTATGTACAGCTAGCGTCTTCACTGTTCTATTACTGTGACAAAATATTTGAGGGAACCAACTTAACGAGAATAAAGGTTTCTTTTAGCTTCTGGTTTCGGGAGTTTCCATTTGTGATCACTTGGCCCAGCAACTGAGGGTCTGTGGTAGCCCAGAATACCATGGTGGATTATGTGGTAGACGATATCTGTTCACCTTAGACAGAAGAAAAGGCTGGAATCCCCAAAACCCCCTTCAATGATACCCCCCACCATGACCTAACTTTCTCCCAGTAGGCTCCACCTCCTACAGGTTCCACCTTTCAGTGGTCCTAAGGCTTGGTTGGCCACCAAGCCTGTGATAGGATAATTGCTTGTGGAACATTTCAACCCCAGTGGTGGCATCACTGACAGTGCAAACCGAAGCCACCTTGGTAAACAGTTGTTTTTGTAAGTCTTTTGTAAAGCAGAACATGTTCTTAAGCCTTTTCTTAAAATGTATTAAGTTTTGGTTTTTTGAGACAGGGTTTCTGTGTAGCCCTGGCTGTCCTAAAATGTACTCTGTAGACCAGACTGGCTTCCACCTCAGAGATCCACCTGCCTCTGTTAGGAGTAAAGGCATGTGCCACCATCACTGGGCAAAATATACACTGTTATTGTTCCAAGCCAATGGTAACAGGGAGCCACTGGACCAACATCATCTGAGCATTTGGAGACAGAGCAGGTTGTTTGGTGTGTTGTGTTTAGGTACTGGCATGCTTGTACCATGGCCTTGGCCATTGCCTCTCCTCAGGTCTCACATATAAATATTAATGACGGCGACACTTGCTTTCGGGGTGTCCTGAAATTCTGTGAAGTGGCACTATGGAGGCCCTCTTCAACGGGGCATGTACACTGTGTGGTCCCCTGACAGGCCTGCGAATAAGGCCCATTGTTTCCATTCCACTTGACAGAAAGGCAGCAAGTTCATATATCTTGCCCCATTGCCCTTGTGGAGTGTGTGGAGGAGCTAAGACTGGCCGTGGCACTCACATCCCTGTATTGTGGTCATTCTGTGTGGGTTTTTTTGTTTGTTTGTTTGTTTAGTCAGTTGATTTGAGTTCTTTGAGACAGAGTCTTGCTATGGAACCCAGGTTGGTCTCAAATTTGAGATCTTCCTGCCTCCACCAAGTATGGGAATTCGGGTGTGTGCTGCCATGCCCAGAAATGGGGTGAATTTTTATCCTGGTTGTGTCAGAGTCTCGTGAACGTCATACAAAGACCAGCTCCAGCCAGGCGTGGTGGCGCACGCCTTTGATCCCAGCACTTGGGAGGCAAAGGCAGGCAAATTTCTGAGTTCGAGGCCAGCCTGGTGAGTTCCAGGACAGCCAGGGCTATACAGAGAAACCCTGTCTTGGAGAAAAAAAAAAAAAAAAAAAAGGCCAACTCCATGGGAGTCTCCGGCCTCTGCTTGGAAAAAGTGCTGTGCCTTGGCGTGGAATCCGGGCTGAGATACCAGCCTTCCTTCTCTTTCCTCTTAGTCAACCTCTTCCTGACTCACGGGGGAAGATTGCGCTTCCTAACACCTCTGGGCTGAAGACCAAGTGTTAGGCTGAGCGTGTTAGGGTTACCTATGACCTAGTCCTGACAGGTCTGTGTCATCAGCCTGAATGACAGGTGGAACAGGCTGTGGAAGCTACAGGAAGCTACGGCTGTCCTTAATGTCACCCTCCCAGCTAGTCTGAAACCCTAACCCAGGTCATGTGGTGCTGCCAAAATGCTATGAGGCACAGTGTTTAGGTCACCTCACCTCTGTCTTCTAAATAACCACACCTTGCAATCTGGCGCTGTCCTTAGCCCCTGTGTCCTAAAGCCTCCTAAAGCTGTAATGAGAGTCATTACAGCTCACTGGGAACCCGAATGTCTTGGGAACCCATGGTACAGTAACCATCTTGTCAGAAGGGGACATATTCTAAGGAGACACTTGTGACCACTTTGGCTCTCAGACTATTAAACAATAAACTCTGAAGTCTTAAAATTTCCCCAGGAGTCTTATGCTGAGGGGAGGAAGGCAAGAGCCTTGGTGTCAACCGGAGGAGCTTGCCTCCCAGGAAGAGACTTCATACAATTCTGTCAACCTGTCAGACCACCTTGCAGGACAGACCAGAGCCAAGGCAGGGATGGTGGGTCACTGGTGGGTAGAACCATGCCCTGACCAGGACAGCTTAGAGCTGCATGCCCCTTTGCCTCACCAAAACTAGACTTGTGAGCCGGGCGTGGTGGCACATGCCTTTAATCCCAGCACTCCGGAGGCAGAGGCAGGTGAATTTCTGAGTTCGAGGCCAGCCTGGTCTACAGAGTGAGTTCCAGGACAGCCAGGGCTATACAGAGAAACCCTGTCTCAAAAAACCAAAACAAACAAACAAACCAAAACAAACCAAACAAAACTAGACTTTTGGGAAGACCACAAGATCTCTCTATTTGTTCTTCTTTCTAATATGGCCTCAGTGAGTGAATCAGCAGGCTCAGCTGGTTTTTTTGTTTGTTTGTTTTGTTATGTTGTTTTCTTTGTTTTGTTTTGGAGGCTTTGGTTTGTTTGTTTGTATGTTTGTTTGTTTGTTTCATTTGTTGTTCCTGTTTTAAATTTTATGACTGGGTGTTTTGCCTGCATCTCTGTCTGTGTAACATATATCTTGCATGCCTGGTGCCAGAGGAAGCCAGAACCCAGTATCAGTTCATCTGAAACTGCAGTTATAAACAACTGCAAGCTGCCATGTGAATTCTGGAAACCAAATTGGGTCCTCTGAAAGAGCAGCCAGTGCTCCTAATTGTTGAACTATCCCTCCAACCTCTATATTGACTGTTGGTGATGGTGGTTAGTTATAGTTTTGTCATTTTGTTTTGTTTTGTTTGTTTGTTTTGTTTGTTTTGTTTTGTATCAAGGTCTCACTGTGCAGCCCTAACTGTCCTGTAACTCACCATGTAAACCAAGTTGGTCTCAAACTCACAAAGATATGCCTGCTTCTACCTGTAAGTGCTAGAGTTAAAAGAGCATGCCTGCCGGGCGGTGGTGGCGCACGCCTGCCTTTAATCCCAGCACTCGGGAGGCAGAGGCAGGTGAATTTCTGAGTTCGAGGCCAGCCTGGTCTACAGAGCGAGTTCCAGGACAGCCAGGGCTACACAGAGAAACCCTGTCTCAACAAACAAAACAAAAACAAAACAAAACAAAAAAGAGCAAGCCTGTCTCTTTAATTCCCATTCCAACTGAGGTATCTAGGATAATAGGATGCTAGGGTTGGAGTTTAGCCTTCTGTAAGCACGGGGGGGGGGGGGGTAGAGGTGGGGGGTAGCTCCTGCAGGAAGGTGAGGACTGATTGGAACCCTGGGTCCATCACTACCAGTTGGGACCTTGGGCTCATTTGGGGGAGTATATAGTATGTAGTGCTCCTTATGGGGGCTCCATGTTCTTCTTCTGGAAACAAGGAATGTGACCTCTCTCCGAGCACCATTATGAGTATAAATGAAATGCATTTATCCCTCAGTATTAGGAAACTGTTTTCAAGACCCCCTCCCTCATAGTCAGATCTGTAGATACACAGGAAGCCCTACACTTGATCTATGGACAGCCAGTGTGCACTACCTGGTCTCCAGGCAAGCATTGACCACTGAGCCACAGCCGCAGCCCTCTTTTCACTTTTAATTTGGAGACAAGGTCCCCACTAAGTTGCCCAGGCTTGCCCTTGAAAGATCTCCTGCCTCAGCCTCCCAAACAGCTAGGATTGCAGGCATTTGCCACCGGCCTGGCTCAAACATGATCTATTTACTTTTATTAGATTTCCTGAGCCAAAGAGATGAGTCAGCAGGTATGGGTACTTACTGCTCTTTGCAGAGTACTGTAGTTTGGTCCTACAACCCACATCTGGCAGCTCACCAGCACCTGTAACAACAGCCCCAGGCAAGCTGACTCCTTGTTCTGGCCTCTGAGGGCACCAGCACACACACACACACACACACACACACACACACACACACACGTTTCATCCCTGCATTTTAGGGATCAGCCTGCATGCTAAGTAAGCGCCCATCAGCCACTGAATACCTAGCTCCCTCCCATATTCTGTGAATAAATTCCACACAACTCAACTCAGAATCTCTCATCCAAGGTAAGGGCTCAATAGACAATTGTTATGCCGTATTCCCTAGGGAATAGCAATAGAAGAAAAGTTTGTGCAAGTTCCATACATTTTTTTTCTCCAAATTTTTTCACTCTGCAGTTGGCTGGATGTTGAGGGCAAACCTGCAATGGGGGAGGGCAGGCCTCAGCAGGCATGGAGGGAGGACCTGTAACCCTGAAGAGTCAGGAAGTGTGTGTGTGTGTGTGTGTGTGTGTGTGTGTGTGTAGGAGGGGGCGTGGATGTAAAGGTGGATGTCAGGGTAGCGTCACGCCACGCGCCCCACACCCACAACCTAAGCCACAGTCCTTGTAAATAAAGCTGCCCAGCTGCCAGGCCTTGAGGGAGGCTGGGGAACAAGGAAGTCTCAAGGCCACAGCTTTGCTTTCATGTACCAAGCTCCTCCATGCCGGAGAAGCCAGGCAGAACCACTTATCAAGAGTTATTTCAGGGCTTCACAAACAATTATCAACAATTATACAACTCCTGCCAGGTGCCTCAGGGCAGACAGATGGCATGCCTCACACAAGGTCGGTTCCCTTTGGGAAGTCCATCCAAAAGCAAGATCTTAAACCAAAACAGTAGACTAAAGGCGAGCAGAGAGTGAGTGCTTATCCGGCATTTGGCCAGGCTTCCTGTTGTCTCTTTAGTCCCTGAGGATGGGGTGTCCCTTCTCGGGGATCCTCCACGGGACAACTCAAGCCTCCTATGGAAGCCAGTAAAATGGAGTCTATGGTTCAGAGACTATGCATCCCAGCCAGGCACACCCCATGCTGTGTGACATCAAGCCTGTGACTTCACCTCTCTGAACTTCGCTGCCTTGTTTATAAAATGGGGATGATGCTGAGATTGGCTCACAGGGCTGATGATTTAAGGAGCAAATTAGAGAAAAGTATTTGGCATAGGTGTGGTGAGGAGAAATGGCCTAGCCACCGTCCCTGGCTGCTCGGATGTTTATCTAGGTTAGAGCTGCTTCCGAAAGAGATCTTCTATTGATGGCCACTTGAGTGTCCCAAACATTACAGGATTCTTGTGCACCCCAGCATTCAGTAAGCTGCTTTAACAACTCTCTCAGTTTTGTGGGGCTGCTTGTCTTCTCTTCCTTCAACATCATTTTACTAGAACCCAGTGAGATGGCTCACTGGGTACAGGTACTTGCCCCTAAGCCTGATAACCTGAGTTCAATCCCTGGAATCCAAAGAACTGACTTCCAAAAGTTGTCTTTTGACTTCCACAGGTGTGCAATGAAATACAAACAGCCACTCAGAAAAAAATAAATAAAAATGTAAAAAAAAAAGATAAACATCATTTTAATATCATTTTAATCTTTATATAATTTGTCATCTGAATCATTCAAAATATATGGGTCAGTAATATCAAGTATTTACATTGTTCTCAATAGAACACTAGGAAGATGTGTTGTATGAATGTGTTCATGTGATCTCATGTGCAGGAGTGCACACTGTCAAGTCCCAAAGAAACGCAGGACAAATGGCTAACCGTGGTGCCTATTAGCACCCCAAAGTGAATGCTGGCTGCCAGGTTTACTCAGAATTGTTCTTCTCTCCCCACCCCTACCCTAAACCTCTCCACACCAGAAACTTCACTTCCCATGCCCCAGCTTCCCTGTCATTTCGGCCACAAGCTCTCTTGGTCCTCTTTGGTCCTCTGGTCTGCGCTCCTTGTCCCCTCTCTTGTCCCTCTCTCTTTGCTTCCTCCCCTCTCTGTCTCTGCCTCACCCCCCTTCATCTCTCTTCTCTCATGCCCTGGACTTGTCTCCTGGTCACGTTCAGTATACTTCTTCCTCTCTCTGCTGTGTAGTCTTTTAGGTGCCTCTGGCTGAACTCTCCCTCGTGTCTACAATAACAACCTCCTCAGCCATCCCATGGATTAGTCATGTCCTCATTTCCAGTCACATGAGTGTACGAAGGACACAGATTGGTGTTGGGTGTCTTACTCTCCACTTTACTTCTTACAATAGGATGTCTCAGTAAACCTGGGCACTGGGCATCGCTTACTTAGCTACACAGGTTGGCCAATGCGCTCCAGGGATTCCCTTGTGTGTGTGTGTGTGTGTGTGTGTGTGTGTGTGTGTGTGTGTGTGTCACACACACAAAGAGATTATAGGCATGTGCCTAGATTTTATCCTACATGGGTGCTAGGATCAAACTCAGACCTCATACTTTATTGACTGAGCCATCTCTCCAATCTGTCATCTTTTAAAAAACATCATTGCTTTTGGACATTATTTTGCTATCATTTTTATACATTATAAAGTATGTCATCTTAACCATTTAAACTGTAGAATTCAACCAGATTGGTACTATACATACTTAATCCCAGCACTCAGGTGTCAGGGGCAGACATATTTCTATGAGTTCCAGGCTAGCCTGGTCTACATAACTAATTCCAGGTCAACCTGGCTTATACACTGAGACACCGAGTCTCTCTCCCCTCTCTCTCTCTCTCACACACACACACACATACACACACACACACAATGTTGTATAATAAATGACTAGAAATTTTTCATTTTGCAAAATGAAATTGAACCCCATTTCTTTATTTCTCCCTTCCTAGGGAAAGGAAAATCTTTCTACCCCGAGACAGGATAGGAAAAGGAAAAGAAGACATGAAAGGGAAAGATGCTCCTGAACTTAGGATCGAGCCTCTCCAATGTTCCTGCAGGCAGAGAGTCCAGAAAGGTTCCGCATGGCCGATAAAGCCAAGATGGCCTATAGAGATAGCAGTGGGCCTCCCTCCTAAAGACATCACAAACAAGGCCTGTAAAACAGCCTGTGCTGACTCAGGGCCAGGGCGTTGGTGGCCTTGAGTTTAACTGTATAAGCACCTTCCTCCACCCCTAAATCTAAAAAGTGGCCTTCATAAACCACCTTCAATTTCGTTTTCCAGAGGAAACCCTTTAAAGATAAGGAAACTAGCCAGAGTATAGTTTTCTTCTTTCTTTCTTTTTCTTTCTTTCTTTCTTTCTTTCTTTCTTTCTTTCTTTCTTTCTTTCTTTCTTTCTTTCTTTCCTTCCTTCCTTCCTTCCTTCCTTCCTTCCTTCCTCCTTCTTTCCTTCCTTCCTTCCTCTCTCTCTCTTTCTTTCACTTTTACTTTCTTTAACTGTTACTTAGTTTTAAAATGTTAATCTTTAAACCTTGTTATAAATTACACCTTCAGATAAAGCTACACAGAAGATATGTAGTCTCATTGCAAAGCCACTTCATGTGGCTTTTGGGGGGGGCGGTGTCGAGACAGGGTTTCTCTGTGTAGCCCTGGCTGACCTGGGACTCACTCTGTAGACCAGGCTGGCCTTGAACTCAGACACCGCCGGGCTGGTGGCTTTTTCTCCTTACGAAAAATTGACAGCCTGAGCTTGATTCCCCAGGACCCACTATCCTCTATCCTACACACTCACCCATACTCACGTGTGTGTGCACACGCACACACACACATGCACATACACACAAAATAATTTTTTTTAAGTTTATTTCTTTTTTTTTTTTTTTTTCGGTTTTTCGAGACAGGGTTTCTCTGTATAGCCCTGGCTGTCCTGGAACTCACTTTGTAGACCAGGATAGCCTCTAACTCAGAAATCTGCCTGCCTCTGCTCCCAAGTGCTGGGATCAAAGGCGTGTGCCACAACACCCGGCAATAAAATGTTTTAAAAATTACAAATAAACAATAGATGGCCAAGTTTCACTGTGAAGGGATGCCCTGTGCCTTATCTCTACTTAACAGACTTAGAAACTTAGTCTGACTCTGGCTTGTCCTGGATTCTTTTCTGCAGTGTAATAGTCAAGGATCCAAGTTTACTTGAGTGACAGTCCCTATGGAGAAAGAACTCCTCGGGCTGTTGGCAGCTGTACCAGGCTTCATCTTCCTGTCACCGCTGACAACTCCAGCCCTTGGGAACTGCCACACTAGTCTGTTTCTAAGAAGAGACGATTTAATCATAGTTTACAGATCAAAAGAATCAGAGTCCACAGCAGCTTTTGTAACTGTACACACTAGAGCTGCCAGATCAAGCCAGACAATATCCCAGCAGAGATGGGAGAGGGACTCTAGAAGTCCCGCCCCAGCTGAGGTGCTATTGGTTGCTACTGGGAAAGAGTCAGTTTTCTTCAGGAAGTGACTCACCCACTGTCTAGTAGATTCTCCTACATCATTGCACATACAGGGAGCTCTAGATGGACTTAATGGGTTTAAAAAAAAAAAAAAAAGAGAGCATATGAAGTTGGGAAGGAGAAGTAGACCAGGGGAGGGATAAGGGGGAAGCAAACAGGGATGGATTTGATCAGAATACATTATGTGAAATATCTATGAAATTCTCAAACAATAAAAATTATCATAAAACAAACCAGGACCCACAACATAAGTTGTGGAACGTGGAACAAAATAGAAATGTTAAATTCTGTGTTGGGCTGGAGAGAAGGCCCAGTGGTTAAGAGGACATACTGCTGTTGCAGAGGATCAAAGTTCAGTTCCCGGCCACCCATCCCCAGCAGCTCACAACCATCTGTAACTCAGCTCCAGGGCGTCTGGGGCCTCTGGCCTTCCTGGGCACTTGCACATCTGTGTACTCACAGGCAATTAAAAGTCTGGGTTCAGAACATACAGAGAATGTCAGGCTGTAAACAGCAGAGAATCAAGCCACACTCAGGGCCCTTCTGACCACAGTCACACAGAAGTCATGAGGCAAGGCGATGGAAGCCTAAGGCCACCGAAGAAGATAAGTGACCTTCCTGAGGTCACACAGCAACTTGGAGCTAAGAGCCAATCTCATAAAGCTCTGTGACTGTGACTCTGGGGTGGGGAGTGTGTCCCAGCTGGTAGTATCCTCCAGGGTTTGATCCTTGTTATCATGCATACTGGCTGTGGGGATGAAACCCTTAAACTCTAGGGGGATCAGACATTCAAGATCAGCCTCAGAAACAGTGTGAGCTTGAGTCTAGCCTGGGCTACATGACACACTTTTTCCTACATTGGCCAATGTGAAATGGCTGGTGGCATACTCATGGTCCCAGGGCCACTCAGAGTCTCATTTCCAGGTCTTCTATTTGCTTTCAATAGAAGCAAGTAAAGACGAGTGATGGTGGCGCACGCCTTTAATCCCAGCACTCCGGAGGCAGAGGCAGGTGGATTTCTGAGTTCGAGGCCAGCCTGGTCTACAAAGTGAGTTCTAGGACAGCCAGGGCTATACAGAGAAACCCTGTCTTGAAAAAGCCAAAAAAGCAAAAAAAAAAAAAAAAAAAAAAAATAGAAGCAAGTGAGAACTTTTTTTTTTCTTAATTCACTGGTTCTAGAACACTAAAACTGTTAGCTGGTAGATATTATCCCCGGAGAGGGGATCCGCTAAGCCATAGTCCTCTAAACTTCTAGCATGTCGCAGTCCCAAGGTAGGAATGGACACTAGGATTCAAAGACCCCCCTCCCCTCAAAAGTCTTTAAAAGTTCAGCCATGGAACTGACTTGGTGATTAAAGCCCACGAACAACTATGAGTCTGTAGCTCGGATCCACCTCAGAATCAACATAAACACTGCACTCACCTGTAATCTGAGGCTCAGCACATGCAGACAAGGGCTGCTGGAGCAAGCCACTTAGGAAGACCAGCCATATCTTCCAGCTCTGGGTTTGATTGAGAGAGTCTGTCTTAATGACTAAGGTGAGAGAACTATATTCAGAGTGATTCCTGACCTCAACCCCTGGCCTCCACATACTTACAAACCCATCCGTGGCACACCCACATGTGCCCGTGTACATGTGTATGTACACCACACACATATAAAGGAAAAATAGAAAAACAGTCTATAAAAGTAATGGGCTTTCCTCTGTTCTGCAAGTTGCTGTTGGATATTCTATCCTAGCTTCTCCCAGGGTGAGTGGCCTGCATCACTAAAGTAGACCACTTACTTGTAATCAGTCTCAGCTCTTCTCTCTATAGAAGCAGAGAAGGAAAATATTTATTATTTAAAACAAGAACCATAGGGGGCTGGTGAGATGGCTCAGTGGGTAAGAGCACCCGACTGCTCTTCCGAAGGTCCGGAGTTCAAATCCCAGCAACCACATGGTGGCTCACAACCATCTGTAACAAGATCTGACTCCCTCTTCTGGAGTGTCTGAAGACAGCTACAGTGTACTTACATATAATAAATAAATAAATCTTAAAAAAAAAAAAACAAGAACCATATTTTGGGTTTGGAGAAATGGCTCCACAGTTAAGAGCACAAGCAGCTCTTGCAGAGGTCTGAGGTTGGATGCCCAGTACCCACACAGGATCACAGGATCTTACAACTGCCTGTAACTCCAGCTCCAGAGACTCTGAGGTCCTCTTCAGAGACACACAGCACACACAGAGAGAAAAAGAGAACTCCAAAAATCACATTTTTAAAATATAAGCAAAAATGAATTTTATTCATGGTTAAAGAGCCAAGTTTGGTGGCAAATGCCTGCCATCCCAGTACTTGAGAGATAAAGAAGGGTCTCCAGGCTAACCTGCATGATACATGATACCCTGCCCCCCCCCAAATAAAAGCCTAACTAAATTACTTAAAATTAGTCTAGGCTAAACTAAATAGACTAATCTAATCTTATGTAGATTTAAGAAGCAAGCCTAATTCTTACTCCTTTGGAAAAGACTACATTATTTTATTTGTCTTAATGCTTATGAGAGTCTTCATTGGCAGTTGAGGAAGGAAAGAATATGAGGTCATATAAATGGCTAAGTCATGTTTCTGATGTCACTGATGTGGGTTCTTGGAGTAGGCTTAACCACTGATCTAGAATCCCAAAACCTCAATACCTACCAAAGCCACCCAGAGCCTGTGGCTTCCAAGAATTCCCTTCCAAGAATTCCCCCAAGAAAAATAAAGACACTTGGGAAAGGAGTGAATAGAGTGAACACAGATTAATCAAGAAAAAGAGTGGGCTGGAGGCTCAATGGTTAAGAATACTGGCTGTTCTTTCAGAGTACCCTGGTTCAGTTCTCAGCATCCCATGGGGGCTCACAACTGCTTCTATCACCCAGGGCTCCCACACCCTCTCTGACTTCCTCAGCCTGACAGACATGGTGCACAGACATACGTGTGGGAAATCTACCCATACACATAAAATAAAAATAACTGTTTTAAAAATATTTGTATTATATTTATTTATTTTATGTGTATTAGTGTTTTGTCTGTGTGTGTGCTATATGTACCATATGTATGTTCCTGGTACACAAGGAGGTCTGAAGAGGGGTAAAGGGAGGTCAAATACCCTAAAACTGAAGTTGTGGATGGTTGTTAGCCATCATGTGGGTATCAGGAACTGAACTCAGATCCTCTACAAGAGCTACAAGTGCTCTTAACCACTGGGCCATCTTTCGAATACCCAATATAATCCTCTATCTCCTTCTCTCTGTTTTTTTTTGTTTGTTTGTTTTTAGTTTTTTGTTTTTGTTTTTTCTTTCTTTCTTTTTTTTTTTTTTTTTTTTTGGTTTTTCGAGACAGGGTTTCTCTGTGTAGCCCTGGCTGTCCTGGCACTCACTTTGTAGACCAGGCTGGCCTCGAACTCAGAAATCCACCTGCCTCTGCCTCCCGAGTGCTGGGATTAAAGGCGTGCGCCGCCGCCACCACCACCTGCTCTCTCTGTTTTCAAAAAAGTGAAAAACAACCCCCTACCAGGGTAGGAGCTTCTCCAAGAGAAAACTACAGACAATGGCTGTCCTGCTGGGTGGGTTCCATGAAGTGTGTGGCAGGAACTGGATGGAGAGAGAGATGACCTCTGCTGATATTGATCATATTTTGAATAAATCATGGGCTGAGCCAGTAAGGAACCCATATACCTATGCATGTTCCCTCAACACAACCAGAGAGTTAGTCATGCATTCAGTGGAAGGGTTGGTCATATGTGCTCCATGACACACTCAGGATCTACCAATTGACCCCACCCTTACTGCCTGAGGGAAGCTGGCTTTTGTCTCCTTGTGGTATCTTGTCATCTTTGTCATGGCTTCCTGCAAGTTTAATTGTTCATTCTGGACTTTTAGTTAAATAATGAATACCTGTGACCCTATTCATTTGCCCAGGAGCAGATCCTTTGGAGTAACACAGCTCCTGCAGGCTTCCCTCGGGTCACCTTCATGAAGCTCAAAGGTAATCACCATCCGGAAGTGTTTTTAAAAGGTGTATTAAATGTGAACCCTTAGAAATGCAGTGCTTAGTTTTGCATGAGCTTAGAATTCATATAAAGATTGTTTCATAATGTGCCATCCAGGGCCTGACCTGGCAGATATCTCGGCAGTTAAGAGCACTTGCTGCTCTTTTGGAGAGCCAGAGTTGCTGTGATGGCTATTCCCAGTTGTCAACTTGACTATATCCGGAATAATCTACAATCCAGAAATGGAGGGCACCCCTGTGATCCAGATCTTGAGACTGGAAGACACAAGCTTTTGATGCAGATCTTGAGGCTGGAAGACATGCACACCTTTAATTCAGATCTTGAGTCACACCTTTAATCTGGGCCATACCTTCTGCTGGAGGCCTACATAATGACAATGGAAGAAGGACCTGTTCGTTCTTTGCCTGCTCACACTCACTTGATCAGCACATCCATGGGAGCCTACTTCTTCAGGATTCCAGCTTATACAGAAGACCAGATGAGATACCCAACCTTGTGGGACTGAGCAACTACTAGATTCTTGAATTTCCCACTCACATCAGGCCATTGTTGGGTTAGTTGGACTGCAGCCTGAAAGTCATTCCAATAAATTCCATATATGGAGTAGCATATTCACACAAGTGATGCCCATAAAATCACCACACTCACCCCACGGCAAAGAGATACCTTTTTGGTGCTGGTGTTCTTATATCAATCAGGAATAAAACAGACAGCAGTCCTTTGTTCCTCCTAACTTGAAGCCTGGCTTAGCGGCTATCTTAGATAGGGTCTCCTTTGTTGAGAAGAGATACCATGACCAAGGCAACTCTTATAAAGGAAAACGTTTAATTGGGGCTGGCTTACAGTTTCAGAGGTTCAATCCATTATCATCATGTCGGGAAGCATGGCAGTGTGCAGGCAGACTTGGTGCTGGAGGAGCCAAGAGTTCTATATTGTGATCTGAAGACAACAGGAGGAGACTCAGTTCTGCAGGCAGTCAGGGGGAGGGTCTCATTCCACACTGGGCAGAGCTTGAACATAAGAGCCTCAAAACCCACCTTCCCAGTGACACTCTTCCTCTGTGAAGGCTACACCTTATCCAATAAGGCCACAATAGTGCCACTTTTCATGGGCCAGGAATATTCAAATCACCTTAGTGGCCAAAGGATTCATAAAACTCAAATCAAATCTAGGAAGTACAACATGGGAAGAGGAAGACAGACAGAGACCTGTGGACCACCATCTCACCCACAGACCTGCCCTTCAGCAACATGGCACAGGCAGGCCAGCTTGCTGCCATGCCACACAGTGTGATTGGAGGATGTCATCAAGGAGCCCGCCAGCCATGCAGCCAGCCTGCAACAGGAGCCACAACAATATGCAAGTACGGAGTGGACGGATGGGAGAGAAAGAGAAGCAGAGCCGTTGAGCATTATGAAGAGAGATAGGACTGGAGACTTAAGGGTGGAGAGGAGCAGCCCGCTGTGAGTGGCTAGCCCTACCACTTGGGGCTATGTTCGAGTCTGTGGCTACCCAGTGGCAGGGATCAATATTGATGTTCCTGGCTCATATTACCACTAGGAAACATGAGGGCGGTCCTTGTCAGGCAGCCATCAAGGACCACATGAATGTGTAGGGGCTGTGCAGAACTGGCCTCACCCCTCACTGGCTACAGTGCTCTGAAGTCCTGGGCCCATCTCTCACTGGCAACAGGGAGCCACTGGACCAACATCATCTGAGCATTTGGAGACAGAGTGTGTGTGTGTGTGTGTGTGTGTGTGAGAGAGAGAGAGAGAGAGAGGGAGAGAGAGAGAAAGAGAGAGAGACAGAAAGAGAGAGAGACAGAGAGAGAGAGAGAGAGAGACAGAGACAGACAGCGCTGGCCTGAGGGCCTGAGAGCAGGAGAAGTGACCCTGCCTCCTGAGATGGTGGCATTGGGTGGCCTAGCTGGAGCAGTAGTGGAGAGCTCCCCTGGTGGTGTGGATAAGGGAGAGCTTGTGTACTGATCTGTTCAATGACCATCCAGGCCCAAATCCAAAATCTCTGTCATTTGCAAATGGTTGGGATACATGAAAGGGCCAGTCCTGCTGATCCTAAGCTGCAGGCTCTCTATCACACAGGACAAGAACAGGGTAACTCTTGATGTGGAGTCACTATTGATGGTGTCACAGAAGCCAGAGAGATCTTGAATCAGACCAATGACTCATTGCAATGAACATTTGCAAGTGAAGATGTGTGGACAGAGGAACACACACTGTGGCACACTCCCACTTCCATGATAAGATGCCTTCTATACTTTGTTGTTGTTGTTGTTGTTGTTATTGTCATTACTTGTCTGTGTGCGGGTTTTATTTTGGGAGGGAGGTCACAAGTGCAAGGGTGGATGTGACAGAATGGGGAGACAAATGGGACTGGGCATATGATGTGAAACTCACAAAGAGTCAATTAAAAGTTTTTAAAACTCACCACACACACACACACACACACACACACTTTTTATTACTAGTTTTTGTTGTTGTTGTTGTTAGTGGTTTTATTTTGTTTGAGTTAATTGTTAATTTGTTTTGTTAATTGTAGCCCAGGCTGACCTCATATTTATAAAAGCCTCCTGGCTGCATTTTGTTTGTTTATGAATACAAAGTTTCACTCCATAGTCCAAGCTAGTTTCAACCTCAATATTTCTTGCCTCAGTCTCCTGATTATAAGCATGTGCCATACCAACAACATGCCATCTTTTGATACTCATTTATATTTTGTTTTTAACTTTAGAGGCTAACCCCAGGTATAATGGTACATACCTTTAATATTACTACTCAGAAGGCAGAGGCAGAATCTCTGTGAGTTTGAAACCAGCCTGATCTACATAGTGAGTTCCATGACAGCCAGGACTATAGAGAAACTCAAAAAAAAAAAAAAAAAAAAAAAAACTAAAAATTTCTACCATGTTGTGGCATAAAGCTATATTTATCTATTGGTACTGCTATGTAATATTCCGCCATCTAGATGGATTATAACATGCTTCTCCATCTTCTTCGAATGGATCTCGATGTTGTTTCAGCCTTCTGTTATTACCAAGGAGAGCTTCCACGAAGTTCTTCAACAGTAAGTTTCCTTGTATATACAACCAACAGTAGAATGACTAGTTTGTGGGTACAGGGATGCTCATACCTACCAGAGAGTGATGTTTTCTAAAGTGATTGATTGTTCCAGTGCACACCTACTGCAAGAAAAAAAAAAAAAGGAACTCTGACGTCAATGTCTCATGTATGACACTGCTGACTTTTTAAATTAGTTTTAGATTATTCTTGTTTTCATGTAGATGAGTGTTCAGTCTGAATGTGTGCCTGCTGCCCAAGGCCAGCAAAGAGCATCAGATCCCTTGGAATTGTAATTACAGATGCTTATGAGCTGCCATGTAGGCTCTTGGAACCAAACAGGTCCTTAGCAAGAATGGCAAGTGTGCTTACAGCTGGGCCATCTCCCAGCCCCAGGATATGGAACATTTTAATGTTGCTAATGGAACGAATGATGAAGAGAGTATTGGTTAAGAAACAATGGCTCACTCATGTCGACTTTTGAAAAATATCTGTTGATACAGTCACTGGCAGGTTCAATGAGGAGCCACTGTGAGGACCAGCACAGCAGAGAACACTAAATGAGAGAGCAGCAAAGTTAGTGAGTTTATTCAATGACGAGGAAAAGCCAGGGCTATACAGAGAAACCCTGTCTTGAAAAAAACAAAAACAAAAACAAAAAAAAGCAAGATGTGCTGAGTGAGAAGGATTATGGGAAGGAGTTTGCCTAAGTGCTACAGAAAGCAGTGGATATGGTTTGGGGGGGGGGGCGTTGAAAGTTACTTAATCTCCAATGAGGGCTTAAGTATTACGAAAAACGTGTGCTGGTATAGTTATTTTCCTTTCTTTTCTTTTTTTTTTTTTTTTTTTTTTGGTTTTTTTTTTCGAGACAGGGTTTCTCTGTATAGCCCTGGCTGTCCTGGAACTCACTTTGTAGACCAGGCTGGCCTCCAACTCAGAAATCCACCTGCCTCTGCCTCCCAAGTGCTGGAATTAAAGGCGTGCACCACCATGCCCGGCGTTATTTTCCTTTCTTAAGAATTGTTTTATAGCCAGGTGGTGGTGGTGCATGCCTTTATTCCCAGCACTCAGGAGGCAAAGCAGAGGCAGATGGACCTCAGAGTTTGAGGCCAACCTGGACTATAGATGGAGTTCCGGGACAGCCAGAGCTACACAGAGAGATCCTGTCTTAGAGGGGGAAAAAAAAAAAGAAGCAAAACAAGAGTATTGATTTATTATTTTTACCTGGTGTGTGTGTGTGTGTGTGTGTGTGTGTGTGTGTGTGTGTGTGTGTGTGTGTGTGTGTGTATGCAGGTCCAAAAAGAGGTCAGGTTCCCCACGGGGCTGGAGTTACAAGTGGTTGTGAGCCACTCGGCCTAGGTGCTGGGATAGGTCCTCTGGAAGTGCACTAGAGTCTCTTCATCTAAGCCGTCACTAGGTTACTTTTCTGGTTTTTTTATTTTTATATTTATTTTATTTATGTCTATGAGTGTTTTACCTGCATAAATGTCTGTGAACTACACATGTACCTGGCACGTGTGGGGGTCTGGAGAGGGGACCGATTCTCCTGAAAATGGTGTTACAGAACAAGTGAGCTGCCATGTGAGTGCTGGAAATTGAACTCCGATCCTCTGCAAGAACAGCAAGTGCTCTTAGCTGCTGAGCCATCTCTCCAGCCATGAGTTATTTTTCTTACCCACAGAATTCTGTTCTTTTTTTTTTTTTTTGGTTTTGCAGACAGGGTTTCTCTGTGTAGCCCTGACTGTCCTGGAACTCACTCTGTAGACCAGGCTGACCTCAAACTCAGAAATCTGCCTGCCTCTGCCTCCCAAGTGCTGGGATTAAAGGCCAGAATTCTGTTCTTAAAGAGACTTTATTGATGTGTTGTGCAAGTCTTCAGCCTGAGAAGGGAGCAATGGCAGAGATAAGGTAGGCAGTCAAAGCAATCCTTTCTTTCTTTTTTCTTTGTTTTCGTCAAAGTGTCCTGAAGTCCGTACTGACCATGAACTCCTGATCTTCCCGCCTCCACCTCCTGAGGTTACAGGTGTGTATTCATGGGATGAACTTAGACCAGGGATCATCAACTATTTCTAAAAATCATGTTTGTGATGTTTCTAAAAGCAGGGAATGTGTGTGGCTCATACCCAGGCCTTGATGACTATGCCGAGACCCCTGGATGTCAGCTGCTGAGTGACAGAAACCAATCAGGAGAATGAGGAGGGGCCTATTCTCTTTTCTACCTTTTTTTAAATTCCCTTTTTAAAATTCCCTTTATTTCCTAACTAGCTATCCTGTTTCAATGTAGTGTCAGTTTATGACCGTAGCTTTCCGTGTGCCAAGCTTTCTGTCTTTCCTTTTCTCTTCTGAGACAGTCTCATGTAGCAAGCTAGACTCAACTTTGCTATATAGCTGAGGCTGACAGAGGATGCCTGTGATGGCTACTCTTGGTTATCAACTTGATTACAACAATTCTAATTAACTAAAATTCAAAAATGGAAGGCACACCTGGGAGAGATTTTCCACTTAACTTGAAAGAGGAAGATACACTTCTAATCTGGCTTTTTTTTTTTAATTCTTATTTTATTTATTACATATGCATTAGTGTTTGGCCTGCATCAATGTCTGTTGTAAGAATGTCAGCTCTGGAACTGGAGTTATAGATAGTCGTGAGCTGCCATGTGGTTGCTGGGAATTGAAGCCAGGTCCTCTGGAAGAGCAGCCAAGTGATCTTAAGTATGAAGTCATGTCTCCTGCTCCTTTAATCTGGATCTTGAGGTAGGAAGACACACCTTTAGTTTGGGCCACACCTTCTGCTGGTAACCTAAATAAATAGGACTTGGAAGAAGGAAACTTTCGCTTTTGGCTCTCGGCTTGCTACCTAGTGCAGTCCTTCTCTGGCATTAGAGCTTACTTCTTTGGGATTCCAGCTTTTACTGAAGACCAGCTGAGACGTTGAGCCTCATGGACTGCGCAACGTTGGATTCTTGAACTTTCCATTCATAGTCAGACATGATTGGATTATCTGGAGCACGTCCTGTAAGTCATTCTAATAAATCCCATAGATGTAAGTCATATATGTATGTATATATACATATATATATAGAGAGAGTATACATATATATGCATATGTGTATATATATGTATATACACACACACACACATATATATATATATATATAGAGAGAGAGAGAGAGAGAGAGAGATTCATACTATAAGTTCTGTTACTCTAGAGAACCCTATCTCATACAATGCTCTTTACTTTGCATTGAATTCCCACTGGGAATTACTTGTATTTGATACCATGTCCAGGTGCTCAATGGGATCATAGCCAGGTTTTCTTGCATACTAAACAAGCAAGCAATCTACCAGTGGAAGGGATTACACAGAAAGCCCCAAATTCAGTAGTGTTTCTAAAAATCTAAAAGTGAGCATCATCTTTATCTGCTATAAATCATAAAATATAGCTACTAAGAAAATTCAATCTAGGGCCGTTGAGATGACTCTACATGTACTGGCACCTGTTGCTAACCCTGACAATCTGGGTTTGATTCTCAGGGCCTACATGGTGGAAAGTGAGAACCAGGTCCTACACATTGTTGTCTGACCTACACATCAGTGGTGACACACGCCTTTAATCCCAGCACGATCGAAGCAGAGGCAGGAAGATCTCTGAGTTCTAGGCCAGCCTGGTCTACAGTATAGCCAGGGCTACACAGAGAAACCCTGTCTTGGAAAACAAAACGAAAAGTTCAAGGTCATCCATCAGTAGCTCCACAAAAACAAGTTGAAGAATAACCTGGGCTGCACGAGACTCTGTCTCAAAAACAAAGTCTGAAAAAATTGTAACAAAGTGTTTTTGTGTTGCTGGGAATAGACTCAAAGGCGGCACATGGAAGCAAGTAGTACGCTAACCATTGACCCACATTCCCAGCCCATCCCCCTCTTCCCACTTTTTTGGACAATAGATTCCAGTGCAAAGGTTGGATACTGTGTGATTCTCATTATGTAACGTTTTGGAAAAGGCCAAACTATGAGACCAATTAAAACATGAGTAACTGCCCGGATTGGTGGCCCACGCCTTTAATCCCAGCACTCGGGAGGCAGAGGCAGGTGGATTTCAGAGTTCGAGGCCAGCCTGGTCTGCAAAGTGAGTTCCAGGACAGCCAGGGCTATACAGAGAAACCCTGTCTTGAAAAAAAAACCAAAAAAAAAAAAAAGATGAGTTACTGCAGGAGTTTGAGGTTGGTTGGGAGGAGAGCATCAGAGCTGCCGGTGAAGCTCAGTGTAAGAATGCCAACTCCTCATGAAGGAGGCCCTATATACAAAACAAAATTCTTTATACAAAACAAAAACATTGCCTGTTTAAAGCAGAGTGAACTGTGTTGTAAATTATGGACTTCAGCTAATAACAATAGAGTGATACTAGTTCCTCAATTGTAGCAAATTACCACACTAAAGCAAAATGGTAAAACAAACAAACAAACAAACAAACAAACGTCTATGAAAAGAGGGCATTTCTGTGGTAGCTGAATGCTTACTCCTCAGTGTGTCTGAACATCCAGAAAACAAAGTCTCTGAGGAAGAATAAGAAGAGCTTCGGCATATCCTACCGACTGCATGATTCTGAGACACAAATTCCTCCTCTGATTAGATTCTGACACCTCAGGGTGTGGCCCAGGGATCAGGTGTTGGATTTGGTAAAGGAATTAACTATGGTGAGGAGTTGTAATTCTTACCACAGCCATAGCCACTCTTACCAAAGACCTCTCTCTCTTACCAAAGATGAACTAGTTCCCTAGTTCCTTCTTCTGCAACTCTGTCCTCTTTCATTCAGTTTTTTTGCTTTTTTTGTTTGTTTGTTTGTTTGTTTTTTAAAAGATTTTATTTATTTATCATATGTAAGTACACTGTAGCTGTCTTCAGACACTCCAGAAGACAGAGTCAGATCTCGTTATGGATGGTTGTGAGCCACCATGTGGTTGCTGGGATTTGAACTCCGGACCGTCAGAAGAGCAGTCGGGTGCTCTTACCCACTGAGCCATCTCACCAGCCCTGTTTTGTTTTGTTTTTTGGTTTTTTTTTTGGTTTTGTCTTTTGTTTTGTTTTTTGTTTTTTGAGACAGGGTCTCACTCTGTAGCTCTGGTTGGCCTAATGCTCTGGAATTCACCAAGATCAGTCTGCCTGTGCCTCTCAAATGCTTGGGTACCACCATGCCTGACAGTCACAAGGGTTTTTAAGAAAGTCACCAGAAACTAATCACTTATAAAAATTAATCTATAAGTGACTTATATAAGCTGTGCTTCTGTCTCTGGGGTTATCCCTGATGGTTAGCTAACATTGCCATGGTATTTCTATAGATAACATCAAAATGTACCTACAGTGTCCAAATACTCTTTCAAGATTTAGGAATGTCACAAAAATCGGGGTAAATTTCATGCTCTTAGCTGAGAGAATGGGAAAGACCAACCAACCAACAAAAACCCAGTAACACTGGCACTCTGGAAATTGAGGCAAGAAGATTGTGAGTTCAAGACCAGTCTGGGCTACATAGAGAAACCTCAGAACAAACAAGCAAAAAAAAAAATTAATAAGACGGGCAGTGGTGGCATATACCTTTAATCCCAGCACTTGCGACGCAGAGGCAGGCAGATATCTGAGTTCGAGGCCAGCCTAGTCTATAGAGTGAGCTCCAGGACAGCCGAGGCTATACAGAGAAACTCTGTCTGGAAAAACCAAAACCCAAAACCAAACAAGAAAATTAATAATAATAATAATAATAATAATAATAATAATAATAATAAACAAAAGAACAAAAAGGTATATTCTTTGCAGTTAAGAAGAAAATAAAGGCCCAAATCGATGACTATCTTAATAAGACGGCCTTAGGAAGGCGTTTCTGACAAGATGATTGACTTAAACCAAGTCAGAATCTGAGGCATTAGCATTCAGGAAGTTCCTGAAAACTCTGCCACCTCTTGGATGTATGATTTTGTTCTCAGTTGCTGAACTTCCTTGAGCCTAGCCTGTAAAATTCAGAGAGGCTGGACATCGGACACTGTAAATGATAGTAATTATACGGTTTTAGAGTAATTTTTATTATTTATGAATTTATAAATGCGATATGTCCCGCATGCCACAAGAGAAAAAGAATGCCAACCCTCCTAAGGGACTTTGTAATTTAAAACGGAATGAGGACCCTGCAACCCAGCAAGCATTCCCTTCTTTGAAAACTCGAAAAATGTACGGCTGTTGGTTTTAGGTTTCTATCTTATAAGTTGGAGATATTTTTTGCTGTTGTTTATTTGACATTTATTAGGCCCCCTGTATTGAGGCACAAATATGCCAGGCATGGTCTTAAATATGGAAATATATTCATGGATCTAATTCTTTATTCTCTGACAGCGTCTTTGGGAGAACAGAGTTACTTCCGACCCAGGAGACTGGGCTCCAGAATTTGCAAACATCAGTGGTCAACGCGGTGCCTAGTACAAGGTAAGAGTCGGACACAGCTCTTAAGATGCTGCTGGTGGTGATGATGGTCCATTCTCACCAGCAGCTTTGGAAGAGCTCAGGGTATACAGTCTGTTAGGAGAGGAGTTGGTGAGCAGCCATCACAGTAATGAGACTTGTGCGTGGGTGAAATTAGCTGTTCACCCCCTCCGCACTTTGGGGCCTCGGCCGCTTGAGCGCCCCTTCCAGACCCGCCCGGTGGGACGGTCCGCCTCCCCCTCTCTGCGGACCCACGTAGTTTCTCCTGTTCTCCGCGTAGCCTCAGGTTCCACGCCGCAAGTCACAAAGCGCCGGGTCACGTGGGCGGGCCGGTGCGCTTTGTGACGCAGACGGCCCCGCCCCCGGCCCGCCTATCGGCGCACGCCCAAGCCCCGCCTCGCGTGCGCCGCCCGTGCAGTCCCTGCTTAAGAGACCCCGGAGTGGGGGCGCTCGCCCGAAGCCAGGCCGCGTCCGCCATAGTGCCTGGCGCGGAGGTGTCGTCGGCGCAGGGTGCGGGCCGGAGAGCGCCCGGGGTTGGGGGGGCAGAACAAAACAAAAAAATAATAATAATAAAGAGGGAATCCAGCGACGCCCTCGCCGCCGCCCGACCGTTTCCGGGCTTCCCGACGCGGTCGTGGGCTCAGAGGCGACAGGAGCGGGAGCAGCGCGAGGAGCAGCAAGAGGAAGAGTCGGGCAGCTTCGGTGGTGTCCCCGGGGCCAGCGAAGCCGCCTTCCGGGGCCCGGGGTGGTGAGGAAGGGCCTCGCGGCCTAGCTGGGCCCCGCACCGGCTTGTGTCAGGCGGCGGCGGGGGGGAGGCGGAGCCGAACCGGGCGGCCGCTGGAAGGCCTCTCCTCCGCCGACCGCGCGATCTCGGCCTAGGCCGCGGGCCGCTCGTGGCCTCCGGGGAGCAGGCGCCAGGGTGTGTGTGCGGTGGGGGCCTGGGCCTGGGGACGCCGACGCCGGTCGTCCGGAAGCCGGGAGGAGGCGAGAGGCCGCTCGTGGACTCCGGGCCTAGGCCCTCTCCCCGCAACCTTCTCCCGGGGCCTGGGTCACCCCCATCCACGGAGAGAGACTAGCCGGGAGGTGCGGCCGCTATGGACCCCTGACCCCGCGGGGTCATTCGGACTCTAACGTGTGGACTGACCGCTACTGACTGCACCGCCTGCCCCCGTCTCCTGCCGGCCCTTAGCATGAGCGAGTGGGACCCAGCCGGGTGACATTGTGCCGGTTGGCGGATCCTCGATTGCCCCTTTTCCTGTCTTGCTCCTCCCTCATGAAGCGATTCTGAGTACGGGGGGGTTCCGGATTATTGTTCTCACGGACCCCCGCTTGTGGTTGGGGGGGGTATTTAATCTGAGGCCTTAGGGTCCTTCGTTGTCTTTTGAGTGTTTTGTGTGTGTACATATTTTGCTCTTAAGTTTATAAATATACATATATTGAGAGTGTCCACGTCTCCTCGCTGAACCTTAGGAATCTTTTGCCACAATGTCCTGTGTGCACTATAAATTTTCCTCTAAACTCAACTACGACACCGTCACTTTTGATGGGCTCCATATCTCCCTCTGCGACTTAAAGAAGCAGATTATGGGGAGAGAAAAGCTGAAAGCTGCCGATAGCGATCTGCAGATCACCAACGCACAGACGAAAGAAGGTAAGAGGCACACGGGCCGCAGATATTTATTGGGGGGGAGGGGGGTGTCAAGGTTGGTATTTTAAGTTTCTTGTTACAGACTTAACCACCATTCTTACTCGTTGTCATACACAGAGTTTCATTGATAGCCAAGGATTGCAGCACCCGACCTTGGAGTTTCACTGGCCTTCTGAATGCTGGGATCTGTCTTACCTAGCAGGCTGGTTCTCAAAATGTGGCCCCACCTCCTCCTTAATTAAAGTTTTTTAAACAGTGGGATTGGGTTGAAAAGAGAAAAGGGTTGTTATCTGAGTCTGTTGGGTGTTTGCCTTGTAGCCGTTCCCTAACTTGTTTTTTCATCCGGAGAGGAAAGCCTGTGTAAGGTTTCCCATTGGTTAAAGCAGCAGTAGATATAACTTGTTTGCTAATCTAGCAGCGTTTTGAAGCTGATAGCAATTGTCCACTGGCCTTTTATTTATTTATATGGGGTTGCTTGTGGAAAAGGTATTTTTGAGGATTTAGTTAGTGTGGAATTGGTTTTGTATTAAAAAAATGTTCTGAGGTGTAATTCCAGAATTAGTGATATTTACTCAAAAGTTTTATTCTGTAGGCCAGACTGGCCTCCAACCCCAACAACCCTGTTTGAGCTTCCCAAGTGTGGGGAATGCAGGTGTTAGACCACACTTTAACTGTTAAGCAATTCAGAAAAGTTTCAAAGTGCAAGGCCCTGGGCTCTTCATCCAACACCACCAAAATATATGTGTGTGTGTTTTTCTAAAAAGAGTGCTACCATGTGTGAATAGAAGTAAGCCACTGATTATAAAATTTGAGTTCTTCATTTTAAAAGTAATAATTGGGTCTAGGTCCATTCGTCTGTCTGTCTGTCTGTCTGTCTGTCTGTCTCTGATAGTTTTCTCTGTGTAGCCCTGACTGCCCTGGAACTCAGATCCACCTGCTTCTGCCTCTCTAGTGCTGGGATTAAAGGTGTGCACCACCTTGAACTCGGATCTCTTGCCTCTCCCTTTGAGTGCTGAAATCAAAGGGGTGCACCACCACCCCTGAAAACATAACAGTGCTGGGACTTGAATGGTGGCAATGTCAGTCTTCTCTGACTCTAAACTTGTTTTGTTTTCTTTTTCTCAGGGTAGTAATGCTTATTGGATGGGCTCTATTAGACTAGACTTCTAACATTCATTGATAGTATGAGAAGAGAGTTCTAAATGGAGTTGTTTTTATTTATGTTATGGTCTTAATTTTTGACCTGGACTTCTCTACTTAGATCAGGCTAGCCTCTGACTCACAGGTCAGCTTGCCTCTGCCTCCTGAGTGCTGGTATCAAAGACATGTTCCACCAAGCTAAATTTGATACAAGGTGTGGGATGGGGTTTTTGGTGAGGTTTTGGGGTGTGGTCTCATCTCAATAGTCTGTAGTGTGGTAGGTCAACCAAATCTTGTCAGGTAGAAGACCAGTTTTTTATTTGTAGTACAGACATGCAAATTATAATACTAAAAGAATATTGTCCACTGGGCGGTGGTGGTGCACGCCTTTAATCCCACCACTTGGGAGGCAGAGGCAAGCAGATTTCTTGGAGAAAAAAAAAGAATATTGTCTGTTTTTCTTAAGTACCTTTTTGATAATTGTATTTTTTGGTAATTTTACTTAAGAAGAGGAAAGGTTGCTTATGGTATAAGCAGCTAAGAAATAAATCTTTTTTTTTTTTTTGGTTTTTCGAGACAGGGTTTCCCTGTATAGCCCTGGCTGTCCTGGAACTCACTCTGTAGACCAGGCTGGCCTCGAACTCAGAAATCCACCTGCCTCTGCCTCCCAAGTGCTGGGATTATTGTCTGTTTTCCTTAAGAAATAAATCTTAAGTCCACCAAAGGCAACCCTTAGTGTTAAAGTTTACTTTATAAAACACATGGCTTTTTAAAAATTTTTGGCTACATTGTTATATAAATGCTTCTTTAGGAATGAGAGGAAAGGTGATATAAATGAAATTAGAGGGGATATTGGACAATTATCATCTACACAGGTTTCAATATATACAATTGAATCATTTGAAACTAGGCTTTTTCCATCTTGCTGATGACCAACATTTAAAGGCAGCTTTTTGACTGGAGTAAGTTGTGATTCAAAAATTAAGTTTGGTGTTAGGTTGGTTAAGAAAGAGTTGTGAGAGCTTTCTTCATTATGTGCACTCAGGTTAGGGAGGGTATTGTTAGGGCACAGAAAGGCTTAGTCCTTAGAGGACTTAATTGTTCTTGTAGAAGACCCCATTTGTGTTCCCAGTGCCCACAGGGCAACGAAAAACTCTTAGCATCTGTCCCCTGGGCCCCTGATGATGACTTCTGGCTCCACAGACAGCAGGCATGCTTGTAGGCACAGAAATAGGCCAAGTTTTACAAGGCAGTTGAATAAGAATTGTACTTGGTTTAGACTCATCTAGTGAATTAAAGGTTGCAAAAATAAATGGTTAGAATACTTACAATTTTTAAATTGTCTAGAAGTTTAAGTTACTGATATACCATGTTTCTGTAAAACATTCCCTTAGCTATAGAAATCTATCCAGTACCAAGGACCATGAACCCTTGGTAATTAGACTTAATCCTGCTTGGTTCTAGACTGTTATTTTACAATGAATTCCAAATGGTCTTTGAAGAAAACTTTTGAAGGCTCACCACCAAAAGTACACTGACTCTTCTATCTGTCCAGGAAATTTCATACTGAACTTGGTTGATTTGGAAGCTGAGTATGAAGGGGTTATGTTTGTTTTTATCCTTACTCTGTTCCTTAAATTCATCTTGTTTTTCATTCTATCCATGACTTCTCTGTTTTTAGACAAAACATACACTGATAAGCTTTTTTGTTTTTTCTTCCTGGTGTGAAGTTAAGTGCTCTATCACTGAACTAAATTTCCAGCCCCTGATCCTTTTGAATCTGAAGAAACTACTTGTTAAGGATTTATAAGTCAGGGACTCTTGGGCTTAGGAACCCTGTAAACCCAAATACCCTAATTGGCCAGCGGGAACCTTATATCTGAGGGGCGTTAGGGCACCTGACCTTATTACTGTAGTACAGTACTGTGTTGATCAAATTAATTTGTCATTTGTTCTAACTAGATCTTGCTGTATGTAATCTAGGTTAGCCTTGAACTCAATTGCAATCCTCCTGCTTCAGCAGCCTGGGTATTGGAATTACAGGCATGTTATCATTACCCCACCTAACTAATAAGTTGTCTTTGAAAGTTTTGTGAATACACTTGAGGGTTGTTAAACGTAAAGAAACAGCCAAATGTTTGACACTCTTTAAGTTTGGATTCTAGAATTATTAAACTTAAAATACCCCAATTTTTTGATTCTGATTTTTCTTATTCATCTTGCTTGGGATTGGAAACTGTCCAAAATAACGATAGTCTTACGTGCCTACATCTAGGAAAGTGCATCGTTTTTGATCGGATGTCTGTGAAATAGAGTCAACAGCTGAAAGAACTCTTGCTTGGGTGATGTGCTGTAGAACAAGGAATAACTAAATGCGTGGTGACCAAAAGTTTCAAAACTGATTAAAAGCCTGAAATGTGTGACATAATTGAAGGCAGCAAAGATGACCCACTTTGTTTTAGATTGTGGGAATAAGGGAGATTTTTGCATCTCTTAAATTTTTTTTTTTTTTGATAATTTTACTCATGGTTTCCTTAACTCTTTTCACTATACTTAAGGCTCACTTAATTTCATTCTTACAGACTATTATAGAGATCCTCCTCTTGATCTGCTCAAAAAGTGATATCCACTTGCTAAAGCTGTGATCAGAGAAATTTATGTGTAGTTCTTCTTTCACCATCATTGCAATATTCATACCATGAGCAGCCTTCACAACATTGTTACTAATGCTGGCTGTCACTGGACCACACAGCAGCCTTCTTAGTGACTCATCTGGTTTCTGTTCAGTTTGTCTCCCATGCAAAAATATCAGAGCAGTGTAAATTGTCATCACTTCATGTAAAATCTACCAGTGATTTCCTTGTTTTACATGGAAACAGTATAAATCAGTATACAGTATAAACTTAATATTTTATGTCATTCTTTAATTTCCTTTAACATTGCAGTCTTGTGTCATTTGTTTTTCCTCACATTGTTCTTTCTCTGAGTAACTATTCTTTTCATTTACTTGTGTGAGTCTGGCTGGCTAGTCAGTCTTTTCATTTACAAACTTAAGCCCTTAAGAGGGGCTTTGTTTAGAACGACATTCTATCCAAAGTGTTAGTCACTGTCCATTCTTTATTTTTAAAAACGAAAGATCATAGTTTCATGTTTGTCCTATCTTCTCTAGAGTAAGCTACATGAGAACAGGGGTCATACTATTTAGCTCATATTTAAGGACCAGGGAGGTGCACTCATTTCAAGGAACCCCATAGTTTGTATGTTAAGCATTACTTGGTTAAATGAGCTTGGACTTGAGTTACTCAAGGTCACTTCTAGAGCCAAGGACCTGACTGACCATATTGTATCAGTGGAAGGAGCTCACTTAGGACTGGGATAGTCTAACAAGAGTAATTCCTATGCAAGAAACGTGAATGTTGGTGTTCTTGTACTGTAAGCTCTCATATTCCTAAAACTGAAGTTTGGTTAAAGTTTTCTTATTCCTGAGTACTTAGACCCCTGAATAGAAATTTGATTCTTTGTTTACAGAATACACTGATGATAATGCGCTCATTCCTAAGAACTCATCTGTGATTGTCAGAAGAATTCCTATTGGAGGTGTGAAGTCTACAAGCAAGACATATGTTATGTGAGTATAAAAGCTCATGCATTTATACAAATAGCCTATTTTAAAAGCTTTAAAACATTTTACTAGTATTAAAATTTTATATCATGTTAATCAAGAAAACTTGAGTAGGAGTTTGATGCTTTTTTTCTTTTCTAATTTTCCCCCTCGCTAAGTAGGCAAAGTTTATAGTTAAGGGAGCTATTACCAAGAAACATTTTTGTTCCATAGGGAGTGTTTTCACCACAAAAATGATCGTGTCATAGAAGACTGTTTTACATAATTTGACAGTATCACTAGTATTAAGTAATGCCAACATAAGCTTTTTATCAATTCCGGTTTTGGCCTGGAGGCCATAAAGTATATAAGATTCATAAGTATAACATGAATCAGGCTCATATTTGACTTCATTTATTGTCTCATACTAGTGGGACTTTGAATAAATTGTCTCATCTCAGGTTTTTTTCTATAGTAGGGTTATGAGTGCAACTGGCAGCACTACTCAGAACTTCTATCCACCAGAGTCATAATTGCTTATAGAGCACTTTTTTCTTAAATATAAGCCATCTGAAGATGTTTTAAGGTATAGGATATTGCAGAGTTTATATGAAAGTCCATGCTCTTTTCTGTAAATGATTTGATCTTTTACATCTTTTTATCTATGGTGGATGAGAGTAAGAATCTTATATCCAATATCCCATAAATACCTAGGGATAACTGTTGTTCTAACTCTTCTATGAAGAACTCAGTAGTGCTTGGCATAGGATGAATACCTATTATTAAAATAAAATCAGGGCAGTCCTCAAGAGTATTTTAGAATTTGTATTTATTAAGGAGACAAAACTATATCCTTCATTATTAAACAACTTCACTATTATTAATGCAGTACTGAGGATTAAACCTAGTCCCTTGCTTGTATCAAGCATTCTACCAAGGAACCACATCCATAAATCTTTCTCCTTTTAGTATTCCAAAACAGGGTCCAATTGTTGTTCAGGCTGGTGGTGGTAGATTTGAATCTATAGCTCTTATGACTTTGAATTTGATGCCCTGCTGCCTCAGCCACATGAGTAGTTGAAATTACTGTTCTTAACCACTGGGCATGGTCATCTCAGAAGTTTTATATTGATAGCAGAAATACATAAATAAGGTAGAATTATTTTCTGTGTCTTATTGTGAAATTACACTTGCTGTGTGGTTTTTAAAAAAAAAAAAACATGTATCAAGCAGGGTATGGTGGCACATGCCTTACTCCCAATACTCAGGAGGCAGAAGCAAGATCTACTTAGCGAGCATCAGGATGCCCAAGGCTACATAGCTATAGAGAGACTTGGGTTTTTTTTTTTTTTTTTTTTTTTTAAACGTAATAAATAAAAACAAGTATCAAATATTTCATCTCTGAAATTCTTTTGGTACTTAGAAACTCTTGAGGAAAGAAATAATTTAAGTCTATGGCCATCTTAAAGTGCTTCATTTAAAATTGCTTATTAGTTTTTATATAGAATTTTTTGATAATGTTTGCCTCATAAAATGCTCAGTTTCAGCAGATGATAGAAAGTTCAAGTTATTTTTGTCAGTAGTTCAAAATCATGTGTGAACTTAGATGCTGTCTAGTATTTCTCTACAGGAATCCTTAGTAAGACCTCATTTCTGATCTCCCTTCTATTCTATTCAGGCTAAAGAAACTGGGTTTGTTTATATGTTCTAGCAACAATTTGTCCTATTATATATAAGCATGAAATGGATTAAAATACTTTCAGACTATGTTGTATTTTCTAGACATCTTAAATTTTGTTAAATACTTGCTTACTGTTTTGAAATGTTTTTCTGAGTTTTGAGACACAATAGCCTTGGCTGTCCTTGAACTTAAAGAGATCCACTTGCCTCTGTCTCCTGAGTATTAGAATTTAAAGCATTTGCCACCACTTTAAAATATTTTTTTAATTAAAATAATCATTATCTGAATTTGAAAGCTAGTTTTGAGAACTGAAGTCTATCAGAGATCCCATTTATAAATGTACCAGCAGTGGTTTGCTTAAGAAACTGGGTATGTGGAAATTTATATCTAGGTATACGGAAAAAATGGAAAAGACTACTTTCTAAATCACTATAAGTAAAACACAAAGCTCATAAATACAGTACCTTCTAGAAAGGGATATGTCAGAATATGATGTCACTTAGAATTTAGAATTCCTCTATGTGGAATTTTTTTCTTTTTTCTTTTTTTTTTTTAAAGAAACTATGAATGTATCTTAAACCATAAACCATTTGGAAGTAGTAGTGATCAAAGTCGCTTACTCTGGATATCAGAAATTCTGTTAGAGCTTTTTTGGTCAAAAGTAATTATATTCCTCAAGATGTAAAATTAGAGCTATTTGTCAGTAATACATGGTGATGCACACATTCTAGCACTTGTGAGGAAGAGGCAAGAGGATCTGGCCTTGACTGTATAGTGACTTCAAGGCTAGCCTAGGCTAAACGAGACTACATACCCACACAAATGTATACACATATACACATATGTACATGAAATTCATAAATAGCTAATGTTAGTTTTTGTTTCTGTTTTATTTTTTAGAAGTCGAACTGAACCAGTGATGGGAACTACAAAAGCAGTATGTAAAAACACAATCACCCTTTTTCTACACAATTGCTTTTACCTTTATAATGTTTCAGTGACGTAACTCACTTAGAATACCCACTGACCATAGCACCCACTGTAAATAAATTGTATTTTGATGACAGTTCAGTTGAATATGGATATAAATGTGGAATAATTTGCAGTTACTCTGTAGAACTGGGTAATTTGTACCCTTTACTGTTTCCTATTAAATATGGCAGCACTCTCCCTCTATGGCACTGTTGTACAGTAATGTATGATCCTTCTAGATGATGGAGGTTTAACACTGAGAACATGACAACATGTTCTGCATCTGTCTGTCTATAGTTAGTATTTTGTATGTATGTACAGGCTGTTTTGTGCTTTTTGTTTCTTGCAATAAAAAATTGTTTGGAGTGTATATTTTGCCATTTCCACGTTGTTTCACTTAGTTTACTAGGTTTTTTTCCCTGCTTAATTGATGGCTCTCAGAAATGGATTAGCAGCATGCAGAACTTAACATTATTTGATCCTTTCTCCAAGTACAAACACATAGTAGTAGAGAGTTTTTGAGAGACTGATGCAGCCTTAGAATCAGTTTTGCTTTTATTTGGTGCCTTTGTACTATATAGAACAGACTGAAATTGCATCTCCACCACCCAGAGTGCATAAACATGTCAGTGATTCTGATGGCTTATGCAGTGGATACACAAGCTAGAGAGTTTCTCTTCCTCAGAAGACACCACTGCTTCACTAGTTATAGATCATCAAAAGCTGTATTGTACCAAAAGCAGCCCCCAGTAAGTAACTGGGTCTGTAACATCTTTTTGTGATTACAGATTAATCCAAAGTATGAAACTCTTTTGACTTTGAGCTTTTAAGTAAAAGCACCACTTCTAAATTGTGGACAGGCGCAGAACACAGGGCTGTCCTAACTGGGTCTGTAAATTTAATGGTTCTCTATAAACATTTTGCTGGTCAGACTTAATACTTGTACACAAAAACACAGTATTTGAAATCTTCACTTAGAAGTCAGGGGTATTGCTTGCTACTTCATTTTACTCTTTTAAAATACTACTGACATTTGTGTATGAGGCATTTCACTAACCTTGCATCATTGGATCTTAAACATGATAAGTAGAATATCTCAACTTTGAACTTGTTCTCTCAAGTATATGAGCTTTAGTTCCTGTCTAACTAAATACAGTTATTCAGAGTTTAAAAAGTCAGTGTTTTGGGGGTTTTCCCCACTTTTGGATAAATGAGTTTTTTGGGGGGGAGGGGGAGTTGTTTTTTACTCTTTGGGTTTTTTGTTTTTTAAAGCATAATGCTGTAAAAACTGTCCAAGTCTCTGTTTTGCTGGTGATTGGTTTAAAACTGATTTTTATGTATCCAAATGCTAGCACAAATTAGAAAAACTGTCCTGGTGACTGTAGTAGCTAATGTAACACATTTGTATAAACTTTTTTATATAGTATTTAAATTAATTCAGATGAAGTTTTATTTCTTGAAAATAATTATTTCCTTTTTGTTTATTAGCATGTGTATAAACACAGGTCACATGTTCATAAATAAAGTTAACCTTCTTTAGCCTTGTGTGTTCCCTGGCATGTCTGTACTACATTTATAAGAAGTTTATTGTAAGCTTATTCAGATTTCTCTCTACCTTTTAGTGCCTTAAATAGTTTTAATTTTAGATAGAATTAAGTGAGATGGAGACACAACATGATCTGTTGTCTCTATTTTTTTTTCCCTTGGGTGCTTTGTTGACATTCAGGATCTCGGAAACATGTTCATTATCTAGTGTTCATAACTTAGAAATAAGGATGGTTTAGGTATACTTATACAAAATAGAGATCCTGGACAAAATTTTAAAGTTGTGATTAGGAAAAGTATGTTCATATACTTGGGGTTTTTTATTTTGAGATTCAGCTCTTGTAGCTCAGGCTGGCCTCTGTATAGGAGGCTGCCCCTGAGTTCTTGAGTTTTGCCTCACCTCCCATGTGCTGGGACTGTAGGCTTGTACCACATCATGCTCAACTTTTTTTTTTTTTTTGTCGTTTTGGGTTTTTGTTTGTTATTTTGAAGACACCAAGGTCTTGCTGTGTAACAATCTAGCTGGTCTGGTACTTGATATGCAGCCCAGGCCAGCCTGAACTCATGGCAATCCTCCTGCCTCGGCCTTGCAATTGCTGGTATAACACATGTGGATCACCACATACCCTGTGCATTTTTGGTAATTTAAACCAAGTCTGGTTTAAAGATGACTATCTGTTTATTTCCTAAACCTTAGTCATCCTTCCTTCAATGTTGGTCTGGTACTCCAAAGCTAAGATGTTCTGGCTAACTAAACATTGTGATTACATTGTTTGGGTTCTTTTAGTTTCAGTCACATATAATGGCATAAACAGATTTCCGGTTCTTGCTCCCTGATACAGAGGAGGGCTAGTCTTAGTGATATCTGTGGTGCACACTATTTTTGGAAGATCTTTTAAGTGTGGCAGATTTAACAATTATACTGAGAAGTCACTTTCTATTTGTATTTTAGGAAATATAAATTCTAACATTTTTCAGCCAAACTTTGTGAACATTTTTTACTTATTTCTTAATGCCCTGCTACATTTGATCTCTTAGATTAAAAGGTCATTAGATAGTATAGAGATTTTTTTTGGTGGAAACAACCATAATTAATACGCAGTTTGTGTGGGAAACCACTTTGAACTCAAGAAGTCCATAATAAAAGAAGTGGAAGAGAAAGCAAAAGGGAAAAAGGACAAGAGAACAGAGGGATAGCATCAGTGTTGTTAGATATGCACCAACAACTGCTCGCTCAGACCCTTGTCTGTAATTCCTGGAGATTTAAAATGTAGCCCTTTACAAAGAAACTTGAGTAGCTTAGACGTCCTTATGAATAAGGAGACTTATATTTTTTTCTAATTTTTTCTTCAGATTAGTCCTTAAGTAAAAAATTTTGAAAGTGAGCAAGAAAACTCTTGCTTGTGCATTAGTGGTTATACATTAGAAATGTGAGTTTAGTACACAGTGAACTCTGCAGTCCTGAAGTGTGGAACAGAGAACCGTTTATTTGGATAAACATCCGAGTAATGATACTCAACAGACTAAACCCAAGACATTGGTAAGATTTATTTTCAGATAGAGTCTTGCCACGTAGGTCATGTTGACCTCAAACCTACTACTTAGCCCAGCTCTGGAACTTGTGGGCCTCTTGCCTCAGTTTCATAGGCAGGTTCCACTGTGGCTAGCTAAGACATACCTTAAATTTAGCCAGACAATAAATATTCTTGTATTGTAAATACAATAAATAAATTCTTGTATTTATTGAATTTGTTCTATAGTGGGCACTGGAAAGGACTTTATATTGATTTATATGGATTTTAGTTTTTGTGTTTTTAGTACTTTTTAGAAGGATATTTGAAGACATTTTCCTTGAGACAGATATCCTATTGAAGTCTGTCCATTCCAAAGAATTCTGACCAGTAACACATGAGACACTTATAACATTGAATAAGACACTAAATAAGGAGATTTAGGGATACCCAGAAGTTAATTACTAAAAATACATGCAGACAAGCACCTTTTAAAACGCAAAATCATTTAATGGGATCAAGTGAAAGAACTTTAAAAAGGTTAACATCGTCCTTAATCTATCCTTGTCCAGTTGGCTTCTCTAAATGCTAAACTCTGTCATTGTGTATGACAACTCTTTGACATTTTCCCAGGGTACCTTTTTGGTTTATCTTTCCTATTTTTTTCCTTTTTCTTTCTTTGGTTGCGGGGAGCGGGCTTGGGGGTGGAGTTGGCTTAGCAGTCTTTTGCTTTGATAAAGAAACCTGTGGTTTCTTGACCAGAGGAGCTATTGGACAGGGAGGATAAACAGACTGAGCAGTTAAAAGGAAAACAGTAGGGATTGCCTGGGAGCTGTTAACCTCACAGCAGCGAGCTAGGCCCCAAAGAGCTGCTTGGTTTTACAATTAAAGAAAAAATGAGTTGTGCTTTTTTTTTTTTTTTTTTAATTCTCTTGCATTGTATATTGTGAGCATTATCAGATTTTAGAGATTATTGAAAGACATGGGACTCAAATTGTAGTATTGAGTCACAACTTTTTTATCCTCTTGAGTGTTCACTGTATATACATAAACTTTTAAACTGGGTATGAAATGTAAAAAAAAAGATAAAATAGCTTAAGCATATTTTCAGGTTTCAAACAAAATATAACAGTCTTTAGAGAAGAAAATGCCCAATATATGACATTAAGTGGCTTTAGGGGCTAAATAATCACTTGTAGCTGTTTTCAGTGTGGACCTTGAATGTGTGTTTAATTTTTTGTGAACAGATTGATGACTCTTCTGCATCTATTTCTCTGGCCCAGCTTACAAAGGTATATATATATATATATATATATAATATATTCTTGAAAATATAAGTCTTTATAACATTTTAAGGATGTGAAGCAGTGTTTTTAAGATGGGTGGGGAGGATGGATCTTTTGAGTGCACTGTATGTACTGTTGGGCCGTGCTGGCCTGAGAAGATAGGGGTACCTTGGTCAGCCCCCGCATAGTGCTCATCTTCAAGACTGAAGAACCACGAGAAGCTACACTTAACCATTTTCCCCCCTTTACACCATTTTGTTTAATTAGACACTGGAAACTAACATAATTCTGGAGGAATCCCCTAGTTTTGGCTGTGAATTATGTGGACTTCTTTTAAAATAGCCACAACAGAAGATTTCCTTTCCATGGACAATTGTGTGGTTAATTCTTGACATTTTTAATTGATCCCACCAAGGTCAATATTTTAAATGTGGTACAGTTGTTTCTTTATGCTTTAGACTTGTAGTCTGTCCGCATTAGAAAAATTTAAACAACGTAATTTGTTTGAACACAGACTACATGAATTGTGTTAAGTATGTACTTATGATGCTGTTTGCAGGAATATGAGTGTGTATGTTTGGCAGAGAGCCAAATTGTTCCCTCCTGAAATCACTGTATACGCCATGTTGTTTGATAAGGTTGCTTACATTTATGCTCGATAATGTGTATCTTCTGTTTGGGAAAGCACTAGTGATGGATTCCTTTTTTTTTTTTAAAGACAGTATATTTTAGATTGCAGGGTGTGTCTTTAGAAGAACAGAACAGGTAGAATTGAGGGCTCAAAAGGATTTTCAAAAATCTTTTTTCCCCTACTATCAAGAAATGAAAAGTACGATTTAACAGCCAACATGAGAAGAGAAAATGAAAAGTTACCCTTTAGTGATGTCCCTATCTTTTATCCTTGACTTGGTTGTGGGGTGTGTCCTTTTTTCTAGGATGTATCCTTAAAAGATGTCCTGATAACAAATTGCTACTTAAGCTCTAGTCCTAAGAAAACTAAATACTAAAATTAATTATCCTAAATAGAGTGGATGAACCATGCTGTCACTGTCTAGTGGAAGGTGGTTTAGCACAGAGGTCATGTCTTCGGCAGCTTACAGTCCCTGCTGTCTGTGTTTATGTGTTGTGAGGGCTGGGTTTCAGGGTTGCTCTTTTCTACTGTGGTTACCTGACTGGGAAGAGTTGGGAAGGTTTGGAGGTTTGGGGATTTTTTTTTGGTTTTTGGTTTTTTTTTTTTCTTTTTTGTTGTTTTTGTTTTTAATCTATTTGTAAAATAATGTTTGGGTTCAAACAAATTAGTTGTTGAACATCTGTAATCAGTTTTCTGTAAATGTTACTGTTGTTCCAAGTTCTGTTAATATTAAGCATTGTGTGTATTTAAAATTAAAATAAAGTGTTAAAACTGGTTGCTTGTTTTGTGGATGAATGTAAAGATAAAAAAACCCAGTGAGTGAGTGACTGGTATGAGCGGTAGGTGCTTGAATATCCAGGTTATTAGAAAGTTACTCCCTTAGACCCTGTTTATATCTAGACTTATTAAAAATAAAAGTTCATATCTGTAGTTTAAATTTTTGAATGCTTAATGCATACCTTTGAACTTAATGTACAAGCTGACACCACTAACCAGAAGCCCTCTGACTTGTAGTGTATAGTAATGTTAAGTCATTTACCCCACCCTACATTCCAAGTTCTAAATGTAAATTATAATCTCAGTGCTGTGACATTTAACATGTGTTTTCTTTTAATCTCACCTGGCCTTTAATGTAAGGTACAGACAAGGTCTAAGGTTTGAATCTCCCAGAAAGACTTGTGCAGCCTCCCAAGCTCCCCTAGACAGCATAGAGTGATGTAAGAATGCCCAGTGCTTACTGTTAAGCACAGCTCGTTTAGAAGCTGCTCTGTGTAGAATGCGTGTTGTCTTTGCTGTGTGGTCTTAATGTGTTTCTAATGTGTGTGTCAAATAATTACCTGTTAAACAGACTGCCAATCTGGCTGAAGCCAATGCTTCTGAAGAAGACAAAATTAAAGCAATGATGTCACAGTCTGGCCATGAATACGACCCAATCAAGTAAGTTCATAAATACTATTATGCTATAGGAACTTTGGGGTGTGTTTGCCCCCGCAATCAGAAGCATTATTTTTCCTAAGTCTCTATGTACATATGAATTCTTTTTCCTTTTCAGTTACATGAAGAAAACTCTAGTAGGTCCACCACCTCCATCTTACACCTGCTTTCGTTGTGGTAAACCTGGTCATTATATTAAGAATTGCCCAACAAATGGGGTAAGTTCCATATAGAAACTGATACATACATCTAGTTTTTCTTAGAATTATTTAACTATATTTACCATGGTAAAACTCTCCTCCATTAAGATGGTAGATGAGCACAACTTCTGGAGTCTAGGTTGCCAGGACCAAGCCTTGGCTGTCATGTAGAGGAGAGCATGTTCCTTGTCCCTAAGTCTTGTTTTCTCTGAAAGAGTGCAGATTAGTACCTTAGCTCACATGGCCGTTCCTGTGGGGGAGGCATCCCAAGAAAAAGTCATTGAGAAGCGCTGTATGAGCTGTTGGCAGACATTACTAAAGACTGTTCTGTCTTCCTTTCCTCTTGCTTCCTCCAAATAGGATAAGAACTTTGAATCTGGTCCTAGGATCAAAAAGAGCACTGGAATTCCTAGAAGTTTTATGATGGAAGTGAAAGATCCTAACATGAAAGGTGCAATGCTTACAAACACTGGAAAATATGCAATACCAACTATAGATGCGTAAGTATGCAGCTTAGCTGTGACCTGTGGGGACCAGGCAGTCCCAGGGTATAGTGTTTCAGACTTGGGCTTGTAACTTGGCTACTCGGATTCCCTGGGAAGTTTCCATTCCAGAATTGTTCATTTCCACATGTTACATTTTTGTGTTAATTCTGAGAGGCTGCAGTCTGCTCCATTTATGCAAATTTCAAATGAATTTGGGGACTTTTGTCATTAGTGAGTGCCACTTCCCTTGTAGTCTTCTGATTTTTTTCTTTCTGTCATTTCTTTCTTCCTCATTCTCATACATGTTCCTACATTTTCTTAACATAAGATGTTTCCATTTCCTAAGTGAATAAAACATGTAATCATTGTGAGATACAGGAGTGAAAGTACAGTAAGGTAGCAAGGCAGCTTAACTGCAGCAAGACACTGAGGGCATTTGGCTAGGTTTAGCTATGTCACTTCATCTTCAGTCTAAAGTAGGCTTGCTTTATAAGTCATGATTAGCTCAGCCAGCTCTCCACAGTGCCTTAGTGCTCTTTTGTTTTCTTTTTGAAACAAGAATTTGTAGTTCAAGGTAGTCTCATTATGTGTTCATCCTGCCTCCACCTTCCTTCCTATTATTGGTGTTGCATGTGTGCACCGGTAACCAGACCAGTCAGTCCTTGGTGCTTGTTTTTATATACTTCCAGATTGTATTTTTAAGCCAGTTTTTTTTTTTTCCTTCTTAGGGTGTGTGTGTATCATTGTGCCTTTGTGGAGGTCAATACAACTTTGTGGAGTTGGTTTTCTTGTAACTTTATAGGAAGTCTGGCAGACAGTTTACCTGCTGAACTGTTTTGTTAGGTTCCTCATAAGCCAGTGTTTAACAAAGGAACAAACAGAAGAATCTGGTGGTCTGATTCAACTTAGAGTCTTATATATATAGATCTGCTCTTAGTAATGTACTTGGCTACTTTCTTTTACTATCTTCTACATCTTGAACACACAGATATATTAAGTATTCCTCTAGGCTGTGATTCTAGATTCTCTACCAGGAACCTCCAGTTTTTATTTAGAAATTCTGGTAAAATCCTGATTCTGCATTGTTAAACTAGCTTTCCAGAAGATCACAAAGTTGAGATCTGAGAATATCCTTTGATGCTAGGTGTCCATATTCTAAGAGACGGATTAGTTCCCTGGCTTTGCCCACAAATGTTGAGGTGTAGCATGGTTAGCAGATAGGGTTGCTGCAGAAAAGATGTAGCATTTAGGGAAGTCTGTGTACTTGAATATTCAGATGGTTTGCAAAGAAGAATGATTGTCCCTCCACTCCAGCCCCACTCACAGGCTCTGCTCACTCCTCTGCTTTCATCAGCCACCATCCTGAGTTCTCTGTGGTTCATCTTATAGCAGTCTGTTGTGATGCTATATCTGTCTGATTCAGAGACATGTCATAAATGCTGTGGAACAATTTTAAATTGCAATTGATTTTTGCAGTCAATTTAAGAGCAGACTGCTTCATCTATATCATGTAAAAGTTCTTAAAAAAAATAGAAGTTTGTATTGGAAAAGTTAAATATCACCTGTGAAGCCTAACTAATAATTCATTGCTTTTGAGTCCTGGGGGAGAAAAGCCCATTTGTGTCAGACACACAGCCCATACTGGGGAGAGATGGGAGCCCAAATATTTTAAATGAGACATTCCCTCTTTCCACTGACACCACTGATAAGCAACTCAGACTCTTCTTCTGTTTCTTTTTCTATCCTCTGTTTTCCTCCCCTCCCTCTTTTTTGTTTTTCCCTTTTTTCTTTTCTCTTGGGCAGTGGGAGACTCCTCTTTCACAAATTGGGAACAATGGGGCATAAGCAAATTGATACTTATTTGTGGAATCGTGGTGATGTCTATGGAGCAGCTGCAACACAAATAACACACCTCAGGTACCCTCCTCCATCCAGTGAGACTATTTCATTTCAGCACTGAGATGAGCCCATCCTGTTCTAATGAACAAAGGTTTCTCTAAGAAGTCCTATGGGCTACAGCTTTGAGTATGGAGAAGTGGGGGGCTGTAGAAGCAGCAGAGGCAAGTCTGAGAATAACTTTTGTGTGTTTTTAAATATATTTAATTCCTACCACTCCTGGGGAATGCATTTCTACAAAAACACTGGACCCAGAATGTGTAATGATGTGCTCTTTCATATTTGTGTAATGTATTATGATGATTAAATCCTGTTTAATTGACTTAAGTAGACTAATCTTTTAAAGTAGTTACAGGCAGATGATTGGTTACATAGTTGGGTTGAAGACCTGGTTATAGATAATACAGTTTCATCCTGTGGCATTAGTTTGGTGCCTGCATGGCTGTTACAGAATGCTAGAATGTGGGAGAAGGTGTTTTTGGTCTTCTTGCTGTTGGTTTTTGTTTGTTGGTTTGTTTGATTGACTTTTTTTTTTTTTTTAAGAACCACTTAGTAAAGGAAAATTGTGATTTAGGGTATGCTTCTAGTTCAAATTCTGTCTGGTTGGCACATAGAAGTTCTGGTAGCCTAACATGTACCCCTGGCCTTTACTTCCTAGAGTTAAGGATTCTAAGATCCTTTTAGTTTCTTTTAAGTGTCTCTTTTGTTTAATTATTTGTAATTCTGTTTTGTGTCTATGTTGGATAGATATAACTGCCCTCTGACACTGAAAGACATGCTTGTGTAAACACAGTCATTGTACTGAAATTGTCTTCCTGTTATGATATAGTATAACTGAGCGTAGAGCATGGCTTCTTTACCTTCTGACAATCTTAAATGCCGAAACTGTCTTTTACAGAGAGGCCTATGCAATTGGGAAGAAAGAGAAACCACCCTTCTTACCAGAGGAGCCATCATCATCTTCAGAAGAAGATGATCCTATCCCAGACGAGCTCTTGTGCCTCATCTGCAAAGACATTATGACTGATGCTGTTGTCATTCCCTGCTGTGGAAACAGTTACTGTGATGAATGTAAGAGATTGGGACCCCTTGTAAAGATGTGTCTTTCATGTTTGGATGGATGCTTGATTGTTTTCAATAACTGTCTTTTTTGCCTTTGTTAATGAGTAAAAATAAGTATATTTTTTTAGCTTAAGCTGGCTTTCAATTTAATTTCTTCCCTGATCTTCTATCATTACTTTTTAACAAGACCCTTAGGATTGTGTGTGTGTGTGTGTGTGTGTGTGTGTGTAAGTGTAAGAGAGAGAGAGGTGAGATTGATTTGCCTGCCTGTATGTCTCTGTGCTGTATATGTGTCTGGTGACTTGGAAGCCACCGAGCAGGCTATGGTGGAATACCTTGGAACTAGAGTTATAAACACCTGTGAGCTGCCATGTAGGTGCTGACACTGAACCCCAGTCCTCTGTAGAGCAGTAGTGCTCTTCACCACCACTGACCCCGTTTAGTTCTTTGTTTACTTTGTTTTGTTTTGTTTTGTTTTGTTTTTGGTTTTTCGAGACAGGGTTTCTCTGTATAGCCCTGGCTGTCCTGGAACTCACTTTGTAGACCAGGCTGGCCTCGAACTCAGAAATCCGCCTGCCTCTGCCTCCCGAGTGCTGGGATTAAAGGCGTGCGCCACCACGCCCGGCTCTTGTTTTGTTTTTTAATGCTAGCTTTTGTTAAGCCATTTTAAAAACTAAAGGCATGTAAAATGTTTGTTCACTCTTCTGTAGACTTAGTTCTGGTTTTTTGTTTTTTGGTTTTTTGTATAATATTTTGATTGCTAGCTTAATAAGGATGAGTATTTGTTAATGCATTTTCTGTCTGTTTAAACATTTGTTTGAGGTCCATATATGGTGACACTTTTTTTTTTTTTAACTCAAACACTTGGAGGTAGAGTCAGGAGGAAATCTTTGAGTTCAAGGCCAGCCTGGGTTACATAGTGAGACCTTGTCTCAAAAAAACATTTGGGGCTGGAGAGATGGCTCATCAAGTAAGTGTTGGCTGCTGTTTCACTGGGCCCGAGTTCAGTTCCCAGTACCACATAGCAGCTTACAATCATCTTTAACTCCAATTCCAGAGGATCAGACCCTTCTTGTCAGTAAAGTTACTTTCCTTTGTTTGTTTGTTAGTTTATTTGTTTGTTTTTGAGACTTAGGCCTGGGAGGTGTCATTAGCTCCTCGTGTTTAACATCTTATCTTACATAGGCATAAGAACGGCACTCTTGGAGTCAGATGAACATACGTGTCCAACATGTCACCAAAATGATGTTTCTCCTGATGCTTTAATTGCCAACAAGTTTTTACGACAGGTAGCTTTTTGTACCCTTTTTTACACAAAAGTATCTCTAGCATTTTTACTGATTGAACCCATTTAAATGATTACATATTCTGCATTTTTATGTTTGGTGTCTATAGGCTGTTAATAACTTTAAAAATGAAACTGGCTATACAAAACGACTACGAAAACAGTTACCTCCACCCCCACCCCCAGTACCACCACCAAGACCACTCATGCAGCGGAACCTGCAGCCTCTGATGAGATCTCCCATATCAAGACAGCAGGATCCTCTGATGATTCCAGTGACATCTTCCTCAGCTCACTCAACTCCCTCTATATCTTCATTAACTTCAAATCCATCTTCCCTGGCTCCTTCTGTATCTGGAAATCCATCTTCTGCCCCAGCTCCAGTACCTGATATAACTGCAACTGTGTCTATATCAGTCCATTCAGAAAAATCAGATGGACCTTTTCGGTAAGTCTTTCTCTCATTATTGAAAACAGGGTCAGTGGTGTAGTTTGTTTTTGTTTTTTGTTTTTGATAATATTATTTTTGAGGTAGGGTCTCACTCTGTAGACCCAAGCTAGCCTCTAAATTCAGAGATTTACCTCTGACTGCCTCCTGGTTGCTAAGTTAAAAGTTCATATTTTTTTTTCTACCTTTATTATTTTACGTGTATGAGTGTATGGTTTGGGTATATGTCTATGTCTGCAGTGGTAAAAGGGGGTTTTGGGAACCCTTAGAACTGAGTTGTAGACAACTGATTGTGAGCTGTATGAGTGCTAGGAATAAAACATGGGTCCTCTAGAAGAGCAAGTGATGCTCTTAACCACCAATCTCTCTCTCCAGCTCCTAAAGTACTACCTTCTTTAATGGACCCCTGTGCTTATTCAAATACTAGATTTCAGCCTAGCAGTGGCAGCACAGGACTCAGGATTTCTGAGTTCCAGAACAGCCAGGGCTTCACAGAAGAAGCCTATCTCGAAAGACCAAAGGGGACAAGGGCCGGGGAATAAGTTGTGACCTCTTGAAAGCAATAGTGGATTTTGTGGTCCGCTAACACATACATTCTCTTAACAATTAGCCAGCTTTTGGGGCTGGAGAGATGGCTCAGCAGTTAAGAGCATTGTCTGTTGTTCTGAGTTTAATTCCAGGCAACCACATGGTGGCTCACAACTATCTGTAATGGGATCTGATGCCCTCTTCTGGCATGCAGGTATACATACATACATACAGATAGAGCATCCATTTACATAAAATAAATAAATCTTTAAAAAAATGTCAGCTAACTTTCAAAACACAGGTGTCAGGTCCTGTTTCATACATACTGAAAGAAAATTTTAAAGGTGAAATCTTTACACATACAAGATAACCCACTATTCTAGGTTAGCCTTTATTTAATCGGTAAAGAAAATACAAAGAATTATATTAGAGCAGTGGTTGGTTCTAAACTTGTGGGTTGAAACCTTTTTGGAAGTTGACTCATCCTTTCATAGGGGTTGCCTAGACCATTGGAAAACAGATTTGCATTATGATTCATAACAGAAGTAGTAACAAATAATTTTATGGTTGAAGGGCACAACAACATAAGGAACCATATTAAAGGGTAGCAGTATTTTGACGTTTTATATTTCTGCACCTATTTTTCTATCATGTTTCATATGTAGTGTTTTTTCAGGCAGTCCCGTCATTTTTAGTGTATATGCAGGAGTGTGGTGGCCCCAGCTGTGTGGGTAGAGCTAGAGAGGGCAACTGTAAGGACTTGGCTCTCTAGTGCCGTCTTGGAGGATCTGAGGAGTGAATTCCATTGTTAGGTCTGCATGGAATGCCTCCTGCTAAAGCTTCCCACTGACCGCACCTCTTATTCTTAAAGAGCTTTTTACAGGCCCAGACCGTTGACTTTCCTCAGATATGATCATTATCACTAACTCATGCTGGGTATGGATATATATAATAGATGTTGTCATTTTACTCATTATCATCCACTATGGTAACGTTTTCTTATGTTACATTGTTTTCTAGGGATTCTGATAATAAATTATTGCCAGCTGCCGCCCTTACATCAGAACATTCAAAGGGAGCCTCTTCAATTGCTATTACTGCTCTTATGGAAGAAAAGGTAGATTTTTACTGCCTTTAAAATCTAGACTTGTTTGTTTGTTTTGTTTTTTGTTTTTTGTTTTTTTACAAATACTCATTTTTTAAAAAAAATTTTTGCTTTGACTTTTTAAAACTTTAACTATTCCTATTTTGTTTGTGTGTGTGATTACTCCTAAAGGGGTACCAGGTACCAGTCCTTGGAACTCCGTCTTTGTTGGGACAGTCATTATTACATGGACAGTTGATTCCCACAACTGGTGAGTAAAATTAATTTGATTTGGATTTTTTTCCTCTTTAGGAAATAATTAACATCGAATTTCTTATTGATTGTTTTGTTTCGTTTGTAAGGCCCAGTAAGAATCAATGCTGCTCGTCCAGGTGGTGGCCGGCCAGGCTGGGAGCAGTAAGTACATCCACGCTCAAAGTAATCTTAGACACTCGCCTTGGAGCTCTGTCACATTCAGATTGATATGTTGAATTCTTTTCTGAAGATAATGATATTTGAAACACTTGGTTTGAGACACTGACATTTACACAAGAGAAAATGTACACATAACTGCATGTATGGTGTCTGTGTTACTAGGAATTGAGTGTGGGGCTTCAACACAGGGAATACTTCAGCTAGGGACATAGTCTACCCTGGAGCTTTGTCCCCAGCCTGTCACTTTTGACTCCCCAGAGCTACTCAGTCTGTTGACTGACCTTCCCCTAGGTTGATTAACCCCTTATATGTATTATATAATCTTAGGTGAATGCTTTGTAGCAATTCTCAACAGGAGCTGCCTTCAAAGTCACAGTGGCACTGGATGCGTAATGATTAATTTTATCCAGTTTAGATCTAATAACTAAACAGCATTTTTTTTTGACTGGTTCAATAAATTTTAACTTTATAAAGTTAGATGTTTTATGGTTTAAAAAGAAACAATAAAATAGACCACATTTTAACCACTTTTTTTTTTTTTTTTTTTCCGAGACAAGGATTCTTTGTATAGTTCTGGCTGTCCTGGAACTCACTTTGTAGACCAGGCTGGCCTCGAACTCAGAAATCCGCCTGCCTCTGCCTCCTGAGTGCTGGGATTAAAGGCGTGCGCCAACACGCCTGGCGTTTAACCACATTTTATATGTTCACCCTTAATTATTTCAGTACTTTTATGCTATATCTACAAATATTTCAGATTTCTATCTGAAAATCTCAACAAAAGAAGTCCACATTAAGTGGGCTCGTGAACTTTAAACCCATTTCAGCGGTCACTTTGTAATTCTTTTCTAAAACAGTGAAATACAAACTTTTAAGTCCTTTTCTGCCTTTAGAACATTTGGATCATGAAAGGACCTCAAATTAGTAAGTTGATCCCATATTTAAGTTTTCTAGTTTTTTGGTTTTTTTGAGACAGGGTTTCTCTGTATAGCCTTGACTGTCCTGGAACTTACTCTGTAGACCAGGCTGACCTCGAACTCAGAAATCTGCCTGCCTCTGCCTCCCTAGTGCTGGGATTAAAGGCATGCGCCGCCACCACCCGGTAGTTTTCTAGACTCTTAACCTTCATAAATGGTTGAACTCTTTTTCTGTCTGAATTTGGATGATCAAATTTCAGTTTAGTAAATAAATACATTGTAAGAGTAGTGTCTACCACACAAAGTTCCCCATTTTTCCCTGACTTGTTAGTAGTTATTAAAATCTACAGGGTATGATTTTTCTGACCTGACACACAGAAGATGCTTTATGGCATTAAAAATGATTAGATTTGGGCTGGTGAGATGGCTCAGTGGGTAAGAGCACCCGACTGCTCTTCCGAAGGTCCGGAGTTCAAATCCCAGCAACCACATGGTGGCTCACAACCATCCGTAACGGAATCTGACTCCCTCTTCTGGAGTGTCTGAAGACAGCAACAGTGTACTTACATATAATTAATAAATAAATAAATGCGTAACGAAATCTGACTCCATCTTCTGGAGTGTCAAGTGATTAGCTTTGGGCTGGAGAGATGGCTAAGTAATGAAGCACACTTCCACCTTGCAGAGGGCCTGGATTCGGTCCCTAGCACTCACAACTCTCTGTAGCTCAGCTCAGGGTATCGAATGCTCTCCTCTGGAACTGCAGCTGCCATTGCATGGACCTAGTACACAGACACACATGTAGCTAAAATACCCATGCACACACATCTAAGTGTTTTTTAAAGTAATATTCTGACTGATGAAGACATTTCTTTGAAACTTCCTTCCTAAGTTTTGGTTTTGGTGAGAGACTAGTAGAATATATCATTAGCAAGCATATGAAATTTAGAGACAGGTGGGCCTGTGTCTGAATGTAGAGAGACATACTGGAGTTGGCATTGTTTACTGGGTCCAGGGCTGTGAGGGTGTAGGTCTCTCTTTAACCCATATTTTCTCATTTTTTGCACTCAAAAAGTATTCTACTTAAGCATGTAAAAACCTACATAGAGCCTTGCAAACTAAAGGGCTCCTTTCTAAACACTAAGTTTATATATTATGTATAGTGCTAATGAAAACACAGAAAATACTCACGACTACGGTAACTTTATCTTAAGTAAATATAATATTTGCTTAGATCTCCTCTGGAACAACTTTTAAGAGTTTAAAATTAGGAAAGTTTTCAAAGCAAGTTAAAATAGATACTTTAAAGTGTGTGCACTGATAGGTTGTAATGTAATGTGTGTGTGCACTGATAGGTTGTAATGTAATGTAGTAATGATACGTTATACCTAAGACAAATAAATACTCAGGCCTGTTCTAAACCTTTCACAGTTCCAACAAGCTTGGGTACCTAGTTTCTCCACCACAGCAAATTAGAAGAGGAGAAAGAAGCTGTTACAGGTAAGCATGCTAAATCTCTTGGAAAATAATCCCATAGCACCGGGAAATATACAAAGAAATAACACAGGAGTGATGAGGAAGGGGACTCATTTGCTCTCCTTCCTTCTCTTAATACATGTTTAGCGTTTAGCAGTTGTCCTTAAGAAATTTGGGAACTGGGGGTTACAGTTCAGTGGTTAGTTTCTTGCTTGCCTGTGTAAGGCCCCAGGTTTAATTTCTACCAGACTCAGAATAAAGTCTCATTTGAAGGTATGTTTACAAAAAACTGTTTATTAAGAAGTATAGAGCACACCTGTAACCCCAGTGTTAGGGACTCAGAGGCAAGAAGATTGTGAGTTGGAAGCCAGTTCTCATGACATAACAAGACCTGTCTGGGGAAGGAGGGAGGGAAAGGAACATGGGAAAACATAAGTTACATTTTTGTATGTGTGCCCATGTTTGGTATGTATGCTCATGTGTATATGAGAATACATGCTTACAGAGGCCCAAGAGGATGTCAGGTACCCTGTTCTATCACTCCCGATCTTACTCTTGAGTAAAACTGGAGCTAGACTGATGGACAGCGAGCCCCAGTAATCTGCCGGTCTCTGCCCCTACAACACTGGGGTTTATTGTAGGCCTGCATGGCCACACCTGGCTTTCTGTGTGGGTGCTGGGGATTTGGGCTTCACTCCTTGCACTGTGCAAGCACCCTTACCTCCTCACTGAGCCGTCTCCTTAGCCCCTCAGACTCTGTTCTTAGTGTTCCTTCCACAGAGTACTCGGTCTGTATTGGTACATGGCCGGATACAGCGTATGAAAGTTAGCCAGCTCAGTGTCCAGAAGGAAAAAACATTGTGTTTCTTCGTCTCAGTCTTTCCCTGCCTTCTCTTTTCCAAAAGAAGAAACGAGGAGATTTGTCTTAAAGCCTGGGTTTTATATGGAGATAGTTATTTAAACCAAGATGCAGAAACTTCAAACTTGATAAAAGCTATGATTGATCTTCTAGTGGGCCAATCAGAATTGCTAATCTCATGGAGATTACATTAAACAAAGGGCTGTGTTCTGAATCATGGCTATGGTTCTGAACAGAAAAGGCTGAACACCTCCTGCCGTCTTACATACCTTTGCCCAGTAAGTTTAGCAAAAGCACTCAAATTCTTTGAGACAAATCAGACAATTTAGCACTATTATTTCTGTTTATCTTTTGGGGGGAAGAATGTTGATATCTTCAGTTTTAATTATTAATATTGGAATCAGTATGATTCTGTTTTGTTTGGTTTCACCCACTTCCTCCAAAAGGAAGTTGCAGTGGTTTTTGTTAATGTAAACTTTGAGTCTAGAGCTGGGCATGGTGGCGCATACCTTTTTAATCCCAGCACTTGGGAGGCAGAGGCAGGCGGATTTCTGAGTTCGAGGCCAGCCTTGGTCTACAGAGTGAGTTCCAGGACAACCAGGGCTACATAGAGAAACCCTGTCTCGGGGGGAAAAATAGCAACCAAAAAAAAAAACCTTTGAGTCTAGAAAAGCATCTTCAGGGAGAAATAGGTTGCAGCCATGTTAATCTGTCACATCCTTCAAGACATGTTTCCTGTCGGTTGATAAAGGCCTTACAAATTAGAATCTTGGAACTGGAGGGGTAGTTCAGTGGTTAAGAGCACTGGCTACTCTTGCAGAGGGTCCAGGATTTTGAAATACAGTTGTTGAGAGGTTTTTGTTTTTAGCCAAGTTCTTGGTTATTTATTACCCAAGCTGGCCTCAAACTCAAAGACTCAAGTGATTGTCCAGCCTACTGAGTAGTTGAGACTGGAGACCTGTATCACCCTACCTGTCCTGTAGGGCTAATGTGTACAAATACCCCTTAACTGCATTTGTACTGGAGTAGTTGATTCTATTCCAGTTTTTACACTTTGGAAAATAATTATAAACAGAAAAAGAAAGCCTCATTTATCTCAGATGAATTTAATGTAAAGGTATAATACCTTGGAATTTATCTCTCCAGAAGTATAAACCGCGGGCGACACCACAGTGAACGATCACAGAGGACTCAAGGCCCATCACTTCCAGCAACTCCAGTCTTTGTGCCTGTTCCACCACCTCCTTTGTATCCGCCTCCTCCCCATACACTTCCTCTTCCTCCAGGTGTACCTCCCCCACAGTTTTCTCCTCAGTTTCCTCCTGGCCAGCCTCCACCAGCAGGATATAGTGTCCCTCCTCCAGGGTTTCCACCAGCTCCTGCCAATATATCAACACCTTGGGTATCGTCAGGAGTGCAGACTGCCCATTCAAATACCATCCCTACAACACAAGCACCTCCTTTGTCCAGGGAAGAATTCTATAGAGAGCAACGACGACTAAAGGAAGAGTGAGTATTTTAGTGTGAAATTATCATACACTTTTTTCATTTTCTGATATAACATTAAATAGGTATTTTGGAAACATTTTCCAGTGTTTCCAGTTAGTAAAGAAAATTCACCTAAAATTTAAACCAAAGCCATACAAGCAACTTCCTCAGGGATACCTAGTTATTCATAGTTTTAAAGTAGAAAACTAATGGCAATTGCATTCATTTCATTCATGATCTAATTACATTTGTCTTGTTAGTTTTCTTAAATGGTTTTTGTTAACTTTCACTCTTTAACTTTATTTTACTAGGGAAAAGAAAAAGTCCAAGCTAGATGAGTTTACAAATGATTTTGCTAAGGAATTGATGGAATACAAAAAGATTCAAAAGGAGCGTAGGCGCTCATTTTCCAGGTTAGTGTTTTGCAAGCCTTCACAACAGAATTACAAATGGGACTTGAATATCCAGGGATTACCTATGGATATAAATAACATTGCACTTATGAGATTTTTCTGATTCGATCTAGTTTTATAGAATGGAGGAGATGTAGCTTATTCCCTAATATGTCCATTAAAATAATCTCAGTGTAAATTCTATTGTGTAGAATTAGAATTTATGGGGACTAAGTTGTCCTTGTCCCTTGAAGTTATTCTTAATATGATATAATGGGAAATGTTTATGGAAGGAAAGACATAGGGGGCTAGCCAGAGAGTATTCTGAGGGCCTTTGCCATAAGGCTACAGCTTCTTGCTGTAACATTAACCTGAGCGGTTTTAAAAAGTAGTGGTAGAATACCCCTTGCTGTATTATTAGAAAAGAAAAACAAATTACAGACGTTCCCTGGAAGTTTGTTTAAAGACTGTTTTTTAGATTTAACACTTAAAATGTGGTTCCTTTTAAAACTAGACTGTTGGCTAGTGTAAGAAAAAAAAATAGATTCCTACCTAAATAATCAGACAGGAAGTGAAATTTAAATTTAATTGACATTTGTTTGATGTTAATAGCTCATAAAACTCACGGTACATTAATGCACTCCACTCTGATGTCAAGCCTTGGCTTTTGTTTTGTACTAAGTGACTTGTGTATTTATTCCATTCCAGTAGAGGTCACTGCACCTCTTTAATCATCTAAGACAAAACTTGATGCAAAGAAAGAAAACCGTGAGAAAAGAATACTAGACTGTCTGTTTTTACTTTGTTTATATCTCTCAACCACCAACTGTGCTTTTGTTTTTAGGTCTAAATCTCCCTATAGTGGGTCATCGTATTCCAGAAGTTCATACACTTACTCCAAGTCAAGGTCTGGCTCAACACGCTCACGCTCTTACTCTCGCTCCTTCAGCCGCTCACACTCTCGCTCCTATTCACGATCACCCCCATACCCCAGGAGAGGCAGAGGCAAGAGCCGCAATTACCGTTCACGGTCCAGATCTCATGGATACCACCGATCTAGGTCAAGGTCACCTCCCTATAGACGATACCACTCACGGTCCAGATCTCCTCAAGCATTTAGGGGACAGTCTCCCACTAAACGCAATGTACCTCAAGGAGAAACAGAGCGTGAGTATTTTAATAGATACAGAGAAGTTCCACCCCCTTATGACATCAAAGCCTATTATGGGCGGAGTGTCGACTTTAGAGACCCATTTGAGAAAGAACGCTACCGGGAATGGGAAAGGAAATACCGAGAGTGGTATGAGAAGTACTACAAAGGGTACGCAGTGGGAGCTCAACCTAGACCCTCGGCCAATAGAGAGGACTTTTCTCCAGAGAGACTCTTACCTCTTAATATCAGAAATTCACCCTTTACAAGAGGGCGCAGAGAAGACTATGCTGCTGGACAAAGTCATAGAAATAGAAATCTAGGTGGCAACTATCCAGAAAAGCTTTCAACAAGGGACAGTCACAATGCAAAAGATAATCCAAAATCGAAGGAGAAGGAGAGTGAGAATGTTCCAGGAGACGGCAAAGGAAACAAGCATAAGAAACACAGGAAACGAAGAAAAGGGGAAGAGAGTGAGAGCTTCCTGAACCCAGAGCTACTGGAGACTTCTAGGAAATCCAGGGAATCCTCAGGGATTGATGAAACTAAGACAGATACACTGTTTGTTCTCCCAAGCAGAGACGATGCTACACCTGTTAGGGATGAACCAATGGATGCAGAATCGATCACTTTCAAGTCAGTATCTGACAAAGACAAGAGAGAAAAGGATAAGCCAAAAGTAAAAAGTGACAAGACCAAACGGAAAAGTGATGGGTCTGCTACAGCCAAGAAAGACAATGTTTTAAAACCTTCTAAAGGACCTCAAGAAAAGGTAGATGGAGACCGTGAAAAGTCTCCTCGATCTGAGCCGCCACTCAAAAAAGCCAAAGAGGAGGCTACAAAGATTGACTCTGTAAAACCTTCCTCGTCTTCTCAGAAGGATGAGAAGGTCACTGGAACCCCTAGAAAAGCCCATTCTAAATCTGCAAAAGAACACCAGGAGGCAAAACCAGCCAAGGACGAGAAGGTCAAAAAGGACTGTTCCAAAGACATCAAGTCAGAAAAGCCAGCCAGTAAGGACGAGAAGGCCAAGAAGCCTGAGAAAAATAAACTACTTGATAGCAAGGGAGAAAAACGAAAGAGAAAAACAGAAGAAAAGAGTGTAGATAAAGATTTTGAGTCGTCTTCAATGAAAATCTCTAAAGTAGAAGGAACAGAAATAGTGAAACCATCACCAAAGCGGAAAATGGAAGGTGATGTTGAAAAGCTGGAAAGGACCCCAGAAAAGGACAAGATTGCATCATCAACTACTCCAGCCAAAAAAATCAAACTCAACAGAGAAACTGGAAAAAAAATTGGAAATGCAGAAAATGCATCTACTACAAAAGAACCCTCTGAAAAATTGGAGTCAACATCTAGCAAAATCAAACAGGAAAAAGTCAAGGGAAAGGCCAAACGGAAAGTAGCTGGGACCGAAGGCTCCAGCTCCACGCTTGTGGATTACACCAGGTATGGAGGTCCGGGGTGGGGGTGAGAGGGGATGGATGGGAGGTGGGGCCACAGCAATGAGTGCCCTTTATGGGAAATGATAGCCTTTGATCTTATCTGTGCGTGTAACTTAGGTTCTTAGGAGCCTACAGCATTGTTTCAGGTCAGGGAGAGGTGAACCACGTCATTTTTTATAGTTTGATCATGTGTGTCTTAGGGCAGAATAATATAACTTTAAAGCTAAAAAGACAACCTATTTTAAGCTAGCTTTATAAAAAACTTACTTACCAATGTTTTATTAGTAGTAAGCTTTTTATTAATTAAAAGTATATTCATTTGTTTTAGTACAAGTTCAACTGGAGGCAGTCCTGTGAGGAAATCTGAAGAAAAGACAGATACAAAGCGAACAGTCATTAAAACTATGGAGGAATATAATAATGATAACACAGCGCCTGCTGAAGATGTTATAATTATGATTCAGGTTCCTCAGTCCAAGTGGGATAAAGATGACTTTGAGTCTGAAGAAGAAGATGTTAAAACCACACAACCTATCCAGAGTGTAGGGAAACCATCGAGTATTATAAAAAATGTTACTACTAAGCCATCAGCTGCAGTTAAGTACACTGAGAAAGAAAGCGAGCAGCCCGAGAAAATGCAGAAGCTTCCCAAGGAGGCGAGCCACGAGCTGATGCAGCAGGAGCTCAGGAGCTCAAAGGGCATTGCGTCCAGTGAGAAGGGCAGAGCCAAGGACCGGGAGCACTCAGGGTCAGAGAAGGACAACCCTGACAAGAGGAAGAGCGGTGCCCAGCCAGACAAGGAGAGCACTGTGGACCGCCTGAGTGAACAGGGACATTTTAAGAATCTCTCTCAGTCTTCCAAAGAGACCAGGACTTCAGAAAAGCACGAGTCTGTTCGTGGTTCCTCAAATAAAGACTTCACTCCTGGTAGAGACAAGAAAGTGGACTACGACAGCAGAGATTATTCCAGTTCCAAACGAAGAGACGAGAGAAGTGAACTAGCAAGAAGAAAAGAGTCTCCTCCTCGGAGTAAAGAGTCTTTATCTGGACAGAAAAGTAAGCTGAGGGAGGAGAGAGATTTACCTAAAAAGGGGACTGAGTCAAAAAAAAGTAATTCTAGTCCCCCAAGAGACAAAAAGCCTCATGATCATAAAGCCCCCTACGAAACTAAACGCCCATGTGAAGAGACAAAGCCTGTAGATAAAAACTCTGGGAAGGAGCGGGAGAAGCATGCTGCTGAAGCTCGCAATGGGAAAGAGTCCAGTGGTGGCAAACTGCCATATATACCTAACCCGCCAGACCCTCCCATGGAGAAGGAGCTGGCTGCTGGGCAGGTGGAGAAGAGCACCGTCAAGCCAAAACCCCAGCTGAGTCATTCCTCTAGGCTTTCCTCTGACCTGACCAGGGAGACGGATGAGGCTGCCTTTGAACCAGATTATAATGAGAGCGACAGTGAGAGTAATGTGTCTGTGAAGGAAGAAGAAGCTGTTGCCAGTATCTCCAAGGACTTGAAAGAGAAAACAACAGAGAAAGCAAAAGAGAGCTTGACTGTAGTAACAGCCAGCCAGCCAGGTGCAGACAGGAGCCAGAGCCAAAGTAGCCCCAGTGTTAGTCCAAGTAGAAGTCATAGCCCTTCTGGTAGCCAGACCCGAAGCCACAGCAGCAGTGCCAGCTCAGCCGGAAGCCAAGACAGCAAAAAGAAGAAAAAGAAGAAAGACAAGAAAAAGCACAAGAAGCATAAAAAGCACAAGAAGCATAAGAAGCACGCAGGCACGGATGGCGATGTGGAGAAGAGCCAGAAACATAAACACAAGAAGAAGAAGGCGAAGAAGAACAAAGACAAGGAGAAGGAGAAAGATGACCAAAAAGTGAAATCTGTCGCTGTGTGAAGGACGGATGTTTTAATTGACTTAATTACTAAGTCATCTGTATTAAACTCTGTTATGATGTAAAGAGATCCCAGCCTTGTAAATAGTGAGTGGAAGACCCTGTGCTGCACTTAAAGTCTTTGCTGCTTGATTATTTCATTTTTACACCAGAGCTTTATAACGAACTTTTGTACAGAATTGTGACTTGTGACCATGGAACATGAGAGGTTTTGCTAGGGCCTATTATTTTTAACCACCATTAATTAGTTGGGGTGGAGTTTACTGTACTGTGAAATTTTCACATTTGAATTTTTTTAATTGCCTGGCAAATGCTGATATCAGTTCAAAAATATCAGCAGAATGATTGCTGAACTCATTACAGCCCCGTTATGTCACTTTTTGATTACAATAAAAGTTTTCAGTAAACTTTTCACTTGTTGCAGATGTATATTATTTAAAGACAGTGTCTCATTTCTTCTCTTTCCAAGATCCTTCAAGCTGAATAGACAAAATTCTAAACATTGAAAATGCACTGCAGAGGGGCCTAGTGGAAGATCTTTGTTTCTAGTAATTAGAAGTTAGGTTTCTAAAAAGGAGGGCAGGATGCTTAACCATCTAGCCATGTGGTTTTCTTAGAATTCTGTTAGGTCAATATTAAATTCCTTGATGAAACAATCCACTTAAGTGTTGTGGTTGTGTCCATCCTCTGCCCCACTGACAAAAGTAAGTAATAGTGTGAGCCTGGGGGTAAGGGGGCATTCTCCTTCACTCTGCCTGTCTGGAACTCAGTGAAGGCACTCGGAAAGGATTTGGGGACAGGTTAAGTGGTTTTACAGAATGTGGCATGAATAGGGCCTGTCACAGTCCATGCCTAAATTGCTAGCCTGCTGTCGTAAGGTGCTGTGCTTGGAGTCTCGGTGTGTGGTACTCCATACAATTGCTGGTTCTCGGCTTTGAGTCAAGACATGTGAATGTAGTGTTTAGGACAACATTTACCATTTAAAATTGTAAGTGATAACACCTTTTTTTTTTTCTATTTTAAAGTGTGGTTGTCCTTGGAGGGAGAGGAAAGCATTGGAGCCCTCTGTAACCAGCTGGAGTCACTCACAGGTAGTTGTGAGCTGCCTCATGTGGATGTTGGGAACCAAATTCAGGTCCTATGCAAGAGCAACAAGCACTTGTCACCACTGAGCCAAAGTAACACAAGTGCTACAGGTGTGGAAGTCATCGAGAGATGCTGCCTTGGAGCCAGATCAGCTTTGCTGTGACAGCTCAGCTCTGCCCTGATGCCAAGCGCACACACCTGCTGTCAGGGCTAAGCTGTCCTGACCACTTAGGCCCACGCACAACATACTCCCACTTTTACTTTGAGGTCATCCAGCAAGATTATACTCTTCCTACTAATCAGATCTATAACTCGATCCTGTTTCCAACATTGACTATTGAAACCGGTTACTCACATTATTGGGCTCATTCTTGAAGCTCACCTGGCCTTCTTCACTGTAGTTGCAGCTCCGCTCCTATGACAGGTTCCTGGCTACTGACCACCTTTAAGTGTTGTGCCTTTGCAATTAAGAGCAGTTCTCCCAGCTTTGGTGGTGGTTGAACTTAGTTTAATTTTTAGGTTTTTGGTTTTGTTTGTTTTTGTAGCCTATAGATTTGTTATGCCAACAGCCACAGAACCTGTGCCTGCCCCCTTCCCCATCTAACCCCCAAACTACCTAGATGTTGAATACTGTTTAACAGAAACATGCAAAGGCTCAAGACATGCTCAGTGAGCTAAGTGCTTCCACAAGCCTGAGGACTTGAGTTCAATCCCTAGAACCCAAGTAAGTCTAGATGCTACATGTGCGCCTGTAGTGTTCTACAGTGAGGTGCCACAAACAAGACACACGGGGAAGGGGGAAGGGCCAACCCCAGAGTTGTAACCACTCCCATAAACATACATGATACAGAATTTTTTAATGTATGAATGTAGCGTTCAGAGGACAACTTGAAATACTAATCAATAAAAGGTTTTTGTTTGTTTTAATTAGTATTTGTTAGGTACTGCCAGGTGCTTTGTACTTTATATAACCATTAAAAATACCCACAGCCCTTCATGGTACATGTGTTTTTTTTTTTTTTTCCCCTAACTTCACTTGTTAATGCTAATATCTGATTGGTCCCAACTTGCACCCTATGTAGAGCAATCAGACAACAGGAAGTCTCCACCCTGTTTTACTGGTCCCCCAAGAAGGCCATATTGCATCTGACCATTATAAATGTACCTTTGCTTTTTAAAAATAATGGTCATTTATGTTTGTGGAGTTATGCATATGAGCGTAGTGCCCATGTGCAGGCCAGAAGAGGGTGTCAGATCCCCTGGGACTGGACTTAACAGGTGGTTTTGTTATCTTTCCCTAACGGAGTGTTGGGAACCAAATTCAGTATACAGTATACTCTTAACTGTTGAGTCATTAAGCCATCTCTCCTGCCCTTTGGGAGTTTTGTTTTTTTCCAGTCTTACCACATAACCCAGACTGACCTTGAACTCTTGTTCTGTGGGTCTGTTGTTGGCTTTTGGTTTTGTTTTGTACTAAGGATTGAGCCTAGAGATCTCAAGCCTAGAGCGCACACACACACTCAAAATCTAGCTTTATGAAATCTATGGCACAATGTTCAATATAGTCACTGCCTTGTGCAACAGTACACCACAACTTCGAGCTTCCTACTGAACAAAAACTTGATAGGCAACCCAATTGCCTGGCCTCCTCAGCCTCAACAATGGCTGAACACCTTAACTGCACCCTTATCTGTAAAATCAATGTTTTGTATTACTTCTTGCTCATACACTAACTCAAAATAGCCAGTTACTCTATATGTTGCCCAGGCTGACCTCCACTCCTCCAGCAGCTTCCCAAGTGCTGGACCTGCAAGTGAGCTGACGGATCAGATCAACCTTTATAGCCTTATGAACAGGGTTGTGGGTAGAAAGAACCCACACGGTAGAAAGGAATCCGCTCAGACCAGTTCTCTGACCTTCACACATGCACCCTTTGCTTGTGTGCACCCTTTGCTCGTGCATGTCCACAGACATGCACATGTAGATAAATAAAAATTGTAGGGGTTGGAGAAATGGCTCAACAGTTAAGAGCACTGATTGCTCTTCCAGGAGGTCCTGAGTTCAATTCTCAGCAACCCTGTGGTGGCTCACAACCATCTGTAATGGGATCTGATGCCCTCTTCTGGTGTGTCTGAAGAGAGTGACACTGTACTCTCATAAAATAAATAAATCTTTAAAAAAAAAAAATTGTAAAGGATGTTTAAGAACACCCTCAAATTACAAATGCCAAGGTTTCATTTTTTTTATGACTGAGCATGCTGTGCATAGTAAGTAGGTACTTCATCTTTATTGGTTAAACAATTGATGGACACTTAGGAATCTTTTTTCCTTTTTTTTTTTTTTGTCTTATTTGTGAATAGTATTACAATGGAGAAGAAGTTGTGTTTTACAAATTGGTTTAATTCCCTTTGGATGTATACACCAAATGGGTTTACAGGTATGTGTCAATACATCTGGCTAATTATTTTTGAGATGGAGTTACCACGTTGCCTGGCCTCCTTGGCTCAAGATCTCTTCCCACCCACCCACTTTCGCATCTGCCCTCTTGAGTAGCAGTGAGTAATTATAGGTGCACAGCACTGTCCCAGCTATTTAATCATTTTAGAAACCTTCATATTTTCCATAATGGGCTGTGCAAACTTAGTTCCTGCCAGCAATGTACAAAGACTGTTCACATCCTCTCCAGTAGCTTAAGTAAGAGGGCCTGAGCTCAGACCTACAGAAGCCAAAAAAAACCTCACCCAGGGCACATCTCTGCAACTCAAGCACTTGTGTGATGAGACGGGAGAGACAAGAAATTCCCCAGCAGCTCCAGACCTCGTCTCCTGACCTGCAGAGCTGAACAGCAGCTGACCCTGGCATACCCAAGGTGGAAGGGGACAACTGACAATCAGGGTTGTCATCTGAGCTCCACAAATAAACACTAAAATCCCAGAGCTGCTGTGAAGGAACACAGATACAGGAGATGCCAAATACAGGAGAACTGAGATTAGCAGGACTATTAAAGATTTCAAGTTAATTCTTCCAGTCATGCAGTATAAGCAGTTTACCAAAGCATTTCATCTTTTGAGTACAATATAGCTGTCTTCAGACATACCAGAAGAGGGCATCAATCTCTTTACAGGTGGTTGGGAGCCACCATGTGGTTGCTAGGATTTAAACTCAAGACCTTCAGAAGAGCAGTCAGTGCTCCTAACCACTGAGCCATCTCTCCAGCCCTCACATTTCATCTTTTTGAGACTCTGACTCATTGTGTAGCCCAAGAGTGACTTTGAACCCCTGATCTCCCTGGCGCAGCTTCCCAGGTCTTTGGTTATGAACATGTACCACCTGGACTGATCTATGCAGTGCCAGGGATCAAACTTGGGGCGTCAGGCTAAGCCTCCTCCCTCCAGGCACATCATCAGCCTCCCAAGCCTCCTCAGTGCCCAGCCTTCTACATCATTTTTGGCATTATTAAGGATTTTCTAAAAAAAAAAAATATTAATTTCCTTCTACACTAACTTTATAAAAAACTCAATGGAGCTACACTGGTGCCTTGTGCTTGTCATCCCAGAATGTTAGTAGCAGTGTAAGAATACCACAAATTCAAGGCCAGCCAGGACTACAAGGGTGAGATCTGAGCCAGGCCTCTAGTCCCAACACTGGGGAGGCAGAGACAGGTGGATCTTTGAGTTCAAAGCCAGTTTGGTTTATAGAGTGAGTTCCAGGACAGCCAAGACTACACAGAAAAACCCTGTCTTAAGACAAAAATAAGCCAGGCAGTGGTGGCGCACGCCTTTAATCCCAGCACTTGGGAGGCAGAGGCAGACGGACTTCTGAGTTGAAGCCAGCCTGGTCTACAGAGTGAGTTCCAGGACTACACAGAGAAACCCTGTTTTGAAAAACATAAAAATAATAATATAAAATAATATAACAAAACAAAAGCACTAACAGAAGGTAGACAATGACTATTGAAACCAACACGAACCTTGCTTTTCGCTTGAAATATCACTGTGTCTACAGTGGTTAGGGCTACAGTAACAGGTTACAGTGACTAATAGATTACAGTGACTGACTGGGGCTATGACTGAGATTACACTGACTAAGGTTACAGTGGCTGACATTACAGTGACTGACTGGGCTACAGGAAAGATTTAATCTGGGAAAGACCTGGACCACACATTTTATCCCATGGCTGAGGCAGCTTTCATAGCATTGTGGTCTTGCATCAGAAGTGGCAAACAAGTTGTCAGAACTGAATAGAGGGCCAAAAAGTGGACTGAATGTGAAATTATCAATTGTAAAGCTGTCTTGTGCCTCAGCATAAGCACAGATCTTTCTTTCAATGTACTTGGGAAAAAAAAATATCCCAGCCAGATGTAGTGCCTCACGCCTTTAATCCCAGAACTTGGGAAGCAGCAGAGACAAGCAGATCTCTGAATTAGAGGCCAGCCTGGGCTACTAAAAAACATAGTCCAGGACAGCCAGGGCTACACAGAGAAGCATGGTCTCTGGAAAAAAAGATTCACATCTTCACATTTTAAACATTTTTTATCCAAAACTGTATTACATGACTCTTGGTGTTGGTCAGTGTTTCATTTCTAGGATTGTCTCGTCTTTACTAGTTTAAATGTTTTCAAACTTGCTCGCCAACTGGTCACCTAAGCTCTCTATAACTAACTAGAGATAATTTTTTTTAATATAAGGAACTTAATTTCCTCTTGTCTTTTTCTGTCTCATGTGTCCCAGACTGGCCTCAAACACACTCCAGGATAGCCATAAACTCCTGGTCTCCCTGCATCCATCCATCAAGTGCTAGGATTACAGACCCTGACTATAATCCTGGGAATGTAGCCCAGGGCTTCACGCATGCATGCTACACAAGCAAGCTGAGTAGCCAGCTCATCCCTGATATCTTTGATGCCTGTAGTGCAAGATCTAGTTTCTGTTAGTCTACTCCTTTTTTCATGTTGCTGTTTCCCCCCTCCCGCCCCTTTCTGGTATTTTCCCTGTAGGAGGACCCCAGTCTTTACAAATGTTCTAGCCACTCTCCCTTCCTTCTCAGCGCACATCTGAGCTTTTCATGTGCACCCTCCCCATCCTTGTAGACTGTAGCTCTTTATCTTTTAAACTGAAATTAGTCATTAGGATCCTTTCCTTAACTGAGAGACAAGTCCCCAGAGATGAATATGCCATTAGAGCAGCCACAGACAGTGCTTTCAAATAGCAACATTTCCTCTGCCTATAGCTTGTCAAAATCACAGCCTAAGTTATACAGAAGTACAATAGCCGGGTTGATCTGTAAGTGTTAAATGTCACTGACAGCAAAACAAAAATGCCACTAAAAGTTGCCTTATTGCCAGGTGGTGGTGGCGGTGGTGCACACATTCAGTCCCAGGGCTTGGGAAGCAGAGGCAGGTGGATCTCTGTGACTTTGAGGCTGCCCTGGTTACATGGAGAAACCCAATCCTGGGGGGAAAAAAGGCATTATCTCCATAGATCAGATTTACAAAGGCGCAAACCAACACTTTGAAGCACCTTTCCCCAAGTAAAACGTAACACCAGCTTAAATCGAAATGGGCTTTAAAACTGTTGATGTGTATCTATCTGAAGCTGAGAGCCAGTAAACTGGCTCAGCATCATCGAGCTCACCTTGAAAGGCAAATGACCTGAATTCAATCCCTAGGACCCACAGAAAGGCAGAGGAGAGTGCGAACCCCAGGATTGTCATTGGACCTTCCCACCTGTGCCTTGGGCATCCATTCATGCAACCCTACCCCTCCTCACATTATAAACACTGCAATCCTGAAGACAGTATAAAACACCTCAAAACTCAACTCGTTTGCCACAGTAAGTTTCCTCATAAAAACTTTTCTTGGAATTAATAAAATCTCTCATTTTAGAAAATGGGTTGTGGACTGGAGAGATGGCTCAGTGGTTAAGAGCACCAAGTGCTCTTCTGAAGGTCCTGAGTTCAAATCCCAGCAACTACATGGTGGCTCACAACCATCTGTAATGAGATCTGACGCCCTCTTCTGGAATGTCTGAAGACAGCTACAGTGTACTTAGATATAATAAATAAATCTTAAAAAAAAAAAAGAAAAAGAAAAAAGAAAGTGGGTTGCAATAGATCCCAGAACTATGTTTTCCTCTCAATACATTCAAATGAACCAAGGGTTCCATCCATTTCACGGTTTTCTTTTCAGTTGGGTTATTCAATAGCCTTTCCCTTCCCATGGAGAAAAAGCAGGCTGCCCTTGTAGGCCTGTCACAGAGCTACCATCCTGCCAGCTCTTGGGAATTCTCTCTGATACAGCACGCTTCCATCAAGTCATAGTTCCACCCAGTATCTTTTTTTTTTTTTTAGGTATTTTTTCTTTTAATTGAAAATAATTTTTTTTCATACAGTGTAGTCTGATTGCTCTTTCCCCTCCCTTAACTTCTTCCAAATATCCCCACTTCCCTACCCAAGTTCATACTCCTTTCTCACTCTCATTAGAATATAGTAATAATAATAAAAAAATAAAAGCAAACCAGAACAGGACAAAACAAACAGTGTCCTCTCTTACCATTTGGAGTTGGAGACACATGTTCTAATAAATCCATGAATAGAGTCCACAGAAGATAAAAATGTGTCACTCTGTGATGTCAGAGATCTTCTTACCCCATGGACTCTGTGTGAAAAATTATTTTCACTCACACTTGAACTGTAGAATTCTGTACTACAATTTCTGATATCAGTAAGGAGTTCAATGCTATTTTGATTAATCCATTTCTACACTCATCATTGTGGAAGGGATCATTGTGGCATTTCCCCTTATTTTAAGGAATACACACACACACACACAAACACACACACACGTACATGCTTGGGGTGAGGGTAGAGGGGGACATCAGAGGACAGTTTCTACCATATAGGGCTCACAAATCAAACGCACACCATTAAGCTTGGTGGCAAGTGCTTTTTCTGGCCAGCCCTACTTTTGTTTCTGAGTTGTATAAAACTTTTGATGTCGCTCTCCCTGTTCTCCACCATGGCACAAGATCAAGGGGAAAAGGAGAACCCCATGCGGGAACTGCGCATCCGCAAGCTCTGCCTCAATATCTGTGTCGGGGAGATCAGAGACAGACTGACCTGGGCAGCCAAGGTGTTGGAGCAGTTCACAGGCCAGACCCCGGTGTTCTCCAAAGCTAGATACACTGTCAGGTCCTTTGGCATCTGGAGAAATGAGAAGATTGCTGTCCACTGTACAGTCCGTGGAGCCAAGGCAGAGGAAATTCTGGAGAAAGGCCTGAAGGTGCAGGAGTATGAGTTGCGGAAAAATAACTTCTCAGATACTGGATACTTTGGTTTTGGAATTCAGGAACACATTGACCTGGGCATCAAATACTACCCAAATATTGGTATCTACGGCCTGGACTTCTATGTGGTGCTGGGTAAGCCAGGGTTCGGCATCGCAGACAAGCACAGAACAGGCTGCATTGGGGCCAAACACAGAATCGGCAAGGAGGAGGCCATGTGCTGGTTCCAGCAGAAGTATGATGGAATCATCCTTCCTGGAAAATAAACTTTATTCAAAAGGCCAATAAAATTTTCTCAGAAATGCAAAAAAAAAAAAAAAAAAACTGTTGATGTCTTGATCTCTGTGGGAAACTTGATCATCATCATGACGTTAGAGCTGAGCCAGTGGAGCATCATTACTACTAACTGGTCCATCTTGATGATGCCGTTGAGGAATCAGCTCTTTCTACAAAGGATGTAGAGCAAGACCTTTGAGAAGTGTGTGCATCCTTCTGTCCTGTGTAATACAGCCTAGTAATGTCTTCATTCTTCATGACATTTAACTCCAAACTCGAGCTAGTGGTCATTGGTTTTGCCCTTTTCCTTTCTTATCTATCACTCTATCACTCTATCTATCTATCTATCTATCTATCTATCTATCTATCTATCTATCTATCTATCTATCTATCCATCTATCCATCCATCCATCCATCCATCTATCCATCTATCTATATCTCTATCTCTCTACCTCTATATTTACTATCTCTATCTCCTTTTTTTTTTCTTTCTTTCTCTTTTGGAGACAAATTCTATGTAGCCCTGGCTGTTCTTGAACTCACTGTATAGACCAGGCTGACCTCAAACTCCCACAGCTCTGCCTGCCTCTGCCTCCTGAGTGCTAGATTAAGACATAGCCACCACATCCCACTGCTCTTCCTTTGTTTTTAGCCTTGAAGTTTTTCTTTTGAATTTTGCTGTGGATGTCTGAACATGTGTGTTTGGGGACTTGCTATGAAAAAAAAAAAAACAAAAAACAAAAACAGTCCTGGGCCTCTGTCCTTAGTCTGTCCTTAGCATCCACCTTTGGTGACCACTGACATCTAAGATTTGTAAAGCTCAAGAGGTGCCTTGCTGGTTTGCACGTGAGTCTTTTCCATCTGGAAAGCCATGCCTTTGGACTCTAAAAACCATGATTTATGGATAATAATTCCCATTTGTTTCTGCATTACTTTTTTTTCCTGAGATTCATTATTTGGGTTTATATTTCCTGGACTAAATTCCTGATTTTCATATCCTTTCTTCTTAATTTCAAACTTTAAAAAATGTATTTATTTGTGGGGTGGGGTTGTCACAATGCATGTGTGCAAGACAGAGGACAATCTGCAGTAGTCACTTGTCTCCTTCCACCATGTAGGTCCTACAGATCAAACTTAGGTCATCAGGTTTGGGGGCAGGCATCTTTACTTACTTCTGTTGACATAGCATATCTTAGTGTTCTATTGCTTGCTTTTCTGACCTTCTCCTTTTCATAACACCCTGTTCTCTTTCGTGGCCATAAGAGGACATGTGAAGATATGGTATGTGTGGTGGTTTGAATATGCTTGGCCCATGGGAAGTGACACTATTAGGAGTTGTGGGCCTATGGAATGAGGTGTAGCCTTGTTAGAAGAAGACTGTCACTGTGTAGGTGGGCTTTGAGGGCACCTATTCTCAAGCCCCACCCAGTGTGAAATGAGACCCTCTTCCTGGCTGCCTTCAGAAGACAGAAGAATCCTCTCCTGGCTGCCATTGGTTCAAGGTGTAGAACTCTCAGATCCTCCAGGACCATGTCTGTGTGCATGTTGCCGTGCTTCCTGCCATGATGATAATGGACTGAAACTCTGAACCTGTATGCCAGCCCCAATTAGATGTGTCTTTTTTTTTTTTTTTTTTGGTTTTTCGAGACAGGGTTTCTCTTTATAGCTCTGGCTGTCCTGGAGCTCACTTTGTAGACCAGGCTGGCCTCGAACTCAGAAATCCGCCTGCCTCTGCCTCCCGAGTGCTGGGATTAAAGGCGTGCGCCACCACGCCCGGCTAGATGTGTCTTTTATAAGAGTTACCTGGGCCATGGTGTCTCTTCACAGCAATAAAACCTAACTAAGATGATAGTATATTTTTAAGAGGATTTCTTGGCACCGCTTGCTTTAGGAGTATATGGCTATGAGTTTATCAGGAGGGGTAAGGGGTATTCAATGGATCATCTCATTTTAAGTTCTCCAAGTACTTTTCTTGCTCACAGAGGAATCCTCTGCTCCAGAATGGGGTGGAGAAGATGGGCTGGTACAGAACTGCACACCAGGAACTTAAGGGAGCCAAACAGGCTTTATGTGTAGGCCTTGAATGGACGGCTGGTATGCTCTCTATAGAACTCCTGCTCTGCCATGCAGGATCCTCAAGTCCACAGTTCTTCCACATACTGAGGCTCAAAAGACAACCTCATACTGGGGCCGCCTGAGGAGTTTACAAAATACTGAAGCCTGGGTGGGTGCTGCCTCCAGAGTTTTCACTTCCATGATACATCTAGGATATCTTCTACACACAGGAATTTTAAAATCTTCCCCAATAGAGTCCAGTGTGCAGCCAAGATCAAAACCATGACTCTCTCTGGTTGGACATCCCCAGAGTTTGCCTCCGAGCTTGTGTTAGGTGGCTCCTTTGCAGCCTTGCCTTCATTCTTACTTCCAGAGTTACCCTCTACCCATCAGTAGCCAGTATTAGGACTGGGTGTTTCCAGGTTCTGGTCATCTTATTTAAAGCATTAAAAAATATATAAATAAAATAAAAGAGGGGCATACCGATTACGAAGTTGCATAAGGGCTTTATCGAGAAGCAAGGCAGTGGTATAGATCAGATATGCTGTCAAGAGTGACAAAGGACCAGGTAAGTGGTAGAGTACTCAAGGGTCCTAGTTATTGCCCAGGACTTCTGTTATAGGGTGTTAGGAGAAGGAGGGATAAGTTGCTAAGGGATATAGTTTGGGTGGTTCTGTAATTTGACTGACATGCTTGGATTGTGTAAGACTGTTCATGTCCCTTCCTGTGATGCATCTGATTTTAATCATATGCATTGCCACATTTGCATAGTTATAAGAAGGTAAAGGGACTCTTTCTAAAAGTTCAGTCAGAGGACACAGTTCCACATGATTGACACACAACCAAAACCAGTCTAGGCTGCTCTGATCCCTACTTTCAGGCCTAGACAAGCTCTAGAATGAATGTGAATGGAAACCAACCTGAGGTAAAGGGGTTTAGAGGTCAGCTTGCAGCAGCTGGGATCTGATGCAGTCAACAGCAGAAGGAGGATCAGAGCAGGACTGGGGAGCTCTGGTTCGCAGAGTCTGGTCCAGCATCCCTGGTATGCACTGGCACTCCTCTTTGGCATACTTCAGCATATCTTTCAGGTGATAAATCATTTCTAGTTTGTCTACAACTCTGTCAGCCAGTTCCACCCTGGTCTCTGCCTCCTTGACTTTAATTTTTTTTCTTCATCATATTTGTTGCCATTTTAAAAAAGACTTATTTACTTTATTTTGTGTGTATGTACATTTTACATATATGTGTACCAGGTTTGAGATATCTGAAAGGACAACAGAAGGCATCGGATTCCCTGGAACTGGATGGTCGTAAGCTGTCCTGTGGGAGCCTGGATGTGAGCAGGGGTCCTCTGCAAGAATAGCCAGTGTTCTTGATGGCTGAACCAGGTCTCCAGCTCCTTTGTCTTCTTTTAAAGACTTTCCCTCAGCAGTTCAGACATTTCAGGCTCGGGTCCATCAGTCTGATGTGCTTGTCCATCTCTCAGCCACAGATCTCTACCAGCTTAGCTCATTTCTCTGGGCATTGAAATCTCCCTGATAACACCAGCTTACAAGCCACTTCTTCATGGGACCTCTCTGCTTAGCTTCTTTCTAGATTCCCTTCACCATTCAGAGTCTGGCTGTCAATCACCTTCACTCCTGACTGTCAATCACCCTCACTGCTGTCTGTCAGTCACCTTCACTCCTGGCTGTCAATCACCTTCACTGCTGGCTGTCAGTCACCCTCATTCCTGGCTGTCAATCACCTTCACTCCTGGCTGTCAATCACCCTCACTGCTGGCTGTCAATCACCTTCACTCCTGACTGTCAATCACCCTCACTCCTGGCTGTCTGTCAGTCACCTTCATTCCTGGCTGTCAATCACCCTCACTGCTGACTGTCAATCACCTTCACTCCTGACTGTCAATCACCCTCACTCCTGGCTGTCAATCACCTTCACTCCTGGCTGTCAATCACCTTCACTGGCTGTCAGTCACCTCCACTTCTCATGCTCTCATCAGCTTCTTGTTCTGCATCCTTTGACATCTGCAGGCAGGTGCCCTGTGCCTCAGACACAACCCTCTTAGTGGATAAAGTGGTATCTCCTGGTTTTGATTTGTGTTTTCCTAAGGAATGAAAACCAAGACCATGTTTCCTGTGCTTATTGCCTATTTGTGCATTTGAGGGAAATGACTATTTCAATTTTTCCTCAGTTTCTCCAGGAAGAGTGTTTGTTTGGTATTTTCATTTTTGTTTCTGAGACAGGATTTCTTCTCATAGCCTAGGCTGGCTTGAATTCAACATGGAGCCTAGATTAGCTTTCAGTTTATGGCAATCCTCCTGCCTCATCCATCGTGCTCATTTTTGGATTCATTTGTTTTATTTTTCAGTGAGGTCTCCCTAGGTTCCCTCAGAAGGACTTGAACACTTGGACTCAAAGTCCCATCCCCCCTCCTCCGCCCGCCCCCAGCTTCAGACTCTGAGTAGCAAGAATCACAGGCACTTGACCTTGTGTCAAGCTTCTTCCGAACTTTATTGGGCTTTATCCTAGTTGACTTGTAGTCACACAGAATGGATTACAAATATTTCCACCATTCTGTGACCTGCCTTCCCGTGTGTTCTTTCCACAAATTAAACAAAGGTTTTTAAACTGTATGATAATCAACATATGTATTTTCTCTTGATCACTTATGCTTTGGGGGACAGACATGAAACACCACCAGCTGAGCCCAAATCATGGAGATCTACTCTGTGCTTTCTGATAAAACTCCCAACACCAAGCCTGCACGTTCAAGACCAGGATGCATTTTGGATTGATTTTTCTCCATATGTGATATGAAGTGGGGATCAAATTTAAAAGATTATTTTTAGATTTATGTATTTAATCCTCGTGTTTTACCTACATGGATGTTTAGGTGCCCGCAGAGGTCAGAAGAGGTTTCTGATCCCCTGGGACTGGAGTCACATAGACACGTGAGCAGCCCTGTGGGTGCTGGGAACTGAACCCAGGTCCTCTGTAAGAGCAACAAATGCTCTTTTTTTTTTAATTTTATTTATTTACTTAATGTATGTGAGCAAACTGTCACTGTCTTCAAACACACCAGAAGAGGGCATTGGATCCCCATTACAGATGATTTTCAGCCACCATGTGGGTGCTGGGAATTGAACTCAGGACCTCTGGAAGAGCAGTCAGTGCTCTTAAGTGCTGAACTATCTCTCCAGCCGCACAACAAATGCTCTTAATGGCCAAGCCATCTCTCCAGCCCCGTTTAAATGTTTTTGCATGGGAATGTTTCATGTCCCTAAGCCACCTGCTGAGGAACTAGTATTTGCCCTGCTGAAGCTTGTCACCGTTTCCAAAATTGCCTGATGACTGGAGTAAAAAATTATGTCTGGATTCTCAAATTTTAATTAATTAACTAACCAATTAATTATTACACCCACCAACCACAGTTTCCCCTTCCTGCTATCCTCTCAGCCTCTCCATCCCACCCCACCCACTCCTCCTCCATTTCTCTTTAAAAAAAAGAGGAGGACTTCAGTGGATATCAACCAACCCTGGCATATCAGATTGCAGTAGGACTAGCTGCATCCCTTCCTACTGAGCCTAGATGAGGCAGTCCAGCAGGGGGGAAAGGGTTCCAAAGGCAGGCGACAGAATCAGAGACAGTCTCTGCTCCGACTGTTAGGAGTCCCACATAAAGACCAAGCTACACCGTAAGTGAATTCTTGGGTATTTTTTTTTTTGCTGTTGTTGTTGTTTTTTCCTACAACCCTCTTGTTCTCATAATTGCAGGGTGTTTCTATAACTGCTCCCGAGTGAATGACACAGAGACCTGGTATTTTTATTAATGAGCTTCTGGCCCTGTGCTGAGAAGGTTCTGAACTATTCTAGAACCCTCTACGCTGCCTACTATCCATCACATACCCATTTCTTGCCATCTGGTCTTGCCCTGGCTTGTGGTCCATATCTGTCCTCAAGGCTACACTCTCATCAAGACCCATGGCGAATCTTCCTGGTCCATCCACATGGTCTTTCCACACTTCCTCTACCCCCTCCTCCTCTACATCCTTTTCCTCTTTCTCTTCCTCTTCCTCCTCCTCTTTCTTCTTCTTCTTCTTCTTCTTCTTCTTCTTCTTCTTCTTCTTCTTCTTCTTCTTCTTCTTCTTCTTCTTCTTCTTCTTCTCTCTCTCTCTCTCTCTCTCTCTCTCTCTCTCTCTCTCTCTCTCTCTCTCTCCTATTTGGGACTCTGTCACTGGTCTCAGATGTCCTCTCCTGCCTAGTCATAGACTGGCCAGCTCTTTATTAACCAATCAGAGATAATGGAGAAGAATTTTTATTTAACACTGAGACCATAGATACAGAGAGCCTAGGTCAGTCCCATGCAGGCTCCCTGGTTGGTGGTTCAGTCTCTGTGAACTCCTATGGACCTGGATTAGTTGATTCTGTGGGGGATTTTGTGGTGTCCTTGACCCCTCTGTTTTCTACAATCCTTCCTACCCCTCTTCCACAGGATTCCTCTACCTCTGCCTTATGTTTGGCTGTGGATCTCTGCATCTGTTTCCATCAGTTGCTGGGCAAAGCCTCACTGATGACAATTACGTTAATGGCTGTCTGCAAGTGTCATTAGCAGTGTCATGGGTCTCAAGCTGGACCAGTCATTGCTTGGCCACTTCCTCAATTTTTGCTCCATCTTTTACCTCTGTACATCTTGTAGGCAGGACAAATTTTAGGTTGAAGGTTTTATAGCTGGGTTGATGTCCCAATTCCTCAGTTATGGTCTTGCCTGGTTACAGGAGATGGTCTGTTCAGACTCAATATTCCCCATTGCTAGAAGTCTTATCTAGGGTCACCCTTATAGACCTGAGAATTTCCATTGCCCTAAGTTTCTAGCTCATCCCAGAGATGTTCTTCTCCATTCCAGTCGTCTTTCCCAGTACTCTCTCCCTCTGCCCCCCATCCCTCCTGTTCCCAGCCCCACCCAACCCATCCGGTCCCCATTTACTACAATGTCTATTCTATTTCCCCTTCTCGGTGAGATTCACATGTCCCCACCTTGAGCCTTCTTTGTTGCTTAGTTTCTTTGGGTCTGTGAACTTTACAGCTAATATCCACTTATAAGTGAGTACACAGCATATTTGTCTTTCTAGGTCTGGGTTACTTCAGTCAAGGTGATCTTTTCTACTTCCATCCATTTGCCTGCAAATTCTCAATTTTATTCCATTCACTTATCTAGACAGAGAGATAATGTATATACACTCACAGATATTTACCTATATACTAGCACCACTGTTATCCTTATGAGGTGCTTTTACATTAAGAAGTGCGAGTTCTCTAACTCTGTTCTTAACATTTGTTTGTTTGTTTTATTTTGTTTCTTTAACGATTTAACTATTTTTAAAAATCTTTTTTATGTGTATGGATGTTTTGCATGCATGCAGTACCCGAGGAGGCCAGGAGAGGGCATCAGCTCACCGGGAACAGGAGTTAGAGATGTTTGTGGGTCACCATATAGGTGCAAAGAACCAAATCTAGATCCTGTGCAAGAGCAGCCGGTGTTCTTGCTGCTGAACCGCCTCTCCAGCCAGCATTCTAAAGGAATGTTTAAAGACCGTTGTGGTTATTCTCAGTCCTTTACATTTCCATAAAATTTTAGGCTCATCTTGTCTATGTTTGAAAAAAAAAAAAAATGGCTGAGATTTTAGCAAAAAAAAAAAAAAAAAAAAAAAGGGCATTAAATCTGTGCATTGCTTCAGGTAGCATCACGATTTTAGCACTGTATGTTCCAATCCACAAGCAAGATATGGCTATTAAGTTAAATCATCTTTGCTTCATTAGTTTTTATAATTTTATAGTGTACACATCCTTCATTAATCCAAATAGTCAAATAGTACTTTGTTAATCCAATCTATAACTTTCATGCCATTATAAACTGAGGGTCTTTTGAAGGTTATATTACTTTTAGTTTATATATATATATATATATATATATATATATATATATATATTCTGTGTGGCTGTACATGTGCACATGCATGCACATGCCATGGTAAACCAAAGGACAGTTCTCAGGAGTCAGTTCTGTCTCTTACTGTGTGAGATCCATCTCAGATCAGCCCTGGTAGTTCTCCCTGCCATCTTTCTGTCAATGATATTGAACAGTGATGGGGTTCTACTTACATCAGGTTAAATATTCTCTGTAGGGCTGGAGAGCTTTCTCAGCAGTTTTGGAGACTTGGGTTCAACCCCCCAACACACACACACACACAGAGTGGCTCACACCCCTATGTAATTCCAATATCAGAGGATATGACAGCCTTTTGTAGCCCCTGCAGGCACAAAGCACACACAAATGGCACAGATACACATGCAGACAAAATGCTCATGCACATAAAAATAAAAATAAAATTTTAGAAGAATAACACATCGTTCTATTCCCATTTGTTGCATATTTGTATTCTGAAAGGCTGTTGGATTTGATCAAATGCTTTTCCTGCCGTTGTTGGCATGGTTTTGAGGGTTTTACCTTATTTTGTTAGCAGAGAGAACTGTAATCCTTTGTTTTCTTATGTTAAGCTAACTGTACATTTCTGGACAAAACCCCACTTGCGTATAATTCTTTTCTATGTATGACTGAATTCAGATTGCTGGTGTTTTATGCAGTTTTCCCCCTTCTATAGAGACACTGGTTTCTGGCTCTCTGTGCTACCGTCATCCGGCTTTGGTATCTGGCTCTCATAAACCAAGCTTGAGGGCGTCGGGGTTCCTCTGAGTTAATGTGTGTGCGTAATGCAATGTCCTGATCTGAACTCTCCATGGTAGATGTAAATTAGCTGTGCAGTTACCATTTGTTTTAAAGGCCCTATCGTGTCCACTGTACTGCCCTTTATGTTGTTGGCCACTGGGTCTCCCTGGGAACTCTCTGGTCCTCTTATTCTTTATCTGTCTTTGCATTCGCACCATGCCATCTTGACTCCTTTAGCCTCCAAAATTGGTTTTATTGAAAATTTTATCCTTATTTCCCACATCCTTTACTTTTCTATACATTTTAGAATTGATATCTCAATATTAGGACTGCAATAATTTGCATAACATAAGATTTCTTATATTTAATCATTTTTTTGGATTGCCTGTCACAGTGGTTTTATGAATGTTCACACCAGAGACTGGAGAGATGATGGCTCAGTGGTTAAGAGAGCTTGGTGCTCTTCCAGAGGACCCGAGTTCAGTTCCCACTACCCAGCTCTGGCAGCTCACAACAACCTGTAACTCCAGTTCCAGGACTCCCAGGACTCCTTCTTCTGGCCTCTGTGGGAACTGCATACATGTCTCCCCACCCCCCTCCCGAGAGAGAGAGAGAGAGAGAGAGAGAGAGAGAGAGAGAGAGAGAGAATAAATCTTGACCCAACATTCACACTGACATACAAGCATAGACAACATCTACTTCAGAACTTCCTTTTATTCCAGGAAACTCTCTTCCCATGAAAGAACTGTTTCCCCTCCTCCAAGATATTCTGGAAATCACCATTTAGTTCCCTCATATAAGTAGAAGCTCTTAGAATGTTTGTCTCCTTATAACTGACTTTATTTCACTTTGCAATAAAATCCTCAAGTTTATTACACATACATGCTGTCAGAATTACCTTTCTTTTGAAGATTAAGTAATATTTAACGCTAAATAATATTTAATCCCTTGTATGTTAATACCACATTAATTTACCCATCCATTCATCTGTTATTCGATGTTTGGTTTATTCCCACTTTTATTTATGTACTCAACTTTTTAATTGAAAAGAAGAAAAGAAGCTAGTTATGAAACATACCTGTAACCCCAGAACTGGGGAGGCAGAGTGGGCAGATCCCAGTGAGTTTGAGGCCAGCCTAGCCTACAGAGTGAGTTACAGATCAGCCAGAGATACATACTCTGTCTCAAAAGGCAAAACAAAACAAAAAGAAGAAGAGGCAGATGAATAGGAGGAGCAGGAGGAGGAGGAGCAGGAGGAGCAGGAGGAGCAGGAGGAGCAGGAGGACCAGCAGGAGCAGGAGCAGGAGGAGCAGGAGGACCAGCAGGAGCAGGAGCAGGAGGAGCAGGAGGAGCAGGAGGACCAGCAGGAGCAGGAACAGGAGGAGCAGGAGGAGCAGGAGGACCAGCAGGAGCAGGAGCAGGAGGAGCAGGAGGAGCAGGAAGAGCAGGAGGACCAGCAGGAGGAGTAGGAGGAGCAGGGGGAGCAGGAGGAGCAGGAGGACCAGCAGGAGCAGGAGGACCAGCAGGAGGAGTAGGAGGAGCAGGGGGAGCAGGAGGAGCAGGAGGACCAGCAGGAGGAGCAGGAGGAGCAAGAGGAGCAGCAGGAGGACCAGCAGGAGGAGTAGGAGGAGCAGGGGGAGCAGGAGGACCAGGAGGACCAGGAGGACCAGCAGGAGCAGGAGGACCAGCAGGAGCAGGAGGACCAGCAGGAGGAGCAGGAAGAGCAAGAGGAGCAGCAGGAGGACCAGCAGGAAGAGCAGGAGGAGCAGGAGGAGCAGGAGGAGCAGGAGCAGGAGGAGCAGGAGGGAGGCAGAGGCCAGCAGCAGCAGCTGGGATTGTAACTGGCATTGCAGAGTTAATAGATTGATGTAGGCAGGAATGGGTATCTTAATAAACTGTGTTTTCCATTCCTGATAACGCACTCGAATCTCAGCAGTGTTTACTTGGTGTTACTCAGCATAAAAGGAACTGACTTTTTTTTTTTTTTTTTAGATTTACCCTTAAGTTTTCCAAGTAACAGTCTTAGTTACTTGCCGCAGACCCTCTGGGCCCCTTTGTCTGTGTGGAACGGGTCTCTAGTCTCGGGTGGGCAAAGCATCGGATGAATGACAGACAGAGGCACACAGGAGAGGTTGTGTAGAATCTGAATGTCTTTTGTCAAATCGAGCATCAGACTTTTTATGCAGAAGACAATAAGGAAGTTGGGTGACACACCAGCAAGGTACAAAGAGATTACTGGAATCTTACATAAAACAGAGGAATGCAAACACAGAAGGTCTAATGGGAACCACCTGGGATAGAATTCATTGTTAACAACTGGGATCAACAAGGGCTCCACCTAAGATTCACTTAATCTTAGAAGCCAGGGTCAAGGGCTTCGTGCTCTTGCCATAGTTCCTATTTTAGTCTATTGTATAGTCCACCTTCCCCTTAGGCCATTGTAAATACGTGTGTGTGTGTGTGTGTGTGTGTGTGTGTGTGTGTGTGTGTGTGTGTGTGTGTGTATGGGTGTAACTCCGCTATAGTCTTAGAAGCCAGGTGTGAGGTCTTTAGTCTCCTAGGGCAAGGGCTTTCACACCCAAGTCATGGTTCTAACTAGGGAGTTCCGTTCTAGCTAACCATCTCATGAATAATGCAATACTCTAAAACTACAGCCCGATCTACTTCCTAAACCATTGTAAATTCCTGTATATGGGAGCGACTTGGCTTTTATTCTAAGTGATAGAATTCCAGAGGCTATTCTGAATGTCACTGAATAGCAACATTCTTCCTGAATTCCAAGCCCAAGGTCTTGCTCAAGGATGTTCTAGGACTGTTGGAACACTGGCAGAAGGCTTTAGCTATGTCAGAATTCAATTTTAAAGGCACTTATAATAGGATAATACTAAAAGAGAGCACGTGGATCCATACACTAGACTAACTCAGGAATGGAAAATTAATGTATGGGTTAGAGAGAACGCCAGACTCCAGGAGCGAGTTTCTGTGAAACTTTTTTGCCTCATGAGTAGCTTTCAAGCCTCAGCCTGTCAAGCTGACTCTACCGGAGAGCGTGGCAGTTACTGTCCTATTGCTGTGAAGAGACATTATGACCAAGGCAGCTTGTAAAGCATTTAACTGAGGACTTACTTGCAGTTTTAGAGGGTGATTACATGACCATCATGGCAGGGAGACAGGCATAGTGCTGGAGCAGTAGCTAACTCATAGCTAATCTGCAGGGAGGAGGCAGGGGGAGAAGACTGAGCCTGGAATGCACTTTTGAAACCTCAAAGTTCACCCTTACCGACCCACTTCCTCCAACAAGGCCACACCTCCTAATTCTTCCTAAACAGTTCTCCAACTAGGATACAAATACTCAAATGTATGAACTCTATGAAAGCCATTTTCATTCTAACCATTATATATGGTATTTCTTAATTTTTTAAATGCTGATTGTCTCTAGTGTGAGGAAATACAGGTCTTAGATCCTAAACTAGTACTAAACTCACCCTTCAACTCCAGTTTCTTTCACTTGGGGTCACCCATATATTTACCGAGGTAGAAACAGAGTTAGACATAGAAATAAAGATAGAGATAGAGATGAGATAGAGATAGATACAGAGACAGAGATGGATAGAGATAGAGAGATAGAGAGAGATGAGCTAGAGATAGAGAGATAGAGATACATACATACACACATACAAGACAGACAGATGATAGATAGATCAATAGATAGAAGATAGATAGACAGACAGATAGATACCATGCTAATTATGACAGTTTTACTCCTCTTATAAGCTGGATGCCCATTGTCTTTGGCTTTCCTGTGCCTGTTAGACTGATGGACTAAGTTAGGCTGATGTTGAGTGTCCGTGATGAGACCACACCTCCTTGGTATGTTCTGATCTAGGACCATAGTTTTCAGCCTTTTCCATTGCATACAGTTTAGCTATAGACTTGTTTGTTTTTGAGACAGGGTTTGCCTGTGTAGCCCTGACTCTCCTGAAACTTGTTCTTTTAGACCAAGCTTGATTTCAGAGATCTGCCTTACTCTGTCTTCTGAGTGTTGGGATTAAAGGCATGTGCCACTACCGCCAGGCTAGCTGTAGACTTTTTAATGGATGCCCTTTATCAGGTCAGGAAGTTGCCTTGTTGCTTTTCAGAGGATGAGAGTTCAGTTCCCAGCACCCACATGGCAGCTCATGACCACTTGTAACTCCAGTTCCAGGAGAGCCAATCCCTCCTTTGGCCTCTTTGGACACCAACACATGCATGCACAGTCACACCCATGGGGGAAAACATACATACACATTAAAAAATTTTTAAGAAATTAATGTTGGCTCTTGTCAAATCATTACACTGTACTGAGCTACCTACAGGGTTTGTCTTTTCTGCATATTGTATGATTTACATTGTCAGAATGTAAAGTCAGTTCTCTTTGCTGGCACAAACCCCACATGGCCATTCAATTTGCTAAAATTTTATTAAGTTTTTCCCCCACTAACTTCATCAGTGATTTTGGTCTGTGTTTTGTCTCTGCGTGATCTCTGCTGGTTTTCTAGTGGCGATGGTGTCCTCGCACAGTGATCCAGGGAACCCTTCCTCTAGCGCTCTGCAAGAGCCTCTTTAGAAGTAGAATTCGTTTTTTTTTTCTCCGGAATTTGCTGGAGTCCTCCGTGAAGGTCTCTAGCTCTTGGGTTTTCTTGGTTAAAAGCCTTTTAGCCACAGTTTTAACTTCTGTAACACATATAGATTATGTAGGTTGTCCATTCTTTTCCTTACATCTCTTTACATATACATTGTGGGTGTGAGCGTGCGCACCCTGGTGCACATGCAGAGGTCAGAGGATAATGTGTGGAAGTCACTTTTCTCATTCTATTATGATTCTATTATGTGAGGCTCCAGGATTGAACTCTGGTCCTTGCACTTGACCACAAGCACCCTTACCTCCTAAGCTGTCTTGCCAGGCCCCAGGTTACCTTTTTTTTTTTTTTTTTTTTTGAGACAGGGTTTCTTTTTGTAGCCCTGGCTGTCCTGGAACTCTATCTGTAGACCAGACTGGCCTCAAACTCAGAAATCCACCTGCCTCTGCCTCTGCCTCTGCCTCCTAAGTGCTGGGACTAAAGGTGTGCGCAACCACTGCCTGCCTCAGGTTACCTATTCTTGAGAGACAAATACTGTTAATGTCTTTAGGAGCTTGACTACTTCATCCAAATGATCAAATTTACTAGCATGAAGTCATCCATGATACTGTGTGCTCTGGTGTTCAATGCATCTGTCATTGCTAATGTTGGTCACTTGCCCCCATCTCCCTCCTCACCTGGCTTAAAGGCTTACAGTTTTTATTTGAATATAGAGAGCAGCTTGTGTTTTCATTGGTATTTCTATGCTAGTGTTCAGTTTTCTGTTCTATCGATCTCTGTACATCCTTCTAATAGGAAAGCCCTTCCCTCTGGTTTTCTGTCCTCTTTATCCCCCCGCCTCTCCCCACCCCATTCCACATCCCCGGCCCCATAGAATTCCTAAGATGCTGCTGTTCCCATAAATATATTTACACAACATATATTTTAGTGATTTAGTACAGTTTTTTAGGATGTTCCTCCATGCTGACACCTGCATCACTGTTGAATTTCTTTCTACAGTTGTATGCATATTCCACATCTTGCTGATCCAGTCATTAGATGATGGACATTTGAGGTGTTATGCCTTTTCCTCTTGGGATAACGCTGCTGTGAGTACTCCTGTATAAATCTGGCATAAACAGATGTTTCCATTTCATTTAGGTAAATACTTGTATTCAGAATTACTGGGTCTGTTGGAGCTGTGTGTTTAACTTTCTCTAATCCTTACAATCAAAACTTGGGATTATATAGGTTTTGTTTGGTTTCTGCTTTGTTTTGAGATAGGGTGTCATAGGCCTGGCTGGCCTAGACACATGAACTCACAGAGATCTTCCTGCCTGCCTAACTTCCTAAGTTCTGGCATTAAAGGTGTGTGTCACCATGGCCACCTTGCCTTTTTTTTTTTTTTAATGACCACCCCATATTGCCCAACCACGACCCCTTGGAGACAGTCTAATAGCTCCGCACACCCGGAGATTCTCTTATGCAGTCCAGGCTGGCCTTGCACTGAGCACACATTCCTCCTGCCGTCCCTTCCCAAATGCTGGGGTGACAGGGCCTGCAGCACCATATCCGTTGACTTTGTTACATGTAGCCGTTTGTTACATGTTTTTGTTTTGTTTCTTGTGCTTGCTGTCTGTTCAGCCTTTTAAACCCTTTGTGTCTATGGTTTTCATCTGAAATTTGGAAGCTTTTCAGGCATAGCTCATTACCATATTTTCTCCATTTCCCTCCCTGTCCTGGGCTCCTTGAGCTTCCCTGGAGCCCACAAATTCTTCATTCCCATCCCAGTCTTCCCTTCTCTCTGTGTGTCTTCTGTGGGGTAATTTCCTTTGCTCTTTTATAATTCGTTTTATTTGTTTTGTTTTGTTTTATTTTGTTTTGTTTTGTTTTTTGCCATTGCTTCTACTTCTTTGTTGTTGTGGGTTTCCTTTTTCTTGTTTTGTTCGTTTGTTTTTTGAGACGGGGTCTCCTTCTCGATGCAGGCTGGCCCAGCCTTTTCTGTGGAACCCAGGTCAACAGCCTGGAAAGCACAGCGACTCCTCCGCCTGAACACTCAGCGTTGCCAGGTTACACTTTCTGCTTTCTTGCCTGTATCTGAAACTGGATGGTAGGCATTTTCAGTTTTGTTTTGATGAATCCTTAGGTTTTTGGGGTTCTTGTTACTGTGAAGCAAAGTCTCATGTAGGCCAGGATGACTTCAAAGGCACTAAGTATCCGAGAATAACATTAAACTTCTAATCCCCTTGCCTCCAATCCCAACCTGAGATTATAGACATGTACCACTTCCACCAGTTTGTGCAATGCTGAAGATGGAACCCAGGGCTTTGTATAATCTAGGTCAACAGTGTATCAGCTGAGCCTCAGCCCTTCCTCCTTCTCTTCCTCCTTCTTCAAATTTACATATTTTATTTTATTTTATGTATATGAGTGTTCTGCTTGCATATATGTGTTACACTGTGTGTGTGCCTGGTGCCCTTGGAGTTTAGAAAAGAGCATCAGCTCCCCTCGAACTGCAGTTATGGATGGTTGTGAGCCACCACGTAGGTGCTGGGGATCAAACCCAGCTCTTCTGCAAGAAGCTGCTGCTGCTGCTGCTGCTGCCGCTGCCTCCTCCTCCTCCCCCCTCCTCTTCCTCCTCCTCCTCCTCCTCCTCCTCCTCCTCTTCTTCTTCTTCTTCTTCTTCTTCTTCTTCTTCTTCTTCTTCTTCTTCTCCTTCTCCTTCTCCTTCTCCTCCTTCTCCTTCTCCTCCTCCTCCTCCTCCTCCTCCTCCTCTTCTTCTTCTTCTTCTTCTTCTTCTTCTTCTTCTTCTTCTTCTTCTTCTTCTTCTTCTTCTTCTCCTTCTCCTCCTTCTCCTTCTCCTCCTCCTCCTCCTCCCCCTCCCCCCTTTCCCTCCTCCTCTTCTTCCTTCTCCTTTTCCTCCTTCTCCTCCTTCTTTTTCTTCTAGATTTCCTCTCCCTTAACTCCTCCCAGATCTTCTGTACCTCTCCACTCACCCAAATCCATACCCTTTGTTGCTCTCTCTCATTAAAAAACAAACAGGCAGGCTGGTGAGATGGCTCAGTGGGTAAGAGCACCCGACTGCTCCTCCAAAGGTCCAGAGTTCAAATCCCAGCAACCACATGGTGGCTCACAACCATCCGCAACGAGACCTGGCGCCCTATTCTGGAGTGTCTGAAGACAGCTACATTTTACTTACATATAATAAATAAATCTTTAAAAAAAAAACAGGCATTTTTTAAAAATAAGACGGAAAGGCTTATAGCTGAGTTGCCATTTATTTTTGCAGTGTTGAGAGTATCTCCGGTAGCTTGAACATTAGTCAGTAGGGGCAAAGGCTCTGGGTAGACAGCAGCTCGACTTCTCTGTGCTCAGTGAGTTATATAGCTATCGCCTTCAGTAGGAGGGCCTCATCAGTTTGTGGGGAGAAACCAATAGGCTTGGTGGTAGCCTGTGTTGTTAGGGGGTTTCATGGACCCCTTTTGGCCAACGACATGATTAGATGTGACCCATTCCTGGGCCTGGGGCTTCCAGTGGAAGGCAAGAGATGTCTGGATGCAGCTTTATTCCCTCATTGCTTGGTGACTCCATTTAGATTTCTTTCATATATGCATATATTTTAAGAAGCCTCTACTGTGTTAGGTTTCTACAGGACCCCTTGAATGGCCCTTAATTTTAACTGTCTCTCTCCATATACCCTCCCTTGCCCCTCGTCCTTCCCCCTCTTGTTTGATTCTCCCATTCCAGTGCCCCCTCCCCCACCTCTATCTATTCTATTTCCCCTTCCCAGGGAGCATCCCTTATACACACACTCCAGGGATAGACATAATCTCTGTGGTCATATGGATTGTAGCCTGCTTATCCAAGTCTTAGCAGCCCTCATCTACATATAAGCAAATACATACCATATTTGTAGGGTGGTTTTTTGTTTTGTTTTGTTTTTGTTTGTTTGTTTTCGAGATAGGGTTTCTCTGTGTAGCCCTGGCTGTCCTGGAACTCACTTTGTAGACCAAGCTGGCCTCGAACTCAGAAATTCACCTGCCTCTGCCTCCTAAGTGCTGGGATTAAATGTGTGCACCACCACCGCCCGGCATATTTGTAGTTTTTGATCTAGGTTACTCCGGATGACTTTTTTCAAGCTCCACCCATTTACCTGAGACTCTCATGATATTACACTGTGTAAATGTTCCATATTCTCCTTACCCATTTATCCATTCACAGATATTTAGGCGGTTTGCAAGTTCTGACTATGATGAGCAGAGCCACAATGAATATGGTTGAGCAAGTGCCTCTGTAGCGGGATACAGAGTCCTTTGTTGTGCCCAGGAGTGATGTAGCTGGCTTTTGAGGTAGAGCTATTCCCAGCTTCCACCACCACAATTATTTACATTGTGGCTGTACAAGTTTGCACTCCCACCAGCAAAGGTCAGGTGTCCCCCTTACCCCACATCCTTGCCAGCATGGTGTTTTGTTGATCTTGGCCGTTCTGACTGGTGTACTATGAAATCTTAAAGTAGTTTTGGTTTGCATCTCACCAATGACTAAGAATGTTAAACATTTCTTTATATGTTTCTTGGCAAATTGTGTTTCATCTTTTGAGAATTCTGTTTAGATTTGTAAACAGTTTTTAATTGTGTTATTTTGTTTCTTGATGTCCAGAGATTTTTTTAAATTTTGTTTGGTTGTTTGGTTGGATTTTGTTGTTGTTATTGTTGTTGTTGTTGTTGCTGTTGCTGTTGTTGTTGTTGCTGGTGCTGGTGCTGGTAGTTGTTTTTAGTTCTTTATCTTAGATAGTAATCTTCTATTCGTGTACAATTGGTAAAGATTATTCCTCATTAAAATATTTTACATTTATTCATTTTATGGTATGTGTATTAGTGTTTTGCCTGCATGTATGACCTGTGCAGCACGTGTGTGACTGATACCCATGGGATTGGATCTCCTTGAACTGGAGTCACCTATGTTTGTGACCACTGTGTGTGTGTTGGGAACTGAACCAGGGTCATCTGGAAGGGCAGCCAGTGCTGCTAACCACTGAGCCATCTCCCCAGCCCCCATTCCTTATTTTTGTTATGTCTGGGTTATAAAAGTAGTATATATTCAAGTATCAAACAAACCCACTTGGTTATTAATAATCATGGAAGATTTTAAAAGAAGATTTAGTTATTTATTTTACATGTCTAAGTACATTGTTGCTGTCTACAGACACACCAGAAGAGGGCATTGGATCCCATTATAGATGGTTGTGAGCCACCATGTGGTTGCTAGGAATTGAACTTAGGACCTTTGGAAGAGCAGTCAGTGCTTTAACCACTGAGCCATCTCTCCAGCCTCATCATGGAAGGTTTTTTGGTTTGTTTTGGGGTTTTGTTTTTTTTTTGACCCAGAGTTCAGGTAAACTTTTGATGTTTTCTGAGGTTGTTAGGTTCTTCAGAGTAATAGCATCAGCAGAGGGGTGGCGAGAGCATGAGGAGCCAAGTCCTACAGGTAGAGAAGCTGAGAGGCCCCTCAGCCTGCTGCTTGTAATCTGGCAGTTCAGGAAGCCAGCCATAGAGTTCAGTCTGAGTCTGAAGGCCTGAGGACCAGGTAGGCACTGTGCAAGCTGGAGATGAGATGTACTAAGCTCAGGCAGTGTGTTAGTCAGTATTCTGTTTTTCAACTTGACACAAATCATATGGAAAGAAGGAACCTCAACAGAGAAGATGCCGACATCAGGTTGCCCTGTGGACAAGCCTGTGGTATATTTTCTTGATTGATGATTGATATGGGAGGGTCCAGCTCAATGTGGTGGTGAGTGGGGGTGCCACCCCTGGGTAGGAAGCAGGCTAAGTGAGCCTGAAAATAGCAGGCAGCATCCCTCTGCGGTCTCTGCATCTGTTCCTGCCTCCTGGTTCCTGCCTTGAGCTCCTATCCCGATGTTCTTCTATGATGAACTCTGATCAGGATATTGAAGCCAAATAAGCTCTTTTCTCCCCATGTTGTTTGTGGCCAGGGTCTTTATCATAGCACTAGAGAACTAATTAGGACAGATAGGCAGGCAACGAAGGGAGAGATCCCTCTTCTACTGTCTCTCACCCATTCAGGCCCTCACAGGACTGAAGGAAGTCCATTCACATCAGGAAGGAGAAAGCATACGGCTGAGAGGCTCAGTCAGAGCATTAAACTCTGTCAGCTGTGATGCCACATATCCACCACTCAGGAGACCAAGGCAGAAATATCAAGAGTTCAAAGCCAGCCTGGGCTACATACTGAGAGTCTGTCTCAGGGGAGTAAAATGATGATCTCAGCCATAAATACTCCTACTAATTTACCTTGAAATAATATCTACACTGGATACGCCATGTCTAGGCAAGCTGACACACAAAAGTAATGGATCACATACCTTTCTACTGAGGGTGCAGTACTGTGCTGGGGTTCAGTTCGTAAAGTACTTACCATGCAAGTGGGATCTGAGTTTAAATCTCGCTGTCAGTTAGGGGAGTACAACCGTAGTCCCAGAGCTAGGGAGACAAAGCCAGGCAGATCTCTAAGGCATGCTGGCCAGCTAGCCCTGCCATCCATGAGCTGCAGGTCCAATGAGAGACCCTGTCTCAAAAACTAAGATGGAGAGCAATTGAGGAAGAGGTCCCATGTTAATTGCTGGTCTCCGTGTGCACCTGCAGGCAAATAGGCACACAGGCAGATGTATACACACATGGGCAAGAAAATATGCTAAGGGTCTCCAGTTGCTGTGGATGTCCACTGGCACAAGACTTGACTTTCTTTTTCTGGTACTATTTACAGCTCCCATGCCCTAAGACAGCCATATTCCCACCAAAATGTCAAGATGGACACCAGCTAGCGGTCATGCTGAGCACCCCAGTTTTCTGCAGTCTCTTCTTCCTATTTTGAGAGCCCATTTATAAGAGTGTCGATTCTATTTACACAGAATTTCTCTCTGATGGCTTGGGCCTCTGTGTTGAAGAAGACAGCTATATAAACTCAAGTGTGAGAACTATACAGGTCTATATCCCTACCAACAGCAGCCTAGAAAGGGTCTGTGGGATATATACTATATGTCCTTACGGAACCTGACTTGGTGGGCAGCCATGCGTTTCTCCACAGACCCCCTCCTCTGCTCTCATTATAGAGAACAGCCTGGACAAAAACTTCTGGTTGGAAGCAGACTCCTTCCTCGGAGGTGTTTGATATTGTTGACCATCTGGTCTTCCACACGATCTCTTGAACTACCAAGTGACAGTAGGTCACACTGCCCCCAAGGAGAGTAGCCCACCTGTTCACCTGCTCTTACCTGTGGGTAAGAATCAGAGGTTAAGCCGGGCGTGGTGGTGCACGCCTTTAATCCCAGCACTTGGGAGGCAGAGGCAGGCGGATTTCTGAGTTCGAGGCCAGCCTGGTCTACAGAGTGAGTTCCAGGACAGCCAGAGCTACACAGAGAAACCCTGTCTCGAAAAACAAAAAACAAAACAAAACAAAAAAAGAATCAGAGGTTAATGTTAACACTGGGGGTGGGAGTGGTGGGGGTGGGGTGGGAGTGGGGGAGGAGGGTGGCATCTCCAGTTGACTTGTAAATCAAAGCAGAGAAAAAACAAAGCAAGCAGGTGATTGTGTGTTGTGGGGTGCAGAGGATGTTTCCTCTGTTGAGTAGTTTGGGGGTAGAGATGGGGTGGGGGCAGAAGCCGAGTCTTCAGGCTGGGCTAATAGAGGGTTTTCATTCTGCATTTGTGTGGTTCTGGCACTGGGATCTGACACATCTGTCTGGGTTTCTGTTGCCTTGGAACAGACCAGATGCATGCCAAGGACAGAGCTCCACACCATAACCTCTGTCCCACCTCGGTGTGTGTGTGCGTGTGCGTGTGTGTGTGTGTGTGCAGCGGAATAGGCGCCCTGAGAAGGAGCTTGTACGGAAAGAGGGATCAGAGTGTGCGAATAAATGAGCACAAAGGGAAGCAGCTAGGCGGGAGATTTTTAAACACAATTTGTGGCTTGATTCGGGAATGGGTATGAGGAGAGGGCGACAGACAGAAGAATACGAAGGTCTCCACCCACAGAGGTCCCAGAACCAAGTATAAAAGGAGACGTTGTAATCAGAGAGCCAGCCGGCTCCATCTGACTCAGACTGCGGCTGAGGGGTGGGACGAAGGACTAGAAGGTTCGGCTGCAGCGGGCTCCTCTTCTGCAGGTCCCCCACCGCCACCGCCCCAGTACCCCCCGCCGCTTCCACCTCCACTGTTAGAGTGACGCGGTCGGTTCGGACGCTGTGGGTAGGGAAGGCAGCCATCAAGCTCCCCACAACGAGGCAGGATGGTGTGAGCTCAAGCGCCCTGCATTTGCTGGGGCAGCGGTGGCAACACTTGGTTATTCAAGGCTGGAATTCAAATGAGGCTGGCATGGCTCCAAGTCTCAGGGCTTAGGAGAGAGAGGCACATTAACAATTCATCAAGATCAGCCTTGCGTGGGCTCAGACTCCCCCATCTGCATCCCTCCCTCTGTCACTGATTTGGGGCGGCGCGGGGGGGGGGCGCTCTTCTAGAAACACTTCGTCTGTCAGTCTGTGAGCAGGGGTGGGGGTGGGGGGCCTGAAGTTAGGCAGATTTTTCTCATCACATGATGGGGGACCTGTATCATGTGATGGCTCCGGTGATGTTGGAGGCGGCATGTGACTCCCAGGGCTACGTGGGCTCAAAAACAATTTAAATACAAAAACACACGCAGGTTCCCCTCCTTCCCTTTGCCTTTTGGTCTGGCTCTCTCTCTACCTTTGCGTTGGTGCCTGACCGAATGGAAAACCCTTCTTCGTTTTGCAGCCTGTGAGCTCCGGGTACCTGGAGACCAGGCCCCTGTGCTGCCCCCACCCCAGGAGCCGTCCCCCCCATCATTCTGCAGTCCTCTGACTATCAGCCTGGTAAGTTACTGAACACTTTAACAATTATCTGGGAAGCTGTCTTCAACTGTCTCATTAACATGCACAGGACACCCTCCCAGGGTAGGGTAGAAGGGAGCTGGGGGGGGAGTGGGGAGCACCCGAGGCTCTGGGGAGCTAAGCTCTGGGCCCTGTCCTGCGAAGCTGGGTTCTGCTGGGTGGACCAAGCAACTGCGTGTCTCCTCCTGTCCCCAGTCTGTCTCCTGCCACTCTTCTTCTTCCTCCTCTAAGCCTCTCCACCTCTCATCCTGTTCTTCTCTGCCCCTTTTCATGAGCCCCCTTCCCCCTCCCTCCTCTCTCTCTCTCTCTCTCTTTCCCTCTCTCTCTTTCTCTCTCCCTCTCTCTCTCCCTCCCTCTCTCTCTTTCTCTCTCCCTCTCTTTCTGCGCCGCACCTCTCATCTTGTTTTTAAAATCTTTTTTGTTTGTTTGTTTTTGTTTTGGATACCTAGATTGTATATCGTTTGTGCCCAGGAACGAAGAGGCCAGGACTTGGTCATTGGGGATGTCCTAAGGTCCCTTGTCAGCTTTTTCTTCACCCAGATGATGTTGCCATTGGGTTTGTCTGAAAAGGTTATCTGTTAACCCCAGATGCCAACCCAGCTGGGCTCATCAGGTGACAGGAGGCAGGGTGACAGCCATCAGGAGGCAAATCTCTACGACCTCCAAATATTTGATTTTGAGGGAGACATCAAGGCAGCAGGCAGGGCCAGAGTCTCAGGTGCCACACACAGGGCGGCTCACGGAGCTTGCTGTGAGTCTGAGGGCACACCTTTGCACATGGAGGCAGAGTTGGCTGAGAAACTGGCCTTGGGGGAAGCTGCTGTGAATCCCATGAGAATCCCATCATGGCGACCTTTGTAGGCACAAGGTAAGTGGGTAGGTGCAGACCTGCAGCTTTCTGTTCAGTAAGAAAGAACTCCCTGTCAGCTCAGAAAGAGAGTGTCACCTTTAGCCCCTCAGGGAAACCGAGGCACAGAATGATCCGTTAGCTTACTTGCTTAAGGTCACACAACTAGTAAATGACCAGGTGGGATTTGGGCCCCAGGACTTTCTACCTAGGGCCTACACAGTTAACCATCATGATAACCTGCTAAAAAACAGAAAACAAAACAAAACAAAACAAAACAAAACCAAACCAAAAAACCAAAAAACAAAACAAAACCAGCCAACAGTTACCATGCAACAGGTACCATGCAGGCTTGAGGCTGAATTAGTGCACAAATAGAAACACCCTGTTCTTACACAGATTAAGCAAGTCACTGCATAAAGCATTCTGTTGTTTCAGACCAGGCTATTTGCTAAGAAATGAAATAACAGGGTACCCGGAAAATATAGAAGACCGATTTCAGGCGAGAAGTGGGGATAGATGAAATGTGGTCAGAGGTGGCCTTGGTAATATGTGATCTAAGTCAGAGTGAGCAAGAAGAAAGTCAAGAAGAGCTCTCCAACCAGAGGAAGAGGCAGGGGCAAAGGCCTGGCTAGGGGACCAAGTCAGTCTCATGAGAAACCTGTAGACTGAGCAGGGTGCATGGATGTGCCGGTGCCAGTTGGGGTGTTCCTGATGGCAAAGGGCTCTGTTGTAGACCTGCTTGGGGGGGGGGGTCTTAGGTCTCATCCCAGGGTTGATGAGCCACCATGGAAGGTGAAAGTGGGGAACTGGATTCTCAGCATGAGAAAAAACCTCCATGAAACGAACCAGTGTGTGTTGGGTTGCAAACCACCTCCAAAGTGGTAGCTTACAAATAGGATCGTTTGTAGCTCTTTGTTCTGGGAGTCAGCCACTGCAGCTGGCACGGCAGGGGCAGCACTGCACTTGGCAGGACTGGCTTGTCCAACTAGGTCTCCAGTAGGCTGGCTGGGAGTAGAGGTCGTGATCAGGGACTGGTGGATGCGGGGGCACTGAATGATCAGGCCTCTACCCGTGCATCTCGGATGATGCAGAGACTGGTGGGGAAAATTGACTGCTGCGTGCTTAGCCTGAAACAGGACATCTGTGTCACTCCCTCCAAGGCCCAGTGGGTGGGAAGGAGCTAGAGGATGGTGGGGGTGCTATGATATGCTATCATCTGGATATGGCGTGGCCCTTGCAGTTGTAAGCACACAGCAACTGTGACTGGATAAGATGTATGCAAACAGCACACACACACACACACACAGAGGACATGAAAATAGAATGGGGTGAGCTGGGAAAAAGAAGGGGTCAGAGGAAATGGGATAAGGAGTGGATAAGAATACAACACATTATATACATGTATGAAACTCTCAAAAAATAAAGCAGAAAAAAAAATAAATAAATTGTCTGGTCTGTGCATCTCCATATCCAGTCTTCATGAGATGGCTAGATCCCAGCAGCAGCCAGAGAGGGAAACCTCAAACTGCAGCCATTCTCAAACAGCTACCTGCGCTACTGCTGCTGCCGCTGCCCCATTGGCCTAAACAAATTAGAGTCAGGACCGGAGTGGAGATGTACTCCTTGACTGGGGAACTTACAAAATACTATGCCTATTTATTTTCCAGACTGACTACATGAATTCAAGCAGATAAGCTGGGGGCTGGGGAGATGCCTCAGTCAACAAGTGCCTGCCTCACAAGCCTAAGGGCCCAAGTTCAGATCCTCAGAGCCTGTGTAAAGAACCGGGGTTGATGACACACTCCTATGACCCCAGCTCTGGAGGATGGCAGGGGAGTGGGGTGTGGGTGGGGTACAGACAGACAGATGCCTCGATCTCATTGGCCAACGAGTCCAGCTGAATGAATGGATGAGCTTCAGGCTCAGTGAGAAACTTTGTCCAAAAGTTAAAGGTGGAGAGTGATCAAGGTAACACACCCAACAGGATCCACGTGCGTGTACACCTGTAAGCACACACACACATATGCTCATGCACGCTCACATATACACACACATGCCTCTATAATATTGGGAGGAACAGAAGCCCAGAGGTACCATGAAGCCATTTTGTGCATAGGGATGAACTTATCCTGGTCATGCAGTGTTTTATGCTTAGAACAAACAAGGGTCTGTGTACTTGATTGGTAAAGCTCTTAGAGGTCTAGGGTGAGATGGACGTAGCCCTGCAAGGTCTCCTCTTCTCACTATTATTGAGAATGTCCAAGGATCTTTTTGAGATGTTTCCCTAAAATGAAATTGAATCCAGATAGAACTCAGTTTGCTTCTATTTTCATACCAGAACAGCATACACAAAGGTCCTGGGGCACAAAGAACGTTGGCTTTAGGGGGTGGGAATAGGGAAAGGACAGAGGCAGTTTAGTGTAGGAGCCATGCAGCTAGTGGTATGTGATTGAGATACAGGTCATCTTGAAGAGGGAGAAGCGAGTGTGCTAAAGCAGGTAGTGAGGGTCGCAGGGTAAAATGAGTAGGAAGAGCAGAGAGGCGTGCTTAAAGTCTGCACTTGTCTCCAGGAACACTTAGCTGCTTGGGACCAAGTATCTGGTAGAGGACAGTCAGGTTGAAAAATCTCACAGAGGGAGGAGAGAGAGAGAGAGAGAGAGAGAGAGAGAGAGAGAGAGAGAGAGAGAGAGAGAGAGAGAGAGAGAGAGAGAGAGAGAGAGTTGAAACGAATCGAAGAGTCGACAAGACCAGAGCAAGGACACGAGCAGGAAGGAGTGAAGTGACAGGGAATGAGGAAGTTCTCAAAGCAGTAGCAGCTACAGTGGGGGAAAGAGCTACACTATCCCCCTGCCTCAGCTTTCTGAGTGCTAGAATTATAGGCATACACCACCACATCCAACCCCAAATGACTGAGTTTTACCACATACCCTCCTGGGAGTACCAACTGAGTCTTCAGTCACCTGCACACTTGCTTTAGGCTGGCTTCCAGGCCCACCCAGGCCTTCTGCACCCCGCTGCAGTTTAACAAGAAGCTCGGGTGATTCATAAACACACGGAAGCTTGAGAACCGTGGGTCTGGGTTGTCGCTGGGAAAAACTGGTGCTATTCTGAGCAAGATAAGAGTGTGAATCCCAGCTCCCACACTCCTTATTTTTTACTCTCCTTTCAACTGAGGTCTTGATTTAGCCAGTGTTTCTTCCTTTGCTTGCCCCAGGATTTTGTTTTATATTTTATTACTCAAAATTAAAAACATGTACATATAGATAATATAGTAAACCCCACACAATCATCTTCAATAATTTTCAGTTCAAAGGCAATCCTTTTTACCCCACACCACCCCTCTCAGCCAAGACTATCTGAACTCAAATCTTAGGTACGATATAATTTTGCATATAGAGTTTTTTGGGGGGGTAGTTTTGCTTTTGTTTTTGTCTTGTACTTTTGTTTTGGGACTGAGTCTCACTGTGTAGCCCTAGCTGACCTAGAACTTACTATGTAGACCAGACTGGCCTCAAACTCACAGAGATCTACTTGCCTCTGCTTCTAAAAAGTGCTGGGATTAAAGCTATGGCTACCACACTCAGCCATACATACAAATCCATAACTGTCTCTCTTTTTAATCTCTTTAAAGATTTGTTTTCATTTCAGTTCTAAAATTGAGCTTAGGCCTTTCACAAGCTAGGCAGGCACCTATAGCTATAGCTATAGTGACCATAGGAAGTTATAGTCACTGTGGAACTATGCCTCCAGCTCCAAGGACTGCTCCACCTCCTTTAAACATAACTATTATGACATCACCATGTCCCCCCAAATCAAAAGTAAGTCCCTATCCTGAGCTGCCCAGTTAGTGCATACACGGTGGCAATTGTCATCTGTCATTTAATCTGTTATCAGTTTGAACATTTAAATAAGCCCCTAGGTAGCAACTAGTTAATATACCTCTTACCACCTTCTTTATTCATTGATTGCTTCTTTTTTTTTTTTAGAATTAATTTTTTATTAGGTATTTTCCTCATTTACATTTCCAATGCTATCCAAAATGTCCCCAATACACTCCCCCCCACACTCCCCTACCCACCCACTCCCACTTTTTGGCCCTGGCGTTACCCTGTACTGGGGCATATAAAGTTTGCATGTCCAATGGGCCTCTCTTTCCAGTGGTGGCCGACTAGGCCATCTTTTGATACATATGCAGCTAGAGTCAAGAGCTCCAGGGTACTGGTTAGTTCATAATGTTGTTCCTCCTATAGGGTTGCAGATCCCTTTAGCTCCTTGGGTACTTTCTCTAGCTCCTCCATTGGGGGCCCTGTGATCCATCCAATAGCTGACTGTGAGCATCCAACTTCTTTTTTTTTTTTCTTAGAATTTTGTGTTAATAACATTGCTTGACCCAGCTGGGCATGCCTTTAATTCCAGAACTCAGGAAGCAGGGGCAGGTGAATCTCTGAGTTTGAGGCCAGCCTGGTCTACAGAGTGAGTTCCTGGACAGCCAGGGCTACGCAAGAGAAACTCTGTCCTTGAAAAAAGAAAGCGGGGGCGGGGTGGGTGGGGGAGCAGGAGGGAGAACGAGAAAGGAAGAGGGAAAGGAAAAGATCATTTATTTATTTTTTTAAAGAGTTATTTATTTATATGTAAGTACACTGTAGCTGTCTTCAGACACTCCAGAAGAGGGAGTCAGATCTTGTTACGGATGGTTGTGAGCCACCATGTGGTTGTTGGGATTTGAACTCCGGACCTTCGGAAGAGAAGTCGGGTGCTCTTACCCACTGAGCCATCTCACCAGCCCGGAAAAGATCATTTAAAAAAATCTCGTGGCTCAATTTAGACTTGGTCGATCATGGTGTCATCTAATAGATTCATCTGTCATATATATATATATATATATATATATATATATATATATATATTTCTAAACTAGTAATGAGTTATAAAGGGAATACTTTCAAAGAGATATTTCAAAGAGGTATAAGTCTGGAGTGCCGGAGTGGTGGCTCAGTGGTTAAGAGCGTGGCTGCATTTCCAGAAGCCTCCGTTCTGATTCCTAGCATTCACGTGGTAGTTCATTTGCTTCCAACGTCAGTTTTAGGTGACCAGATGCCCTTTTCTGGACTCCTTGAGTACTGCACACATTGGTGTATATACACACTTGTAGGCAAACGTTCATACACATAAAATAAAAAGAAACAAATCCTTTTTTTTTTAAAGAAGAGAAATGACAATACCTTCAAATGAGGCCTACCAGAATACATCCAAAGTATAGCATGCAGCCTGAAGCTGCAGAAGGCTGTGTTACAGCCAGTGCCCCACCAAGGAGCTCTCCCTGTGTCACAGCCAGTGCCCCACCAAGGAGCTCTCCCTGTGTCACAGCCAGCGCCCCACCAAGGAGCTCTCCCTGTGTCACAGCCAATGCCCCACCAAGGAGCTCTCCCTGTGTTACAGCCAGTGCCCCACCAAGGAGCTCTCCCTGTGTTACAGTCAGCGCCCCACCAAGGAGCTCTCCCACAACACCACATCTCCTCCCCAGCAGCTACTGTCTTGACTTTTGTAATAATATTTCTGCCTTCTTTATGGTTTTACCACCTACGTGTAATCCTAAGGAATATCTTATTTAACTCCTTCTAACCTTTGTCTGACTCTGATGTAGGTGTACGGTCTCTCTGTTTACTATTTTGTGAGGTTTGTCCATGTTGATGAGATTATTTGTAAAATCTGTACATATCCATCGGTGACAGATTCCAGCTGATCATCTATCTGTTCTCGATTGGCATTTGGAATGTTCCCCCCCAGTTTCCTGCTCTAGTGGATAACTCAACTGTGCACATTCTGAGTGTGTTTCGTGTTGTACCTGTGGAAGAATGCCTGCAGGTTGTGTGTGTACAGGGAGAAGTCCTGGATCCTAGAACAAGCCTCGGCCCCCCTATGCTAGCGAGAGTCAAATTGCTCTGCCAGGAGCAGAGAGCTTTCCAGGTCTTACACCTTTTAATCTCGTTTTCTCTTGATTCCTTACACCAGCTAAGGCTTCTAATAAAATAACAGAAACAAAAACAATTATCCTTGTTTCCAGACTTCAAAGGCAAAGAGCACGGTTATATGGCATGGCTACCCAAGGGTTTGCTTGTTGGAAGAAGTTTTATTATTTCTTGTCAGATTCAGAAAATTCCTCTGTTGCTCTGAATTTTCTTTTTATCACAATTTTTTTTCTTTAGCTTGTCAAATGGCTTTTTCTTTGTCTTTTGAAATTCTAACATGATTTCTCCACTTTGCTCTCTTAGGGTAGCGAGTGAGGTTTAACTCTCAGATGCTAGGTGGGAGGGAGTTCTTGAGGTGGTCTCAGATTTCCCATGATCACGCAGCATCCTTTTCTGTAACCAGATTTATCGTAGCTATACTATATCCCTAGATTTGAATTGGTCTACAAGAATATAATATCTTACTCTGTGTTGAGGAGAGGAATATTTCTGTAATTTCTCTCTTCACCATCTTACCAGATTTGGGTAAGAAGCTTGTACCACATTGAGATAGTGCATTAGAAAAATTCCATGTTGTCTTATAGTTTCCTTGAAGGACTTTGGATTAGGTTAGTAGGTTTCTTCCATGAATATTGAAAAGACTTTGCTAGTCAAGGAGTCTAGCAAGATGGCTCGCTAGTTAAGAGAAATCACTGCTCTTGTACAGGGGCAGACCTTGGTTGCCAGTGCCCACATGGTACAACTGCAACTCTAGTTCTAGGTGACTGGCACCCTTCCTGGCCTCTGCAGGATGCTGTGTGCACATGCACTCCTGCAGGCTTTCATGCATACACATATGGTTAAAATAAATAAATCTTAAAAAAAAAAAAACATGTGTGACTGAAGTGTTAGAATTTAGAGTGCACTTCACAGGAAAGTTACAAATACGGAGTCACTGTGTTTGATGAGGTTTTTTTCCCTCGACATTTGCCCATCATGTTGTCATTATCAATTTTATCTTCACAAAGTTGTCATAATATTTTACTACCTTTCAGTATCTATAGGCTTGGGCATCCTTTTACCTCGTCTGTATTTTTCTTTCCCCCGTTTTTCACAGAGCATCTATGCCTTTTCCCCTTAAATTGTTCAAAGAACCAACTTTTAAAAAAATTAAATGACAAAGAATTGGTTTCATTATACTTTATGGTTTTTTTAAACAAGATTTGTTTTTGTTCTAAGAGCCTATTCTTGTGCTGGCAAGATGGCTCAAATGGTAAGGTACAAGCATCAAGTCTGACAGCCTGAGTCTGATCCCTAGGACCCAAAAGGTAGAAGGAGAAAACTGGTTCCTGCAAACTGTCCTCTGCCCTCCACGTCATGACACGTCCGCGCTCACGTCCATACACACACATCAAACGCACTGATAACAGTCAATAAAGATGAGAGGACTTGCTTCCGCTTATTATATTCCTGCTTCCTACTTTAGTAATCTCCTGATGTTAATATTTATTACCTTCTAGTTCTTTGAGGTCTTCTTCCTTGGGTGTGTGTGTGTGTGTGTGTGTGTGTGTGTGTGTGTGTTTGCTTTTGCTTTTGAGACAGGGTCTTACTGTTGAGACCAGGCTAGCCTGGACCTCACAGAGATCTGCATGCCTCTGCCTCCCGAGTGTTAGGATTAAAAATATACACCACCATGCCTGGCTTGAGTTTACCTTGCTATTTTCTTACAAAACTTTCTGATGTGAGTGCTTGGTTGTTTGATTCTTTCATCTTTTTTTCTTTCTGGTATAGCTCTATAGAATTGGAAATTCCTCTCTGAGCATGACTTTACTGGACCCTAGACTTTGGCATATAATTTTTATTATCATTGACTTAAAAATGTCTTATCATTTCCACCAGGAAAATTATTTGCAACGTATTCTTCCTAAAACACTAAGGGAGATGGTTCTTCTCTTTTTGTTTTTCACTGTTGACTATTGTCGGAGAACACACCCATTCTTTAATATTTGTTGAGAAATTCTTTTTGACCCAGGGTATGATAATTTTGGGTAAAATTTCCATGTATACTTTAAAGACAATGGATTTTGGAAATTAGGGCATTAAAGTCTTTTTTTCAAGTTGTTTTATTTTGTTATTTTGTGTGTATGGATGTTTTGCTTGTTTATATGTCTGTGTACTGAATGCATGTAATGCCCAGGAAGACCAGAAGAGGGCATCAGGTGCCCTAGAACTGGAGTTACAGATAAGCTGCAGGTGGATGCTGGGAATTGTACCCAGGTCATCTGGACAAGCAGCCACCTCTCCAATCCCGTGATTCAAAGTTTATTTAAGTGAATCATATTGTATAAGTCTATAAGAATTTTTGTGTGCTTGTTTTCTCTGGATGGAAAGAAATCCAATAATATCTTTCTATAATTATAGAAGTAATATATATTCACATATTATCTATTAATTATTTATTATATATAATTATTTCATATTTTATATTATACATACTACATATATGTAATTATGGAGATAATATAAACATGTCATCTTTATAATTTTAGGAACATGTTTTATATTATATATTATTTCTATGGTTGTAAAAGAATGTATCTTTTGGTCCTTATGTTATCTTATTCCAATTTTATTCTCATTTTCATTTATTTTATTTTAGTGTTGTGTTTTACCTGCATGTATGCTTGTTCACCATGTCTGTGAATCAGTGATTCTTTTTTTAAAAGTTAAGAGGTGGGGCAGGGGGACCCACCCCCATGTAGGTCTCAGGAACTGAATTCAGGTCATCAGCTTTTACCTGCTGAGCCACCTCCCCGTTCTGGCTCACTGTTTCTCAAACCTGTCTGCCGTGGGTGCCAGAAGTTGTCCTATTACATTCTGAAGCCCAATGTGACGCACACCTGTAAGTCCAGCACTCAGGCAGCTAAGGCAAGATTGAAATCATCCTAGGCTACATAGTGAGGCTCTATCATCATCAAGAACAGAAATGAAAGATAAAATAGACAGAAATATAGTCTGTGCTAATGTGAAAACGCTGTGCCATTTGTGTGATTTCAGCACTTAGAAATTTGGGATCTGGGGTAAAGGGCTGAAGCAAATCCCTCAGTGATAACAAGGACCCATTGCATTAGTATGATAGAAATATGAGTAGCTCCTATAAGCCAGTGTACCATGACAAATGGTCACCTTGTGGCTATCACACACAGGATGTGTGGCTCTGGGCTTGTCTTCCTGTTGTCATGTCCTTACTTGTCTGGTCTTCAGATAGGCCTGCTAAGAAGAAGGAGCTATCTCTGACTATTATCTCCCACTATCTTCCACTATCTCCCACTATCTCCTGTGGTCAGTTCAAGAGTTGTGCTGTAGGCCTTTGATTTTTCTCTGTGTTTGTGCTGTATTCAAGGTTCTTACTGGGCTCATCTGTTTGCATGTGCCAGCCACTAATCCAGATGCTTTGCCTGGTTGTATATCCAGTTCTAACCAGGGGTGTTCATTTTGTGTAAAGGGGGAAGGGATGCATATAATATGAAAGTCAGTTCTGGTACCTTCCATCATTCTCCATTTTACTTTTTGAAATGGTGTCTCTCATTGAATGGGGATCTTCCTGTTGGCCTAGACTTCTCGGTTAACAAGTCTTTAGGACCCTCCTGTCTTCATTTAATAGAATCACAACCATGAACTTTTTGTAGGCTCTGAGGACCCTACCTCAGATTCTTACGCTTGCTCAGCAAGTGCCTCACCCACTGAGAAATCTTCCCAGCCCAAAGGTTTTGACATTGAGACACAACATTGTCATCTACAAATGTGTTGAACCTTGCTTTTAGCTATCCCAGGACACATGCAGCATACGGACCACAGGTTAGACATCCCTCCATAGCCCTCGACAGCAATTTAATTTTTTGTCTGTTTCCTGTGTTAGTCATGGTGGATCATGCTAGGGACTGCTTTCCCATCTCCAGCCCTAGTTATTTGTTAAATACATGACTTTACCTCCAACATATTGTGATACACAAGTTATTATTTCCATCTGACTGGGGAAGCAGCTGAGGCTCCTGGTGGTTAAATGATGGAGTGAGTGAGACAGACTATCCTGTGGATGTGAGATGCAATGTCCAATGGACAAGAGATGCAAATATACTCAGCAGGTTCCAGAGCGGATCCACCAGCGTACAGAACGGAAATAATGGACCTGCTGTATATTTATATAATCCACACAGCCCCATTCATAAAGCCTTCTATACTCTTTTAAATGACGATTTATTTCTTTTTATTTGTGTGTAGGAGAGTCTCATCTACATGTATGTATGTGCACCATATGCGTACAATGCCCCTGGGATCCTGACGAGGATGTCAGAGCTCCTGGAACTGGAGTTACGGACAGTTGTGAATCACCATGTATGTGCTGTGAATTGAACCTAGGTCCTCTGAAAGAGTAGACAGTGGACTTAACCCCTAATTCATCTCTCCACCCCTCCCCACCCCCAAGAGACTTCTTAATTATTATCAGAGCTAACGAAAGAGTCTTGTTGCTGGGCAGCACACCTTTAATGGCTGCACTTGGGAGACAGAAAAAGGCAGGTGGATTTCTGAGTTCAAAGCCAGCCTGGCTAACAGAGTGAGTTCTAGGACAGCCAGGGCTACACAGAGAAACCCTGACTCAAAACAAAACAAATGAACAAATAATTTTTAAAACCAGTCTTTTTCACTGTGGTAGGATTGTATTTTGTATGTCTTTATTAAGCAATGCTCTATGTTTTGGAGTTAGGGAATTTAGAAACTTCTATTGTTGTGGGTCTCTCTCTCTCTCTCTCTCTCTCTCTCTCTCTCTCTCTCTCTCTCAGTAAGTAAACCAGAGAGGGTAAAACAGAATATATTCTTCTTGTCTCATGAAGTTAACTAGCGACTATAATAGAGTTAATTCTGTTCCCCTACTGCCTGAGAAGAACATTAGGAGGTAAGGAATTGCCTATTCATTGAGGCACACGTCAATAAGCAGAGCCGAGTAATGAGAGGCTGGGGAGCAGTCAGATAGTGGAGTAGATTCGTTCTGTTTTACTGGGATTCTTAATAACTCAGCTGTCACTCTAGGCATCTTCACACTTTTGTATGGAGATGGGAAAGAAATGAAATCTGGGCTGATACTGCAGCCAAGGTAACAACCATGGATGTGCCTGGACAGACACTGCTCTCAAATGGGATGATAAAGGGCGTGTTGACGTCCACAGGACGATAAAAAGAGAAACAGCTGAGAAAATGTTCCAGATGTGGGAAACCAGGTAGCCACAGGGGTAGAAGTCCAGTTCTCTGGGCAGAACAGGTCCTGTGTTACCACATGGCCCTGCCGGGGAAATCTGTAAGAACAAAGACAAAACATGGATGGAAGAAGAGAAGTACCCACAGGAGGAGGGATGAAGGAGAACACAGTAGGAGGCCAGCTCACCCAGCTTTAAGAGTTCACGAGGGGGTTGACCAGATGGCCCTGCCCATAAGTGTGCCTACCATCAAGAGTAAGGGCTGGAGTTAGCCTGAGGGATCCATTTGGTGGAAGGAAAGAACAACTCCAGGAGCTTGTCCTCTGATCTCTGTACATGTGCCCATCTCTGCCTCCTACCTCGCTAATGCTGAATGTTCAGGTGTGTGCCACCATGGCAACTTCTTCTGTGGATTCTGGGGCTGAACTGAGGTCTACTTGCTCATGCAGCTAGGGTTTTATTAGCTGAGCCATCTCCTTAGCTCCAGACTTTATCTTTTAAGTCAGTGTTTCTAAAATGGAATCAACCAACGTGTCTGTAAAAGCGACCCATAGATTTGCAGTTTCTGTGGCAAAAGTAGTGAAAAAGTCACCTGCTTAAGCATTTCATAAGTCTGAAATGGCCAAGAAAATAAAGATTTACTGCATACTGCTGTTAATTGGGTTCACGATGGTCAGTCTTTAACAGGTTATAGCTAGAATTCAGTTAGTAGAACACAGTCTGTCTCAGCCCTATCATTTGCATACCATTGTTTATTCATGTAAAATTTGCTTTTTGTTACTACTATGTTGTGTTGTGACTCTGATTAACAAAAATAGATTAATGACTAAAATGTGGTTCACTGGAGTGTAAGAGCAATGATAAAAATAGTCCCAGCCATTGCTGCAGAGGCTTAATGAGAGAACAGGACTTCCAGATCATCTGTGGTGCGATGAATTCACCAGCGTGGCTGGTGGGGAAAGTGTGAATGGGAAAGGCGGCTGTGGAGATCTGGAAATTGGATTTCACTGAACAAGAGATTGCCTGCACCGGATCTTCCATTAGCAACTTTGTCAGGTTGCTGCGTGACTCGGCCAGAGATTTCACATCATTTCCAAAATGGAATTACCTGGGCGACCAACCAGTGTTCTTTAGCCACATGCAATATAAGCTGGGGTTGGATCTCAGTGGTTCAGAGCTTCCCTGACTCGTGTGATCACAGCTGTGGGGGTCTGTCCCTGGATTTAAAAGTGTTGAGTTCCTAGTTTAGTAATCACTCAGCTTTAAAACACAATTTAATTAATTGAGTTTATTTTTTATTGCGTATTTATTTGTTTTATGTGTGTGTGCGCACATGCACACGTGCGCATACATATGCCACAATGCCCATGCAGAGGTCAGAGCACAACCTGAGGGAGTTTTCTCTCCTTCTACCACGTGGGTCTCAGAGATTAACTCGGGTCCCTCTTGGTGGCAAGTGTCCTTACCTGCTGAGTCATCTCCTGGTTCTCATTTTCATTTTTACTGAAGAAACAACAGTACAAAGCCAGGGCATGGTGGGCACAGTGGGCTTGGTGGACACGGTGACAGAAGCCTTTGATTCTAATCCTCTGAAGCAGCGGCAGTCTAGGTTCTAGGCCAGTCGGGGCTGCATAGTGAATTCTTGTCTCAAAACAAAATATCCAGCAGTGCTGGGGGAGGGCTCAGTGGATAAAGCATTTGCTGTAAAGCTTGAGGACAGAGTTCACATCTCCAGAGACTTCCCCTCCCCACCCCACCCCCCCAAGCCAGATGCAGTGAACAAGCGTCTGCCCTCCAAGTCTTCCTATGGTGAGACAGGAGCAGGCTCCCCAGAAGACACTGGCCAGTGAGCCTGCCTTACACAGCAATGAGCACCCAGCAAGAGACCATGCCTCAAACAGACACCTGCAGTTGCCCTCTGACCTCCACATGGATGCCATGGCAAACACATACCCACCTTTGCACACTGTACACACACATACCCTACACAAAGTTGATGGTAAACAAACTGCTAAGAGATTCCATACGCTGATAAGATGTCATCCCAGCACTCAGGAGGGGAAGGTCAGAGGATTGGCAGTTGCAGCCTAGCCTGGACTACAGAGGAGAACCCAGTCTTAAAGAACCAAAGTCAAAGCAAACCAACAACAACAAAAAAAAAAATGCTGGGAGAGAAAGCAAGTGCAGAGCTAGGGTTATCTGCAGCAGATGCCCAACAAACATGGTCGTACACCACCAGCCAACATTGTGTCTGTCCTCTATGAGTCACCACTGGTCGAGAAAAATCACATTTCATGTAAAGCATATGTGAGAAAGACATAAAGGGGGCCTGGTGGCACAGGTCTCCAATCCCAACTATTTGAAAGACTAAAGCAGAAATGCTACAAGGACAAAGGCCAGATGAGTGGCAGAGTGAGCTCAAGGCAAGCCTGGATAGTAAGAGCCTATCTCAAAATTAAAAGCACAGCCGGGCGTGGTGGCGCACGCCTTTAATCCCAGCACTCGGGAGGCAGAGGCAGGCGGATTTCTGAGCTCGAGGCCAGCCTGGTCTACAGTGTGAGTTCCAGGACAGCCAAGGCTACACAGAGAAACCCTGCCTCGAAAAACCAAAAAACAAAAAAAAAAAAAACAAAAATTAAAAGCACAAACAACAGTTGAGCTTACAGCGCAGTAGAACACTTTCCCAGCCTGGGGAAGACTCAGTTCTCAGTGCTGGGGGAAGAAAAAGAAAATGTGATCGTTCTGAGGTGTAGCAATCACCAGAAGCAAAGCCCAAAGGCTTTTTTTTCCTATTTTTTTCTATTTTTTATGTAATCTATTGGGTTTTTGAGAAATGCATTCTAGAGCCAGAGAGATGGCTTATTGATCAAGAGCACTGGCTCTCCCCCCAGAACTCGGTTTGATTCCCAGCACCTACATTCCCACTCACAAAGACAGGGTGCCAGGGAATTTGACACCCTCTTCTGGCCCATTCTGGTACTGCATGCATACAGTACAACACACACACACACACACACACACACACAAATAAATATTGGGCTGGAGAGATGGTTCAGCCTTTAAAGGCTAGCCTCACAACCAAAAATATGAAAATAAGTATATTGAAGAAGAAGCATATCGAGAGGCTTCTGAGGGAGGACAGTCAATTTAGTTTACATATGGCGACAGTGTTGCAAAGCAACACAACCCGCTCAAGGACCGAGGATGTGCTTGTTGGTGTCTGAAGAATGTCAAGGATGGTCATCCTAAGACTCACTCAGGAGTCAGAGCTCAGATGTAGGAGGACCGGCAACGTGCTTTACAGTACCCAGTGCACAAAGGGAAAATGGGGTCCCCTTACTAAAAAGTTATTAGGACTTTCCAGAGGAGCATTAAACCAAGCATGGGGCCTTCATTAACACAAAGCCCTCTGCAAACCCAAAGGTCATGTGGTTTTAGCCGAGTTCCCTTTGGGGCAGAGTTGGTTAAGACAACGGAACAGGCCGGGCGTGGTGGCGCACGCCTTTAATCCCAGCACTCGGGAGGCAGAGGCAGGCGGATTTCTGAGTTCGAGGCCAGCCTGGTCTACAAAGTGAGTTCCAGGACAGCCAAGGCTATACAGAGAAACCCTGTCTCGAAAAACCAAAAAAAAAAAAAAAAAAAAAAAAAAAAAAAAAAAAAAAAAAAGACAACGGAACAGTTCAACTCCAATCCACTTGTTGGCCATGTGCTGAAACATCTTCATTTGTTAAAGCATAGGGGCACAGACATGCAAGCACTTTTCAAATCTCTGCATGGTGGGTTGGGTTGCAGAGCCCTCTGCAAGCTTGAGGGCATGAGTTTGAATCCCAGCACCCATGTTAAAAAGCCAGCTACGGCTGAATGTGTCTGTAACTTCAGAACTGAGAGGCAGAGTCAGAGGGAGCCCGGGAACTTGTTGGCAAGCCACTGTGGCCTAATGGCAAGCTGGCTCAGTGAGATTCTGTTTCAAGGCAATACCACCCAGAGCAATAGAACACACAGACCTTCCAACACCCTGCTTTGGCCTCCAAATGCAGACACAAGGGCATGCACACTCACATGCTCGCACCATACATATACAACACCCAGCATCTCTGGATGGCTGAATTTGCTGGCATCTCACTGGGCCTCAGCAGGCCACATCACCAGCAGCTCAGGGAGTGGATGGGTGTTAGAAACAAAGGGCAGAAATACACGGATCTCCGACCTCACTCCACTACTCAGAAACAGACACTTCTGAGTGCTAAGCTGCCTGGTGCTTTGCTTGCTAGAGATGGTTTCGGTTAACAGTCCGCAGCCTGATTTGAAGCAGGCATTGAAGATGGTGAAGATTGTTAGCACCGCCTCCTCCCCAGAGGGTGTTCCTTTTCCAAGTATCCTGTGAAGCACCGGGTGGTGTGACTCATGCTTTTTTGACACCAACGCACATTAGCTGTCCAGAGGGGACAATACTCATAAGAATAATCGAAAGGAAAGAGGTGTTACAATTTCTGTATAGCATTAACAATGCCAAAGAAATCACAGGCCTGGTCCTTGTCTTTGTCAGAGGTGGGAAGAAATGTTATCTCTGATTTCAAGTGGTGTGTCAACACGCTGTGGTCAGCGGCTTGGAGAGACAGACTGGCATAATAGCACATTCAGTACTGAGGATAAGACACCAGGAAATTGAACTCGTTGCAGGAGGAGCCTTTGGCAGCTGGGTGAATACTTTCCAAACACTCAGCTTCTTTGTTCTTTGGTAAAGAAAAGACACATTATTTAATGTATTGGGGTATGTACTTAAGAGCTGTACAAAATACCAGGAAATGTGAAGAAGGTCTTTCCAGTGATGAACCCAAACAAAATTGCAATAGAAACGTATTTACAACTAGCCACCTGCCTAGTTAAAACATCTAATCTTTCAGCTCTGGAGTGAGGTGTGTCCTTAGCTGCTAATGAAAAGCTAAGTCTTCCATGGAACCTCACCATTATTTCTTGGTCAGTGTGGAACCAACTGTTGGGGTCATCAAACATTTGCTGCCTTATTTAAAAGCAAATAGTTGTTAATATGTTCTAATTTAATTGAAAAAAATGGGATCTGTCATTAGCCCAGACATAGGCACAGAGAAAAAGACAAAGGTAGGTAGACACAGATGTACACACACACACACTTATGCATTCACATGCATTCAGGTGCACATGTAGGGGGGATGTGCACGCACATGTGTGTGCATGTGTACAGAGGCCAGAGGCTAGCATCTGGTGTCACCCTTGTTCACTTCCTTATTCACCACCTCACATACTGAGACAAAGTCTCTCAATCCCAAAGCTCACTGATTGGCTAGTCTAGCTAGCTGGCTTGCTCTGGGGAACCTCTGTCTCTGCCTGCCAGATGGCAGGACTATGCAAAGGTGACCATATGCACCTGACATTACATAGGTGTTGTAGAGCCACATCCCACCCCTCATATGTGCTCAGCAAGCACTTTACCCACTGAACCACCTCCCAAGGCCTAAATAAAAAATTTTAAAGATTTTAAAATATATTTTATTTTTATGTGCACGTGTGTGCACCACATGTATGCAAGTACCTGCGGAAACCATATGAGGCCATCAGTTACAAGCAGTGGGTAAACTGCCTGGAATGGACTAGGAATCAAGGCAAAAAGAACAGTGATCATTCTTAGCCACTGGCTATCTCCACAGCCCTATATATACTGATTTGAGATGTGTTTTCTCATCGTTTTTAATTGTATATAGACATGTCTCTGCATGTGGGTGTGTGCACATGAATGCAGGTGCCTACAGAGGCTAGAGAAACATTCAAAGATTCTTACCCCCTTACCATGAACTTAAGAGGTTGCAAGAACACTGTTACTGTGAAAATCTTGAAACCACAGAAAATTCACAGAGACAGTGCTGAGGTAAGGGACCTAAAAAACGAACTTGAACCTCAGCAATGTCACCTGAGTTCTTTTGATGAGGAGATTTAACCCAGTTACAGTTATTGTCATTGGTGTTTCCTCTCATCAATTTTGTTTATGGGTTGTGGAGGGTGGGTTGAGGTTTTGTTTTGTTTTTTTTTTTTTTTTTTTTGGTTTTTCGATACAGGGTTTCTCTGTGTAGCCTTGGCTGTCCTGGAACTCACTTTGTAGACTAGGCTGGCTTCGAACTCAGAAATTCGCCTGCTTCTGCCTCCCGAGTGCTGGGATTAAAGGCGTGCGCCACCATGCAGTTTTGTTTTGTTTTTAAGATTTATTTATTACATGTAAGTACACTGTAGCTGTCTTCAGACTTTCCAGAAGAGGGCACCAGATCTCATTATGGATGGTTGTGAGCCACCATGTGGTTGCTGGGATTTGAACTCAGGACCTTCGGGAAGAGCAGTCAGTGCTCTTAACCACTGAGCCATTTCTCCAGCCCCTTTTTTCCAGTCTTTTAAAGATTTAATTTTTGGTGTAAGAGTGCATTTTCTGTGCACAGTGTGGGCACAGTGTCTCCAGAGGCCAGAGAAGGGTGTTGGAACCTTGGAAGTGGAGTTACAGAAAGCTGTGAACCATCAACCAATACATCAGGTAAATGTATTGCCAGACCAAGTAGCCTACATTTCAGAGGAGGGCTCTGTATTCTTCTTACAGTTCAGTGTTAGTCCAGCATTGGTGGCCTTCAGTAGCCCCATGGCTACTTCTGTCTTAGAAGAAGCATGAAGCTGAGATCTGGGACAAATATTGCGTTAACCTCAGTCTCCATTGTTTCAGAGGCCCTGTGGTAAAAGGAGGTCTGGAGGTCTGTGGAGAAGGCTCCTTTGGAAAGGAGGATCTGAGTAGATGAGCACAGCAGCATTAGCCTGTAATCCTAGCCCTGGGGAGGTAGGAACAGGATACTTGGGGCTTGTTAGCCAGCTAATCTTATTGAATTAGTAAGTTCTAGTTTCAGTGAGAGACCCAGGCTCTAATTAATAATAATCATAATAGAAACAACAACAACAACATGAAGAAGAAGGAAGGAGGAGGAGGAAGGAAGAAGAGGAGAGGAGGGACAGAGGAGAAAGAAAGGAGGAAGAGGAGGAGGAGGACTGGTGAGATGGCCCTTCAATAAGGACACTTATTACCAAGCCTGAAGACATGAAGTTGACCTCCAGAACCCATGTGATAGAAGGAGAAAAATTACTCCTGCGGTTGTCCTTTGACCTCCATACATGTGTCATGGTGCTTATACACATGCGCGCGCGCGCGCGCACACACACACACACACACTAATGCACACAAAAATGGGGGGGGGGAGAGAATCTGCCTCCCAATCCTGGCCAGTCCTAAAGTTCAGAGCCTTTCCCAGAGCAAATTAAACATAGTCCTTTGTTCAAAAATTAGCCCCAGGATGCTCAATTCTCCTGATTTTAGAAGGCAGAAAGACAGTGTCTGACCCAGCCAGGACACATGTGGCTCTGTAATTAATTAGCTTAGCAGAGGCCCAGGGAGAAAGATCTCGCCCCCATATTGGTGTGCATCTCACCTTGGCTTTCCCAGAGGCCTCCTTGGGAAGAAGAGCCAGGCCCAGGAACCCCTAACCCACTCGCAATTCTCTTTCCTCTTTGGGAGTAGTGATGGACTTATCTGATAAAGTGTATATGGACATAAGTATACTTTTATCTGTTATTTTGGTGAAATTCGAGTATATTGTGAGTAGTAGACATTAAAACACTGAACATAAGATCTTGAGACTGTCCTAGGAGTCTTACAGACAGCAAACATGGCTGTTCATACTTGACATTGAGCTTCAGGCTGCAGACAAATATACTCACAGTTACTTGTATTCTAACCAGTGCTCAACCTATTAAAATTATGCATCTAAAACCCCAGTCCCTCCTAGACCTTCTATATAATTCTCAGATTTAATTATTTCATTAATTAATTCGACCCATCCTGTCTGAAGCTAATGACTTTTTATTTGTTCTCTTGTGTAGCTGACTTGGCTTGTAAACTTGACTTAGCTTGTAAATTTCTCTTAAGTATTAAAATCATTTACAAACTTGGTTAGCAAACATCTCCCTGGCATTGGCATTTTAACTACAATTACAAATTTAAGACCCTTAAGTGTTTCAGATAGCTGACAAAGCCAACTTACAATTCAACAGATACTGCTAAGCGCTTAACACAATTTACAATCGTAAAGAGTCTGTAATTACTAACTTGGAAATTTTAAAACATTTGGTTTCACTCTAAATCAATCAAATGCTCCTAAAATGTTTTTAATAAAATCACAAATATGTAGGTATCCCAGGCTGGTCCCAAGCTCATGACTCCCCTGTTACAGCCTTCCTTGGATTACAAGTGTACGCCACCATGCTGGACCACAGCTTTCCTATCATTCACTCTCTTATCCAACCCCTGCTCCCTTCACCTCCCTGGAACCAGTCAGCTAACAGCTGCGAGAAGGAGCCTGTTCCCCTGGTGCCCACTGCTCTTGCACATGGAAGTCAGAGAGCTGGTTCTCTCCTTCAGTCTTCCATGTGGTTCTGGGTATCAAACTCAGCTCCTCAGGTTTGGTGGCAGTGACTTGACCCACAAAGCCATCTCACTGGCCCAAATGTATTACTTTAATTGGGATAAGATGTCACAAAAAATACATAACCTTAACTGTTTGATGTCTTCAAAGCATTCTGGGCACTTATCTCTCCCCCACTTCTCACTTAACCATCTAATTGTACCTGTTAGAAACTGTCTTCATATGGCCTAGTCGGCCATCACTGGAAAGAGAGGCCCATTGGACTTGCCAACTTTATATGCCCCAGTACAGGGGAATGCCAGGGCCAAGGGGTGGGGGTGGGTGGGTGGGGGACTGGGGGGGGGGAGTGTATTGGGGACTTTTTGGATAGCATTGGAAATGTAATTGAGGAAAATACCTAATTAAAAAAAAAAAGAAGGGCTGGTGAGATGGCTCAGTGGGTAAGAGCACCCGACTGCTCTTCCAAAGGTCCAGAGTTCGAATCCCAGCAACCACATGGTGGCTCACAACCATCCGTAACGAGATCTGGCGCCCTCTTCTGGAGTGTCTGAAGACAGTGTACTTACATATAATAAATAAATCTTTAAAAAAAAAAAAAAGAAAAGAAAAGAAACTGTCTTCATTAGGGTTTCTATTGCTGGGATCAAACATCTTGAACAAAAGTAACTTGGGAGCATCTTAGGGTTTCTATTGTTATGAAGAGACCCCATGACTAAGACAACTCTTATAAAGGCAAATATTTTATCATCAAGGCAGGAAGCATGGCAGCATCCAGACAGGCATGATGCTACAGGAGCCAGGAGTTTTGCATCTTTATCGAAAGGCTGCCAGGTGAAGACTGGCATCCTCAGGCAGCTAGGAGGAAGCTCTCTTCCTAAATGGGTGGAGCCTGAACATAGGAAACCTTAAAAGCCCACCCCCACACTTCCTTCAACAAGGTCACATCTCCTAACAGTACCACTCCCTTTGGGCCAAGCATATTCAAACCATCACAGGAAGAAAGGGTTTATTTCAACTTACAATTTGTTAGTCCATCATCTAGAGAAGGTAGGGCAGGAACTCAAGGCAGGGCCTGAAAAAGAGGCCATTGAGGAGTTCTGCTTACTGGATTGATCCTTATAGCTTGCTCAGTCTATCTTTCTTTCTCTTTCTTTCTTTCTTTTTTTTTGGGGGGGGGGGTTAAGACAGGGTTTCTCTGTGTAGCCTTGGCTGTCCTGGAACTCACTCTGTAGGCCAGGCTGGCCTCGAACTCAGAAATCCACCTGCCTCTGCCTCCCAAGTGCTGGGATCAAAGGCCTGTGCCACCACGCCCGACTTCAGTCTGCTTTCCAGCACCCAGTACCATCAGTCCAGAGACAGCACTGCCCACAAAAATGGGCTGGGCCCTCCTATATCATTTGTCAATCAAGAAGATGAACCACAGGCCAAGCTAGTGGGACATTTTTCTCAATTGATACTACCTCTCCAAAATGACTCTAGCTTGTGTCAAGTTGTGACCAAGTCCGCTCAGTCAACAGGTTCTCCAGTGCAGGAGCGAGGATTGAAAGGAAAGAGACAATTAGGCAATACTGCAGCATGACCCCAGGCAATTCTGAGGCTCACAAAGGTTTATTTTTTCCCACTCTGCTTTTATACAATTTTAATTACATGCAAGTAATACGGTCAGTTCTAGGTTAAGGAACAAACAAGGCAATAAACAAAGTCCCATGATCACTGTTTCTAAGGGCTTATCAGGATGACCAAAATATCTGAGCCTTCTTCCCTGTCCTAGCCCAAAATCAGATTCTTGCCTGAAGCCTACTTCTTTGTTCCACCCTAAAATTAGATTCCTGCCTGAACTTACTTCCCTGTCCTAGCCTAAGTTTAGATTCCTGCCTGAGCTTACTTCCTTGTCAGGGCCTATTGTCAGATTCCTGCCTGAAGCCCATTTCCTTGTCCTTGGCCAAGGTCAGATTCCTGTCAATCTGCCCCAAAAGCTCCCCACAAAGTTGACATAAAACTAGTTAGCATAGAATCAATTAGGAAACGATGTGGTGGGTTTTTTGTTTGTTTATTTGTTTTTCTTTTATCTTTTCGCTCCTCACAGCCTTTGCCACCACCGTAGTATCTGCTTTCCCTCTTCTTGAGAATTGTCCATGGACCTCCATAGGCCAATTTCCTCACTTTAGCCTTGGGTTGCACCCTCTCCCTCCACTTGCCCAAGCATCTTGCTCCTGATAGCATCCCACTCTCCTCTCTTCATCATCTGTTCCCTGTATAAAATGATTTCCATCGGCATCCAGAAGCTCTGTCTTTAAAAATGCACACACCTTAATCACAGCACGTGGGAACCAGAGCAGGCAGTTCTCTGAATTCAAGGCCAGCCTAAACTACAGAGTTCTCAGGGCTACACAGAGTTCTCAGCCGGGACTACACAGAGAAACCTTGTCAAAAACAAAACAAAACAAAAAAAGCCGGGCATGAGGGCGTGCACGCCTTTAATCCCAGCACTCAGGAGGCAGAAGCAGGCTGATTTCTGAGTTCAAGGCCAGCCTGGTCTACAGAGTGAGTTCCAGGACAGCCAAGGTTACACAGAGAACCTGTCTAGAAAAAAAACAAAAAAAAAAAAAAAAGAAAAGAAAAGAAAATGAAATATAGGCCCGTCAGTGTAGTCTACAAGCCCTGGTAAGACTTAACCCTGGCTGGTTCATTAACTTTCCAACCACAGTGGCTCCTGATCAGTGCTGGTGGGGGTTGTATTTAGTGCCTTCTGCATGCTAAGCGGGTGTTCTATTATTGAGCTGCCCATGGTCCTAGCTGACCCTTCAATCTACCAGGTCAATGTTCTTTATAGTAGCAGTTACTTTATGATTTGTTTGGAAATCACGTGTGTTTTTGTATGCGTGTATGTATGCATGTGTGTGGAAGAGAGAGGTTGATGCTGGGTCTCTTCCTCTGTTGCTGTCGGTATTGTTTTTTGAGACATCGCTAGCTGATCCTGGAGCTCATCGATTCAGCTAGACTGACTAAGCTACAAACACTAGGCATCTGCCTGTATCTCCCCGCTCCAGCACCAGAGTTATAGGTGCGTGGCTTTCACACGGGTGCTGGGGATCTTATTACATCATCTTCCCAGCTCTCCCCTTCTCCCTCCCGCCCAGCTTCTTTCTTCAAAAAGGATTATATTAAAGAGCTGGGTTTTTACCCAGTTAGAAGACCACCCATTTAACACACAGAAGCTGTGTATTCCATCCTAGCACAGCAAAACTTAAAAATAAAAACTCATTCAATTTTGCATCTGTGTAGTTTGCCCCATTAAAGCATAGACTTCAGCCGGGCGCCTTTGATCCCAGCAGTCGGGAGGCAGAGGCAGGCGGATTTCTGAGTTTGAGGCCAGCCTGTCTACAAAGTGAGTTCCAGGACAGCCAGGGCTATACAGAGAAACCCTGTCTCGAAATCCAAAAAAAAAAAAAGCATAGACTTCAACTCCCCCAAGGCCTAGGACCTCCCAGCCATGAGCTTTGAGAACCTTTACAGGAACAGTCATGGATTCCCTCCCGTGGAGCAGACCTCAAAGCCAATGAGAATGTTGTTGGTCACCCCCATTACCTTCGGGTCACAGTTGTACTGGTGCACACATCCTTCCTGGAAGGTTGGGATTGTAGCACACAGGGGCCAGTGCTGGGCACCATTGTTTATGTGTTTTCTCCTCGAGGTGGGATACAGAGCACCTTCTGTCACAAAGAAAGCTAGCCAGCAGGGAGGAGGTTGCCCAGTTAGTTCCAGATTGATTTCTTTATGTCTTACAACCAAAGTATATGATGGAGAAACATTATCTTTTTTAAAAATTCTATTAAGTTTAATTTTATTTTTTCACTTATTCACTTTACATTCCACTTGCTGCCCCCTCCTGGTCACACCCTCCCACAGTCTTTCCCCCATACCCTCTCCCCTTCTCCTCTGGGTATTCCTCCCACCCTGGTACTTCAAGTCTCTTCAGAGCTAGGTGTTTCCTCTCCCTTTGAGGCCAGACAAGACAGCCTAGCTAGAAGAATATATCCCACGTTCAGGCAACAGCTTTTGGATAGCCTCCATTCCAGCTGTCCAGATGTGCATATCTGTTAAGGATGTGTAGGGAGACCTAGATCCAGGTCTGTGTATGTTCTTTGGTTGGTGGTTCAGACTCTGAGAACCCGGCCAGGCGGTGGTGGCGCACCCCTTTAATCCCAGCACTGGGGAGGCAGAGGCAGGCAGATTTCTGAGTTCGAGGTCAGCCTGGTCTACAAAGTGAGTTCCAGGACAGCCAGGGCTATACAGAGAAACCCTGTCTCGAAAAATAAAAAAAAAATAAATTAAAAAACAAACAAACAAACAAACAAAAAACCAGACTCTGAGAACCCTAAGGGTTCAGGTTAGTTGACTCTGTTGGTTTTCCTGTGGATTTCCTATCCCCTTTGGGCTCCAGAATCTTTTTTCCTATTCTTCCATAAGAGTCCCCAAGCTCCATCCACTGTTTGGCTGTGGTGTCTGTATCTGTCTGAGTCAGCGGCTGGGTGGAGCCTCTCAGAGGACTACTTGCTCCTGTCTGCAAGCAGAACAGAGTGTCATTAGTAATGTTAGGGATTGGTGCTTGTCTATGGGATGGGTCTCAAGTTGGGCTGGTTGTTGGTTGGCCATTCCCTCAGTCTCTGCTCCATCCTCTGTACCTGCATTTCTTGTAGACAGGGTAAATTCTGGGTTGAAAGTTCTGTGGATGGGTTAGTATCTCTATCTCTCCAGTGGTGTTCCTACTTGCTATAGAACATGGCCTCTGGGCTGGTGAGATGGCTCAGTGGGTAAGAGCACCCAACTGCTCTTCTGAAGGTCCTGAGTTCAAATCCCAGCGACCACATGGTGGCTCACAACCATCCTTAATGAGATCTGACGCCCTCTTCTGGAGTGTCTGAAGACAGCTACAGTGTACTTACATATAATAACAATAAAATAAATTAAAAAAAAAAAAAAAGAACATGGCCTCTTCAGGTTCTATATCCCCAATGTAGTGAGTCACAGCTAAGGTCACCCCCATTGATTCTTGGGCTACCCCCTTATCCCAGGTCTCTGAAGAGACATTATCTTAAAGGAATGCAGTAGAGAGAGGTGTCCTCTGGCTTCCCTGTATGTGCTTACCAGCATATACATCCACATACCCACATGCATGTACCACACACACACACACACACACACACACACACACAAAACAAACATATTTCTGATAAAAAGAACAAAGGGAGTGAGTGTTCCTTAGAAGGAGAATGTAATTACTGTGGAAAGTTCCAAAGTAAAGAGGCAAAGAGACTCCAGAGTAACAAGACTGTATGGCCTACAGCTAACCACAGTCCACAAATCTCACCAATATCACTGAACAAAGGCAGGGACTCATCTGGAATACATTCTGAATGATTTCAACTATACCGAATGCAAGCACTTTCTGTTGAGGGGATCAAGGATCTGCAAGGAGACCCAGAGGGGACTCTGGGGGCCTGCTCGGACTGTCTTTATTCAGGTGCTACTGCTAATCAGTGTGCTTTGTGAACATTCATGAGCCTGTAGACAGATAGCATGTGTGTTTTCTTTAGTAATGTTACATGCCAGTGGAGTTCTTAATTAAGAATCGGTCTTACTCCTCAACACCTTGCACATTGTAGGTTGTGTGTGTGTGTGTGTGTATTGATGAACAGGTGAACAATTAAACAAATTTGCCTCTGGTCTGGTGAGATGGCCCAGTGGTTAGGCACACTTGCTGCTTTTCCAGAAGACACGAGCTTGGCTCCCAGCACCCACTTTAAGTGGCTCACAACCACTCATAGCTCCAGATTTTTTTTAAAAAAAGATTTATTTATTTTATGTATGTGAGTACACTGTAGCTGTCTTCAGACACACCAGAAGAGGGCATCAGATCCCATTACAGATGGTTGTGAGCCGTATGTGGTTGCTGGGAATTGAACTCAGAACCTCTGGAAGAACAGTTGGTGCTCTTAACCACTGAGCCCCTCATAGCTTCAGCTTTAAGAAACCCAATCCTCTTTTGGCCTCTAGGACCACATGTAGCATACACACTCAGACACATAAATCTATCTTTAAGATGTTAAAACAAGTTGGGCGTGGTGGCGCACACCTTTAATCCCAGCACTCCAGAGGCAGAGGCAGGCGGATTTCTGAGTTCGAGGCCAGCCTTTCTACAAAGTGAGTTCCAGGACAGCCAGGGATATACAAAGAAACTGTGTCTTAAAAAAAAAAAAAAAAAAAAAAAAAGTTAAAACAAACGAATTTCTGGAGTCAGTCATCCCTACTCCCATCTCTTCTTCCCTTCCGGTGCAGGGAATGGAACACAAGAACTTGCTGGTGTCAGGCAGGCACTCTGAGCTTCATGCTGGCCCTTCTGTCCTTAAGTTAAGGTCTTATTATGTAGCTCAGGTTGACCTCACACTGGTGGTCCTCCTGTCTGGACCTCAGAAGTGTTGGTATGACAGGTGTGTGCTACTATGCCTGGCTGTGTCGCTGGGATCTTAAATGTCCTGTGGACTTGGTCTCTTTTGAGATGGTTATTGGAAAATCTGAAGCATTGGCTATTTTTAGCATTATTCCCAAGCTTTAAAGACTCCTTGGTCTTTTTGCTTGTATGAGAATGATAACTCATCCTGCAGACATTCAAATGGTTTTAGGATTTAGCACCAAGACATCAAGTAAAATGAGGGCAGAAACTGGCTGCCAAATTTGGCAACTGCAGGATCTTGATGGTGTTACTGGAAGCCACATCATGGGGTCGGAAGCAGCAGATGCCAGACTGCAGCGGTCTAAAAGGAAAGGAGCTGTGGGGATCTGCAAACGGAATGCTGGCCCACTGTGCAGCCCAGCAGAACAGCCTTGCATAGCCAGAAGGAGCTGCTGGCCGCTGTCTCTTGCTGCAATAAAATAAAGAGAATACTGGCAAATATTTTCAATATTTCCACTTCAAATTTTAGGTCTGTTTTGTTTTTTAGTGTTTTTCTTTCTTGGAGTGGGTTCTCATATAGCCAAGGCTGGCCTTGAACTCACAGTGTAGTCAAAGATGACCTTGAACCTCTGGCCCTCCTCCATCCTCCCAAGGTTACAAGTGTGGGCCACCACACCCAGTTTATTCAGTGCTAGGGACTGAACCAAGGATTCAAGTTTGGCTGGTAAATTCTATCAACTGGCTGGATCCCTGTCCCTTTGTTTTCAGTGTTTTAAAGATTTATTTATTTATTATAAATAACTGTAGCTGTCTTGAGACACCCCAGAAAAGGGCATCAGATCTCATTATGGATGTTTGTGAGCCAACATGTGGTTGCTGGGATTTGAACTCAGGGCCTTCAGAAGAGCAGTCAGTGCTCTTAACCGCTGAGCCATCTCCCCAGCCCTGTTTTCAGTGTTTGTGTGAGTTTTTATTATGTGAGACAAGAAAGACAGGAATTTTTCTGCTTAAGGGGAATCAGTGTACCTGACTAGTTTTATTTAATCCTTTAATCATTCCTGTGAATACCTGTTATGTCAGCCTCTGCATTTCTGTGTTAATTGGTTTTGCTCTTGGCTTTGAGGTAAGTTAGCACAGTCTGTCCTAAAACACAATCCCCCTGCCTCAGTTTCTAAAGTGCAACAGTTCCAGCCTTGTGCCCCACTCGAATTCTGATCACTCTTGTGTTTGCTTTACATTTTAAAAAGCGTACCTGTTGGCGGCTGCGCAGGAAGGGGTGGGGGCGGTGCACACCTTTGATCCCAGCCCTTAGGAGGCAGAGGGACAGCCAAGGCTACTTGGAGAAACCCTATCTTGAAAAACCCCAAAAGATAAAAAGACGGAAGGAAGGAGGAGGGAGGGAGTAAAGAAGGGAGGGAGGGCAGGCCTTTTAATGTGAGTATTTTGCCTGCATATTGTCTGTGCACCATGAAGCAAGGATTTTGGATCCTCTAGAGCTAGAGCTACAGATTGCTGTGTGAGCCTGCTTATGGGTGCTGGGAATTAAATCTAAGTGCTCTAGAAGAGCAGCAAGTACGTTTTTTCTTTTTCTTTATTCTTCTTTCATACAATACATCCTGGATGCAGCCTCCCCTCCCTCCCTTTCTCCCAGTTCCCCCCCCCACACACACACACACACATGCACCTGCCCTCTCCCCTAGATCTGCTCTTAACTGCTGCGTCATCTCTTCAGCACCTTAATTGATTTTTTTTAAAGTGATATTTTTTCTTCAAGAAGATAACAGCTAAAAGATATAAATTCTGATGCATCAATTTATGAGCATAGCTAAGTGGCATTCCTCTTAGACAATAACGTAGTAAAGAGAACCAGGTAGGGTGACACAGGCAATGTCCCAGCAGATAGGCAGGACTTTAGAAATCACCCCATTCTGCAGCTGTCAGCATTGTTCACAAAAAGAGCAGTTGCATAAGGTGAGTCATGAAGCCTATGAACCAGACAAGCCAGGCTCTGCAGTGGAGTCCCGAAAGAGCCCAAATAAGCGATGAGATGACGTCACTGGAGATGTCCGACTCTCCTTTCCTGCATCCCGGGTACAGATGTGCGTTTCTTCACTGCACACGGGCTGCCATTACTTGTTTGCATTTTGGGTCTGTGCTGGTTAGTGGATTTTTTGTTTTATATTTCTTGTTTGTTCGTTTTGTTTTGTTTGAGAAAAGGTCTTCCTGTATAGCCTTGGCTGTCCTGGAATTCCTTATGTAGACCAAACTGGCCTTGAACTCACAGAGATCTACCTGCTTCTGCCTCCACGGTGCTAGGGTTAAAGGTGTGTGTCCCCACACAGGGGCCTTCTCTCTCCTTAACTATGGATGCAGCCTGACCAGCTTCCGTAGGCTTCTGTGATGCCATCACAATGGTCAAGGATTTCATCACGGCAATGGGAAAGGAAACTAGGGCAGGCGCCTTGTACAAAAATTATATTTAACATTAGTAATACATTATCACTCACCCGGCAGCTAAGATCTTAAACTGGGTAGTCTGACTTCAAAGTCTCAGCTCTGATCCACGGCACCCAGCTACCGGCCCTGGGATCCTCAAAACCAGCAGTTATGTTCTGCACACCAGCAACTTCCAAAGCCTCCAGGCTCCTCCCTCCCCAACTGTGCTCTCCCTCCTCCTCCCCTCTCTTTCACCTGAAACTATACATTTAAGTTCTCAGTAAGTGTAACTATAGTAATTACACTTTAACTAACTCTATTGTAGTTAAAACACTAAGTTTGAGTTGTTTTTTTTTTTTCTAGTAGTGTGCTCCTACACTTAGCAAAAGCCCCAGACCAAAGATGGGCTATTTTTAAAATATTAATGAAAGCATTTGTCTTGGGTTTTCATTGCTGTGAAGAGACACCATGACCAAGGCAACTCTTATAAAGGACAACATTTAATTGGGACTGGCTTACAGACTCATAGGTTCAGTGCCTTATCATCATTAAGGCAAGAAGCATGGTGCTGGAGGAACTGAGAGTTCTATATCTTGTTCTGAAGGCAAACAGAAGGCTTGCTTCCAGACAGCCAAGAGGAGGGTCTCAAAGCCCACCCCCACAGTGACACACTTCCTCCAACAAGGCCACACCTCCCAATAGTGCCGCCCTCTGGGCCAAGTGTATTCAAACCACCACAGTGTTCACATTTCTAAAGGGATACAGGCAGAGGTTGCACAAGGAGTTGCTTACAGTGCCTGCATTTCATATGAAAACACACTTGGGCTGTGTCTGAGGTGGGGGATTGGTATTCGGTGGACAATGACCAATCTGTAATTCCTTCATTTCTCAGGTGTGGACACTGAGGCCCAGAGAGGTGATGTGATTTGCCTAAAGTCATGCAACTAGTGGCAGAGCCCAGCCTAGAAGCCAGGTGTCCTGGATCTCAAGATACCCCACTGCCTGAGGAATGGAACAGGTAATGTATCTCACAGTACGGGGTGTGGATCAGTCCTTGCAGCCTGAGGTGTCTGATATGCACTGAGCCAACAGAGGAAGCAGCCACTCACAATCCTGATGTGTTGAATAGGGTTGAAATCAAATATTTGAAATTCAGCCCCTAAGATCCAAAGACCGAAACTAATATCCATACCCCAGGGCAGACATCCCCTTCTGAAGGTGGGGTTTTTTTGGTTTTTGTTTTTGTTTTCATTTTCGTTTTCTGGCCAGACATGTCCATCTCCAAACAGCTTGGCCGTGACTCATCTGGCCACTCTGCTACCCAGGCTCTCGCCAATGCAATGCACAGTATCATAAAAAGCAGTGGCTGCTTGCAGTGGATGCATGGGGAAGTCAGAGGGGGATGGAATCCAAGAGACCAATTAAGTGGCTCCTCTGGAGATCCAGGAGGAAACTACAGACAAGGAGCTGGCTGGAGGCGTTTGTAGAGGTCTGCTGGTTAATGGTTGCTAACATTGGTCACTAGGAATGCTGTACCGCGGACAGGAAGTAAAGCCCACCAAAATGGGAAAGGAAGAGGCCTCTGGTTTCATATATTTTCCACGTATTTCTAACAAGGAGTTTCTTAAGCCACATATTGGCAAACAAAATTCACCTAGGTTATATAAGTCAGATATAGCTAAGTGTTACGTGTAAGCCCTGATACCACTCATTGATAATATGTACTCATATCTCTTAAGAGGCAGAATTTCCATTTTTTTTCTATCCATTCAGTGATTATTAGTTGAGAACCCACCATGTACCAGGCAGCTGGAATACAAGTGAACTATACAAACATCTGGAATTCAGTCAGAACGAGGTTGCCAAATAAGTCAATCACTTGGAAAAGTTGAAGGGAGAGAAATGAAAGCTTAGGAGAAAATGACTTAGTTCAATACTATTGATTAAGGTAAACGCTTCAAAAAAAAAAAAAAACCCTATATTTGTAGATTGAGTTTGACTAAGTCGGTTTGAGATTCTTCCAGGCTTAGTGAACACCACTGAGGACCTGCCTGAGCTGGCTTTCCTGGTTAAGCAGACATCTGGGCATACACGGTAGCGGAGGCACCCTGGGGAAAGGCTGGCAGAACAGAATGTACAATGGAACATCTTAAGCAGGTAGTCAGGCACCAAGGGATCAAGGCATTTTGTTACAGGTGTGGCTATTCCCCAAGGGAGTCTAAGAGCATCTACTCTCAGGGCGATTGTCAGGCGGGGTGTGAGACGTAGGCACCTGGGAAGTAATTGGTCACTGGGCTAGGGTCCCCGAATCACTTCCCACTCCTGGGAGCAGAATGTTCTATTCCATACAAGATGTTGGAGCAGGGTTCAGGTAGAGGAAGGTGGGGAAGGTGACCTTGGAACTAGGACAGAAGACAGGGTTGCAAGAGGCCAGTCATAAGCCTGAATCCTTATTCAAACCTAAATATGTAGTCTGTGAGATTGAGCACACAAACCTCTAAGTCCCTCCTGAATAAGGACAGGATCTTCCCCATCCACACTGCTGTTTGGCCTGGGCTACAAAGGAGGTGGGATGAGGGAGCCCCCATCTCTAAGCATCCAGGCAGGAAGGAAAAAAGGAGGAGATAACACTTGTTGCTCCTTTTGTCTACGAATCCCCACTAGTCCTTTCACGGTTGCCATGACAACAGTAGCCCTGAGAGTCTTTTTCATTAATTAACCCAGGTTTTCACTACCAAACTCAAGAGGATGTTTTCTCAGCACTGCTGATCAGGGAAGGCATACAACCCTCGTCTGTCCTTGCATCTCTGTCCGTCCGCCTTGGGTATCCCTGCTCCCCACCGTTCATTCTCAACTGTAGCTTCCCTTTCCCAGGAATTCATCCTCCACAACACGGTCTTTCCCTTTTTGATGTGCCCTGTCTTCCAGCCTCTATCATTCTGTTCCCTGTGGAGGCTTTCCTGTCTCACTGGGCTTTGGGGCTTGGCTACACGGCTCCCTCTCCACCCCATCAGTGGCGGGACTGTTCAGTTAGACTCCGGATACCACTGTCTTGGCTCTACTTACTGCCAAGTCAAAGTCCCAGGAGTCAGTATCCAGTGGCCCAGGTCCGTGGCCAGATGCGTGAATCTAGACAGATCCTTCAGTTTAGGGTCAGAAGTCAGACCTTCTCCCAGGAGACAAGGTGTCCAAAACAAGGGAAGTGATTCTAGCTTTACACAGTAGAATAAAATAAAAAACACAAGCCATTTTATGTCTGTCTGTCGTATGTGTGTATGTATGTGTTTAGCAGTGATAGGGGGCAAGCCCAGCACCTTCAGCATGCTAGATAACTGTTGTACCACAGAGTCACATCCTCAGCCCTGCACATGGAATTTTCAAGTGTTTTGGTAGCTGTGTCTTCATTTAAAGATAGAAACACATGAAACTAATTGAACATTTTTTAAAAAATATTTCTTTATTTATTTTATGTATATGAGTACACTGTAGCTGTACAGATGGTTGTGAGCCATCATGTGGTTGCTGGGAATTGAACTCAGGACCTCTGCTCACTCTGGCCCAAAGATTTATTTGTTATTATATGTAAGTACACTGTAGCTGTCTTCGGAAGAGGAAGACAGAAGTGGGTGTCAGATCTCATTACAGATGGTTGCGAGCCACCATGTGGTTACTGGGATTTGAAGGTCTCAGGACCTTTGGAAGAGCAGTCAGTGCTCCAGCCCTTAATTTAACATTGTATTGAATCCAGTACTTCTAAAATACCATGTCAACATGTGACCAATATAAACATTATACAGTGGTATGTTCTTTTTAAGTCCTTGAAACCCAGGGGTTATTGTTTTATTTTGTTTTGTTTTGTTTTTATTTTTTATTTTTAGCTCTTAAAGCTCAGTTCAACTCTGATGCTTGATTTCCATTCGATGTATTATGTATTATCTAACATAGGTGTGTTCTGCTCCTGCTGTAGATGTAGAATTATCTACACTTATATTCTCAGTTGAAGAAGTATCACACACCCACGTTGTTCTAGACGAATGGTCACATCTTCCCATTGGTGATTTAAATACCCAGTGAGCTTTTACTTTTGTTTTAAAAATATTTTATGATTCATTTATTTTACATCCAGACCATAGTTTCCCCTTCCTCTTCTCTTCCCAGTTCCACTCTCCCCTCTACCCACATCCACTCTTCTCTCTCTCTTCAGTAAAGGTCAGGCCTCCCATGGATAGCAACCAGTCATGGCATATGAAGTTGCAGTAAGACCAGGCTCCTCCTCTCCTATTGAGTCTAGACAAGGCAATCCAGGAGGAGGAAAGGGTCCCAAAGGCAGGCAACAGAGTCAGAGGCAGCCCCTGCTCCCATTGTTAGGAGTCCCACGAAAAGCCCAGAACTTTTATCCTCTAATATGCATTCCCTCCATAGCAATCTTTGTCACAATTGTTTAGCATTGAATCAGAAGCTTGTTCGTTTCAGTGGCTTTAAAACTGTTTTTGTCCAAACTGTGTCAAGCCACTGTCTCTGAATTGTGAGTTTGGGGAGCAAAGGCAGTTATATACACTGAAAAATAACTCAAAGCGTGTGACTACCAGCAATACATTCTTCAAAATTTTCTTGTAGCTTTTGCAGGAAATTAACATAGCGTTAGTGACTACCACTGAAAATATGTTGTATATAGCTTCATTTTTAAAAAGATTTATTTATCTATTTTAGGTATATGGGTATTTTGTCCTCATGTCTGACTGTGCAGTGTCTGTGGAGGAAAAAAGAGGGTATGGGATCCCCAGACCTGTAACAGACAATCATGAGCTGCCTTGTGGGTTCTGGGAGTCTGGGTCGCCAGGAAGAGTAACTAGTGCAATAGTAACACTGAGCCACCTCTCCAGCCCTGGATCTGAGTTTGAAAGTGCATAAAATCGCAGTTACAGGTTAGCATCATGAAAAGTTAGATTTTAATATAAATTCCAATTCCTTCCTAGATAGGGCAAAAGTGTGTTGTTCTTTCCCTGTGAACTTCAGGTTTATCTTCATATACACTGTGATGATGATGTAATGGTAAAAAAAAAACCAAAACGGAGATCACTGTCATTTTCTGTCTTTGACTACCAAGTTCCTGGCAAAGCATGTAGTTTTGTTTGAATTGGGACCGACGGTCCTGTGAGTCTTTGTGAAGTCATGCACAATTTAGGCAACAAACGTTGGCATAGTCCCAGCCTCCCCGTGTTCACAGCCTTGAGTCTTTCACAGGTTCCACACACTGGTGGTGACTCACAGCACTGTACATACAACACTGAGACATTTTAGCAACTTGTCCATGACACTTTCGAGTCTGCTCCTGAACGCCCGCTGCGCAGATATTTTGGGTCTGTCTCATACGGTGGAACGAAGCAATAAAGGGAAACATCAGTTCTCCTCCGGTTTGGAGATCCTGATGAGTCTGCATTTCTGGAGCGCCATCTGGCATGGCAGGAACAAAATTCTCATAGCTAGCCGAAAACTCTTCAATGCCAAATGTAAAAGATTACAACAATCCCTTCCACAATTGTGAGTTGGCAGCGCTTTTTGATAAATTTGGAAGGCATTTACAGTGACTATATCCAACTTTAACGGGGCGGTGTCTTGGTTTCTTTTCTGTTGCTGTGATTTTAAAACAAAACAAAACAAAACAAAACAAAAAAAGAAACAAAACTCAGGTGGAAAAAAAAGCCATTTAAGGGAGAAAGGAGTGCTTTCGGCTCACAGTTCATGGTCCGTCATGGTGGAAGTCATGGCCAAGTATGTCCACAGTTAGAAGACAGTGATGAAAGCCACACTAGCGATCAAAGCATAGGGTCACCCTTCCATCAGCAAAGGATCCCTTGCCCCGGCAATGGCCCCACCCACAGTTAAGATGTGTTTCCCATATCAGCAATCAAGGTGATCCCTCCACAGTGGTGACCAGTGGCTCATCTCCCTGGTGATTCTAGATTCTGTCCAGCTGTGGCTAATTAACACTAACGGCCATTAGCAGCATCTTAATGACACGGTTCAGTTAAAAATGTACTGATGTTTCACCTCTTTAATTAATTTATCTTTGATACATTCTTTTATTCTACAGGAAACTATCTGTTGGCCTTTTCAACATTGTTCACTCTCCTCTGTGGGGATGGCCATAGAGGCTGGACTGATTTTCATCCCCACAAACAAAATCTAAGGGTTCCTCCCCTCAATCCCAGCATTTAAGATTTAAAAAATTAAATAAAGCTAAAATTTCTCACCACACTCATATTTGAAGTGCTGAAGGGCAATGTGTGGCCGCTCTGTGCCCAGGGAGGCTCTGGTCTCCGGAGATAACAATGCGGGGACCGGTCCTCTGCTCAGTGTCCTTCCCTAAAGGATCGCTGTCTGAGTAGGTACCCAGAGAGGTTGGTGGGAGGGATATCCTGCAATGTCCTTGACAGCAGCCACTCATATAGCCCTGACCTCACCTGACGATGCCAAAGCAATCAAACAATAGTAACATCCGCCATGCATCTATTCTGAGGACCTTTAGGCCAGATTTAAAAATAGACACACAGCTAGATCAAAGGTGTATTATATTACTAGGGGGATGGAGGAAAATCAAGCTGTACCATGTAACAATTTTTTTAATACTGTACTTTTAAGATGAAGGCTAGATGGGATCTGGAGAAATGGCCTGGTGGTTTAGAGCACAGGCTATTCTTCCAGAGTACCTGGCTTCCATTCCCAGCACTCACATAATGGCTTACAGCCACAATAACTCTAGCTCAAGGGGAACTGATGCCCTCTTCTGGCCTTCTTGGGCACTGCATACAGAAGGTACACAGACATATATTGTAGGCAAAACATATATAAAATAAAAATAAGCCTTCTAACAAGCAAATCATAAATCATTAATAGGTAGCAGACACGTAGATAAACAGGACGCAGCCAGGATACCTGGATCTATTGATGTGAGGTCAGAAGTTCAATCCTCCACACCCACTTAAAAAGCATGTGTGGCTATGAATGACTGGCATCTTAACAGGCAGGATTTGCTGGCCAGGCTGCCACACTGAAATGATGAGTTCTCGGTCAGTGGAGGATCCTGTCTAAATAAATTGAGTGATGTGCAGTTGAGCCAGGAAGACATCTGATGTCAATATTCTCATTCGTTAATTAATTAGTTAGCTAGTTTTTGTCTACTTGACACAGCTAGAGTTATCTGAGAAGAGGGAGAAAATGAGAAAAAGTTCCTATCAGACTGGCCTGTAGGAAACTCAGTGGAGCATCTCCTTGATTACTGATGTAATCAAGATGTGGGAAGATGTGGGGGAAATGTGGGAAGGCCCCTGGGGTAGCCCTGAATGATGTAAGGGAGCAGGGTTCCCCTCAGATAACTTACTGCCACGGGGATATATAAGCTGAATAAACCTTTCCTTTTCAAGTTGCTTTTGGTTATGGTTTTTTACCACAGCAATAAAAAACAAACTTGGGGAGTCAACCTCTGGCCTCTGCACTGGGCACATGCACGGTGTGTACAATGACCCAAACACTTGATGCACACACATGTGCACACATGCACACACACACACACACACACACACACACACTCAGGGGTGGCTACCTCTGTACTTCCCTAGAGGGAGAAAGATAACTCAGATCAACCTGGGTTTGATAAGAAGTTGAGCCTTCAAGTGGTCCTCACATAATTAAAGCTAACTTAGAAGAAGAAGAAAGAACTTAAGGAAGGGGAAGTCATGACAGAAGCAGAAAGATGAACAAAGAACCCAATTAAATAGAATTAATTGCAGCACACATTATAAGGTGGCTAAATAAGTTATCACATGGCACAATATTTAATGCGAATGTCAAAAGTAATTCTTCAAGGAGAAGATATACAAATTACATGGTGGCCTCTCTATAAGCTGAAAATGGGAAATGCCAGGCAGTGATCAAAACTAATTTACGAAGCTTTTTGCCTCCGGAGCTTGGCTAGCAGCCAGAGAACACATCCCAGGCTGCTGCTGTTGCAGAGGCTTCAGCCACAGGACCGTTGGCATCCATCCTCCTGCTCAGCGTTTCCCAGCCTGCACAGCAGTTGTTCCCAGTTCTTCTTGCAGGCTCAGACCCTCTGTTCCTTTTCTTCTTTCAGGCTTCTCTTTTTACATGGCTTAAATGTATGTGTGGATAAATGGTAATTGGGTAACAATGTCTAAACAGCACAGCCTTTCTCTGGGCTAGGGCTAGAGGCGGGGAAATGGCTAATGAAGCCTATAGGACATGCATGGATGCATCTAATTCTTAGTTCAAACCCCAAATTACCCTAACCCCTCCTGACACTGAATAAATAAATTAGTCAAGAACGATAATTAAATTAGAAGAGGCCAGAGAATCATCATGAACTCCATTGAAAAGCACCCTGAACTCAGAGCTTCTCGGAAGTGTTTGCTGGGTTGAAAACACAACATCCTCAGTCAGGACTGTGGGTGTGTGTCTGAGAGTAAGGCAAAAATGGACAGGTTATTAAAAATAGAACATTGTCAGCACAAGGACAGTATGATTCATGCTGCAAATGACAGGCAGAGGCTGTTGACCTCAGGAAGGACGAAATGCCACCCAGTGGAACAGCACAGACAAAGCCTGGCAGACTCGATCCTTTCAAAGCTTGCTGTGTCGTGCTTCCGGGCCTGCCTAATGCAAAGCAAACCAGAGGTGCACAGAGAAGACAAAGGATGCCTAAAATAACTGGGATACAAAGTAAAAGAAACAACAGAGCAGTAAAGAAACAGAGCAGTAGCCTTAGCTGTGGAGGGAAGAGCACAGGAACACAAAGCATTGTAGACAGAGTATTGTTTCACTGTGCAGAATAACAAACACACACACACACACACACACACACACACACACACACACACACGACCAGTATAGTTAACACTCACAGATATCTGAAGCACTGAAGGAGAGAAAGGAGAAATAGATATTGGGCTGACGAAATGGCACAGCGAGTAAAGGTGCTTGCTGCCAAGGCCGACAACCTGAGTTCAGTCCTTGGAACCCGCAAGAAGGAAGGAGAGAACCAATTCCCATGAGTTGTTCCCTGACCACCACGCGTGTGCCATGGTATACAAGCCCACATGAAGACACACAGGGATACACAAATAAATAAGTAAGAATATCTTTGGAATAGATATTGTCCAGGAAAGTGCCATTCTGTTTCTAAGCCTCTTTACCGTAACCAACACCCATTTCTGCTGCAGGAGCAGTCCTGTGAGCTGCTTCTCTTTACATATTGGACACAGAGCTTCCAAAGGACTGAAACGTGTTTTCCTCACTCTAGAGCGCGTTAAGACACCCGATACACAACGGGGACCAGACTGTTGATAATAAAACAATTGAATGGAATGTTTGGCAAAGATAGTTCAAAAAGGTGTTTTTGTTTTTGTTTTATATTTACTTCATTTGATTTTAATTAAAGATATAGCATGAAGTATAGGGAGATGGCTTAGTCAATAAGACACTTCTACAACCTAAGTTTTATTCCCAGAACTCACATTAAAAAACAAACAAACAATCAAAAACTGCACATGAGCTAGAGAGATGGCTCAGCTGTTAAGAGCACTGGTAGCTCTTGCAGAGGTTCTGGGTTCTGTTACCAGCACCCATATGGTGGCTCACAACCATCTGTAACTCCAGTATCAGGTAATCAGAAACCCTCTGGTTCTGGCTTCCATGGGTATCAGACATATACCTGATACATTGACCTGCATGCAGACACTCATACATTATATAAAAACCTAAATAAGAGAGAGAGAGAGAGAGAGAGAGAGAGAGAGAGAGAGAGAGAGAGAGAGAGAGAAAGGGAGGGAGGGAGGAAGGGAGGGAGGGAGGAAGGAAGGAAAGAAAGCAAGAAAGCAAGCAAGCAAGGAAGGAAGGAAGGAAGGAAGGAAGGAAGGAAGGAAGGAAGGGAAAGAGAGAAAGAAAGCAAACAAGCAAGCAAGAATGAAAAAGAAAGAAATAAATCCTAGCACTGGAGGAGGTGGGGAAAGTGGGTCCCCACGCTCACAGATCTGGTTTTCTCCACTGGTCTCCACAAGCAGGCACATGAACACCTACATGGGGACCCATAAACATGGACACACATACACAGAAACTTGAACACATGTGTCTTACATTGTTCCTTGCACTGAGTCAGTTCTTGGATCCAGGAGTGTGTACACAGTTCACACACTGGCTGAGTCCATTGTACTAGATTAGCAAGAAGGAGCCACTCCAAAGCCAAGCGTAGCCTGAGACATCAAAGAGGCAAGTGCTATTTTCCATGACAACCCTCTGCAGGACTGCCAGGCCGCTCCAGAGCAAAATGCTTACCTGACACTCACAGATGGTTTGCACCTTAAAGCAAACAAACGAGTGAGTCCCCTGACAAACATGACCGCTGTATCAGGCCTTTATTATTTTGATTTCAGCACCACTGAAACCAACCTCTGACTAAAGCTGAGAGTTCTTGCCATTTTCAGACTTAGAAAAAAAGAAAAAAAAGACAGGAATGTGTAAAGTTACGGCATAGTTTAACGTTCTGTTCAGTAGCATCTAGCATGCTTTTTTTTTTTTTTTTTTTTTTTTTTTTTTTTTGGTTTTTCGAGACAGGGTCTCTCTGTGTAGCCCTGGCTGTCCTGGAGCTCACTTTGTAGACCAGGCTGGCCTTGAACTCAGAAATCCGCCTGCCTCTGCCTCCCGAGTGCTGGGATTAAAGGCTTGTGCCACCATGCCCGGCTCTCTAGCATGCTTTTTAGAGTGCTTAGAATGTTCTAGAAATCTAGTTAGGGCAAAAAAATTATCACAAAGATGGATGATCAGTTCCAACCCTAGAACCCACATGGTAGAAGGAAAGAGCCAACTCCCACAGTCTTCAGAACTCCACCTACGCTCCGTGACACACACACACCTATACACACACATACCATAATACACACACAGTAACAAGAACTAAAAGTAAGTATTTAAAAACCTAAAACTCTTTAGATAAAAATCCATCTCTTGTATTCTAAAACTCCTTGGGTCCCACAACCTCAGAGTGTTTTGTTAGGGGCCATTGAGTTCATTGTCATTCACACTTGAAGCGAAGCCGAAACGAAGAACCAAGTGTTATCCCACAGAAAGGTTGACGATGTTGAAAAATCTAAGACCGAGCAAGAGATCAACTATTCTCAGCCAGAGAGGACAAAATGCAATGTCAAGACTTAAATAATGGAATCAACAAATCCTAAATGATAAGTACACACAAGAGTTCACGGGCTACTCAGACATACAGAATTCACATAAACATGGAAATGTGTGAGGACAAACAGAAGGCAGAAGCTAGAGAGTCAGGCACTCGATAGAAGCAAAGAGCAAATTATGCTAATTTTTGATTTGTGCTCTTGCATGTGCTCGTGTATGCATGTGTGCAATGAGCAGGCACAGGCAGGTAGCATATGTGCCACAGCAGCACTGTGGCTGTCAGGAGGCAGCTCTCTAGAGTCAGGTCTCTCCTGCAACCTTGTGGGACTGGAGATGAAATTTAGGTCTTCAAACCTGTGTGTGGGCACCTGAACCTCCAAGCCATCTCACTGGCCCGCACGTATTTATTTATTTATTTTAAGAAATCAAAATACTTACAAGTCTTGGGGGAGGGGCGGCAAATCACCCAAGGCCAGGCACAGTGATGCCCACCTGTAATGGTAGCTCTCAGAGGGTGAGCTATGAGGATCTTAGATTCAAGGCCGATCAGTCAATTGGACGATCCTTAGGAGGGTGAGAGTTATAGAGAGGGGGACGGGAGGGGGGAGAGGGAGGAGAATGGACCATTCCTTGAGGAAAAGAGATCTGCAGTTTCTATAGAAAATGAAAAAGAAAGCATGGAGCTATCGATACGGAAAAGGTGTAGAGGTGTAGCCAGAGGTGAAATCATAGAAATCGTAATCTTAAATGTTTTTATCATGTGAGAATGGAGACAGTTCTGACAGTGAGGCAAAGGGCATCTCTGTGGGTGGAGTTCTCACCACGCAATCATGAGCACTGAAATCAGGGTCCCCAGCACTGACATAAACACCAGAATGCAGAGTGGGCACGCCTGCCCGCCTAGCATGCCAAAGTACTGGAGACAGGCTTCTCCGCTGGAAAGCTCTGGGGTCAAGTGAGAGATTCTGTCTCAAAAATAAAGGTGAGGAGCCGGGCGTGGTGGCTCATGCCTTTAATCCCAGCACTCGGGAGGCAGAGACAGGCAGATTTCTGAGTTGGAGGCCAGCCTGGTCTACAAAGTGAGTTCCAGGACAGCCAGGGCTACAAAGAGAAACCCTGTCTCGGGAAAAAAAAAAAAAGAAGGTGGGGAGTTGTGGAGAAAAGGACCCTAGTACCAGCCTGTGGCCTCCACACGTAGGTGATGTAACCCATCCACCCACACCCGCACCCACAAATTCTAGCACTCACATGTAAGCATGCATGGATACCATACACAAAAACACAAGAAGGGGGCTGTCAAGATAGCTCAGCAAGTAAGAGCACTGTCTGCTCTTCCAGAGGTCCTGAGTTCAAATCCCAGCAACCACATGGTGGCTTGCAACCACCCGTAATGAGATCTGACGCCCTCTTCTGGCGCGTCTGAAGACAGTTACAGTGTACTTATGTATAATAATAAATAAATCTTAAACAAACAAATGACGAGGAGAAAGAAAAGGATGCGTGAGAAAGGGCCAAGGGGCTGTGAGCGGCAGGTAAACAAAGGACTCAGGATAAAAACTGACATCACTAAATTAAACAATGCAGAGGGCAAAAACCATTAAATACAATCATAATCCAAGCCTTTGATAAAGCCAATAAACTAAAACTCTAGAGAGACTTATCAGCTAAATACAATCGATAAAATAATAATATTTCGAAGTAAAAAGGGGTTTAGACAGAAACATAGGTGGACAGTGAGGGAAGATTTTATCATTACTAATTAAATTTTTAAGATTTTCTTTTAGCTGGGCGTGGTGGCGCACGCTTTTAATCCCAGCCCTCGGGAGGCAGAGGCAGGCAGATTTCTGAGTTCAAGGCCAGCCTGGTCACAAAGTGAGTTCCAGGACAGCCAGGGCTACACAGAGAAACCCTGTCTCAAAAAAAAAAAGAAAAAAAGAAAAAATATTTTCTTTCTTTTAAGCTAAAATAGGGACTTAAAAGGAGATGGCTCAGCAGGCATAGTACTTGCAGAGCAAGCGTGGGGACAAGAGTTTGAGTCCTCAGAACCCACCTAAAACCGGGCAGCTGTGGTGGCCCACCTGTCATCCCCTCAAAGACAGGGAGACTCTGAAGTGAGATAACAAGCCAGAGTAGCTGAAGGCGAGCTCTGGGGTCAACGAGAGACTCTGCTTCAACATATAACATGGATGGCCACTGAGAAAGATACCAAGGGTCAGCCTTGGGCCTGCACACACATATGCACCCACATGCCCATGCACCCAGCCCTATACATTTGAGCACACATGCATACTACATACAGAAAGAGCCAAAGTATACAGTTAAAAATGTTTATGGACATACTAATTTGGAGTAGTGTTTCATTCCTACATCAGGCTAGGTCCCCTTGATAATGCCATTTTTATTTTGTGTCATTTCGAGTGACTGCAGAGTATTGACTTTTTTGTTTGTTTGTTTGTTGTTTTTTGGTTTTGTTTTTTGCGACAGAGTTTCTCTGTGTAGCCCTGGCTATCCTGGAACTCACTTTGTAGAGCAGGCTGGCCTCGAACTCAGAAATCTGCCTGCCTCTGCCTCCCGAGTGCTGGGATTAAAGGCGTGCGCCACCACGCCCGGCTGAGTATTGACTTTTTAAAATAGTGTTGTGGAATTTTATTTATTTATTTTAGTTTTTATGTGGTTTTCTCAGAAAATAAATGTCTTTTGCTTCTCTGTGCTCTGATACAGTTGATAAGAATGTTGAATGCCTTGTTTCAGGCTATTTGGAAGTACTTCCTCAAGAAATCATGTAGGGTGGTGGATATTAGGTAGAGCACTTATCGAGCATATGCAAGCCCTCATCAATCATCATCATCATCATCAATGTAGCATTTATGAAACTATATCAGTAGTAGTAGTCGTTGTAGTGTAGAAGTATAATTTAAAGACAACTCATTTTCCAGCCCCCTCATGCCTACACCAAGTTATTTCTTTGCTTCTCAATAAAGGCTACTTCCTTCCTCTTCAAATAGAAAATAATGGGCTGGAGAGATGATGGCTCAGTGGTTAAGAGCACTGACTGCTCTTCCAAAGGTCCTGGGTTTAATTCCCAGCAGCCACATGGTGGCTCACAACCATCTGTAATGGGATCTGATGCCCTCTTCTGGTGTGTCTGGAAACAGCTACAGTGTACTTATATAAAAATAAATAAATAAATCTTTAAAAAGAAAGAAGAGAAGAGAAGAGAAGAGAAGAGAAGAAGAGAAGAGAAGAGAAGAGAAGAGAAGAGAAGAGAAGAGAGAGAGGAGGGGAGGGGAAAGGAGAGGAGGGGAAAAGAGAGGAGAGGAGAGAAGGGGAAAAGAGAGGAGGGGAGGGGAGGGGAAGGGAAAGGAGGGGAGGGGAGGGGAGGAGAGGAGACGAGAGGAGACGAGACAAGAGAAGACAAGAGAAGAGAGAAGAAAATGACCCAGTGGGGGGGCTGGTGAGATGGCTCAGTGGGTAAGAGCACCCGACTGCTCTTCCGAAGGTCCAGAGTTCAAATCCCAGCAACCACATGGTGGCTCACAACCACCCGAAATGAGGTCTGACGCTCTCTTCTGGTGTGTCTGAAGACAGCTACAGTGTACTTACATATAATAAATAAATAAATCTTTAAAAAAAAAAAAAAGAAAGAAAATGACCCACTGGTTAAGAGCACTGGCTGCTCTTGCAGAGGACCCAGATTCAATTCCCTGTACCCACATGGTGGCTCACAACAGTCTGCAGTTCCAAGGAACTCGATACCCTCTTTTGGCTTTCATAGGTACTGCATGCATGTATTCAGGCAAAACACGCATGCACACATTTTAAAAAATGATCAAATAAAAATCAAAATGTGGCTTTCTCTTCTCTTCTTTCTATATTTCTGCTCTTCTCTTCTTTCTCTCTCTCTTCCCTTCTCTTATTTTTCTGCACGATTGCCCACTTCTTTTTCTCTTCCTCTTCTACCTGCCTCCCCTTCCCCATGGCAAGTTCCCTGGCTTTGGTCCTTGGGACCAGTGAACTCAGCCACCCTAGACCAGCTTCCCAATAAACCTGTTTTTAATATAGTCTTAAAAAATAAAATAAAAATGTGTTTATTCTGGTAATTATTTGTGTTTTGCTTGAAATACATGTTAATTTAATTGTGAAAATTTTCCCTGAACATTGTCTTTCTATTTTGTATACCTAGTGAAATGTGTTTGAGCTGCCTCTTTTTTCTGTTTATTCAACTCAAGATTTAGCTTTTTTCAGATTTATTTTTATTTCTAATAATGTGTACGTATGGATATAAGTAGACTCAAACGTGGGTCTTCTGTGAGAGCCACAAGTGTTCTTCATCCCTGACCCCTGAGTCTCCAGTTCCCCTTCTCTTTCATTTCATTACTTCTTTTCTTGAATCATACCTAGAAAATGAATTACGCTCCAGGACAGCCAGGGCTATACAGAGAAACCCTGTCTTGAAAAAACAAAAAAACAAAACAAAAACAAAAACAAAAAAACAACAACAACAAAAAAAAAACCAACAAAAAAAAGTGAATTACGATTTCTGCTTCAGAGATCTTTAAGAGTTTCTTTGCAGACTGTTAATATCCTTTATTACTATAAAAATTCTACAGGACCATAAAAGATGTGTTCACCATTTGATGTTATAGCACTTGACCCAAAACTACAAAGTTGATCTTTAAAACTATCCCCATTCAGAGTGAACACAATCCACAACCGGGATGTAGCTCAGTCACTGAGGACTTGCCCAGCCCATATGAAGCTGGAAGCCCTGGGCCCCATCCTCAGTACCACCTAAATGGTGTGGTGGTACATACCTTTCATCTCAGTGCTTGAGAGATGGAGGCAGGGGGATCAAGGTCAGTCAGGCAACAATGGTTGTGGTGGTGGTCCCAGCACTTGGGAAGCAGAGGTAGGAGGATCTCTGAGTTCAAGGCCAGCCAACTTTGTCTGGCCTTCAACATTTGAAGATAGCCTGGAGTGTACAATACCCTGCTACAAAGTGATTAAGTAAGACAGACAGACTGACTGACTGACCTTTTCTTTCTTTTTAAGTTCCTTACTGACTCTAGGCTGAGAGTTGGTCCTTAGAGTCGGCCGGACAGTGTGTTCTTGCTTTCGGCTTCCCTGGAGCTCTGCACTCTTTGTCTTGGACCCAATATCATCTGACACTGAGATCAGGAACCTAGTAGCTCCCAGTTATCTTTGTTCTGCTATATCCTCCTTAGACATTTAATCCCAGTCTTTGGCATATTCCTCTGTTTCCAAGCAAAAGCTAAAGTTTTACTTTAAAAATTATTATATATTTTTAAAAATTTATTTTAGGTGTGTGTGTGTAAATGTGCAGAGAACAACTTGTGGGACTCAGTTCTTTCCTTCTGCCATGTGGGTCCAGTCTCAGGGACTGAACTCAGCTAACTGTCCAGCTGGGCGTCAAGAGACCTCATCTGGCCAGCCCTCGAGTTTCTATTGTCTTTTTGCTTTTTTTTTTTTTTTTTTTTTTTTACGAGACAGGGTTTCTCTGTGTAGCCCTGGCTGTCCTGGAACTCACTCTGAAGACCAGGCTGGCCTCAAATTCAGAAATCTGGCTGCCTCTGCCTCTCAAGCACTGGGATTAAAGGTGTGTGCCACCGCACCTGGCTCTTGTCTCTTTGCTTTTTTAAGAATTGCTCTTCCAACTATTTTTTTTTCCAATTGTGTGTGGGTGTTTTGCCTATGCATAGTCTATGCACCATGTGGGTACCTGGTACCCATGGAGGCCTAAAGAGGATGCCAGGTCACCTGGTACTAGAGTTACAGATGATTGTCAGTCATCTTAATCACTGAGCCATCCCTCTACCCTGACCCTTAGATTTTGTTGTGATTGTTGATGGTTGGTTGTTTAAAATTTTTATTTTCATGTGTGTGTCTGTAGGTGTGTGTGTGCGTGCGTGAGAGCGTGCGTGCATATATGCTGGCGATGTTAGAGATAAAAACAGATCTCTGAAAGCTGGAGCTACAGGCAGATGTGAGGCCCCTGGTGTGTTTACTGGAACCTGAGCTCAGGTCCTCTGTGAGGTAAGAAGTGTTCTTTACTCCTGTGCCACATCCCTAGCCCCATGAACTCAGGTTTTTACTTTTTTGAGCCAATCTAAATTTTTTCCTCTTTAAATTGATTCTTTTGGGATTTTAATTTCCAAGTTCATTGATGAAGATTTCAAGTATGGCTTGATATAATTTGGTCATCTTGTATTCTTTAACATGTCCTATGATCTGATACAAGCACTGCTGGCTCCGCTGTGCTGTTAATTTGCGTGTGCCGTTTTAATCTTCATTTCTAGATGGATTTTTATCCTTTTAGAAAATTTAAGTTGGTTTCCAGAATTGTCAATTTCTGAACGTATCTACTGACCCACAGATGTGGAAAGAAATGGCTGAGCTTGCTGGTATGCTGCATTTCGTTTGTCTTTACATCAGAGACAGGTGGAGAAGCAGCAAAGAGAAAGAGGGGAGGAGGCCCTGGGCTCGGCTTCTGCACTTGAGTTAACCCTTGTTCCTGGGAGGCTTGGCCCTGGGTGTTCCTTCCCTTTCGTATTGGGTGATCCCACCCTCCAACTGTTGACCAGGGGTGTTGAGGAAGTAGACTGCAGGGTGTCTGCCTGACAGGCCACATCTGGGTAATTTTCCTTGGGTTCTCTTCTATCTGCTCTCTTTCGTGGAAGACAATGTGATAGCAAGTACCCTCTCGACTGAATAGTGCCAGACCTAGGTGCCTCTCAGCTCTCTCTTGGGCCTAGACATGAGCAACGGGATGTTAGTCTCCCCACCCTCTGGCTCCTCTCCTCACCTGCATCTCTCCAAGTTGCAGCAGTTGGTATTTCCAGAGTGGCCACCTTTGCCTTCTGTATTAGTTGCTTTTTCCTATCACCGTGACAGCATACCTGAAAGAAACACCTGAAGGAAGGAAGGGGGCATCATTTGGGCTCACAGTTTGAGAGGAAACAGTCCATTGTGGAAGCAAAGGCTCAATGGCTGGAATCGCTCGTAAATGAGAAGGCTGGTTCCATTCAGTCAGCAGCGAGGAGTCAGCCATGCTGGAGCCTGCACAGGACTAGAATCCAGTAGGCCTGCCCTCCAGTGACCCACCTCCTCTGGCTATGTCTCCTCATGTCTCCACCACCTCCCCAGTTACATCCACATCTGGGGACTAAATTTCTCTTTAATTGAGAAATTCAATAGATAGAAATTTGTCTTAAGATAATGATAGCCAAAGTGCCTAATGACTCCTCCTCAGGAATTGTGGTTAGTGTTTGGTTTATAGGAGCAAGCACAAATGATCTAAGTAGCCAAGACTTGAGAACTGCTGGAGAAAGTTATACAGTAGAACCTGTGCAGCCACCAGTGGCATGTGCACTGGTTAAGGAAGCCTTCCCTTATTTGCATAAAGCAGAACATAGGTATGCTGCACTCAAACAAGCATATTCACATACCAGAATTCTGCAAAAATACAGATTGTGCTGGGGCAAATCATTATAACCAGTGTCGTGTCCCCAAACGGTATTGAATTCATATGAAATAAATTTGCCAGTGAACCACTTAGAAGAGAGTGTGAGATGGCCAATGATCCCAGTGTGGATCTTAGCCATTTGGCCAGAGACAAGTAGAAGTGTTTTATTTAGCGAGAAGAGATGGAAGGGAGGAAGAGGCTTGGTCAACCTTGATGGTTGGCTGTGAGAACTCGCAGGGTTAGAAAAGCCACTGCCATCAGAGTGACCACTTATGACAATGAAGGACACATTGTTAAAGTGAGCATGGGACAGAGATGCACCAGACATAGGCAACTGTACTTCATCCCCCAGTGTTGATGACAAGTGACCCTGAAAACCTAATGTGACCAGGGCAGCTAAGCCAAGCCACGGCACTGATGGCTTCTATTGGGGATCAGTTATCCAGTCTCTAGCCTCTGGATCAGGGGAAAACCAGATCCAGCAGGACCCAAGGGCTCCATCATAAACCAGACAACATAGCCTCCCCTCCACACCACCACAGCTGACTAAGATGATTATCAGACAAGGTATTCCATGCACTAAGAGGTTACTGCCTAGAAATGACCAAGGAGAAGTATTGCCTTTGAATTGTTGAGGGATTTGTCCATCTCAGGCCTGCCAAGTTCTCTCTTTCTTGAAGGAGGTATCAACGGAAGCAGGGAGCTGTTGTCAGAAGACATGTGGCCATGGTGCCTGGCCAACAACGGTTCCATAAGAATGGGCTGTGAGAATTCCTGAAAAGGATTTATTCACCAGGATCTTATGGAGATCTGTGAGCAGGCAAAGTCTTACATCAGAGAAAAAGTGTTGGACCAGGGTAAGGGTGGTAAACAGAAGTACCAAGAAGCCAAGAGAAGAAGACACTTCCCAGATGGAATAATGCATATACTTAGATTGTACTATAACTGAATAAGACCTGGACGTTTGGAGGGCCTTCTAATGGGGATAAGAAGCCAACATAATATATGTGTGTTTCTGTACGATAGAGGTGTGCACATATGTATGTGTCTTAGGGTCTTAGTGCTGTGAAGAAACACCAAGGAAAACATTCAATTGGAAACGATTTACAGATTCAGAGGACTAGTTCATTATCATCGTGGTGGGAAACATGGCAGTGTGCAGACAGACTTGGTGCCGGAGGAGCCAAGAGTTCTACATCTTCCTCCGCAGGCAGCAGAAGGGGACTGAGTTCCACACCGGGAGGGATGTGAGCATATACATAAGACCTCAGAGCCCGCCTCCACAGTGACACACTTCTCAAGGCCACACATCCTAAGAGTGCCACTCCCCATGGGCTTATGGGGGCTAGTTACATTTAAACTACCACAGTATACTGTATATGTTTCTGGATATGGAGTGCTTATGTGTAGGTGTGTGTGTGCATGTGTTCATCTGTTTGGATGTACGTGGCCGTGTACGCATGTATATAAACGCCAGAAGTTAATGTCAAGCATTGCCCCCCCGCCCCCCCCCCCCCGGCTGTATCCACTTTGTCTTCTGAGACACTGGGACCTGGAGCTTCTTGATCAGGCTAAGCAGGCTGGCCAGTGAGCTCCAGGAATCTACCCATCCCCACTGTGTCAGTGCAGGATTATAAGCATACAACACCATGTTTATTTTTAACATACACATTCTGCCATCTCCCTAGCGCCCCCCTCCCCAGCATAAGTTTTAAAACATTATTTTCCATTCAATTCACTTTGGGTGGAAAGCTATGATCAGGGTTGTACTGAAGACACGGGAAATCTCAATCAAATTGGAATCTTTGTGAGCGTTCCTGAGAAACATAATGTGAAAAGAACAGTGCGGAGGGAGGGAGGGAGGGGTACACCTGGAATGAGCCCCAGCTCCAGCATCAACTCACTGACATACCTTGATCTTTCAATTCACTTTTACTAAACCAAAGCCAATCCAAAACTTAATGGCTTAAAACTGCACTGCTCCTAATTGCTTGTGAGTCTGTAGGTCAGCAAGGTGGTTTCTCTGGGCTAGGACTTCTTCATATATGTATGGTCAAGCGTAGACTGGAGACAGCAACTCTGCTGATTCAGGTTGGCCTCTGTTGATGCCCAGGCCCCAGCTGGACTCAGACTTCACTCTAACACGCATCTCCTCCTGAGAAGCTAGCCTGGCCTTGGGTATGTGGCTGTGGTCAGGTTCCCAAAGAGCAGATGAAAGTGTGTGTGGTCCCTTGCATCCCAGGCTTGGAACCAACCCACCATCTCCCCTCTTTATTCCCAGTCCATGCACACACCAAGGCTAGTAAGAGAGAAAACAGAGATTTCCCTTTCATTGAGAGAAGCTTCTGTCACTTTGCAGAATGACAGCCATATGACCAAAAAGGAAGAATGGAGAACTCCAGTCATTCTGCCACCCACATATGAGCAAGTTCCTGAGACCTCTGCAGTCCTCGATGGCTTTGTCTATAGGATAGAGACAATATTTTCCATCCCAGAATTGTGATGACTCAGTGGCTCTGCTTCTAACATGGAGGCTGTTCCTCTAGATCTTTGTCTTAGTTATGATTTTATTGCTGCGAAGGGACACCATGACCTCAACGACTCTTATAAAGGAAAACCCTTAATTGGGGCCGGCTTACAGTTTAGTCCACTAAAGTCAGAGGTTTAGTCCATTATTGTCATGGGGGAAGCATGGTGGCATGAAGGCAGACATGATGCTGGAGAAGGAGCTGAGAGTCCTACATCTGGATCATCAGGCAGCAGAAAAAGATAGTAACACATTGGCCAGGCTTGAGCATCTGAGACCTCAAAGCCCACCCCTTAGTGACACACTTCCTCCAACAAAGCAACACCCACTCCAACAAGGCCAGGCCTCCTAATAATGATAATTCCATAGGCACCTATGGGAGCCATTTTTAATTCAAACCATCAGAGTTCTCTTACTCATTCATGTATTTCTTTTTTTTTTTAAAGATTTATTTATTACATATAAGTACACTGTAGCTGTCTTCAGACACACCAGAAGAGGGAGTCAGATCTTGTTACAGATGGTTGTGAGCCACCATGTGGTTGCTGGGATTTAAACTAAGGACCTTTGGAAGAGCAGTCGGGTGCTCTTACCTGCTGAGCCATCTCACCAGCCCCATGTATTTCTTCTTTTGCTTTTAGATGAACGTTTTACTCTTAGGACTGGACTCAGTACCGATACCACCATCACTTTGTACCGTCTTGAGTACTGCACTCCCCTTACCTGCATCAACAAGTTCTGGGCAGGAAAGGAGGTTTTCTTCTGCACCTGTTCTTTTAGTCTTTGTCCTCAAGCTCAGCCACAATCTGTGTGTTTCCGAGATTGACATGGGGAAGGAAATTGCATTTGCTCAGTACAGTTAACAAGGCCTCTGTGACTCATCTTCCTCTGGGGTACTCTGACTCCACAGTGGGTGGAATGGCCTGGAAGGAACCTTGTGAGGCCTTCTCTGGCGTCACTAATTCTGTGTCTTTCCCTGGGAACACTCCTTCATCTGTCTCCATGACTGCACTCAGATGCACTGAGTGAGGTGCAGTGGGCTCTGGGTCCTGTGTCTCACCCCCCTGAGGAGAGGTCATTCTTTGCTCTCCCTTCAGGTCAGCAGTGACTTTGGGTAGAGACACCCCTGGAGACTAGACAGCACTAGTGCCTTGGTAAGCCCCACTCCCTCTCCACACATTTTAGTCCTGATTAGTGGAGAAATTTACAGTTTGTTTTCACACCTTCTCTCCGTGACTTGCCAGCTTCCATTTATAGCAGAGTCTCCAAATTTTTCTCTATGAGGAGAGTATCAGCCAGACGTCAATGATCCTGCAGTTTTTCATAGTTTTTGTTTCCACAGTTTCCCTCGGGGCCCTGATACTAGCTTCACACTTTCTTACGGTACTATATGTTTCCTTCTGAACCACACTGGGAAAAAATGTTCAGAGCAGAAGACCCAGTTGTAGTGTGCTCAAGTAGGGTGCACATAGCCCTGGGTCCAGTCCCCAGCACCACATAAACCGGGCAAGGTGGCCTCCACCTGCAATCCCAGCACTTAGGAAGTGGAGACGGGAGGATCTGAAGTCCAAGCTTGGCTACATATTGAGTTCAAGGCCAGCATGGCCTGCCTAAGACCCTGTCTCAGAAACAACAGTAGACAGCTGGGCTTGGTGCCCCCTGCCCTTGGGAGGTTGCGGCATGAGGACCATGAGTTTAAGACTAGCCTGGACCACACAGAGAGAACCCATCTCTGAGTAAATGACCAGTAAATAGTTACCTCCCTCCCATTAGATTTCTCAGCAGTTTGATGAGCCAGCCATTGTCTGGCACAGGAAACATCCATTTCTCCCCTGTCTGGTACCCCAGCGTCTCACTAAAGTGCCTTTAGGTTCAGACATTCTGCTGTCCTCTGTGGGGAAGGACTGGTTACCAGTGACTCATAGTCATGCTCTGCCAGAGAGTGTCATTCTCCACAGTGGCAGCTGAGGAGGTGGTGGAGTGCTGGATGTAGTTGTGGGGTAATAGGAGCAACCCCAGCCCCAGCGCAGCTCAGGGGCGGAACCGAGGCAGGAGTACTGAGGATACTGAGCACCTAACGGAGGCGGAGTATTAGGTTTCAACCCCCTTAGCCCCTGAGTGCATTCAGTTCTCACCATGATGGTGAGGCAGACGATGTTTTCTAGTGTCTACATTTTACAGATGATGACGTTGAGTCTTAATGAGGGAACGAGAAAGCCAGTGCTTCCCAGGTGGAAGTCTTCAGGGCTGGGACACAAGGTTCGCCCTGACTGCCAGGACCACAGTATCCCGGACTATTCCTCCCACAGGGGTCTCCTGAGTGTAGAGAGAAGGGAATATTGCTATACTGCTTCAGCAGCCTGAGTGTACCTGAAGGGGATTCTGAGGCAGCTTGAATATTTAAATGATGTTTCAGCCATGTACAAATCTGCTTCTCTGCCATCTATCTGCATTCCCCAGAAATATAATAAAATTCCCGTCTCTGCTCCATCTCCAAACACCAGCCCCGAGCCCCACCAGTGACATCTGAAGTCCTGTACACTGAAGAAACAAGATTCAGATGGAAAAGTGCTGGCACAAGGTTGAGCAGGGTTCTCTAATAAAGACACCGTGCATCACACATCAGCTGCTGCTGTTACTATGGTGACAGCCACAATTTCTCCCAGACAGCTTGGGTCTGCAGGGAGGGTGGACCCTGGGGGAAACAAGTGTATTTCTCCAACCTGTCAGACCCTGTCACCTTTCCTGTTTCCCTCACCTCTCCCACTCCCACCAGCCCCCACACTTCCTTCCTTGGGCTGACAGGGGCCCATGGCACCCCCAGGCCATCATAATTAGCATCTGGCCGTGAGCCCGGAGTTCTGGCAGCACATTCCTCACTTCCCTTGCCAGCCAATCTCCTTTCCCCAGCATCCCTTCAACAGCACTGCAGCAGCTGTGTGCAGACAGCCCCAGCACCAAGGTCACCGCAGCGCCAGCAATGACGAAGCATCCCCTTCCTGCCTGGGTGGCATGGCATCAGATGATGCTTCGATGTTGTCTGAGCCTTTTGGAAGTTACCACCTTAAGGTTCTGGAAAAGGAAGCTACCCTTAGGAGGATGGGGAAGGCTAAACTCTTAGTTCTTGCGGGGTTTAAGAGTTTTTCCATCTGGCTGAGAGTCACCAATTAGGTTTCAGGGGGAGGGGCAAGATCAAGTGTAAGATATCCGAAAAGGTCGAGGAAGTAATCAGAAAGTCCAAGCGTCACTATGCCTTGGACTTTAAGGGACTAAAGATGGCGGTGGCAATCACAGCCAAAGAGAGCTGGTTGTTATGGTGACAACAGCGAGGACATTTACGGAAGCTGTGTTCCGGGAACCTTACCGAGCACTTTAGAAGCGTTATGGCGTTGAGTGCTCACACTGACTGCGCATGTAGAAACTGCATGGAGCTTCTCTGTTCGTTTTCCAGAAGGGAAACAAGGCTGGGGAAAAGTTAGCTCTCCCTCCCTAGCAAGAAATCAGGCCCTAGAAACATGCTCTACACGAAGATATTCCCCTAGAGTCTTCCAAATCCAGTGTTATTTACTAATGAGTACACAAAATGCAGGAAGAAAAAAAAAATGTTGAGAGACATAAACTTGGTTTCCAGTACCAGATTGAAGCCTTACTAGAAGAACTGAAACAGCCATAAAAGAAACAAGGGATACTTGACGTTGGAGGAAGAACTGCACAGTGAAATCGCATCAGGAAGTCATTGGGACCTCTCTTTTTTTTTTTTTTTTTTTTTTTTTTTTTTTGGTTTTTCGAGACAGGGTTTCTCTGTATAGTCCTGGCTGTCCTGGAACTCACTTTGTAGACCAGGCTGGCCTCGAACTCAGAAATCCGCCTGCCTCTGCCTCCCAAGTGCTGGGATTAAAGGCGTGCGCCACCACGCCCGGCTTGGGGCCTCTCTTTGACGGTGATTCTGGTGTTGTGCTTACATAGGAAAATATTATTTCTAGGTGATACAGGTCAGACTATCTAGGGGAGATATACAAAGCCTTTAAATGACTGGTACATATGATGGTGTGTTACAGACCAATTCAGGCACATACATCCTGTATAGCAAGTTGAGCAAAATATTGACAATGATTGAATCTAGGAAGGTTGAAATGATGGACCATGGTGGAGGGCTGGTGGGAGCGTGACCATGAATCCCAGAATCACTAGTCTGTATCCCAGATAATAGTATCAATATCAAAATATCAAAAGCTTGGACGTGGAGCCAGTCAGATGGTCAGACTGCTCAACCTGCTGACTTCTGTCTGTTCGTCTGTTTGTCGAACTCATGTAAAGGTGAAAAGAGAAAACTAACTCCACAGCACAGCACTGTCACACCACACACACACACACAAATAATAAAAATAAATAAATAAATACTCAAAGGCCGGATACCCCTGAAGGGTAAGTTCACCGTCAGATTATTAATTCTATATTGTCATATCGGCTGTCCCAACATTTTTCTCTCAGCTTTCTGCATGCATGAAAATGTTCCTAAAAAAAAAAAAAAAAAAAAAAAACGAGTGAGAAAAAGCAGCTAGGAAAAACAGGTTTGGTGGCATGCCAGAGCTCAAGGTCACACAGCTGGAGTCTCAGAATGAACTCACACCTCAACCTTCTGGCTCCAAAGCTCTTCCCAGAGAGAGGTCTACACTCACCCGGGGGTGCCTGTTCTGTGTGGAGAGGAGCCTCGGGTTGTAGCAGTAGCAAAAGGGGAGATGGGGGAAGGGCAAGCAGCAAATTCATTCAAAGCTCCCCAAAGCCCTGGTATCAGGGCTTTTATAAATGCTCACTTTCCAATGGAAGACCATCTCAAGCCTGATGTTTTGTAAACATTTTATTTCCAATTTACGATTCAAACTTCCTAGGGCACAGTGTTGCTTGGCTACAGAGCACATGCTTAGAGAACCTAAGGCCCTGGGTTTAATTGCTTGGCACTGAATAATAAAATAAATAAATGTAGTATTAGTCCAGACCTTAGTCTGGAGCTCCTTAGAAAGTGGCCTGGAGAGGGACTGAGCACAGATTTCAGATGAAAGTGGGGTGTCCCTCCCCCCCCCACTGCAACTGGATTACGCAGAAACGAAGACAAAGTCCTCAAAGTATTGATTGCAAAGGATAATGAGACTTCATAAACCAACCCTTGCAAGCGTTTTTTATTCTCCTAAAATACCCACCCCACCCTGCACGCATACAGTCACTGTACTCTTAGATCCGCACAAGCATGTGAAAACAGTTTCCTCATGCAGGGTCACAAGGATGATAATGGAAGGGAAGCTAACACAACCCAGTTTCTTCTACTGATACTACCGACTCCATGCAGTTTTCTGAGTCTCCCGAGAGGAAAAAGGAAGCAAAGAAACAGCATGTCTGCAGGCAGACACACAGGGACACGCGTGCTCAGAAACACGTGTGGACACACACACATGATATACTAGAATGGGCACAAGTGTACAGAGAGATGGTTTTGCATCCAAGAAACTTCACTTTTCAGCAGAGGTCATCACAAAAATCCACCAATGTTCAAGATACAGAGAGCAACTGAACCAGGGGTGCCAACCCCAAAGGATACATCTGCAGTAAAGTCTCTTCCCCTGAGGCCCAGGGAACATCTCAGAAGAGGAGGCAGAAAGATAGAGTCAAGGACTGTGAAGGCTGTAGTGGGATTGTGTCTATTAGAAATGGTGGGGTCGGGCTGGTCAGATGGCTCAGCAGGTAAGAGCACTGACTGTTCTTCCAAAGGTCATGAGTTCAAATCCCAGCAACCATATCGTGGCTCACAACCATCTGTAATGAGATCTGACTCCCTTTTTTGGAGTGTCTGAAGTCAGCTACAGTGTACTTACATATAAATAAATAAATAAATAAATAAATAAATAAATAAATAAATAAATATTACCCATTCTTAAAAAAAAAAAAAGAAAGAAATGATGGGGTCTCAGTCGTGACACCACAACCCTATGGCTGCCTAAGCAAGACCTGAGCACTGAGAAAAATACTAGACATGCTAAAGTAGAAGGGAGCCAAATAGGCCCAGGAGCTAATGACTGAGAGGGGAATTGGTCCTCCTCAGAGGCAAATCCCCTAATTGTTTACCCAATATCATGTGGTTAGCCCTGAAATCACATACAGAGAAGCAATACTAAACAGATTCAACAGGTTGTATTTATATATTCATGAACGTGTAACAATAATAAAGAAAGAGAAAGTAAGGGGGGGGGGGACACTGGAAGGAGGAAAGAGAAGGGGCCCATGATAGAATTATGTTTTAATTAAAAATTTAAAATTACTAAGAAAACAAGGTGGATTCAGCCTCTGCTTTTCATATAAACCAAGGAGGAAGAGGAGGAGGGAGAACAGGGGGGTCCTTTCGGGTTCTGTACATGAAGTCTGGGAACTCGCACCATCTGCTGCCTGAGCTCTGGGAGCCTCTGCTTCACCGTCCACTGGACATTATGTTACTTCCTGTCCCAGAGCTCAGGACAACAAGCCACCCTCAGCTTTTCTCGCCTGATCACCTGGCCTAATGGAACTGTGCATTAGGAGCAAATCAAAGAGGAAAGGCTGGCAGCTGTTCAGACATTAGATGCTTCCGGGAAGGACATTTCATTTAGATAATGTCTCCCAACCCGGGCATGTGTCCACAGGATGTGAACACTCAACAGTGGTCTGCGTTCCTCTCTCCATCCTTGGCTCTCAATGGTTCATCTTCCCACTCCCCTCTCTGCAGGCAGTGACCTCCTTTTTGTACCAATGGAGACACACCGGGTGCCTGAGGGCTTTTTTCAATGTACTCAGTCATTATTTTCTCTACCAGGTCCCTTCACAGAATCCACGACAGCCTTCCAGATGCTGCGTCCCCCTTGGTCTTCTTTCTTTTTCGTCTCTTTTCTCTTTCCCATCCCTTATAGATTCCTAGTTTCTACGCTCTGCAAGCCTTCTTCTCTTTCTGCATTCACTGGGATGGCTTTAAAACTGACCACCTCATCACTGCCTTCTTACTGTGAGGTGACATCAGTTCCAAGGTCCTCCATTGCTGTCCACTCAGCTCCTGAATATCACCTGGTAGCCCGTTGATTCTTTAAATTCTTGTTATTTCCATCCTGAGAATTGAGCCTAGTATCTTGCACATGCAGTCACTGTATCACTGAGCTACAACTCCAGACCTTTAAACAAATGGTTTGTTCATGTTTTGTTTGTTTATTGAGATGGGTCTTACCACATAGCCTTAGAACTCACAATGTAGACCTGGCTGGACTTGAATTCACAGAGATCTGCCTGTCTCTGCTTTCTGAGTGCTCGGATTAAAGGTGTGTGATACTATATGCCCAGTCCTGAGTTTTGTTTGTTTTGTTGTTTGTTTCTCAGGGTTTTTTTCCCTTGTTTTTGCTTTTTGTTTGGTTATTTGTTTGGTTGGTTAGTTAGTTAGTTCTTTTTAAAGTTAGGGTCTCACTAAGTTGTCCAGGCTGGTCTTAAACTCTCTCTGTAGGTCAGCGTGGTCCTTACACTTCTGAACCTTTTCCCACTGCCTCCTAAGTAGCTAGGATGATGGGCCTGGGCCCATGTGGATTCCTTAAATTCAATATTGGCTATTAACTTTCACTAGGTTTGTTCTCCTTCCAACTTCCTTTCTGACATGAAAAGCACTAGGATCCACCAGCCACCCAACCTTGAGCCTGGGAGTTTGACCCTCAAGTGTTCCTTGCTGTGACTCACCCATGTCCTGTCAGTCACAGACTGAGGAGTCTGCCTGTAAATCACCTGTGAACTATGAGGCTTTGGTTTTTGTGCTTTTAGCTCTTTCGTGGCCTCGGCTCATCTCTGCCATGCTGCTGACTTCAAGGGGCCTGAGACTTTTCTGTTCTATTTACCATTTTATAGCTGATATATAAACATGATGCCAGGCTGGTGATCAGGTACTCCACATGTATTTGTTGAATTAATAATGCCTTGCCTGTCAGCTCCTGCGTAGGACTGATGGCGCCTCTTCCATTGTCCCTTTCACACTCACTGTTCAGGCCTACTTTCTGACTTTGTGCTTGGAGTTGTATGGGTGGCAGTGTCCTTGACTTTTTCTTTATTTACTTTTTCTGAAACAGGGTCTCTCTAAACAGCCTGGCTGGCCTGGGAGTTGATTTGTATACTGGGATGGTCTCCAACTCACAGAGATCCACCTGCTTCTGCCTCCTGAGTGTTTGGTATGCTCCACTATACCTGGATCATTGTTTGTTCTTTGTTTGAGTCAGAGCCTCACTCTGTAGCTTTGGCTGGCCTGGAACTCACTATGTAGATCAGGCTGGCCTTGAACTCATAGAGACCTGCCTGCTTCCTGAGTATTGGGATTAAAGTGTGCACCACCACTCCAGGCAGTCTCTCCCAGTGATTACTTTCTGTTATTCATGCCCTTTATAAAGTCTCTGCCCCTTGAATGTAGGAGAGAGTGAACCACTTCCCATTAACAGAGTCAGCCCAAATGAGGAGAATTCGTGTCCCTCTTTGGTGATAAGATTCTGCTTTCATCCTGGCTCTCTTTGAGACAACGCCTCTGTTCATTCATGACATATGGAGAGGGCCATGTGTCAAGGAACAGAGGAAGAGTCTACAGCCAGCAAACTGAGAAGAGGTCTGCCAAAGATTATGAGTTAGGCTGGAGGAAAATCTCCTAGATCCAAGCTAGGAGGTGAGACCACAGGCCTGACACATACCTGGCCACAACCTTGGGAGAAGATGGAATGACACATGTTTGATGTCTTTTTTTTTTTTTTTTTTTTTTTGGTTTTTCGAGACAGGGTTTCTCTGTGTAGCCCTGGCTGTCCTGGAACTCACTCTGTAGACCAGGCTGGCCTCGAACTCAGAAATCCGCCTGCCTCTGCCTCCCGAGTGCTAGGATTAAAGGCGTGTGCCACCAACGCCCGGCTACATGTTTGATGTCTTAAGCTATTGAATTCTGGGGTAACTTGTTATATAGCAATGGATCACTGTATAACAATTGTGTATCGTTTAATATAATATATAGTTTATTGCTATAAAAGCTAAGCTTTCTGATACTCCATGGCAAACTGTGGCACATGCACACAATGAAATATTGGAAGATAATTAGAAGACACCACTTTTATGAAAAGGTCTTCAGGACAGTGGAGTTTGTTTTGTGTTTGGCGCTAGGGATTGGTCCAGACCTTTACACACATTACACATCCTAAGCTCATGCTATGCCCTTGCCTTTGTGTAGCTTACTGAAGGTAAATTTTGATTCCCAGAGCCTGGGGAGATAAATGGATTTTTTTTAACTTCCTGTTCTGGAATCTGTAATTTTCTTCTATTAATGAGATAGGACATCTTTCATTGGTATGGATATGTAAATACTTAATTTATCCCCCACCCCACCCCTAACTTCCTTGTCTCAGGACAGGTTCTCACTAAGTAGTTCAGACTAGCCTAGAACTCCAAGGATGACCTCAAACTTATGATTCTCCCGTCTAGCCCCATAAATGTGGGATTTCAGGTTTGCACACTGTTATCTTTTCATCTATCAGTAATCCAGCTATTAGCTGGAAGCTGGGTGAGAAGGAGTCTGTATTACACTTGTGTGCAGCTTTATCTTTGGAGCTTAGAAAGCTTGCAAGTTACTGAACACTCAATTTGCGGGGCAAGAGAGATGGCTCAGTGGATAATGGTACATGCCACCAACCCTAAGGATTTAAGTTCTATCCTTAGGACCCACAGGTAGAAAGAGAGAACAGATTTCTAAAAGTTGTTCTCCAGCCTCTACACTCCTGCCATGGCATGAACATAGACATACATACATACATACATACATACATACATGCATACATACATACATACATACATACATACTGGGATGTTGCTTAGCAGTAGAGCATTTGCTTAGTCAGGGTTAGGACTTTTCTGAGTGTCAACCCAGTCCCACTCAGCCCTTAAAATGGTTCAATTAATTTTTGATTATATTTGTTTATGTTATGGGTGTACAAGTATTTTGCTTGTATGTATGTATATGTACCATATGAGTACTCAATGGTCAAAAGAGGGTGTTGGATCCCCTGGAACTGGAGTAACAGATAGATGGTTATGAACCTTGGGTTCTGATCCTGGGTCCTCTTCAAGAGCAACAAGTGCCTGTACACACTGATCCATCTCTCCACGTCCATGGTTGAATTAATTTAACTAGCCAACTACTGTCAGATACATACTGTCATCCCAGTACTCACCGATAGGATTATTATCCTTGAGATCAATTCCTAAAGATTAAGTTACTGGGTCAAAGGGACCCAGCTGTTGAAATGTATTGCCAAATCCCTGTGTGCTTAGCCTGTGCTATACTGTGATTTTACCCACCAACATGTGAAAGTACCTCTGTCTATCTCTAGGGAATAGGATGTTTTGATGGGTCATTCAACTATAAATGCTGTGGAAAGGAACTGGGGAGCTCTAGTTTGGGGAAGCTGGGCAGGACCCATGGGGTCTCCCAGATGTGCTTGGCTAATGAGTTTCAGTGGGAAGTGCTTCAGTAAGACCCCAGCAGGACAGAGGAGGCAGGCTTTAATTTGGTCACATAAGGAGCACTTCATGGAAAGAAATTTTCCAAAGAGAGGATGAAGTGAGGGGCTGGTGAGATGGCTCAGTGGGTAAGAGCACCCGACTGCTCTTCCGAAGGTCCAGAGTTCAAATCCCAGCAACCACATGGTGGCTCACAACCATCCGCAATGAGATCTGGCGCCCTCTTCTGGAGTGTCTGAAGACAGCTACAGTGTACTTACATATAATAAATAAATCTTTAAAAAAAAAAAGAGAGGATGAAGTGAAAGAAACCCAAGAGGATGTGAGGCTAAGAACGTGGGCTCTCGTAGCCAGATGGGGCTGGAGAAGCCAAGAGGAGCAGTGGCCTCTCTAACAGACTGAGGTACAGACTAAGGTACAGAAGGCCATGAGGGTAGCAGAGGCATCTTTAATGTAGGTGGAACCCATAGTTATGGGGCATAGACTATATGTCAAACTTGCTCCCCTCCCTCCTATCCTCCAGGGTTACTATTTGTCAAAACCAAAAGGAAGCCATACAGCCCTTTGAACTCAGGACCTCTCAGATTCCCAAGACATAGGGCTTATGATATCCACTAAGTATTCTGTAAATGTATCACTAAGTTTAATCCTCCTAATAATCCTTACATGCCAAAGATAAACTGAAGGCACAGGGACATTGATGAGTTTGACTAAAGTCACACTGTGATTTTGGAGGCCCCAAAGCTCCATGTTCGTAAGGACCGAGGGGGCGGGCCTAAGGTTTTTTTATAATACTATTCTTGGGGGGGGGCAACAAGCAAGGATCATATGACAGGCTAAAATATCAATTCTACCAAAAACTCGGTGACCAATGAGTTTTATTGGCATTATTTACAGGAATATAGGTGAGGGGTTACTTAAAAGAGCATAAATGACAGCTGCATCACCAAGGCACACTGCAACATAGGTAACAGCTTATAAAAGCTAGAAACCTGAGGTGTATCACATAAACTGCAAAGCAGTTCAACAGGTTGGGGAATGTAAGATCACTGTTCATTTGCTGTGAAGAGACACTATGACCAAGGCAACTCTTTAAAAAGAAAGGATTTTCTGGGGCTTGCTTACAGTTTCAGAGGTTTAGTCCTTATTGTGTCAGGGAGCATGGTGACATACAGGCAGACATGGGACTGAAGAAGTAGCTGGGAGTTCTACATCTGCATCCACAGGCAGCAAGGAGAGAGAGCTGCTGAAACTGGCTGAGGATTTTGAAACCCCCAAGCCCACCCTCAGCGACACACTTCCTCCAACAAGGCCACACCTCCTAATCCTTTTCAAGTAGTGCCACTCCCTGGTGACCAAGCATTCAAATATATGAGCCTATGGAAAACATTCTTATTAAAATTATCACAGAGAGTGTCCTTTCCAAGTAGCTCAGTTACTCCTGAGCCTCTTCCAGGAAGTTTGGTTGCCCTTAGAGTGTCTCTCTAGCGTTCTTACAGTTTGCATAAGCTTGGGGGGTGGGCTGGGCAGGCATTAGAGAATCCACTCAGTTTCAGGAACTTCCTGAAGCTATTTTGAGTTGTTTACTCCTGATCTTTTAAAGCTTCCCTGCAAGAAGGAGTGTTCCATAGCCCCTTAGAGCAGTAGTTCTCAACCTGTGGATCTTGACCCCTTTGGAGGTCAAATAACCCTTTCACAGGGGTCGCATTTCAGATATCCTGCATATCAGATATTTACATTATGATTTGTAATAGTAGCAAATTTATGTTTTGCTTCCATACATGATTACAGTTATGAAGTAGCAATAAAAATAATCACGTGGTTGGGGATCACCCCAACATGCAGAACTATACTAAAGGGTCGTAGTGTTCTGAAAGTTGGGAGAACCTCTGTCTTACAGCATTCTGTTGTTTCACCGACCTCTAACAGCATCCTGTGTCTTAAAGAGAGCTTCCCCCTTGGATGGGAGGTTTTAATCATTGAGGAAACTGTTGCACAGCAGAGGTCAAGGAGCCTATGTGCCCAACGCAAACACTATAAAGTAGTGGAGCTTCCTGGCCCCACCTGCAGCCTTTATGCCAAGTGCGGCAGCAGCTCAGGTAATATTCAGTGTGAGAGTGACTTCTTCAGCTCTCCAGCCTCTGGGACACAACCTCATTCTGAGAGAGGGGAACAGTTGCTGAGAGCTAAAACTCTGGAGGCCCACCTAGCCCCTCACTGACTGCAGCACTCTGGAAAGCAGGCTCTACACCTTGTCTGGGCAGCACAGTAGAGCTGACTCTGGTGCAGGTAAGCCAGCCCCAAGGGCTTGAGAGAAGAGCTGGCCCTGTTCCTTGCTGGCTGAGGCATTGAGTGAGCTAGCCAGTGCAGTGCAGGAGAGCTTGCCCTGGTGGTGTGGGTCAGGGAGAGGTAGAGGGCTGATCAACTCAGCTATATTCCAGGCCCAGATCTAGGACTTTGAGTTGGTTCACCCCAACATCCACCTCATCTATGAACTGCTGGAGCACATGAAGGGGCCCATCCTGCAGATCCAAAGTTGCAGGATCTTGATGGCACAGAGCAACAACCAGGTAACTGAGAGGAGTCCCGGTGAAGATCCAGTGTTGATAGTGTAACAGAAGCTAAAGGCCTCAAACCAGACCAATGACTTCTTGCAATGAACATTTGCAAGTAAAGAAAAGAGAAAGGAAGAAAGAGAAGAAGGAACAAAGTAAGGTCTGGAGGCCCTGGTCCGTAGCCTGGCTCTGCCACCTCTTATATTAATTATTTTTCTATTACTGTGATAAAACACCATGGCCAAGATAACTTACAAAAGGAACGGTTTATTTGGACTTACAGTTCCTGAGGGATAGGAGTCCACCATGACGGAGAAACATGGCAGCGGGCAGTGGGCATGGTGGTATGCACAGAATGCTGAGAGCTCACATCTTGAACCACAAGCAGGAAACAGAGCGAACAAAGGATTTCGTGCTAGTTTTTTTTTTTTAATTTATTTATTCTATGTATATGAGCACACTAGTGTGTCAGACACACCAGAAGAGGGTGTCAGATCCCATTACAGATGGTTGTGATCTACCACATGGTTGCTGGGATTTGAACTCAGGACCTCTGGAAGATCAGTCAGTGCTCTTAACCTCTGAGCCATCTCTCCAGCCCCGTGCAAGTCTTTAAACCCCCAAAGCCCATGCCCAATGACATACTTCCTCCACAGACAGCACCACCATCTGAGGACCAAGTGTTCAAATCCACGAGGCTACGGGGACATTCTCACTTAGACCACCGCACCTCCACTTAACTTCCTGATGCCCCTTTAATACTCAAACCATATAGTTTATGCTTTCCTTCTAAGCTTGCTATGCTTGTTCAAAACGCTCTTCCTACAACTTAGCCAAAGAACAGAGTCTCTGCTGGGCTTTTCTGAGACTTCCTTTGTCAATGCAATTAATATAAATCTCTTCACCTTAGCCTCAGGCAGATTCTTTGGACAAGGGCAAAAAGCAGCTACATTCTTCACCAGAATAACACAGAAATAGTCTCTAGGCCACACACTAAAATTCTTCTCCTCTGAAACCTCTTGGGCCAGGTCTGCAGAGTTCAGATCACTCTCAGCAACAGTGTCTTCCATATTCCTACTAGAATAGCCCATTAAGCCCCACTTAAAGCATTCTACTGCTTTCCAAAGTCCCCAGATCCACACTTCTCCAAACAAAAGCATGGTCAGGCCTATCACAGCAATACCCCAGACCCTGACACCAGGCATACACAAACCATTACAACACCCAAACTGGAATTTTGTTTTGTTTTGTGTTTCAAGACAGGATTTCTCTGTGTAGGCTTGGCTGTTCTGGAACTCAGCATATTTTCTCGGCTGGCCTGCAACTCATAGAGATTCACCTGCCTCTGCCACTCAAGTCCTGGGACTAAAGGTGTGTACCACCACTGCCCAGCTCCAAACTGGAATTTTATGTAATTTTCCTATATTATCAAACAGTATGTTAATTCTTTTCTCTCTTTCTGTTAATTTTTAATTTGTTTCCCCTTTTCTCTTTTCACATTTTAACTTAAAAATGTTTTTCATTTCATTTTACTTTATTTTACTTTACATCTTTTTTTCAATAGTATGAGAATGGGAAACTGTTCTTAGCCTGCGGGCCACACAAAAACAGGTGTACATGTGACCTGTCTATGCCATTACTGGGCATTTACCCTAAGGATTCTAGGCCAGCATGCCATAGAGATACTTACACATTCATGTTTATTATGCTTATCTATATTTATCCACAACCACCAGGGAATGGAACCAGCTTAGGTGTCCGTCATCAGATAAATGGATAAAGAAAATGTGGTACATTTACACTGTGGGGCTTTATTCAGCCATAAAGAAGAGTGAAAACATGCATTTGCAGGGCAATGAGTGAGACTGAGACTCAGCAGTGAAAGAACCATCATGTCGGCTCTTGTCTTGTGGGTCTGAGATTTGGAACGATATTCGTCTGTTTGGTTTTGTAGGAAGAGAGCTTTAGGGAAGTTGGTAACGGAGAGGGAGGGTGGTGGGATACACTGTGCTGGTTACTTTTTGTCAGCTTGACACAGCTGGAGTCACCTAGGGAGAGGGGACTTCTACTGAATATGTTCCCATCAAATTGAGCTATAGGCAAGCCTGTGGTACATTTTCTTGATTAATGTGGAGTGGGGGAGGGCTCTAGCTCACCACAGGCATTGCCACCCCAGGGCAGGTGGTCCTGAGTTGCATAAGAAAGCAGGCTGAGCGAACCTTAGGGAGCAAGCCAGTAAGCAGCATCCCTCCATGGTGTCTGGTTTAGTTCCTGCCTCCAGGTTCCTGCCTTGGCTTCCTTTGAAGGACCATGATCAGGACGTGTAAGCCAAGTAAACCCTTTCCTCCCCAAGTTCCTTTGAGTCGGAGTGTTCCACCATAGCAATAGGAAGCAAACGAACATATACATGTGATAGGAACGCATGTAATGGGTTAACTGAGACAATTCTCAAAGGGGAAATACAGTGGTGGGCGGCAGTGAGGGAGCACAGGAGAGGGAGGTGGGGATGGGGAACAGATGAGAGCAGAGACATGTACTGATGAGAATGCCACGAGGAAACCCATCGCTTCATATGTTAACCTAAAAAGTAATGATTTTTACCAAGACAGATAACCCTAGCAGGTATCTTTTGGCATTCAGCCTGAAGGGGCTGGCCCCAGGTCCATGGCAGGCACAGGTCCTGGCAGGGCACAGATTGATTTGGCCCCAGGTCCATGGCAGGCACAGGTCCTGGCAGGGCACAGATTGATTTGGCCCCCAGGTCCATGGCAGGCACAGGTCCTGGCAGGGCACAGATTGATTTGGCCCCAGGTCCATGGCAGGCACAGGTCCTGGCAGGGCACAGATTGATTTGGCCCCAGGTCCATGGCAGGCACAGGTCCTGGCAGGGCACAGATTGATTTCCTCACTGCTTCCTCTGAGTCAGATATGGGAGCAAACTCCACCTCTTCAATCAGATTTTTTTTAAAAAAAAGATGTATTTATTTTATATATGTGAGTATACTGTTGCTCTCTTCAGACACACCACAAGAGGGCAACAGATCCCATTACAGATGGTTGTGAGCCACCATGAGGTTGCTGGGAATCGAACTCAGGACCTCTGGAAGAGCAGTCGAGTGTCCTCAACCACTGAGCCGTCTCTCCAGCCCTCAATTAGAAATTAGAAGCTCCTCTGGCTTCTCTTCACCTCTCCCAAAGAGCCAACTTGTTCCCACCTTGAGACTGAAAAGAAGGACCCCTTCTTTCTGTACCGAAAGCTGTGTGTCCTGGTATCATCTTTGTCTCTTTCTTGCTACTCTTTTTTTGCTCGATATAATGCCTATTATACAGTCGGTGCTCAATAACTGCACACTGAATTTAACCCCCCCCCCCCCATAGCAATCATTCAGGATAGTGGTTCATCAAACGATAGGGGGTCACACTGTACAATGAATCTGTAGTTCAAACATTGCAAAGTACACTAAATTCTGGTGCCACTACCAACTATATATGACCTTATAAGAGCCACTCGGTCTCTGGCTGTCTGTTTCCTCACTGGTAAAAGTATCATAATAATGATTGCTATGAGGACCGAATAAGTTTAATAACTCTAAAGTAGGTAGAACCTGGCTTACAACAGACACAACATAAATGTTTTGTCATGGTCAGAATTCAGTTGCCAGCTCTGAGAGTCTGAGAAGGCCTGAAGGTGAAGTTACAAAAGGGCTTCTTCCTCCATCCCCAGGCTCCTGTTGCCCCAGGGACACGGCTAAGGTCAAGTAACCCATTCACGGAGCTCTTGATGTCTAGGGTACTCGGAAGAGAGTCCACTCAAAGTTTCCAGAGAAAGTCGGGGCCTCCCTAGCGGGGAGATGAGGCCTCCGTGGCTTGGTGGGGGTTAAGTCCAAGCACAGTGTGTTTATTTTCCCTCTGTCTGGAAAGGCCTCTCTGGTCTCCATGGCAACATGATTTCCTGTCCTGGTTTTTCCCTTGGAGGAGTTACCTGCTAAATCCAGAGGCTGAATACAGGGTAGAGGCCAACATGGGGGCTGCTCTCTTCAACCACCTCCCCCACAGGAGCTGAGTGGCTAGCCTGGCCAGGGGCCATGTCACAAGAGCCTTTGTTTACGACTGCAGACATCCAACTTCGGGTGACGTCATGGAATCCAGTCTGGAATCCTTGCTACGCCCCATTTTCTTTCTTTCTTCCTTTTGGAGGGCTTTGTTCCTGAGGCCGAGGACAGGCTCAGGCACAGTGTCCGAGGCCATACCCTGGGTCTGGAAACTTCCCTAGCAATCATTCCTCCAGTTATCGGTTATTTAGTTCATTCAGCAAACATTTGCATAGTGGATTAAACACCAAAACTGTTCCAGGGCCAGTGAAACAGAACTGAATAGCCTGGTCGTTTCTCTAAAGCAGCTTGTAGCCTCAGTGAACGGAGACATGTATAAATGACTAGACACTGCAGTATGGCTGAGGCCTTGACACAGGCCCCTGCAGTGGTGGTGTGGGATTGCAGTGAACAGCAAAATCACTTACATCTACCTACATTCTGATTTGGCTCCTAGACTCAGTAACCTTAAACAGAGTCTGCCCTGAGCCTCCATCTTCTCGTCTATAAAATGGGGACAGCAGTGAGATTCTTATAGGAGAGGTGGCATACAGCACAGTGACTAAAAGTCTTCATTTTGCCATGAGTAGGCTCAGTTCTTAGCTTTCCATGAACCAGCTGTATGTCTATTACTTATTATTATTACCATTATTATTTAACCTTTTTTATTTACAGTCCAGTCGTTATCCCCCTCCCAGTCTGCCCTCTGACTGTTCCTCATCCCATTCCTCCTCCCCCATCTCCCAGAGGATGTCCCCACCACATCTGCACCCGAGTTGTGTGTCTTGTAGCAAGCTTCTTATCCTGTCTGCCCGAAGTTGCCTTAACTTGGCATCCTGGGTGGTGGTGGCGCACGCCTTTAATCCCAGCCCTTGGGAGGCAGAGGCAGGCGGATCTTTAAGTTTGAGGTCAACCTGGTCTACAGGGTGAGTTCCAGGACAGCCAGGGCTACACAAAGAAACCCTGTCTTTAAACAAACAAGCAGACAGAAGATAAACTTGGCCCCTACTGTGGTACTTGTCAACCATGCTGCCTCAGGACCTCCTGCTAGCCTAGAGAGGAAATCTCCTAAAGAGTAGTAGAGCAGACCCTCAGTAAAGATTGGAGCATCTGTGCAATTAGCTGTTTTCATGTATATATATATACATATATATATATATATATATATACAATACATACATATATATATATGTTAATGTGTGCATGCATGTGCATGTGGTGTGTGTGTTGGGGAGATATGCATACACATGCACGTATGTGTGGAGGCCAGAAGACAACCTTAGCTGTCGTCTTCAGGACCCATCTATCTCCTTTGAGAGACTTCTTAGTCTGGAGCTCACCACTTAGGTCAGACTGGAATCTGTCTGTCTCCGCCTCCCCAGCTTGAGATTACGGCTGTGGGGACCACAGCAGGCATTTTTATATGGCTTCTGGGGATCAGACTCAGGCCCTCCCTCAGGCTTTTGTAGCAAACACACTACCTCATGAGCCCCCTCAGTTACCTTTGCGTGCCATTATTGGGGCCTTTTTTGGTTGCTGCTACTGAGGAGGGGATTGTGCTGTTTCATTTTGATAGAGATCTGACTTGAGTCCCATGCATGCTAAGCCAGCTCTCTACCAGTGAGATATACGCCAGCCCTAATTACCTGTTTAATGCCTGGACTACCTTGCTTGATGTAAGAGGTCACATTTGCCTCGATATGGTTGGAATTAGAAGTCAGTGGAGTATGAACGATGGAATTAATTGCAGATGGAGTCAGCCTATGCCTGTTGGCCCATGCCATGTGGTGGCTATTGCCTGTTACCTCAACAGTCCAGAGGCTGAGGCAGGAGGATTACTGAGTGTTTGAGGACATGCTGGCCTACATAAGTAATGAGTCCCAGTCCAGCCTAGGCTACAGTGTCAGCAAAACGAAAACAAGATGGTCCAGTCAAACTTGTTCTTTCACCATTTGACTGTGACCTTTTTAGTAAATTCAGCAAAGACTCACTAGCCTATCACCTCACACTCCAGTTACAGTACACTAAGAAGCCATGGCGCTACCAACTACTATTCAGCTTTCTTGAATAGATCCTTTTTCTCCCCTATCTGGTAGAACCTTTCTTGTACATTCACTTACATATATTCAAAATAATGTTATTGCAAACAACAGTTTGAGGAGGAAAGTATGAGGGGCAATGCTGCTGTTTCTTCAATACCTTTTTGGGGGTTGTGTGTGTGTGTGTGTGTGTGTGTGTGTGTGTTTTAATCTCCTTTTCATCTTTGGTCCCTAGCTCCAGGGAAGCAGGGACACTTTGGAGCCTGACACAAACCCAGTCAACAGTTCATTGTCTGTGTCAGTAACCAGTTAAGAAATCCAGACCATAGCCACACATGCCTTTAATCCCAGTGCTTGAGAGGCAGAGGCAGGCGGATTTCTGAGTTCGAGGCCAGCCTGGTCTACAAAGTGAGTTCCAGAACAGCCAGGGCTATACAGAGAAACCCTGTCTCGAAAAACCAAAAAAAAAAAAAAAAAAAAAAAAAAAAAAAAAAAAAAAAAAAAAGAGTAGCCAGAGCTACAGAGAGAAACCATGTCTGGAAAAAAAAAAAAAAAAAACCACAAGAAAGACAAAGACAACAAAAAAGAAAGGAAGAAAAGATGAAAGGAAGGGAGGACGGAGGGAAAGGAGAAAAGAGAAGAAAGGAGAGGAGAGGAGAAGAAGAGAAGAGGAAGGGAGGGGAGGGGAGGGGAGGGGAGGGGAGGGGAGGGGAGGGGAGGGGAGGGGAGGGGAGGGAAGGGAAGGGAAGGGAAGGGAAGGGAAGGGAAGGGAAGGGAAGAGAAGAGAAGAGAAGAGAAGAGAAGAGAAGAGAAGAGAAGAGAAGAGAAGAGAAGAGAAGAGAAGAGAAGAGAAGAGAAGAAGATCCGGACCTTGAACCACCATACTTCAATAGAGTATACAATTCTTGAGACAAAGTTGAGATATGAGTATTGTGATAGTGATTGGATTATCACTTCAACTAGTCACCTAAACGATGTACCTGTGGGGGTGTCTGTGAGGGGCTAGCAGAGATGGGAAGACCCGCCCTTGCAGGGCACCAGCCCATTCATGTTCATTCAGGTCCAGACTGAGTGAAAGGAGAGAGCAAGCTGAGCACCAGCATCTATCTCCTGCTTCCCACTTTGAATGCCAGCATCCATCTCCTCCTGCTTCCCACTTTGAATGCCATGTGACTCACGGCCTCCAGCACCCGTCACCATGACTTCACCGGCATGATGTGCTCTGCCCTGGAATTGTGAGTTGTTTTTGTCAACTTACCCAAGTTAACAAATACAGATGTCCAATAAATGAATACACTCAGCCCAGCAAGGTCCAGCGGGAAGCCAGACAAGGACTTATGATAAGTCTTGAAGACACCCATAAGATTTGCTGGCCTTGAGGAGTAGGCATGCAGCTCAGTGGTAGGACATTAGCCTAGCATTCCATCCCCAGTATGGAAAGAAGAAACTTTAGTCTCGTGTCCTTGGATACTGTTGATAAAGGCAAGAGGCCAGCATTCTACTACATCAGCTTTCTGTCTGTGAACTTCAGAAAGCAATCTATGGAGAGCTAAGCCACTCTACAAATGAGACGTGTTACCAATGGATGCAGATCAGGATTCCTTATGGCACCCAAACCAGTTGAAAATATGTTTTCTGGCCTTTAAAATGCCTAGGGACATCTTAAGTGGTATAAACATGTGGCACGGGACTGGGGCCTGAACAGAGAACTTGCATCTGAGCAAGTTTTAAGAGATGGCAAATGTCCTTCCTAAGTGACAGGATGGGACACGGCGCTTCAAAAGGCTCTCTGGTGGCAGTAAAGAAGTGGAAAGGCTTTAGGATGAAAGGCAGGACCACACTGTGAGTGGATGTGTGGTGTAGATGTCGTCAGGGCTGATGACAGGAGGGACATCCAAAGCTGGAAAACAAAATGTTGCACATTGCTCTGACCAGTATCTGAGGCAGAAGAATCACTGGAGGTGAGGAGTTCAAGACTAGCTTGACCACCAAAGCAAGACCACTTCTTAATAATAAGTTAGGGGTTGGAAGATAGTTCTGTGGGTCAAGTAGTTGCTGCATATGTGTCAGAACCCACATAAAGCCAGACATGCTAGCAAACATCTGTGCCAGCACTTCCGTAAGATAGGAGGTGGAGACAGGAGCATGTCTGTGATGAGAAATGTGTGGGGCAGCACACCGGCTTTTGTTCAGTGCTGGAGATCAAGCCCAGGCCTTTGTTCATGCTGGGAAAGCATTCTGCCAGCTAAGCTATGTCAGCAACCTCCTTGCTTTGTTTTGACTGTACAAACCAAATGTGTTTCCTTGAAGTCTATATTTGATTAAGTGAGTGACATCTTTCCAACGTGAAAAAAGAGAGAGGTCTTCTTAGGAGTGTGTCTTAGTTAGGGTTTTACTGCTGTGAACAGATACCATGACCAAGACATTTCTTAAAGTACAACATTTAATTGGAGCCGGCTTACAGCTTCAGAGGTTCAGTCCATTATCATCAAGGCAGGAGTATGGCAGCATCCAGGCAGGCGTGGTGCAGGAGGAACCGAGAGTTCTACATCTTCATCTGAAGGCTGTTAGAAGACTACTGGCTTCCAGACAGCTAGGATGAGGTTCTTAAAGTCCACACCCACAGTGCCAAGCCTACTCCAAAAAGGCCACACTTCCTATCAGTGCCACACCTTCTAACAGTACCACTCCCTGGGCTGAGCATACACAAACCATCACAGAGGGTGAAGAGGATTAATCCTTCCTGCAAGACCCAGCTTGTCCTGTTGCTCTTCTTCCTGGGTAGCACCCACTCCCTGGCCTATCTTAGCTCCCAGTTTGTTTATTCCAAAGTTAAAGTCTCCAAGGAAGGACTACCTGAAGTTCATTGGAAACCTGGAGTTTTAGTTTTGTTTCCTACTGCTGTGACAAAACTGACCAAAAAAATGATCTGGGGAGACAAACAGTCCACCATGAAGGGAAGGCAGGGTGAGGACCGAGGTGGGGACTGAAGCAGAAACTGTGGAAGACCTCTGCTGACTGGCTTGCTCTACTTAGCTTACTCAGCCTGTTTTCTTATATATCCCTGGACCACCTGCCCAGGGATGGCACTTCCCACAGCAGGCTGAACCTTTCTATATCACTCATCAATTAAGAAACTGACCATAGCCGGGCGTGGTGGCGCACGCCTTTAATCCCAGTACTTGGGAGGCAGAGGCAGGCGGATTTCTGAGTTCAAGGCTAGGCTGGTCTACAGAGTGAGTTCCAGGATAGCCAGGGATATACAGAGAAACCCTGTCTCAAAAAACCAAAAGGAAAAAAAAAAGAAGAAGAAGAAAGAAACCGACCATACAAATTCACCTAGTGGGCATTCTAAGGGTCTCTCTTTCCAGATGACTTTATCATCCGGAACGTGCATCAAGTTGACAAAAACATACAAACAAACAAACAACCGAAAAACCTAAGTAGCAAACCTAGACTAGACTGAGAAGAATGAAGATTTGCTCTGCTTTAAGCTATTAGTCAACCAGATTGAAGAACATGGACTTCCTGGCTCTTTCCCATGCAAAAGAATCCATGCAGCTGTGGAAACCCAGGGTTGAGTCCCAATAGGCACCAAGCAAAGAAGGCTGAAGAACACCATGCAGTGCAGGAGTATGTGCCTGAGGCCTGGCTTCCATCCCCCTCACTGCCTTCCCGACTCCCTAAAGGTGTAAAGCAGACAGACTCATTCTTTCCCGGCCATCTGCTTACTTTTTAAAACTATACAATAGCTTGTTTTTAAAGATGCTAAATAAAATAACTTTTTTAAGTATTTTAGGGTTGGTACACATGTGTACACATAAACACACACACGTCAATTAATCAATTAAAATGTGAAAAAGAAAACAAAAACTTATTTTAATTGTGTATAATATATATATATGTATATATACACACATATATATTCTCATTTAAAAGCTTAAAACTTAAGACATAACAGGCTAAAGTGTTTTTGTTTTTGTGAGGCAGAGTCTCTCTCTGTGTAGCCCTGACTGTAAGGGAACTCGATATATAGACCAAACTAGCATTAAATTTATAAAAAATCTGCCTGTGCTTGCCTCCCAACTACTGGGATTAAAGGTATAGGTCACCACACCCAGACTAAATTACTTAATTACTTCCACCGTCCCTGCCCTTTTCTTCTTGGCTCAGGTCAGTGGATTTTGTGTGCATCTTTTCATGTATTTTCCTACATATTTCCTTTTTCTTTAGAAACCATGTTGTACTATAGTCTGTGCACCTGATGCACCTTAAAAAAGAAACCATAAATGTTATCTAATGCTACTGAAATGAAAACTCTTTGTTTAAGATGCAGTCAGCCCTGGATACATCACACCTTACTAGAAACTGCTTAGAGGGAGAACCCGGGAGAAAAACTAATATTTACCATAGTTATATGGCAGACATTGCATTACACTATTTGTCAGAAATCTTAATTTGGTCTCAGATTTGAGCCAAATCTCTACTTACCCTGTGGCAAACTTGTAACATTGCCAATTGCAGCTTGCATAAAATAATGATAATCTGAAGAGAGAATCAGACACCACCTGGCACCATCATTTCCTGAGATACTAATTCTGAGTTCTTGGTGGATTCGTCCCTCCCTGCATGCTGGAAGTAAAGCCACACTCAGTGTGTTCTCACCAAGGGAGGTTTTGTTGACGGGACAGTGAGTAGAAATGAGTGGACAGCCAAACACGGTGTCACCCACATGCAACGCTAGCACCTGGGAGGCAGAGGCAAAGGCAGGAGGTCCACCAGAAGTTCAAATCCAGCCTGGGTTACAAACAAGTTCCGGGATAACCAGGGCTACTCACTGAGACCCTGCCTCAAAAGAAGGGAGGGAGAAGGGAGAGGAAGGGAGGGGAGAGAAAAAAAAGCTGGAATCTTCATTTCCAGCTTTGTGTTCAAAACATTATTGTGGTGGGCCATAGGTTGGGCCCTCTCTGAGTACAGGAGAGAAAGGCTAGTGTCTCTGGTGGAGGGAAGACTGAGAGAGAACAACTCTGGGGTTAGAAACAGGCAGATCAAGGGAGAATGAAGGAGCCATCCCACCTTTTACAACCTGCTGGGAAGCAGGCAGTTTCACGGAGAAATGATCTCACCTTGGCTGTTTGGACTGGGGCCTGAGGCTCCCAGCTTGGCCTTGGCTTCTTGCCCAGGTGGGCACAACAGCAGCAACCAAGCCACTTATCTTTCAAATATCAACAAAATACAGATCCAAATAGTGACCTGGAATGTAGTGATCAAGACCAAGACCAAGACCCCTCCCAGGCCTGTAGATGTGACCACCCTCAAGGACATTTAGTTTATTTAGTTCACTGATGGTTGAGTAGACACATCCAATAAGCTCGCCTTGCCCTGTCCCCAACACACACACACACACACACACACACTGACACCATCCCTTGCCCTTCATAGACATCTTGTTCAATCCCAGCCTGTGGGCAACTGTTTTCCACTTTAAAGAAGAAACTGAGGCTCTTGGAAATGAGCTCAGCACTAAGAGGCCTGGGTTTGAGGGTTGGTTCCACACCAAGGGTCCTCCCCGCTGAAGTTGGGGCTGCAAGTCACAAAAGCCCAGTGTAACTAGATCCTTTGAATTGAGGAAATCTGAGCGCCAAACCTGATGGCTTGAGCTCGGGTTACACAGTGTGGGCCAGCTTTTCATCATGCATCTCCATTCAGTTGTTTGTGTTAGTCATGAAGGCTTCCAGAGGCTTCTGCAGCTACAAAAACCCTTGTGGATATGTAAGTCTGTTTTTCTAGTGTCTCAAGCAAAAGCACTTGGTTGCGCTCGTTCTCTCTCTCTCTCTCTCTCTCTCTCTCTCTCTCTCTCTCTCTCTCTCTCTCTCTCTCTCTCTTTCAATGGAGTCTCCTGTGTTGTCCAGCCTGGCCTGGAACTCAGAGATCTGCCTGTCTCAGCCTCCGATGAGATGACTGAGCTGAAGGCTCATGTGGCCATGTCACAAATCTGAGCCCATCCCTGGTTGCTAGGGAGAAAGAGTGCACTGGCTGGCTCAGGCTCTGTCATGGGCTCCATCCCTTGACCTTTGAATTGAGCAGTTTTGTCCAAGTTTCTAGCAGCGCCAGCCAAAAGGCGAGCGGAGTGCCTTCCCTGGCAGAGCAGCAGCTGATGGGTGGGGAGGGAAGAATTGTACCTACTCTCCCGAGCCAGGATTCGAGACGCTGCCTTCAGAAGAATTTGTGATAAAGGTGTTTATTTAGCTCAAAAATGAGGAGCTAGAAATGAGGGTTCATTCCGGGACCAGCACTCAAATAATCTGCTACCATCCCAGCGCGCAAGCCTGAACATGAGAGTTGGAGAGATGCTGTAACAGTGACCCTGCCATCTCAAGGGTGACAGACTGTTGTGAATGATTCTAGAAATGAGCACGGGCTGCGCCTGATTTCAGTTACTTGCCTAATGTCTGTTTCTCTCATCCTCTGTCATTGTGTTTGGGGCAAATTGAGCCAAGTTAAACATTCTCTTGTCCTTCTTTGAGTACCGGGATGTGAACAGGCTTTGTCTCAGGTATCTGGGTATAGATGTACTATTGTATTAGGTGGGTTGCACTCAGAACCCGTTCTTGCCTTTACCCATCTCTTCCTTTTGCCCTAGTCATGAGCTTGGTGGCTGGAGCCCAAGCACTCATTCCAAGGCCATGAAAGTCGCTGATTCCTCAGTCCTGATCATTTAAAATGTTGAAACAATAGGAGAGAACTAATTATGCCTGGGCAGCTTTAAGTATCTTTTTAGAAAATGTTTTAGAATTTATTATTCGATATGTGTAGTCACATAGGATATTTGTGTGCGCACGTGAGTGTGTATGCATGCCACTGTATGTGTGTAGACATCAGAGGACAGGTTTGGGGTGTCAGTTCTTTCCTTCCAACATTTTCCCATGGACACAACTCGGGTCATCAGGCTTGGGTGGCAAGCACATTATCCCTGGGAACCATCTTGCCAGCCTACATTTCTTCTTCCTATTCTTCCTTGGCTCCTTTATTGGTAAACTTGTTTCTCTCATTGCCTCATTACACAGATTGGTAAGAACAAGAAATCCTCATTGTTTAGGGTCTCATAAGGTGACACATGGTCCACAGACCCGCAACAGCAGTACCTGGGACCTTGCCTGAGATGCAGCTTTGGGCCTGTCCCAGATCTCAAACAGAACTCCTAGACTCCTCAATGCCCTTACAGTTCATCTAGGTGAGGAGGGAAGGAGGTTCAGAGGGCAGCTCAGCAGGTAACAGTGCTTGCTGCTTAAGCATGGGGACCTGAGTTTGGACCCCAGCACCCATGTAAAAACTCCTGGTGTACCTGTCATCTCAGCCCTGTATGGGGGCGGGGTGTCCCCTCGAGGCAGTCAGACCAGCCACAGTAGCCAAATTAGAAATGCTCAGGTCCCATGGAGAGACCCTGACTCAAAAACAGAGCACATTCCAGGACAGCCAAGGCTATACAGAGAAACCTCAACAACAACAACAACAACAACAATTTTAAAGCACGGAGATCCATAGTTTTAGTGATTGTAAACTGTGGCTGAAGGCCACTTCACTGATACAAAGATGTTGTCTGGGCTCCCCCAGATTGGCTTGAGTGACACTTGTGGTACCATCAGCCACAATGGTTTAAGTCTGAAATATACCCAGGCTTATGTATTTGAACACTTGCTCTGCCCTGGTGCTGCTTTCTGGAGAGGCCATGGGAACTCTGGAGGCAGGCCTTTAAAGGTTAGAGGCTAGCCCACTTCTGGCCTGAGCTCTCTGCTTCCTCTCTGCCACTGCAATGTGACTGGCTCCAAGCTTCCTTTCATGCCATCCCGTTGAAGCTGCCACAGCTTCTGTAATCGGCTTGCTTGCCCTGGACTGGAATCCCTGAAATGGGAGTCAAACCCTTCCTCCTTTGAATCGCCTGTGTCCTGTATTTTGTTGCAGCAATGAAAGCAGTAACGAATGTAATTGGGTTAGCTCACCATAGCTGGCTGTAGAAGAGAAGGAACCAGTGGGGCAGCCAGAGAGAACAATGTGCTGAGAGTAAGTTCCTATACAGTATTTACTATGTTCCAGGTGCCGTTAGAAGCCCTGTGCCAGCCGCCTATTTAATCTCCATGGCAACCGTATGACTCAGTCCATAGATGAGTAAGCCAAGGCACAGAAAGGGCAAGTTTCAGAGCTGATAAGCTACAGAGCCAATACTAGAAGCCATAGCATCTCTGCAGAGTCTGTGCTGTCTTTCTTGAGCTCACCTCAGTCTTTGGGGTGAGTTTTAGAGGAGCTAAGAGCCTGCAGAGAGTATGGGCCAGACAACAATTTGTGTTTCTGTTCCACCTTCAAGTCAGCGAGGCCTGGGGAGCAAGGGTTAAACATGTGTTTGTTGAGCACATGGTGGGAATGTGCTGTGAACTGGGGAATACCTGAGCAAGAGCTTTCTTCTGTCTTCACAGGCAGTGTGGGGGTGGGGGAGAGGGAGGCAGCGGGCAGGGGGTGGGGAAGAGGCTATACATGACGAACGAACGTGTCCTGGGAAGAGGTGTGAACAGTAGAGAAAATCCATGGGGGCACAGACTAATGCTTCCAAGAAGAAGAAAGATTCTAGAAAAGACCAGAGGGTGGCCAGAAGATATACAGTTTACTCAGTGTGCCTGTGTGCTAGGTGCTTGAGAGGGAGGGCTAACAAATACAGAAGACTGGAAATGGGCTGGAGAGTCCTGAAAACCTCTCTTCTCTTCTCTTCTCTTCTCTTCTCTTCTCTTCTCTTCTCTTCTCTTCTCTTCTCTTCTCTTCTCTTCTCTTCTCTTCTCTTTCTCTCTTCCTCTCTTCTCTCTCTCTTCCCCATCTCTCCTTTCTCCTCTCTCCCCCTCTTTCTTTTCCTTCCTTCCTTCCTTTTTTCTTTTCTTTTCTTTCTTTTATTTTTCAAGACAGGGTTTGTCTGTGTAGCCTTGACTGTCTTGGACCTTGCTCTGTAGACCAAGATAGCCTCTAACTTACAGAGATCCACCTGCTTCTGCCTCCCAAGCGCTGGGATTAAAGGCATGTACCACCGCTACCAGGCTGGAGTCTATTTCTTATAGCTAGCCCTCAGGGGCGGGTTTTAGGATCTTGCATTTTGCAGATGAGGAGACTGAAGCTCAGAGAAGCTTAGCAGCCAGCCAGATGCTAGTGTGCCCCAGGAAGTTCAGCAGCTGAAGCAGGTTCAAAGTCCAGATCTGAGGCAAAGACGGTGTTGTTCCTTCCCCATGCCATTCTGCCCCTTGCTGCCAGGCACCCTGTGCTGTCTGTGCCTAGATGCTTGGCCCAGCAACAATGCCAGTGTTGGGTGGCAGCCATAGCCCTGAGGGTTTCTTGGCATTTGCCTCCTTCTCTTGCTGTTCTGAGCTCCTATTGGCCTGGATCATCATAGTGAGGGTACTGTGGCTGTGCTCAGTAAATAGAGGTCCAGGATGACTGGCTGCCCCCCTTGCCTAGCTGGCTGGCTTAAACCAATAAGAAGCCAGAAAATATCCTATCTAAGCATGCCCATCCCAGATCCCTGACCCTATACCCCTCTATGCTGTCCAGCTATCATGGTAAATGTCTCAGTGTAACTCCTTAACAAGCTAGAGGGTCCCCTACCAGCCCTGTGCTAACAGAGTTCTCTGGTGTTTGTTTTGGGTTTTGATCTCTCACTGTCCTGATGCAAGGAAATCATGAGATGTGCTACGGGCACCCCAGCTTGAATTAAGGAATGCATATGGTATAGAACCAGGGAGGTGGATTTGTCTCTCTAAGAGAAGAACATTCAGTTCTGGGAGAAAGGATGCCAAAAGGCAGTCAGTCTAGAGGACGGTGTCCAGAGAGTGAAAGGCTTAAGGCCAAAGTGAGTGAGTAACTCTGAAAGCATTTGGGGCTGTCTGGCCTGGCTCGGATGACTCAGGAGAAGATAGCTCAGGAGCAGCTCTTGTTCGCTGGCCCCTGTACAATCCATTTCCTTACTTGCAGCTGAGGCCCTCTCTCTCTCTCAACCCTGACCAACTCTTCTAACCTGCCTTTCCAAACCCAGGCCCTGCTATTTCCTCTCTCATTCGCCACTTCCTTTCCTTATTGAGACAAACAAGAAGAAACAAATTGCTGTGTGCGGAGTAAGAGGTATCTGAACAGATCCTTCTGTTTATCTGTCCATCTGTCTGGGCTTACAGAAGATGGCACGGCTTCTACCTGCATCATCACCATCCAACCCTCCACCCCCACCCCACCCCCCACCCCGCTCCTCAGCCAGTTCTTTCTGCTCCTCCTACAGAGAAGCACAAATCTTTTTTCCCTTGTATCTTTTCTTTTCTTTTTTTTTATTATGTATTTTCCTCAATTACATTTCCAATGCTATCCCAAAAGTCCCCTATACCCTCCCCCCTCCCACTTCCCTACCTACCCATTCCCATTTTTTGGCCCTGGCGATCCCCTGTACTGGGGCATATAAAGTTTGCGTGTCCAATGGGCCTCTCTTTCCAGTGATGGCCAACTAGGCCATCTTTTGATACATATGCAGCTAGAGTCAAGAGCTCCGGGGTACTGGTTAATTCATAATATTGTTGCACCTACAGGGTTGCAGATCTCTTTAGCTCCTTGGATACTTTCTCTAGCTCCTCCATTGGGGGCCCTGTGGTCCATCCAATAGCTGACTGTGAGCATCCACTTATGTGTTTGCTAGGCCCTGGCCTAGTCTCACAAGAGACAGCTATATCAGGGTCCTTTCAGCAAACGCTTGCTAGTGTATGCAATGGTGTCATCGTTTGGAGGCTAATTATGGGATGGATCCCTGGATATGGCAGTCTCTAGATGGTCCATCCTTTTGTCTCAGCTCCAAACTTTGTCTCTGTAACTCCTTCCATGGGTGATTGTTTCCAATTCTAAGAAGGGGCAAAGTGTCCACACTTTGGTCTTCGTTCTTCTTCAGTTTCATATGTTTTGCAAATTGTATCTTATATCTTGGGTATATTAAGTTTCTGGGCTAACATCCACTTATCAGTGAGTACATATCATGTGAGTCCTTTTGTGATTGTGTTACCTCACTCAGGATGATGCCCTCCAGGTCCGTCCATTTGCCTAGGAATTTCATGAATTCATTAGAGAAGCACAGGTCTTGAGTGGACTATGATTTGTGGGGATTAGTGCTTGCTGCTAGTCCTGACTGATGACCAGAGTTTGAGCCTAGGAAACCCACATGGTAAAAAAGAGAGGACCCATCTCTCAAAAATGTCCTCTGATTTCTACACATGCACCATGACACGTGTGTGCCCACACACATGCATACACAATAAAAGAATCTGTTAAAAAAAAAAAAGTAAGAAGCTTAAATCTTTCCTGTCCTTCAGTAAACAAATCCACTCCCAGCCCTCTGCTCACCCAGCCTCCTATGGTCCAGTAATAGTATGTGCACGCGGTTTTGTTTTGTTTGTTTGTTTTGAGACAGGTCTCCCATGTAGCTCAGGCTTGGCTGAAACTTGAAATCATCCTGCTTTAGGCTCCTGGAATCAGAGACTATCATCAGGAGCTATAATGCCTGACTCCATTCATGCAAACTTCCTGCGTTCTTTCCTACATAGCTCTGTTAAATACTTCCGATCACAGCAGAGTAGTCCAACATTCCACTAAACAATAGCAAAATGTTTGATTGCCAGTTCTGGCACTCGCTTTATTGAGCTGTGGCGTAATCCACAGATCCTAAGAACTTACACATTTAAAAAGTATGCAATGCAATAGGGATATTCACAGAACCATAAACACAATTTGAGAAGACCGTCATGACTACCACTAGAATCTCCCAATCTCCTGCCCCAGTCTTAGGTGACCGTTCATTTGTTTCCTGTCTCTGTGGATCTCTCTGTTCAGAACAGGCCGTGTAAATGAAATCACGTAATAGCACGTGCTCTCTCCCACCCAGCTTCCCTCACTTAACAAAATAGTCCAAAGTTTCATCCTCATGGTGGCATGGGTCAGCTGTCCACTAGTTTTTACAACAACTAACCTTACTGAATAATATGTACAGGTTCTACATTCATCTCTGCCTTCTTCCGTTGATAGACATTTGAATTATCTGTACTTCTGACTGTTAGAAAGAAATGTGTGATACACATTCATGTATAAGTGTTTGAGTGCCCATTTTCCTTTCTGTCAGGGAAACATCTAGTGTTGGTAGGTCCAATGAGAGTTTGGCTTTTTGCAGCCTTGCCATTCCTGTGGGTAGGGCAGGAGGATTCCAATTTACCTATATTCTTGTCATCACTTGCCATTAACGGTCTTCCTGATGACAGCCTTCCTAGTGGTGTAAAGTGAAATCTCACTGTTGCTTTGTTCTGCATTTGCACGATGACTCTTATGCCTCCCATCTGTCTTAGCTCGAGATCCTGAGCATCTTTTGATGCTCCTTAGCCTATTGTACATCTTCCTTACACACGTAAAGCTTAGGAGCTGTGTGTCTGTCTGTCCTGTTGTATGAGCTCCTCATTTACCTTCTGTATGTAGTCCCTTGATAAAAATACGATGTGCAAAGATTTTTCTCATAATAAAGTGCTCTGCTTCCACTTCATCAGTGTTTCCTTTGATGCATCCACTGTCTACTTTGAATGATGTCACATTCCCCTTTTCACTGTGTCACTTTTAGTGTCCTGGCTAAGGAATTATTCCCAAACCCGGCATCATAAAGATTTATGAGCCTAAGACGGTAAAATCTATGTTTTCTTCTAGGCGTTTTGTAGTTATTAGTGTTCATCTCTGATCCAGCTTGAATTAATGTGTGCACATAATATGTGGGAGAAACGACAATGAAGGGAAATGAAAGTTTGTCATGGGCACTGCCTTCATTCCTTGGCTTTTAGATATTATTTGCTCCAGGGTACCTTGTTTTTTTTTTTTTTTTTTTTAAACAAAACAAACAAACAAACAAAAAAACCACTCCTTTATAGCTTCAAGGTGGTGACACATGCCTTTAATTCCAGCACTTGGGAGGCAGAGGAAAGCAGATCTCTGAGGCCAGGCTGGACTACAGAGAGAGTTCCAGGACAACCATAGCTACACAGAAAAACCCTGTCTTCAAAGACAAAACAAAACAAAAACCACAGGTACTTTGACCCCAAGTGTGAGATTGATTTGGGGGACCATCACCTCCATTCCTTTGATCTGTGTGGCCATTTTTACAGCAGTCTCAAACTGCTAAATTAATGTGCCTTCTTGGTAACCAGCAGTACAAGTCCTCCAACTTTGTTAGTGTGTGTATGGGAGAGGGGGAGGGGGAGGGAGGAGGAGAGGGGGGGAGGGGGAGGGAGGGAGGGAGAAGGGGGAAAGGGGGAGGGAGGAGGGGGTATGGAGAGGGAGAGGGGGGGAGGGAGGAGGAGAGGGGGAAGGGAGGAGGAGAGGGGGGAGGGAGGAGGAGAGGGGGAGGGAGGAGGAGAGGGGGAGGGAAGGAGAGAGAGAGAGAGAGAGAGAGAGAGAGAGAGAGAGCGCTCTTGAGATAGGACTCTAGAGAACTAATCAAGTTCTCTACCAGGGAGCTATATACCCTGAGCACTAACTTTGTTTTCTAGCAAGATTGTTCTGTCAATTGTGGCTCCATTGAATTTCTCCATCAATTTTAGATCAACCTGTTAATTTTTACAAAGAATCCCACTGCGATTCCTCAGAAGTGACTGTGGTTCCTTGGTGTGTCCTCGAAAGAGATTGTGGGATCCTTGTCCTTTCTTTCTCTTAACATTTTTTTGTGTATGCATGTATGAGTACATGTGCATTTTTATGTGTACGTAGGTACACATGTACCTGGATGTATGCTGTTCAGATGGTAAAACTCCACACCCCGGGGACCAGCCGAACTCCCAGGAAGTCCCACTTTGTTGTTGTTGTTTTTTTTTGTTTATTTGTTTTTTCAAGACAGGGTTTCTCTGTGTAGCCCTGGTTGTCCTGGAACTCACTCTGTAGACCAGGCTGGCCTCGAACTCAGAAATCCGCCTGCCTCTGCCTCCCAAGTGCTGGCGCATCCATGCCCGGCTTGGAAGTCTCACTTTTAATGTTTCTAACATCTAGGGCTGGAAAGATGCCTCAGCTGTAAAGAGTGTACCCTGCTCCTTCAGAAGACAGAATCCAAGCACCCACATCCATGGCTCACAGCCACCTGAAACTCCAGCTCTAAGGGATCCGATGAACTCTTCTGCCCTCCTTGAACACTTAGGTTCACATGCACACACCCATACACAGCATATACAATCATAAAGTTAAAAATAAGGTGTGTATGTTTATATGTTTAGAGAAAGTTTCCACAGCTCAGTGGTACCAACCTGGGGACTAATCCTTAAGGGGACACTGAAGATCTAAACCATAGGACTGACAGAAAATCAGGTGAACAGCAAGTGACAGCGATGGGAACAGGAAGAAAACATGAAGGGTGGCCTCCCCTGTGGTCTGGAATTGGGGGAAAACTTTAGAAACGAGATCCCCAAACTCACACACTAAAAGAAGCCAACGTGAATGCATAAACTTAACATAGCCAGAGTATTAAAGTACCTTAGACCAAGTTACAAGGCAGATAACACAATGGTTAAAAACATTGCACATATGGAGCTCAGAGGTAGAGTACTTGCCTAACTATGCCTAGTAGACAGGGTTCAATCCCTAGCACAGTTATTTAAAAAGTTAAATTTTTTTAAGGTGACTTAAAACATAAAAGTGCTTTTTACATCCCATACCATAGACAAAAAGACAACTGCTTTAGAATACAAAGATCTTTCATAATTATAAGGGATAGGAACTGTTCCTAAAGAAATTTAGATTATTTATAAACACACACACACACACACACACACAGAGAGAGAGAGAGAGAGAGAAGGAAAGGAAGGAAGAAAGGGGGGAGGAAAGACTGACAGACAAGCTAATTAAAGTAAAGGAACGGATTGACAAAGCACTCCTCGAAGTGGTAAAGAAGATGTGTATCTCTGGTGACAGATGAGGATCTGAGCTGGTACAACACCCCCTGACAAACTGATAACACTCATTATGTTGAAGCTGTTACAACCCCTCCCTCGGAAAATTGCTAATGTTCATTATGTTTGACCCAACTGTTCTATTTCTGAGTCTCTGCCACCAATGTTTCAAATACATCCACGAATGAGTAAGCAGAAGAAATTTTAGAATAATTACCAACTAGCAGAAAAGTTTGAAGTACTCCAAAGGGCCCTTTTCTCCCTGAATCTGTGGAAAATAAACTGCCAGCCATTTAGAAATATATCCAAATGTATGCCTCATCTCTTTGAGAGAAAGGCACACCTTAGTTCCTGAATAATGGGAAGTTTTAGTCTCAGTACAACCACTGAATTCAAGCAATTAACACGGAAACTATCAAATCCTCTTAGTCCCATGATTACAGTCATACAGAGGACACAGTTTACAATTAAATGTTGCTTTTTAATGTTATCTTTCCTTTCTTTTTTCCTCCCCCTACTGTCTGGTACCAGGGATAGAAACCAAGGGGCTTACTCACATTAGGCAAGTGCTTTATCATTGGGCTACATCTCCAACCTTTAAAAAGAAAAAAAGAAAGGAAGGAAGGGAGGGAGGGAGGGAGGGAGGGAGGGAGGGAGGGAGGGAGGGAGGAAGGAAGGAAGGAAGGAAGGAAGGAAGGAAGGAAGGAAGAAAGAAAGAAAGAAAGAAAGAAAGAAAGAAAGAAAGAAAGAAAGAAAGAAAGAAAGAAAGAAAGAAAGTTCCCTAAGTTGCCCATGCTGATTTGGAATGTTCACTCCTTCTCACAGCTGTCTCACAAGTAGTTAGGATTTCAGGCCTGCTTCACCAGACCTGGCTTTGATCTCCTTTAGCTAGTAACAATCCCTTCACTTTCTCTTACTACTTAAAATCTTGGCACCCTAAAAGCCCCCAGCTCACCCTTGGAGAGTTTAATTTGTGTGAGTTCTTCATGATCAGATTCAGATTGTACATCTTGGGCAGAAAGAAGCTGGAGGGATGCTATGTTTTTCTCTAGCATCCTCCCAGGGATGCTAGACTCACCTGTGCAGACCCCAGTGGTGCTAACTTTGATCGGTTCAATGAGATGGTATCTTTTCCCCTCCTTTTAATTTATAAGCAGTTTGTGGGAGGTACTTTAGAGTTATGTAGACACCCCATTTCTCATCAGAGTCTTTCGAAACAGCTTTATTGATTCACATATTTAAAGCACACAATTTGATGAGTTTTGACATCTGTCTACAGCTGTGAAACCATCACTACAATCAAGAAAGTAAACGTATCTGCCGTCTCCCAACATTTCCTGCTTTTTTGTCATCCTTCCCTCTCATCTTTCCCCCCATTCTTCCTGTCTTCAGGCATCCGTTGACAGCTTTTCTATTACTAAGGAATAGTTTATATCTTTTGGAACTTTATACATTGACTCATCCAGTCCCTGTCATCTCCCCTCACCCCCTGGCTGTGGCCCCTCTCTATCAGCATGAAAACCCTGAAACTCCTTCATGTTGTGCCTGTCAATAGCCCACCTCTTTGCTGATGCATACTGTCCTTTTGTATGTAGAAATCACATTTTCTATACCTTGGTTGGGTTTAGTTGATTGATTGATTGATTCATTCATTCATTCATTATTATTATTTACTTTGTAAAAGGCAAAATTTTATTTCTCGTAGTTCTGGAGCTTGGCAAGTTCAGCATCAAGGTGACTGAATGCCTGTCGAGAGTTGCTCTCCGCTTCCCCAAGGGCTCTCTTGTTGCTATATCCCAGAACCAGGAAGCCATTGGAGCATTTTTCATCCCCACTCATTAAGTAAAAAAAAAACAAACCAGAACAATCCCAGGTTACCGTCCGTTTGTAGGGAAGTCAGGGCGGCAGGAACTATGGCTATGGTTTTTCTCAAATTGGGGGGGGGGTTGCATTTTGTCTTCAAACATTTCATCCTATGCAAAGAGAAAAACATTTGTCCTGGAGTCTCCCCCAAACCATGCATGTGAAGTTCTTCTGCAGTGCACTGGGCATCTTCTCCATTGTATATTTTCAATTTCTTGTTACACTTACGTGCTTATTTACTTATGTGTTGTGAGTTGTAACTGCGTGCTCCATCCTTATCCCGCCATGTGCCATAGTACATGTATGGAAGTCTAAAGACAACACTCAGCTGACAGCCGTTGCTTTCCACTCTGAGGGTTCCAGAGATCAAACCTGGGGCATTAGAATTAGTCTGCCGGCAAGTCCATTAAATTATCTTTATGAATCTATTTACTTGTTTGGGGAGAGGGGGCACACGTGGCTCAGCATTCCTGTGGAGGTCAGAGGATCGTCACCTGGGACTGGGAGATGAGCTTTCGTCATCCGGCTTAGTGACAAGCACGTTTATCTGCTGAGCCATCTTGCTGGTTCTACATTACGGTTTTCCCTGGACCCACGAGTACATTCTTCCCTGACTATTCCACACTATCTGTGAAACCACATTTACTTTGTTCCATTTGTTGAGTGGTTTTTAACCCCCGGTCTCAAGTAGATTCATGACACGCATGTGTTACTTGGTTCTCAACGTGACCCTTCCAGGCTCTGTGAGGTGTCTGTCTAGCTCTCTCTTATCTGATACTGTAGTCCAGCAGTTCTCAACCTGTGGCCCACAACTTTGAGGTGGGTCGAACAACCCTTTCACAGGGTCCCTAAGACCACCGGGAAACACAGCGATTTACATTATGATTCATAACAGTAGCAATATTCCCGTTATGAAGTACAAACGAAAATGACTTTATGGTTGGGCATCACCACAACATAAGGAACTGTGTTAAAGGGTGGAGACGTTAGGAAGGCTGAGAGGCACAGCTCTAACCTGGACTCTGGACTCAGAGGCCATTCTGATTGACAGTGTAGCTGGTCCTCTGGTGTTACTCTGAGGTAATTGTAGAATTTGCAACATTTGTTTCCCATCTCCCACAGGTCACTGCCCCCATTGCTTGATGTCTACTGTTTTTAAAACTGTTATCTCATCATTTTGTCTGTTTTTTTTAAACTTGATTTGAGAGAAAAGGGAAATATTCTAGTTAATCCATCTTGGTTGTAATCATCAAACTTTAAATGAATGAATATATTTTATGAATATACTTATTTTTGTATAGATGTACAATTTCCCATTATGTTGTTATAATACCTTACAAGCATAATGCATTTTAATGTTCAAATTACCTTCAACTTGGTCAGGAGGCATAAGCATCATTCCTATAAAATACTTAACTCGGGCATTTCTGGGCTAAAACCTGTAGCCTGGGAGCAGAGGAGGGTAGCCTGGATGACAAGACAAGGGACATTTCTGGAGCAATAACTGATTCCTTTGACTGTAACTATCTGAGGGACCTAGTCAAAAGAGGGGGTACCCATTTGATCCTCACTAAAGCCATGAAGATGCCTGGTAGGTCTGGTGGCAAGTTGGGGCATTATTGGAAGAATGCTGTTGGCATTTGTAACAGAAAGCAAAACAGCAGTCGAAGAGGCCAGGGGAGTCTAGAGAAATCCTGTTCCTACCAGTGGTCCTGATGGTGACAGACAGCTGCTTGGCAGAATTATGATGCTCCTTAGCAAATATTAAGGAAATACTAGAGAAGGGTGTGTGTGACATTTGTTCTTTATTCTACAGACACCTTCAGTTCAGTGTTTGGGCCTCCCAAGCACTAAGCTAGGTACTGGCAATACAGCAAATATAAGGGGCAATGAACGAACACTCCGCTGTCTGGGACCGGATATGTCAGCAGTGGCTGGATAAAATAAATCGACTTTTGAAAAATATGAGACTCCAGCCCTGAATGCTCCAGGAGTCCTTTTACTCTCACTTCAGTGACAGGGAACTGGAATGATGGTAAATGACTATCAGGACGAGAATCAGAGAGTCTCAGGGAAGGTTTGCAAAGGAGGCTGGATATGAACTCCACTTTGAAGTAGAATTCATTAGGTAGACATAATGGGGAGGAAAGGTTTTCCATTCACACGGAACAGTATGTTCAAGTCACAGAGCTACTGCAAGACCCAGGAACTGGCTGCAGATCTATGTCCCAAGATCATAAAATAGGGATTCTGAGAAATGGGGCAGGGTAGACTCTCATAGGCCTTTCCTGTGCCGTGAGGGGTTTCAGATGGTGTTCTATAGAATGCAACCTCTCAGGAATTTTCAGCCTTCAAGCCATTCAAGATCATTTAGTGGCAGCGGGAGCCCATCAGGTTTACTTGCTAGAAAAACCACTTTGGCAGTATATTTAGATGGAAGAGATAAGCAGAGATAGGAAGATAATTCGTTCATTAACAAGCATTACCAGGCGTTCTTCTACCTGTGGAGATGGAAGTGATAGGACAGACAGGTGCCTTGCCCTCCTAGCTTTGCAAAGATTCAGGAGATTCAGAGACTAAATAGACGGCAGTGACGTTTCATTACAAATGTGATGGGAAGTCCAGAATGGCTTCCGAGTATGTGACAGGGAGCATCAAAGCCAGGGAAGGAACCTGAAGAGATAAAGAGAAGCTGAGATTTTCCTGATCAGGAAGACAGGAATCCTTTAGAGAAAGGAGACTAAGTGCCTGAGGCAAGGTGAGCAAGAGAGGTGATGCAAGGTCAGGACTACAGGTAACTAGGCTTGGAGCCAGGAGTGCTCAATGCCTTTGTGTTATTTTAAGATGGACAGTAAGATGATGATGGTGGTGGTGGTGTTTTTAAGAGCATCCAGGCTGCTGTGTGGAAATTGTCCCAACACACTGCAAATAGAGTTAGCATGCGGGGGGTGGGGGGTGGGGGAGAATGACCCTTCACCCACTTGGGAATGCAAGTGGGCACAAATTATTTTAGTAACATTCTCTTGTTTCTCATATAGTTAAATGTGCATATATTCTGGGATGCAGCAGTTCTATTCTGGAGGTATGCTAGTCGGCTTCTTTCTTACCGTAACAAACTCCAGAGATAATCTACTTAGAATGAGGGAAAGGTTTTTTGTTTGTTTGTTTGTTTGTTTCCAGTTTACCATTTTGGACAGTTGGGCCCATGGTCAGTTGATCCCATTGCTTATGAGCTTGAGGTTCAGAGTACACTACTGTAGACATGTAAGACAGAGCAGAGACGCCCTGTAGCTGAGAAGGCCAAGAGAAAAGGAGCAGAGGTTCCCAGTCCTTGTCAAGGGCCCACCCTCAAAGACTTGAGGTGGTCTCACTAGGCCCTACCACCTAAAGAACTACCACCTCCCAGGAATACCATGCAGGGGTTAGAACCTTTAGCACATGACCTTTAGAGGTCATTTATAACCCAAACTATAGCACTAGGTATTTTTCCAAGACAAAGGAAAAAATGTGCCCATTGTTGTGTTAAGTTTTCCTGGGGAGATGCAGGCAGACTTCTACTCTTTCCAAAAGGAGCATCCATCACAGATCAAAGTGCTAGTGCCAACGAAGGCCAACTAATGATCAAGGCGTTTACTGGGCTACTTACAGCAATAGGAATGAAGAGTTATGGGAGCTGACCCCATAACTCACCCCAGCCTGGACCACTCCAGAAAGCTGTGCCTCCCGGGCTTGCAGAATGACCACGTGTAGCTCCTTTGCTTAGAAAGTCTCTTCTTCCCAGCCATTGCCTGCTGCTGGGAACCTTGGAGAGGAACATTGTGAATCCTAGGCTTCAGCTTTTTCCAAACTGGCGAGGGGCTTCCTCCTGTCTCCAGAAGGTAATGTCTCAGTTCAGAGGAAATTGCCCCAGATTTGTCCACCAAATAATAATAATAATAGCCCCTCCCCCAACCAGAAACAATCACTGACCAATGGGAAGATGGGCAAACAAATTGTGGTATATCATATTATATTGTTGCATGTACCAAGTTTGTTATTTTATTGATAATTTTTCATTTATATGACCATCTATGATGAAGGTGCCCAGCGAGCATATGGGAGCGAACTGTAGAAAGGGACTGAGAAGAGGCACAAGGGAATTTTCTTGAGTGATAGAACTCTTTTCTATTGATTGTGGTTGTGGCTACATGAATCTATGTGTCATGACTCATGAGGTTTTTCACAATAGATGGGTGAATCATGTTTTGTGTAAAGTATATCACCATAAGGAGAAAGAGGACCCTGGGTTTTCAAGATGTGTTGAGCGGTGTCAGTGAGAAAAGAAAGGAAGAAAAACCTAAGAAGATACTTCCAAAGTGGAACGTCCTGCCTTAAAGCTAACCTTTAGGTCTCTAGTTGGAACAGTTTAGGGACTGGTCCTGTTACTACTCAGCAGTCTTTTGGCTCCATTACAACATGCTTTCTATGTTTCCCCCTCCCATCTTGATGATTTCATCAGTGTAGTATCAGACTTCCTTCGGGTGCACTCCTTGGCTCTTTGATGATAGCACAGAGATGTCCATTAATGAAGCACACAGCTGGGATCTGTGTCTGCAGCTTCAATCATCTGCACGCCGAAAACCTGTAGGACAACACTGCATCTGTGCTGGATGGCCACAGACTTCTAGTCATTCTTCCCTTGTTCTCTACTCTAGAGCAATGGTATGTGCAGCGTGATTTGTTTAGTGTGAGGTATAACTGACTAGACCCTGGTATGCCAGTCTCTGTGTGGGACATAGACCCCTACATGTAATGTAGTCTTCTGAGCATTTACACACTGAATGGCATTGTTACTTTCTCCTTTACAGTGTGTGTGTATACATATATATTTGAAATGATATTTGGTAGATTGATTATATATAGTGGATTCGATTGTCAGTGATCACTATGTTGGGATGGCAATGGATTGTATAGATACACACACACATAAACTTAATCACTTATTACTTACGTGACTTTGGGAAAATTAATCACACTTGTTGGCACAGGGGGTGTGTCATACTCCTACCTCAGTGGGAGGTACAAAGACAACAATTAGTGTCTAATTAATATTTGCATAAGCTACTTAGAACAGTTTGGGATAGCTCACTAAGCACTGGAGAAATCCTAATTAGATGAAGTAAATACACTCTTTCCAGTAAAGTATCTACGTGTTCATGTGTCCAAGTTCTATTTATTAATGTGTAGACTTTCTAAAGTTTAAAAATAAAGGGTGGGGATATCGGTCAGTGGTATAGTGCTACTTAGCATACATTTTTGCTATACTCAGCATTGCAAAAAATTATTTACATGTATGAGTGTTTTGCCAGTGTATATATATATATGTGTGTGTATCATATACGTGCCAGGTGCTGAGGAGGCCAGAAGACATTGGGTATCCTGGAACTTGAGTTATAGACAGTTGTAAACCACCATGTGGGTGTTGGGAACTGAACTGGATTCTCTGGAAAAGCAGCCAGTGCTCTTCTGACTACTGAGCTCTTTTTTTACAGCCTCAGTTGTGGTTTTGATAGAGGAAAAAGTAATCATTACCTTCCAAAATTATAATTTGTGAATTAGTCTAATCACTTAACCTTGGTAAGGTAAGGAATATAGAGTAGAGAAGATGGGTGTTGAGGTAATCACAGGAATTGGGCAGAAACAAAGGCAAAACATTATAGGAAAGATCCTGTCTTAATTTGCCTTCTATCACTGTGATGAACACCATACTGACAAGCAACTTGGGGAGGAGAGGGTTTATCAGCTTACAGTTCATAGTTCATCATATAGGGAAATCAGAGCAGGAACTCAAGGCAAGAACCTAGAGGCAGAAACTAAAGCAGAGACGTAGAGGAGTGTGCTGCTTACTGGCTTGCTCCCCGTGGCTTGTAGCATGCTTTCTCATACAACCTGGGATGGCCTCTAAAGAGCTTCCATATCAACTATTAATCAAGAAAATGCCTATAGAGTTGCCTATAGCAATTTGCTGGGGGCATTTTCCCAGATGACTCCATCTTGTATCAGTTTAACAAAGAACCTAACCAGAATTGGTCCTCTGTGTGTGTGTGTGTGTGTGTGTGTTGTAGATCACTATCACTCAGGAGAGAGAGACAGGCAGATTTCTGAGTTTGAGTCCAGTCTGGCCTACATAGGCTAGCCAAGGATATAGAGTAAGACCCCCCATCTCAAATAAATTAAAATGTAAAAATTACTAGCATTTATTTGTTATTCTTCATTTTGCAATTTGTAATTTTTTTTTCCAAAAAAATGTTTATAGGTTGTTCATAAAATTAAGAACACCAAAAGAAGAAAAATGCAAAACAGACGTTAACATGCTGGCTAGTTCCTTTCTGGGCATTCATCCTCTCATTAGCTAACTACAACACACATTTCTCCTAGAGCAGAACCAGACGATCACAGAGCTTGTTTCCTGGGAGAGACTGGAGCAGGTTTAAACCAGTTAAAGGGCTTAGAATAGAAAAGGGCAAAGGAAGGTAGTCTGCAGAGGGAGTTTTTTGAGAAAGTAAAAGGGAGTAGATTTTTAAGTAGAGGAGAAATGTGCAGATTACTAGCATTTAATGCACCGAATATGTATGTACCTATGTGCATTATAATATCTTAATACATTATATTGCAGTATTCCCCTTTGGGTATGTATCTTATTGTATTTACAATCAGGTATGTGTCTATATTGTAATTTAAGAAAATAATTGTAATAATTTATCTTCATGTATTATATTGCTGTATCTTATTTTATCTACATGTAGATTCCACATGTAAGCATCTTTGGGTGTTCACATGTCTTTCTGAGAACTAGTATGGCATCTGCGTTTCCATCCTTTTAACCAAGATCCCAGGTACTGCAAGTAGCTGCGTCTAATGCCACCTCATAGCGTTAGACGTCGTAGCTGGCTACAGTTAGTTTTTCAACCTTGTCTGTGCATTTGAGTTAATATCTTGATTGTGAAGTACTTAAAAGTGATACCCAAATGGTTATTTCTTGAGCAGAGAAATTCGTGCAAGTGGAATTGCTGAGTCAAGGGTGTGTAAAATTTTGAGGCACAAAAATTAAAAAAAATATATATTGAAACTTCTGGGATGCATTCTTCACCTGGGAAGAGGCACAAATCGAGAGGTTAAATAAATGTGGCTGAAGGTCAAAAGTAATTAGATGTGGGTGAATTTCAAAAACGGCGCGGGCTAGTCTGGCAGCGGCAGGGGTGGAATTTGCGGTTTGCTGGATTTTTTTTTTTTTTTTAAAGGCGTGTTTCTGTAAGGGAGGGGCCGGGCCGAGGGGAAGGAAACTTGTGTCGCAGTAAAGAAGGAGGAGGGGATGGTCCGAGGCAAGCCCGAGCCAGCCTCGGCGAAAAAGGCCGCGCTCCGCTCTTGCCAGGCTCCAGAGCCGCTCGTGGGGAACCTCGGAGTTCCCCGACAGCTCCGGCGAGGTCCTGGCCGCGTCAGACAGTTGCCAAGTGGCTGCCTCGTCCGGCAGGCCTAGTTGCTAGGGCCTCCATCTTGGGGCTCCCGGGCCACGGCGCCCCCGGAAGGGGTTGCGAGTGGGGCATTCACTTCCGGTCTGGGGCCTGCGGCGGCAGCGGTGGCGGCGGCGGCGGCGGCGGCAACGGGACGGTGTAGAAAATGGCGCTGGTGCAGCGGCTCGGGCCTGTCCCCGCGGCGCTGCGGAGGGCTTGAGGCTCGCGAGCCTCGTTCCCCGCGCCCCACGCGCTAGTGCACTTTACACACATGAGGTGAGCGGACCGGAGGGGAGGCTCGCTCGGGGGGCCAGGAGCCAGCCTCCGGCGCTGCCGCAGGACCCCCTCGGGCTGATGGGCGGCGGCGCGGGGCAGTCCCCGGGGGGACGCGGGCGTGGGCGGGAGTCCCGGGCGGTCCGGGAAGCTTGGTCCCGCGCGGGCTTCGGCTCTGGGCTCGGTCGCCCTGGGCTCGGCGGCCCGCAGCGCTGCAGCCCGCAGCCCCGCCCCTCCCCCACCGCGCGGGCGCTCTGCCGCAGCAGCTCCGTTTTCACGCGCATCCCCTCCCCCCGTTTTTTTTTTTTTGTTTGTTTGTTTGTTTTTGTTTGCTATTTCAGAGAATTGGAAGCTAAAGCTACCAAAGACGTAGAGAGAAATCTTAGCAGGTAAGATGGGCGAGCCTTCGGTCTCCCGCCCCTTTATAATCGTGTGTTTCCACTCTGCTTCGCTCTTCCTGGGTTTACGGATCCCCCCCCTCCACCCCCACCCCCCAACCCCGTGTCATTTGCTTTCGCACTCACGGAACAGATATTCGGGAGAAACGGCCTCAGGGAATATTGCATGGGGGGGGGCATTGCAGGGAGACGCGTAATTACGAGTGTGTTCGTTCTTAAAAAGAAAAGCAAAAGGCAGTTCTTGTAAACTTAGTTAAAGCATTCTCACCCTTTTAGAATTTAATTAGGGGACTTGTGCATTAATTACTATTGTAAATGGTTGCAGGCATTGTGTGACTCATGATTGAGGCGGCCCTTATGGCGGGCTGTCAAACTGTTTTGGCTTCCCCGTTATTACTTTGTAGCTAAATTGTTGCCTTTATAAAAAGATACTATGTGTTCACATTTTTTCCTCACTGTCTCTGCACATTGTAGTCAGGCGGATTCTGTTGCATTGGAAATAGTTTTGTCCTTGAACTTCATGAAGCATAAGCTGCGTTTTGTTTTCCTTTGAAACTACATTTTAGTCTGTGTTCAGTGTGTGCTCTTTTTATCAGTTGGGAAAGTAATTAAAAATTGTTACCAGTAAGTGATTGTCACTTCTGCTGGGCCTGAACTCACGCCTTTGCACTGGTAACTGGTAAGCATCAAATACTACCTCAAAAGAGAAGTGGGGTTTTTTTTTTTGGTTGGTTAGGTTTTGTTTGTTTGTTTGTTTGGTTTTTGTGTCCTACCCCGAAGTAATGCATTTCTGGAAAACGTTTAGTTCTATTGAGCTATAATTTCTAAATTATCAGAGAATTGTACTATACTTGACCTGTTTTCAGATCCACGTTTAAACAGACTTTTCCGTTAACCTATTTGTTTTTGCATCATATTTGGACACTCAGAAACTTCCAGATTAATACAGTTAAAACCAACTCCATTTGTTTTAGGTCTTAATATGGCTTACGTTTGTTTACTGGAAGTTCTAGGCTTATGTTGGGGTTATTAGCACACTTGTAATTGCACAAGTATTTTTCACCATGTAGAATTAATTGTTCCAAATTTCTGGCTTTTTGATTTTATAAATGTTAATCTGTTGGGGTGACTGTTAAAGAATCTGTTCTCTTGGCAAAGAGACAGTATTGGCTTACCCATTGAGGGTTTTTTCTGGAACTCTGAATAATTATGGAATCATTTAAAGGGACCTTAAGAGCTGATACCAGTGGCTAAATGTCAGCTGGATGTTTAAACAAGTTATGTTGTGAAAAGCAGGAAAGAAAGAATAAGATACAGAACCAAACAAAATAGATTGAATTATCGAGATGTAATTTTTAGTAATAGTATAGGTTTTGGATCTTTTTCTCCTTTCAGTTTTTCTGTGAGGGTACCTAGAATTTAGGTAAACATTGTAACACAAGCATGATTTTCCACTTCATTATGATTGGGCAGAACTTGGAATCTCTTCTCTTGGCCTCGTTTGAATTCCAGCTCTGCCACTTAAAATGACCTTGACTCTTGGCAGGTCACTTAGCCTCTGTCTAATCTATGAAACGAGAGGCTTGGGCCATCTTAGTTACTAAGGTCTGTTAGACCCCCTTAGGTTACATAGAAAGAGATCAAATGCTGTCAGTGTCCACAGAGGGCATGTACACTTAGGTGGGAGAGCTCTAATATATACTTAAATAACGGCGATACAAGGTAGTTGATGGAAGGGTCGAAAGGAGATGTCATTCCATTCTCCTGCTTGAGGAGATTCATTCATAAGATCATTAGATATGAAAAAGAAATACATAAACATTTTAAGGCAGAACGTCCAGTGAGGTGGGACCAGTTTTTTTTTTTTTTTTTTTTTTTTTTTTTTGTTTAAAGTTAAGGCGCTTTGAGTAGGGAGGAAGGTGATTAGATTAGATTACATGGACACTTGCTTTATTTTTCCTGAGTTAGAAAGTATCACTCTTTATCCATTACTACCCTGCTCAGGAAGTCATGGTTGGTAGTATTCACCCTAGTAAACTGAGTATTTTCTGGGAACCAGTATCATCTGCCTGGTATACCCATCTAAAGACTTTGTATACCTCCTTATTCTTGAGTGTCTGGGTGAACTAGGTGTTCTCAGTTCTTGTGCTTTACATATAAGAGGCTTGAGGTATATGCTGAGTTTAAAGTCTGACCGTTAGTAATTTCAGGAGCTGTCAGTTTTCATGCTGTGTTTAAAGTCTTTACTGAAGGGAAGGTGCTGCACTTTGAAAAACTGCAAAATTTCTTTTAGGAAATAGAACCTACAACTGCATGCACTATGCTTATCTTGGAGTTTCTCACCATGGACACATTTTAGACCAGCTAATTAATTATTTGAAGACTGTCTTTATAGCGCAGGATGTCCACTGTTACCAGGAGTACCCTCTACTCAGTATTTGTAATGATCAGCATGTTTTTGGTTTCTGACAAAGGTCTATCGGGAATGGAAGGTAGGGATGGGGGACATCATTGTTGGAGATCTTGGTTCAGGGTTTGAATATGAAAAGTTCTAAATATGTAAATAGTTCATCAGGAATCTTTTTGTATCATGGAAGCCCAGCAAACACGAGTGTGTGTGTGTGTCTAGCTTAGAAGCTCTGTTCTGTGGGCCAGAGTTGGGCTGGCATTCTTCTTTTCTGTGGTAAGTAGCAAGTCCTTACCAAGGCAGTGCCAGGTGTCAAGCACAATGGCATGAGGGATGCATTTAGCTTTTAAAATTGTTGGCCTTTAGGATTGTCTCATTCTGTCAGTACCATGAACATTCAAAAGAGGGAGCTGTAATGTTTAGATGAGGGTGACTGCCACTGGAGTGGGACTAAGGAAGAAAAGACTCAAACCTAGTAAGCACACAGGACTTTTGTGTAGCAGAAATAGCAAGCAGTTAATCAGACAGTCTTAAGACATGGTGTGTGGAGGTCTTTTACTATAAGGCTGAAAACTTAAATACATAGTCTAAGGAGCCACTGCCTACCTTCTGGTAGGATATCAGTGTGATAGGAAACTCTTCAAGGCTGGAAATTATGACTAGGTATAATTGTTGGCAGTAGTTCTCTAGGTGAAAACTGATGAGGATTTGCATGAAAGTGGTGGTAGAGAAATAAGTATGAGTGGATCCTGGCATTTCAAAGTAGGCTAGTTGTGAGAGGAGTTCACATAGCTAGGATTCTCCATTTAGGATAGAGGAGAGATTGACCCAAGTCTCAGAGTAAAATAGACGTTTGTGTGAGGAGAAACAATATTAGTAAAAATTACCAGTTTAGAGGGGAAACAGAAACCTTCCATTAACTAGTACAATTTAGTTGATGCAAAACAACTTCTAAAAAAATAAGTTTGTTTGTATGGGTGTTTTGCCTGCAAGGATATCAGTGCACACATTGGTCCCAAGTACTCACTGGAAGCCAGAAGAGAGTGTCAGATCCTTGGAAGTGGTGTTACAGGGTTTAAACTGCCGTGTGGCTGCTGGGATTTGAACTGCAGCCAGCGCTCTGAACTGCGGAGCCATCCCTCCAGTCCCTGACTGTTGGAATTTTTGAAAGTATTTTTGGAGGCTAAGCTACAGAATTACTGAATATTCAGAGCTGGACCTTAAGGTAGATATCAGCTGGTATCATTTTTTTCAAGTGAGAAAATTCTGATTGAGAGACAGTCTTCAAATGAGAGAGCTGGGATTCCAACAAGCCGTCTCCAATTCAAGTGTTTTTTACTACCCATTAGATAAGATATAACATGTTTCTGCTTTCTTTTAAAAAACAACAATGATATCAGTTTTTTCATGCACATTCTAGTGATTCCCATAATTTAGGTATGTTGTATAAGTAGAAGTTAACATAATTTGTGATACTGATCCCAGCTCCCAAGTCAACTGTTAAGTGGCCATTGTACAACAAATATTAAAGATGCTGTAAACCAAATAGCATCTAATGTGGGAAACTTTTGTTTGAACCATGAGTGTCTGGAACAGAGGCAGAGTCACAGGAAACACAGGATAAGTGGCCAGGGTATACCTCTCTAGATAGGGTTGTCTGTTCTTGCCATCATCCTAATTTTGTTAGGCTTTTCTATTGCTTCCTCTGATGTGGTTTGCAGGATAGGCTTCTCTCTAGCTTAATTTAGAGATTATGTAGCAAATTAGTTGCTATAATAAATGCAGACTGTGAACTTAAAATTGAGAATACTCTGGAAATTTTGAATCTAAACATCATAAAAATAGTTTATAATGTTTTGAATTTTGGCATATCAAATATATCTGAAAGTATAACTTGAAAGACAAAGTCTTTTGTAGTTTTATTTTATGACAACCCCAGGAATTTTGCCCATGATTGGAAATACTAAAACAGGGTATGTTACATATATGCCATTCAGTCTGAACTAATCTCACTCCAAGGAAAACCCACCTTCTATTTTTCACTTGTGGGCTGAAGAGATGAGTAGGCAGTTAAGAGCACTTGTTGCTCTTGCAGAGGACCCAAGTTCCATTCAAGTTCAGCGCTTAGCACCCACATTGGCTGGTTCCCAAGCAGCTGTAACTCCAGTTCTGGGGGATCTGATATCCTCTTCTAGACTCCATGGGTGCTTGCACTCACACATGTACATACAAACATAATTAAAAATAAAGTTAGTCTTAACAAAAAGTCATTTCTAATCTTAAAGCACCAAAACTAGTGTAGCTCTGCTTCTTAGGATTATGTTACCATGTTTGTTTTATCATTTATACCCCAGACCCCAAATACAGAAGTATGTTCATACAGTAAAGAGCCTCTTGTGCATGACAGTTGGTGATCAGACATGGAATGTTTAGCTTCCCCTAAGGTTTGGTCCATAGTTACTTAATCTTTCTGAAGGATTACTCAGCTCTTGCACCTTGATGCTGGCCTAGTTAGTGTTTCCTTCATATTAGGAAATGCTACATAGTTTAAACTGAAACTCAAAATGTTATTAAATTTACAAAAATTGCAAATCCACTTTAAATTTGAAGGTGGTGATTGCTACCTTTTAAAGTGTTATTTTGAAGATAGCTTCCTTATTGATGGACATAAAAGTTGTTTTCAACTTTGATTAGTGATGTTCAAATAAACTTGGTAAGAAAATGAAACATTGGTTATGTTTGTAATATGTATTCTGGCTTTGTTTGTTTGTTTTGCTTTTGAGACATTCTTACTATAAGGAAGCTTAGCTTGACCTGAAATTTGGGATTCTCCTGCCTTACAGTTCCCAGCTCAGAGATTATGGATCCTCGCCACCATGCCTGCTGTTTAAGCTAGTTTGGTCTTGTGGCTCTAGACAAGGCAATTATGCTGAGTATATAAGGAACCACAGGTGAAAAGAAGTACTTTGAAAAATTGAATATGTGTTTGAACAAAACAAAGCAAAAAAAACAAACAAACAAAAAAAAAACAAAACCACAACTCAGAACCTAATGGGATAAGATATTGTATCAGACTTTCAAAGATTTGGTGTGTGTTAGAGTGGCTGTCAGAAGAGTTAAACTGAGATCGAAGAGAGTAAAATGGAACTGAGGCAGGCTTTCTTTTAGTCTTAAAAGGATGTCCACAAACATAAATATAGTTAAGTGTCCTATTTAAGACGTCTTACTTTAAGCATCTTTTGCATCCTGTTTTGAGTTGGCTAGGCAGCAGAAATCCTAGCATTTCCTTTCTTGTCACCAGGGAGAAGCATCTGCATTTTCAGCAGTGAGGCAGTAGTGTTAGGTCACAATGACTCAGCTTCCCATTTTAAAGGAATGTTCAAAACCAATTGAAACCTAGTTGAAAAACTTTTATACTTTGAACCTTAAAAAATATTTTCTGCAAACAGCAGTGATTGAATTTTGTATAATAACAAACAAGCCTGAGCCAGCTCATTGTTTTGCTGTTCTTGCTAATGAATTGTAAGTCTGATAGCATTTATTGGTAGTGTGCTGCACTGATGCTGGGTGTTTTTTATATTGATGACGTCTGTGTTTTGTTTACTTTAGCCCCTTCTTTCTCCTGTGTCTCTGTTCCCCAAGAAACACATTTGTGAGCTAGCAGAAGGAAAGCTGGTGCTACCTGCTGCCTAAATATACACTGATCTTAAGAGCATTGTAGCATGCCTGTTGTTAACTGCTGTAACAGAAGGGTGCAAGAGAAATGCATTCTCGCTGAATCCTCAAGCAGGCGTGAGGCGTGTACATTAGACTTAGTGGGAATGTGGCAGGTTGCTTGCTTATGTGGCTCTTTTGGGTCCCTTCTCCAATGGGGTGCACCTGTATCTCAGCTCTTCTAAGGTAGAAGCAATGGGGACCCAAATTCAAGGTTATCTTTAGCTACATGCAGGTTCAAGGTCACCTGCTTGATGAGACCTTGTCACAAAAAGTATAAAAATGGAGAGGGACATGTGAATATTCTTTGTATTCCTGTAGGTTAGTATTTCAGGCCAACTACTGGAAACTTGTTCCTCAGTGACTATGAAACCAGAGCTTAAACTGTTCAGTACTGTCCTGCTTTGATCTGTTCTCAAATTCTTCTGAAGGGCCTCCCCCCATCGAGGAGTCCCTACTGACTGGTCTTGAACTCACTGTTCCTGCCTGAGTGTTGAGACTATGGGCACAGACTCAGCTTTTTTTTTTTTTTTTTTTTTTTTTTCGAGACAGGGTTTCTCTGTATAGTCCTGGCTGTCCTGGAACTCACTTTGTAGACCAGGCTGGCCTTGAACTCAGAAATCCGCCTGCCTCCCGAGTGCTGGGATTAAAGGCGTGCGCCACCACGCCCGGCCAGACTCAGCTTTTTACTAATGTCTTTATTAAAATCAAATCTCCATGCATGTGAAGGGTGTGGCCTGTACATTCATCACCTCTGATTTCAGATTGAGTTTATACTCAAACTCCAAACACCAACTATTTAGCAGTCACTCGTCATTTAGCCTGCCTTCCAGCTCCTGCCCTTCACTGGTCGATTTTCTGTTTTGAGCATTTCATTTTTTTTTTTTTTTTTCGAGACAGGGTTTCTCTGTATAGCCCTGGCTGTCCTGGAACTCACTTTGTAGACCAGGCTGACTTCGAACTCAGAAATTCGCCTGCCTCTGCCTCCCGAGTGCTGGGATTAAAGGCGTGTGCCACATAACTACGGAATCATTCGATAGAATTCTTTAGTGTTTGTGTCTATCTTACTGTATTTTCAAGCTTTACTTGTATTGATTCATTGTCAGCACTTCATTCCTTTTAATGGGTGAGAGATCCCATCCCACTGCACAGACTTGCCATCTTGCATTTGCATAAATATGTGATTTATTTTTGTTTGTATTGCCAGGAATTGAACCCAGTGCTTCAGATGCCAAGTGTGTGCTGCACTACTAAGCCACACTTCAGCACTGTGCTACTTCATTTATCTCCGAATCATTTAGTAGGCATTTCAGTTGTTTTCACTGAAGGATTGCATAATGCCGCCGTTCACATTTGTGTGCTAGTATTTATATGGATGTGTTATGTTACTTCTGTTCAATATCTCCGAAGTAATGAAATCGAGGGTTCTGTACAATAGTTGCAACTTGTTGAGGGCTGCTGGACTGTGTACAATGCAGTCACACTATTCTCCACGTCACCAGCAGACGCTCTTCCTCACACACATCCTTGCTGACACTTGTCCTGTTTAATTGGGAGGCAGGCACCTTTGTGGATGAAGGAAGACATCTCATTGTGGTTTTGATTTGCATGTCTCTAATGAAACTGAGCATCTTTTCATGGCCTTTATTTGGCTGTTTGATTTGGAAAAATGTCTATAGTCTTTTGTCTGTTTTTAAATTCCAGCTTTGAGTTTTGTTTGTGTTTCTTTTTGAGACAAGGTCTCACTGCTACTATGGCCTAGCACAAACAGAAATTCACCTACTCCGCCTCCTAAAGTGCTAAAAAAGGTCTTCACCCCCATGCCTGGCTTGGTTTTAAATCTTTAAGTGGCTTGGTTTTTGTTTTTTTTTTTTTTGAAACTGCAAACTTGATAGGTAGCTGAGGACTGACTTGTGACTCCTCCCTCCCTTTGCTGCCTCTCACTACATGCGGGGTGAGTGTGCATCACCACATCAGTCGTGTGTGTGTGTGTGTGTGTGTGTGTGTGTGTTATTTTGTATTGTTGAGAGTTCTTAATTTTATATATGATTTACAAGTATTTTCTCCTATTCTCTGCTCTTTTCACCTTTTTGTTGGTCCCTTGAAACACAGATAGTTTACCTGTGATAGTTCTGTTGCTTGTGCTTTTGATATTAGTTCCAAGGTTGGAAAAATCCCCCGTTCCCTTTTTTTTCCTCCAAGGTTGCAAAAATTCCTTTGTTTTCTAACAGTTTTATGGATTTTACATTTAGGTCTGTTATTTTTTGTATATGGTGTGAGGGCACCAATCTCCTTCTTGGAACGTTACAGTTGTTTGGCCCCATTTGTTGAAAAGATGGTTTCTCTGGTATCCTTGAAGGTCAGTTGCAGGGCATTACCTCAGGAATCTGTGTTATTTGGTCTGTTGGCCATCCTGTCTTCATTAGCTTTGTAGTTAGGCTTGAAACCAGTACCAGGGGTCTGGCTCCCCCCACCTCCGTTCTCATTTTCAGGGTTGTGTTGGTCCCCTGGTGTTTCTATGTGAATTTTAGCATCACTTGTCTGTTTAAATGAAAAAGTTGAGCTTTGGATAAGAACAGTTTGTAGATCAGCTTAGATAATATTTTAATGACATTATTCTTTATTTTTATATCTTTATTCATAAATACTTTCTAGTTATGTAGAACTTTATTTTTTCTCAAAGATGTACTGTGTTTTTTAAGTACATAATTTGTACTTCTTTTTAAAAATTCATTCCTGAGTATTTTGTGGTTTTGATGCTATTAGAAATGGAATTGTCTGCTGCATTAGTTGGTAAAGGAGATAGAAACCAGGAGCTTAAATAATCATACTAAGCATATACTCCACCCAGCCATCCCAACCCCAGTCCCTGCCTCAGTGAGCTCAGATGGACTTTACATCTTCCTTTCTGGTCTTGCTGTGCTAGACCTATTGACCTCCTTCCATTTCACTTAAGACTTAGTATTGTTGTAATTTGTTTATTTATTTAATTGTGTGTGTGTATGTGGCTGTTTTGCCTGTATGTATGTCTGCCCGTGAAGGCAGAAGAAGGTGTTGGATCTCCTGGAACTGGAGTTAGAGATGGTTGTGAGCTGCCACCAAACATGAGTCCTCTAAAAGAACAGCTGGTTTTCTTAACCACTGTGCCATATCTCTAGCCCCTGCTGTTTTTGTTTGTCTGTTTCATAATAGTATTGAAAAAGAATGTTAAGATTGGTCATGTTAATCATTTGTTACCACTGATGTAAGCTGTGGGCTTTTCTGTAACTACCCTATGTCTGTTTAATGAAGTTTTCTTCTATATCCAGTTTGAGTGCTTTTCTTTCTCTCTTTCTCTTTTTTTAAAAAATATTTAATATGTATGAGTACACTGTAGCTGTCTTCAGACACACCAGAAGAGGGCTTCAGATCTCAGTACAGATGGTTGTGAACCACCATGTGGTTGCTGGGAAATGAACTCAGGTCCTCTGGAAGAGCAGTCAGTGCTCTTAACCACTGAGCCTTGTCTTCAGCCCTGATTGCTTTTCTTGGTGATAGTGTTTTGAATTTTTGTGACTACTGGTCTTGTATACTGATGCCATCAGTAACTGGCTTCATTCTCTTAACATTGTAGTACACTGATCTTTGTATGTTTAACCAACCTTCCATTCTTGAAATGAATCCTTTGATACGTTGGACTTTTTGTTGTCTGTCTGTTTTTTTTTTTTTCTTTTTCTTTTTCTAAGACAGGGTTTCACTGTGTAGTCTTGACTGTCCTGAAACTTGCTGTGGAGACCAGGTTGGCTTCCAAGAGACCAGAGTGCTGGGGATTAGAGAGGTGTGCCACCACACCCAGTGTGTTTGTGTTTCTAATGGCTATAAATCTAGATTCTTCCTGTAGTAGTGTTATGTGTTTTTGGTATGTGGTATTTGACTTAGAATCTGGGGATGTTAGCTGTTGCTTTGGGATGTATCAGAGGCTGCATTGTGCTTTAAGAGTTGTGTTTTGTACTCAGTAACATTTAGTCTATATTTCTGCTCAGCCTTCTTTCTATCCTACCTATCACTCAGTGTCTTGCCGTGAGTTTCATGTAGCTAATGATTACTGTACACTTGCTCTGTGCCTTCAGTTAATACTTTATCTGTTTTACATAATCTAATCTTCACAACAACTTTTTCAGGGATGTGCAGTTGGACTTCATTAGTTACAGGATAGAGGCTTATGAGATGTTAAATATGTTTTTAAGGCCACACAAGCTGCTGCTGGATCTGGAGTTTAAGGTCTTCTTTTCTCGACATGAGCCCCCAAACTCTGCACTACAAGCTGTGCTTAAGAAGGGCTCCTTTGATCTGGTCTTTGAGGCAATAGTGTGTGGGTGGGAAAAGTGAAAGGAGTACAGTTACAGTGGCTTAGGAAGGGAAGGAAGCAGGGATTGTTGTCTAATTAAGACCCTCTGTGCCAGGGAGGACAGTTAAAGGAGAACTGGTTTTTTTCCCTGCACCAGTAATTAGTTCTTTCTGGAACACTGAGATTAACATCTAAAATAATTAGACCATGCATATTGTTTAATTGGAGGTCAAGGGTGAGGTCTGCATTGGTTGGAAAGAAATGTGAAGGAAAGTAGTAATTGAGCTAAGCCTCAGGAAGAGGAGGGACTTAGTAGGCAGCTTGGGTTCTGAGTGAGCTTTAGACTAGACAGCCTTGAACCTGGCAAACCATGGAAGAGTGTCTTTTCATAGTGATGGGGAATGAATGATATTACTGCTATATTTCAGGGTTGTAGGTCCGAAATAAATAGTTTTAACACTGTACACTCTAAGAGTGCTGCTTTCCTGATGGTGGGATATCTGTTTTGACTAACGTCCTCAGCCTTAACTTGCATAATTTTCCACCCTTTTGTATGCATAATATTGTTGCAACTTGCAAACAAGATGCCCTTCTACCCCTAAAAATTTGTATGTCTGTATTCTAAATTCAAAGGCATTTTCTTTTTTTGTTTGTTTGTTTTGTTTTTTGTTTTTCAAGACAGGGTTTCTCTATGTAGCCCTAGCTGTCCTGGAACTCACTCTGTAGACCAGGCTGGCCTCGAACTCAGAAATCCACCTGCCTTTGCCTCCCGAGTGCTGGGATTAAAGGCGTGAGACACCATGCCAGGCTCAAAGGCATTTTCTTAGTAATTACAGTGCCATCCTCATAACTGGGGAAACAACACTAACATTCATGATTGCTAATGCAAAGATTTTACTAAAATTTTCTGTGTTGTCCCAGCTCTGTTCTTCACAGCAAGGTAAAAAGAACAGGGGTGTGTGTGTGTGTGTGTGTTTTGTTTTGTGGTCGAAGTCAATGCAAGGTCACAGGTTGTATTTGGTTTAGCTGCTGGTACTCTGGAACTGGTTGGCAGTCTCTGTATTGCGGTTTTCTGGTGTGTAAAGAGTGAAGGCTGTTTTGTAGGTTGCCTCTCTGTTCCTCTCTTTAGGTACAGAGCTGTGTTTGGGGCAGGAGCAGTATAGGGCTGAGGTGCTTTTCTTTGTCTCACTGTCTCGATGTTAACCAAGTGATCTTCATCCTTCTCTCTCACTGTCTTCCCCATTCTGGTTTTCTTTCTTGCTGGTCCCCTTTCAGGTTCAATATGTTCCTTCTCCTTTTGTATTGTTTTACACATTAAAGTCCTCTGTGCTAGTGGATCTGTTGTGATTGAAAATAGCCTCTGTTACATTTCCTTGTTCATAATTGTTTTCACTGCTATCTTCATTCATTTTTTCCATATTGTTTTTCTTTGTTTCAAAAAGAAATCACAAATTTCATTCTATTCTGTTCTGTTCATTTTACTGCAGGAGTTATTGGAAAAACTGACCCCAGCCAACTCATTCCCTTACCAAGTTTTGCTGTAATCGGGTCTGCTGATACTACTTACCATGTAGTACTGACTAGCCTATTGATTAACACAGAAATCAAGACTGAGGAAACAGTAAAGCCAATAGGAAGTGCAATGGGTGGGATATGTGAAGAAGAAGGAGGACAGATGATCTTCTTACAGATGTGGGTTTTATAACCAGCATGCAGTTGATTGTGTGTGAGGGAGACCTGCCACTGATAGGCTGCTTGGGCCAGCAGAAAAGTTGCCTCCTGTTTCCTTTCCTTTCCTAAAGCAACTAGAACCATCCGTCTTTAAAGCTTAGGCTTTAAAGTCTAGTTAGTGTCTTCACTCTGTCAGCTGTCCCACTGTGTTGGCTGTCTTGCAGTTTATCTTTGCTTTTCCTTCAAATTGTGGTTTGGACATTACACACTCACTGGGATGACTGACTTCTCACTGTACAGTCGATGTGCTTCCTATGTTTACCCAACACTTTTGTACACTTCCATTCTGCGTCCCTCCTGTTAATCTGTCAGTTCTTTATGCTCCTTGGGGTCCATGTCATTCTGGGCTCTCTTGACAGGAAATTGTCAGTAGAAATCTTGCCTCTTCAGGTTTCTTGGTTCACTAGGAGGACCTACAGAACTCAACTTGTAGCTGTATGGAATGTTAGATTTTGTGCAGTGGTTTCTGTACGGGGTCTTGTAGGGCTCCATAATTAAAGGGGAGGAAAACATCTAGAGCATGACAAGTAACAGTGGGAAAATTCTCAAATGTGGTGGACAGACTTAGCTGATGATGGCTTTTACTAGGGGCAAGAAAACACACACATACAGAGAGAGACAGAGACAGGGAGAAAACAGGGTGGTGGGGAGCAAGGATGCAGATACACAGAAAGACACCACAAAGCAAAGAAGGGACTTTGGGAGCTGAAGCCCAGCCTCTCCTTGAGGGGTGGGAATTTTTTTTAGAAGTTTGGAAGGGTCGTCTTCCTCTAGGGTCGGTCAGTTTGAAGAACAGAATGTCTGTGTCTGATTGGCCCCAGCTGTACTGTAAACATTCTGATGGGCCTGGAACTTGCTGAGCTAGTCTAGTCTAGTCCATCAGCAGGGGACACTAGTGGAGGGAGAAAAAGCCCACAAGGCCTTTTTTAAAATGCTAGGCTTTTGTCTCAGGCCAGGAGGGCAAGGAAGAAGTCAGCCATCTTGGAAGTTCACCATCCTCATTACCTAGTCATGGATGGCCCCTCTCTCTGTCCTTCTACATATATCAGGGAGTATGTCTAACTCCATGTCCCTCAGAATGAAAGGAAATTGAAAGAACAATCAGCAAAGGAAAAGGTGACTAAAGTAAATATCGGAAGAAACTAGGTGTCAGCTTCCACAGTCACACCCCATGCAGCTGCAGAAGACATGCAGAATCTTCCCTGCATCAAAGGGAAACAGAACGTGCTTAGATTTGCCAGAAGTTTTGTTAGAGATTTGTTATCCTTGGACTAGAGAGATGGCTCAGCAGTTAAGAGCACTTGTTCTTATGGAGGACTTGTTTGATTCCTGGCACCAATGTAGTGGCTCACAATCACACATAACTCAAGTTCTAGAGGATCTGAAGACTCTTATGACTTCTTGGGCATTGGGCACACACATGTTATGCAGACATGCAAGCAAACCATTCATACACATAAAATAAATATAAACATAAATAGTTTTTAAAAAGAAAGTTATTGTTCAAGGTTTCTGTTGGCTCCTGGTCCTGTATCATACTTTGAGAAAAGGTGCTGAGGAGGTTGCATTGCGGTGCTTGTGCAGTTATGTGCTGGGTATCGAATCTCATCAGTTAGAGAATGACACAGGCCAAGGATCATCCTGCAGCTGACACCTGCTGGGCTGACTTTGTTAACTCTTTCAGCACACCATGTAAGCCTCCTCCCATCCACAAGTCTGGCGTGCCTTGGCTGTGGTTTAATGTTTTCATGTAGATTGTCCTGCTGCTACTATTTGAGTGTCTGCTTATGTATCATTCCCTGTCTAGAGGCTTGGAGCTAGTGGATCACCTGAGAGTGACACTTGCACATTCATGGTGAATAGATACTTGTAGATCTTAACCCTAATTAGTCCATATTCCTTTTTTTTTTTTTTTTTTACATTCCTTTTTTTGGTTTTTCGAGACAGGGTTTCTTTGTGTAGCCTTGGCTGTCCTGGAACTCACTCTGTAGACCAGGCTGGCCTCGAACTCAGAGATCCACCTGCCTCTGCCTCCCGAGTGCTGGGATTAAAGGCATGCGCACCACGCCCGGCCTAGTTAGTCCATATTAACCCTAATTAGTCCATATTCCTAATAGCAGTGAGCAATAATTTCCTTGGAAAGGAGTATTAGAAGAACTGATGCTCAACCTTAGAGAGTGTAAGACTGGGAGGCACCTGCAGCTCTGAGGTGTGCACTGCTAGCTGGGGTGGAGCCCTGGGCCTCTAGTACTCTGGGTTCCATTCCTGTCACTCTCCTCTTCTGCTCATCCTGTCACCTTTAGCCAGTGATATGTATGGAGACTTGGAATTTTTAGGTTTTTACTGTGGAAAGAGTGAAGAGTAGATGAAAATAGAACACGGTGAGTAGTCTGCAGTTACCCCTGACCATTTTCAAAACTTGGCCACCATTCTGTCAATTTTGTTCCTGTCAGTTTTCCTTTGTCTGTGTGGTGCTGTGGTAGGTATGGAAAAGTGAAATCGGATCTAGTATTGGAAAAAATTTTTGTGTGAAATTAATGTATGCTTTCTATAACAACGTAATAGTCTCTCTCTTATAGATAGGGTGTTGTATGTTGCTCAGGCTTACCTCAGACTGGTGGTGTAGCTGAGGATGGCTTTGCACTCCTCATCGTCCTGCTCTCTCCTTCTAAGTGCTAGGATCACAGGTGTTGGCCGCTATGCTGGGACATGTCTAATGTTCTTCTTAAAACATTCCTCCAAACACTGTCCAGCTGTAAGCTTTCACTGATGTTTCCATTTCAGGTTAAGGAGGTTATTTTCATGTGTCTTCCTCTGTGCTTAAATAATACAAACGTAATACTGGCATACAACTTAAATAAATGTTTTGGTTTTTTTGTTTTTGTTTTTTGTTTTTTTGAGCTGGGCTGTAGTGGCACAAGCCCTTAATCCCAGCACTAAGAGGCAGAAAAGCAGGTGGATCTCTGTGAGTTTGAGGCCAGTTTGGTCTACAGGATAGGCTGGGAGTAGTACTGTTTGTGAATGTACAGCTTGTGTTTTTCCTTTTCTGTGTTAGGGACCTTCCTTGCAGTGAGTAAACAGATCAGCTCCTTTTCATTGTGCTTTTATGAGCAGCCATTCTTTATTGACGGGTCTTCAGGTGTTTGTATTCCTTGAGAGAGACTTGGAGTGAATTCTCATATACACGTGCCTTATGGTCTACTGCCTTACTGCTGCAGTCATACCCTCAAGGATGCTGTGGTGGGTTAGAATAAATATTCTTCTGTTTGTCTGTCTGGATTAGCTTGCTGTATTTTCATACTTTCCAAAAGGTTTTATGCTTTCATGGCTTTTTTTGTTACTGTGTTTACTATGTGTGCATGTGTATGTCACAATATATACAGAAATCAGTACACATTTCTTTCCTTTCACCACCTGAGTCCTGGGGATCAAACTCAAGTTGTCAGTCAGGTTTGGTGGTAGGCATGTTTATCTGAGGAGCCATCTCACTAGCTTGTTTCTTAGTTTTTAAAAACTATCCAACTGTTCAAGTTTACACTTTACAGTGTTTTGGTGGTTTGAATATATACGCTTGGCCCAGGGAGTGGCACGATTAGGAGGTGTGGCCTTGTTGGAGGAAGTGTGCTACTGTGGAGGTGGGCTTTGAAACCTCCTCCTAGCCACGTGGGAGACAGAGCCTCCTGTTTGCCTTCAGAACAAGATTAAGAACTCTTAGGTCTTCCAGCTCCATGGCTGCCTGGACACTGCCATGCTTTCTGCCTGAATGATACTGAACTGAACCATAGAACCAGTAAGCCAGCTTCAATTAAATGTTGGTATCTCTTTACAGCAGTGGAAACCCTTAGACAACTATTTATTAGCTATGGTCTAGTTTTTCCCTTATCATCCCATTAACATTCATGGGAGAAAAACATGAAATAAATACATTTATTTATTTCCCTTACTCCTTCTTTCTTCCCTCCAGCCCTCCCCCCCTTCCTGTCCTTCCTCCCTCCCTCTTTCTCTCTTTCTTCCTTTCTTTCTCTTTCTTGACAAGGTTTCTCTATGTAGCCCTGGCTGTCTTGGAACTCACTCTGTAGATCAGACTGGCCTCAAACTCTCTAAGATCCACCTGCTTTTCTGCCTCCTGAGTACTGGGATTAAGGGCTTGTGCCACTTCCACTCGGCCAAAAAAAAAAAAAAAAAAAAGTAAAGAAGACAAAAGTGACATTTATTTGTTTGTTTGCTTGTTTATTGTCTTCTGGAGTGGGATGAGTAGAAAGGTGCTGTAGCACAAGGATCTTCACCAGGGTCAGAGAACCACCTGCAGGAATCAGTTCTCTCCTTTCACTGGGTCCTGAGGATGGAATTCATGTTGTCAGGGTTGGTGGCAGGCAGCTTATACACTGACTCATATTGCTGTCCCCTGAAAGTTTATTTATGATCCCCATTGCTGCTTAGCAGCATACACATAAAATAAATACTAAAAAAAAAAATGATATGGAGAGAATCTAGCTTATATACAACATCTACATTTTGAGTATAGGTAACAGACATAACAAATGTATAGAACTAGGTGACTCTAGAGTGTTTCTGTCTTCTACAAAGTTCCCTCTGGGCACTCAAAGGCTTTCAGTTGTACAGGCTATAAGTAAAAATATTACGTTCTCATTGGAGAGCCCCAGAAGGGGAGCCCACCCAGTTCCTGTTAAACAGCTTGTAGATTTATAGAATATAAATCTTTGAAATATCTTGCCACTGGCCTTGAAGGGAGCAGTAGCTAAAATTTTGGTATATGTAAAAACCTAGAAAAAGATGGATGGATGAGCCTAGAAAAAAGATGGATGAGTGGATGAATAGAGTGAGTGAGTCTATGTGGTAGACGGTTATGACAGTGTTGAAGAACCACTTCCCTGTCTTTTGGATGTCAGCCCCTGTTACACTTCAAGATATCTAGCATGTGTTTTAAGTACTAAGGATGCTTGGTAACTTTACAAAACTAGCCCTAAAATAAAGTTTGAGAAACTTGAGAGAAAGGAGAAAATTCAGCAAAGAGCGAGCCTATAGTTAACTGGAGACCACAAAGAACAAATGCTAATAAGACTGATATTTTGGGCTGGTGAGATGGCTCAGGGATTAAGAGCACTGACTGCTGTTCTGGAGGTCCTGAGTTCAAATCCCAGCAACCACATGGTGGCTCACAACCATCCATAATGAGATCTGATGCCCTCTTCTGGTATGACTGAAGATACAATGATAATAACAAATAAATTAAAAAAAAAAAGACTGATATTTTGACACAAGTAGGGTAGACAGAATTTTGGGGTGCCACTGAGGACCATTGTATTAAATCTTCCCTCCTTATCCCAGCATTGGGAAATACTGTGAAGTAAGCATGCTTCTTCATGCTAGAGGAGCCTACTGTGTAGTATAGGCTAGTGTCAAACTTGTGATCTTATTGCCTGTGCATGCTGGTTTTTGCCATACCTGGTTGTATCTCAGTTCTAGCATGGTGACAAGGAGGCTGAAGAAAGCCAAGGAATTCGAGCTTTTGCATTTTCCCTGTCTTAAAAGAGGGACATACCTTTATTGCCTTTGTGCCTACCATCCACTCTGCTACTCTTGTACACTGGTCATCTTGGCCTTGGACTATGGCAAGGTCCTTACACAGAATATAAGAGAGTATAATCATGCATTTGGCATGAATTTGTCATTTCAATTGTGTATAATGCCACTCATTTGTATTTTCTTAGTCTGTTTAATGTCCCTCATCTTTTTTCCATCAGAAGAGCCAGGTTTAAGTTCTCTGCGGTACATTATAGCCTCCTCCAGTTTCCTACATACTTGCCTATCTTCCTGGGTTTATCTGGTTTCATCCTCACTGCCATTCAGCCTTAACAAGTGGTTCTGCTTCCCATTGACGGTGCCTTTGGGGTTCTCTGTTGTTTGTAGTGTGTCCTGCAGAGAGCTTATTCAGAACAGAGTTACAGATTATTTTTATGTATGATGGTTTTCTTCGATATGTAGAGCAGTTACTCACTGCTATCATGGAACTTAGACTCGAGGCTGACTAATGTGGGAACGCAGAGTCTCCTCCACATGTTCCTGGAGTTCTTTTCTCAGTACTCTGCTTGAATGAATGGCAGGACTAATCCAGAGCGTCAAGGGAATGGACAGGCCTCACTTGAATGATGGATGGAGAACCAGTAGCCTCTGTTAAGGAGAGCTGTGCACTCAGGGAAAAGACCTTCCTTTGGAAGTTTTAGTTTCCTTAGAGAGCATTGTGTTGGTTTTAATTTGGTTTTCAGAGTAAATGCTTCCTGTAGCCATGTAGGCAGGAAAGGCTTAGAGATGAGAATGAATCTGGCTTTTCTATCCCTTATTGCTCCCCTCCCCCCATTTCTTTCTGTTCTGCTTGAGGGGTGGCAGGTAAATCTTCCTAAGACTTGTGTGTTTATTACCAGATATGACTCCTTTTGTTGTAGTTCACTAATTAGTTTTGAATAGTTGTTGCTTTCTCCCTGAATTTCAGGAGGTGGAGGGAGAAAGAGGAGGTAGTTGACCTAATCCTGACAAGATGTTCTTTCTGTTGGCAACTTTGATATTTCAAAAATTTAAATAAACTTATAACATGCATTATAACTTAAAACATTGCAAAGAAAGAATAGGTTGGGTTTATTATGATTCTGAAATAATATTACCTATTTATGAGTAATTTGTACTCAGAGTATCTATGGCTGGGTATATAGTTCCGTGATGAATTTCTTGACTAAAGTGCAGATCTCTGGGTTTGATCCAGCATCATAAACTGTGTGCACATGCACATATGAGTTGGGGGAGGCCGGGGGCACAGCAGTCCATCAGCATTTGGTGCTATGTGATAATTGGGCCCCTTAGCAAAGTAACTACAACTTACCATGTATTTACATTCTAGAATTGGAATGTAAAACTACCAGTTTTTCATTGCCTTACGTGATATGACATAAGATGAACGTTCTCTTCCTGCAAAGGGAAGCTCTGTTAATTAAAAGTCAGTTGTACTACATGATAGCTGTGTGGCTAGGGTGCAAGTTGTGTTGAATAAAGACAGAGCTGCTCTTTCTTAAAAGTGAAAATGAATATGCAACTTTATTTTTATTTCTAAATCCATTTTGGGAAAGTTAATTGCAACTGTGTGGTTCAGGGATTTAGTGCAAGAAGAAGAACAGTTGATGGAAGAAAAGAAAAAGAAAAAAGACGACAAGAAAAAGAAGGAAGCTGCTCAAAAGAAGGTAGTATATGATAAACTTTGTTAAGCAGTTTGAACATAGAATACAAGGAAATTACTCATGACTTTGTTAAAGCATCTAAATTAAGTTTGTTAACTTCATTGAAGAGTCATTTTAATATTTAATGTCTTTGAGTGTGCATATACGTTTGCTAAATATGTAATTCAATGCATAATCTTGCTCATACTGAGTTTTTCAAAGGTAAGTACATCTCATGGGGTTTATCTTTCAATTAGTGATTCCTATGTATTTCATTATAATTTTATAAGTGGGGAGAACACAGAAGCTTAATGGCTATGAAGATAGAGAGGGTTTTAATGCCTTACTTGTTCATACAACCTTAGGATGACGTGACCATCAATTTTATTTAGCCTTCTTGGGCATCAGTTTCTTTACTTTTTGTAAAACAAGTGTTGAGTTAAATGAGATAAGAAAATACATGTGCAAAGTAGGAAATAAACTATATTTAAGCAAATCATATTTAAACAAGTTTTGACACGATAAAGAATAAAAGTTCCCTTTAATTGAATGCCGGTGCTGAGTTTCTACATTTTCACTTTAAATGAAGTCACTTTAAAGCGAGCCCTAAGGTGCTTATTAGAAAAGACTCTGCGTAGAATACAGGATAAGAAACTGGAGCCACAGCAAGTATGCGAAGGCCACTGACCACATACCTGCCACTCAGTCTTCTCTGTCAAATTCTCAAGGACCTTAAAATGTTCCAAAAGATCCAGTAAACCACTGTGTATTTTAGTGAAAAAGTACTGCTGTGCTCTTTAAATATGTATCTTAGGTAAGGCATCGTGCCCATCATTCAGCCCAGACACAAAAGGCATAATGCATGAAGCATGTCTTTATGGGAAGCTGTGAAGCACAGAGGAAGAAGATAGCCTGAGATGGAGCAGAAGGATAGGACATTTTCTCAGAATAGAAATGAGTCAGGTGATTAAGGAGCAGGAAGTACCCCAGGCATGCAGAACTAGGAATTTGTAGCCTGTATATATTAAAATGTGGGGTGTAGGGAAGGAGTATCAGGAGATAGTTCTGAAGCAGTTAGTGAAGGGTAAATCTCTTCTTGAGACTTTGAGTGTTTGTATTTTCCCTCAGGAAAATGTTGGATTAGATGGAAGAGATTGAAGTACTGATTTAAGGGACCGTTGACATAAGCCCTAGAATTTGCTTAGTAGCTATGAAGATAGAACATCCTAGCTTGACTTTTAGATTCTGTTGAGTGATTAAATATATTTGGGAGCTGTTACTTGGCTTCGAGAGTACAGAAAAAGAAGTGATAACTTAATTAGTTCTGAGTGTGCTGAACTTCGTGCACCTTGGGAGAAGTAATAGAGCACAGAGCCATCTGGAGACCTGAGTGTAAGGAGAGATAGTAGGTGACACTGTCATCTGTCAGTCCAATCTGGCCACCCTTAGGGGAACCTGGAAGAAATACAAAGGTCTGCATTAGAGGTGTTTGGCTAGGGCTCTCATATAGAGTCTAGTGTTGGCTGATGCCTTGAGACTCCACCAGAGGCTTTTTTATGTTGGGTGGTCTTTGCAGTTTGGTCCATCTCTTTTTGGTAATAATGAAAGAGTTGTGTCCTCAAGTTAAGGTTGGGAAAAACTTACTGTACTCTTGGGCCATGGTGCTGTTTGCCCATAAACTAGAGACTAGTGAGAAGGCTAGTTGGTGTGCTTAATGTAGAATCTGGTTTGGCTAGTGTTTTCTATTCCTGTACAAACATGGTGATCAAGAAACAAGTTGGGGAGCTTACATTTCCACATTGCTGTTTATCATTAAAGGAAGTCAGGAGTGGAACTTAAGCAGGCCAAGAAGCAGGAGCTGATGCAAAGGCCATGGAGGGATGTTGCTTACTGGCTTGCTTCTCCTGGCTTGCTCAGCTTGCTTTCTTATACTTTCTTATAGAACCTAAGACTACCAGCTCAGGGATGGCACCTCCCACATTGGGCCCTCCCAGCCTTGATCACTAATTGAGAAAATGCCTTACAGCTGGATCTCATGGAGGCATTTCCTCAAGGGAGGCTCCTTTCTTAGTGATAACTCCAGCTTGTGTCAAGTTGACACACAAAACCAGCTAGTACATTGCCTTAGGCCTTGTTGTCCTAAGGAGTTCAAGATTTAGCTTGTAAGTTATAGTACAGCATATCTGGGAAAGAGCCTAAGGTAATATTTAAGAATATATATTTGGAATTTGAGGAGACTCTGCAAAAGGAAGATGCTTAGTAGAATAATTTTAAGTCAGCATATAGAAATAATGACTCAGGTGTGAAAGTTCTTCTTTACCTTCTTCACAATCAACTTTTTAAATCACCAAGTCAGTAAAGGTACCTCCTTATGTATACATACATTTACATGGAGTGCATGACTAGTGTCATTGTCAGATCTGCAGGGACAGCTTTTCATTTTTTCCCACTCCTTCCCTGCCTCCGTTAGTGGCTCCAGGCTCAGTCTCATCATAGCCCACAAGAACACCCACCAGGTGTTGAAAGAAAAACGGCTTGCTTTTTCCAGATCTTCCACATGGCTACAGTACTGCTATGTATCCTGTCAATCCACTAAACAGTCTAAAGGATGTTAAAAACCCTTAATAATTGTTAAATTTAATTGTCCAGACTGACAGTGTAAATACAGCTTCTCCAGACTGTAGAAAACCAGCTTATAACCGAATTTGAATGCAACCTGTTGGCAAAATAAGGACAGCTGGTATTTCCATACACTGCTACCAAATAGCTCCTTAAAAAAAGAAAACTCACAGATTGGCCCATATGAAAGACCATGAGTCACAAACGGTTAAGACAAGGTTTGTGGAGCTTTCTTTTGTTTTCTGTTGGAGCCAGCAAGTATATCCCACTCTAGGAGACAGGAGTCGGGTGGGCGGGACCATTTACATGAGTGTTTGAACAGACGCTCATCACAACTCACCTGCTCTCTGTATGGACCGTGCACTTCCCTCTGAAGATGTGAGCAGCTATCTGCTCTGATCTGTTTGTGGTCACTATAAAGGCTGATGTTGGCTTCACCATGGCAGCAGATTCAGAAGTAAAGTTGAAACCTCATTCTCTCATTGCGTGTCTATTCACAGCTCTACCTCAGCACTCTGTTTTCCATGCACAGTGTTATCTCACACTTCTTTATTTTTTACCATATATAGGGGAACTTTTAAATTGAGAAATCACTTATAAGGAACATTTTATAATGTGATATAAAGTGTAGGTTCTCATGCTACGAATATAGAAAACATGTAGACTTAACTCCCTAGCAGCACGTGTGCTTTTGAAATCTAACTTTATGCCATGAGCTATTTTCTGCTTCAAATAAAAAACCAAATAACACAATTGATTTGTTTAAATGCTAGATATTAAACACAGAGCATTGAGGGTGCTAATACGCTAGCTCTGCACTCAACCAGATTCCTGTGCCTCTCCCTCTTGATAGCCTCGTAGGCATCATCAAAACTCATTGCGTAGTTTAACAATAACAGGTCTTTATTTTGCTATTTAAGCATTGTTCAAATATTTAGTCTTTCTCTAAGAAATTCTATATAAAAATTAGGTACTTTTAAAAAAATAGTATTTTCTACCCTAGTAAATGATTATGATAGTGAGGTAATAACTTCATCTTAAACATTTTTCTGTTCTAAAAACCTTATCCTAATAAGCTGGCCATGTATGTGCAATACTTTTTATATGATGAAGAATCTCCTGTTCTTAGACCTAAAAAAAATAGTTTGATGGAGCACAGACATATAGCTTCAACCTGAGAGAGGGGTGAGGGGAGATTAGTCGGAATTTCCCCCCAGGTTCCAGTTTTGTAAGAAAACTTTCTTTTTAAAGATTTTTTTTTTAATGTATATAAATAAATAATACACTGTAGCTATCTTCGGACACACCAAAGAGGGTATTGAATCCCACTACAGATGGTTGTTTGCCACCATGTGGTTGCTGGGAATTGAACTCAGGACCTCTGGAAGATCAGTCAATGCTCTTAACCGTTGAGACATCTCTCCAGCCCAGGAGAAAACTTTCAAAAGGGATCTTAAGGGAGGAGCAGTAAAGACCAGGGAGGTTGAGAAATAGGTTGTTAATTATGAGGATGACGTAGACCATCTTTCACTTAACCATGTAACTTAGTACCTAGAAAGTATGTGGTAGTGAAGTGTTGGCACAGCCATGATACAAACTGGAATTTTCTGTTAAGATAGATTTCAACAGTCATGCTATTTTAGGTGTTGCTGTTACTGTTTGAATTGAAAGGTTTTTATGGATGTAAGTTACTAAAGCCTAAGAGAGATTTGGGCTGTAGAAATGTTCTGACTTCTTCCCTCCCTTAGATCTGAGTCTTACCAGAGCGTTTTTCTGAACCATTGGTGATAACATGACCAGACTGAGGAGGTGATTATCCAGGGCAGTGAGATGCTCTTCTTACAGCTCTCTCCTCCCACACACCTTCCTCTTCCCTTAGCATTCACCAGACCAGGGTTCTAGACTAGGTACCATTTGCTAACTCAAAGGAAAGACTTTGTATAGTTGTTATCTCAGTTTAAAAAAGTGAGTTGAAATAAATTAATTCTTTAGTCCTGTGTCTTAGTTACTTTTCTATGTGAAGAGACACTGACAAAGGCAACTTGTAGAAGGGTTTATTGGAGCTCACAGTTCCAGATGACCATCATGGTGGGAAGAATTGTAGCATAGAGTCAGGCATGGCATTGGGGCAATAGCTGAGAGCTTACATTTTGATCAAGCGTGAGGCACAGAGAGTTAACTGTGGTGTGGACTTTTGAAACCTTACCGCTCATACCTAATGATATACTTCCTCCAAGGTCATACCTCCTAAGTCTTACCAGTCAACCAACTGGGGACCAGCTATTTGAACGTTCGAGCCTGTAGGAGTCATTCAAACCACCGTATTATACTATCTGGAAGGCGTTGTAGGGTCAGTCAGGAAGGAGAAAGGCATCCGAGGGTGAGGAGCAGCTCATTCCCACATGTGAGAGTTAGAGCCGAGAGCAGTGGGAACACATGACCTGCTGACTGCTCCCCACTCTTCTCTGCCTTCTTCTGAGCCAGCTGGGGTGCTGAGCTTAGAGGGCTATATTTGACCACATTTTGCAGATGAGGAAGGAAGTTACCTAATTTAGAAAAGTTAACTAATTTGACAAAGGTCACACATTGTCAAAAATAAAGCTGGGATTCAGAACTTGAGCTCTAAAAATTTGCGTAGACACTTACAGAGAGGTAGGTAGGCCAGGTACTGCAGAACTGTTAGGAATGAAACACCCTTTGTCCTGTCTGCTATTATCTGATATCTCCACTTGTAGAATTGTTTTAAAGATTGTTTGAAGGTGAAAAAATGTTAACTATTAAAATATTTGAAATACCAACTGTTTACTTCTATGCTTGATTTGCTAGAACTCTGTAATTGTCTTACGTAGGACACCTTAATAGTCTATATTCTCCTCATACCCCAATTTGTCATGTTTTATTATTTAATCCTTACAGTAGCTCTGAAATATGAACACGATAGTTTCATCTCAATTAGTACAAGACCAGCCAACCTACATAGTGAGAGCCTGCTTCAGGAACAACAAAAGAAGACATTAAGGACGATTTTTACTATTTATGTAATTCAGTAGAGACCAAATATTGCTGTATTTTCTTTTAAAAAATATTTATTTTATGTATGTAAATACCTTGTCACTCTCATAACACCAGAAGATGGCATAAGATCCCATTACAGGTGATTATGAGCCATCATGTTGTTAGGAATTGAACTTAGGAATTTAACTGCTGAGCCATCTCTAGCCCCAAATATTGCTGTTTTAACACACAATCCATACAAAATATTATTAATGAAATAGTTTTTATTCTTTGAAAAATACTCAATATTAGAAATCTGGTATATATTTTTCAGATCTCCATTTAAACTGGCCTCAGTTCGGTGATCAGAAATTATAGTATGACTGTTGGCTACAATTTGGGCCAGTCGAGGCAATTACTATTAAAATACTGGGCCCACTTGGAAATTCTCATAATAATTTAATTATACTGCATTCTTGGACCAGCCTACAGAAACCTGCTTTAAGAAGCAAAATTCTGCCACTTCCATTTCCTCCTCATCAATTATAATGAGTGCTGGATTTCTATCATATTCATTCCTTCACCGTGTTAGGTCAGTGTTCATCAGAATACTGGGTGAGGCTGGCCATTGTTCTAGAACAGTTGGTCTCAAACCCGTTTAAGGATCAAATGACTCTTTCAGTGGGGTCATCTGTGGCCATCGGAAAACACAGCACACAGACTTACATAATGACTCATAACTAGCAAAATTAGAGTTATAAAAAAGCAATGAAAATAATTTTATAGTTGGAGATTACCACAACATAAGGGTCATAATACTAAGGAGATTGAAAACCACTCTTCTAGAACATCATAAAACTGCTTTCTCACCCCCAACACCGTCTTCTAAAGCCTAGAAAAGTATCACTGTGTGCTCTGGTTTTAATAATGTCATAATTTCTATGACTTGCAGTTTATCTTTCTTTGAAAGAGATCTATAGAGTTTGGAGGGAGGGCCTTACAAGTTAATTCCTATGCTGAGTCTCAGGCTTCATGAGATTTCTTAACATAACAAGGTACTTCTAACACTTCACAGAGCTAAGTTCTAAGTATTATGTTTTTTCTATAATCTGATTTTCAAAATTATAGCCAGGTGGTGTTATTGAACTCCTTTAATATCAGCACTTGGGGAGTCAGAGGCAGGTAAATCTCTGTGTTCAAGGCCAACCTGGTCTACAGAGTTAGTTTGAGGACAGCCAGGGCTGCACACAGAAACCCTGTCTTAAAAAAACAAAATAAAACAAAATGACTCTCCCCTAAAATAAATAACTGTTGTCTAGCTCATTGACAGGTCTTTTAGCATTACCTTTCCATCACTGTTTCTCTTTTAATTTTGATCATAAAATACAAGATGGGCCTCCATTATTTTGTGTACCTGTAATGCTCTAAAACTGGACAAAGCATCATCGTGAAAGCTGAACATTTGGGGTGGCTTCAAAAATAAAATAATTGTTGTACTTTCAGTATGTATTATATGATATAACTTAATATGGAATTTTTGATACCTTAATTTTATTTGACTAAGCACAATGAATTACCATGTCCTGAAAAAAGCTTTGTCTTAATTTAGAAATAATTCTTATTCAGTTATTATAATTCTGCCTTTTCCGGTCAGCCTGAATGTTCTTGAGTATTTTACATTCAGGTCTCCATACCGTGATTCGGATGAGAAGGTGATTTTGCTTGGAGTCCTCTCTTGCTGGTTGTTTTTAATATTATTTATATATTTATATTTATTATATATTTCTTGTGGAGGCCCTTGCAGTTTGAGCTGCTCACCTAAGTCAGCCCCACTGTCCTCCAGCTTTCTTCTCATGTTTGGTGTCAGAAAGCTAGTAAGCGCAGGCCTTGGAAAGCGGGTTCATCAGCTCACCTTGCTGCCCATTAGTCATTTTCCTTACATGTGTCAAAAACAAGTTAGTTTGAAGTTTTTCCACATAACAGATACTGAAAAGTTGACTATATTAACTAAACCATCAACTTGATCTCCAGAAATTAAATTTATTACAAATTTGGCCAGAGTGATTATGTATAACTTTTCTACAGAAAGTGTAACTCTGATCATTTGAAGCCATTCAAACTTGCAAACTTTGTTACAAAGCTATTTTTGCAAAAGTGATAATTATAAAATCATTTAAAACGTAAATGAGAAACATGTTATATTCCTTCCCATTTAGAAAATTATAAGCCACCATAAAATGTTTTCTATGCTTTATATCTAAAGAATTAGTACAGAAATTTTTATTAGTAAACATAATATCAAGAACAATGGGGCACATCTGTGGGAAAAGAATGCTTGCATGTCTTTTCCTGTATAGTTCATCTAGATGATAATTTCTTTAATAAATGTATATCTTATATAATAGTGATATGAACATTTTATCATAACAATTCATTTCTTTCAGTTTCATATTTACATTGTTTTTTGTTTGTTTGTTTTCATTTTAGGCCACTGAACAAAAAATCAAAGGTACGTTGTTTAAAGCTATTCTTTTTTTTTTCCTTTAAAGTCAAGTTGTTTATGTGCATTTTTATTCACCTTCAGGATGGGAGAAAAATGTGTGAGGGAAACTGGGGTGGTGGAACAGGTTGTTTGAGTGAAGTCAGGGTGATGTCTTCTTTGAGCTTTTTTGTGGTGTGTATCACCACATGGAGGAAGATACTGCCCTAAGGCTGTCTTTTGAGTAGATCCCACTTTCTCATGCTGTCCAGTGTGAGTCTTGAGCACATGCCTTCACTTCAGTCTTCCATTCTAAACTCTTACACAGGGGTGGTGTCAGTTAGTTTCTGCCTGCTTCACTCCGTGTTGTCTGTTTTATAAAGGAGAGTAGTAACTCCTATTTCTGCATTATCACTTAAGTAATACATTGCTAACTCTGGGGTCATTGAGCCAGGTTACCTAAGCACCCTGGATTGAAGATTTAGAGCTTAATCCCTTGCAAATCCTGAGTCAAGAGTCCTTCAGCTTCTGCCTGACTTCTTAGTAGTCAAAGTTGTACAGCTCAGAGACTGAGCTTACTCAGCTCCAGCATACCAAGTTGGGCGTTTTAGCTGTATCAGAAGTATGCTCTCAGCATCTCATTAGTATGTGTATTCACAGTACAACCTATGGTTATGTAATTCACTTCATACTAGTTAAGGCAGCATCTATTAGATTCTCTTGTATAAGAGTATATAAGAATAGTTAATCTATATTTCACTGAAGAAAGGTTTTACATGAATCTAAGGAAAAACAGAGAGAGGAATTTGCAGGTGTAATTTGATTTATTTACAGTTTGACCAGAGCTGAAGACCAGTCTCTCTCTACTTTATCCATACCAGTGTTATAATTTATTGGAAAGATTCAGCATCCAGGAAACTATGCATATATAGACTTAACTGTGAGTACAGGTTACAAACCACATGGGAAAGAGAGTCATCTGCACAGCTTCAGGGCTCCCATGAGTGGCCTGTCCTTACTCAACCTGGTATTTTCTGGAGAAATTATAATCCCTGGTGCGGGGAGGTAAGTCAGATCCGAATCTAATCACAGGAACCCATGGAAAAGTGTTGAGCATGGCAGCGTGCTATTACAATCTCAGTACTGGAAAGATGGATGGACACAGAAGGATTCCTGGAGTTTGATAGCCAGCCAGTCATGCCACTGTGAGACTATCTCTTGAAGAAGATGGATGACATTCCTGAAGATGCCACATAAAGTGTTTTTTCTGGGCTTTACACATGCACTCACACACCAGCAGACAGGCTCACTGAATGCATGCATAAAAAAAGAAACTGTAATTCATTAGACTCCTATTATATAGTGGAAACTGGAGGCACACTTAAACAGAATTCAATACAATGTAGTTTGATTGAGTAAGTTGTCCTTAAGCACAGAGGAGTGCTATTTCACCTCTGTTTAAGGAACGAAGCCTTAGCCAGGCGGTGGTGGCGCACACCTTTAATCCCAGCACTTGGGAAGCAGAGTCAGGTGGATTTCTGAGCCTGGTCTACAGAGTGAGTGCCAGGACAGCCAGGACGATACAGAGAAACCCTGTCTCTAAAAAACAAAACAAAACAAACAAAAAAGGGAACGAAGCCTTAAACAGTCGATTAGAGAGAGTTCAGGCTGAAGAAACAGTTGGGAATCAGGTCCAAGGGAGCGTTACGAATTTATGTAAATGTTGTATGTTCATATATAAGCATACTAAGGAGCTTTGATTTTTATAGGCAACTAGGAGCCACTAATGAAGAGCTTATGCAAAGGAATGGCACAGTTTATTTTTTTTGACACAGGGTTGCCTCTGTATCCCAGACTAGAATGGAACTAGGATCTCTGATAGTAGGCATGTGCTGCCATATCCAGCTTTTTCCATATTTGTAGCTGTTAACCTCTGTTCATTGAAAACTGGCTGAAACATGAGTAGAGATTTAAAAGTGCTAAGACAGAAACATTTCTGGACAGAGGAGGCAGGTAGATAGAACAGGTAGTAAAAATGAACATTTGTTTCTGAGTATAGGCCTAGATCGTGATCCTGGAGAAGCAAGACCAGAGAGGGAAGAGAAAGAATCCATACAGGGTAGAGACATTAGATGCTAGACTAGTAGCTGTTGGGCTACCATATGTTGGCGCACATCTTTAATCCTGGAGATAGAAGCAAGAAGACCTCTGAGATAAGGCCAGCTTTTGGTCTAAATAGTGAGCTTGAGGCCAGCCAGGGCTACATTGGGAGATCCTGTGGTCAGAAGAGGAGTTGGAAGCGAGATTATGATGAATTAGGATTACTGTGGTGCAGAGTACACGCAGCATCTTAAGACTATCTGCACTCACTCCACTGGTTGGAAGTTGTTTTTCTTTATTTTGTTTTGTGTTTTGTTTTTTATTTGTTTTGGTTTTTTATCTTCTGGTCTTCCAGGGTCCTTTCAATCTGACCTCTTATGCTCCAGCCAACCCACAATTTTACACTTGTACACCACTTGTTTTTCCTAGTCTTTCCTGTTAGTTTTTTGGGCCAGGTTTTTTAGCATGGCTGTCATCCTCCAGCCTTATCTCCAGTAGGCTGCTCTAGACGTTCTTGATCTTTATCTACCCTTTCCAGGTTTTCAGAATTTATTACATTTGTAATTTTGAACACTTGATTATATCCTGTCTTAGACTGTTGATTCACGAATATTTCCTTTTCAGTATGATCTTTGAGTACTTACTGTTTAATATCTTTTCCAGACATGAATCATTTTATTTGCTTGCTTCCACTGGATCTAAAAACCTCCCTCCTGGTTTTTAGATCTTCAAAGCGGTCTGAGCATGTGCAGCGACTGTAGGAAGTTGCTAGAGTTGCAGTGTGATGCTGCCTTCTGTTTCACTTCACCCTTCATTTACTGGCTGCTCCCTTCACAACTGCTCCCCATTATTTTATTTATGAACATGTATTTCATTTTTATGCTGGGTATGTGTCTGTTAATGTTTATGGTTTGAGGTTGATAATGGGTAGAAATGACAGATTGGAGCATTGAATTGCCAGGTTTGGCCTGTGTTGAATTGTTCTGATGCAGTACCGTTGAGTCAAGTGACACACCCATCACACTGGGTGGTGTGTCTTGTTTTGTTTTGCTTTGAGTTTTGGTAGCAACAGAACCTGAATCCACCTTCCATTCTGTTTTAGTGGCAATTCAGTATTAACTAGAGTCATAAGGTGTCGTAAGTTTCAAGACTCATTCATTCAGCTTGAGTAACTGTAACTTTGTGCCCTTTAATCCACTGCTGCTTGTCTCTGTTCCTAGTGATAACTAGTCAGTTCTGGGGAGTTTGGGGCTTCGTTTGTTTTGACAGTGTTGGGAACTGTGCAAAGGGCCTTACATATGCTAAGCAAGTATTTTATCATCTGGCTAGAGCTAAAGTCTATTATTATTATTTTTAAAATTCTACATTTAAGTGAGATAATGTAGTATTTTGGTTTATTTCACTTAGCATAGTCTTCAGGTTTATCTCTCATTCCCAATGTCAAGATACCCTTGTTGATTCTGAAGAGCCTCTGGAGTGAGTGAGTGTGTGTGTCTGTCTGTCAGTCTCTCTCTTTCTCTCTCTGCATATCTATATCTGAGTGTGTGTCTCTACGGTGTCTCTCCATCATCCACGTGTGTGCACATAGTTTCTTTATCTACTGGGACATTCAGGTTTTGACACATCTTTGCTGTGATGAACTTGGAGTCTGTATCATCCTATAAGGTACTTGAAAGTGTTCCAATCTTCTCTTTGGGGTATGTACCTGAGGAGATGATGCTAGGTCATATTAGTTTTCATTTCTGGAGGCATTGTTAGTTCTTCAATTTCTCAATGATCAAACCTCCTATTGAACAAAGTTCAAGAACGTAAGTGACTTCATAGAGCTTCAGAGTAGAAAACTGAGACGTAAGAAAGCTGTGGCTTCAAGCATGTAGTATAGTATAGATGATTGAGATTGTTAGGTGTACTTAAAGGCTGTTCACAGCTGATATGGCACCCCAGAGAACCTGGTACCTTTGTTCTCTGGTGCATGCCCATAGCTCATTCTGTCACACTGGCAAGTTAGTCACCAGGAGAGTTAGAGTAGTGTTGAGGTTAGTCTGACTTATTCAGTGTGTCACCATGGTTCTGGATTGTGAGCTGATTTGGAGGCCAGTGTGTGCTGATGTTTGAAACAGAACAGAGATGATTGCTTATTAACAATCTCCTAATGGGGGTTGGAGAGATGGCTCAGTGGTTAAGAGTTCACTTCCGAGCCCGGCGTGGTGGCGCACACCTTTAATCCCAGCACTCGGGAGGCAGAGGCAGGCGGATTTCTGAGTTCGAGGCCCGCTTGTTCTACAAAGTGAGCTCCAGGACAGCCAGAGCTATACAGAGAAACCCTGTCTCGAAAAACCAAAAAAAAAAAAAAAAAAAAAAAAAAAAAAGAGTTCACGTCCCAGCAATCACAAGGTAGTGCACAACCACCCGTAATGGGATCTGATGTATCTGAAGACAATGGCAGTGTACTCATACATAAAGTAAATAATTCTTAAAAAAAATAAAATAAAAAAGAAGAGCCTCTTAATGCCAGATTCTTTTCTTCCTGTGAGAGCTGTCTTTGAGTTGTGTGACAAATAAGATTTATAGCTCTTTCTAACAAGATGGGAAAATAGCAGCCAACTTTCACAGAAAATAGTTAAGAAAACAATTTTGTTTGGTTAATAGAGTCATCATTTTTCCTTTCCTATTATTAAGAGGATTTACATGTAAAAGATTAGATTAATGTACACAGTAAATTCACAGAAAATGCTAAGGACCCCATTCTGCTTTAAGAACATAGCCACCAGTAAATTGTTTAAATTGATAAAAATGAAAGACTATGTGTTTCAATATGTGTAGTGATTCTGAAAAGGAGCAAGGAAACGGGAGGTAGTAGAAAAACAGCTTAGCCGTGAGCTGTAATCAATAACCAGGCTCAGAAATTAGGAAGAGCAGATAGTTTGGGGATGTGTATGGGAGTATCCCAAAGTTGTGTGTCCTGAGCGGAGAGTCTGAGAATCTACAAAAACAATAAATCAGGGCTTCGGTTTGAAAATGAACAATAAAAGGAACTTCTCTTTTAATCTTGAGAAAAGAATTGGATGAATTAGGAAGAGTGTCAGATAGCATCACTTACAAGTCCTCCAGAAAGACAGTACACACTAGATAGAACCTTTCATCTGTATTTAACACTGCACAGATTGGAGGCCTTTAATTCTGATCACAGTAGTACCCACGTCTCCAAAGTGGATTCTGATGAGACCCTGCTCTGCTGTATCTTATTAAAGTGTGAGAGGATGGCCGGAGCCTGAGAGCTTTGAGTCATTGCTAAAGAGGGTGACTGGGGTTGACTGTCATCTTTGCAATCTTTATTTCTGTGGTTTTGGGCAAGTTTCTTTTTCTTTTCTTTTCTTTTTTTTTTTTTTTGAGACAGGGTTTCTCTGTGTAGCCCTGGCTGTCCTGGAACTCACTCTGTAAACCAGGCTGGCCTCGAACTCAGAAATCCGCCTGCCTCTGCCTCCCGAGTGCTGGGATTAAAGGCGTGCGCTACCACGCCCGGCTCTTGGGCAAATTTCTTTCTTTTTTTTTTTTTTTTCGAGACAGGGTTTCTCTGTGTAGTCCTGGCTGTCCTGGAGCTCACTTTGTAGACCAGGCTGGCCTCGAACTCAGAAATCCGCCTGCCTCTGCCTCCCGAGTGCTGGGATTAAAGGCGTGCGCCACCACGCCCGGCTTGGGCAAATTTCTTAAGTGGAATTCATTTTCCAGCATCCATACCAGTACTCAGAGGGGAGATAATCCAGCCTGTGTCTGTGTTGCAGAATGAAATGGGCTGTGAATTGGAAGCTCTGGGGCTTGCAGGCAGAATGTAGAGTAGGTATTGTGTACTCAAGTATGTGGGTAGAAAATTTGATTTTTCAGAGAGAACACTTTGAGATAAAATCTACCTGTTCCTGTCAGAAGTGAGCAGAGAGCTTGGTTTATTTCCTTCATTTCTTCATTAACGTTAACTTGTGGAGCCCACATTCATGTCTTATTTTAACAGGCATACGTACTTTTTAAAGTGTTTAATCCATCATTAGCCATCCCTCTATTGTTAGGTTTTTATTCTGAAGGACATTTGTTTTGCGATCACCCTGATTTTACCTTTTAGGCCTGCTGTTTACCATGCTCTGCCTGAGCAGCTTTAATTCTGTGTCTCTGTCACTTTATCTGTAAAATGGGAATACCGCAGTGGTATAGAATTATGACGAAGAGATAACACATGCATTGCCTGGCATCCAGGGGAAACAGGACACTTACATTTCTGTTTCTACCACTCTGGTTTTGCAATATCCTGGCCACCTATCGTGCTTTGAGATAACGTGCTAGGAGTTTGTGCAGAGCTTCAGGGGCTTCTTAGCCAGGTAGTGATTTGCCTTTTCCTTCCATTAAAATAGAGCCCAGTGTAGTAAAGGGACAATAACATACATTGTGTTTACCTTAAGACATGAGTGTATCATCTTTGAAACTTGGGTGTGGAGGGCGGGTATCAAGGTGGATTGGAGAGATGGTTAGGATGCCGACTGCTCTTACAGAGGTCTGGAATTCATTTTCCAGTACCCATACTGCCTGAAACTCCAGCTCCACGTGATCTGATATCCTCTACTGGCCTTCGGAGCCATGTACCACACACACAAACAGAAAGTCAAAAAATACTTTTAAAATTGGTAGGTTAAAGTTGGAGTCTCCTCGCTTTCACTAATAGTTACTGAGTTGGTTATTGATGACTTTCTCTCTTTTTCTTTTTCTTTTTTTTTTTCGAGACAGGGTTTCTCTGTGTCGCCCTGGCTGTCCTGGAACTCACTTTGAGGACCAGGCTGGTCTTGAACTCAGAAATCTGCTTGCCTCTGCCTCCCAAGTGCTGGGATTAAAGGTGTGCGCCACCACGCCCGGCTGCAGATTTGCCCATTCTTGTTTGCTTGTTTAGCTTTGAATTTTTGTTAATAATTCAAATGAGCTAGCTGTATTTGCTTATTATTGTGTAGTTGGGATTTGTTGTATTTCCTACATTATAAAGATTTATAGTCTGAGCAGTCTTGATATTCTGTATCAAGAACCAAGCCATGTTTGAAGTCATTCCACAGACGGGGATTAGGAGCACCAAGCCCCATCCGCACACATACCCAGAAAAGGGAAATATATGCTCAGAGAGAAACAGAATCAGATAGCTTTTATAACATTAGCTTGGACTTCTAATTCTAAGTAAGCTAAGTGCTTATGGTCAATGTTTTCTTAAATGTAGGCCTCATTGAACAATGGCATTTTAGGTTTTTCTTTTTAATTTCTGATTTTAAACATATATATAATAAAATGTGATTATATCAAGTAGCCCCTATTTCCCTCTAACTCCCCCTATGTTGACCCTCAGCCTACATCTCAACATCATGTCTTCTTTTTTGATAACCAAGTCCAATTCTTTCCCCAACAAGTGTCCAGTACCAATGGCGCCTCTCAGGGCTGGTTCCTGGAGCTCTGTCATCTAGTCCATATATGAAAGAATGCCTTAATTATATGAAGGTCTTGTGCGGTAGTGACAGTTGCTGTGAGTTCATGGTTGTGATAACCTTCTATGTTCAGAGGACAGGATTTCACAGCACCCACCTCTCCCCACCTTAAAGTTAGTACCACTGTCAACTTTTTTCAGTGTTTTTTTTTTTCTTCAATTCGTATATGTTTTGATACTATGATGTTCAGCTTATGAAAAATTTTAGCTTTGCATAAATTTTCTTTTATTATTATGAAATACCTTTCATCCTGGATATCCATAAAATGTATTTCAAATCACAGTTTCTCCTTATTATTGTGTGAGATGCACAAAGGGATATACATCATTGTTACCTATTGGGAGCATTATGTTAAGAGAAAAAAAATGCTTAACCCAAATTATTACTAAAAGAAAAGGATGAGCCTGGAGAGATGGCTCCATGGTTAAGAGCTCCTGAGCCTGGTTTAGTTTGCAGCACCCACAAAGTAGCTCATAGCCATCTGTAACTCTAGTTCCAGGGAACTAACTCATGCACTCATACATTCATGCTGGCAAACACTTACACATATAAAACAAAAAACAAAAAAAAATCTTTTTTTTTTTTTTGGTTTTTCCAGACAGGGTTTCTCTGTGTAGCCCTGGCTGTCCTGGAACTCACTCTGTAGACCAGGCTGGCCTCGAACTCAGAAATCCACCTGCCTCTGCCTCCCGAGTGCTGGGATTAAAGGCGTGCGCCACCAACGCCCAGCTCAAAAAAATATTTTTTAAAGGATGAAAATGATGGGGCCAGTGAGATGGCTTGTAGCAAACCTGACAAGCTAAGGTTGGTTGGTCCTCACAGTCCACACAGTCACCTGGCTCTGACTCTGAAAGTTGTCCTCTGCCCCAACAAGTGCCTCCACAGGAAACACCCTGTCTTAGTCAGAGTTGCTATCGCTGCCTTGACACACCATGACCAAAGGTGCCTTGAGAAGCAAAGGGTCTATTGTACTCACAGTTGAATAGCATCAAAAGCAGTAAAGGTAGGACCTTAAGTAGGCCAGGAACCTGAAGTTAGGGGCTGATGCACAGGTGCCATGAAGGAACACTGCTTCCTGGGTTGATCCCCATGCCTTACCCAGCTTAATTTCTAACAAAATCCAGGATAGCCAAGTTAGGAATGGTGCCACCCACAGTGGGCTGGGCCCTCTCCCATCAGCCTACAGCCCAGTTCCATGGAGGTATTTTCTCAAGACTCTCACTGCTTTGACTCTAACTTGTGTCAAGTTGACATGAAATTAGTCAACATACACAGTAAATAAATACAGTAATAATAAAACATGGAAGAGTTCCAAACAATAGAGAATGACGGTTTTTACTGTAAGTTCTGTTGACTATAGTTTGCTTGAGTACTGTTAAAATAAATAAATGAATGAATAAATAGATAATAAAGTCACACTGAAATAAAAACTAGGATTATGTGTAGAAAGTATTAATGTGTGAGATAACTCAGGAAATGTATAGAAGGAAGATTGGTTTTGATTGTTGAGTGACAGGCAGCCTGGAGCTGACCGTGTAGGAGGAAGATGGATTGAATACTCTAAGAACACAGTGACTAAAACGTCAGTCACAGCGTTTTCCAGTAGAAGCTCTCTTGTTACAACAATAGCATCCATTTACTGTGCTTACAGTATGTTGGGTGATGCTTTATAAAAGAGAAATAAACAAGAGCTTTCTCAGTCCAGCTCAGGGTCTTTAACTACTAGATTAGAGCTCTTAAGACTTTACCAGGATTTTCTCAAGTATTCTCTCCAGTACCAGAGTTGTATTTTGTTCTGTAGTGGACTATTGGACTATTGCAGGTACAGTAGTATACAAGTCATTACAGAGCAGCCAGTACTTAAACAGGTTCTGTGTTTTATAATTATCATCTTTGACACTAGGAAGTCTTAACAGAGGAGACAGCGGGATTGGGCTTGAGTTGAAACCAATTCTCAGACACCATGCCAGTTGTTGTTTCAGAGATGAGGTCTATTCTTGGTACTTTCATCAGATTATTTACAATTATTCACGCTGAGCAGTCATATTTACCTGTTACTTTCCAGTTACACACACACCAGACACGTAGTTTCTTAGGTTTGTCTAAGGTGCTGTCCAGCTAATTCCTCTTGGCAGGTGCACAGGTTCTATCCTGTTACCTGCATTTATTATCTATTCTAAGCTAGTCCTTTGCTCAGACATTATATTTACCAATGGAAAACTGTTAACACTGCCCTTTATATGGAAATGAAGTGTTTTCCACCTGTATCTTCTAAAAACTTAAAATAGGGATTAAGCCTAACATGGTTGCACCCATTAATAAGCCCTATACTTTAGGATGATGAGGCAGGAAGACTGCACTTTTGAGGCAACCTGAGTTATATAATGGATGATTGGAGCAATCCAGGTTACACAGTGAAATCATGTCTCCGATGATAAAATAGAAAACAAAACAGACTCACCTGGAGGCCTGGGTTAGATTGTCAGCCCCTCGGTGACTAACGGCCCTCTGGTAACTCTTGGGGCTAGTAAAACCTGGGGCTAAACTCTAGCCCCAAGGGCTCTAGTGCCTGGATTCCACTGGCACTCTGCACATGGGGTATACAGAGGATACTTGAAAGCAGATGCAGACGCTTAATTTTTAAAAATCAAGAATATAAAAATAAGGTGAAACAAGAATAGTTAGAGAATTGAAAGTTCCTTTAGGATCGTGGTTCTCAACTTTCCTAATGTTCTGACCTTTATTACAGTTCCTCCCATTGTGGTGATCCTCAGCATAAAATTATTTTGTTGCTACTTCTTAACTGTAATTTTGCTACTGTTATGAATTCTAATGTCTGATAGGTAGCCCACAGTTGAGAACCCCTGTTTTAGGCCATCAGTTAGTTGCCCCATTTGTTCTTTTGCTGTATATTTTATGTAACAAATATTTGCTCTCTGGCCAGGTGTAATATGGTAAAGAGAGATAACCATGAGCATCATCCTGGTGGGAATGGCCACCATTGTGGATGCTTTAGTAGCTTGCTTGGGGAGTTTGACTCCAGGTAGTGGTATCTCTTCGGAAACGTGCATGTCTGAATGAGGGGGTTCTGAAGCCTAAAGCTTCTTCTCTTCAGGTTGTTTTCTCAGTGCTTTTGAGTTTGAAGGTAAAGTACACTTCACTGGCTAATCTTTTTCCAACTCTGTTTTGTTTGTTTTGTTTTGTTGGAATTAGTGCCAGAACAGATAAAGCCCAGTGTAAGCCAGCCTCAGCCTGCCAGCTCTGATAACGGCACTTCCACAGCAACCAGCACTAATAATAATGCCAAGCGAGCTACAGCCAGCAATCAGCAGCCGCCGCCGCCGCAGCAGCAAGAGCAGCAGCAGCAGCAGCCACAAGCCTTGCCTCGGTATCCACGTGAAGTACCTCCACGATTTCGCCACCAGGAACACAAACAGCTTCTGAAGAGGGGTCAGCATTTCCCTGTCATAGCAGCAAACTTGGGATCTGCTGTTAAGGTGTTAAACAGCCAATCAGAAAGCAGTGCTGTAACAAATCAACAGCCACAAAATAACGGAGAGGTGCAGAGCAGCAAGAGCCAGTCAGGTGAGTGAAGACAGTTGTGACAGAACTCACTGGAAGTGAGGGAATGCTGTCATCTATAGTTTGTGGTGATAGGTTTCCTGTAGCAAGAGCTGGGCTTTGATTTTAGAATCCTGAATAGGAAGCTTGAAAGGAGACTCTTTACTGTCAGGTCCATTCCTGTCTGTCTTAGAAAGTGAGCATCGGAATTGCTTTTGTCTTCTTTCAGGTCCCATACTTTAAGAAGTTTGTAGTTCAAATCGAACCCTCCCCACTCCTTGTGTTACTCAGTTACATACATTTATTCCTCAGCTACCCTACACAAGGGTAGTTATCATCTTTATCCCTGACCGTCCCTGGTATCTAGTCACTTGCTGCCTGAATGCTCCTTTATGTATACCAAGCACTATTCTTTGTCGTAAGATACAGTATGATATTTCACAGCTAGTAAATAGCTCAGTTTGGATTCAAGTCCATGATTCCAGAGCCATGCTCATAAACACCATGGTGCTCTCTAGCAGTTTATTGGATGTGATAGGAAAGGGACAGGAAGACATTTCTAACTAGGTCTCTAGAGCAGCATATTTTTAGGACACAGATGTACTTCTTCTGCTCCTAAATCATTTACTACCTGTGTGAAGTTGATCAAGAAACTAATTCATGAGACCTTCCTTTTGTTTTTAATGGTTTGTTTTATTTATTTATTTATTTATTTATTTATTTAATGTAAGTACACTGTAGCTGTCTTCGGACACACCAGAAGAGGGAGTCAGATCTCGTTATGGGTGGTTGTGAACCACCATGTGGTTGCTGGGATTTGAACTCTGGACCTTCAGAAGAGCAGGTGCTCTTACCCACTGAGCCATCTCTCCAGCCCCTTAATTGTTTTGTTTTAAGAGTCTATCTCGCCTTGGAACTCTAGGTGGCTTTGAACTCTGACAAATTTACTTGCCTCAGCTTCTCAAGTGCTGGGATTAACTCCCTGATACCCATCAGGGATCTTCTTTCTTAATGTATAACACAGGCACCAGGGTCCTATCCTGTAAGGGTGCTTTGAAGTCTAAACTGTATGAGATATTAAAACAGTCAGCTCAGTGCCTGATGTTTAAATGCTGAATAAATATTCTTATCCCTACATGGTAGTTAGGTTTTCTGTTGAGGCAATGAAATATCAAAAAGCAAGTTGTGGGGTAGAGGTTTATTTTGTTTTTTTGGTTTATACTTACATATTGCTGGTCATTGTTGAAGTAAGTCAGGGCAGGAACCTGGAGGCAGCAGCTGATGCTAAGGCCATGGAAGGATGCTGCTTACTGACGTGCTCCTTATGACTGGCTCAGTCTGCTCTCTTATAGAACCCAGGACCACTTGCCCAGGGATGGCCCCACCCATGGTGGACTGTGGTCTCTCCCATCCATCACTTAATTAAGAAAATGCCACTTTAAGTGGATCTTATGGAGGCATTTTCTCAGTTGATGTTCCTTCCTTTCAGACAACTTAGCTTGTGTCAGGTTGACATAAGACTAGCCAGCACACACTAACATTTACTCAAAGACCTACTCTTTTCAAAATGAGTTTAACATTGAACATAGGCCAGGTTATATGGAATTAAGAAGTTGAATTTCATTTGGGAAGCCAGGTTGGAAAACAGTGTATTACTTAGCAGCATAAGCAATCTGTTAGTAAAGTATTACTTATCCATCAAATGCCTGAATACCTATGTTGAGTCAGGGCCGATGGTATATGATAGACAGTGACATGACATAGTATATTTATGAAATTTTATGTATGTCTCTTCCATTTGGGAAAAGAACAAACAAAGCTATTTTTAATATGGAAACAACAGTAGTGCAATAAGAGTAGTGTATCTCAAAAATAAGTATGGGACTGGAGAGATGGCTCTCTCAGTAAAGTGCCTACTATGCAAGCATGAGGGCTGAGTTCAGATGTTCTGCACCCCTTTGTAGTCTTAGCACTGGGAAGATAAAGTAAGGGACTTGTTGACAAGCCAGTCTAGGCAAAACAAAACAAAACAAAACAAAAACCCAAGCATGAAGACACCCAGCATCAGCCTCTGTTCTCCATACACATGTACAGTCATGTACACAAAATGAGTGTAAGTTAGAGGAATCAAGTTTGGGTTTTTTTGTTTATTTGTTTCGAGGCAGGGTTTTTCTGTGTAGCCCTGGCTGTCCTGGAACGAGGAATCAAGTTCTATAGATGTGCATTCTAATGAAAAGTTCTCAGGTGTGAACATAGGCAAAAGCCTCCAACAAAAGTGAGGAAGAAGAGCCTCTGCCTGTGTCTAGAAGAGCGTAGTAGCAAGCAGGGGGCCACATCTATTTCCCCACATCTATTTCCCCACATCTATTTGGAGACATTGTATCCTAAAGCCATTAGGGGATGCAGATGGTGAAACTGAAACACTGAGGAACAAGAGTGGTACTTTTGTCTTTATAGGCTTATTTTTTTAAACCTTTTAAAAATATGTGTCCTTGTGATCTTGCCTGAGTATGTATGTAAGCCTAGTGGCCTGAGTTCAGTCTCAGGAACTGAGGCCATAGAGTTGTTTGACCTCTGGCATTCAGGTACACCCCTCACCCCCACCCCCACCCCCACGCATTGCAACTCAGTAAAAACAGAGTTTCAGACTGCTTCTTTACACTTGACCCGAAAGCCAGGGCAGATCCTGCTCTTGCTCACATAGACTGAGTTGGGAGACTCTAATGGAGGTAGTTATAGTGAACCCTGACAGAATACGGTTATGGCCAAAATGTTCTGATCTCTTCTTTATCCATGAGACACAGTCCATAGTACAGTTGAAAGACTAGAACAGTGAATGTCCTTCCTTTCTAGTCCAAGGGCTGAAGCAGTCTTAGTTGACTCGCTAGGTTTTTTTATTTCTATTAACATGCGTACACACGTCATTATGATTAAGCCATTTGAAAGTGAGGTGCTGAACCTCACGGCACTTCATGTTCAGTGCCCTGAGACTAAGGGTGGTCTCTTCTCCAGCTTTTTTGTTTTTTTTTTTTAAGATTTAAGTATTTATTATGTACACAGTGTTCTGCCTGTGTGTTGTAGAGCTCTGTCTGGCCTCTGGCTCATTTGTAGCTGAGTATGACCTTGATCCTCTTCTCTCCACTTCCTTCCTCAACTGCTAGGATTATAGACTTTTATTACCACACCCACTTTCTGCAGTGCTGGGGACTGAATCCAGGGCTTCCCATATGCTAGGCAAGCAAGCACTCCATTGACTAAGCTATATAACCATATGGTTTTTTTTAATGTTGATCCTTTTATGTCCTTGTTATTTTTCTTATTTGTGAGTTATAATTTGTCAGGCAGTCCTTTCAGCACAGGATTGAGTAGGTTTATTGATATATCTTCCTGTTGCAGTGGGAGTACTTTGTGTTACTCATAGTTAAACTTTATTATTTTCAATGTGAGTAGTTTCATTGTAGATGTAGATGCCTAGTGTCTTTTTCTTATCCCTGCCTTATGGAATTGCCAGCACATGCATGCAAAGACACATGCAGTAATCCAAGGTGGGTAATCGTGATGCAAACTGGCTGCCCTAGATGTGGAGGGAAGGAGTGGCGCTTTTGCTTTCTTGGACACAGGGAAGAATAAAGGCGAAGGCATATGTCTTAGAAAACAGTGTGGTTAGATGTCTCGTGCTTATTAAAAAGACCAAGTGTCTTCCCAACATTCACATCATGGGGTTCAAAAATGCCTGTGACTCTCAACTATGGAGAATCCAGTGCCCTTTTCTGGCTTTTAGGAGCACATACACCCCACACACATACAGACATATATACATGTCATAGGACAATCACACAAATATATAGATATATGTGTAAATAAAATAATATTTTAAAAATGAGAAAAATACCAAGTTAAGGAAAATTATTAAAGAAGTTTTATGCTTCACCCCATGTTTTCTAGAAGGAGGCATCCTAGGGGTATGAGTATTTATTACAATAGTAAAGCAGACACATTACACTACATGATTTGTTCTTCATGTGGGTGATGAGATAAGTGAAAACGTGTTTGGGAGAAGAGTAGAAGGATGATAATCACGGTGTACATTCATTAATGATGGTAGTGCCTTACATGGACCAGGTACAGCTCCTGAGATCATCATTTAGTTCTTCTAGCAGTCCCTGCTATCTAGATAAGGAAACTAAGGCAGACAAAGAGACAAGGGCTTCTCTTTGATCTCAGAGACTGTGTAAGTGGTTTAAAATGTCTCTTGGTTTGTTGTTTGTTTTGTTTTGAGACAGGCAGGGTCTTTCTACATAGCCTTGGCTGTTCTGAAACTCAGTGTTGCTCTAGAACCCACAGAAATCCACCTGTCTCTGCCTCCCAAGTGCTGTGATTGGAATTCTCACCTGCTGACAGCAGTTACTAAATGCTTTTCTTGAGTAGTTAATGGTTAATTGAACAACCAAGTTTATTAAAAGGTTACCCTCGCTCTTCTTTTGCTAGATATTGTGGCACATGGTTGTAGTCATAATCTCAATATTCCTGTGGCTAATGATAAAAGATTGTTTACAAATTCAGGACCAGCATGGGCTACACAGAGAGACGCCGTCACAAAAATCAAAGGACCAGGGATAAAGGGCAGTGTTAAAAGACTTGCCAAGCATGAAAAGGGTTCAGTCCCTAGCACTCCCAACCCCCAAATGAAAATAACATGACTTCATTTCACAGTTTCTTGTCCTCTAGCATCTATGAAGCATCCGAGCTTGAGGCCTTTTGTTGCTAGTGTGTCAGTCCTTTTTATTTATTTTATTTTATTTTTTTGCTACTTTGCTACTTTGCTGTATGGAGGACTGTAATTATTTTGTGTATGTTGTATGTTCTGTTGCTGTGATGAACACCATGATCAAAATACAGCTTATGCTTCCACATCACTGTATATCATCAAAGGAAGTCAGTGTGGGAACTCAGTAGGGCAGGAGCTTATGCAGAGCTCATGGAGGAGTGCTGCTTACCCAGCGTGCTTTCTTACAGAACCCAGGGCCACTTGCCCAGGGATGGTACCACCCACAGTGGGCTGAGACTGACTCCTCTATCAATCATTAATCAAGAAACTACCCTATGGGGTTGCCAACAGCTTGGTCAGTTTTGTTTTTTGGGTTTTTTGATTGGGTTTTGGTTTTGGTTTGGCTTTGATTTGGTTTTAGTTTTGCTTTTATGAGCCAGGGTCTCTATGTGTAGTCCTGACTATGCTGGAACTTGTTCTATAGACCAAACTAGCCTCAAACTCAGATCTGTCTGTTTCTGCTTCCCCATACACCACCACGTGTAGCTTGGAGACAATTTTTTAATGGAGGTTTCCTTCTCTCATGACTTCAGCTTGTTTGAAGTTAACTTAAAACTGTCCAGCACATCTTGTTTCTCTCACTCAGTTTCTACAAGTTAACTTCTGTCCCTTGGTTTCTCACATACAAAGTGAGGGCAACACTTGTACTCTACAATTGTCCCAGGCACTTGCTGCAAGGGTTTGCAGACCTGCTGCTGTGTAGCAGTGAGTGCTAGCCGTGGATTGATATTGCCCTTGTATGTTGCAGTATAGAATTATTTCTTCCAGGAAGGCTGACTTTTTGGTTCTTTTTATCATGTGGATTCTACATAAGCAATAAAGAAGACAACTATCATCGACTACTTTTGGGGGGCATGGATGGACGGATGAATAGGGTTCTACTAATTAGTCCTTGCTTGCCTCTGAATCACAGATCTGCCTCCTGAGGGCTTGGATTAACGGTGTGACCAGAACCAGCTACTCACGCTGTGATGAAGTAATTGTAAAGGGAGTAGTAGTTGGTGCACTTTGCAGCACTTACTTAAATTATGTTCACTGGATTTGTTACAGGTCAATCTCTAGTTGCTTTTCTTGCCATTATTACAGCTCTTCATCATTTGTTTCTTAGCATTTATACTTTGAGAAAAAGTGATACAAGCAGCAACATTTTTCCACACTAGCAAATCACACTAACAGTGTGACTTTGATTTATTTCTAGACCTTCATCCTGGGAACTGTAGTGAAAGTCACACTTGAAGACAGCCTACGTACAAATGTTTTATGTAGCTAATGTCACAGATGCATGTCTACCCACTGGACCCTTAAGTGAGATAGATGGAGAAACTAACAAAAACACTGTGGGAAAGAATAGAAATAAATAAAAACAGATGGTAGTTAGATGCCAATCTAAGGCTTGGACATGTGATGGGTGCCTATGGCCTTCAGTATCAGCTGCTGAATTACTGATCATAATTTGGTGATTTTTCAGCATACCAATTTTTCTCTGTTGTCTCTTACTAAGCATGGCTATGAAAGTAAATTAGAAAATTGTTTAAAATTAATGTTCTTCCTTATGTATAGCATGGTAATTAAGTGTATACACTAATAAAACAGAAATACAGTGCAAAGGCTTTGGGATCCTTACAGAATTCTTCTAACCCAAAGGAGTTGTGTGGAAAGCTGTTTTAGGAAACTGAGTCGTTTTGGGCTGCTTACGCTTACTTACCTTTCTGCATCCCAGTCTGTTTTCTCCCATGTCAAGGCCTACGCCTGGATTGTCCTAATTCATCATTACCACCCAGTCTTCACTCCAGAATTTGTATATTTGTTGGATGTTGTCCGTTTATATATTTAGCAGGTCTCCCTGTGGGACTTTTTGTCCCATGCTGTACTGTAGGGTATTGAACAAAGCAGCAGAATTCTGCCTGTGAAATTACTGAACATGGAGCCTTGGTGGCTGAAAGATAATCAGCACCTCACAGCCATTCTGCGGAGCATCTTGCTAATGTTGAGGAGCTACGTGTATTTCTAATGGATCGTCATTTTTCTCAGCCTGCATACTATTTTGGAAATTGTTAACACTTATAAATGGATATACTTCTCCTTTATTCTAGATATAAATCATAATACTTCAGGATCCCATTATGAAAATTGCCAGCGGGGACCTGTGTCTTCTACAAGTGACTGTAGCACAAGCTGTAAGAATGCTGTAAACGACTTGTTGGAAAAAGAAGCATGGCTCTCAGTCCCTGGCAGTGATCCTGAGTTGGCTCCAGAATGTATAGATGCTGATTCTGCCTCCAATTCTGAGTCAGAGAGAAACATCACTGTCATGGCTTCAGGGAACACAGGTGGTGAGAAAGATGGCCTTCGGAATAGCACTGGACTTGGTTCTCAAAGCAAATTTGTGGTTGGTAGCAGCAGCAATAATGTGGGCCATGGAAGTAGTACTGGCCCATGGGGCTTTCCCCATGGAGCCCTAATAAGCACATGTCAGGTCTCTGTGGATGCTCCTGAAAGCAAACCAGAAAGTAGTAACAATAGGATGAATGCTTGGGGCACTGTAAGTTCTTCATCAAATGGAGGGTTAAATCCAAGCACTTTGAATTCAGCTAGCAACCATGGTGCCTGGCCAGTATTAGAAAACAATGGACTCGCCCTAAAAGGGCCTGCAGGGAGTGGGAGTTCTGGCATCAATAGTCAGTGTAGTACCATAGGCCAGATGCCTAACAATCAGAGTATCAACTCTAAAGTCAGTGGCTCTTCTACCCATGGTACCTGGGGTAGCCTTCAGGAAACTTGTGAGCCTGAAGTAAGTGGTACACAGAAGGTTTCATTCAGTGGTCAACCTCAGAATATCACCACTGAAACGACTGGACCAAATAACACTACTAACTTTATGACCTCTAGTTTACCAAACTCCGGTTCAGTACAAAATAATGAACTGCCTACTAGTAATCCAGGGGCCTGGCGTGTGAGCACAATGAATCATCCTCAGATACAGGCTCCGTCAGTTATGAATGGCACTTCCCTTTCTCACCTTAGTAATGGAGAGTCAAAAACTGGAGGCTCCTACGGTACTACATGGGGTGCCTATGGTTCTAATTACTCTGGCGACAAATGTGCAGGCCCTAATGGCCAAGCCAATGGTGACACTGTGAATGCAACTCTAATGCAGCCTGGCATAAATGGGCCTATGGGCACTAACTTTCAAGTTAGTACAAACAAAGGGGGAGGTGTGTGGGAGCCTGGGACAGGGAATTCCCAGAGTTCACCATGGGGAAGTGGAAATGGTGCAAATTCTGGAGGAAGTCGAAGAGGATGGGGAAGTCCTGCACAGAACACTGGCACTGGTCTATCCAGTGTCGAGTGGAACAAACTGCCTAGCAACCAGCATTCCAATGACAGTGCAAATGGCAATGGTAAGAAGCTTACAAATGGATGGAAATCTACTGAGGAAGACGATCAGGGTTCTGCCACATCTCAGACGAATGAGCAAAACAGTGTGTGGGCCAAAGCAGGAGGCACAGTGGAGAGTGATGGTAGTGCAGAGAGCACTGGACGCCTTGAAGAAAAAGTAACCGGGGAAAGTCAGAGTAGAGATAGAAGAAAAATTGATCAGCACACATTACTCCAAAGCATTGTAAACAGAACTGACTTAGATCCACGTGTCCTATCCAACTCTGGGTGGGGACAGACTCCTATTAAGCAGAATACTGCCTGGGATACAGAGACATCACCAAGAGGGGAAAGAAAGACTGACAATGGGACAGAGGCCTGGGGAAGCTCTGCAACACAGACTTTTAACTCAGGGGCATGTACAGATAAGACTAGCCCTAATAGTAACGATACCTCATCTGTATCAGGGTGGGGTGATCCCAAACCTACTCTGAGGTGGGGAGATTCCAAAGGCTCAAGCTGCCAGGGGGGGTGGGAAGATGACTCTGCTGCTACAGGAATGATCAAGAGCAATCAGTGGGGGAATTGCAAAGAAGACAAGTCTGCATGGAATGATTCGCAAAAGAGCAAACAAGGCTGGGGTGATGGACAAAAGTCAAGCCAAGGTTGGTCCATTCCTGCCGGTGATAACTGGGGAGAATCTTCCAGGAGTAACCATTGGGGTGAGGCCAATAAGAAATCCAGCTCAGGAGGCAGTGACAGTGACAGGTCCATTTCTGGTTGGAACGAACTTGGGAAAACTAGTTCTTTTACTTGGGGAAATAATATAAATCCAAATAACTCATCAGGATGGGATGAGTCTTCTAAAGCGAGCTCTTCCCAGGGCTGGGGAGACCCTCCAAAGTGCAGTCAGTCTCTAGGCTGGGGGGAGTCATCAAAGCCGCTTAGTTCTCCAGATTGGAACAAGCAACAAGACATTGTTGGATCATGGGGAATCCCACCAGCCACCAGCAAGCCTCCTGGTACAGGCTGGCTTGGAGGACCTATTCCTGCTCCAGCAAAGGAGGAAGAACCCACAGGCTGGGAGGAGCCATCCCCAGAATCTATACGAAGAAAAATGGAGATCGATGATGGAACTTCAGCTTGGGGAGATCCAAGCAAATACAACTACAAAAATGTGAACATGTGGAATAAAAACATCCCGGAAGGCAGCGGCCGCTCAGACCAGCAAGCACAGATGCACCGGCTATTGCCAGCTGCAAGTGCCGTCTCAAGCAAGGAGACCAGCAGTGGCTCTGGTAAGCGTTCCTGTGTGGAGTGCAGAGGTATTGTGGAAGCAAGCTTTGTGTTGACATGCCTGTTGTAAGATTTGTGTATCACGGCTCTTGGATATGCACATCAAGACCTTTCAGCTGTGATCTAGAGGTGACATTCACCTGGCAACAGCTCTGGTTTGTGCAGTCTTGCTCTGTTTGTTAGTAATGTAGTAGAAGAGGTTAAGTGCAGACTTACAGGCTTACTTAGGTATTCTTAGTCAAGCCTTAACAATGTGGTTTCACTACTGAAGTACAATAAAGCCAAATGCCTGAGGACCGTACTCTAGATATTTGGTATTATATTTGATCTTATGGGATTTTCTCACTGAGGCATGAAGTCAGCATCTCCTCACTTAACTGGATAATGTGTGCATCTGAAGCATCGCACTGCTTTCTAGTATACTCTGACCTTTCCTCTCCTGTACTCAAAAGTTTTTTCTCTGTAAATTGATAGGGCAACATTTTCTAAATGTGGCAGCCCTACATTGCCTTTGTTAACAGGAGTTTTATTGAATAATGCTCCATTGGTTAGAGAGCCGGTAATGTTTTTATGAATTCTTTTTTTAGTGCCTAATTGTGTGGGGGTTCTGTTTTGTTTTGAAATATAAGCCTAGTCTGTTGATTTATACTTATCTCTTAGGGAAAGTGTAGACCTTTTTTCCAGTGTGTATAAGGTAGGGTGGCTGTGTACCTGATGGTAGTCTTATACTCAGTTGTTCTCCACTGCAGTGATGTGGGAAGAGTGTCCTTTCAGGACAGTGTAATTAGTGGAACTTTACACCGCACCTGCCTCGGTTCTCAAGCTTTGGTTCAGAAGAACCTGACATTCTTAGGAAAATAATTTGCTATAATGAAAAGAGTCTGCCCTAACACCAAGAAGGCAGTTTTGAAAGAAAAAGTTAAAACATTATACAATTATATTAATGCAGAATAATTTGTGTTCTTCACAAAATATGTCTCTTGGTTGTCACAGCATCATTTTTCAGTGTGTGATGTGAAATTCTTCATCTCGTTTCCCAAGTCCTCTTCCTTGTCTTTAATTGAGGTGCTTCCTAATCTATGCTGATGATTTCTTTTCCCATACTTTCTAAAGGCTGGGGTGAGCCTTGGGCAGAGCCTTCTACTCCAGCCACAACTGTGGATAATGGTACTTCAGCCTGGGGCAAGCCCATAGACAGTGGTCCCAGCTGGGGAGAACCCATTACTGCAGCATCCAATGCATCCACGTGGGGCTCCGGCTCTGTTGGTCAACAATCATTAAACAAATCTGGTAAGTCATCTGTGATTTTTAGCAGCCATTTTTAGTGGTGCTGCTGATAAACTCATAAGCTACATTTAAATGATGGGCTAGTGCTCCTAAATTATCACCACTAATGTATTTCTCAAAAGTAACTACTAGTAATTTACATATCCTCCACCAAATCTAAATTCTTTCTCTTGTTGGATTATTTAAAACTGAATTTAGCAGCTTTCATGCCATTCAGCTGGAGAGACTAGATAGTATAATGTGAGACACATGTCCAAACCATCAAATCTTACATGGGAAGGACCCTGGAATGCACATGAATATTGTTCCTCTACCCTGGTGTGCTCAGGAAAGATTGTAGGAGCCCCAAAGACTGAGTGTAGAGATAGATGTTTGTTCTATTGTGGCTTCAGTACCCTTTGAACAGCCTTGTAGAGAGTATAGTATAGACTATCTTTTCTGTCTCATTTGCCTCTGTCCTTTGTATCATTTTAAAGACCAAATAGGTATGCATAAGAAACCACTATTGCCCATGATTAGAAACCCTAAGATTTGTGAAGACATAGAAAGGTTCATTGGATATTTTAATAAAAGTAAGTTCTTCCCAGTGACTTTCAATGTAGTCTAAATATATCTTTTCTATTACATGTATTTGAGAAGTAAAAGTGTGTTTGGTTTAGCTTGCATGTCTTTGTACTTTGAAACATGCTTGACATCTTGGAGAATTTTTTCCCCTAACTTCTGTTTGTCTTTGTATCATAAATCTACAAATCAGGGCCCAAATCTATGCAAGATGGCTGGTGTGGCGATGACATGCCATTGCCTGGAAGTCGACCCACTGGCTGGGAAGAGGAGGAGGATGTAGAGATAGGAATGTGGAACAGTAACTCATCTCAAGAGCTTAACTCATCTTTAAATTGGCCGCCATATACCAAGAAAATGTCATCAAAGGTAAACAGTTCAAGAGCTTTGCTCTTGACACTTTAAATCTCAAAGGTAGTTTACCCACAGAAAATTCATTTATCTGCCCATTTATGGCAGTCAGTACAGTCCAGGCAGCCCCCAACGTAGGGATAGCCTCTTGAATGGGCAGCTCCCTAGGAAAACATAAGACCATGGGAACTTCCTTTCTCCCCACTGCTACAGCTCGGGATTTCTCTCCTCCTCAGCTCCACCAGTACTGCCTGGGGCAACAAGCCCCACATGGTACCAGCAGTGGTGAGGATGAAGAGAGGGGCAAATCCATGTTGAGTCTCCATCTCACCGCCAGTTCATCTCCATCTCATTAAACCTCCTCACCAGAATCCCAGTCTCCCCTTCCCCAACGTCACCATTCTGTTTATTCACTAACACCATTGTCCCTTTCTCATTCTCAAGGTCCTGTGATGAAAATCCCTAGGAAGAATTTCCATACCTGCCTTTACATGAGAAATGGGTTGCATTTGTTCAAAACATAGTCTGCTATACCCTGAGGTCTTTTCAAGTTTTGGAAATTGTACCAGCTCGGCAAATATGTCTGATGTTGAGCCAGGTTTAGGAACAACTGGGTCCTGGGAACTAGTAATACTAGGGACTGGGGGCTGGAGGTAGAGTCTCCTGGGGACATCTTTCAAAATAGGTGTCCAGTCTCACAAATGACTCTAAAATGTCCTCATCACCCTATTTGAGAATAACGGTGGGTACTTGGCCTAACTCCAGGCCAAGGTTGGTCTGTTTTAATCCTGGGATTCAAAGTCTAGGACCTGCCATTTCATTTTATAATTTTTTCATTTGGCTGGATTTGCCTACCGATGCCTGGCCATGTAGCTTATGAGGTGCTTGTACATGTTTTACACGAGTCATTCGATCCTCACAGCCATCTGAGATGAGACACTGAGGAGGAAGTGGAGAGTGGAGAAGGTGGTGAGTGGCCCAGAGTTGCTTAAGTAGCGAGTGACAGAGCAAAGACTGAGCTTAGGGCTTGCGATTCAACACCTTGTTCTTCCCACTGGACCATGCTGTTTTGTGACTTTGTCTTTCCTTACAGGGTCTGAGTGGCAAAAAAAGGAGAAGGGAAAGGGTGTGTAGCCTTTTTACTCTTTCTCCTTTGTTTCTACTAGTAAAAATCTTTAGAGAGCAACTGCAAACTCTTATTTAGCTTCTGCTGTGTGCCAGGTACTGTGCTTGGTGCTGGGGTTTGAATACTGAAGAGCAGCCCCTTCAGGGGCTCCTAGTCTCTGGTGGGGCATCAGGCAAGCACAAGTGTGCTGGGATGTAGAAGATGCCTGGGGTGGCTTGATAGAACCGAAAGATTTCTTTAAAAAAAAAAAAAGACAAAGCTGGCTCTGTAGTTAGAGGAAGGATAAATAGAAACTATATTATTGACAAAATATGGAGCCAGTGAAATTTACAAGAAGGCAACTTCAATGACTTTTTAAAACTTAATCAAAGAGAGCTGTCTAATATTGGTGTGAAATATCAGCTGAAGTAGAGAAAACCAGAGGTAGGGATCGCAAGAGGCTGCTACATCATCCCAGGTGGAAAGGAAGAACAGTTAGAAATGCATTTAAGAATAGAAGGGGCAGAGGTTGGCAGTTGTTCAGAGTATGGGAGGAAGCGGAAAGGGGAAACAGGAATCAGAGGTGCCTTCAGAATCTTTGGAGAGGGTTAGGTGCTTGCTTTAGAGATCTGCCTTTGTGGGGAGTTACGCTGTGCTGTTTCACAGTCAGAAGGAACAGGTAATAGCTTTGGGAAAGGACATTAATACACTAAGATAGACGGTCCTGTGGTCATCACGTCAGTGTGAGGCCTAGGTCTTTGTGGCTTCCAGCCTCGCTCTGTGACTGTTACCAGTTCTCAGTATACTATCTGTACTGCTCAGCCCACCACGGCAGCTCAACTGCTGCTCAGGGTACTGTGTTTTTAGCAGCACAAATGGAAACCTTTAAAGACACTATTGTGTGAAAATATTTAGTGGGTGTTTGGGAGAGATGTTGGTTTTTCAGTAAAGTGTTCCTTCATATCATGATTAAATTATGGACTAAATTGGCTTGTTAGGACAAGCTGAGGATCTCCATGCTAATTTTTACTTTGATATGAGAATTCCAAAAACCTAAATGATGACACAGGTCAGGGAGCAGCCCATCTGTGAGGTGGGGATGTCCCATGCTCCTCCACTGCTTTTTGTCTTTTCCTTCTGACTGCCTGCCTTTAGAGATCTCTCTATACATTACAGCTATACCAGAGGCCTGGAGCAAAGGAAGTTGAAAATCAAATGAGTTTATTTATTTAATTGTTAACACCTCTAAATAAGTTGATTGAAGGAGAAAATATTGGCTAAAAATGAGAGTTGGGAATTGTCTTGAAGTTTTACTAGTCCATCACAATGTCCAGATAATTAGAGATGGCCATGGCATCTTCTCTACTCTTTTATTTACAAAGGGAATGATGAAAGGCGGAAACAAACAAGAGGATGCATGGATAAATCCATTCGTTAAACAGTTTTCAAATATCAGTTTTTCGGTAAGTATATTTTCTTAGCAGTCAATAATACCCTTTTTAGTAGTGGTTCATAGTTTATCCCAGTTTTATTTTATTAAAAATTATTTCTCGGGCTGGAGAAATGGCTCAGCAGTTAAGAGCACTGACTGCTCTTCCAGAGGTCCTGAGTTCAATTCCCAGCAACCACATGGTGGCTCACAACCATCTGTAATGGGATCTGATTCTCTCTTCTGGTGTGTCTGGAGACAGCAACAGTATACTTACATAAAATGAATAATACATTTAAAAAATTATTTCTCATCTTTAAGTTTTTAAAGTATGTCGATTAGAGTAAAATTAGCTAGCAAGACTTAATACTTAAATTTTATAAAATTTCAGCACATCTTAAAAATACATTAAAACAGTAATATTTTAAAAAATAGGGCTGGAGAGTCAGTTCCATGGTTGAGAGGACTTGCTCCTCTTTAAAGGAACAGGGTCTGTGGCCAGTCCCTGTGGAGCAGAGTCACACCCACTTTTACTCCAGCTCCAGGGAGTTTGAAGTTCTGTTCTGGCCTCTGCATGCACTTGCATGTCTGTGCCAAACACACAGAAATACAGACAAATTTTAAAAAGAGAAACTTCATGATCTGCTTGCATTTCAGATGAGGAAATAAGGAAAGGTCTTTTTTTTTTTTTGCTTGGTAAAGTCTGCTAACACATTGCCTTTTCCTGCTTCAGAGAGACTCACCAGAAGAAAATGTACAGAGCAATAAGATGGATCTTTCTGGAGGTGAGAGAAAAGTCAGTCATTCTGATCTGTGTTTATCACTGATAAAACAGTTCTGCTTGTATCCTGCTCTGTCTGAAAGAGCCCTCACTCAGTGGAAGAGAGCAGTCCTGCTCTTGGTGCTACACTGTATGAGCACAACCAAGTAAAGTGAGTTGTGACGTCCCTGTAAGGGACATGTCTCCGTGCATGTCTCAGGTGGTGCTGGTGTCCGTCTGTGTTCTCAAAGCCCCATCAAGAGGGGGCTATTAAGGTTCACGATGTAGTCACCTGGATCAGAGGATTGCATAATAGACTTTAGTAAATGACAGACATCTCAAACCATAGTCAAAAATGCCAGGCAGTCCTTGGTAGGGGCAAGAAGTCCTGAGAGTGATGAAGGAGGGCAGGGCTGGAGTAGGTGGTGCAGATAACTAGGTGGGGGCTGATCATTCTGAAATAGGGCATTAAAGGTTTTGGGGGGGGGGAGTGTCCTCTGTCTCTGTTTTTTTGGTTTGTTTTTGTTTTTTTTGTTTTTTTTCAAATGTGTTTTCAATAAATACCATTTCTTGTTCCTGTTATTTTATCCTCCCTTCTGGTCCTTTCCACACATATACATACTCACACGTACGCACTCATGCACACAACAGAGAATAGACCAGACAATGCAACAGGTGGGAAAAACCTTGTTGCAATGACTAGTTGATATTCAAAGCTCCAAACTGAAACAGAAAATGGAATGACTATTAATTCAGTGGAAAGTAGGATTCAAGAGAAGTTGGTTAGATTTTACTACTATAAGCAGTTGGTTCAGGATGGGGATATGTGAGTCTGCTTTGTCTTCATAGCTTATTAGATGGTAGTACAGGATAGAGTACAGCTGGATGGATAAGGAAAGATGATCATAAATTAGAAATTATTGAATAACAGGAGTATCAGTGGATTATATGTTTAAAAATAAATGAATAAATGCAGAGAGACTGAGATGATGCCCAGAAAGGGCACTGTGCCTTGTGTTGAGACCCTGGTCTTGTGCCAGCAGGTGTGCTGTGCTGTGGCTCCTGATGAGGGGAGCCCTGGAGCTGGAGGCTACAGAAGAAAGCATACTAGAACTAGGAGGCGAGGCATTTCTTGCAGCATCTTTCCTGCACTCTTCCACACAGCTTTGTTGCCAACTAGCAGAGAGAACAGTAACATAAAGGACAGAAATGCATTTTTCCCATTACAGAGATAGCCCAAAACATTGATTGTGAGGGGCAGATGCTGAGATGCAGTAAATAAGATAGTTATTGGTACTGTGTCCTCTAACCCTTGACCCCTTACCTTCCATAGGCATTCTACTGTGCGCACTTGAACTTGAACGCAGTGGTGAAATGACTCCATACTCATGTCTGATTTACTACACAGCAGATTGCTTTCTTATAAGGAAGATGGAATGCACAGTCCTCATTGTGTCACTGAGGAAATGACCCTCAGTTCAGCCATTTTCTTACCTAAAGACTAAATAGTGTTAACTTTTGAATAAAGCAAAGTGAGAAAGACCAAGAAAATGATTGGTCCATACAAATGAACACAAATTTAACATCCAGTTGAAACGAGATTCACTGCAGGTGGTTTCAGGTAGAACCAGAAGCATTTCAAATGCTGAAATTTTGGATTTGATAGTATTTGCACAGAGTACCAATTAAACATCTAAAAACCTATACTTTAGCCAGGTGTGGTGGCGCACACCTTTAATCCCAGCACTCGGGAGGCAGAGACAGGCGGATTTCTGAGTTCAAGGCCAGCCTGGTCTACAGAGTGAGTTCCAGGATAGCCAGGGCTACACAGAGAAACCCTGCCTTGAAAAAACAAAAACAACAACAAAAAAACCCCTACACTTTGAGCAGCATTCACACAGAAACTCATACATTCAAAGCAGGCAGACACCTTGGACTCTTTACTTGTCTTGCTGTGCTTACAGCACTGTTAGTGATGACCAAGTGCTTACATGTCTTTTCATTCTAAATACTTGATATGTCTTAAGAAATTAATGTCATTTAAAAAGGTGTTTCTTGTTAAAGCAGAAATTGTTTTATTTTGGAAAGTGAACATTTTTTTTTTCAATGAAATAAATTGGTTCTCTTCCTACTGGTGATAATCTTTTTGTATTTATTAGGAATGTTACAAGACAAGCGGATGGAGATTGATAAACATAGCCTGAATATTGGTGATTACAATCGAACGGTCGGGAAAGGCCCTGGGTCTCGGCCTCAGATTTCCAAAGAGTCTTCCATGGAGCGCAATCCTTATTTTGATAAGGTACAATCTTTCCTCCTTTTTTTTCTTTCTTTTTTTTTTTTAAATCTGAGAATAACCAACCATACCCTTAATAGTATAATACTTAGGGAAAATGTGTATAATATAAAAAGTATAATCAAGTGACTTTCCTGTTAATGGAGCTTTAGTTTATTGTTTCGTTTATAGCTCAGTTTAGCATAGATCTTGTGTTTATATTTTCTTCTTAATCCCATGAAATATGTGTTTGGCTCTTTTTATGTGCTCTAGAATTAACACTAACCTGATCTCTTCTGTTTTCTACCTGTTTCCTGTTGGTGCTGGAATGTCATGTGACCTCTCCTCTGTTCCTGCAATGATTTCTCCCTTCTACTTGTTTGCTTGGCTGGTGTTACACATCTTTCTGTCTGTCCAATCAGGATGGCATTGTAGCAGATGAATCCCAAAACATGCAGTTTATGTCCAGTCAAAGCATGAAGCTTCCCCCTTCAAATAGTGCACTACCTAACCAGGCCCTTGGCTCCATAGCAGGGCTGGGTACGCAAAACTTGAATTCTGTTAGACAGGTAAGTCCAGATGTGCATTCTAGGCTTTCTCTTGAATGATCTGTCTCTCTTGTCTGTAGTTACTGTGTTTAAACAATAGTATCATATGGTAATGAGTGTCTTTCCCTGAAGAATCACTTTGTTATTTTGTTGTTTGTTTTTTAGAATGGCAATCCCAATATGTTTGGTGTTGGAAACACAGCAGCACAACCCCGGGGCATGCAGCAGCCTCCAGCACAACCTCTCAGTTCATCTCAGCCTAATCTTCGTGCTCAAGTGCCTCCTCCATTACTCTCCCCTCAGGTGAACAAGCTTCTGGGCCTCTCCTCCACTTTCCTGGGAAGAACCTTGAATAAGTTTATGTTTAGGGGCTGGAGCTCAGCATTAAGAGCCCTGGCTGTTCTTCCAGAGGATCCAGTTTGATTCTCATCCTCATGCCAGTTCCCAACTGTCTGTAACTCTATTCCTAGGGAGCCTGATGCCCTCCTCCGGCCTCTTTGGGCATCAGGAATGCATGTGATTCACTGACGTACAAGGAGCAAACCATCCATTCACATACAAATGAGCTAGATTTAAAATTCTATGTCTGAGATAACCATGGGGCATTGTAATAATTTTTGACAACTTTGAAGTGCTGCAAGTGCTAATTAGCTGTTGTTGCAGAAGTGTGAGCAAAGGATAAAGAAAATTAATGGTTATTTTAAACTGTACCGTTTTCATTGTAAAACCTTGTCGGGAGAGCAACAGTGAAATCAAATAGGTTATCCTTGTCATTTTTCGTTACCATGAGAAAGAGTATGTGTGAGAACACGCTTTGAATGACTAAATCCCCATGAAATGTCCACTGCTTTAACTGCCCTGTTGATGATTTAGTTGTACAGTATCTCTGGCTAGTCTGGGTATTACAGCAACATTATTAACTTAACCGTTGTGATCCTAAGGTTCCAGTTTCATTGCTGAAGTATGCACCAAACAACGGTGGCCTGAATCCGCTCTTTGGCCCTCAACAGGTAGCCATGCTGAACCAGCTATCCCAACTAAACCAGCTTTCTCAGATCTCCCAGTTACAGGTAAGTACTTACTGTCTGCTCTTGAACCTACATGAAGTGCAAGATGCTTTCAGGGGAGATACAGGAAGGGAGGGAAGAATGATTAGAATCATCAATCCTGTTAAAGTGTGAGCTGGGCCGGGCGTGGTGGCGCACGCCTTTAATCCCAGCACTCAGGAGGCAGAGGCAGGTGGACTTCTGAGTTCGAGACCTGCCTGGTCTACAGCGTGAGTTCCAGGACAGCCAGGGCTACACAGAGAAACCCGGGGCGGGGGAGAGGGGAGGAGTGTGAGTTGGGGTGAAGAGGTGCTTTATTGATAGAGTTTAATATATGCAAGGCTCTTGGGTCTATTCGCAGTACTGCAAAAGTGGTGGTGTTGTGGGTTTTTGTTTTGTTTTGTTTGTTTGTTTCCCATTTCTGGAATCTAGTAGAGATATTCCATGGAAAGATGTTACTATGTGAGGTGGGACTTGGGTACGTGGCATAGTTCTACCAGGTCCATTGACCATAGTCATCCTTAAACATTCTAATTAGTAACAGCTGAACAGTGACAACCCTTTTCTGTCTTTCAGCGATTGTTAGCGCAGCAGCAGAGGGCACAGAGTCAGAGAAGCGTGCCTTCTGCTAACCGACAGCAGCAAGACCAGCAGGTAGATCATCCCTCTCCACTTGTCAATGAAAGAATTTTATTAAAATGTGCTTTTTAATCTGCTCTTTGTCCAGAAGTCATAGTAGCTATAGAACTTTAATTGGTGACCTTCCTCCTGAGCAGGAGGTGAGCTCAGAAGTGAAGAATGTGTCCCTATAAAAACACACGCCCACAATTTTCCTGCCTCGTTTTGTTTGAAGGGTCGACCTCTTAGTGTGCAGCAGCAGATGATGCAACAGTCTCGTCAACTTGATCCAAGCCTGCTGGTGAAGCAGCAGACTCCGCCTTCTCAGCAGCCGCTCCATCAGCCAGCCATGAAGTCCTTCCTTGACAATGTCATGCCCCACACTACACCCGAGCTGCAGAAAGGGCCATCGCCAGTAAATGCTTTCAGCAACTTTCCTATAGGTGAGTTCCTGCTTGGAACACTATACACATGTGCCTCCACTGCCTTTGCAGCTCTGTCCTTCAGCATAGCACCAGGCTTAGACACCACTTATCAGAGAGTAGCGTACTTTCTTCTAGATTATGTCATCTTCATACTTCAGAGGTGGTATCGCAGTATTTCAGACGTTTCTACCTATTGGAAGGTACCAACTAAAGGACACACTCATTTTCAGACTCAGACTGTAGGATGTGCAGGGGCAGGAAGACTCATGGCATGGCAGTGTTGTTTGGGAGAGAGATGGTATGCAGGCACTGCTCTGGAAAATACTGGGAATAGTCCCATTATGTTGTCACTTGTCTTAGCAGAATGGGTGTGAAGAGAAATTGTCTTTCATTTTCTCCACTGTATAAGCAGGCTTTCTATTTATTAAGGAAATGTAAGGTGTGTGTGTTTTCTCTTTCCCAGGTTCCTGATTATGTTTTGATTCTTGGTTAACCAAACCTCCTTTGTCTGTTATCCCTCCCCCATCTGAACAACAGTTTCATATAGATGAGTTGTTGTCGTGGGTAGCTGGTTACTACCCCAGCTCTGTTGAAGACCATTAGTTCTCTCAGCATGTTGTGGGCTGTAAACAGTGCTTGGGGGGATGTGCTTCTGCTGGTTTTTTCTCTGATTGGGAAGTTTCTTATTTGGTTCTTTTGGTATTACATAATAGACACTGAGCTAGGACATATGTCCTTGGGATGGTTAGCAGAAGCAGTTTCCACTGTCAGTTACAACTGTGCTAGACAGTACAGAAACCACTGATGATGAAGGGGAGCTACTTCTCCTGACAGCCTGACCCTTCTGCTTCATTCACACAGACATCACTCTATAGCCTGTGAGCAAAATTTGGCCCACTGTCTTAATTTCACAAAGAAAGTTTTATTGAAATGGAGCTATGTTTGTTTGTTTGTTTGTTTGTTTGTTTTAACTTTATCTGTGGGTGCTTTTGCATAGTGACATAGAGAAAGCTATATAGCCCGTATATTCTCCAGGCTACCTTTTAAACCTTTATGCAAAATTTTTGCAAATTCTTGGTCTAATTCATAGGTCTAAAGGCACAAATTTGATTGCTTTCTGCAAAAATCGAACTTGGAATGACTTCAGAAAATTCATACTAAAGGTGTAATACCGGAATTTGAAACCACTAAAATTCTAATAAATTGTGCCTTCAGATACTGGAGTCTTTTTCTCAGATGTTACTGTTGGAGCTAGGAGCTGTACTTTTTTTTTTTTTTTTTTTTAAAGACTTTATATCTTTTATTTGGAGTCATCCACCCCTGCTCCTTCTTACTCACCAGGAGCTGGAACAATGAATTATTTACCCTTCCTTTTTTTTTTTTTTTTTTTTTTTGAGCTGAACTTTTTTTTTCTTTTTGGTTTTTCGAGACAGGGTTTCTCTGTGTAGCCTTGGCTGTCCTGGAACTCACTTTGTAGACCAGGCTGGCCTTGAACTCAGAAATCCACCTGCCTCTACCTCCTGAGTGCTGGGATTAAAGGCGTGCGCCACCACGCCCGGCTTGAGCTGAACTTTTAAATTAGCGTCCATTGGCTAGTGAGCCATCTGGAAATTCATCAGTTTGCAATCAGGGAATGACAATTGAGAGTGATCATATATTATACATGGCATTCTGAGAAAATGGCTAAACTCGGGATGCAGTGACAAACTTTACATGGTCCCCTTAAAACTCTTTTTCTACTATTTTGGGAAGTTTGTACATGATGCAGCTTGTGTAGAGGAGCAGTTTCCACCTGTGATAGCACTGTCTGTCCCTTGCGGCTTGAGAACCACGTACTATGGAGCACTAGTGTAGCTACAAGCCAGGCCCCTGCGCCCTCGCTGCACATTTGCAGGACTGTAAACAGTAAGAAGACAATATTGGTAGAGGAAGGGAAAATATGCTGCTTTATACGATTTAAATTGTGTTTTCAAGGCTTGAACTCAAACTTGAATGTAAATATGGATATGAACAGTATTAAAGAGCCACAGTCACGACTAAGGAAGTGGACAACAGTGGACAGCATGTCTGTGAACACGTCGTTGGATCAAAACTCCAGCAAACATGGTATTAATTATAATCTTAGACTTGTCTGGAAACAAATGTGGGGTGGGTATGAAGGAAGACTGCTTAACTCAGGAATGCCTGCTATTACCGACCCACATGATATGAAGACAGAACCACTTCCCCAACTTGTCCTCTGACCTTCACATATACTCCACACACACTGTAATTTCAAAAACAAAACAAGAGCTGAAGAGATGCTCAGGAGTTAAGAACACACACTTTTCCAGAAACTTCCAAGTAGAAAGCAAATTGACTTCAATTCTGCTATGTTGCAGAGACACAGGAGCAATCTGAGGATATGTTAATTTTTTTAAACATCCCATTTTCTTTCTTTAAATAATATATTTATTTATGTATTCTTTGACTATATATTGTCATATAATGTGTGTATATTTGTGGGTGGTTTTTTTTTTTTTTAAACTACCAGCAACAACCATGGAGGCTAGTTTGTGACCTGGCCTTGAGTGACACTCCATTGAAGAAAACTAACTTTCCCCTCCCTGCTACAGTGAATGCCAATAGCTCCTCATCTAGGAGTGAGACTTTGTGTCCCTGTCCCTTCCTGGATGCTGGGATTTTTGTCTGGCTTGAGTTTACACAGGTCTTATGCATGCTTTCATGAGCTTTGTAAGTTCATATGTGTTTCTGCCCTGTTGTATCTGAAAATATCATTTCCTGGCTCTTAAAGTCTTCCCATCCCTTCTTCTGCATATATTCTGAGCCTTGAGGTGAAGGGTCCAATAGACATCCTAGAGGACTGGCTGTGCACTCATGTGTGTCTTTCTTTTGGAACATTGACCTGTAATGGGATTCTTGTGTTAATCACTAACTAAAGGTTGAGCAATACACTGATCTATGGGGATATATCATTAGAAGTTGATTTATTTCTGTATCCATTTTCAGAATAATAGTCTCAAGTCCCCATCTCCCCAGTATACACAGGGTCTAGCTCTCTAGACCTGTTGTCCTGGTATGCACCTAGCATTCATTCCCTTTTTTATGGCCATTTAGGAGGTATCCAAGTGATTTTTTTTTTTGTCCGTATAATCTATTTTTTAACATTCTCTGAATTTAACTTGGCTTGTTCATTGTGGAATTAGGCTACACAGCAGTTTTCTATTTGATTTTACTATGTAGTCCAGGATACAGGCTTTGAGCTCACGGTCTTCCTACCTTGGCCTCCCTGGGGCTGGGATTATAGGTATATACTAATGTACCTGCCCCCCCGCCCCCCCCCCCCCCCACACACGCACACACGTCACAGGTTTGATAATTATCTTTTCAGCAACTAATTTCTTTTAGAAATATCATATTTAGCTTGGATTATTATCTATTTGTCTTCAAAAGTTAATGGGATTTCCTGTGCCTTTGTAAGATGATTCTAGACTCCTAGAATACACAGATGAATAAGTACTGGTGGGCATATGGTTGAACTTGTATACTATAGATGTTTCTACACACACTTGCCCTAGAGAAGCTCTTTTGTTAGCAGAGGTAAATGTGGACATCCATGGTACAGTATAAGTACTCTTAAGATGTAGCACATAGAGCTGTGTTAGAAGTCTTAGGCAGTGTTCCATAGGAATGCCTGGGTGTGCTGTGTCTCAAGAGGCTAAAGTTGAGTTATCTTCATAGAATTCATACAATGCCCTAACTTACCCTTACAGTTATTCAACTGTAGGAAGGCCTGCTAAAAGAGAACAGCTTGATAACATCTGCATCCGAGCCAGAAAGGAGGCAGAAGACAGAGTGGTAGATAAGCAGTAAAACTTTTAGGCCATAATGAGGTGGGGCTGGAGAGACAGTGCACATGGTTAATGCCAGCTCTCCACTTGATAGTGGCCCTCAGTTTACCTTCCAGCACCAGTGTTGGACAACTCACAGGCCCAGGAAATCACTCTCTCTGCCTTCCATGAATGAATACTCGCACTCGCCCGCACACAGAGAACAGTTAGCAGAGGTAGAGGTCTGGCCCTTGAGCAAAGGGTCTGTCTTCCAGAATGAAGTTATAAGCAGAGAGGCCCAGAGAAAAGAAGCAACAGGAAGCCCCAGGTCACTGCTTCTTTCCACCCCGCCTTCATGTGCTGTGTCAGAATCCTTGCTGTCTGTCCGGGAGCAGAGTACTGCTTTTTTCTTGCATCTTCATAGAGTTTCCTGGGCAGGTTGGCATCCATTTCCCTGGTGGGAAGCTTTGCTGTAGAAGAGGCTGATGCTGTAGCCGGCTCACATTGATTTCACCATCGCATTGTTCTTTGTAGGTGCTATTTCAAGTGGTTTTAGGCTGGAAGAGTCTCCATTTGTTCCCTATGACTTTATGAATAGCAGTACTTCACCAGCCAGTCCTCCAGGTTCAATAGGAGATGGCTGGCCACGTGCCAAATCGCCTAACGGCTCTAGCAGTGTTAACTGGCCACCAGGTAAGATGCTTACAGCCTCTCCGTGTCTGGTCTCAGCCATAGCTTAACATGGTTCTGTGATGAGAAGCGCTGATGTGATGCAATGGAGAGGCGAGCTTGAACTTGGGTCATTGCTGCATGCTCCAGTTTTCTGTTCCACGCAGTGATGGTGGATGAATTCACCACTGGTGTGGAGACTCTCTTGAAAACCTGTCAGAGGGAGAGACTGTGTCAGAGGAGAGACTGTGTCAAGGACTCATTTGACACTGAGGGTCACCAGAGGTGCATCTCTGGCCTGCTTGAGTTGCTGCATTGCTGAAAAGCTGTAAACTCAGAGCAATTATTTCAGTTGTGTAAATAAGCAAGTTAGTAATGGCCTTTTAGGGTGTTGTCACACAGAGTTTAGAGATGAATGTGTGGCTATTTAATTTGGATTTTAAAGCTGTGCACTGATTTTGAATTTGTATTTGCAGAATTTCGCCCTGGTGAACCATGGAAAGGTTATCCAAACATTGACCCTGAAACTGACCCTTACGTCACTCCTGGCAGTGTCATAAACAGTCTTTCAATTAATACTGTGCGGGAAGTTGACCACCTCAGGGACAGGAACAGTGGTACGTAGGGCATGGGCTGGCGTGAGAATGCTGTGCAGCACTGTGGGATGATAACAGGTCAGGATGGCCTGGCTCTGACCCTCACCTGGGCACCAGGACAGCCCCTTCAATCCACTCTGCACTCCATTTAGATGCACTGACCCTTCCACTAGAAACTTGTGGTCGTAGCTCTTTTTTTAATATAAAATCTAATGTTTTGACTTTCAGAATATTCTTCCCATAAAGAGCCAGTTTCTATAAACAACTGATTCTTCTCTAGCTCCTTTTCAGCCTGGCCTGTGCCTTACTATCTTCTGCTGAGTTGGCTTTCATGACCTCTACGTAGCTCTTTGGTAGATTCTGCCATTTCAGAATGACACAATTCTTCACTTAGCATTATGATATGACAAACGCTTGCTACCTTAATAAGCTGTGTATCAGAAAAGACTGTTAGCTCCTTTACATTCTTTGTAAATTACTAAAAGGGATAGAAAGGAGAATATATTTTACACACACATACAAAAAAAATCAATTATTTTAGTGTTTCAGTAACTTTTTATTAATCTTTCTTCTAGGACAAAACAATGGACAGAATATTCACATATGCCTATGGTAAAAAACAGCCCCATGGTAGTCATAGGGTTATTTCACCTGACAACCCTTTAGAAAGTACATACGTTTCACAGTTAGAACCTTGAAATCCCAGGCAGGCAGGCAGGCAGGCTGTCTGTCCTGAGGGAAGCCGTCAACATTCCAAGTGTAAATGAAGTATACAACTGGCAGTGGCTGACACGTAAAAAAAATAGCTATGACCACAAGTTTCTAGTGGAAGGGTCAGTGCATTTAATGGAGTGCAGAGTGGACTGTAGGGACTGTCCTGGTGCCCAGGTGAGGGTCAGGGCTAGGCCAAGACTAAAGAGAATATGTTAACTACAGAGCCCAAATGTGGAGAAGGCTGAAGGCTCTTGGGTACTGCCTGTGACAGGCTGCCTTGATGACCTGCCTTGCCAGTACATAGTCAATGCTGTTCAGAGTCAAGAGCTAGAGTAAAAGCAGCCTCTTTAGTGCTGCAAGGAGAGCCTGGCTCATCTAGCCACTGCACAGTCTCGGGGATCAAGAAGGAAATGCCTATTCTGAGCCAGGGCAGAACCAGTCAGCAGAAAGGGAGCTGCTATCTTGGGCCCTATCTCTAATTCAGATGCTCTCAACTCCTATCTTGAGGCATGCTGTGGCCCTGCAGCTTCCTAGATGCCATGCCCTGCCCTGCTAACTGACTTCTCTTCTGCAGGGTCATCCTCATCCTTGAACACCACGCTGCCTTCAACTAGTGCCTGGTCATCCATTCGTGCCTCCAACTACAATGTTCCCCTCAGCAGTACAGCACAAAGCACTTCAGGTGGGCCCTCTCAGAAACCGCCAGCCTGGGGCTTCCCCTCTGCTGCCTTCTCAGGTTGTTGCGGGAGGGTTTGTGATCCTATCCAAGTATTGCAAACGTCATATCTCCCCTTTGAAAAGCAGTCTACATTTACCACACAGCTCTCTGCCATCTAAGCCACCTCAGCCCTGTGATAAAGACCATTTAATCCAAAGTCTTCTGAAAGCCACTTGTACTCACTCTTTATTTTCAATCCTCTGCAGACTGATAGCTGTATAGAACGTGGGAAGTGGGAAGTGGGAGGTACTATATGATGCTGTGCCCCTGCAGTGAGCTCGATGGCTCGAGCCCTGGGCTTCAGTGTGCGTCTGCTGCAGCTCAGGAAAACTCTGCTGTGGCCAGCCTTCCTGCAGCCACACTTGGAGGAGACTTGGTCTAATGGCCAGGTACTTTGTAATAACTCAGGTCTGAATGCTCAAGAGCTGCTGAAGAGCTTCCCACCCCTTTCTCCTCCCGTCTTTTAGCACTCTTTGACATAGTTGCCTCTCTCCCCATGAGCATTGCATTGTACCACCTTGCTAACTTGGAATAACTGCTATAGCCTTTCTTCTGGGAGGAAATGATGAGCTTAAAGTGTGTCTGTGGCCTGTGTCTCTCTTGAGTGGACCAGTTGGCTAGGAGTCCACGTGTGTATCTTAGAGTCTGTGTTGTAATCTCAGAGAGCAGTTCTCTGCTTGCACAGTCTCAGGACAGTAGCAGGTGAGGGCCCAAGTCCTGAGGAAGATTGCCAGCTCTGGGCTCTTTGTCTTTCTCTGTAGGCCTTTACCTAGATTTAGGGGTTTTGGTAGTTTTTGTTTACTTAACTCACTTTTCATGGGACAGTAAATATTATTATGTGAATTTTCTCTTCCTAACATCCCACGTTCTTCAATTTTTCTTATTTTCTTTTTCCCCCTTCTCCTTTGAGTAGCCAGAAATAGTGATTCCAAATTGACGTGGTCTCCTGGTTCAGTTACAAACACCTCTCTGGCTCATGAGCTGTGGAAAGTCCCTTTGCCACCTAAAAACATCACTGCTCCGTCCCGCCCACCTCCAGGGCTGACTGGTCAGAAGCCACCCTTGTCTACGTGGGATAATTCTCCCCTTCGTGTAGGTGGAGGATGGGGAAATTCTGACGCCAGATATACCCCAGGTAAGACCCGATAGCTGTGGGCCAACACTGTCAGCTACGGGGTCACACTCTGTAAAGACAGAGTGAGCTTGAGCAGAATTGTAGTTCATCTCTACCTTTGATCATTTTCTTATCTTTAGGAGTCTTGATTAATTTCCTTAAGAATGTTTAGCCAAACCTGTATGGTGGTGCATGCCTGAAATCCTAGCACAGGGGTAGTGAAGGCAGGAACAGTATGAGGATGTTGGTGTCATCTGTACATGAGACCCTGGAGACCCTGTCATGCTTACCCAAAGCAATGCTAGTGGGGTCTCTTCTCAAAAACTCCTTAGGAATGCTTGCTTTTTGTTGTCTGTTTGTTTGTTTTTGTTCTTTTGTTTGATTGTTTGGTTTTGGTTTTGGAGAAAGGGTTTCTCTATGTAGCTCTGGCGGGTCTTGGAACTCACTCTGTAGACCAGGCTGGCATGAAACTCACTGAGATCCACCTGCCTCTGCCTCCCAAGTGCTGGGATTAAACATGTGCACCCCCTCAACCCCAAGGGAATGCATCTTAAAAGGTTTGTCTGTTTCCTAACTCATGGCTGGCTTGCAGAACAAGACTGGTACATGGAAAATTAAGCTGGAGAGAGAATATAGAGATTGGACTTGTTTTGGTAGTAGCTTGGCCTATCCCAAGAATGACCATGGCCGGGCGGTGGTGGCACATGCCTTTAATCCCAGCACTTAGGAGACAGAGGCAGGCAGATTTCTGAGTTCGTGGCCAGCCTGGTCTACAGAGTGAGTTCCAGGACAGCCAGGGCTACACAGAGAAACCCTGTCTCAAAAACAAACAAACAAACAAGAAAGAATCACCATGAAGTTTACTGTGTAGGCAGACACTTGAGAGCGTAAGTGAGTGCTATTGACCTCTAAGGTCAAGCAGACATAGGCCCAGTGACATACTGTGAAATACCTGTAAGGTGTCACGGGGCCAGGTGCTCCTTAATCATGTTTAGATGTTCCTTTCTAAAGGAGAGGGGTTGCCTTAGGGTCATGCAGGAAAGGCTCAGTGGAGAACTCGGTAACCTAGACAAAATCAAAAGATACCTGATGCCAAACAGTTCAGTGCCCTTAAAGGTTCTCGTCTTAGGGACAGATGCAGAAAGGCTTACCTGCCCTTGGGCACCGTTTGGAAGTAGTTTGCCCTAAATGGAAAGATGGCATGGAATAGAGGCACCTGAAGGTAGGGCTCAGCCCCTGATCTAGGCTGGAGCAAACTGATGTCACAGGTCTTTGTTGCACGAGGGGAAAGTAGGCAAAAGAGAAAGGAGCCCAGATTCCCGAGGAGGACTGAGATGAGCTGTCGTTTGATTGGCTGTACTTGTCTTAGTCATTCAGGCAGAGCCATAGAGTGCTGACTGCTTGCTCTTTGTTCAGGCTCCAGCTGGGGTGAGAGCAGCTCAGGGAGAATAACCAATTGGCTTGTTCTGAAGAACCTCACACCTCAGGTAAGGAGGCACCCGCTCAGTGCATACAGTGGGCTGGGGAGAGCTTAGCGTTCCACACAGGCCTGTCATTGGTTATCAAGGGCAGGCAGAGGGTGACACTTTGCTGCCTCTAGTCTGATCCAGTGGTTTTCATGCTGTTATGTTTAGGGCAGCACAGTAATGCAGATACCTATGTCTTACCCAGTACTGAGTGGTGCTGGGCTTTGCAAGTGTGGCTTTCTGGGATTATATTGCCCCTCCAGAGACCTTGGTCTACTCTTTCCTATCTAAGTATTTTCTTAAGGAGGCTACTCTCCCACTCCTAGGGAGCAGTGTCTTGAGGTTCTGTCATGGAGTAGGTGGGGGAAAGACATGAAGCCATGCCTGCGGTGATGACTCATCGCCTAGCTCTAGCCCACTGCATATAAGGAAGAGGCACTGAACCTGGCATGAGAAGGAGGTACCTTCCAATGGCTTCCACAATGGAGCCCCTAACCACAGCCTGCTCTGTCTAGATTGACGGCTCAACTCTGCGCACCCTGTGCATGCAGCATGGCCCACTGATTACATTCCATCTGAACCTCCCACATGGAAATGCTCTGGTCCGTTACAGTTCAAAAGAAGAGGTAGTGAAGGCACAAAAGTCTCTGCACATGTAAGTTGCCCCAAGACTCCTGATGGGGAGGGGAGGGGCTGGGAGAGCTGTGAGTAAAAGCCCAACCCAAGACCCCTGTGTAGACCTGGTTAATGTGGACCAGGAGAGACTTAGGCGGAGGAATAACTTGAGCCTAGGCGTTGAAGGCTACTTCAGGAAATAGAATGTGACCTTAGATCCTGGAGAAGCCCTTGTGTTGCCTATGGGAGGCAGACCTGGTCTAGATACCCCATAACCCCTTCTGGGACACTCACTCTGGGCATGGAGCAGGTCAGGCTCCTTCTGCATCTCCTTGGTTTTCTCTCAGAGCAGGTCGCACTGCTAGTTGAGCTTATGAAGCCATGCATCTAGAAGACCTCATGTTGTGCCCTCTCCTCTAGGTGTGTGCTGGGGAACACTACTATTCTCGCTGAGTTTGCCAGTGAAGAGGAGATCAGTCGCTTCTTTGCACAAAGTCAGTCTCTGACCCCTTCTCCTGGCTGGCAGTCTCTCGGGTCCAGCCAGAGCCGGCTGGGCTCTCTCGACTGTTCCCACTCGTTCTCCAGCCGGACTGATGTCAATCACTGGAATGGTGCTGGGCTGTCGGGAGCTAACTGTGGAGACCTTCACGGCACTTCCCTCTGGGGGACCCCACATTATTCCACAAGCCTGTGGGGTCCCCCGAGCAGCAGCGACCCCCGGGGAATTAGCAGCCCATCCCCCATTAATGCTTTTCTTTCTGTTGACCACCTGGGTGGGGGTGGGGAGTCCATGTAATGGCATAGGTATAGACGTAAACTGTGACCTCACGAAGAGAAGGAAAGGAGCACTAAGTTGGGCTCGCCGCCTGCAGCCAGGGCACCTGTGGGAACAGCTGTTTTCTGCACATTCTCCACTTTGTTTTCCCCAAAACATATCAGTTTGAATACTTGAATCATGCAGGCCAATATTATAATGTGAAAGGGTATCTATCTATTTACACTCCCAAATAGCGCCATACAGCTACCGTGTGGAATGAGCTCACTTGTGTATTCATCATGTTTAGCCTTCGGATTCCTTCTTTCCTCCATTTCCATCCCCATCCCCACCTTTTATTTTTATTTGTATTTTTTTGCAAAACCGTTTTGGGGCTGATGTATGAGCTTTTACCTTTGCACTGAGTGATGTTCTCTCCGTCTAATCGGCAATATGGGGGGGCAGCTGTTCCAGTGTAAATGTTTACTCAAGGATGTTCTTAAGGCGTGCGCTCTCTACTATGCCTCATGTTGCCTACCTTAGTGTGGTATCGTGGAGTTGAAAAGATCAAGTTAAGATACTGACGTAGGATTCTTAATGAAAGTATTGCACCAGTTTTTTCATGTTGTAAAACTAAAGAATTTCGCTCTACAGTTTGAGAAACTGTGGCCACCGCTGTGACCTGCAGCCCGCCTGCTGCCCAGGACGGGCCCTGCACTTTGAACAGGCTTTCCATGTTGTTTTGAAGGTTCCCACGGTGAACCTTCTTGTTTACAGATTTTTTGTTTGTTTTTTGAGAAAAAAAAATGTTTACTCTTCCATCATTTAAAAAAAAAAATTAAAAGACAAAAAAAAAAAAAAAGAGGAGGGTGGTTTAAAAGACGCTTCTATCTCTGGGAAAAGAGCAGCAGTCGGCCATGTTCTTCTGTTTTCTATTCCTGTCCTAAATCAAAGAGCATGGTTCTCAGGAAACCAGTTCCCCGGTCAAAAAATCTTGTAGTTTCTTATAGGAAAGAAGAAAACCCAACTTTTAGCACTGATACTACGTATTGCTCTGTTCAACATTTTCTCTGCCAAAAAAAGAAAAAAAAAAAAAAGAAAAGAAAAAAGAAAAAAACGCGCTTCGAGCTGGAGTTGCCGTCTGCTTTCAGATGCTGTCCTTTAGTAGTGAGTGATGATGGTTTGCTAATCGCTAGGTGACTTTTGTAACCCCATCAGTGGCTCTCTCTCATGTCTCTGCTCTCTTGTGACTGTGTTCATGTTTAACTGTTGTACCTTAAAGCCGAGATCAGTAACTATGCATACTGTAACCAAGACATTGGGCTTACAGAGTTGTTTGTTGTATAAAAAATTTTAAATGTTGTTGCAAACTAACGAGTTACACCATTTTAAAATTTCTTTCCTCCCTAGCCCCTGTTGTTTTGCCCACAAATGGTATTATAATGCTTGCTTAGTCAAAGAGAGACTAAACAAGGGTAAACTTTTAACAGTACAGAATACGCCATCATTTCATTGCCTTGATTCTAACTGTTTGTGTCCTAAGATGCAAAAGAGGTCAGTGGCTTTTAACTGTTTACAATAGGATGTGATTGTAAATGTACAGTTTGGTTGTGTTTGAATTATGAAATCTTCAGATAATAAACCATGACTTTTTGGCTGCTCAACATTAATTGTCTCTTTTTTGTGGATTTATTTGTAGGCTCTTTTATAATGAAAGTTACAAAGTTGCTGCATGTGAGAGTTCTTCTCATAGAGCGGCAGATTAAAAATCTAAGCAAATATTTGAACATTTGACCTGAACTTGTCCACAATCGCCCTGAGATAATGTGAGAACAGTGGAACTGTAGCTTGCCCCTCCTCCCCTGAGCATCTGTGGGAGCTTGTTGCCCAAAGCTCTTCTCTGGCTTCACCTTCCCCACCATCTGTGCCCATCTCAAGCCTCAGCGGGACCATTCGGACACGAAGCTTACTGACTTGACAGCGTCCTAGTGTTAACCTCTCATACCTCACACAGTGGGGATGCCACCACCTGGACTGGCCTCTCTTCCCTGTGCCCTTCGCCCCTCCTCACTGAAGGAGCTCTGGGCACAGAACCTGTATGACTTCAAATCACGCTCCACTTGCCAGGTGTAAGCTAATGTTGGACACCGTAACCTAAGCAAATGTTTAATGCATTCGGTGTGTGTTGATGTCCATACTGGTTTTTCCAAAAACCAAAGGTAGCTTTGAAAAACCATGTGTGGAGATGTTTGGACCGTTAAGCTGAGTGACCGTTTGGGGCTTTGAGTAGTATATATCTGACTTCATGACTTCGTTAATTGTATTGTTAAAAGTGTTTGGGAGTTTTTTGCGCTTGTTATGTGGAAATAAAGTGTTTGATTTTAAAAATATTTTAAGTGGTTTTGCTGTTTGCCTTATTAATAACTGCTGCTTCCTTATCCCTATTGTCTCCCAAGTCCCAGTCGTCATTGGAACCTCACTCTTAGCCTTCCCTTCCCACAGGCCTGTGTCTGACAGACACACACACTGCTTGGGGCCTTTGGGAGTCAGCCTGAACTGACTCATGCAGGGGCTCAGACCTAGGGCAGTGTGCTCCTGCTTACACTCCAGTCAGAAGCTGCCCTGCAGTCTCTCTTCAGTGGTCACTGATCTGGAACTCCAGTCAACCCAGAAGCCCCTGACATGACTAGAGTTTGGGCCAAAGTGAGCTCTGGATAGCATTTGCATGAAACAGCTCCATAGAGTGGCGTGCCTCAAAACCGCACCCCACCCCACCCCACCCCCAGCCCCCCAATCTCTCCAGTTAGAGGAAGAAGAGTATGAGCCACTTTCTGGCTCCACTCCTCCAACTGTGTTCTGGGGGTACCCAGCTCCACAAAAAGTTGTTAAGCTTTTATTTTAAGATAGATTGATTTTATGTATGTGAGTACCCTGTCGATTTCTTCAGACACACCAGAAGAGGGCATCAGGTCCCATTACAGATGGTTGAGAGCCATGTGGTTGCTGGGAATTGAACTGGGGGCCTCTGGAAGAGCAGCCAGTACTCTTAATCTCTGAGCCATCTCTCCAGCCCCTGGCCTTTATTTTCTTACATCTATGTGTGGTGCTCACATCCATGCCAGAGGAAGACATTGGGTGTGCTCGCTGCTCTCCGTTACGCTCACAATACACTGTCCCCCTGACAGCCTCTGCCAGGACCCACAGGCCTACTTAAACTGACCATAATGCCAGGCAGTGGTGGCACACACCTTTAATCCCAACACTTGGGAGACAGAGGCAGGTGGATTTCTGATTTCGAGACCAGCCGGGTCTACAGAGTGAGTTCCAGGACAGCCAGGGCTACACAGAGAAACCCTGTCTCAAAACAAAAGAAGCTGACCATAGCTCATAGTGGTACATCCCTTTAATCCTGGTGCTCTGGAGGCAGAGGCAGATGGTCCTCTGAATTGAGGCCACCTTGGTCTTCAGAGCAAGTTCCAGGATAGCCAGGGTTACACAGAGAAACCCTTGTCAAAAAGATAGGGCCTGGGGGTGATACAAAATACTTGCCAGATTGCAGGGCAGGAGTTGTAGCTAACTGTCTAGGGCTGACAACCTTGCGCTTGCAAGCCTATCCAAGTCCAAGCCTGGGATATCTTGTTCTGGCAACAGAAGCCGATCCACAGGCAGGAAAGCCATGTGACGTGGCACTCAGGGCAGAAAGGGAGAGCTTTACTTAGAACCTTATCAAGACGACCTCTGGACCAATGTGCATGCACTATGTGGGCCTGTGGGTTGTTTCCAGTCATCTTTTTTATTGGGGGGAGGCGGTGTTAAAATTTAACATTTTGTGTGTATGGGTATTTTGCCTGTGTATTTGTGTACCATGCCTGTGGAGGCTAGGAGTGAGTATTGGATTCCCTAGAACTGGAGTTAACATGTGATTATCAACCTCCATGTGTGCGTTGGGGATTGAACGCAGGTCCTCTGCAAGAGCAGTCCGTGCTCCTCGCTGTTGAGCCATGGCTCCAGTCCCAGTCACCTAGGTTTTAAAGAGTTTGGTTATTGAAAAACAACAACAACAAAAACCCTAACTTCTTTGCAAAAGAAAGCTCGAATCGTTCCCTTATTCCTGGAGAGAGAGAAAGGTACATTTCCTTTTAAGGGTTGGGCTCTGAGCAGATACCCGGACAGCACTGCAGCAGTCACACATGGACAAAAAACAGCTGAGAGCGAGGTGGACTTGGAGGGGCTCGGCAATGCTCAGATGGGAGCAAGGGAACAACAGGAAGGTGGCTGGAGCTGGTCAGGCCAGGGCGCTTAGGCAGGGGCCATGCTTCTCATTCCTGTCCGCCTAAGACGATTGCCTGTGCCCTGACCTGTGTCTCATTTCATAGGGCCCAAGGTTTCAGGGCCTTACTACTGCTACGGCAAGTGTGGAGCCAGCGCCTGGGTTCCATCTTTTCATCTGGTGCTTCCTGCAAGGTGTAGCCTCAAGGCCCAGCCCTTATTTCTCACATTACTGGTGTGCTATGAGCAGCCAGATTGTTGGCTCCATAACAGATCCTAGTAGTCACAGGATGCTTGGTGTCTTGATTGCTTTAGTCAATAATGCAGTGTACACCAACAATTTTGTCACATCACCTGGCATGTATATAACACACATACACACACACACACTTGTGACCTTCTGGTTGTGGGCAGTGGATTTTCTTAGATGCAACTTAAAGTTGTGACGTACAGTAATAGCTGTGACCATCAAGGAAAACTTGGGGATCCACGAGTTTCTCTTTATTTCTTACGGCTATGTATGGATCTACAAAAAAAAAAAGAAAGTTTCTGTTAAAAACTGTAAACTGGGGGATGAGGAGATGACTTAGGGGCCAAACTACTTGTTGTATAAGCATGAAGACCCAAGTTCAGTTCCCCAGTACTCATCTAAGAAGTGGGTCAGGCACCGGAGTTATCCCAGCACTGAGTGGCACAGATGGGATTCTGGGGACATGTCTAGTCAGCCAATCTAGCAGAGGCTCAGCGAGAGTCACTGTCTCAAGAAGTAAGGTGAAGGGGCTGGCAAATTGGCTCATGGAGGTGGGGGACCTCGTTTCAAAAACTGATGACTTGAGTTGTTCGGTCTTTGGAGGTCACATAAAGGTGGAAGGAGGTAACCAGGGCCACAAAGTGGTCCCCTGATCTCCACTCAAGTACCCCACTCCCACCACACACCCACAGAGTGATAGATAAAAGAAGTAAGGTAATAGTGACAGAGGGAGACACCAACAGTTGCTCTGGCTCTATAGACCCCCCCCATTCATATGCACCCTCATACGCACACACACTCATATGCATACACTCATACACACACCTATGCGCACTCATGCGCACATACTCACACTTATACACACACTCATGTGCACACACTCACACTTATATACACACTCATACGCACACACTCAGACACCACCCCAGCAGGGATGCAGTTGAGAAATTGAGAAGTAGTTCACTTGCCTAGCGCCCAAAGCACTAGAAAAAAAATAAAAATTTTTTTTCCTTTTAAATGTATGTGTATGTGTGTTTTGCCTGAATGTATGTATGTGCTCCACATTCAATGCCCAAGAAAGGCAGAAGAGAGAGTCAAGTCTTTATTTATTTATTTTTTTTTTTTGGTTTTTTTTTTTTTTTTTTTTTTTGGTTTTTTGAGACAAGGTTTCTCTGTATAGCCTTGGCTGTCCTGGAACTCACTCTGTAGACCAGGCTGGCCTCGAACTCAGAGATCCACCTGCCTCTGCCTCCAGAGTGCTGGGATTAAAGGCGTGAGCCACCACGCCCAGCGAGAGTCAAGTCTTGTAGGACTAGAGTTACAGGTGGTAGTGAGTTGCCATGTGGCACTGAGAGCCCAGGTCCTCTGGAAGAGCAGCCAGTGCTCTCAACCACTGATCTAGCTCTTCAGCCCCCAAATAAATATTCTTAAATTGAGTCTTGATTTTTGAGGTGAACCAAATTTTAGAAATCCCTAAGTAGGGCTGAAGTAACGGTTCAGCAGGTAAGAGCACCAGCTGCTCTTTCAGAGGACCCAAGTTCAATTCCCTCACGTGGCAGCTGTAACTACAGTCCCAGGGGACCTACACCCTCTTCCGGCCTCCAAGGGCACCAGGCAAGCACATAGAGCTCTTATATACATGCAGCCAGTCACACCCACAGATAGCAGTGAATCTTTAAACATAGATAAAAATCTCCAAAGTGAAACCGAGAGAGTCCAAGGGTGAGGGAGCAGACCAGGGCAGAGCTCTTACACTTGGCAGTTCCTGACCTTGGGCGCTTCCTCTGGTTCCTGGTTAAGGAGGTTTCGGAATTGGAGCTACCTAGGGTGAAAGTCTCAGCGGGCCGCTTGCACCTCTGAGCGAGCGAGCGCTGGCCCAATCCAGCCCACCTGTTTTCCTCTCAAGCGTTTCTGACAGGGCCATGTCAGCATCCTGCCACATCCACCCACAGCATCCTCTTTGCCTCAGCATCTCTCTGTTTCTGCATAACACTCAGCTCCTTGCATTTTCATAAACAGACAATTTTCCTCCAGTAAGTTGCCAGAGCTAAGAACATGGCTTCAGACAGTGTCTTGCTCACTGGCCCACAGAGCCACCACCTCAGTCAAAATGAAATCTGACCTTTGTTCCTCTGTTCAAGCTGGTCACGGCTGCGATTACAACCTTTCTGTGACTTTCTTCAGCAACTGGGGAGAGCCAGTCTCCACAGCCCAGCTCAGGAGCCAGGACTGCAAGGTTGTCTCCTACCTCAGGACATTTGCTCTTGCCTGTACCACTTAATGCCAGATGTGTGGCTGGTTGCCTCCTGATCCCACTGCAGGTGCTACTTTGGGGAACCCTTTCTAAGTTCAGTTTCCCTCTCAACTAGGGCAAATTTGTCCCCGTCAATACTGAGATGTTGTGGCCACATTTGTAGACCCCGTTAATGGAGAGAGCCATGAGCTCCACTCCTTATCAACAAAGAGAATGTGAATGCTGTTAAACTTAGCATGCACCTGGCCTGGGCAGCAGGAGTATGTACCATGACCCTGGCACCCAGCACCAGGCACTCGGCAGCGTACAAGACAGTCCAGTATACACAGCAACTCACAGCTGTCTGCACCCTCAGTGCTCTGCTGTGTGGATAAATCCGGTGCAATCTTGCCAAGGCCAGTATGCCATCTATAAGCTCCAAATGCAATGAGAATGACTCAGTGGGACTTCCAGCTATCAAGCCTTCGAGAAAAGACCAGATCTTACCGTGCCCTGGAAGTCTTGTGTGATCTGTTTCTATAGCGGACCTCTGACCGCACCCTGTTCATGCACTCAGGGCTTTTCTACCTGGCTTCAGATTTCCTGGTGTGGTGCCAACACAGCTCCCTGTGCGAGAGACTGGGAGGAGCTATGGCCAGCAAGCTCTACACACAAGGTAACCTACACATTCCAGAGACAACCCCACACCCCGGAGAGAGGAGACAGGAGATAAAGGGGATATGGTTAGGGACGCCCCCAATCCCCTTTTTGTACTTTTGAGATAGGTTCTTACTGTGTAGCCCAGGCTAACTTCAAACACACAATCCTCTGGCTTCAGCTTCTTGGGTGCTGGGGTTACAGGAATGCATTACTTCTCTGGGTAGAGACTACCATTAATGCACTGGGTATAAAAAGATGGGCATCTCCTGGGGCGGCCTGGCTCTATCCTCCCATTCATTACATGCTAGAAACTTGATGCTCACTCTCATACGTTAATGGTACTTAGAGCCTTTGGAAAAATGAAAAAAAAAATCAATCCATCCATGCCTTAATGGATTATTGGGTATGGAATGTGACTGTGCGATAAATGTAAGCTCTCTCCAGAAAGCTTGCTCTGACTCTGCGTTAAGACCCAGCAAGAAGACCCTTGCCAGATGCCAAATACAAGGCGGCGCCATGTTCCTGGAACTCCCAGCCTCCAAAACCGTGAGCTAAATAACTCTATTATTTTTTATAAGTTATACAGCTTTAGATATGTTGTGTCAGCAACAGAAAGAAGATTGAGGTGGCAGGCAAGCAAGGAGAGGGCGGTCTAGAACAGTTGGGCGGCTGCGGGACATCACCCGAGGGCAGGAAGCCTTGCTTTTGTCTGGAGCTCAGGGGTGGAGTTGCATAAGGAAGCTAGGTTGGAAACCAATGGGAGTTGGAGGTGGGGAATGAGATGGGGGCCAGGAACTGCACCACTGCGCATGTGTACCCTTGAAAGAAGCAGCTAGACCGTTCGAATACACACCAAGAGGAGTAGAGGGACCTCGGGTGGGGAAGGGCAAAAGGGAGTTCTGAAAGGCGGAAGTCGCGGGGAGGAGGTGGAAACAAGAATCTTCCTGCTAAGGAAGAGGAGGTTCAACATCAATGAGATAGACTCCTCCAAGGCTAATTTTATATTTCAGGTCGGTTGAACTATGGCATTGCAAGTATATAATTACTATTGTTCTGGATGTTTCTATGAGGCTCTGATTGGGTCTGATGAACAAACTGAAGGTTGTGCTCCATAATGTAGGTGGGGTCACACAAAATCAGAGATTCACCGAACAGAACAGCGAGCTACCTCAGCGCTGGGGACCTCGGTAGTAGATAGCCAGTGAAGGAATGGCTATCAGCTTTTTCAGAATCTCCAGTCAGCCCATAGTCCACCGGCAAATTTTACACTTGCCAGCCTCTACAAACACATGAGCAGGTTCCTCAAAGTCAAACACGAAGGCACGCACCCCCCCCCCATACAGAGAGAGAGAGAGAGAACAAAAAAAAATCAATTAATATTAATACAAGCTTACAAAAAGATTGAAGAGAAGGAGAAGGGGAAGGAGGAGAAGGAAGGAGAGGGAGCGGGGAGAGGGAAAGGGAGGGGAAGGGAAGGAAAAAGAAGGAGAAAGAAGCAGCAGCCGCCCAGCGGGGCAGTGGTGGCTCAAGCCTTTAACCCCAGCACTTGGGAGGCAGAGACAGTTGGGTCTCTGTGAGTTCGAGGCCAACCTGATCTACAGAATGAGTTCCAGGACCGCCAAGGCTGCACAGAGAAACCCTGTTTCAAAAACAAACAAACAAACAAAGCTAGCACCCTTCTCCAAGAAGCCTTTTATTAGAAAGAGCCTAATCATTCCATTGACAGAGTTCCCACGCCATAATTGACTCCTGGGTCAGAGGCGGCTGGTTGTGCTCAGGGGTGCCACGGCTCTGTAAAACCAAAGCATGGAGCGTGCTCAGAGTCCAGCGGGCCCCACTGACAAGCTCACTGGCTCACCACTGTTTGCTAGATCTCCCCCATTTGCTCCACAAACTGCCCTTCCCTGCTCTGGGCAACCAGTTGGCTGGGTCTTGGGCTGGAGTAGAACCCTACCTCACCAAGTCCTGAGCATGCAGCTAAGGAAGTGCACTAGCATTGAGCCACCCCAACAGACAACGTGTCACTATGTATCCTGGGCTGGGTTCTAATTCTTTTTCTTTTTTTTTTTTTTTTTTTTTTTTGAGACAGGGTTTCTATGTGTAGCCCTGGCTGTCCTGGAACTTACTCTGTAAACCAGGCTGGCCTCAAACTCAGAAATCCACCTGCCTCTGCCTCCCAAGTTCTGGGATTAAAGGTGTGTGCCACCACTGCCCAGTTAAAGATTTATTTATTATTTTATATATGTGAGTACACCACCATTGCTCTCTTCAGACACACCAGAATAAGGCATCAGATCCCATTATAGATGGCTGCTAACCACTATGTGGTTGCTGGGAATTGAACTCAGGACCTCTGGAAGAGCAGTCAGTGCTCTTAACCACTGAGCCATCTCTCCAGCCCTGGGTTGTAATTCTTGGTTTTCCTGCCTCTGCCTCCTGAGTGCTGTCAGGAGTGACTCAGACAGACTCCACCTGTCTGTTCTGGATCTTTCTATAACTGGAGTTGGTCAATCTCTAGGCTGCTGGGTCTGCCTGTATAGTTTTGAAGTTCTTCCAGGTTGCAGCGTGGATGAAAGCCTTGTTCTTTTTCATGCCCTGGCAGCAACCTCTCTGACTGTCTAGAATACGCTGTGTTCACTGTGTTGGCATTGCAGGGCTTCCCCTCTGGGGCTGTCAAGGACAGGGTTTCTGTGAAGTATCAACTGTCCAAGAGAAGTGTGGACATATCCTTCTCCCCACATCCCAGTACCCACAACTGCAATGGAGGCACCACATTGTGATGTATGTGATAGTGCTCAGGACCTTCCTTGTACATGCTGTTCTCTATCACTGAACCACGACTCAACCTTTGTGGTGGTTTGAATATGCCCAATTACATGTTGTCCTTATAAGAGTTGCTTTGGTCGTGGTGTCTGCTCACAGGAGGAGAACCTAACTAAGGCATCCTTGTTCACAGGCTTTGTTTTTCTTGTAAAAAAGTTCTTTCTGAGGAGGGGGACATGGCAAAGGGAGAACCTGAGCTTGCAATGCAAGCATGAGGATCTGAGTTCAAACCCCCAGCACCTGTGTAAACACAGCCAGGCATGGCCACATGCAACTGTAACCCCAGGGCTACAGGGCGTGGAGACAGGAGGCTCACTGGACTCAGTGACCACCAGCCTGGCTGAAAACATCAAATTCCAGGTTCAGTGAGAAACCCTCAGGGCTGGAAAGATGGCTCAGTGGTTAAGACCACTGCCTTGGCTGCTTTTCCGGAGGAGACAGGTTCAATGCCCAGCACCCAGATGACAGCTCACAGCCGTCTGTAACTCCAGTACCAGGGGATCCGACACTCTCACACAGACACGCATGCAGGCAAAACATCAATGCATATAAAATTAAATGTAAACTATAAAAAAGAAGAAGAAATAGAGAAACCCTGCCCTGAACGGGAGGGCACCTCACATGGCCCAACATGCATGCCTGCACATGATTGACACATAACATAAAAAGTTCTTTAATCAATAAATGAAATAAATAAAGTTCTGCTCTCAGGTAGAAACTTGGCTGTGTTTGCTTCACTGCCCCTAGTGTAACCAGTGGTCTTTTTTTGTTTGTTTGTTTTTGTTTTTTTGTTTTTTTTTGGTTTTTCGAGACAGGGTTTCTCTGTGTAGCCCTGGCTGTCCTGGAACTCACTTTGTAGACCAGGCTGGCCTCGAACTCAGAAATCCACCTGTCTCTGCCTCCCAAGTGCTGGGATTAAAGGCGTGCGCCACCAACGCCCGGCCACCAGTGGTCTTTAAAAAGAGGAAGACAATGCCCCTCCCCCAGTAATAATACCACTTGAGCCAGCTAATTTTGCCTACTATGCAGTATTCCAGTAGCCCAAACAGGTTTTGCAAGCATTTGTTGGCCAATAGGCCAAGTGTGGAAGCAGGAGCCCCCACTCTCCAGTGCATCTCCCCAGAATAAGCCCTCAGTGTATATAGGAGACAGAAGCTGGTGACTGAAGGTTACCAGGCAAAGCTGCCCATGCCTTCTGCATGCAGGGCCCACCACAGATCTTCACAGAATTTCTGTTTAGGAACTAGCAGTGTCAGCATATCCCAGGGATAGAATTTTGGGACCTGAGAAGTTAAAAACGTCACTATCAGAAGGCCCAAGTCAAGGGTCAGTGGCTTTGACAAGAGTGATCTTTAAGTCCCTGAGAAATAACCTGAGTTAACTGTTATTGTCATAGTCCACAAAGAGATGCTAGCTACACAGAGTTGGCAGAAGGCCAAAACTGTGTCACACAGTGCACATGGGCACATGAACACACACACATACACTTATATACACATACCTGTCTTCGACACAGGATTGGAGTTCTCAACTGGGATCAGGGATAGCTGGAAGGTACATAATACAAAGACACAGACTACTTTTCGGGTGCAAACTGACAGGCAAGTTTTCAAGGCTTAAAGTTTCTCTCTCTCTCTTTCTGTCTCACTCACTTGCTCGCAGCTTGAGGCTGCACACACTCTGCATTCTCCTGCGCACTTGCTTTTCTCCTGTGAGCCTTTCTTTTCTTGAACTCCTACGCACCTCTGTGCATCTCTCTCTCTCTCATACACACACACACACACACACACACACTCTTCACACATACCTCACACACACCACATGCACTCTCCTTTCACTCACAGGCATACACACACTTCTCACACTCTCAGTCACACTCTCTCTACCCACTCTCCACTCACTTCATGCACACCTCACTCGCTCTCCACTCGCTCTCCTCATGCTCTCCCACCTTTTTCTTGTTCCAGTCTTTTATTGATACTCCAAAAAGCAGGTAGGGGAAAAAAAGGCATTGTATAATCATTGCCAAATTAAAAGAATAACCCACCCCACAAAGAATTAAGAATTAAGGTTTTCCCCCAAAGTGTCAAGCTTTCCCTATTCCCAGGCCTAGACAGGACAATGGCTGTTATTTTGTGGTTTTGTGGGTACATGGGTCCTCCAGGCTTGTATTTTCAGTGGTATGATAACATCATTTATCTATTATTTCATTTGGCCCTTTAATTAATTAACCTATTTAGCCGGGCGTTGGTGGCGCACGCCTTTAATCCCAGCACTCGGGAGGCAGAGGCAGGCGGATTTCTGAGTTCGAGGCCAGCCTGGTCTACAAAGGGAGTTCCAGGACAGCCAGGGCTATACAGAGAAACCCTGTCTCGAAAAACCAAAAAAAAAAAAAAAAAAAAAAATTAACCTATTTAATTTATGTATCTATATTTATTTTCTATTTACCAATTGATTGATTGATTGATTGATTGATTGTGTCTGTGAGTTGGGACAGCTTGAGGAAATCAGTCCTCTCCTTCTATGTAGAGGTGAAAGATCAAACTCAGGTCACCAGGCTTGGTGGCAGGAGCCTTTACTGAGACATCTTGCTGGTCTTGTTTTTCATTTTTATTGTTTTTACCTTGAAATTAGGTAACAACTGCTTGATATGTGTGCATGTGTGTGCTTGTGAGTGCGGGGGATCAAGGTGTGAGTTGTGCTTGCCCATGACTAAAGAATCTCTGGGAACGGCCTTACATGTAAGTGGAGAAGGCAGCCACAGGGGGGCGCACAGAAACAGTCTTCTGGGGAAAAAAACAAAAAACAAAAAACAAAATAAAACAAAACAAAAACCATAAAAAACTCACTTTACCAACCTCGGTTAGAAGAGGGCTCAACTGGCTTTTCCACGTAACCCTACTTCAAATTTAAAATCCCAAATTTATACTTCACTGATGATTCTCTTATAAATCTCCTGCCTGGAGAGCACAGAGGCCTCACATCTCTGGTCATCTCCTCACTGTGGATGTGACCGCCCACCATGAGCATCTGCAAACATCTCTTCTCAAACTTTAATGTCCATGGACAAAACTAGAGCAGCTGTTCTCAACCTGTGGGTCATGACCCCTTTGCAAGGGGGTTAAACGACTTTTTCCAGGGGTCATCTGAGACCACTGAAAAACAGATTTACCTAAAAACATGATTCATAACAGTAGCAAAATTTTAGTTATGAAGTAGCAAAAAAATAATGTTATGGGGCTGGAGAGATGGCTTAGTGGTTAAGAGCACTGACTGCTCTTCCAGAGGGCCTGAGTTCAATTCCCAGCAACCACATGGTGGCTCACAATCATCTGTAATGGATCTGATGCCCTCTTCTGGTGTGTCTGAAGAGAGCAAAGTATACTCACATACATAAAATAAATAAATCTAAAAATAAATAAACAAACAAATAAACAATCTTATGGTTGGGGTCACCACAACATGAGGAACCGTATTAAAAGATCACAGAATTAGGGAGGTTGAGAACCACTGCACTCGGGGGTTTTGTTCAAATATAGAGCTTGATTTGCAAGGTCTGGGATGAGATCAGAGGATGCTGCTACTATAGGCCAGAGAACTACAAGCTTGGGTCAGCATTGAAGCCTTCAAGAGAAGGAGGTTCAAGCACAGAGAACTGGACTGCTGCAGTCTGTCTCTGATTGCCACTGTAAGTGGTCCAGGGGTGCCTTACTCGCTCTCCTTGGGGATTCACATGGGTTTGCTTCATCTACTGGGACCAAAGTATTACACTGTCACTCTCCTGTCACATCCAGGGGAGAGGGAGTCACTGAGGTGCTGTACAGCCTTGGTTCCCAAGGTCCACACCAAGCGTGAGTACATTCCACTGGGGAAAGCTCTCACGAACAGTGAGACTGTGGCACACCTGCGGGGCTGCTAGGTGCAATTTGGTCTCAGGGCAGGGTTGTGTAATTGGAAAGGGGTCAAGGTAAGTTGACAAAGGATAAACTGCATCCCTGCCTCAGATGGGATCCAAGATGCTGGGGATTTCATGGAGACACACGGGGAGCAGGTCCGAGTCACACCAGACCATGCGCTTCCCAGTTAATCCTTATCCAAGACAGCTACAAGAGGCGGTGGGTCTGTGGACTTGTCTGTCCAGCACATCTGCTCCTTTCTAGAAACTCCAAACCAGTTCCCTTCCAGAAACAAGTGGATGCGTGGACAAACTCACTCTGTCCCTCCCTAGTTGAGCATGCAACCAAATGGGAACCAAAGAGAGACTGGCCGAGGAAGTCAAGGCTTGTCAAATCTGTTAAAGAATATCTGTTTCCCCCTGACCTTGAACCCTTGAGGACATCAGCTGAGTTTTTCAAGATCCTAATGGAGAAAATGTTTGTTAGAGAGTAAAGACAAGACGAAGCCTATCTGAGATGCCACACTGAGTGGCTGGAGTAGTAGGTCAGACCCTAAGCTGTGAATTTGGAGCCACGTGAGCCAACCTATATGCTTCTAACTACTTTGAACTGAGGCACTTGCTTGCCTGTGCTAACTAATAAAGACACCTGGGCCCCCGATGCAATGCCCGGTCATCCGTGGGCAAAACAATGTTTTGCTTGTTTCTTCGAAAACCTTTTTTTTTTTTTTTTTTGAAAGAGAAAACTGCTAGATAGACCCAGAGGCTCTTTCCCCTTAGATACGTATTAACTTTTTATGCTGTTCAAAAGTAGAACTGGCTGGGCGTGGTGGCGCACGCCTTTAATCCCAGCACTCGGGAGGCAGAGGCAGGCGGATTTCTGAGTTCGAGGCCAGCCTGGTCTACAGAGTGAGTTCCAGGACAACCAGGGCTACACAGAGAAACCCTGTCTTGAAAAACCAAAAAAACCAAAAAAAAAAAAAAAAAAAAAAAAAAGTAGAACTGTACACTTTTGTGTACAATTAATGAGATGGAGCGAGCCTGTGGGAAAGTAACCTCACCCACGTGGCCCTGTCCAGGTCCTCCTGCAGACAGCAGGGTGCCATTTGAGACACATTCCAGCAAAGAAGTTATCACACAGTAAAGGATTTCAGTAATGATTTAGGGAGTGGGCACCTCCTTGAGGTGGTCGAGGCAGGGTTAGCCAAAGGCTGGTGACTGACCTCTGCTTGGCATTTTCAGGAAGCAGTAGTCTGTAGGAACAGAAGGAAGCCAGGCTGGCCCCGCCTTCCACTGTCAGCACGGGGAGAGCCAAGGAGAGGACACACATCTCACTGCTTGTTATGAGATGAAGGTTATAATGGCGAGCACTGCAGCATTCAGAGGGCGCTGGCCCTGGTATGTTAATGGGCATTTTTCATCAGGAGGCTAAAGCCAGGAGGAGGACACATTCAAAGCCACCTTAGGCAGCACTGCAAGTTCTACCTGAGCAGCTTAATGAGCCGGTGTCTCAAACCAAACACACAAAACCAGCAGCAGAGGAGGACATGGTATAACTCATGACCTATGAGTGTTTGCAACAACCCAATTCTTCTTCCAGCCAAGGGTAGAAAAGGCACAGACTCTGGGTGACTGTGGTGTCAACAGGCGCCACAAAGGCAAGTGATGCTTCCCAAAGCACCGTTGAGGGTCCCATCTCTGCCTTCTAGACCTTAACACAGCTTCCTATGGGATGTGGTGATAGGGCTGGAGCTAGGTGCTTTGAACTGCGAGTGAATGTACCTGAGAAGTTCAGGAGTGGAGCCTGGTTATGAGCCAGCAACACCAGTAGTCCTGAAAACGGTCATGAAAGCAAACAATAAGCAGAGAGCGTCTTTGTTTCTCACAGAGCAAAGCTCGGCAGCTTGGCTTGTGTTCGCTTGAGCCTTCAGCCCCACATGTCTTGCTGCCTCCTTTTTCTTACAGATGTGCATCTCTTACAGATGTGCATCAAGGTTGAGGAGGCAAAACAACCTATCCAGGTCACACACCAGCTGAATCACAGGAGCCAGAATCAAAGTGGAGGGACCATGACATCCTAGGATATTGTGTCCATCCTTCCTAGGCCGAGGATGGAGTCACTCTGTCCTTCTAGAGAAAGATGGCAGAAGCTTCATTTAAAAACATGCCCTGTACTCACCATAGGCCATTCCCTCGGTGAGCTTTGGGTGGACCTGCTAGGGCCAAACCCGGTGCTGCAGTAACACGAGGCTATTCCAGTGTGGATGTGAAGTGGCTTGTGTGTTGAAGAAAGACCTGGTCCCCAGCTCAAGGTCTAGCCACTAAAGGAAGATGACATTCCAAGGCTCTGGCTTAATGGATGGGTTTAGACATAGATTGAGAGCAGGTGACATCCTACCTACAAGGTTTAATTGAACACTGGCCACAGACCCCAGCTACGAGGGCCGTGCAGCTGGCCCCATGTCGACTCAACCCCATGCCAAACATTCAGCAAAAACACCCTGCGCTCCAGACTTGTGATAGTTCGAGTTTTGTTGTGCTGATATCTTAGTTTGTTTTCTGTTGCCGTAACTGAATCTGAGAGCCTGGGTAATGTATAAAGCATAAAGCTTTATCTCCCCATAGTTCCAGAGGCTGGGAGTCCAACTGGAAGGATTACATCTAGCAAAAAACAAAAACAAAAACAAAAACAAAAACAAAAACAAAAAAAAACAGCTTGCTGGATGAAACTCTAAGATTCTTTTTCATTTTTTTTTAAAAGATATATTTATTTATGTGAGTACACTGTCGCTCTCTTCAGATATACCAGAAGAGGGCATCAGATCCATTACAGATGGTTGTGAGCCACCACGTGGTTGCTGGGAGTGGAACTCAGGACCTCTTGAAGTCAGTTTTGTTTTTTTGTTTTGTTTGTTTTGTTTTGTTTTTTCGAGACAGGGTTTCTCTGTGTAGCCCTGGCTGTCCGGGAACTCACTCTGTAGACCAGGCTGGCTTGGAACTCAGAAATCCAACTGCCTCTGCCTCCCAAGTGCTGGGATACCACCAGTCAGTACTCTTAATCACTGAGCTGTCTCTCCAGCCCCTAGGAACACAGAATCTTAAGGGAGCCCAGAGTACCACATGGTGAGGGTGGCAAGCACTCAAAAGGTTAAGCCATCTTGTGTCTGGCCCAAAGTCATGGGCACAGTGTGAGACCTCTTTCCTACTGGCTACAATCCTCCCAGTGGTCTGGTCCAGCATCTCTGTGCAGCATTGGGAGTTACAGGTGGGAAACAAGGAATTCTCTGTTGAACCCTTAGCTCACCCTTTCAACATAACACACCGCAGTTACCTGTGTCAGCCCAGTCTCAGCTCCATGGATCACAGGTTACTGAATGGAGTTCCTTATGTCGGGTCAGTTTCCCTGTGCATTGTCACACATAGTCCCCCCCCCCCCCCTCCTTAGTTGTAGCTCTTGTTTCTAGATCACTCCCATGAAAATGAAACTTTTGGAGGAAGGGGGAGGGGCAGTGAAGGGGGGAGGGGTGCTTTTACAATACACGCACTCAAGAGATAACCACGGATCCAGAACCGACATCCTCAATCCTGATCACTTTTCCCCAGGTCTCACCTCCAAATGCCTTGAACCTCTGGCCCTGAGGATAAAGTTTTCCACAGATTCAGATACAAAGCGCAGCGCTCAGCTTCCCTGGATCCTGTTCCACTCTGATAAAACTTCCAGGGTGGTCACATTCCACCTCAGACCTCAACCCCTGCCAGTGTTGAGCTTTAACCTCAACCCCTGAGGTTGGAGTGCTTAGTGATGAAGTTAAAGGGGTCGTGTGCTTTAACAGCCTCCTTTGCAATGCCCTTTCTGGTTAATGGAGATACAAACACCTGCATTAATGCAGCGCCTGCTGCCCTTACAGGCATCCCAAGGTCTGCCCTCATCAGAAGACACTGTTGGTGTGTGTGTGTGTGTATGTGTGGGCATGTGAAGCCCTGAGGTCCATGTTAGGTGTCTTCCTAGATTCCTTGCCACCTTACATTTTGAGACAGGGTCTCTCACTAAACCTGAAGCTTGCCAATTTGCCTCTGTCCCACCCTTTAGTCCTGGGATTACAGGCGCACACTGCTGCATCTGGCTTTTATGTGGGTGCTGGGGATTGCACTTGGGTTCTTTCTGGTACTCACAGGGCAAGCACTTCACTGACCGAGTCCTGCCGCCACCTTTTCACACATACCCCACAGCTCTGGGTTTAGGCAGGATGTGTTTCAGAGAGTTCACAGGACAGAAACGCTGCATGGTGCAGTGGTTCTCAGACCTCTTGGCTGGGGGGGGCGGCTCACTTTGAAAGATTCCAGAGAGCTTTTGCAGTCAAATATTCTGGTTGTGAGCTACCCTTGCATGCAGGAATTTATGTTAGGTAAACTATTTCCAGAGTTATTAGACACTTAGGAAACCAGTCCTAAGATAACAACACCCCCTCCCTGTGTATTTATTGAAATGAGTTAGACTTCCCTGTTCAAATCAGTGTCCTTAGTGTTTGCAGTCTTTCTTTTCTCTTTCTATTCTGTCATTATGGAACCCAGGCTGGCTTTGAACAGCCTGCCTCAGCATCCCCTAGTGTGCACAACAACACTGGACTCTGCACATTTCCTTAAGTCACAGCTTCAGCGCAGACAGCTGGATTCTCATGGCTGCCCTGCACTCTGTCTGCCACTGGAGAACTCCACAGAACACGCCTGAGTTAAAGAGAAGAAAAGGGAAATGATCCTTGAACTGGGACGAATGTTATAGGCAGCATCTCAAGGCATCCCCTTGATGAACCAACCGTCTGGATACTGTTAGCACCCTGCATTTCAGACGCAAAAAATCAGTGCTCAGACACTTCAGATATTCGCTCTGAACCTTTGTACTCGCCTGCAGTTGCTGTAGATGAAGGCAACCCCAACCTCCAGAACTATAAACACAGTAAACCCTTAGCTTTATAAATTATCCAGGCTCTGAAAATAAGCTACCGCAATAACAAGAGCAACAAACAAATGGAGATAGCAGGGATCCAAAAATTCCAGCAGCACAAGTCTGGGGTAAAAGATCAGAGGGGCCAGAGTGTGGAGTTTCCTCTCTGAAGCCACAAAAAGAGAGAAAAATAAGGTTTGGAATTCTCCATGAAACTGGCAGGTCCTGGCCAATCAGGGAGAGCCTGGGAGCCAAGGCTCACCTGTCTGCAGGCTAGCTCTTCCTGTGAACCACCTTTTAACCATTATCATTCCTGTGGACCCATGCTACAGTGATATGCTTGCAAGGTCTAGAGGTTTGGTCCACTGCTCTGCATTGTAATGCTAAATTCTGTAAGTTCTAGGTCTACACATGCATCCTCTTGTTACCCGCTTTTGTTGTGCAAATCTAATTCCTTAATTTAAAACTACTGGTTAAATAAAAATGGCCACAGCCATTTCTAATCCACTGGAGGGATTAGAGGTAGGAGGGTTTTGATTTACCTGATCTGGGGTGGCAGAAAGAAAGAGGAGGAAGAAGAATAGGAGGAGAGAGAAAGAAGCATCCATGAGGGGAGCGCATGGCCATGAGAAACAGCAAGTATTTGCAGTGTACCCCTGGGGATAGCTAGGTCAGCAGTTAGAAAAGGGCATTAGGGGTTACCCCCAAACAATTGCCAAAGCCAAATAAGCCAGACTCAGAAAGACCAATAGCACACGTTTTCTCTCATACACAGCATTCAGCTTTAAAAAAAATATAGACCTATGGATATGACAAGAGAGTAGAGGGGACCATCAGGACACATCCTAAAGAGAAGCAGCAGGAGGGACAAGGGCAGGAGATGGAAGTAAAGAAAGACAGGTACTAAACACATGCATGCAAGAGAGCGAGCACGCACACACATACACACACACATCCCCCTCACCCCCCCCCAACCCCGTACCCTCTCCCCCACTCAGGTGCTTAGAGCAACCGTCAGAGGTGACAGCCATAGCCCAGTGGGCCACCTCTGGCCCTCACATATGGCCACCATAAGCTCTGTAGAACTGAAAAGGTTCCTATGTTGTGACACCATTGGGGCTGGGTCATGGCTGACTCTCCCCCTTCACTGGAGTGCATGTTCCGCTGTGGGTGGCAGCTCCCCCTACCCTGTTTTGCTAGCCCTACAGGCTCCCTCTGAAAGCTCCTGGAATCTGCCTCCAGGTCCCCAAGAGGTGTCCAAAGAGATCAGGACTAGATTGGGGCTGCAGAGTGTCATCCACAACAACCTACTTCTGTTATTGTGCTGCGTCCTCCAGCTGCAGGCCACATGGTCCTAGCTTCTGGTGTCATCGTTGTCTTCTTCTTCTTCTTCTTCTTCTTCTTCTTCTTCTTCTTCTTCTTCTTCTTCTTCTTCTTCTTCTTCTTCAAATCCTTCTCTCTGGCAGGCTCTGACCTTGGGACCATTGCAGAGTCTATGGCCCGATCTTTATTTTATTCTAGAAATGTGGGAAATTCAGAGTGGAGTCTCAAACTAAAGCAAGTCAGGCTGTGGTGACAAAGTAGGTACAGAAAGCAGCAGCAGCATGAGGCACCAAGGCAGGGAGGGGTGAATGTGCTCAGCTCACTCGTGTGTGTGTGTGTGTGTGTGTGTGTGTGTGTTGTGCAATGTGTGTGGGTGCACTCACTCATTTACATATGTGGAGACCAGAGGCTGAATTTAGGAGCCTTCCTTTATCATTTACTACATGATGATGATGATGATGATGATGGTGATGATAATGATGATATTATTTTCAAGATGGAATGTTACTTTAGCTCTGGCTGTACTAGAACTCACTATGTAGATCAGGCTGGCCTCAAACTCACAGAGCTCTGCCTGCCTCTGCCTCTGCCTCTGCCTCTGCCTCTGCCTCTGCCTCTGCCTCTGCCTCTGCCTCTGCCTCTGCCTCTGCCTCTGCCTCTGCCTCTGCCTCTGCCTCTGCCTCTGCCTCTGCCTCTGCCTCTGCCTCTGCCTCTGCCTCTGCCTCTGCCTCTGCCTCTGCCTCTGCCTCTGCCTCTGCCTCTGCCTCTGCCTCTTGCCTCTGCCACCGGAATGCTGGGATTAAGACATGTGCCTCTACACCCCTCTGCCTCCTCATTTTTGAGACAGTCACTGAAATTGAAGTGTATTGATTGGTAGATGGGCTGGTCAGTGAGCATGGCATCCTCCTGGCCCCAAGCCCCTAGTGCTGGGGTTACAGACATCACATGGTACTGGGGATCCAAACTCAGGTTCTTGGGCTTGCACAGTCCTCCTCTTCTGTTTTCCTTTTAACCCATCCCATAGGATGCTGCTGCCCACATTCAGGGTAGATTCCCCTGGATAAACCTCTCTGGAAACACCCTGACAGACACACTCTGAGGTGTCTCCTAAGTGATTTTTCACCCAGCAACACTGACAGTGACTTCAGCGTAGCAGCCTTCAAATGCTAGGAATGAAATGAAACTGTTTGCAGACCTGAGCAGCTGGAAATCTCATAGCTCTTCCCCTGCCTGCCCTAGAGTCCTGAGCTGTGGGAGCTCTGTCCAGGGCTTGTTTCCTCCTGACAGTTAGTCTGGATGCTGTGTGTCTGTCCTGCCTTGGTCTGAGGAGATGAAACACAGCTGCTGCTGCTGCACTGGGGCTGCTGCTCTTCTGGGCGTGTCCCTTTTTATCTCCTGCACCCCCTTCTCCCCCTGCTCCTCCAGCTGTCTTAAGGCTGCCTGCTCCCAGAGTGGAGGGGAGGCAGGCGGGAGGGAGAGTGAGTGAGCGAGGCAGCACAGGACCCAGGCTCCAGTCTCCCCTGCCTCTCCAGGCCATGGGCCCCCTGCCAGGTAAGGGCACTGGCCAAGGCCCAATGAGGGCAGGGCAGGCCCCTTTCCTCACGGGGCCTGCTCAGAGTTCAAGGGTTCTGGAGAGATCATCCAGGCTTCTTTAAACTGCTGCTGCAGCTGAGGCTGGAGTTTGGAGTTTGACCTGTGTGGAACCTTTCTCAGCAGCAGGCAAGGAGGTAGGGCCTCTGCTGTCCTCTGCTGCTCCCTGCTGCAAAGGACAGGACATCCCAGGGGTCTCCCTTCTCACAGCCACTGCCTTCGGCCTCTGAAGTTCCCGAGACCCTAGGGCAGTAGAGCCTGCATCCTGAAGAAGGTAAGATCCCTCCTCCCTGAGACACCCACTGTCTAATCTGGGAAGCTCCTTGGATCCGAGGACTGGATAACCACTCTGGCCTAGCTCTCGTCTGTGAACTTCATGGGAATCTGAGAAGTTTCGTTTGCTCCTGGCCTACAGAGTGTGGTTTGGGGTGGTGTCAGCAGCTGACAGCGTAGGCCAGGGGTCTCAGCACTTCTACTCAGGAACCTTGAGGCACAGAAGCTGCAGGTTCTTTATTTGTCAGATGAGAATTTGGAGGTCAGCCTGGCCCAGCCTTCAGGTGTGGCAGAGGAGAGTCTGCAGCGATAAGGAAGGGGAAAGCAGCGCAGGTCACAGGACTCTGGAAGGGCTATCCTGCTGCTGTTAATTAGCAAGGCAAAGACACGCCTTACCTGCACAGCCCACCTAAGGGGCTGGATCTCTTCCAACTGCACAGCTGCTAGGGAGGGTGGGTAAACAGATATCTCTTAAGGCCACTGAACAACTTGTTCAAGGTGACACCAGTGAACAGGGCAAAGCTGATGGTCGGCTCTGAAGGATGGTTGATAGTTGATTCTGGAACTCTGCATTTGACAAGGGCTGCCCTTCTGGGATGTTTGGAAGACTGGTGTTTATGGAGTGTCTGCTTTGGGGGCACAAGATAAGACAGACTAGTTATCTCTGCCTTCCTTCTGCTCACATTACTGTGAGACAAGGAATTACAGGAGAGTTCTACCAACCACGTGCTAGGTTTCATTAAACTGTGAGCAAAATGCCATTTGATAGGAAAGGGTCCTGACTTAGAACGAGGCCGGGAGAGGGCAGATGGGATCTATAGGTGGGACAGGGAATGGAAGCCAAGGACCCTGAGCTCGTAGCAAGCTTTCAAAGGATGGATGGAAACAAGCAAGTGAGTTGATTTGTGTTCAGATTCCTCTCTGGCTTCCATAACAGGGAGAAATCTAAGGAGGAATCTAAGGAGGCCTCAGGCAGGAAGGGAGTAGCTCCTTGATCAGGCTGGACATGGGTGAAGGTGTTTAGTTAGGATGAAGGTGATTTAAGGAACACGGACAGGTTCAAGGCATGTTTGGGAAGTAGAGGAAAATAGAACTGCAGGTGAATAGATTTGGGGAACTGAGAAAGACATGGTCAATTATTTGATAGATGCTTGCATGCTATGACATCTTTGGTTCTTAGATATAGTGGTTGGCACAGTGGATGCTCAGATAGTGCTTGTTAGATGTCTGGCTGGATATATAGGTGGATCATGGATGGACAGATGAATGGATGATGGATGGATGGATGGATGGATGGATTCTTAGGGGTAGACATGTGGAAGGATGGCTGGGTAGACAGATGGATATATGGATGTACAGATGGATGGATGGATGGATGGATGGATGGATGGATAAATGGAGGGACAGATGGATTCTTGGGTGGGTAGACACATGGAAAGATGGACGAATAAACCAGTAGATAACTGGGGTTGTGGGTGGATGTGATTTAAGGATGCCTTGGGCTTCAGTTAGTGTCATGGCCAGAGTGTCCGAGGCACCTGCCATCTGCTGAAGAGCTTGATATCTGGCCTGTACTTGGTAATTTTGGACATCTGTGGGCATCTGTGAGAGATGCCATGTTGGCCTTTGAATGAACATGTCTGGGTTAAATAGATGATCTTGTGACTCCTGTTCTCTGGTATTTCGGAATAGGGTCATCCTAGAATGGGATAGGTAGATAGAGAAGACTCATCCAGTTCCCAGTATTCCCATCTTTTACCCCCTGTAGCCCATTAGGGAAAATTGCCTTGCTCTCCCATACTTTGAAATTCTTCCCTTACCACCAGAACTGTGGGTCTTTTTTTGTTTTGTTTTGTTTTTTTCTAATGAGCCGGGATGAGTCTGTCCATCAGCCTTTTTCTTTTTCTTTTTTTTTTTTTTAAAGATTTATTTATTTATTATATGTAAGTACACTGTAGCTGTCTTCAGACACTCCAGAAGAGGGCGCCAGATCTCGTTATGGATGGTTGTGAGCCACCATGTGGTTGCTGGGATTTGAACTCTGGACCTTCGGAAGAGCAGTCGGGTGCTCTTACCCACTGAGCCATCTCACCAGCCCCAGCCTTTTTCTTTAAGATTTATTTATTTTAAGTATATGAGTATACTGTCTTCATGCACACCAGAAAAGGGCATCAAATCCTATTACAGATGTTTGTGAGCCACCATGTAAAGGTTGCTAGGAATTGAACTCAGGACCTCTGGTAGAGCAGACAGTGCTGTTTTGTTTTGTTTTGCTTTGTTTTGTTTTTTGTTTTTTGTTTTTTCAAGACAGGGTTTTTCTGTATAGCCCTGGCTGTCCTCAAACTCAGAAATCTGCCTCTTAACCACTAAGCCATTTCTCCAGCCTCCATCAGCCCTCTTCTTTTCTAAGCATCAAGAGGCTGGTAAGCTCCTTCCAGCAGCCCTAGGCCCTCTCAGTTTTCCTGCCCTTGCAGTGGACCCTCTCCCCCTAGCTAGGCTGGTCCACCACCAACCTCCTTAGACCAGGCCAGATACAGGGCCAGCTTGTGCCTATGAAGTGGCAGGTTCCTGCTGAGGCACAGGGAGGAGGGTGTGAGTGAGCACAGCTCAAAGCTTGGTGTCACTTCTGGGCTTCTGCTAAAGGTTCTCTCTACCTCATGGTGGGGAGAAGTCAGAGAGTTGAACCTGGGCTGGGGCCTCGTTCAGTCATTTACCAGAGGTGTTTTCCGGTTAAGTGGAGGTTGCTAGAGGTCTGACCTTGTAATGCTGAGTTGCAAATGAGATTCACTCACAAGCATCCAGGTCTCCCTGGCCACAAAGTCCACACTCCTTTCTTTCTTCGCCGCTGCTCGTATTTGAAGGATGTGAACCTGTCAAGCATCCTATTCCAAACCATGTGACCCGGCTCACTTGTTCACTGCAGTGGACACCTGACTGCCACCCCCATTTTATAGATGGGGAAACAGCCTGCGAGAAGTTGTTGCTCCAGGTCACAGATAGAGGAAACAGGTGAGATCTGAGCCAGTGTGCTGAGGTTCTGAAGTCTGCACAGTCAGCTTACAGCAATACATCTATTTCCCAGGGAGTCTTTTGCCCATAGTTAAAATTTATAATTAGATAGTAGTTGTCATTTTCTACTGGTGCAAGGCAACCACTTCCTGCCTCCCCACATGTCGGGGTTTTGTTGTTGTTGTTGTTGGGTTTTTTTGCCTTCTTCCTGGGAAACTTGCCAGCATCTTGGCAGAAGCATCAAATTTGACACTTCGTGTTGGGAGTGTCTCTAACATACACAGGAAGGCATTAAGCTACAAGCAATAGGATGTAGGTAACACTTCTCTCCCACCCCTTGTGAAAGGTTTGGAACACACATTAGTTGTAAAGAATGTGACTCTCATCAGCAGGCACACACAGGAGCCAGACTGAGACCAAAAAACAGAATAAAACAAAACAAAAGCCTGGAGCGAATATAGTCGGCCGCAGGTGGCCCTGATTTAGCTTGCTTTCCTGGTTTGGTTTGGCTTGCCCTTGCACTGTGGTGTGGAAAATTTTCACATCTCCCTTAGCACAATCGTTCTGTGAACGACCAGAAGGGAAGGGTGAGAGCTGTCCCTGCTTGACTGAGCTTCCTTTTGTGCTCTGGCCACTAGGCAACCTCAAGGGCAGCCTGTTCTGCTTGCAAAGAAAGCCTTTGTCAGGACTGGCTGCCCTCCACCCCACCCCTCCGGAAGGGAGCTGGCAGGGGCTTTGAGAAGGGGATCGAAGGGCCCACCCATCACTTGGCCCTCGGAGGCAGGCCGGGTTCAGATAATCATGGTGCTCTGTGCAAAAGGCACAGAGAAATGAGGGAAGCTCATTTTGTTGGATGGTTTTGGGCAGCCACGGCATGGCAAGGGACTGGGGTGAAAAATCATGAGAATGGGAGGGAGGCTGCCTCCCTAAATGTGGCGAGCTTGGCATACAGCTAGTGCCTAATAGATACTTGCTCTACTGAGCCCTCAAAGTCAGATAGAGCTCACTATGTAGAACCTGGCACATAGATGATAACTAATGAATGTTCCTTTGGACTTCCAGGGCCTAACACAGAGCCTGGCACACAACTGGCACCTACTAAATGGGCTAGAGAGATGGCTCAATGGTTAAGAGCCCTGGCTGCTCTTCTGAAGGCCTTGGGTTCAGTACCACACAGTGCCTCATACCATCCTATAACTGGTGCCAGAGGGTCCAGCGCTCTCTCCTGAGCTCATGCACGCACGTGATACACATGTGCACATGCATCTATCCAGGCACATGCATGTAAAAAAAAAATAAGCAAGATTTTTATGTCCTACTGCATGTCCAGGGCATAACACAGAACCTGCCACATAGACAGTGCCTAAAAAATACTTTACTGAGTCCTAAGTCCCAGCACATATATATATAACCTATTATGTATAAAAAAGCAGTCAAAGGGAGGAAAGCGGAACAGACAGCTGCTCGGACACAGCGACCTTCTGTCCTGTGTTCCAATAGCACCTGTGGCCTTGATGGGCACATCCAGGGCCTGACCCGGCTTCACTTTGGCATCCCGGTGCCTTGTTTCTCACCCAGGAGCCGAAGGTACCGAGAGTCTGCGGGGAGTACACCACACACTCTGCACCCAAGCTATTTGCCACTAAGGTCACAGTTGTACTGTGGGCTGTGGGTCAAGGCAGGTGCAGGGAGGCAGGCCTGGGTCCCCAGCATCTGTGGCTCAACTCCTGTCCCCACCGTGAAGAAGCAGCTTCCCGGCTCCAACGTCTCTGAATCACTTAGAAGCTGTGCCAGCCTCCCCCCGCCCCCCGCAGTGATGAAAGACTTGCTTATGTGTGGGCCCCTCAGTGCCTGGCAGGCAATGGGCAGAAAGAAGCCCGGTGGGGGGCGGGGCTGGGGACACCCGATGGCCCCGAGGGTTCAAAGCGAAGGCCGCGGTCCTTCCTCCCTTCTTGCTTCTTTTCCTTTTCTGAGATATTCTAGATCCATCCACCACTTTTCTCAGGTACAGCAACTATCTCTACCTGAATTGCATTCTGTCTTTCCACAGAGTTCCCTGTTTCTGAGGCAGTGGGTCTGCCAAGCTGGGCCTCAGGCTGTCTCACCACTTATGTGACCTCAGACAGGATGCTACACCTCTAGGACCCATAACTTCCTCATCTTTAAAGGCAGAGAGAGCATGTCCTACCCAGTGGGGTTCTGAACCTTAAGACAAGCACCCAAGGCCCATGGAGCTCCCTTCCTCCCCGAGCCTCCAGAGTCAGAGCTGGAATCTACCACCTCCCATCCCCATTCTAGAGCCTCTCTCTGGTCACATAACACCTGGGCTCAGGTATCATTATCCCTGCCCACAGAAACCAGGGGCTGTAAATTCCAGCCCTGCCTGGGCCTCAGGGGGAGGGCAGAGCTGGACTGGAGCTTGCCTGCTCCTCCTGTTTCATAGGCCATGAAACACAATGCCTGCCTTTCAATGCCTTCCTCCCTTTCCTTGTTTCCCTATAAGAGCTTATATTGGCACTTGCCCTTGCTTTCTCTTCCTCAGTCTCCTGTCCCAGATCTGAGAAGCTGGGAGTGCTATTGCATCAGGACTAAGAGCAAGGTCCTGCCTGGGGAAAGACAGGGCTGCACCTGCCTCGAGAGGGGCTTGCAGGTCTCGGTAGCACCTGTGGCTTCTCACCAAAGAGCCTACAATAAAGGGGCTACTTTAGCTCTCACAACCTGCAGGATGCTCCTGGCATGTAGGGGATACTAACCAGAGATGCCGCTCAGCATCCCATAATGCCCATGGAATCCAAAATAACTGCCTGGTTAAACAAGATTCCCCTTGATTACCTTACACAAAAAATGAGATTGAAAATGGCTCAAGGGCTGGAGAGATGGCTCAGAGGTTAAGAGCACTGGCTGCTCTTCCAGAGGTCCTGAGTTCAATTCCCAGCAACCACATGGTGGCTCACAACCATCTGTAATGGAATCGGATGCCTTCTTCTGGTGTCTGAAGACAGCTACAGTGTACTCTTATACATTAAATAAATAAATAAATAAATAAATCTTTAAAAAGAATAAAAGAAATAAAGAAAAGAAAATGGGTCAAAGACCTGAATGTAAGGCATGAAACTAGGTAGGAGCTGGCCAGAGCTTTTTTTTTTTTTTTTTTTAAAGATTTATTTTATTTATATGAGTATGCTGTAGCTGTTTTCAGAGGTTACAGAGTTAAGAGCAGCCAGTGTTCTTAACTGCTGAGCCATCTCTCCAACCCCGGCCAGGCCTTTTTAAAAGCCCCTCCTCTGTGAATTGTATCTTGTGTATTTTGAGCTTTTGGGCTAATATCCACTTATCAGTGAGTACATACCATATGTGTTCTTTTGTGATTGGGTTACCTCACTCAGGATGATATTTTCTAGTTCCATCCATTTGCCTAAGAACTTCACAAAATCATTGTTTTTAATAGCTGAGTAGTACTCCATTGTGTAAATGTACCACATTTTCTTTATCCATTCCTCTGTTGAAGGACATCTGGGTTCTTTCCAGCTTCTGGCTATTATAAACAAGGCTGCTATGAACATAGTGGAGCATGTATCCTTGTTATATGTTGGAGCATCTTTTGGATATATGCCCAGGAGTGATATAGCTGGGTCCTCAAATAATACAATGTCCAATTTTCTGAGGAACCATCAGACTGATTTCCAGAGTGGTTGTACCAGCTTGCAGTGGAAGAGTGTTCCTCTTTCTCCACATCATTGCCAGCATCTGCTGCACCTGAGGTTTTTTTGCTTGTTTGTTTTTTTCAAGACAGGCGAGACAGGGTTTCTCTGTGTAGCCTTGGCTATCCTGGAACTCATTCTGTAGACTAGGCTGGCCTTAATATCAAATCCACCTGCCTCTACCTCCCAAGTGCTGGGATTAAAGGTTTGTGCCACCATGGCCTGGCACCTCATTTTTTTTTAAAAGATTTATTTATTTATTATATGTGTAAGTACACTGTAGCTGTCTTCTGACACTCCAGAAGAGGATGTCAGATCTCATTATGGATGGCTGTGTGCCACCTTGTGGTTGCTGGGAATTGAACTCAGGACCTCTGGGAGAGCAGTCAGTGCTCTTAACCTCTAAGCCATCTCTCCAGCCCCGGCACCTCATTTTTTAATAGGGTTATTTGATTGTCTGGAGTCTAATTTCTTGAGTTCTTTGTATATATTGGATATTAGCCCTCTATTGGATGTAGGATTGGTAAAGATCTTTTCCCAATCATTGGTTGCTGTTTTGTCCTATTGACAGTGTCCTTTGCCTTACAGAAGCTTTGCAATTTTATGCGTCCCATTTATCAATTCTTGATCTTAGAGCATAAGCCACTGGTGTCCTTCCTATTCAGGAACTTTTCCCGTGTCCATGTATTCGAGACTCTTCCCCACTTTCTCTTCTATTAGTTTCAGTGTCTCTGGTTTTATGTGGAGGTCCTTGATCCAGTTAGACTTGAGCTTTGTACAAGGAAATAAGAATGGATCAATTTAGCCAGGCATGGTGGCACATGCCTTTGATCCCAGCACTTGGGAGGCAGAGGCAGGCGGATTTCTGAGTTGGAGGCCAGCCCGGTCTTCAAAGTGAGTTCCAGGACAGCCAGAGCTACAGAGAAACCCTTTCTCAAGACCCTCCCCCCTTCCCCCCCCCACAAAAAAAAGAATGGATCAATGTGCATTCTTCTACATGCTGACCACCAGTTGAATCGGCACTATTTGTTGAAAATTCTGTCTTCTTTCCACTGGATGGTTTTAGCTCCTGTGTCAAAGATTAAGTGACACACAGGTGTGTAGATTCATTTCTGGTTCTTCAATTCTATTCCATTGATCTTCCTTCCTGTCTCTGTACCAATACCATGCAGTTTTTAATCACTATTGTAGTACAGCTTGAGTTCAGAGATGAAGCTCAAGAATTAAAAAGACCAAAGTGTGGGTGCTTTGGTCATTTTAAGAAGAGGTAACAAAATACACACAGGAGCAAATATGGAGACAAAGTATGGAGCAGAGACTGAAGGAAAGGTCATCCAGAGATAGCCCCACCTGGGGATCCATCCGTATACAGTTACCAAATGCAGACATTATTTTGGATGCCAAGAAATGCTTGCTGACAGGAGCCTGATATAGCTGTCTCCTGAGAGGCTCTGCCAGAGCCTGACAAATACAGAGGGGGATTCTCCCAACCAACCATTGGACTGAGCATGGGGGGATATCAGGAAAGCAGATAACATTTAAAATGTAAATAAATAAAATATCCAATAAAAAAAGGTGGGGAAGCCTTCCCTCAGTGCGGGATGTATAGCAGGCATCAACGTGTGAGACTGTGTATAATCGAGAAGCTTCTGCAAAGCAAAGCAAACCGCCAGAGAGAAGAGACAGCCTCGAGAATAGGGAAAATGACAGGATATTAGTACCCAGAGTATATAAAGAGCTGCAAAAAATTAAATACAAAATGCTACAATCATCCAGCCAGTGAACAGGCAAAATAAACTAAGAAGACAGTTATCTAAAATAGTGCCAAGGGCCAGCTATGAGACCATAGGGTAAACTGAGTCAGGCTGCCAGGTGTGGTGTCATGAGTGGGATGGGGTCAGTGCTGATAGCCGCTTACGGGAGTCACACACCAAGAGTGGCTGAAGCAAAAGCGGGCTCCAGTGTTTTCTTTTTCCTCTTAGCCCTTTGTATACATAGCCCTCAAGACAAAGTTTTCTTATTTAGGAAGAAAATTACCTCATAGCCACAAGTTATACATTTTCTAAAAACAACCATCACAAAATCATTCTTCAAAAACAGATGAAAATCATTACACAAAAGGAAATTGCAACAGGATTATTATGTATTCTTTGAAAAGTATATCTAACTAAACAAATCTTATCTTTCTTTCCACTAGCTCACCTTACGGTGCATAAAGTGCATAAAGCAGTAATTCTCTTGTCATAGATAATGAAGTTTAAATAGGCCAAGGCTATAGTAACAAATTTCTTCCCATACTTGGCTAAGACAATCTGTATTTAACTAAGGAACAGGTCATTTGTCTTACATCTTATTTTTGACGTCTAGAGTGGCTAACTGTTCTCTGTTTTTATATTCATAATGGAATTGTTTACGCCTTATTTACAACCTTCTTATTTCCTGGTGCACACCGAAAACCTGTTACTATATCCCTCGATCACAAGACCAAGTAACTCAGGCCCAACCTGGAGTGAATGCTTTCTTTGATCATTAACTTGTCCCCAGCCTATTTTTCTCGCTACTACAATTGCATGCTTGTAACGCACGAACGGGCGCTCTCTGTGCTCCTTTCTCTAACTCACGCAGTTCTTGCCCTTCTATGAGAATGGGACATCCTACTCTTGATTCTGACTTTAAACCTTCCACCAACTACCTTAACTTCCCAAAACTCTTTAAGTCAAACCAGGAATTCCATAAAATCATTAGTTCATCTGAACAGCATGATCTCAAGAACTTTCATCTTCATATTGATCTTTAGGACACTTGTCCAACACAGTGGGCTGTCACCCAGGAGGTAATCACACCAGGCTGTAGGCAGTGAGGGTCTCCCGGTGTCCAGTCACACCAAGCCAGATGAATAAGGAGTATGGCAATGTCAAACATCAGAAAGCACATCAGTAGCAGGAAGCAATCCTGGGACTAAGTCTCTGGGGCCACGCCTTTTCAGAGTGCACCCATTGTAGTCCAGCAAGATGGTGGGCCATCTCCAGGGAGCTTACTTGTCCACTGTACCTCTTCCTGTATGGTGTCTGCCAAAATAGAGAGAAATGGCCAATAAATACTTGAATAAATATCCAGCATCCTGCAACTAGAAGGAAATGAAAATCAAAACTCATTTAAGATTCCATCTCATATGTTAAATCCCCATCGAATAAAGCAAGTGTCCACAGATGCTGGTGATGATACACCAAAGGGGAACTCTGGTTGCTGTTGGGAGCCAAAGCTGGTGCGGCCACTACGGGCATCAGCATACCTATTCCTCAAGAACCGTGTGCTGTCCTGCTGGCATGTGCAGGAAGGCTCAAAGTCAACATTCCACAGACTCACCAGCATGTCATGTTTACTGCTGCATGCTCACAACAGCCACAACATGGAGCCAACCTTGATGCCCACCAACGATGAAGAGATAGTGAAAATGGAATCTGGGGACTGAAGAGATGACTCCACAGATACGAGCATGCACTGCTCTTCCACAGGGTCCACCTTTAGTTCCCAGCACCCATGTGGCACAGCTCACAATGACTGGAACCCCAACTCCAGAGTCTGACTCCCGGTTTAACCTGCACTCATGTGCACATACCATAGACAGATATACATAAATAAAAATAAGTCATAAAAGGACAGAAAGGGGAGTTTTACTCAGACATAAGGAAAGAAAGGATAACATATGCAGATCGGTAGGTAGATGGAGCTGGAGATCATCGTGTTAAGCAAAAACGGCAGAGACAGAAAGGTGGTCATTGCACGTGTTCTCGCATACACAGAGAGACAAAACGCCTCACGTTTTCTTATATGTGACAGGAAAGCTGAAGGGGAAGTTGAGGGAAAGAAGGAAGCCAGTAGGAGGGGGATGAGGGTGGCCGAGTGATGTGAGCAAGGCACACAGTCTATGTACGGGAGAGTGTGGTAGTGAAGCCCATTCTTGGTTAAGAGTGCTTGCTGCACTCATAAGGACTGGAGTCTGACTCTCAGCACCCACGTAACAAGCCAGGCATTCTACAAAGACCTGTAACTCCACACATGCATAAACACATGTATCTGTACACACAAGTGTGATACATACACACCCAATAACAATAAACCAGACAATCTAACATGTAAATAAGCAGGCTGGACATGCTGGTGCATGCCTGTCATCTCTGTAGATGAGAGCTGGATGCAGGAGGATCAGAACAGGTTTAGGGTCCACCTGGGCTACGTGGCGCGTGCGCCCGCGTGCACACACACACACACACACACACACACACACAAACACACAACCTCATCACTGCCCACCCCTGCTCAGGTGCTTAGATCCAAAAAGTCAATAGCACACTCTAAGGACCAAGAGTGAGCTGCTCAGGTGATCAAGCCACCACGGTCTCTGTGCGGCTCCAAACAGAAGCAGAACATTGCTTTCAAATGTCCCTGTCCCACTTATCCTATCATCAAGTTTTTTTTTTTTTTTTTTAAGATTTATTTATTTATTATATGTAAGTACACTGTAGCTGTCTTCAGACACTCCAGAAGAGGGCATCAGATCTCGTTACGGATGGTTGTGAGCCACCATGTGGTTGCTGGGATTTGAACTCAGGATCTTCGGGAGAGCAGTCGACACTCTTAACCACTGAACCATCTCGGCAGCCCTCATCAAGTTTTATAAGCAAGCTGCAGATGCTTTCTCTGATCCTCTCCCTGTGCTGTGGTTAGATTTTGTGTGTCTCCTTTAGAGTTCATAGGTAGCCGGGCGTGGTGGCGCACGCCTTTAATCCCAGCACTCCGAAGGCAGAGGCAGGCGGATTTCTGAGTTCGAGGCCAGCCTGGTCTACAAAGTGAGTGCCAGGACAGCCAGGGCTACACAGAGAAACCCTGTCTCGAAAAACGACAAAAAAAAAAAAAAAAGAGTTCATAGGTTACAACCCAAACCCCAGCACAAAAGTGGTAAGAGGCGGGGCCTCTGGGAGTGCTTGGATCCTATAGCAAAGCCATCAGGCTGGATTAGTTCCCTTCTAACAAGCTTTCTGGAAGCGGCTTGTTGCTTCTACCCTGGGAGGACTCAGAAAAAGCATCATTTAATGAGGACCAGCTTTCACCAGATAGCAGCAAACCTGTTATCACCTTGATCTGGGACTTCTCTAGAACTTCGGCCAATAGATTCATGTTATTGATAAATTATCCAGGGGCTGCAGAGGTGACTCCGTCATGAATACCACTTGCTACTCTTGCAAAGGGCCTGGGTTCAGTTTACACCACTCATGTCAGGCAGGTCACAATTGCCTGTAACTCCAGTGTCAAAGGATCTGACATCTTCTTCTGGCTCTGCAGGCACTTGCATGGACCCGATGCACATACACTTAGGCACATACATGTACACATAAAATAACCCTTTACATTTTATGCAGGCTAAGGTGTTTGGTTACAGCTGCAGTAACAGACCAACCAGCCTTGAAGCCACCCTGTACTTTGCCCAGGCAGAGCCCTGGCCTTCACACTCCTTGGCCATCTCCGACTGCTACTTGAGCACTCTGCCCTCAACTGCTCAAGCTACTTCATTGTGATTATCAGCATTTTACTGCAGAGCTGGGAATGGAACCTGGGCCCTCATGCACACAAGACAAGTGCTCCGCCACCAGGCTGCATGCCCAGGCCCTCCACTTCTTTATTAAAAATTCTTTAATTGCATTATTTAACCTGGGGCAAAGATGTGCACTGGGGATATTGATCTTTCAGAATGTGAGAGATTTTGACCATGACTATTTGTGCCATGGGACACCTAGTTTGTCCAGATGCACAAATGCCACGATGGACAGAACTACCTCATAGCTAAGGCTTTCAGACACTCCAGATAGTCATGGGGGCAAAAACCATGCTTGTAAGTATATGAGTCTAGAACCTTCTCCAATTTATGGAAGACACTAGTGGATTTGTTTTGTTTTTTGTTTTATGAAACAGGGTCTCTCTACATAGCCTTGGCTTTCCTGAAACTAACTACATAGACCAGGTTGACCTTGAACTCATAGAGATCCTCCTGTCTCTGCCTCTCAATTCCTGGGATTGAAGGCATGTACCACTACACTTAGTCATGTCCTTGTTTTTACTATTCACGGTATCATCTAAATTATTTTCCTTAGGACTCTTTCTTAAATTGGAAGCATGGTATATCATAATGATAGTTCAGTTTATAAATTTAAATATTTGCCTACCTTCTTTCCTTCCTTCCTTCCTTCTTTCCTTCCTTCCTTCTTTCCTTCCTTCCTTCCTTCTTTCCTTCCTTCCTTCCTTCTTTCCTTCCTTCCTTCCTTCTTTCCTTCCTTCCTTCCTTCCTTCCTTCTTTCCTTCCTTCCTTCCTTCTTTCCTTCCTTCCTTCCTTCTTTCCTTCCTTCCTTCTTTCCTTCCTTCCTTCCTTCCTTCCTTCCTTCCTTCTTTCCTTCCTTCCTTCCTTCCTTCCTTCCTTCCTTCCTTCCTTCCTTCCTTCTTTCCTTCCTTCACTGGGCAGTTTTTCATTCACTTGTCACAAGCTGGAGTCATCTGGGAAAAGGGAACCTCAATTGAGTAAATGTCCCTGTAAAGCTGGCCTCTAGGACAAGACTGGGAGCGTCTTCTTAACTGATGACTGATGAGGGAGGACCTGACCCTACTGTGAGTGGTGCCTGGGCAGATGGCCCTAGGGTGTATAGGAAAGCAAGCAGAGAAGACAGGAGGAACAACCCAGTAAACAGCATCCCTCCATAGCCTCTGCTTGAGATTCTGACTTGACTTCCCTCAGTGGTCCATGACCCAAGATATGTAAGCCTAACGAACCCTCTCCTCCCCAAGCTGCCTGTGGCTGAGGCTGATCATGGCAATGAAGCAAGGGCTGCTTCTCTTTTGGTTTCATTTTACAGTACTGGGGCCTGTCTCAGCAGGTAGACAGCATGTCTAGCACAGCCTATCTTCTGAATTCCTCCACATAAGCTGAGGCACTCCTTTCCTCACCCACCTTGCAGGAAATAGTAAACACATAGTAAAGAAACAGGAGGCTGGGTGGTGGTGGTGCACGCCTTTAATCCCAGCACTTGGGAGGCAGAAGCAGGTGGATTTCTGAGTTCGAGGCCAGCCTGGTCTACAAAGTGAGTTCCAGGACAACCAGGGCTATACAGAGAAACCCTGTCTCAACAAAGAAAGAAAGAAAGAAAGAAAGAAAGAAAGAAAGAAAGAAAGAAAGAAAGAAAGAAAGAAAGAAAGAAAGAAAGAGAACGAAAGAAAAGAAACAGGAGATACCGACCGTGGTGGTGACTGTATTTGTGCAATGATGACATTCAAGGATCTACACTTGCTGTCAAACAGGCAGCTAGTCTTGGTGGCACAGACTTGTGATCTCTGTACTCAGGGGGCTCAGCTATAGGGTTTGCAAATTGAAGATTAGCTGTGGGATGGAGTGAAAGCCCCTGGCAGGTAACCACAAACTTGTATTGTGCCCTATGTGCAGCATTGCACAGCTTGTTCAGCTTCTCAGAGCTGATAAGGGACAGGGCAGCCATGTGCCTCCATAGCTGGAATTCTTTTTACTTTCTCTCCATCCCCCTCCCCCTCCCTCCCTCCCTCCTCCTTCCCTCCCTCCCTTCTCTCACCCCTTCCTTCCTTTGGTATTTATACAAGTTCATGGGTGTTGCAAATATGTGTGCATGTTTATTCGCCCGAAGTCAATTTGGATCAAGTTCAGTAGTTCCTTAGAAACCATCAGCATTGTTTTTTTGTTTGTTTGTTTTTGAGATAGTGTCTCAGAGGGACCTGTGGCTATTAGGCTAGCCTGAATGGCCAGCAAACCTCAAAGATCCTCCTGTTGCTGCCTCCCGATCATATCACTATGGCCAGACTTTTCGTGTTGTTTTGTTTTTCCCTGGGGACAGAGGATCAAGTTCATGCAGAGAGCACTTCACTGATTATCCCAGCTCCCAGAGCATGAATCCTTAAAGGTTCTGATTTGTTTTAGTCTCTGCATTTATACCACGCAGACCTACACAGACCATCACAGAATATTGTCTGGGGGGGGGTCTGTCTCAGTATTGAGCTGCACAGTATGGATAGTGGGGCTGACTATTCCCGATCCCTCGGCTGATAGGGGGTGATGTAATTATATCCATACCCCAGTCAGAACCACCGAAGGAGTTTTGCTAGTTTCTCATTATTGCGGCAGCCAATTATCCCAGATTTGGAGGCACTTAGAGTTCACTCCGAACACTCTGCAGTTCAGAGTGACAGATGGGGTTTTTTGTTTTTTTGTTTTTCCCCCTGAGACAGGGTTTCTCTGTGTAGCCCTGACTGTCCTGGAACTCGCTCTGTAGACCAGGCTGGCCTCAAACTCAGAAACCCGCCTGCCTCTGCCTCCCAAGTGCTGGGATTAAAGGCGTGCGCCACCACTGCCCGGCACCAGATGGGTTTGACTGAGATCAAATCCAGGTGTCAGGAGACGGCTGAGGAAGTAGCTCAATGTGGAAAGTACATGCTGTGCAAGCGTGAGAATCTGAGCTCAGATTCCAGTAAACAGCTGTGTGGTGCCTGCCCATAACACCAGCTCTGAGAAGGACAGAGAAGGCAGACCCCTGGGCTCTCTGGAAAGCCACTCTAGGCTCTGGCTGAGCTCCCGGTTCAATGAGAGACCTTACGTCAAAACATAAGGTGGAGAGCCGGAAAATAAGATTCCTGATGTTGAGTTCTGCATACCCCTCCAGGCCTGTGCAGTGTCACATACACAGGCACACCCACAGATTACACACTGTGATGGCTATTCCTGGTTGTCAACCTCACTACATCTGGAATGAACGACAATCTAGAAATGGAGGGCACACCTGTGATCCAGAACTTGAGACTGGAAGACACAGGCTTTTGATCCTGTAAGTGTTGGATGACGCATGCTTTTGATCTGGATCTTGAGGCATATCGGCCATGAAAATCTTGGGCTCAGGCAAGGAGGTACATGGCTTTAATCCCAGGAGACAGAGACAAGATCTCTGAATTCAAGGTTAGCCTGGGAGAGACCAAGTTTCAAGATAAGAAAAATTTAGGTCCAGGCATGATGGTACACACCTTTAATTTGGGCCACACCTTCTGCTGGAGGCCTACATAAAGACAATGGAAGAATTGATCATTCTCCTTTGCCTGTTTGTACCTACTAGCCAGCAAGCACATCTGTTGGAGCCTACTTCTTCAGGATTACAGTTTATACAGAAGACCAGCTGAAACACCCAGACTGCAGACTGTAAGTCATTCCAACAAATTCCCTTAATATATAGAGACATTCCATAAGTTCTGTGACTCTAGAGAACGCTGACTAATACAGAAGTTGGTACTTGGAGTGGTTCTAAGGGAGCAGAAGTATAAGGATGAATCTTTTAAGAATCTGAAGTAGGCTTTATAATTTGGCAGCACCTTCTCTCTTTTTTTCCCATCTATTTATTTATTTATTTATTTATTTATTTATTTATTTATTTATTCATTTTACATCCCAATTGCTGCCCCCTTCCTGGTCACCCCCTTCTCCTCTGAGAGGGTGTTCTCCTCCAGAGTATCCCCCCAACCCTGGCTAATCAAGTCTGTACAGGGTTAGGCACATCCTCTCCCGCTAAGGTCAGACAAGGCAGCCAGTAGGGGAATGGAATGGATTGCACAGACAGGCAACAACATCTTTAGGGACAGCCCCCATTCCAGTTGTTTGGGACCCACATGGAGACTGAGATGCACATCTGCTTCACATGCGCAGGGGGCCTTGGTCCAGCCTCTGTATGTTCTTTGTTTGGTGGTTGAGTCTTTGAGAGGCCCCAAGGATCCAGGTTAGTTGACTCTGTTGGTCTTCCTGTGGAGTTCCTATCTGCTTTGAGGTCCTCAGTTCTTTCCCCAACTCTTCCATAAGAGTCCCCAAGCTCCTTCCAGTTTTTGGCTGTGGGTCCCTGTATCTGTTTCAGCCAGCTGCTGGGTGGAGCCTCTCAGAGGACAGTCATGCTAGGCTCGTGTTTGTAAGCATAAGAGAGTATCATAAATAGTGTCAGGAGTTGGTGCTTGCCCTTGGGATAGGTCTCAAGTTGGTCATTCCCTCGATCTCTGCTTCATCTTTGTCCCTGCATTTCTTGTAGACAGGACAAATTTTGTGTTGAAAGTTTTTGTTTTTTTTTTTTTTTTTTTTGGTTTTTACGAGACAGGGTTTCTCTGTATAGCCCTGGCTGTCCTGGAGCTCACTTTGTAGACCAGGCTGGCCTCGAACTCAGAAATCCGCCTGCCTCTGCCTCCCGAGTGCTGGGATTAAAGGCGTGCGCCACCACGCCCGGCATGTTGAAAGTTTTGTAAGTGGGTTGGTGTCCTTATCCTTCCACTGGGGGGGGGGTCCTGCCTTTTCTAGCACCTTCTAATTCACCAGCACCTTTAGCTCCTGAACCCTCTCCAGTCACCTCTCCGCTAGGAGCTCAGAGAATATTGAAAGCCCATGGTGGAAACTATATTTCAAACTTAAAGAAGCAAATGACTTTGATTATATTTATCTACCAGTTCTGAAGGCAACGGCTTAAGTGAAACTTTCTGCAGTTTGGGGGAAATCAGGAAAATTATTTTGCTGATTGGTCGCTCTTAGCATTTCTGTGTAAACTGATAAAGGAATGAGAAAGTGTGCTACATTATTTTTTTTTTTTTTTTTTTTTTTTTTTAGTTTTTTCGAGACAGGGTTTCTCTGTATAGCCCTGGCTGTCCTGGAACTCACGCTGTAGACCAGGCTGGCCTTGAACTCAGAAATCCGCCTGCCTCTGCCTCCCGAGTGCTGGGATTAAAGGCGCGCGCCACCACGCCCGGCTTAGTGTGCTACATTATTAAGGAGCTTGATGAGTGTAGGCCACTCCTTTCTTTTCTTCTCTTTTTCTCTCTTCTCTTCTCTTCTCTTCTCTTCTCTTCTCTTCTCTTCTCTTCTCTTCTCTTCTCTTCTCTTCTCTTCTCTTCTCTTCTCTTCTCTTCTCTTCTCTCCTTTTCCTTTTCCTTTTCCTTTTCCTTTTCCTTTTCCTTTTCCTTTTCCTTTTCCTTTTCCTTTTCCTTTTCCTTTTCCTTTTTCTTTTTCTTTTTCTTTTTCTTTTTCTTTGTTTTTCAAGACAGTGTTTTTCTGTATAGCCCCAGCTGGCTGTCCTGGAACTCACTCTGTAGACAAGACTGGCCTCGAACTCAGAAATCTGCCTGCCTTTGCCTCCCAAGTCCTGGGATTAGAGGCATGTGCCACCACTGCCTGACCAAGGCAACTCTTATAAGGGACAGTAATTAATTGGGACTGGATTACAGGTTCAAGGGTTCAAGTGAGAATCAAAGCAGCATCCTAGCAGGCAGGCAGGCATGATGCTGGAAGAGCTGAGAGTTCTACATCTTTTATTTTCTTTTTTCTTTTTTCTTTTGGTGGGAGTGGGGCATTCACTGTAGCTGTCATCAGACACACCAGAAGAAGGCATCAGATCTCATTACAGATGGTTGTGAGCCACCACGTGGTGGCTAGGAATCAAACTCAGGACCTCTGGAAGAGCAGTCAGTGCTCCTAGTCTCTAAACCATCTCTTCAGCCCTCTACACCTTGATCTGAAGGCAACCAGGACAGGACTGTCTCTCAAGCAGCTGGGAGGAGGGTCTCAAAGCCGATTCCCCACCCCACAGTAACACTTCCTCCAAAAGGGCCACACCTCCTAATAGTGCCACTTCCTGAGCCAAGCATATTCAAACCACCACATTGAGTTTGATAATTCATTCAAGCAGAAGTCTGGGGAACTTATGTGGGAATGGATTTTAAGGGTGTGGGATAATAATAATAATAAATCAGCCTGATTTTATTGATATAAATCATCTGAATGGAGATTCTCGCACAGTTAAAAAAAAAAAAGGTGTCCAATATTTGTTTGAACGGTTAGCTGAAGCATTTATCAAAAGATGGTCTACTGAAAAGGAGTTAGAGATGCCTCATATCCCTCGGCTCATCCTTATGCTGATGAGGGAATTTTAAGGCTCAGGGAAATTGCAATACTAGAGTGGATTTGCTGTGTAAAACCTAATCCTCCACAACGGGAAGGCCCAGAAGACATGTTCTTCATTAACCCTATAAAAATGGAGGCACCAGCACATTTGAAGAGTCTTGTTTTCACCCTTTTCCTTGTGCCACCCCTTAGGGTTGAAGATGCTGCTGGTCAATTGGATGAACTAAATGCAATGGATATAATTGCCCTGAGGTAGCAGGGGCCAGGCATCAACACTGAATCTCCAGAGGCAAGGAGATCATAATTATTATAATGGCCAGTGTAGATAAAACAACATTTATAATCACCTAACTCATAATGGTCAGCACAGGCGAGGTCAGTTTTATAATAGCATGACTCATATGGATCTTTGGTATTGGCTAAGTACTCATGGTGTTTCCAGGCATGAAATAGATACGAAGCCTACTGCACTTCTGTTTAATCTGTATAAGCAGAAAATTTCTCAAATGAAAGAAAGGCTACATTGGATCATAGCAAAATGTAAACTCAGCCAGTGAATCAATTCCCAGACTTGAGCCAGTTTGCAGACCCAGAACCCCTTGAATGAAGGGGTGACTGGATTCCCATGAGGAAGGATCTTTATAAGACTCCTAAAAGTTTTGCTGCTTACCTTTCTCCTGTTCTTCCCCAGAGGGACCTATAGTCTTTTACAAGGGTAACTCTATACCGGGGAAAATCAGACTTTCTGGGCTCTATTGGATACTAGCTCTGAATTGATACTGATTCTGGGAGATCCCAAGAAACATTGTGGCCCTCCAGTTAAAGTAGGGCCTTATGGAAGCCAGGTGATTCATGGAGTTTTGACTGATGTCCAAAGACTCACTGTAGGTCCAGTAGATTCCCTAAACTCATCTTGTGGTTATTTCTCCAGTTCTAGAATATATAGTTGGGATACATATAATTAGAAGTTGGCAGAATTTTCACATTGGTTCCCTGACCTGTGGAGTGAGGGCTATTATGGTTGGAAAGGCTAAATGGAAGCCTTTAGAGTTGCCTCTGCCAAAGAAAATAGTGAATCAAAATCAGTATCGCATTCCTAGAGGAATTGCAGAAGCAAATGCCACCATCAAAGACTTAAAAGACGCAGGGCTGATGGTTCCCACCACATCTCCCTTTTACTCTCCTATCTGTCCAGTGCAGAAGACAGACGGATCATGAAGAACGATAGCTAAATTAAAATTAAATTAAATTTAAATTAAATCACGTAGTAACTCCTATTGCAGCTGCTGTACCAGATGCAGTTTCCTTACTTGAACAAATTAACACATCTTCTGGTACCTGGTATGTAGCTATTGATCTAGCAAATGCCTTCTTAGTACCTATTCATAAAGACCACCAGAAGCAATTTGCTTACAGTTGACAAGGCCAGCAGTATACTTTTACAGTTTTGCCTTAAGGATATATTAACTCTCCTGCCCTGTGTCATGACTTAGTATGACTTAGTTAAAAGGGATTTTTTTTTTCAAGACAGAGTTTCTCCGTGTAGCCCTGGCTGTCCTGGAACTCACTCTGTAGACCAGGCTAGCCTCAAACTCAGACATCTGCCTGCCTCTGCCTCCCAAGTGCTGGGATTAAAGGTGTGCGTCACCACTGCCCAGCATAGAAGGGATCTTGATCATCTGTCTTTCCTACAAAATTCACACTGGTGTACTGTATAGACAACATTATGCTGATTGGACAAAATGGGCAAGAGGTAGCAACTACTTTGGACTCATTTGTAAATGATACATATGCACATTAGAGGATGGAATATTGGTTATTGCTTTCATTTGGACATGAGATATGACGATTTGTGTCAAGTGACAAGGGGTGGATTATGATGCTACTCCTGGTTGTCAACTTGACTACATCTGGAATGAACGACAATCTGAAAATGGAGGGCACACATGTGATCCAGACCTTGAGGCTGGAAGGCACAGGCTTTTGGTCCTGTAAGTGTTGCATGATGCATGCTTTTGATTCAGATCTTGAGGCATAGTGGCCATGAAAATCTCAGGCCCAGGAAAGGTGGTACAAGCCTATAATTCCAGGAGACAGAGACAAGCAGATCTCTGAGTCTAAGGCCAGCCTGGGACAGAGCAAGTTCCAAGACAAGAAAAGCTTAGGTCCAGGAGTGGAGGTATATACCTTTAATCTAGGCCATACCTTCTGATGGAGGCTTGCATAAGGACAATAGAAGGAAGGGCTTGTTCTTCATTTGCTTGCACTTATTTTGCCAGCACGCCCACTGGAAGCCTACCTCTTCAGGATTGCGGTTTATACAGAGGGCCAGCTGAAACACCTAGCCTCGTGGAACTAGACTCTTGGACTTCCCATTCACAGCTGTCCATTGTTGGGTGAGTCAGATTGCAGACTGTAAGTCATCCCAACAAATTCCATTACTATACAGAGACATTCCATAAGTTCTGTGACTCTAGAGGACCCCAACACTCACACCCTCTACCATACACATAGGCACATACTCATGACTTGAATACCCTCTACCCCACACTCAGGCATCAGCAGAGCTGAGTTCTTTCTGGAGGCCCTGGGTCAGATTCTGCTCATTTGCTTTGTCAGCTTCTATAAGCCACTTGTATTCCTTGGTTCAGGGCCCATCATCCCATGCTCAAGGCCAGCAGTGCTGAGCTGACCCATCTTACGCTATCACTTCTCTGGCCCTTCCAATTCTTTGCCATTTGTGGTTGCATTAGAAGCTCCCAGCTGCGGGCTGGTGAGATGGCTCAGTGGGTAAGAGCACCCGACTGCTCTTCCGAAGGCTTCCGAAGGTCCAGAGTTCAAATCCCAGCAACCACATGGTGGCTCACAACCATCCGTAACGAGATCTGGCGCCCTCTCCTGGAGTGTCTGAAGACAGCTACAGTGTACTTACATATAATAAATAAATAAATCTTTAAAAAAAAAAAAAAAGAAGAAGCTCCCAGCTGCACCAGGGATCACCTGGCTAGCATACAATCATACAACCATACACTCACAGGTTCTGGATATTAGATATTAATATCTTTTGGGCCATTATTCAGCCTACCATAGGACTCTCTTAAATTGCCCATAGAAATGCAGTCTTCAGAGAAGTGGTTTCTAATGATAGCTCAAAGCATGGATTCTGGAGCAAGTTGTTCAGGTTCAAGCCCAACCCTTCCACTTGAATTGTGTTACCTGGAAAAGCTACTTAGCCTTTCTTTCTTTCTTTCTTTCTTTCTTTCTTTCTTTCTTTCTTTCTTTCTTTCTTTCTTTCTTTCTTTCTTTCTTTTTTAAAGATTTATTTATTGATTATATGTAAGTACACTGTAGCTGTCTTCAGACACTCCAGAAGAGGGAGTCAGATCTCGTTACGGATGGTTGTGAGCCACCATGTGGTTGCTGGGATTTGAACTCCGGACCTTCGGAAGAGCAGTTGGGTGCTCTTACCCACTGAGCCATCTCACCAGCCCTCTTTCTTTCTTTTTAAGATTTATTTATTTATTATATGTAAGTACACTGTAGCTGTCCCAAGCCACACCAGAAGAGGGTGTCAGATCTCATCACAGATGGCCATGAACCACCATGTGGTTGCTGGGATCTGAACCCAGGACCTCTGGACGAGCAGTCAGCGTTCTCAACCACTGAGCCATCTCTCCAACCCCCCTACTTAGCATTTCTGTCTTAACTCCTTCTACAAAACAAGAATGATAACAACAGAGTCCACTTTGCTGTGTAGAAAAACACTTTATTTTTTTCCCTACACTTATGTTTATTAAAAACTGACAAACAAACAAAACCTGTACAAAGGATATCCCCAAATTCCTTATCAATTTGAAACAGTAATCTTGAGAGACATTATCGCCTAGGACCCCCTCTTCCTCTGCCACGACCACGTCCTCTTCCTCTACCCCGGCCTCGGCCTCTTCCTGCAACAGCTTCTCTTTTCTTAGATTTCACCTTAGGTTCAACATCCACAAGTAGTGTATCTAGAGGTAAGCTGTCTGGTAGAATAAAATACCGAATGTTATTGCCCCGAATACTCAATGTTTCCAACTGTACAGGTTCTCTGTTCTTCAGGGTCATTTTCACAGCTTTAAGGTGTGTGTTCATGCTGACATCTACACCTGTGATTATTCCATGGACTTGTGTCCCATTCTTCAATTCAATGGTTACAGTTTCATGACTCAATTTCATCAAAAATCTCACGAGCTTCATCCTAGCGATGCAGTTCTCCCTTCTGGCCCGACTGTTCACGGAATTCAGCAGAAAAACACTTTAGAGGGACACCGGGAAGGCAGCAGTGCTGTGTGCATATTGAATATAAGCAATTTATGGAAGGCTGCAGCATTAGAACAAGACTGACTTCTCTTATTTTCCTCTGGCCACGTGCCCACTAAGCAGAAGGGTATACTGAGTAGTTTTTAATTCTTTTTCAGTTATTACTCCTTTTCATCCGTTCAACACAAAGTCATGACATAGGGGAAGAGGGTCTTTGCCTTGAGGAATTGCCTTCCTCAGATTGACCTGGGGGCGAGTCTGTGGGACATTTTCCTGATTTACTGATTGACGTGGAAGGGTCGAGCTCACCCTGGGCAGTGCCAGCCTACACAGAGGCTCCTGGGTGGTATAAGAGAGCAGGCTGAGTAAGCCATGGGGAACAAGCTAGTGAGCAGCATTCCTCTGGCCTTCACATCAGTTCCTGTTTCCAGGTCCCTGCATGGGTTCCTGTCCTGACTCCCCACAAGGATATGCTGTGATAGGGCAGTGTAAGCCAAATAAACCCTTTCCTGACCAAGTTGCATTTGGTTCTGGTGGTTATTACAGCAATAGGAAGGAAACTGAGATACCTGGGAAGAGGGAATCTCACTTGAGGGACCACTTCCATCAAGTTAACCTGCGGTCATATCTGTGAGGCCTGTTCTTAACTGCTAACTAGTGTGGTTCGATCCAGTCTACTGTGGGCTGTGCCATCCCTGGGAAGTAGGCTGGGCTCTATGAGAAAGGCAACTCAACGTAGCCAGAGAACAAGCGAGTAAGCAATGTTCCTTCATGGCCTCTGCTTCGGTTTTTGCACTGAGTTCCTGACTTGGCTTAGAGATGGACTGTAACATATATGATGAGATAAACCTTTTCCACTCCAAGTTGCTTTTGGTCAGGGTGTTTGTCATAGCAACAACATGTGTCTGTCACAGAAACTAGACCAGGACTAAAAATATGCTGGAACTTTCTTTTCAATTTTCTCTTCCTGACAGGGTCTTGCTATGTAGCCCAGGCTGGCCTCACATTCAGCAATCCTCCAAATTGCTGGGATTACTAACGTGCTTGCTGTTGTCTGCACTCTTTGAGTTTTTTCTTCTTTACCTTTGCTGAGTGAATAGTTGAATCGTTAAACCAAAACCAACCAACCAAATCAACTGCAGTGCTGTGAGCTTCTGTGTATTTTCTGAGTAGGTGAAAGAGTGGATGGTCAGAGGGATGGATCTGACTTCCTAAAGCTCTGTCTCCACCAGATCTCCATCTAGGTATCTCTCTGTTTCTCTGTCTCTGTCTGTCTGTGTCTGTGTCTGTGTCTGTCTGTGTCTGTCTGTGTCTGTGTCTGTGTCTGTGTCTGTGTCTGTGTCTGTGTCTGTGTCTCTGTCTCTGTCTCTGTCTCTGTCTCTGTCTGTCTGTGTCTGTCTGTTTGTGTCTGTCTCTGTCTCTGCCTGTCTGTCTGCCTGCCTGCCTGCCTGCCTGCCTGCCTGCCTGCCTGTCTGTCTGTCTGTCTGTCTGTCTGTCTGTCTGTCGGTCTCTCACTTGCTCCATGGCGGGGAGGGGGGGGGCAGCTACAAGTCAAGATTAAGGGAAGAAAGGAATCTAACATTGCTTTGCTCTCCCCAGGAGTGAGCGGCTCATTCAGCACCATGGAGAGTACCACCACCAGCCCTCAGCCTCCACAGTCTGACTCCCTGGAGGCCTTTCCCCAAAAGAGCATGGAGCCTGCAGACATCGCTGTCCTAGTTCTGTACTTCCTCTTTGTTCTGGCTGTTGGATTATGGGTAAGCCGGAAGATGAGGTGAGAGATGGGACAAGGAGAAAATATCTGGTTAAAACCCCTGCGTAAATCCTATCCTTTGGGAAAACAAGATACCAAGAAGGGAAGAAATGAACTATAGCAATTAAGACTTAAAATATGTGCAGGTAGGTGATCGTTATGAGTTTGAAGCCAGACTGGCCTATATAGCAAGTTCCAGGACAGCCAGGGACACACAGTGAGACCTTGTCTCTAAAAGTTCCCCCAAAATATGTGGGATGCCTGAGGTACAAGTCAGTGTAGAGCACATTGCTAGAATAGGGGGACCCTGAATTTTTTAAATGCACTGTGTTAGGCATAAGTTATGTAATTCTATGTAATTTGTAAGGAAGATATTTTTTAGAAAAGCAGTATTTTGTTACTTTGTGTGTGCGTGTGTGTGTGTGTGTGTGTGTAGATATATGATCATGTGTGCATGCCCACAGAAGTCAGAAGAAGAGACCGGAAGAGGATGTGAGTTGAAGTTACAGATGGTTGTGGGTCATCTATGCAGGTGCTGGGAACCCAAATCTGGTCCTCTGCAAAAACTGTAAACACTCTTAGCCACTTAGCATTCTCTCCAGCCAGCCCCTCAAGGAAGATTTAAACCCAATTTACAGATAAAGGAAACCTAGGCCCTAAAAATTTAGATTCTTTAATCTAATACTAAATTATGAGCCAGACTCCTTATTTTTTTAACTTTGAAAACTATGCTCTCATATATATGATTTATCTTATATATCACATATCATATATATGCTTTTTCACAGTAATATAGTTAGAGTCACATGGTTCAAAACTAATAGTAGCTTAATAAATATCATATAAAGTCCACTATGAGGATTTCCTTCAGAGGTGACCACAATTATTAACTCATGAGCTTTGGACATACTGTTTATTAATATAGTTTTCCAGGTTTAAAGGCAAATCAAAACAAATTATATGTCTTGCTGCATAGCCCAGTCTGGCTTCAAACTTGTAGGCCTCCTGCCTTAGCCTCTGGAATGCTGGAATTACTGGAATTACAGGTGTGCAATGTTGTGCCCAGACAGCAAACATTTGTGTGTGTGTGTGTGTGCATGAGAGAGACAGAGAAAGAGACACAGAGAGAGACAGAGAGAGAGAGAGGAGACAGAGAGACAGAGGAGACAGAGACAGAGAAATGGAGCAAATGTTAGTATGTGTATGTGTATGTGTATGAGAGAGAGAGAGAGAGAGAGAGAGAGAGAGAGAGAGAGAGAGAGAGAGAGAGAACATTGTATATGTGGGAGAGACAGAGCAAATATTGGTGTGTGTGTGTTGTAGTGTGTGTATGAGTGAGAGAGAGAACAAGAGACAGAGAAAACACTAACATGTGTGTATACATGTGTGTGTAGTGTGTGTATGTGTGTAGTGTATATACATGTGTGTGCATATGTGTAGTGTGTCTTATGTGTTTGTGTTGTGTAGTGTGTGTACATGTGTGTAGATGTGTGTGTAGTGTATTGTGTTTGTGTGTGTAGTATGTGTATAGTGTGTGTACATGTGTGTATGTATACATGTGTGTGTGCACATGTGTGTGCACTGTCCTCTTTGTTCTAACCTTGCCATTTCCAACCAGTCCTGTCTCCTAGATATCAGTACATGGAAACATTTTCATTGTCTTAATAGTTTCAGGGGGTTCCTGCAGATGCTTCCAGTGTGACTTAGGCAGTGACCTGTGCTGAGGGTCACCTGGGCTTTTGTTCTCCCATTTCATTTTTTTAATTTATTTTTTATTATTTTTAAAAGATTAATTTATTATTATATCTTAAGTACACTGTAGCTGTCTTCAGATGCACCAGAAGAGGGCGTCAGATCTCATTATGGATGGTTGTGAGCCACCATGTGGTTGCTGGGATTTGAACTCAAGACCTTCGGAAGAGTTGTCAGTGCTCTTAACCACTGAGCCATCTCTCCAGCCCTTAATCTCCCATTTCTTACCACAGCGCTATAATGGGTCAACTGTGCACATCCATTGTTCTGAAGTCAGGCTAATGCAGGCTACTTTTCCTACAGTAGATTTGTCAGGTTACAAGGCAACACACATTTGTAATATGGCAGCTGACATCAGAATGCCCTCTTTTAGCTAGTTTTAGTCTGCACTCTCAACAGTGATATATGCCAGCCTATGTACCACCCTCAGTAGCAATGTATTGCTTTCATTTTTCCAACCTGACATGGGAAAAGGATATCTCAGGGTATTGTTGGCATTCACTTACAAAGGATGAGTCTGGATATCCTTCCATAGGGTATGTTTAAGATCTACTTACAGGCTGAGCATAGCATTGTCCTCATCCAGCCCTCTTCTTTGCAGTCCACAGTGAGGACCAAACGAGACACAGTGAAAGGCTACTTCCTGGCTGGAGGGGACATGGTGTGGTGGCCAGTAAGTGGTCTCTAGTTTAATTTATCTCTTCTTAGGCTGGGATGGAGTTCTGTGGTAGATGCTTGTCTAGGGTGCACAAGGCTCTGGTTCCCATGAAAGCACTGCAAAGCTGTATGTTTTAAGTCATTTCTCAAAGACTCTTCAAGCTCTGACATTGTTTTACTCCATGTTGTCTTCAAGCGGAGTGAAAACTAGAGAAAAACTTGCTCCAATTCAAACTTATTTACACAAAAAGAACCTGTCATCCCACCTGCAGGATACTTACAGAGGTTCAATTTACCAATATTGCTATGGCCAGATAACCTAGTTTCTCAAACTTTCTCCCTGTCATCTGTCTAGCAATCAATGTACATACGCCATCTGTCACATATCCATCCATCCATCCATCCATCCATCCATCCATCCATCCATCCATCCATCCATCATCTGACATTTATCTGCTTTAGCCTCTCTCTTTCTTGAAGGTCTCTAACACTTTCAGCTTCACAAGAACCCCACTCCAGACTGCTCACCCCCCTCTAGGTCCAGGTCAGCATGTGAAGGACATCTGCCTCCCTCCCTGGTAGTATCCCTGGCAACTGTTTTATCCCTGATTGCACTTCAAGCTCATGACTGTATCAGTTGCCATGGCTACAGTAGATTGCTGCTCTGTCTGGGCTCAAGCCTGGATGTCCCATTCAACACCTGACCTGAGGAGTGCACGCTGAGCTGTATGTCGGCATGAAAATGGAAGCCATCCATGGAACCAAGAGCGCAGATAATAAATACAACAGTCCAGTTAGCTATTCCTCTTTAAGTGGATCTACAGACACTGTCAAACACATGAACACACTCACACAGGTATACACACATGAATACACGCATGCATACACACACATACACACACAGGCACACATGCATGCATACACACATATGCACGCGCATGCACACACACATGCATACACATGCACATACACATACAGGCACACATGCATGCATACACACATATGCACGTGCATGCACGCACACACACATGCATACACATGCACACACACACACACACACACACACACACACACACACACACACACATTGCTGAGCTGGAAGCAGAGCTGATTTTGATCCTGTAAACAACCATGGATGAGGCAGACACTTTCTCAAGTTGTGCACTGCACACATAAGGCACAGAGGATAGAATGGTCTCACAATCTATTTCCCCACCTGTCTTAGTCCTTTTCAAGACCGGTCAGAACTGGGAGTCGGGACGTTTTTCCAGGCCCAGCTCCAGGATCTCTCCCATTCATCTCCCCACAGGTGGGTGCATCCTTGTTCGCCAGCAATGTTGGAAGTGGACACTTCATTGGCCTCGCTGGGTCTGGTGCTGCTGTGGGCATTTCTGTTGCTGCCTATGAGCTTAATGTGAGTTTTCCCGTGACGCAGACATCTCCCCTCTGTTCTGCAGTAGAAAGCAGGGGATGCGTGAGAATACTCACTTGGTACTTTAAAGTGAATGGTTTCTTTTAGTTAAGCAAACAGGAGGCTTCAAAGGTGCTCCTGGCCAACAAAAGTTATTTGTGTCTCTCTGCATCTGCTTGGTGGGAACCTATAGGGCCATAACCCCCAAATTCAAGAGGATGAGGACTCAGGATCCTTCCTTGACTATGTAGGAAGCGACAGGCAGCAGGTGTCAAAAGGCATAGCCATATATGTTAGGCATCAGTTAGCCATCACTGGAATGAAATGCTCAGTACTGTCTGTCCTCCATGTCCCGGGAGACACAGAGATAGATGGATTCTTCATGCTCCTCTCCATTGGAGGCATCTCACAGAGTAGCTTTTCCGAGGGGTACTTGTGTTGTTCATAATAACAAATATTTGTAAGTGCTTACCCTGTGACAGCCACAGACAGATATGTCACATACACACTCACATGGTAAGAGTCCCCTACAGGCTAGATCCAGGAGGTCTCAGCAGTCACACTCGCACGCTGTTTGACCATGGTCAAATTGCTTGACTTTTCTGAACCTCCTGTGTACATGAGGGGCTGGTGTGGAGGATGAATGAACTCCTGATTGTGAAGGCTGCAGAGCAGTGCCTGGCATGGAATTAATGCTCATTCAGTTCCACTGATTCTCCTGAAGCAGTCTAGTGAGGTTCTCTTATGGCTAATTCGTAAGGGGGAAGGGGGCTCTTCCTGTGGTAACTCTCCCAGAAGCCTCAGCTCCCTGTTAGTACAGCTTCCCACTGCAGGGGAAGAGAAGTGGGGTGCAGAATGGACCAGAGAGGACAATGGTATTAGGAGACAGAACTACACGTCCCAAGTCTTTTATTCTTTTTCCTCTCTCTTTTTTTTCTTGTTTGTTTGCTTGTTTGGGATTTTTGTTTTGTTTTGTTGAGGGTCTCACTATGCTGCTCAGACTGGTCTCAAACTCCTTAGCTAAAATGAACTTCCTGTCTCGCCTCTAAGAAGCTGAGAATTCAAGAACTCCTCCCTATGCTGTTAGTCTCTTGACATTTAAAAAATGGAAGCATAAAGGTCAGGGAAAGCAACCCGCTCAGCAAGGAAGGGACTAATCAGGGGTGCAGTGCAGGCTAGACTGGCTCAAGGTGCAGGAAATGGCTCCATCCCATGTGTGGGGCAGCTCTGACTGTGGGGTTTTTTTTTTTTGTTTGTTTTGTTTTTGTTTTTGTTTTTGGACAGGGCTTGTTTTCTGTGCTGATGCTGGCCTGGATCTTCCTTCCTATCTACATTGCTGGCCAGGTGAGTGTGAAGTGGGGTGGGCAATATGGCATGGGAACAGCTGTGGGAAGGCCAGCGCACCTCCCACTATGGATATCCACCAGACAGCCACCAAGTCTGCCACTGGGACCAGATGCTGCAGAAGTGAGAAAAAAAGGACCCTCCTCCCATGCAGACCCAATATCCACTGTACACATGCAGTACTCAGAGACTGATCAAAAAGATCTTTTCAATGCCAGAACCCAAAGGTAAACTTACTGTAGCTAAAGCACACACACACATATACATCTGTGTACATGTGCGTGACACAGTGGCTGAGCTATTTCTGTCTGAGATGGCATGGCAACAAAGAATTGGACAGATGAGATATCTACTTAGGTCTTTGTCAGAGTCTGCTAGAGATGGAATTTAGAGCTGCTACCACAGAACCACAGCCTTGGCTTAGACTTGGTAGAAAGCAGTGTGCAAAGGTTTTTTGATGCCACTGTCAGCTGCTTGTCCCTCATGTTCCTCAGACCTTTGTCTGTATCAGGTCGAAAGGCATCATAGCCACCCGCTGAGCAATGACTGAACTTAACTTTGTAATATGAACATTTAAAAATAGACAAAGTAGGGGGAGTTAGGGGATTAGAAACTATGAAAAGTTAAAAAGTGACCGAGTGGGATTCATGGCTCCCCTGTGGAGATTACCAGGAGTCTAAAGGAGGCTTGGATGAGCAGGGGGCCTGGGCCTGCTCATGAAGTCATGCAAAATAGGGAAAATGGAAAATATCTCAGATACACCAAGAGTGATGTGTGTGTGTGTGTGCATGTGTGCGTGTGCACTCGAGCTTGCACGTGTGCACATGTTCATGTGTGCCACAGACACTGTGGAGGTCTGAGGACACTTTCAGGAACTTGTTCTTTCCTTACATGAGTCTGGGAGGGTTGACCTTGGTTGTCTGATTCGGTCTGCAAGCACCTGCTAAGCAGTAGGTTTTAACTGATCAGACAGGGAAGGAGAAAGGGTGGCGAGATGCAGGCTGTTCGTCAGAGTTGCAGGAGGGATAGGCAGGTGTTCTCAGATGACGGGTCCCATTTTCTCTGGCAAGCAGACAGCAATGTTGCATGCTGGGAGGTTGGCTACGGGGAGTGGGGAGTGAGAGAGATCTGAGATAATTCAGGCTGCTATAACTGTTTGTAGTAGATAAACTGTCAATAGCCACGGTGCCTTCCAAGGCAGAGGGGGCATCCTTGCTATGGTACATAAAGCCAGGAAAAGGGACAATGTGAATAGAGCTGTACACTCTTACTGTCCTATAACAAGATAATATTGGGCTGTGGTGCAGGCCAGTGATACTTTGTTAGCCCGTGCGCACAGACCCTGGGTTCCATGCCATTAACCACAAAATTGGAAAAAGAAAATAAAATTCCTGGGATTATTGCAAAAAGACATCCTTTGGGTGGTGCCAAAGGAGAGTGAGCCCACATTGGGTGCCACAGTAGTGAGAACGCAGACCACCACCCAGTTTGCTTTTAATAGGACGTAAAGGTGGGTGTGGCAGCACACAGTAAACAGAGAGTCAAGCCATAAAGCACGAATGTGTTGTGTTGTAAGGTGAACACCCATGTCCGGATGTAAACCTCTTCTGGATACTTCTTCCTCTTTAGTCATGGCCGCTCACTTCCTGGCTCAGTGTTATAGTTTCCCTATGCAGTGGAATTTTATGCAGTTGATCTGACTCCCCAAAGCTGTGTGTGCATGGAATTGGGATGTATGCAGCTGGCTATCTTTAGCTGTGTAGTGAGGTGAGATGAGAATCTGTTGTGGTGTAGGGTTGTGTAGAGTGTCTTCAGATCTTGTACTAACCATTCTGTGATTTGTGGGCTTTTAGTTTGTTCTATTGGACTGTGGAGGACCATGATGCTAATGACACTTTCTTACAGGGTATAAATTCTGGAATTTGCAAAATCAGTTCTGGAAAAAAACTGTTGGGTAACTTAGGAGTTACAGATGTGTTTTCTAGTCAGAGGCTCTCTCTCTCTCTCTCTCTCTCTCTCTCTCTCTCTCTCTCTCTCTGTGTGTGTGTGTGTGTGTGTGTGTGTGTGTGTGTGTGTGTGATATGAGGCCAGGAAGGTATTCTACCACTAAAGATTCACCTAATCACTTAATTACTGGAGTTTCTCCATAAACAGATTTCAGTTTTACCACAATCCCGTTTATCACTTTTCCTTTTTTCTTTTTCTTTTTCTTTTCTTTTTTTCTTTTTTTCTTTTTTCTTTTCTTTTTTTTTTTTTTTTTTTTGAGACAGGGTTTTTCTGTAGCCCTGGCTGTCCTGGAACTCACTTTGTAGATCAGGCTGGCCTCCAACTCAGAAATCCGCCTGCCTCTGCCTCCCAAGTGCTGGGTTTAAAGGCGTGCGCCACCATGCCTGGCTCACTTTTCCTTTCAATGTCTCATTTTAAAATGTCTTTTCCTAGTTAGATGTGAAGTGAAGTGGTTCATGCCTGTTATATTACCATTCAGGAGGCTGAGGCAGGAGGATTGCCATGAGTTTGAGGCAATCCTAGGCTACCTGAGTTCCAGGCTGACCTATAGAGTAAGACCTCTCCAATTATAACAACAAAAGTCCTTACCTACTCCAAGGTCATAAAGATATTTTTTCTGTATACTGTCTTCTAGAACTTCTCCATTTGCTGCTATCCACTGAGAATTTATTATTATTACTTGTGTGTGCACATATGTGTGTATACATGCACATGTGGGTGAACTGAACATGCCTGCTTATGCGCATGCACTTCCAGGCTGGAGTTCAGCCTGGGGCCTTGTTTCTCAGAAGCCAAACCTTGTTTTTTAAGAGAGGAACTCTCACTGGGCTCTAGGCTGCCTGGCTAGGATCCTCCTGTCTTTGCATCCTCAGCAATTACTTTATTTATTTATTTATATTTATTTTTCCTTATTTTAATTTATGTATGAGTGCTCTACTGCATATGCATCTGCAGTCCATAAGAGGGCATCAGATCGCTCTATAGATAGTGTGAACCGCTACGTGGTTGCTGGGAATTGAACTCAGGACCTCTGGAAGAACAGCCAATGCTCTTACCCACTGAGCTATCTCTCCAGCCCCAGCACTGGATTTCTAAGCGTGCTACCACACCCAGGTTTTCCCATGGGTTCTGGGGATCAAACTATAACCCTTTTTGAGCACAGCAGCATAGACTGGGCACCTCCCCAGCCCTTAGATATCACTGCAGGCTACAGACTGAGCACCTCTTCAGCGCTTAGGTGTTACTGCATATTTACCATGTTCGAGGACAGCACTAAATACTTCCCATCCTTAGAGACTAGCTTTGCTCATGAACATGGAAACTGAGCCATAGCCTTCTGGTGCCTACCAAGCAACCACATGCTCGTCTGTCATTTCCTCTGTGTATCTGTCTAGTGAAGACCATGCATTAAGCCTCAGGTGGGGGTATAATCAGGTACCATTGATTTCACAGTAGTGAGGGTTTCCCATGGACATGGATGCAGGGCAGACTGGATCTCATCTGGAGAGAGTTTCTGAGGTTCCCTCTAAAGCCTCCACCATCAAGAGAGACAGAGAGTATAACCTAATGCAGAGCTACTGTCAGCCAGGGCCCTGGGAGCTGGAGTGGTAATCTCTAAGGGTTACCTTGTTTTAGTTAACTTTTGGGACAGTCTCGGTATGTGGCCTAAGCTGACCTAGAATTTGTGATCTCCATGTCAGGATTATGGGTGTGTGCCATCACATCTGGCTGCTGTATTTACTTCTGCCCATTCAGTCAACACCAACAAGAGGGATGGTACCTATTTGGTCCCCTGGCCCTTTAGCACTGAATCTACATGTGGAGGAGTATTGTGGTCTAGATCCTCTGACTCACTGGGCTGTTTCCTGAATGGCCTGGGCTGTAGAATAAGGGATACCTTGGAGATACGAAGGCTTATTGTGTAGTGTGTTAATGATGCACACTCTCCTTTGTTCCCTCCTTCCTGCTCCTCCTCCTCTGTCTTTTAATAATTAGAAACTTCCTGTAGGTAGAAGCTGCAGTTCTCCTAGATTGACCCCAGGATCAACTGATAGTCAATGCCAGCAGCCAATGGAGCTCAGGAACCAAGGCCAGATGCAGCTGTCTATCATTCACAGATTAGATAGTGGTTGCCTTTTCTGGCACTTTATCTGGATGGACTGGGGCACCCATTGTGCTCTCTGATTAGGTCTCAGCTCCCACAGTGTACAAGGCTTGCTTCAACCTTTCTGTGCAGTATTCCTGACAGTGTCAGAGCTCAGCATAAAATACTTCCAGAAACTTCCTGCTGAACATCCTTGCAGCAAATAAGAGGACTCAGGCAGGACATCCATGAGAGTCAGCATCCCAACCTGCCTTTTGAGACGAGATGGATAACAAAGCTTTATTAATCCTACTAACATATCTATTGCTATATTTATTTTTGGCAATATTTTAACATGAAGAATTCAAATATGTGTCAACATTTAACTCATCTTACTAGAAACACTCCTACTGTCTAGGATATTCCATCAGATTCTACTATGAATTTACCAGTTTAACTTTTGTCAGACTGGTTTCACCAGGTAGTCCAGGCTGGCTTCAAACTCATAATCCTCCTGCCTCAGTCTCTCAGATGCTGGGATCACTACCAAGACTTGTTCTTGAAGCATGTCTGGGCACTCAGCCCACATTAGTCATTTGTCTGCACTGTGACAATAGTCCTAGAGATTAAACAAGGGGAGGGGCTTGTTTTCACATTTCCAGAGAGTTCTGTTAGTTGGCTCCCTTGCTTTAGACCCATGGCAAGGCAGAAACATCGTGGAGGGAAAAGCATGGTGGAAAAAACCACTCACTTCATGGCATCCAGGAAGCAGAGAGTCAGGAAAGGGCTGGTGACAGTCAACGCAGGTCTGCCGTGACTCCAGCCAGGGCAGCAGTCTAGCTCCCTCCATCTTCTGATAATGTCAGCAAGTTATGAATTCATCAATAGATTAATCCATTACTAGGTCAGAGGCCCAGGATCCAAAGACTTCTCTGACTAGAGCCATCAACTGGGGACTAAGCCCTGCCCATGTGAGTTTTTGGAACATGCTGTGAGTCCAAACCACAGCACAGCCTCTCCAAATGTAGACATGCACCCTGTGATTGTCATCATCACCCATCCTTCCTCACCTGACATCTGTGACCTTGTAGAGGAATGTCTGCCAGTCCCAGGTCCCAGAGTGATTGAGAGGGACATCCCATAGCCTTTAAAAACTACAGGCCAAATCATGATTCTCAGAGACATGGACAACCCCAGTCCCTGGGACATCCCATGTGCTCATGACTGCTTTGGCCTCAGCCTCCCATCCCAGAGGTCTGGGAGTGCTCAGAACTCAGGGCCTCTTGGATGAAGATGTTCTCTGCTCACCGTTTCTCAAGTCTGCACATTTTGTTCCCAGAATTCCTTGCTTCTCATTGGAGGATGGGCAGACAGGGATTCCTGTAATAATTTCAGTGTTGGTTGTGGGACCAACTACACTGTTCCATGGAACAAAACTTATCTTTCCATTGTCTTTCAGGGTTTTTAATTTTTCTCTTTATTTTATTTTATTTTATTTTATTTTATTTTATTTTATTTTATTTTGCAACAGGGTCTTACTGAATAACCTTAAACTCTTAATCTTCCAGCTTCAGCCTCCTGAATGCTGGGATTGTAAACATAAACCATCTTGCTTGGTGGATTTTTCCCCCTTAATTTTTTAAGTGAGCTTTGTTTTGTTTTGTTTTGTTTTAATGACATGCAAGCACTGTGTGTGTTTATGTGCTATGCTATGGGGCATGCTCATCTTATCATGGGACAGAGGGCAAAGTCTCATGTGCAGCTTAGATGCCCTTAGTACTTCAGCAATGTTATCTCTTGCTCCTCTCTGTTTTTAAAAAATTATTCTTTTGAGAATTTCCTACATGTATACAACATGATCATATACCACATGTCCCCTCCAATTCCACACCCTGGGTTGCCTCAGTGTGTCCCTTATAACTGCATGCTGTCAATTGTCTCCTTCCCCAACCCTGTCCTCCCCTGCCGTGTCCAGTTAGTACTGCCATCCGCTCATGGATCTCTCTGTCCCATGAGCGGCTCTCTGCAACAGGAAGTTGCTAAAGGAGATCAGACAATGCCTGCTGCTCAATCTATTCATTTTTCTGGGTTTCCTTAAATTTGGGACTGGTTTTCTACTTATAGTAGCCATTTAAACTTCATTTTCAAGGGTTGGAGTGTAGCTCAGAAGTAGAATACTTACTTAATGTGCAAGAGGCCCAGAATTCAATTTCTAGCACTGTTTTTTGTTTTTTTTTGTTTTTTGGTTTTTGTTTTTTTGTTTTTTTTAATATCTCTGGGCATGGTTGTGCTTCTAGCACTTGAGAGGCAGAGGCAGGCTGAGTTGAAGGTCTACAAAGTGGGTTCTAGGACAGTAAGGGACACATAGAGAGAGCCTATCTTGAAATCTCCCCCTCGAAAAACCAAAAGCATTTAGTAAAAAACCAAAAGTTTTTTAGTATAAAGTTAAGTAAAAAGGCAGGTTTGCTTAAATAGAAAAAAACACGTTACAGAAATTCAGCCTACATCTAAACTTGGATGGAAAACATCCCGCCTCATGTCTGGGGTAGTGACATGGCTCAGCTGGGAAAGGTGCTTGCTGCCAAGCCTGGCAACTTGAATTTGATCCTCAAACCCACATGATGGAAGGAGAGATTCAACTTGTGCAAGCTGTCCTCTGACTTCCACATTTGTGCTGTGGCATGCAGTCGTTATGTGTGCACACACGTGTACACACACACACACACACACACACACACACACACACACACACACACATGAACACACACCTGAAACACAATAGTTAGGTACAGAACCCTGTCTAGACCCAAATGCCTCCACAGTCTGCCCCTCCCCAAGTCCTCTTCCTCATTGTTTCCCATGGAGAAGCCAAAAAGATACTCTGTGCTTCTGACTTCAGTGGGCATGGGAGAGATGGGCAGGGCTGGTAGCCAAGCTGAGGAGGCAAATGCCCAAGGCCACCTGGGGGCTACAAGAGGTTTCAACCCCCAGGTAACCACGATGCCAGAATATCTAAGGCGGCGCTTTGGGGGCAACAGGATCTCCATCACCCTGGCTGTGCTCTACCTGTTCATCTACATCTTCACCAAGATTTCGGTAAGGTGGATACACAGCCTAGCCATGCTCCTACGGCACGGTGAGAGGCTAACCGAGTGCATGCAAGGCATTTCTTCCATATCACTTCTCTCTGGGGCAGGTTTGATGTTAGAGGGAATAGAGAGAGGGGAGGAGGCAGAAGAATCATGAATAAAGGACAGGCAGAGGCAAGGAATCCCTCCCTAGGTCTGCCAAAGTTTGTTTGGTGACATCTCAGCATGAACAGAGATCCAAGAACCACCCCCACTTCCTTGCCCTGTGACCTTCCTCCAGAAATAAAAGAGTGGGCAGATCTTAATCAGATGTGCTGGGGAATGCCTGGGCATGCCTCATGCTGACCTTTGGATGGGCTAGTCTCCAGGAAGGTGGCAAACACCACATGCACTGTAGCCTCCAGGCTGGACTGCTCAGCAGGATCAGCTCAAGATGTCACCCCTGGGGGTGGTGATACTTTTGTCCTACATGGATGTCTGTCCTGCAGGGGCAGAAGATATCCCATCTAGTACAAACAGCAGCAACTGACTGTGTCCTGGCTGCAGACTCAAGGCACTCTTTTTAGAATGCTTCCTTATAGTCTGGCACAAGGTGAGTGTCGTCTTAGGCACAGTCCACCAGTTGGAAAGAGGAGTGTCACCATTCCCGATGGCTAGACTAACACAAGCTAAAGCTGGAAGATGCATGAAATTATGATGTGTTAAGAGGCAGAGCCCAAAGTCCTAGAGATACAGAGTGAATAAAGAATACGAGGTTACCAACTGGCCAGCATCGAAGGGCCTCGTGTGCAGCTCTCGCTTGCCTACTATGGATGATGTGAGAGCCACACAGGTGAACGAGATCACCCTGGCTGGAACACACAGGTCACAGTGTGGAGGAGGGCAGGTAGGAAGAGAGCAGAAGTGGAGTGGCCATGAGGTTGTTGCCAGAGTGTAGGGCAGGTCTCTCAAACTTAACTGCCCACGGGGCTTCATTTTGAGCCCCCTCCCTTCATCTTAGGATGAGATGCATGAGGAAATAATGTGTGTAGCTTTTCTGTATTTGTTAGAGTTTGGGAGAGAGCCTGGTCATGGGGAGTTGCTGGGAATGCCCATCATAATCCACTCTCCTCTTCAATCACTCACCCACTCCCTGTCCCATGCATCCACCTACTTCCTCGTCCATCCATCCATCTGTCCATCCATCCATCTGCCCATTCATCCATCCATCCATCCACTCCTTCATCCATCTATCCATGCATCCATCCATGCATGCATCCATGCATGCATCCATGCATGCATGCATGCATCCATCCACCCATCCATCCACTCCTTCATCCATCTATCCATGCATCCATCCATCCATGCATGCATCCAAACACCCATCCATCCACCCATCCACCCATCCATCCATCCATGCATCCATGCATCCATCCACTCCATCCATCTATCCATTCATCCATTCATCCATGCTTCCATCCATCCATCCATCCATCCATCCATCCATCCATCCATCCATCCACTCCTTCATCCATCTATCCATGCATCCATTCATGCATGCATCCACCCATCCATCCATCCATCCATCCACTCCATCCATCCACTCCATCCATCCATGCATCCATTCATCTACCCACTCCTTCATCCATGCATGCATGCATGCATGCATGCATGCATGCATGCATCCATCCATCCACTCCTTCATCCATCCATCCATGCATCCATCCATCTATCCATCCATCCATCCACTCCTTCATCCATCTATCCATGCATGCATCCATCCATTCATCCATCCATCCATCTATCCATCTGTCTGCCCACTCTGTCATCCATCCATCCATCCATCCATCCATCCATCCATCCATCCATCCACTCCTTCATGAGTCCACCTATTCACTTCCTCCTCCATTCACCCATTCAGTCCCTCTTCCACCCATTCTCTGACTCATCTATCAATCTACACACTCCCTCCTCCACACACTCCTCATCCATCCATCTACCCCCCTACTCCCTAGTCCATCTACCTGTCCATAAACTCTTCAACTTCCCATCCTACAGGTGGACATGTATGCAGGGGCCATCTTCATTCAGCAGTCCTTGCATCTGGATCTGTACCTGGCCATAGTAGGGCTGCTGGCAATCACAGCTCTGTACACTGTTGCAGGTATCATGGGGCATGGGTGATACTTAGAGAGTTGGTAGGCAGGGCTGTGGGCTACCCACTTATTCCTGATACAGCTTCTGTGACACACCATGGCTAGGACCATTTACTTACTAAATCTCACACTCACTCCACTGTCCTGAATAATCACATTTATAAAATCATTATGCAAAGGGAAGAAGGCTATTCAATAAGATGAGGGATTATTTAAATGCACCACAGATAAGCCAGATAAGGCAGATGGGATCATGTCTGTCATCCCAACACCCAGGAGGCTGAGGCACGAGGATCCTAAGTTTAAGGCCCTAAGTTTAGACAGCTCTATATTTTCCTTTTAAATTTGTGCTCAAGTAGGAGGCTTTCAAATAGCTGTGTTTTGACTAGTCACCTGTTTATCTACTCTGGCTTCACCCTTGTTTGCCTCCTCTTGGTGCAATTCATTCCACAAATGTATGTGCACATACACATACTCACGTGTGTCGTGTCAATCACCTGTGTGCCATTTGCCATAGAAAACTGGTATAGAAATAGACCTGTGAAACAAAAGTCTCTATTATAAAGCTGGTTGTGTTGGCTCAGGCCTATAATTCCAGAACTTGGGGGTCTGGGGCAAGAGTTTAAGACCAGCCTGGGCCATACAGAGATCTTGTCTCTCCAGAACACCTCCCCCATACCAAGAGAAAACTACTGAAACCAAATTAACAACATAACCCAAAACTTTTACACACACACACACACACACACACACACACAGAACTTCTAGTGGCTATGGAGAAACAAATCATGAACAAAGAACTCAATTGTCAATCTCAGAGTATATTGATAAATGCTATCAAGGGTGACTAAGGAGCTGGGGAAGCTCTTTTAAAGGAGCTTTTAAAAGGGAGGTCTCTTTGAAAAACATAGGATACTCAGTCAAGGGTTCTCAAAGGTGATCTCACAACCAAATTTAAATGACATGAGAAGTGTGGAGAGTTCTGAGCAGAGAGGAGGACTGGAGAGACTCTGTAGAGCCTGTGGGATGAGAGCACACACCCCCCCTCCACAGAATAGCTAGAGCGTCTGTGACAATGACAATGTGTCCTATCCACTGAGCTTCAGGGCTGCTATTTGAAGGCTTACCTCAGAACATGACTGCAGCCGCTCACTCTGAGGAGCCGGCTAGGAGGCAGGGAAGGGACTAGTACTCTGCAGGAAAAAGAAAGAAAACAAAACTTGCTCCAAGTGTCACAGAACACCACCCTACTCAGAGAGGAAGGGGACACAACTCAATGCACACAGAGGCCCCTAATGCAGAGAGACTACTGGAAGCCATGTGCTCAGAGCTGGAGGGGAGTGAGCTAATTGTCGTGTTCATTTCGTCTTTGTCTCGGCCAGTTCATTGAGTTCCTTGAATGAAGGAGACTGTCTCCTCTGTTTGGCTGGAGTTTCTATGAGGGCAGGAACTTGCCTCTTGGTGGGTACCCAGAGCCTGGTGTCACCAGATATTCAGTGACCAATTGAATAGAATGGTATGCCTCAGTATGGAAAAAAGAAGGGCTCAGTGGGTACCAAACTGTGGTATAGAAACAAGATGGACTCCGAGCACTAAACTATGAGCTCTCGTGACTTCTGCCTCACTTGAGAGAACAGCAGAGAGTTTGGGTGGGATTGTAAGCCAGGTCTCCCATCACTCGGGAGAAGGCTCCATTACTGATGCTCAGGAAGGGGATGTTAAGGATGCCACGCCCTTCTACATGTTTCCCTAATTGCCCAGCAGTTTGTCCTCTGGTGTGGTACCTTCTTAAAACCTTTTTTTTTTTTTAGGTTTATTTATTTATTTAAGTACACTGTAGCTGTCTTCAGACACACCCAAAGAGATCTCATTATAGGTGGTTGTGAGCCACCATGTGGTTGCTGGGATTTGAACTCATGACCTTTGGAAAAGCAGTCAGTGCTCTTAACTGCTGAACCATCTCTCCAGTCCACCTGAGGCCTCTTAAAGAGTACTGTTCTCAGGGCAACAAAGTCCCAGGGTTCCTAGAGGGAAGATGTGGAGTCCCATGCAAGCACGTCCACCCTATTCTTTTGATCACTGCAAGTCACTGGGAGCTGAAGATGAAGCAACACTGTGAAATGTTTGCCGCACAGAGGGACCAGAGGGTTACTCTGGGTCCTGTGGGAGTGCCTGACCCTAACCTCTGCTCTTCCCTACAGGAGGTCTGGCTGCTGTTATCTATACAGATGCTCTGCAGACTGTTATCATGCTTATAGGAGCCTTCATCCTCATGGGCTACAGTAAGTGGGGAGCTCTCTTTTCATCACTGTGATAAGCAAACGCAGAGATCAGGAAGCATATTTAGTTCCTACCTGCTCCTTCCTATTCCCGTGTGTGTGTGTGTGTGTGTGTGTGTGTGTGAGTGTGATTGTGTGTGTGCGCGCACGCGTCGCACATGCGACAGAGAGGTGGGAGGGGGAGCGGAGGCAGGAGATCACCTGTATGTTTGTGAGTGCGTGTGCAACATCAGGTTTCTTCTTCAGTTAGTTAACCTGCTCCACCTTAATGTTTTGAGACAGTCTCTCATTGAGCCCAGAGCTCACTGGTTTGCCTATACTGGCTGGGCTGCTCAGCTCTGGAATCACTTGTCTGCCCCTCCCCCAAGAATCTGGATCCACGCACCTCTCACATGGGCACCAGCAAGCCATACCCCCAGCTCTGGGTTTTACTATTTTTCTTTTTAAAAATTTTTTAAATTAAAATATAATTATGTCACCTTCTCCTCTCCCTTTCCTTCCTCCAACCTTTCCTATATGGCTCCCCTTACTCCCTCTCACATTGATGGTCTCTCTTTCTTTGAGTACTGTTATTATGCGTATAGAAGTATATAAGTACAACCTGCCGAGTCTTGTTTTGTTGCTTGTGTGTATACAGTTTCAGAGCTGACCACGTTGTAGTGGATAGAGATTAAACTGACTATTTTTTTTTTTTTTGGTTTTTCGAGCCAGGGTTTCTCTGTTTCCTTGGCTGTCCTGGAACTCACTCTGTAGACCGGGCTGGCCTCGAACTCAGAAATCCACCTGCCTCTGCCTCCCGAGTGCTGGGATTAAAGGCGTGCGCCACCACGCCCGGCAAACTGACTATTTTTTAAAGTGACGAGTGGATAAGCTTTTTTTCTGATACTGGTGTGGATAGACGATTAACATAAATCAATGAAAGGAAGGGAGGTGTCAAACTCTGACAGACAGTGATGTTTTTGACCTTTTGAGATTTGGACACGGAAGAGTAAACAGCAGAACAGTGCTTTCCTGTCACCCCAGTGTCACATAACATGTCAAAGCACATGACATTTGGACTCACGTCCACGTAAAATGCGATACAGTGACATGGGAGATCTTCGTTATCCTCCGTGTGTGTGGTGCATGCATGTATGTATGCATATTTGCTTGTGTGGGAGCACACAGGTAGGGGTGTGTGTACTTGCCTGTGGAGGTCCAAGGTTGACCTTCGGTGTCTTGTGTCTTCAAGTTTCCATATAAACCCAGCAATTCTAGTACAGCTAGGTTGCTATGGAGATTCAATCTCTGCCTCCTACACGCGGGCATTTCAGGTGGCTTGTCACGTACAACTACTTCATCAGCCAGGGAAACATAAAGAGACAGAATATTAGAAAACAAACAAAACACGAGGACTTGGGTCTAGGCAAGCGGCTTCAGACTTTAAACTGAAGCCATCTTGCCTCTGGCAGTGAAACTGATGATGTTTGTGGAGAAGCCCGAGATCGGGTCCTTTCAAAGACACAGGAAGAATTTGGCTTTTAGCACTGTGCAGGGCACGGGCTGTGTTTTGGACATATGACACCTTCAACTTTCAAATGATATTTCAAAGAAAGAACCACTGAGCCATACATGTGCTTCATGCTTCAAACAACAAAGATCACTTGCTAGCTTTTAGTCAGTCAGACTGCTTTGCACCCTGGTGAAGAAAAACAAAGTTCTTCCTTTCTGTTTTCTCTCCCTGTCGGAGTACATTTTTGTATGTCTGAAAGCACCCCTGTTTGTTGATCACTTTTGAAAACCGCCTTGACTGTATATAATGATCTTGGTTGTGACTTGATTTTCCAGTACATTGGCAGGGTCTCTCCTGCCTTCTGCACCACAGTGGGGAGGTCTGCTGTTCTCACTTCTCCTCTGTGTACCTCCGTGTATCTCCGTGTACCTCCGTGTATCTCCATGTACCGAGACCCACCTCATCCCTCCTTTGGCTGCCTTGAAGGTTTCGGCATTATCTCTTTTTTTATCGTTAACTTTTAACGCCTTTTGCTTCTTTTTTCTCACAGTGTGGCTGAGGCCGGCGCTGAACTTCTAAGCCCCTGTGCCTGGTTCCTCTACTCTTCCGTTGCAGCATTTCTAATAGGATATGTAAATGCGGGTTGTGTTCATCCTCATTGAGACTCTTGAGATTTGCGGAACTGTTATTTAATGGCATGTTTGACTTCTCATCTCTCCTCTTGTCTCCCTATCTCTTCTTCTTCTCCTCTTCCTCCTCCTCCTCTCCCTTCTCTTCTTCCTCCTCCCCTCCCTCCTTCTCCTCCCTCCTCCCCCTCCTCCTCCTCTCCCTCATTCTCCTTCTTCTCCTCTTCCTGGATGTTCTGGAACTTGATCTGTAGATCACGCTGGCCTCTGTCTCTGCTTCTCAGGGCTAGGGTCACTGCTGGTATTAAAGGTGTGCACCACCACACCCGGTTAGTTCCAAGTCTTACCAAACCCCCTATGTCACACCTCACAGCCTCTTCTTTCTATTTTAGCATGAGTTATCTCTATTTGCATGTTTTCCAGCTTGCTGATGGCTTCTTTGGCTGTGTTGTCTGCTGATGGAAGAGCGATTTGTTATCTCTGTATTATCTCCATTATATCCTTTCATCTTTTCTTCCTTCTCTTTCCCTCCTTCCCCTCTCTCTCTTTCATCATTCTCTTTCATTTTTCTGTTACTGGGGAACAAACCAACCTCCTTATGCTTGCTAAATGTATACTCTACCACCAAATTGCACCCCAGCCCCATTTAGCCCTTCCTGGTGTATCTCTGCTGAGATTGTCCCTCTAGTCATGAATATTGCCCACATTCGCACTGCAGCCTATATAACCTATTAATCACGGTTATTTTTCATTTCCTGTCTGACAGTTGCAACATCTGGGTCAACTCTCAGTTTGCCTTTATCACTTTGTTTCAAAACGGTAGGTCATTTTTCTTTCTTTCTTGGGCATCTCATTATTTCCTTTGATGTTGAGTAAATTGAATTTATGTTTGGATATGAGCATAGCTCTTTGGCCAGGTCATTAATGAGGGGCCAATCTGGTTAGGGGCTAAGCTGAGTGTAGATTTTTTTTTTTTTGATAGCTCTTTTGTACACTTCCACTTCAAATGTCTTGGGCATTACCTGTGCTGTGATGGAGTCTGGTCTTGCAGAGGGTTTTTGTTTTTTGTTTTGTTTTTATGTCTGTTAGTTTTTCCATAGCTGTAATAGAATAATTGACACGAAGAACTTAGAAACACGAAAGATCTGCATTGGCTCACCATTTCAGAGATTTCAGTCTGTCATTGTGGGGAGGGAGGGCCTTATGGAAAAGAAGTTTACATCGTTGCAGCAGGAATCAGCCAGATGACAGGAAATAGCCAGGTTGAGAGACAGCCACCATTCCTTGCTCATATATAGTCTGTGACTTATTAAATTTGATTCAAGAAAAAATAGAAAACCTTAGTAGTCTGTTTTCTAAAGAAGAAACCAGAATATTTGATACTACAAACTGTCCTAGTAGAATCAGGAAAAGGCTATTTTTATTACTTGATGCCATATGAAATATAAGCTACATTTACTGAAATCAAAGAGATGACATTATTGTTTACAGATACTGATATGACTGGCTGCTTAATGACCTGGAAAAATTATCTGGAAGGGGTTGAGTAGATGAAGATTAAAACTCAGAAACCATTATTTTTTATCCAAGTAGAGTTTTATTTGATATGCTGATAGCTCTTACACTGGTGCTACCAGAGTGTGGTCCATGGCCAGCAACCTCAGTGTCACCCCGGAGCTCATCAAAGGAATCCCAGCCCCAAGCCTGATCTGCCAAGTCAGGGTCTGTCCTTCAATCAGACAGAATCCTAGGCCCCGCCTTCCCTCTGGGCCACGGTTGGTACTTCAATAATCAACAAATGATTCATGAACTTAGGAAGCTTGAGCCCACTCCTGATTCAATTCTGTACTCAACTGCGCTATCTGCTGTGGTTTGTCTGTTCAGGTTCACTTGCTCCTCAAAAACTTTTTTTTTTTTGGTTTTTCGAGACAGGGTTTCTCTGTGTAGTCTTGGCTGTCCTGGAACTCACTTTGTAGACCAGGCTGGCCTCGAACTCAGAAATCCGCCTGCCTCTGCCTCCCGAGTGCTGGGATTAAAAGTGTGCGCCACCACGCCCGGCTCCTCAAAAACTTTTTTTTTTCTTTTTTTTTGGTTTTTCGAGACAGGGTTTCTCTGTGTAGCCCTGGCTGTCCTGGCACTCACTTTGTAGACCAGGCTGGCCTCGAACTCAGAAATCCGCCTGCCTCTGCCTCCCCAGTGCTGGGATTAAAGGCGTGCGCCACCACGCCCGGCCCTCAAAAACTTTTTAACTTCTTTTATGTGCTTGGGTATTTTGTCTGCATGTATGCCTGCATGTCTGTGTGTGTGTGTGTGGCAGTGGAGATGGGGTAGGGGGTGCATGCATGTGAGTGTGCTTGCATGACTGCATATGAGCTTGTGCACGTGCAGCATCTGCTGAGGCATTGGAGGCCCCGGGACCAGAGTTACAGATGGTTGTGAGCCTCTATGTCGGTGCTGGGTATTGAACACCATTCCTCTTAAGCACTCAAGCAAGTGCTCTTAACTGCTGAGCCATCTCTCCAGACAAAGGGTGGTGCCAGCTCTTCTGTATTCACACCCTTGGGCGGCTCACCTTTTGTCCCCATCCTGCTACCAGGACCACTCTACTATGCCACCCAGGTAAGGTATGGGGCACACTCTCCCCCAAGTGCCACAGCTGCTGATGAGTGGGGCCAGTTCTGCACAGCCCTTGAACATTAACATGGTCCCAGGCAGCAGCCTAAAGCAGGGATATCTACATGGCTTTTGGTGGTAACGTGGGCCACAGACATTGGCACAGACCCCTGCTGCTGCATGGCGAGGGACACAAACATGGCCCATAGCACCAGCTGGGACATTACCGTGGTTTCAGGTGGCAGCAGAGGCTACTCACACCAGGCTGCCCCTCACTACCCTCCGATTCCATTTCCACCTTTCTTCATAATGTTCAAACTGTTCCTTTCCCAACTCTCCACCACATACTTGCACTTCATAGTGGCTCCCCCTGCAAGTGGGCCACAAGGCAGAGGGGCCTCTGGTGTCTTCATCCAGGCCAAGCTGTGTGGCCATTTGTGGCAGGTGAGCCTCTCAACATTTCCCAGTTTTAAAGGTGGATCACAAACTACAGCGATATTAGCAGGACCTATGACTTTGATATCATAAGGTAGCCCAAGTTTTTTTTTTTTTAATTGAATTAGAGTTGTTGCTGATTGTGTGTGTGTGTGTGGTGTTTGTACACGTGTCTATGGGTGTGCTTGTTCATGAGCACACACGTGGAGGGCAGGAGTTGATGTCAGATGTCTTCCTCCATCTTTTTCTAACTTATTGTTTGAGACAGGGATCTCCCTCTGGACCTGGGGCTTACCCATTAGCTAGAGTATCAAGCCCTCGGGATCCACCCCTCTTCTTTTGCTATCCCAATGGTGTGGTTACAGATGATCACTATGTCGCCTGGCTCTTATGTGGATGCCAGGGATCCAAACTCAGGCCTTGTGTGTGTGAAGCAAACACTTTACCCTCTGAGCCATCTTCCCAGCTCCTTGCTCTTTGAATACCTTTGTGTGTATGTTCCCAGTTTCATAACCAAGCCATTCTAAGATCTACTATTTTATTATTTAACATCAGAGACCTATTGATGGATTGCTACATATATATATATATATATATATATATATATATATATATATATATGCTTTATACTGTGAATTCAGGGATAGTAGTCAGTCAGTGAGGTGACTCTGAGAATAAAGGCACTTGCCATCAGGCCTTATACCTGAGTTTTATCCCTGGCATTCACGCAGTGGCAGGAGAACACTGACTCTCACAAGTTGCCCTCTGATCTAACCCTGACATTCCACTATGGCATGTGCACACAAATACACCCGTTCGCCCGCACACCCAAGTCTCTGTGTAAACAGATAAACTTAACAGAAAACTATTCTGGGAAGCAATCTACAGCAGGTATGAAGACAAGAGAAAAAGGACAGACTAAGAACCCTTAAAGGGACACTGTTCCTCTGGAGTTCTGCTCTAACTAGGCCACCATCTGTCTCTACCTTGCTATGTACTCCATGGGGTTCTGGCAATCTTAGGCTTCCTCTGCTCCCTAGGTTTTGCAGCTGTTGGTGGAATGGAAGGCCTGAAGGACCAGTACTTCTTAGCCCTGGCTAGTAACCGGAGTGAGAACAGCAGCTGTGGGCTACCCCGAGAAGATGCCTTCCACATCTTCCGAGATCCATTGACGTCTGATCTCCCCTGGCCTGGGATCCTGTTTGGCATGTCCATCCCATCTCTCTGGTATTGGTGTACAGATCAGGTATGGGAGCTGGCTGAAGGCCTCTCAGATGCGTTGGGGTGGCTGACGTCCGCGGTGTGACTTTGCTGTATACTGTTCTCTGTTTCCCCATATATATCCTCCATTTCTTCCATCCTCTCCTCTATCAGTTGCTTTGGTTCTTGCTCTTATAAATGCTAATGGTGGATCTAGAGCTGCTGGTCACAAAGGTGTGTGTGTGTAAAACACTGCTTGATGTCTGAAAAGAGACAGTCATAAGTTCCATTATAAGAAAATAAGGAAATAAATTTGTTCAACAAATAGCCCAGACACTCCTGACACTTAGGAATCTAGAGCCCATATGAAGGTACTCTGCCCTTTTGTGTCTGGGACACAGAAAGATGACAGATAAGCATGTCCTGTGAGAGGTTAAGGGTGCCACTTTTTAAAAAGTACAGTGAGACGAAAGAAATCTGAGAGCACACAGGATCAAAAATAAAACGAATCACTCAATGGCCACAACTTCCATCACTCAATGGCCACAACTTCTATCACTCAATGGCCACAACTTCCATCAGCTTAGAATTGAAAAGCCACAGACTGAGATTGTCCTAGTCATGACCAGGGCTTTTGAGCTCAGAGGGGATGTATCCCTTGGGCCCCAACACTTGTCCCCTGGCTCAGTTTCTGTCACTATTTCTGCAGTCATAGCATTAGCAAACATTTTATAATTATCACCATCCTGACACTGTAACACCTCTGGTGTCTGTCTGATGGAGTCTCGAAGCTCCTTCAGAGAAATGGGCCTCAACATAGTCTTACTTTTGTCCTAAATTTGTGCACGTTGTACTGTGAAGTCTAGCAAAGCTTAGGGGAATGGTCCAGAGGGGGATAAACCCTGCCCTTGCACATTCTTCTTGTTCAAGGTGCTGAGTGAGGTCTCCAGTTAGTTAGGAAAATAGTTATTTTAGCACAAAAAGGATATTTTTTTAAAAAAACCAACAACAGCAAAAGCAGAACAAAAAGAAAAAAACCTATCATGCAAATTATGGCAATTATTATCTATGAGAGATAATTATCTATGTGTCAGACTCTATCCTGAGTTCTCCAAATACTTCTACCTAATTTCAAAGCTGTTCATTTGGTCAGTGAGAATACTTAAGGCACAGAGAGGTGACACTGGGTTCCCAGGTTCACACAGCCAGGTGGTGAGGAGACAAGCTTGAACCCAGGCTGCGTAACTCCACCTCTATGAGGTGACATCATCAAGGTGATGTCATCCTCCAAGAGCCCTACCTATGAGATGTCCAGGTGCAGCCTACTGGGTCATAGCAATCCCACTGGGGCTATCTTGGTAGAGTACATCTTTCCTTTGCCTCCTAAGCATTTATTTATTTTTACTGTGGGTCTATGAATGTTGGCCAGGATGTATGCTGGTGTTCTATGTGTGAACCTGGTTCCTGTAAGTGAGAAGAGGGCTTCAGATACCCTGGGACTGAGTGACACATGCTTGTGAGCCACCATGTGGGTGCTAGAAACTGACAATGGATCCTCTGCAAGGGCAGCCAGTGCTCTTAACTGCTAAACCATCTCTCCGACCCCTCCTTTGCATATGTGTGTGTGTATTCATATACAGGTATATATGCATGTTTTATATAATATACACAATACATTCATATATATGTATTTGTGTATATATGTGAAAAAAATGTGTGTGTGTGTGTGTGTGTGTATGAAGTTGTTCTACTGACAGATTTAATTGGACTGTCTTGAGTACATTCTTTTACCTAACTATGGTAGCCGAAAAGGTGGGTTAATTCTGGAGTGAACTGTAATTGACAAAGTCTAACTCTGGATATAATAGGGAGGGGGCAGTCAGACCAGGGGATAAAGATGAAGAGAGATGCTTTCTCCTAAGCAAGGACCCAGATCTCAGTCCCACCACTCCTACTGAGGAGCTATGCAGCCTCCGACCACCTTCACTATGTTCCAGGTGATTGTTCAGCGGAGTCTGGCTGCCAAGAACCTGTCTCATGCCAAAGGCGGCTCCCTGATGGCTGCGTACCTGAAAGTGCTTCCTCTTTTCCTGATGGTGTTCCCTGGGATGGTCAGCAGAGTCCTCTTCCCAGGTGAGGAGCAGAGGGGCAGAGGTCAGCAGTCCCTCTGCAAGTCTCAGGCTCTGGGAAATGGTCTCGTGATCTATCTACTGACTTCACACTGCTCCCCAACACTGACTCCGCAGACGAGACCCACTGGTGTGGATGCTTGAGGTCGTCTGCATTCATTCGTCATGCCACAAACTACTCTGAGGTCATGGTGGTTCCATGTGCTTATTCCCCCAAGACAGGTCACGTGCTGGTCCTTTGTGGTTTGAGCTCAGTATTCTGGTAACTTTGGCCTGATGGGACCCCTCCTGTGACAATAAATATCAGGGGGCATAAGTAACTCTATAGGAACACACACATGCACACACAGGCACACATGCACATGCACACGCACATGCATGCACACACACACACACACACACACATGCACACGCACACGCATGCATACACATACAACCGCCACCACACAAACCATAAGGTCTTCTTTTTGAGGCAGAATCTTATATGGTCTAGGCTGGCCTTGAACCCACATCTGCTTTTCAAGTGCTGGAATTACAGGTTTGCACCTGTATTGCTAGGTTTTTTTGGCTAGGTCTTTTTATTTAAATGCAGTCAAGAAGTTTATACACAGGGATAAACTGTATTTAATAGGCTGCTGTGGCCAGGGGCCTCTGGGGTGCTGTGGTGTCAGGAGCTAGTGATAGGCACATCACTAACCTGGGCTGTCCTGGACTGCCTGTGCTTGAGCCTCAGCTCTGCCTCTTAGGAGCTATGTGGCCTCAATCACATCATTTCACCTCTCTCCTTTGTTTTCTCATCTGTAAGATGGGTGGGAATGAGGTCTCTGTCAAGCAGACATGTTATATATAAAGAGCTATTAATTAACAGGAAAGTAATGTTATGGAATGGTGTGTTATCACAGGGCCGCTGGGGTCATTTAAAACTTAGTCGAACCAACTAATTTCATCAATGTGAACATTCTAACTCCCTCTCTGCCTCCCTCTCCCCCTCCTGCCCCGCGCTCCATCCCCCTCTATCTGTTCTCTCTCTGTGTCTCTCTGTCTCACTCTATCTATCTTTCTCTCTGTGTCTCTGTCTCTCTCTCTTTCTCTGTGTGTGAATGGCTGATCTCTGTCACTCCACCTCACTGTTTGAACCCATCTTACGGATCCTGGAGCTCGCTGACTCAGCTAGACCAGGGGGCATTGAGCTCTGCCCATCTTCATCTCCTCAGCACTTGCTTTACAGACCTGCACTGCGCTCAGCTTTGCATGGGTGCCAGGTACCCCAGCTCAGTCTCCATGCTTGCGCAGCAAGCACTTTATCAGCAGGCCACTCTCCTGGGCCTGGACACACTGTGGGAAGAACACTGCTCCCCACTGAACATGCTCTGTAAGTTTGTGTTTGAAGGTTGCATTTTTAGGAAAAGCCCTTGGTTAAATGTCTGTGAGAGGACCCTCCTCCTTCCCCATCTGCATAGAGAAGGGAACTTTCCCAGGGCAGAATGAAGCACACAGGTTTGAACTTCAGCAGTGGGAGGTTTCTGTGCCCCAGCAGTGAGGCTGTTGAGTGTTTTCTTCTCTAGAGTGGTTTCCTCTAAAGCCACAAGTCCTTGATTTTTCTGAGGGTTGTGATGTGCATGCATATGGCCTATGGGTATATATGGTTGTGTGTGTGTATATGCAGACACAATATATATGTGTTCAGGTACATGTGAAAGTTGATATTGAGTGTCTTCCTCAATTTCTGTCTACTTTACTTTTATTAAAGACAGGGTCTTTCAGTGAACCTGGTCTGATCTGATCAGGATGCCAGCGAACTCCAGGAATCCTCCTATCTGCCTCCCCACCCCTCCTCACTCCTGGGCTGGCATCACCAGTGTGTGTCACTGTGCCCAGTTTCTCAGGGCCCCATGTTTGCTCAGCAAGCATCTTACTGACTGAGCCATCTCCCCAGCCCAATCTTAACCCTTCTGAGGGACACATCCCAGTGATCTAAGGACTTCCTACTAAATCTCACCTTTTAAAGGACCTCCAGATATTGCCACACTGAGGACCCAAACTCTACACGTGAACTCAAACCACACCCTAGCCACAGCAGAGGTGCGTCACTGAGACAAACTAGAGAACCAGGATGGGTGGGCAATTTTACACTGGAGACACTAGAGAACTTCTCAGGAGAGGAAAGGATTGGGGGGAGGGGGGAGCAAAAGGGTAGGGCTGGAAAGATGGCTCACAGTGAAGAGCTCATCATATACTACCAGAGGACCCGAGCTCAGTTCCCAGCACCCAGGCTAGGCCACTCACAGCCCCCTGGAACTCCAGTTCCAGGGGACCCAAAGCCTCTTTGTGGGCTCTTGTAATCATGTGCACAGCCCATTTACAGACACAGCCATGGACATATAATTTCAAGATAAAGGTTTTTGTTGTTGTTGTTTGGTTGTTTGTTTGGTTTGGTTTTTCAAGACAGGGTTTCTCTGCGTAGCTCTGGCTGTCCTGGAAACCACTAGAATTTTCTCTGTAGACCAGGCTGGCCCTGAACTCGAGAAATCTGCCTGTCTCCTCTGCCTCCTTCGTGTTGGGATTAAAGGCTTGTGTCACCACCACACAGCTAAAGATAAAGTATTTAAAAAAAAAAAAAGATGAGAAAAGAGAGGAAAGATATTCAGGGTTTGAAACTCACGGAGAGCTTGAATCTAAAGCTAATGAGCAGCAGTAACTGAACCGTATGAGTAGCTGAGAAAAGCAGGATGGATGGGGGGGGGGGTACTTAAAAGCACTGACAGGACTGCACTGACAGGACTAGAGTGCAGCTCAGTAGTGGACTGCATGCCCAGTGTGTACAAAGCCCTGAGATCTAGACCCAACACCTGAGAAGAAAAAACTAAGTATTTTTTAAAAAGTAACACGGAGGGACTTCACTGTAGCTGTGAATAGCTGTCCCCCATCCTGGCAGCTGAGGAGATGAAGTCTGAGGTATGATTCTTCCTATGACTGGATAGTAGGTATCACAGTCTATTTGGCGTCCAGTAACAGTAGCGATATGTTCTTACTATGTTCTGTGTGATCATCCTTAGGTGCTAAATTTTTTTATTGGATATTTTCTTTATTTACATTTCAAATGTTATCCCCTTTCCTGGTCCCCTGTCCCCGAATCCCCTAATCCATCCTCCCTCTTCCTGCTTCTATGAGAGTGTTCCTCCACCCACCTACCCACTCCCACCTCCCCACCCTCGATTCTCTTACACTGGGGCACCTATTGAGCCTTCATAGGACCAAGGACCTCTCCTCTCATTGATGCATGACAAGGCCATCCTCTGCAACGTGTGCAGCTGGAGCCATGAGTACTCCTTTGTTGATGGCTTAGTCCCTGGGAACTCTTGGGGGACTGGCTGGTTGATATTGTTGTTGTTCTTGTGGGGTTGCATTCTTCTTCATCTCCTTCTGTTCTTTTTCTAACTCCTCTGCTGGGGACCCCACACTCAGTTCAATGGTTGGCTGGAACATCCATCTCTGTATTTGTAAGGCTCTGGTAGGGCCTCTCAGGAGGCAGCCATATCAGGCTCCTTTCAGCAAGCACTTCTTGACATCCACAATACTGTCTGGGTTTGATAACTGTATATGGGATGAATCCCCAGGTAAGACAGTCTCTGGATGGCCTTTCCTTCCGTCTCTGCTCTAACTTTATCTCCATATTTGCTCCCGTGAGTATTTTGTTCTCCTTCTAAGAAGGACTGAAGGGTGTTACATTTTTAATGTGTCTTAAATTTTTATCCATTGACCTATTTTTAAAAATCATTTGTGTGAGTGTTTGTGTGCATTTGTGTGTGTATGCATTTGTGTGTGCACACGTTTGCATCCAAGTGTGCCATGTCACCTGTGTGAGGTCAGAGGTCAACTTGCAGGACTCTGTTCTCTCCTTCTGTAATATGGCACCTTGAGATTAAATGAAGGTCCTCAGGCTTGCTGGCCCTTCGTCCACTTATGAACTATGTATGTGGGAGCTGGGATGGGGTAAGTATGTTTCTGTGAATGTGTGTGTGTGTCATGACATCCGTGTGGAGGTCAGAGGCAACGTGAGCTTTTGTTCTCTCCTTCCACCACTGGGAACCCAGGGATCAAACAGGTTGCCGGCACGGTCAGCACCATCTTGCCAGCCTTGTTCTAATCTTACAAAACAAAGATGCTTTTGCAGACAACGGTCAAGGCTAAATATTATGAAGTAGTATGGCATCATGCCAGTTCTACAGATTGGCAGAAAGCTGAAGGGGCATGGCCACAGCTTAGAGTTGAGGCTCCTTCCTAGTTCTCTTGGCTATAAGCTCATAGACCCTTCTAGGGCTGGCCTGGTTCTGGCACACTGTAGCTGGGCCTGGGCTCAGGACCTGTCTGTCTCACTGTGGGCTTACATTTCCTCCGTAGATCAAGTAGCCTGTGCGCATCCCGACATCTGCCAGCGGGTCTGTAGCAACCCCTCTGGCTGTTCAGACATCGCGTACCCCAAACTTGTGCTGGAACTTTTGCCCACAGGTAAAGTCCCCTCACCCCTATACTCAGTCCCCCGGACCACCCAGAAAGAAGGATACTGTCTGGGTGATAATCTGAGGTATGGATGACACGGAGAGCGATGGGCACCCCAAAGGCCAGAAGTTGGCAGGACCACAAAGTTTTGTCTGACTATGCCAATAGAAGGTCTACCTCCTCAGAGCTGAGCCATCAGGATCAGCTAGCTTTGGGCCTGGGGTAATAGAGTCCCAAGCGAAGACAGATGTGGCCATCAGAAAGCCCAAGGCCTATAGACCTCCCTTCTGCCCCCCAGGACTCCGTGGGCTCATGATGGCTGTGATGGTGGCGGCTCTCATGTCCTCCCTCACCTCCATCTTTAACAGTGCCAGCACCATCTTCACCATGGACCTGTGGAACCACATCCGGCCACGGGCATCTGAAAGGGAGCTCATGATTGTGGGCAGGTAAGGCCTTATAGGGTAGGACTCTGGGCAGTGAAAAGTCCAAATACCTAGCAATGAAGGGACTAGGTAAAGTCAAATACCTAGCAATGAAGGGCCAGGTAAAGTCAATGTACCCAAGCTGCCTTGGTCTCAGCTGCTGCTGCTGAGTCGCAGGACCTTGGCAGGAGTTAGTCATTTACTCAAGGGATGTCCTGTGCACACCGGTTGTGTTCTGGTATTAGAATAGTCGTTTAATATAATGTTCCAGTATTTGAAAAACAATCCTGCAGTTCCAGAACATAGCACTAAAAGATTTGCATCTGCTGGGATAATGCTAGGAGTGGAGACCAAGTCAGAGAGACAGTTAAAGCCCTTAGGAGTGAGTGTCCTGACTGGGAATGAGGAGAACCCAGACATTCAGAGGGGAAGCACCAATCTGCATTAGGACCTGAGGGGTAGTAGGAGGTTCTGGGTAACACAGTGGGGTGCTCTGAAGCTGAGTCAGGGATAATTTCTATTCCAAGACTCTTGCAAGTCCTGAAGTCCAGTAGGAGAGCAGAAATGGGCATCATGACAATGGGATATAAAACAGACATAGATAAGCTGCTCCCTGAAGCCCTGTCACATACGAGTTGCATGCATAGGGCTGTCTCAGCTGTGGTTCAGGGAAAGAGTCCTTAGACTTGACCCCAAATGTTAACCCATTAAAGAAAAGCCAGATATGTGCTGGACTTGGTCACTTGAAAGGATACCATTAAAGGGATATAAAGATTAGCCACAGACTGGAGAAAATGTTTGCAAGCCACATTACATGCTTAAGAACTTGTAATCGGGCTGGCGAGATGGCTCAGTGCGGAAGAGCACTGACTGCTCTTCTGAAGGTCCTGAGTTCAAATCCCAGCAACCACATGGTGGCTCACAACCACCCGTAATGAGATCTGGCACCTCCTTCTGGTGGGTCTGAAGACAGCTACAGTGTACTTATTTATAATAATAAATAAATCTTTGGGCCAGAGCGAGCAGAGGTCCTAAATTCAATTCCCAACAACCAGATGAAGGCTCACAACCATCTGTACAGCTACAGAGTGACTCACATCCATAAAATAAATAAAATCTTTAAAAAAAAAAGAACTTGTAATCTAGAAAATACGAAGCACTCTTAGAACATAGTATGACCAACCACCAAAACAATTGAATAGGCTTTTCACCAAGAAAGATGTAACAACGAGCCTGTAACAAGACGTTCAGCATCATTTACTACGCTTGGCACCACTGTTTCCCACTAGAATGCCAGGAACAGCCAGGCATGGTGGTTCACGCCTGTCACCCCAGTACCTGGAAAGGTGATGCAGGAAGACAGGGTTCCTATGCAGTACACATGGGACTATGACTGATTCCACTTAAAAACAACCCGATGGGCCCTTACAACGTTAAGCATAAACTTACCAAATCACTTAAAAGTTTGTATTCTTAGATTTGAGGACATATGTCCAGAGACCCGTATTCAGATGTTTATCCAAGTAGTTTACAGTAGCAAAGGGCAGGGGGCGGTTCTGCTGTCATCAGCTGGTGAAGGACAAGCAAAGGGAGAGAATGGTGTGTTCATGGCACATACGCTCACAAGATGCGGTGAAATGGTCTGGTAAAATAGCTCAGCAAGTGAGGATACTTACTGCCAAGCTTGATGGCCTGGGTACGATACCCAGGCACCCACCCCATGGTGGAAGAAGAGAGCCAATTCCTATAAATTCTCTGACTTCCACATGAGGTTTATACACCCTAAATGCTCTGCCTACAAAATCAATTCTTTTTAAAGATTCATTTAGTGTGTATGAGTGTTTTTGCCTGCATGTATGTTTGTGTACCATGTTTGTGTACCATGTGTGTGCCTTGTGCCCTTGAGGGCCAGAATAGGGCACTGGATCCCCTCGAATTGTAGTTACAGACAGTTGTGAGCTGCCATGTGGGAGCTGGGACTTGAACCCAGGTCCTTTGGAAGAGCAGCCTAAGCTTTTAACCACTGAGCCATCTCTCTAGCCTTGATGGTTTTCTTTTTTAAATCAATGAAATATCCTGAGGAGTTAGCACACACTTGAAATCCCAGCCCTTGGGAGGCTGAGGCAGGAGGATTCAAGGTCAGCCTGGGTGTGTGCTGTCCCTGTCTCTGAAAAGGAGGGGAGTATGAAATATGGATGGACCTCAGAGACCATTACACAGCCGAGGCAGCAGCTGAAGATCAAATGCTGAGTGGCCGAGGGCACTTGTAGGAGCTCCAGGGAAGGCTAACATGGAGGAGCAGGCATGCCCAGTTACTTAGCGGCAGCTGGAATAAACTGTAAAATGGGAAGGGGATATTTAGGCAGGATGCCTGTGCAGGGCTGATGGTACTGTGCAAATTCAGCAAAGGATACTGCATCGTACTCTTAGGTGGGGGGAGTCGGGGGCGGGGGACAGGTCTCATGTCTTACAGATCTTACAGCTCCGCGAAGCTGCACAATAAAGAGAGGAAAGCGGGTGTTCGGAGAAGCCAGGCCTGCTTTCCTCTCTTCTCACAGGATATTTGTGTTTGCCCTGGTGCTGGTCTCCATCCTCTGGATCCCCATTGTGCAGGCCAGCCAGGGAGGGCAGCTTTTCATCTACATTCAATCCATCAGCTCCTACCTGCAGCCACCCGTGGCCATGGTCTTCATCATGGGATGTTTCTGGAAGCGTACCAATGAAAAGGTAACTCTGGACTAGCGACACAACACCCGGTGCTGTCCACAAGCGCTGGGAGAAATGGAGGGGGAGTGGTCTGGCAGGGACCTGTGTGGGCTAGCCTTGTCACCAGGGAGCGAGAACCCTGGATGGGAAGCCACAGGCCGGGAAAAGACTAGATAGGTATTCTCGGAAGTGCCTCCTGTGTTTGTTCTTTTAACTCAGGGCCTCACTATGTTTTTTTTTTGTTTTTTTTTTTTTTGTTTTTCGAGACAGGGTTTCTCTGTGTAGCCCTGGCTGTCCTGGCACTCACTTTGTAGACCAGGCTGGCCTTGAACTCAGAAATCCGCCTGCCTCTGCCTCCCGAGTGCTGGGATTAAAGGCGTGCGCCACCACGCCCGGCTAGGGCCTCACTATGTATTTCTATTTCTGTGTTAAAATATCCTGACAAAAAACTTAGGGGAGAACTGAGCCTCCATTTCCAGGTCACAGTCCATTATTCTGGTGCAGTTAAGGTAGCAAGGACTTGGCTGATGCAGGTGATCACATAACATCCAGTCAAAAGTAGGGAGGAGGATGCGTGCACAGGCCCACAGACAGACCTGGTCCAGGCAGCCCCTCACTGAGCTTCCCTACCCAGGTGGTCTTAAGTTATGTCACCTGGACAAAAGTAGCCATTATGCTCAGGTTGGCTTCAAATCCGCAATCTTCCCGCCTACATCTCCTGAGTATGGGGCTTACAGGCGTTCATTACCACACCTGGCTTCCTGACACACTCTTGCCATTGACTGGGAAGCCAGATTAGAAGGGAATGAGTGTGCATATGTAATCAGTTCATTATAGCCGGGCATCTGCACCTGTGGGTTAAATCAGATTTAACCAACAGCAGGATAAAAATATTTGCAAGAAAAAAATTCCATGTCTCTACTGAGCAAGTGCAGATATTTTTCTTACATTATCATATAAATGATATAATATAGCAGCTATTTACATGATATTCACATTGTGCTGGCTGTTATACATAACCTAAAGATGATTTAACATACATAAGTGAATATGCATAGGTCATGTTCAAACACTATACCATTCTACACAAGGGATTTGAGCACCTGAGAAGTTTGTTATCCATGGGGCCTGGAATTGATCCTTCAGGATACCAAAGGCTGACTGCATTTGGAGAAGTTTGACAGGTTCATAACTCCACAGCTTTGCAATACAGTGAGCATCACAAGAAAGACCAGCCCCTGAGACGGCGCCTTGAACTTTTGCTGACCTCAGCATCCCTAAGATGACTTTCCTTTGGTTTGCAGGGTGCCTTCTCAGGCCTGATCTTGGGCTTGCTGCTAGGACTGGTCAGGCTGATCCTGGACTTTGTCTACGCACAGCCTCGGTGTGACCAGCCTGATGACCGCCCAGCTGTCGTGAAGGATGTCCACTACCTCTACTTCTCCATGATTCTGTCTTTTACCACCCTCATCACTGTGGTCACTGTGAGCTGGTTCACAGAGACACCCTCCAAAGAGATGGTACATTTGGGCTCACAGGCCTAGCCTCTTGAGACTCATCAAAAGAACAGAATATGGAACTCCAGGCTTAAGCAAGACAATGGAAATGTTCAGAAAGTCTGGGGTAGGGCTTTAGGGACATAGCTATGTAGAACTCAGAACTTGGACCCCATTTTTCAATTCTGCTATATGGGGAGCCAGGGAGTTCCTAGGGCCACACCCCCCAACCCCCTACCTTTATTTATTTATTTATATTATTTTTTTTTAGAACTGCCATTGTGTAAAGCCACAAACATTCCTGGTTCTTAGTAGTTCCTGTCAGCTCAGGTGCAACCTTGTCCTTGAACCAGAAGAAAGACTAAGCTAAAGGGCCAACACGTGGCTCACAGGGCTGTACCCTAGGGCTAGGACAGTTAGAGAGGAGGGCTGTCAGAAGACAGGGGAGCAAGCAAGAGGTGTGGTCGTTGGTTCTGAGGAATCGGGGAACCGACGCTGCTTGGAGGACATGATGAACAGTGTCCAACATGAGAGCTGAGGTGGGTGCAGGGTTGGAAAAAATAAGGAACAATGGCAGCTTCCACCTGTGTCTCATGGTCGCCTCTGCTTCTCAGGTCAGCCGCCTGACTTGGTTCACTCGTCATGAACCTGTGGCCCAGAAGGACTCAGCACCACCAGAAACCCCCCTGTCTCTAACCCTTTCTCAGAATGGGACTACAGAGGCCCCCGGCACCAGTATCCAGCTGGAGACAGTTCAAGAAAGTACGACCAAAGCCTGTGGCGGTGAGTTAGTTGCCTCTGGTCTCAGTTATAGAGCTTAAGAAGCACTGTGTGTTCCGGGGGATTCTGCCAGATCACAGTCTAGAAAGGGAGAAGGTCAGGGATTTCAGCAGCCCCTGGCTTTGATGCCTGGTTTTTCCACCAACTAGAGGGGACTCTTCAGAGACACAGTAACAGCAAACCCAGAGCTTACCGAGACTCCATGTAACCCCACACTGTAGGCTGGAACACTACAGTCATCCTTGAATCACTGATTTCAGCTTAATTCACCTTACAAAGATGTGAGTTAATGTTTTAAAATTTGGAGATTTCATATGAGAGTCTATATCCATTTCACGAACAGTGGGAAAATCTGGTGACATAAGACCTCCATGCTGACATGGCAAAGTTCTCTCTCATGATGTGACGATTCAGGTTGTCATATATATATATATATATATATATATATATATATATATATATATATATATATAAAGCCATAGATACTGACCTGTGTCAACTCAAGGTAAGAAACTCTGAAGATTCCCCTCCCCCCACCCTTGGAATTTTTTTTTCTAGTACTAGGGACTGAACCAAAGGCCTTAAGCATGCTCAGCCTATAAAATGAGAAACTCCAGGTCACATGTTTTAAAAACTAGGTGAGTGTTGTGGTCTAGGAGTTGCCTCACAAACCATGCAAACACTGGTCTCAGTCAGACATGGATAGTTTATAAAGCAAGCATCCTCTCCAGGACTGATCCATCAGGGCTGTGGTACAGACTTGGGAGTTGAACTGTGACACTTAGTGAAGATCTTACTGGACTTATAAGCCTAAAATCCACAAATATCTGTGCCAAGTTATCCACCAATCAGGATTTAGGGATAGAGGGATTTCCTTAGGATCATGTCTTTGTTGTACACTTATCCTGCTCTCATTGGTTGGGGCGTTCAACTGTGGCAGGGGATTTGTCTTGTCTAATATTTATGTCTTAACTTGTCTACCAGGATGGGACTTGTCTAACAGTCATGTCTTAACTTGCCAACTAGGATGTCAGTTACCCAGGCACACATCTCTTTCTGCCAAGTAGGATGTCACTTCCCAGGGAGGTCTTGAGAACTTTAACTTTACTGGACCCCTACTCAAAATGGAAGTCTTACTCCAAATAGTTTCTTATACTGGTGCAGGTGTCTCTAATGTTGGGCAGCTTACAAAAACAAATACTGTAAAGGGTCATATTACAGGTATAGGAAGTGCTGCTGGCTGGCTGGTTCTGGTCCAAGCTTATTGTAGCTAACTACACAAAGCAGTTCTAACTGACTTATGTTGTGATTGTTTTCCAAGGGCACAGAATATAACCGAACATGCAATCAACTTGGGCATGAGAAAGTTTCTTTTTTTTTTTTTTTTTTTTTTTTGGTTTTTCGAGACAGGGTTTCTCTGTGTAGCCCTGGCTGTCCTGGAACTCACTTTGTAGACCAGGCTGGCCTCGAACTCAGAAATCCGCCTGCCTCTGCCTCCCGAGTGCTGGGATTAAAGGCATGTGCCATCACGCCCGGCTATGAGACAGTTTCTTAATAACAACAGTAACAATGTGTGAGAAAGTTTCCCTATGACATTAGTAGCAGCAGGAACTGGCAGGCCAGCCAGGTAACAGTTACCTAGGCCTTTACCTTTTACCTGGACCTTAACATTTCATCTAGGCCTTAACAGAGAGCACATTTCTCTGTGGAAGTGAAGTCACTGCCATCATATTCAATGTATAAACTGGCTTCCCTGACTCAGGTGGATGAGCTGTCTGGACTTTTGGGAGCAGCAGAGTGTGTAGCCTGAGTGCCACACAGAGAGACAGCATCCTCCCAAAGTGCCCAAAGTCCTTCATCTTCCTGGAGGGCACTGTGATGCAGAGGGGAACAGATCTGGGTCCTAAGCCCAAACACAGCCACTACTTTCCAGTTATATGGCTTTGCTAAAGTTAGGGTAAGCCTTGATCTCTTCATCTGAAGACAGTGATATCTTCCAGACGTAAGATCTGATAGATACAGCTGTTCCTCGGTGCCTGAGAGAAATGGATCCCATGGTCCACGTGGGCACCAAAGGTATGAATGCTCAGGCCCGTGGTATAAACTGGCAAAGGAGAGGCTGGGAAGGCAGCTGTCAGTAAAGTACTTGCCTTGCAAGCATGAAGACCTGGATCTGATGCCCAGGGGAAAGCAGTAGGAACATGGTAGCATGCGCTCAGAATCCTAGCATCCGGAAGGGAGAGCCAGACCATCCCTAGGGCTCAAGGGCCAGCAGCTCCACATACTCGGGAAGCGCCAGGCCAGTGGAAGACTGTCTAAAAAAAAAGACAACTCCTGAAGAATGATGACTAAGGTTGTCCTCTGGCTCACACGCAGGCCCACACATGTGCACATGGAAATGCCACAGTCCTTGCACATAACCTATGTACATCCCCCTGTATATGCAACTCGGCTCTAGATTATCCAGAACACCCCATCCAACGTCAGTGCTGCATACACAGTCATTATGTGGATTATTTAGGGAAGAATGATGAAAAGGTCTGTACTTCTCTGGATATTCCTGATTCATGTTTGGTTAAACTACCAAATATGGAAGGCCAACTGCACCTTCCAGAAGAACATGAGTGCCGTATCTCAGCTCATGGACACATGTGGCTGATCCTCTTCTTCCTCTTAGGGAGAGTCGGTTCCCCTGTGACCTTCCTTTGCTGGGCTCTTTCTAGATGGTGTGTCTCCCAGGCATTCCAAGGTGGTGAGGGCTATCTTGTGGCTCTGTGGGATGGAAAAGAACAAAGAGGAGCCCCCAAGCAAAGCGGAACCTGTCATAGTTTCCTTGGAAGAAAAGCCCTTGGTGAAAACCCTGCTCGACGTCAACTGCATTGTGTGCATCAGCTGCGCCATCTTCCTTTGGGGATACTTCGCGTAACTCAGGGTGAGCCAGGAAATGACAATAAAGCTGTGTCTGTTTACAGTAGAGCTTCTGAGGTGCTGCTGACAAGCCAATCGGTGTTTTCATTCTAGAAGGAGTGGGTGGATGGCCCTGGGGCTTTCCTCACTGTGGTACTTGCTCCTCCTTACAGTCTGTGAGAAGCAGATCTGTGGGCAGTGCCCTGAAACCGCTCACACTGTGAAAATCAGGGGCTGTGTGGTGGCATGTGCCTATAACCCCAGCTGCTTCTGAATTAGGAGGACTGCAAGTTTGAGGCCATGGCTGCTCGGCCTTTTGACTAAGATCAAGTGCAAGTTTGAGGCCAGTTTGGGCTACCAGTTTGGGTAAGACTCTGTCACACACACACACACACACACACACACACACACACACACACACACACACACACGGGGAGTGGAGAGAAAGAGAGAGAGAGAGAGAGAGAGAGAGAGAGAGAGAGAGAGAGAGAGGGTGGCCCACGGCCCCAATCCCAGTACCTGGGAGGTAGAAGCAGAGGACCAGGAATTCTGGGTCAAGGCCACCTTGCTAGGGCTACTTGAAACCCTGCCTCAAAATACAATAAGAAGAATTAAGACATGAGGACATGAGGGAACTGTGTGCACTTCTCCAGTTCTAGCTTAGTGGCTGAAGAGATGGCTCAGAAACTAGGAGCCCTTGCTGCTTCTGCAGAGGGGGCCTTCCGAGTCCTCCTTATAACTGGGCCATTCTGAGTCAACTCTCAGGTCTCGGAAGGAAGCAGGCAGGCAGCAGATTATGCCGCTTTTGCCTCTCAGGAAAAGCAGCCAACTGCCCACCTCTCACTGTCCTTTACTTGGTCCAATGTCTGTACCAGTTCTCCTAAAGGGGTCTCCCTGATTCCAGTCTCACCTCACCCCAGGTCCAATTTCCTCTACAACACAGGGTTGCAGAGATCTGAAGTACAGACCTCCTCTAGCTCTTCAGCTCACTCTCCTTGGGAAAGTTTATAAACTTGTTACCAGCCTCCATGCCCAGCTGCTGACTGTGGCAGTCTCTGACTGTGCCAGCCTCTGACTGCGCTGCTTGCTACCCCCAGTTCTAGCCTCACTCCCCTCTCCTCAGCACTTTTTTGGGTTATTTTTGGTGAGATAAGGTCTTACTAGGACTCACCTGGAACTTGCTTTGTTGACCAGACTGGCCTTGAACTCAGACAGATCTGCCTGCCTCTGCTTCTCAAGCCTAGACGTTTTTAAAGGTTTATTTTTATGTGTCTGAACGTTTTACCTTGTGTGTGTGTATGTGAAACCACCTCTTCCACCAAGAACAAAAGGTTGCTGGCCGCCATGTGAGCACGGAGAACACAGCCTGGGTACTCAGAGGAGCAGCGGATGCTCTTTACCCAGAACCACCTTCTGCTCCAGTCTTACTCCCTGCTGAGTCCATCTTCCCAGAACCACCTTCTGCTCCAGTCTTACTCCCTGCTGAGTCCATCTTCCCCGATCCCACCCCTCACCACCACCACCCCGTTGACTCCATTCTATCACCCACTGTCTTCACCACCTCTTAGATTCCAACTCTGTTAAGTCTGTCTCTCAACTGGCGCTCCACCTTCCTACCACTCCAGCCTCCTTTCCCTAGTGCCACCTCACAGCTCCGCCCGCAGCCATCCCTTCTTTATGGACTGTCCACTTGAGCTCTGAGCTCCCTAAGGTACGGACACCCTCATGTTCTCTTCCTGCTCCCCACCTAAACACCCGTTTCTATTGTTCATGTTAGCTCCTCAGAGTGTAAGTAGGGCTATGCAGAAGAGTAACCCACCAACATTTGCCTGGAGGACAAAATGAATTTTAAGTCCCTGGCTTCAATTCTAAGGGTCTTTGCATGAAAAATGTTTCTACATGAAATGCCAAAGTCATATTTTTTTTTTCTGTACAAGAATAATTTGTGTGCAGAGAATGAATTCTGATCCAGGCAGAAAGAATGGAAACAAACCTGAGGAGTTGTTCCCCTTATCAAGTAACCTTACGTGTGTCATCTGTGATGACCTTTAACATACTGTGGATGGAACTGAAGTCAGTGAGCCTTTCTGCCTGGTTCTCTTCCCTTGAACGTGGGAAGAACATGTGACTTGCATGTAACCCACAGAACATGGGTGATGTTCATGGGATGTCACTGTAATGTCTTATATGTAATGATTAGATTGTATATGATTCTCTTGAGCTGAGGATACAGTTCAGTTGGTAAGGTGACGAGTTGGAGCCCCAGAACCTGAATAAAAGGCCAGGCTTGAGGTAAACACTTACAATCCTAGTTCTAGGGAGACAAGTAGATTCTGGGGCTCACTGGCCAGCCAGCCAGCCAGCCTATCCTCTCCAGAGAGCTTCAGGCCCATGAGAGAGACCTTGTCTTAATAAACAAGGAGGACAGCATCTGAGGAACATGAGAGCTAGCTTCTGGTCTTCATGCCCACACTCACCTGTATACACACAAAACATTACGTAATGAAAAAAGAGCCTTGGGCTGGAGAGACAGCCCAGCAGTTAAGAACACTTGTGCTTGTAGAAGGGCCAGTTTTAGTTTCCAGAACCCACATGGTAGCTCACATCTGTAACTCCAGTTCCAGGGGATGCAATACCCTCTTCTGACCTCTGTGAGCACCAGGCACACATGCAGGCAAACCACTGATAGAATAAATAAAATCTAGATTAAAAAAAAAAAAAGATTTAGAGAGTCTTGTAAGTTGACTCACTATGGAGACTTCCTGGCTTGCTTGATGAAGCAGCCACTGAAGGGACATAAGGGACTCCTGCAGACACCAGGAACAGTCACCTCCAAAGGATGGCCAGAATCGGGAAGGGCCTCAGACCTTGTGGCCACAAACACACAGAAATGGAGTTTGACAGCTTGGATCTTCCCTTCCCAGCACAGCCTCCAGATGAAATCACAGCTCCTACCAGACCTTCACTGCAGCCCTAGGAGATCCTAGCAGAGGCCCTAGCTGAGCTTTCCCCAGACCCTGACCCATGGAAGCTGTGAGGTGTGTGATCACTTGTCAGAGAACCATCGCTGGCAGGCATAGGTGTGATGGTGAACACTGGAGTTGTTGGGAGCGGAAGGAGGTGTGTTTGCCTGTTGCCTGTGTGGGGTGCACAGGCCATGGCTGCCGGACGAGAAGCAGTTGGCTTCCTCAGACTAGCGAGTATGATGAGGCTTTTGGTTGGCTGTAACAGAAACAAACCTGCAAACTTTATGCAAAGGGTCAATAAACAAAATAAAGCAATTTACTGTGAGGACGTAGTACAGGAAACACAAAACAGCCTCAAGATAAGTGGAGACTTTTGGCAACCAAGTGTGTGCACCCCTCCAGCCTTTGCACCCATCTCTTAACACAATTATAGATTTCTTTATTCACAGGCTGGTTTTCTCTGGCATGCACAGTAACCGTTGGTTGTCACTCAGAGCTCCTAAGCACTGTGCCAGGAGAGATGCCCCTGCCTCCTGCCTAAGGGGCTCGCAAATGTACAAAGCTGTATAAATCCACACTAGCCAGAGAGGTACAGTCTCCACAATGTGGACAGTTAATACTGTTTGATTGCACCATGCCAGTTCACTTCTTCTTCTTAGCTCCACCAATGTTACGAAAAAAAAAGTGGAGCTTGAAGCATCTGCTAGTGAAGGCTGTGTCTGAGAGTCCGTGCAGGCTCTAGTGTAAAGGGACAGGATGGATGCTCTACAGCATGGAAGGAATGTTGAGAACAGACTACACACAAGCAACCAGGGGAAGCTTTGCCTTAAGACCTTCCAATGAGCTCACACTGGGAGGTGGAGCCCCAAGAAGAGGGGTCCATTCCCACCAGTTTCAGGGTGCAGATCACGCTAACTACTTCTAACTCTTGAGTGTCCAGAGCGTACAACCCCTTCCAATGTGCAGAGCAGCCAGGGGCCAACTCCTCACTGTGTGGGATCAAAAGCAGGTTCCTTTTAGAAGGCTAAGCGGGCAACAGGGGTGCGAAGAGGAATGGATCCGTGATCCTAGTGTTAATGTGTAGCCACAGGGCACTCTGAGCACACAGTCCCAGAGCTTCTGAGAAACCGTGGAAAAGAGAGGGAAACCATCTGAAAGGCAGATTCTAGAAGCATCTTTCTGGAGACCATCAACCTTCTGGATTGCCAGAGATGCCACCATGATGTCAGGCAGGGGAAAACACTCGGACACATGTAGTGTCACAAAGGGGCACATGATAAGTCCTTAAAGAGGGAAGGGGAACCAGGTGCCACTCTTGGTTCTGCATCGTGTGAGAGTCATTGTATAATGATTGTGGTCCTTAAGAGCTGAGCCACTCAGTGCCACATAAGCCTGGCCCTCAGTGAGGATGGGTGGCAGCTTCAGTTTCGTATTTTTTTGACATCGTGGAATCAAAATTTTCATTTCTTCTAAGAACTGGGCAGTCAAAATTTAGACAGGGTCCCACCCAAGCAAACAGTAAGTGTGGTATACTTTAGCACCACCGACACCAGGCATGAGCCACAGGCAGGGACAGTGAGTATGAACTCTCATCTCCAGCCCCAGCTCTTCTCTCAGTGACAGCCCTGGCATCAGTGGGGTTATCTTCAGGGCCCTGCAGGCAATGCTCATGCCTAGCTCTTTAGAAAAGGGGTGGAGCTCTAAGTACAACCTGTAACAATCTCTCCACAGCTTGGTTCTGTAGTGTAGTGAAAAACAAGGCAAGAGGAAGCCTTCAGCAGACATACATTTTAAATACTTATTTTTTTTTTATAGTGAGAAAGGATGTACCTAATCCTGGAGATACTTGATGCCCCAGAAAAGGGAGGTGGGGGAACAGCCTTTCAGAGGCAGAGGGGAGGGCGGATGGGGTGAAGAACTTTGGGAGGGGGGATAGGGAAGAGGGACAACATTTGGAATGTAAATAAATAATTTAATAAAAAAACTAAAATAAATTTTTGTGTGTGTGTGTCTTCTCTGTATTCCTGTATGTGTATCACATGGGTCTTTGGTATTCACAGAGGTCAGAAGAGGACATTGGATCCTCTGGAAATGGAGTTAGAGATGGTTGTGAACCACTATGCAGGTGCTGGGAATTGAACCCAGGTCCTCTGCAAGATGAACAAGTGCTCTTAACCTCTGAGCCATCTCTTTAGCCCAGACATAAATTTGAAAGGCAGGGAGAATGTTTCCAGGTGCACGTCTTCAGTGTAATTAACAAATAAAGGACTTTAAAGTGCTTTGGAGGTACAGGGAACATTGAGTGAAGAGATACTTGATCTTGCTTAGATGTACAAATGTGTGTATACATAACAACACATACACATAGTGACATATTTTTGGTCTAGTTCGTGAGATAGTTGCAGCTCAGAGAGGCTTGAGCTCACAATGCTCTTGCCTCAGCCTCCTGAGTGCTGGGATTCCAAGCAGGCAGATCCTGTGCCCAGTCACAATGTCTTCTAAGCCAGAGGAGATCACAGACCTCTAACAATCAAAGTCCCAGGCATCTACCAATGTCAGTGTCTACTTCTCTGTTATCTAGAAAAGCACCCTAGGTAGGGAGGGGGCACAAGGAGAACAGCCGTCTAGACTGACTGCCTCACTTAGGTCCTACGCTGCTCCTCTAAGGGTCTTACTCTTAGACAGGACAGGGGAACGTTCAGGTTGCTGGAAGTCATAGTTCTCAATGAACACACACACACAGCCCTGAAAGTCACTGGGCATCAGCTTCTCTGAGTCCAAGTCTTTCTCAACAGACTAGAAAGAGATACAAGACTGCAACCTGAAAAGAGGCCTTAACCATGGATGGTCTGTACGGGTCCAGGCAGCTGGTCACAGCTGGGCAGTCTAAGACATGGCCTCATAGAGTGTATGCTGGCCCACAACTCACTATGTAGTTAAGGATGACCTTAAACACCTGGTCCTTCTGCCTGTCACTCCACCTGCTTCGCCACTCCCATTCCCAGAGACTTGCTGTGTATCCCAGTCTGGTCTTGAACTTATAGCCCTCTGCCTCCCAAGTGCTGAAACTACCATGCTAGCATCTCTCTATTGTTTCAAATTCCTATAGACAAACACACAGGCAAGCTCACACATGCACATATATGCACAAACACAAATGTATATATCCAAGAATTTGCCTCTAAGAATTAGCAAGTTTTCATATAAACCACAGAATATATTTAATTCAAATTAAACATGAAACTAGAATAACATTCGCTCTTTATCAAGTAGCAATTATAGTTTGTTTTTTTCTTTTTTAAAAAAAAGAACGGTATATTTCTCTCCATATTCTGGCAATCCACAAGGCACAACTTGCATCCATTCTGCTGAGGCGACAGAGCCAGCAGTCGCCAATGCTCGAGGTTCTGGGGGTTGGAGGAGACAGACTGTATTTAATACAAAATGATTCTGCAGCAAATCTGAAGGAATGGAAGCTCCTTCTGGTATGTGAGAACCAAAGTCCAAGTAGCAGGAAGTAGGCAACTTGCATAATTAATGTTTTATTAAATAGATAGGTAAGTCTCTTCTTAGTCACAATCAGAGCTGTCTGAGCTGACAGCTCTGGCAAAAGCTTCCCATACACCTCTCGGCAGTAATACTCCTTTTGCTGTCGGTATTTCTTTGTCCTGATCATTTTTGGCATGATTTTCATCCTAGATAAAGCAAGCCAACTTCTTTACGACACAGGTCATTCAGCTTTGAGGACTGGCCCTCACCTTCTCCTTGGGCCGTGGGAGTCTAGTCCCTCGTAGTCAGACCTTCCTTCCCCCACTAAAAGCTTCTCACTGTTTGGTCTGCAGAGACAGAGGCTTGCCTGACCCAGTTCCGTTCACTGGGATGGAGGGCCAAAGGCTGGCAAGTGGCTTTCTTCACAATGCAGTACTTTCTGTGTCATTGTCTATGTCCAGCAGGATGTGGCCAGGCACTTCTTTGCTTGCCAAGTCTGAATGGATTTCAGGAAAGATGCTGCGAAGTGATTCAGAAACCCTAGAATTGGTGTCTGGACAAAAAACATGAAGAGACATTAGTAAGAGTGAGGTCCAAATGCCACCAATGCACTGAGGAGGAGGCTAGAAGATCCAAGACAGCCCATGCACAAACACAGCCCTTTCCAAAGGTTTCAAGGCCTTGAGACCCTAGGCAGCAGTTGCCTACCACAGCCTACTGAGAATCCAGAGAGACTGGGCAGCTGGAGGGATGTGACCCTTGAAGGATGCTTGCTTTGAGTGAGGGCAATTCTACTCTCACCTAGGCCTCCATTGCACTGAGCGTTCCTAACAGCTTCTATGTTGCTGGGGACGATTGCCCTGGGAAGAACTCTTTTCTGAGGCTGCAGGCATTTACCTCTGGGTGATAAAGCTGTGACCTCAACCTGCACTGAATCAAAGCTTAGATTGAGTTATTCTGAGTTGTAGGGACTGTCCTCGGCACTGTAGGATACTGGGTAGTCTGGCAGCTTTTACCAACAAAATGCTGGTGGCATACAGCATACTGACCTCCAGAGAGAGAACCTGAAATGTCTCCAGGAACTGTTAAGTGTTCCCCGTGGGATACAGTCACCTTTTGTGAACAACTTCAGTAGACCACCACATCTCTAAATACTATTTTTCTAATACGAATACACTGAAATCTCTTTTTATATCTTCTTCGGTTGATTGAAAATTCCTTCAGTACTATGGAAAATATACAGGCCGTAAGCCCCTCCCTTCCATGCTCACAAGACCCTCCTCATTCACCACAGCTCTCTTCTAGACTACCACATGCTCATTCCTGCTCTGCTGCTGAGGATACACTAGTAAACGAGACAGACGGGGCCTTGTCGAAACCCCTATGTAAGGCAGGAGACTGGTTTCTTCCCCTCCTCAGAGCCCCTCCTGGTCTCTCTCCGTATAGTTCTGAGCTGTAGGTTTACTTTTTCCTAGGTCAAGAAACTTGTCCTTGTACCCTAACTAGGGGAAATGTTTAGATTATGGAGGTGCCAAGGAGTTAAAGGGTCCAGGCGCTCAGCATCATTCCAGACACTCCAGATTTATAGGAACTCAAAAATAAACAGAATGGGTCCGAATCTCATGGTTCACAGACAATCAAAAGCGGCCTGTGTACACAGAATTAAGGCCATCTCAGAGTTGTGGCTCACACAGAGCAAGGGCATATCTGTCTTGTTCAGTGCTTACAGCCATGACTGGTACAAAGCAGACCCTATAAAGCTAGGTAGTAGATGGACAGATAAACAGTGGGCTAGTGCAAACACCTTGCCAACCCTCCCTTTTCATAGCCTAAGGCAGAGAGGTGGCCATGACTCAAGGCAGCAGTGAACAAGAAAATCATCGCAGACTCAGTCTCTGCCCCTATAACCCTACCTACCACAGATGCCACTGCTAGCCCAGGGAGTTCACATGGACTAAGGAACAGACATGAGCATGCAGAATGAAAATGCCTAGTAACCAGATGTCTACTTGTTGACACCTCTGCTCGTGTGCCAGCTGTCACAGAGGACAAACTGGCTCTTCTTTTCCTAAATCAATCTAGATACATTTTTTAAAAATTACTTTCTTTTTTTAAAGATAGGGCTTCTCTGTGTAGCCTGGGTATTCTGGAACTTGCTCTGTAGACCAGGCTTGCCTTGAACTCAGAGATCTGCCTGCTTCTACCTCCCAAGTGCTGGGATTAAATGTGTCACTACTGCCTCGCATATATATCATTTCTTAATTTGTACTTTTCTGAAATTCTCTACTTATGATGAAAACAATAATACATTTAGAACAAAACCAATGTGGTGAGGTATAAGGGACATGGCTCTCCTCTGCCTCCTGTCTGTCTAATCTGTCCTCCCCAGTCTCTCTTATTCTCCTAAGAATAAGAAACTGTTTTGTGACAGCAAACAATGGAGCGTGTGCAGAGAGTGGTAAGATGGGAAGATAGGCTGCACTGTGTGCAGGGTCAGTTTCTGGAAGGACAGCTATGCATCTACTGCAAAATGAAGACACGTGCATTCCACAGCAACTGTCAGACCACGTCAGTGAGCTGCTGTACACACTATACCAGCATTAGCTCCACTGTGGAGATCAGGGGCACCACTATATCAAGGTGACATGCCAGCACAGGTCATACACAAAGCAAAGACAGCATGTCTGGTCTCTCTGGACTGCACTGTGTGTTCCACCTCCCAGAGGACCATGTGCATCCTCTGTGAGCTCCCAAAGGAGAAGACACTGTCTGAGGAGGTAATGGCTGAAGTGAACACCTGGTTCACTGCAGTAAGAAAGTGTCATTTTAGAAGACACCCTCAAGCCTTCTTTTTTCCGCTTTTAATGATTCTACACATCTCCAAGACGTTCGTATTAAAGATAATTTAAAGATGATAACAAGAAACGCAGAAAAGAGCATCAGGTAACAGGCCTTGCTTGGCCTCAAGGCACAGGGAGGACAGTGAGATGGACCTGGGATCCTGACAAATGGAACTCATTCTTTCTTGGAACAGGCTTCCAAGGGGCAGGACTGGCACTCTATAGAGTTTAAGGTATGGGTCTAGAAGAATTTTCACTCCAATAATTTTGATTATGTGCTTTAGGTTGCAACCCTTTTCTTCAAAAATGCTATTTTGATATCAACTCATATAAGCACCAAATCTAAACACATCCTGGAAAGCAACCCAATGCAAAGTAAAGCCCCGAACATCACTGTCACCCACCCAGCCTCTCTCAGGTCTGAAAGCCCTGGATTCCTTAGCAAGTCTGGTCTGTGAACAACAGAATGACCAGCGGTTCTCAACCTTCCTACTACTGGGACCCTTTACAGTCCTTCATCTTGTGGTGACCCTCAATCATAAAATTATTTTCATTGCTACTTCATAACTGTAATTCTGCTACTACTATCAACTGTGATGTAAAAACTTGTGGGTTTTTTTGATGGTTTTTTTGGTGCTGCAATTCACAGGTTGAGAACCACTGCTCTAGCTAAAGGTGGGATTCAATCTCACTGAATGTCTGACTTCCCATGAATATGCCATCTACATATGAAACTGCAATTAGAAGCAGAAACGCAGTAAATGTCCAGCTACAAGTAGTAATAGCACAGGTATCTGATGAAATAGTGGGTCTGTATTCCTATGTGGGAGGTGGCACTGAATGCATCGGAAAAGCCTAATGCTGGGATAAAATTCACACAGGGCAAGTGAGATCTCGTACTTCCCTGCCTTCAGAAAACAGGGCGAGACAGCCTTCAAAGGCAGGCTAGAAGCAAACGTCTGCAACTAGAAAATAAAGATCTCAATACCTAAGTGGTGCCTGTGACCTCTTGTCTCTCTCTGGGTCCTACAAGGCCTAGTCTGGCATGTTACATGGTAACAGATAACTATCCTTCGCTCACCCACTGCTATTTATGGGCCGTTAGAGCCTTTCTTATTTCATCTGATTTAATCCCTTTACTCGTTGTGCCTAATGTGGGCCCTTGACACATCAACCAGGTTGTGCCTTCCCCATGCTATAGCACATGCTCTGTCTACTACATCTCAAGCCTGCTAGAAGAGGAAGGAATGCAAATGAAGGAGTAACAAGGCCAGCCCAGTGACCACCTGTTAAAGTCCATGAACAATGAGGAGCAGGCATGGACACAGCGAGCTCTCCTTAGTACATGCACTATTAGTAGGGGTGCAGGCAGGCAAGGTTAGGGTGACTTGGTTAGTGGCAGCCATTAGTGCACAAATACGATCATAAAGTAGCAAAAATGCTTTGGCCAATCAGTTGCCTTTTCCTTACCATTAATCATTCCAATTTCAGTTCTTACTGAATATGGCAGGTCATACATCTAAATTATTTAATAAAATGTTTAAATTAGAATACTCTTTGCTAAAATCCTTCTGCTTTACAGAGTTACAATGAGAGCTTGACATTTAGGATGGTCCAGAATCCCTCCCTTCTCCAGAGCTCTGAGACTGAGCTTGGAAGAAGGGAGGGAGCTACCAAGTCGCTTGGCAGTGTGCCCTGCCCACAAGCATTCACTCAATTCCTAACACCCGAAGCTTTAAGTTAAATGATGCAAATGGTGAGATGGTTTCAGGAATCTTTCCAAAGTTTCCCAAGTTAAAGCATGCCACAATAAACGTCTGTGCTGTGTACTTTATCTTGAAAATCCTAGGACTCTATCTAAGAGGAGACACTAACAGCATGATCCATGCTAGGAGATTCCTAAATTCCACATGCTGGCCTTCTATACATTTCCAAGTGTGTGTAGGCTGGGGGGCCTTAAGATACTTCAGGTTAATGCTACAATATAAAGGAAATTACAGGGACCCTGGATTTCTTGTGCTAAGAAAATTTATAGCAAAGATTTAAAAAACCAGGTAACATCTTAGATAATTTTTTTTTTGAATTAAGATAATTTTTAAAAGTAAAATTTTACCTCACTATAAAGTGTAGTGAATGATAAATCAATTAAGACAATCTTTTGGCAATAAACACACATATATGGCAATACTATGGGTGTGGGTGTCCATGGTATTATAAAACAGGAATATACCTGGTTTGCAGAGTTCTCTAATCTAGTTAAAAGAACTGAGGAAAATTTTGGTGTCCTAAGTATTAAAGTGTTAAAAGGCTCAGCCTTAACTAAGGTTTAGTCACTCAACTAACGGATTAATTACCAGGTCCTGAGGAAAGCGGATGAATGTCTGTGTCCTCCACCATTTCAAGCTTGAACTGAATAAAGCAACTGTGCCCTATGGGAGCCTTTTGCTGCTCAATAAATGCCCAAATGTATGTTCAGGTGAGCCTCCATGTGTCTTTTAAAAGCTCATACGGCTTAGGAAAGCAAAATGTAAGCATGCTGGATGCAGAGGGCATAAAGGGAACTCAGGAGGATTATCTGGGAAGTTTGGAGGGGCTGAGAGTTTTAGACATCAATTAAGAAGCTCCATGCAGTTACCTTGCACTTAGGATACAAAATTAAAAATTAAAGCACAAAGCACAGGGATGCCTAATTTTCTGTGTTGCTGGTGCCCTGGTCCTCTTCTGAGACCAGGATCCTGATGAGCCAGTGATAAGCACTGAGGAGAATGGAACACTGGGAGGGGCTTACCCAAAGAAAAAAATGGAACAGTACAGCATCTTATCTGAGGGCTCCACACTGAGAGCTCATCCTATGACAGCCATGTCTTAGATTTGGAGCAAATCCAAAGCTCAACATTCTTCTGATGGGACAAAAGGCACAACTATACGCTACAGGATGGATGGCTGACTGATGGCCACTCTGAGCACAAAGTCAAAAGCACACACAGGACATGGCTAAGCGGGGGCGCTTGCAGCTGCAGGTCAAGCTGCTGGAGTTACAGACCTTAGTTCTGGAAACCTTCCCCACCTGTGAGGGAACCGGGAAGGGCATCTAGTGGGAAACACACAGCAAAGAAACCAATGTGGCTTTGTGCTATTCAAACAAACAGCCTGCTGTCATAGAAACAGTTATTAACTACGGGTAACATACGTTAAACTATACATTATAGTCCTGGAAAAAAAATCTTTTTGTAGTTAGTTAACTTATTACTTTGGGTTTAGCATTGGATTATCATCTCTGAGAAGTCACTTGTGAGGGCTGGAGAGCCAGAGGAACAGCTCAGTGGCTTCTACTAGCATGCTCCCATATAGGACAACCCACAGCAAGGTTGCAGTAATTAAAAGCAAGCTGCTGATAAGAAATGATGCATAGCCCACATGACCATTAAAAACACAAAGAACCCATTATTTTTCAAACTTAATAAGAAGTCTAGTACCCAGGTGGAAACATTCTTCCTTTGATTAAATAAGATGATCATGCTTTATAGGACTATCTATTAAAACATCCCACAAGACAGCTCTACAATGTACAATCAACCTCATGCCTAGGGCAGACCCATGGGAATGATGGGAAAATCTCCACTCACTCCCCCTAAGCCATGTGAGGCTAGCACAGTGATATGATCTGCTCAGAAGATCTGCCTTCGCAGAGCATTCGATTTAGCACAGACGATGCTTTCTGAAATCCTGCACTTTGTGCATTTTTACTTCTAGAATAAGTCCAGCGTGGCCTGGAACTTGCTTTGTGGATGAGGCTCCTGTCCCCAGGTATTGTCCACTATGCCCAGCTTTTGAGAAGGACTCCCTGTGAACTCCATGTCCATGCTGTACCACACCTTCCACCTGGACTTAAAGGCATTTGCCTTTACAGTATGTAAATGAAGATCTCTTACACCCAGAAGAATGCTACAGGCCTTATGATCTGTGCTGTCTTGATAGAAAAGCAGCCACACACGGCTCAAGGGAAGAAGTGTGGCTGTGCCCCCAGCATGTACATGCCCGATCTGGCTTGGTGTTGACTGCCCTCAAGGGAGGCCCAAGTGAACACAGCGCACTTGCTACTCACCAGTAATGATTCTGGAGGCTGTGGGCACTGAGGGTGTAAGGCCACCATCCCCCGTGTGGGTGCCAGGTGGATGTGGGGGTGGTGGCACGCTAGGCCGGTTTCGGGGCTTGGGTACTGGCCGTGGTCTTGGGAGGGTTCCGTGCAGCTGTGTGGTCTCACTTTGTGATGGATTCTGTTTGGCCAGGGGTGGGGTGCTAGGTGGTGTGGGGGTTTGAGGAGGCGTGGGGCCCGGCTCTGGTCCCTGTTCACCCAACCGAGGCTGTGTTGGAGGCTGTGGTGGTGGGTGGCTGGGCGCCTGGATGGGAGGCAGGCTGCTGGAGCAGCGGCGCATGCCTGGGGTCTGCTGCTGCTGCTGTTGCTGCTGTTGCTGCTGCTGCTGCTGAGGCGGTGATGGGCTTCGGGCGCTTGGCTTTGGGGATGTGCCTGTGCCAGGAGAGCTCTGTCCTCCAGGGTGGCCAGGAGGTAGGTTTCCTGGTTTGGGGGGTGCGGGGGCAGGTTTCTTCACAGCTGCACAGAAGAGAAAGACAGGGTCAGTGAGAGCAGGGGTTAGGACTGGGTGTGGTTGTGAGAGGGGTACAGACATATCAGGAGAGGGCCTGCTGTATGGGCCCCTAGCTCTAGACCCGTCCACTCCCAAGAACATTTGGCAAACAGAAAGCCACAGAAACCAAGGAAAAACAGAACCCTTCCCAACCTGAGGACGCTAAGGAGCCAGGAGAACTCTTTTTTTTTTGGTTTTTCAAGACAGGGTTTCTCTGTATAGCCCTGGCTGTCCTGGAACTCACTTTGTAGACCAGGCTGGCCTCGAACTCAGAAATCCGCCTGCCTCTGCCTCCCGAGTGCTGGGATTAAAGGCGTGCGCCACCACCGCCGGGCTGCCAGGAGAACTCTTGTGCTAAGGTGTCTCTTGGGCAGGAAGTGGAAGGCAAGATGGGAATTCTGGACAAATGGAAGAGCTAAATCCAGTGTGGAATTAATGACAATGACACCGGTGTTTCGGCTATGACAAATGTGGGGTGATAAAGCCAGACAGTAACAATGGGGTAGCAGGCATAGTGGGAACAGAATTGTAAACTTAAAGTAGTCCAATATAAGCAATTTATGTAAGAAGTTAAGTGCATGGTATATATACAGGTCTTTAGTGACCTGCCATTTTACAAGTTCAAAAGGAAGAGAACTCAGTTTAAGAGAGGCTACACACCCACACAAAACAGAAAATAGAGGGTTGCTTTGTGGCTCTTTTCCAGAGTCCCTATGCACTTTGACTTAAAAGTATGGGAACAAATCCAGGAGGGAAGAACAGAGGCAGCCCACCTCCATTCACAGTTGCCCAAGCATTTCCTGCAGGGTCTGAGGTCGGTGTGGGGGAGGGTAGCCACTGGGGACTGAACCTAGGGTCCCTCCATGCTAGGCATGCATTCTACCACTGGGCTACATCCTCCCCTCAGACTGACTTTGGTTTTGACTCATGGAAATTCTACCAATTCTGGATACATTCTAGATAGAATCAATTACAAACAAGCCTGCATCTGTTTCCCTAAAATGAGATGAATCACAATCCTTGCTCTGCGGCCATCTTAGATCTGAACAGAATCTGGTGGTAAAGAGAGGATGATGGGGGCAAAGAGGAGCATTTTGAACACATTTCCATCCCTCCTGAGGTCACACTGAGAACCCGAGACAGGAGGAACCAGAGGACAAAAATAAGCAGGCACCACTCATCTGCAAACCAGGCCTCTATTTCCATCTGTCCATCTCACTAGGTCACTGTGGGACTGACCCAGAGTGCAACCTGGCAGGTTATTTTCTAACAATTGCATAGCTAAGAGGTGATGGAACAGATTCAAACCCATCTCATGTGGTCTCCCAGAATTCCTTTTCCTCTTCTTCCTTCCCACACTGTTTTCTTCCTACTCACAGGGCCCAGCAAGAGGGGTTACATGGTGTTTGCTCTGAATTACTGGCCTAGAACTCTGAGCCCACTGACTCATAAAATCTTTCCCTACAGAAACAACAGTCAGCTTACAAAGGAAAAGCTCTTTGGAATATTAGCCACACTCTGGCTGATGTAAGCTGTGAGGAAGAGGAGGAGGAAGAAAAAGAAGAAAAAGAAGAGAAAAGGAAGGGGAGGGGAGAAGGCTGCTTTTCTGCTCTAAGCAGCACTAACTGTAAACTCACACTGGAGATGAACTCACGCCTGACATTTACAATGTAGAAGACTCAGGGGAGGAAGCCAAAGAACAGCACACAGGGCAGCCGGGATGGAGAAACACAGGGCGTGTCTGGGGCCAGGACAGAGGGGTTGGGATGCTGAGGTGCAGGCAGGCAGAATAAAACTTGTCCTGTAGGGCCTTGTGGGTTCTGGGGAGCCATCTCTCCAAAAGTAGAGCTATAGCTGAGCTACAGCTGAGCTGGACTGCAGGGAGGACTGCAGACAGGACAGATGGAGCGTACAGGGCAGGAGAGCAATAGGGCCTGTGACCATACCAGAACTCAGCTTGCCTTCCTGCTTAAAACGTGGATTAATGTTCATTAGTGTTTGCAGAGTGCTTTAGAAAGAGCACAAATGCTACAGAGAAGGGGGAGGGGCGCGCGTTTGTAATCCTAGTGCTCAGGAGGCTGAGGTTGGAATACTTTGAGTGTGTGAGGCTAGCCTGGGCTACACAGTGAGATCCTGTCTCAAAAAAAAAAAAAAAATCCAACAGTGAATTTAATACAACGCTCCTTCATTTTTTGCCCCTCCTTGTATATTTATTTCCCCTATTTACATGTAGGACACATTGGAAAAGGTCAAGTTAGCATCCTGTAAGCAGTGTATACCTTTAGGCTAAAGCCAAAACACATACTGTGGAGTTCAGGGTCTTTTTCATCTTCTACAATGCCCTCACATGGCATCAAGGATATAGGTCAGATCTCCTGGATTCCTCTCCTGTGGTCACTGCAACAGACTCTGGTCCTTTCTGATGACACCGCCTGTGGCCTGCCTGCCTGCCCTCTCCCTGCCCCATCCCAGGCAGCTCGATTGTTCAGCTGGTTTTGTGGTGAAAGCTGAACAACCCTTTCAAGCCGCTCCCCATTCTTACTAGAGCCTGATGCCTCCCACAGGCCATCAGTAAGTGCCTCTCACGTCCCCATTATAGCATGGGGTCAGGACTCATGAGAATCTAATGACTAGAGCATGGCCAGAAAGAAAGGGTGCAGAGCAAGCAAGGGGGTGGCCTGAGTCCTGTTCCTGGAGCCCTTGCAGCCCACGCGGCTGAGTGTCAGCATCTCCTGGGCTGGACACACTTGTCATCTACACTAGTAGAGAAGAGGCCTCACAGTCTGCCATGAGCTGCTCTAAGTGCTGATCCTGGAGAGCGCGCTCCAGCTTCTCCAAAGTCTGCAGCTCGTGTCTACTCTTCTCTTAGCCCACCTCTCCCCGAGGGTCACTGTGCACTCCTGGAAGCACGTGTGCAGAAGTCTGTACTACTGTTACGTGCTCAGTGGTGTGATTTAAGTTCCCTGCTCCGAGTTTTGTGTGTTGGAAATGCAACTCTCAGTGGGAGGCAAGGCCTAGTGGGAGGCCTGAAGGAAGTCTCATGAATCGTTCCTGCCTTTGGCTCTCTGGCTCTCCTACAGCCAGTTAAAGGGGCTCCTTTAACTTCTGCTTTGCATCAGGAGTTGAAGCAGCATAAGGTCTCACCATGAGATGGACACCAAGTGACCCTTGGACTTCCCAGCCTCCAGGACTATAAATCCCTTTGTAAGTCAGACAGTCTTCGTGTGACTTCTCGGCAGCACTGTATCCATATCCTCCTCATTCCTACCTGGAAGTTTTCCAATGGTAAAGGACTGTCTTTCCCCAGGCTTAATTTCAGAGAGATGGAAAAGAATACAAACTTGGCACGTTCCCGAATACATGTGCCCTTTCTATGTTAAATTCACTGTTTCTCAAGCAACCAAAATGATGAGACACTTTGAGGCGAGGATCTTTCACACATTAGTAAACACAGTAGGGAACCCAGGGCAACCTGGTCCACATGGACTTTAACTGGCTGGACCCGCAGTAAGAGGTGTGGCTTTCCTCATGCATCTTTGTTGGAACACGACCCTCTCTAGACCATGGTCTCTCCACTTGAGCAGCACTAGCAGCTGTGCTGCACACCACCATTGCTTATAGAATACTTGCCTTTGTTTCCTAACTGTTGTCACCTCCTGCCCTTTTTGACAACCAAAAAAACACCTCCAGAAATCAACAAGGGTTCAGAGTCGGGGATTGTGGCAGTTAGTGGAAGTTTGTAGGAATAGGAGATGTGGCCTTGTCAATAGAGTTGGCTCTGAGGCTTGCAAGGCCCACCCCAGACCCAGGGTCTGCTTGCCTGCTTCCTACAGAGCAGGATGTAAAGCTCTTTCTCAGCTACTGCTCCAGCAGCACCTGTCTGCTTCCGTGCAGGACACTCATGGACTAACGTAACCCTCTGAAACTGTAGACAAACCCCTCAGTGAAATGCTTTCTTCTGTAAGAGCTGTCTTTAACATGGTGTCTCCTCACAGCAATACAATACTGACTAAGGTAGGAATAAAGTTAGTCCCAGTTTTTCCAGATCTCTGAGGCACCCAGAGCTCTAGACCTCATGAGCTTACTGAGTGCCATCTCTGGCAGGCACACATGTGGGTAAAATGTTAAGCAATAGACAAATAAGGCCGGGCATTGGTGGCACACGCCTTTAATCCCAGCACTTGGGAGGCAGAGGCAGACAGATTTCTGAGTTTGAGGCTAGCCTGGTCTACAAGTAAGTTCCAGGATAGCCAGGGCTACACAGAGAAACCCTGTCTCAGGGGAAAAAAAAGAGAGAGAGAGAGAAGCTCACTAAGATCTTGGGAAGAATGATAATGAACTAAACAAATTTACAAATTCAGGTCAAGAAAGACACTCAGCAGTAGGACACAATGCCTCAGGCAGGTAAAGCACTTGGTATGCGAGCGTGAGGAGCAGCACCCATGGAAAGCCAGGCATGGGAGCACACCTGGGATGCTCCTCCAATGGAGATGGGAGGTGGACTCGAGAGAATCCCCAGAATTGCCCTGGGCAGCTGACCCAGAATGCAGTGGGAAAACAGGTGGAAGGGGAGGACAAAACCCAAGGCTGTCTTTTGATCCTATATGTGCACCATGGCACAGGGGTTGGGAATAATTACAGAAGAAAGAAAAATAAATGCTCTGACAAAAACATCAGAGAGTGGCATGACAGAAATGCCTTGTGCCTGTGGGAGAGATGGGATTGGTGACATGGCTTCTTTGTGTTTTAGAGCAACAGCCCTGGCTGCTGGGTTGAGGAGAGCAAAGGAGACAGGTGGGAGCTGTTTAGATTATATTACTCCAAACCCAGAAAACCCTGACCCTGCAAGTCTGGCTCACAAAGTTTAGTATCAGAGGCGGTTCCTAAACAGCAACGGCTTGGAACACCAACTTCCTAGAAGCCCAGAAGTGACTGCAGAATTCACTTTCTGCTGGTTGACCTTTACAGTTCTGGCGTTTCTTTCTCTATGCTTTCAGTTTTCGTCAATGCTTTTTTCTCTTTGATGACTGATTTTCCTGCTTGTTACTTGTTAACAGGCATGAAAAGGACTTCTCAGAGTCTTCCCTCCTGACCCTTTGCAGTAGCTCCCAGAAGTTCTTATACTTTCCCCAAGCACAAGGAATGTGGGACACTTACCCCGACGCAGAGTGTGTGGGCTGGGACCAGCTGCACTGTGAGGTGTGCTTACTGAGAGCTGATGGGAGTTGCCACCTGTCTGAGCCTGGTTTGGGACCGTGGTCATCTGGTTGCTGTTTCTTCCTGCTGCAGGGACAGCTGCAGACACACAGTCTTTGGGTTTTGGAGGACTGAGAAGGGTAAACGTGAAGTTAGAAGTCAGAGGTCAGGCATTCCCTGGTAAAAGCTAAGCACATAAAATCTAGTTCATCCTTGTAGGGGGGCTGGGAATTTGAAGTTCCAGGACTTCTTACAGATACCAAAAGTCAAGGCTGTGGCAGCCCTGTATTCAAAATGGCATTAGAACCTGACTGTCAACACCTTCCTGGGCACCGTAAGTCACCTCTCATAACAACCAAGACAGTGGAGAAGCTACCGAATGCCGGGCATGCTGTACCGTCTGGAGAATGGCAGACAAAACAAAACAGGGTCTAACACAATGGGGTTTTGTTTTTAAGATCTGTGTGTGTGCTTCATGTGTGCAGGTGTGCGCAGACGTCAGAGGAGGACTAGAGTTACAGGGGGTTGCAGGCCTGTGGGTGCTGGGGATTGAATTCTGGTCCTCTGGAAGAGCATCGGGTATTTTAAGCACTGAGCCATCTCTCCAGCCCTACAGAAAGAGTTTGAGAAATCATCGGAAACATAGTCAGCTGGGTCTGTGTATATAAGAACCCAGAGAGATGAAGATTATCTGACATTTTAAAAAGCTCGGATTGGGCAGATAAGTAGATCTTACTCAGAGACTAGGCATTTTGAGATTCCCTGTAACAGACTAAGTTTTGGCTACTTTGCCAAGCATTTCAGAGCATCCACAGAGCCTCCTGTTTGGTTTTGCAGGTCCTTAGATTGGGTGTTATTTTAAGCAAATGAGGCTTGGGGACCTTTTCCTCGCTGTCGTACGAAAGGAACAAACATAAGGCAACTCTGCCATCAGTTACCTGGACGAGCTGCCCGATGACAGCCTAAAGCTGACAGCCGACTCAGGCCTCCTACTTCCTGCTTCACAGCTTTCTATACCAAAGATTACATTTTGTCAAGGTCACCAAAGGGCAGATGCACAGAGATATTCAAGTATAGAAACTAGAAGGCAGACTGACAGCTGACACACACTCCTCTTTCTGCAGACGACTGACTACTTCCTTAAATATTCAGCTTTGGTTAAACAAACTGAATGTCATAAGGAAATTGGCTTATCACTTGGACAAACAAAAACCATTTACTCTAAAACCAAGGCCCGCATGTTGGAGTGGTCACTGACAGCACATTCCTAAAGCAGAGCCAAGACTTCTTGACTGAAAGATGACTTCCCTAGATTACAGGACTCATGGATGAACATAAGCACTGAGTCCAGCTATGGCAATAAAACAAGAGTCCTGTGCTCTCTCTGACGTCTACTGACATACCATGCAAGTGCTCCAACCTGAGCTACATCCTCAGCCCTATGCTTTAGTTTTTACTTTGAGACAAGGTCTCACTGTTACCCAGACTGGCCTTGAACTTGTAATTATTCTTCCTTCCAAGTAACTGGGATTACGGGCTAACCACCAAAAAGATGCAATCAGAGTTCTGCAAGGAAAACCCATCTGTGTGATAAACCACACATGGGTAAACAGGCTTTGCTGTGTGCACATTTACTGCACATATATGCACATTTGTGCATTTGTGACCATGTGGCACTGTGTGGCTGTCCAAAGACAAAGATTAAAACAATGACAATTGAAACATCAGCACTTGGGCAGGGCTCATCTCCTGCAGAGCCACCAGATCTGAAGCAGAGATCAGTCCTGCAGTGGCCTCTGGGTACAGAGCAGAAATCTCCAACCTGAAGGCCTCGTAAGGTAATCCACTGTGAAGCCCAGCTCCCAGCATCGTGTCAGAAGTTCAAGCAAATGAACAAGCCTTTTCAGAACACATGCCACCTTATTTTCTTCCTTGGACTCATGTGCCTAAGGGGTGGAGGGACCCTTGGTCACCCCGTGTGCTGGCAGCCTGGTGCACCAGCAGCTATCCGGCAACTCTGTGCAACTGAATGTAATTATTAAACGAGCAAACGGATGACAAATGGCAAGAATCCTGCGACTCAGCTAGCGCCCAGGCAAAGAGTACGTGAACACTGAGAGCTACACACTCAACAGGCAGAGGCTGAGCACACCATTAGACACCTGTTAGTCTCTACTTTCCAGCACCAAAGCACACCAACAAGTGCTGCTTTCTTTTGAAAACAGAAAAGCAAACAAGCAATTTGCAATCTCTCTCCCCCACTAACCAAAGGAGTGAAAGCAACGTTGGTTTGCTCTCTGCCACCATGCCAAAGACGGCCACTTGGAAGTAGGCAGGGGCATCCAGCCTTGTCTGCCAGCAAAAGTGGGCTCCTTACCTGCTGTCACCTGGGCTCAGCCCCTGCTCCAATATGCCCGCGGAAGAGGAGACAGGCCCACCCCCTGAGCTGCTGTCAGCCCTAGAGCTCTGAGAAGGGGGCTCTGGGCCTGCTGGAGCCAAGGCGTTGCCATCCGTGGGCGGGAGTGGCGGCTGGAAAGCGGGGGCTATGTGCTTTCTATTTAGAGTGCCACCCCGCCGGTGGGCCTGGAAGTCCATTAGCTTCACACCAAAGCTACACAGAGAGAAGAAACAGTCAACACACCACACATGCCGACTAGAGAGACAGAAGCCCGCAGGTTCTCACCGTTAAAACCACGGAAGGGAAGCCGCCCACATTGCCCAGCATGCAGGTAAGTGGCAAGACATGTCAGTGGTCATCCCAGTTACCAAAGCAAGCACCTGGATCTGGCTTTGAACCCTAGCAAAGCCAACACCTCACATACTGATCAACAGATGCCCGTGATCAGGTGGGTGTGTGCAGCTGAGAGCGAGCAGGCAGCCTCATGTTGAGTGACACTTAGTTCCCATCTCAAATGTGAGAAGGAGGTGGAAGCCACATCCAGAAGCACACCAGTGGCTGTGCAAGGCCACACCACTGCCTCTGAGCTTGCAGGAGACACAGACGCAATTGTGTGTATGTGTGCATTTGGCTGAAAGCTATGGATAGCTGGAAAAAACAGTTGGTTTCTGGTAGGATGGCGTCTGGAGGATGGGCCAGAAGGAACACACTCTTCATTCAGAGCATTAGGGTATGCACTGCCAAACCTAATTTTCTTTTCTTTTTTTTTTTTTAAAAGATTTATTTATTATTATATGTAAGTACACTGTAGCTGTCTTCAGACATAGCAGAAGACGGTGTCAGATCTCATTATAGATGGTTGTGAGCCACCATGTGGTTGCTGGGATTTGAACTCAGGACCTCTGGAAGAGCAGTCAGTGCTCTTAACCACTGAGCCACCTCTCCAGCCCCCTAATTTTCTTTTCTTAAGTCTGGAAAATTGAGAGCCTGGACCCCATTAACTGATGTTTTCCGGAGAATAAGCAGAGCAGACAGCTAAGAATGGTGTGTCACGGGCTGATGAGACTAATAACGCCTCATGTGACTTAAATTCAGAAGAGTAACTGCTCTAACCGAGGGGACGATGATAAGGACTGAGTGAGGTCACAGCAGTCAATTACAAAGGATGACGGTGAATCTCAGGGAAAGCCTCTATGGAAGCAAAGCTTTCTCTGAACAAGAGAAGCCCACAGTGAGCAGTCTGCCAGGGTATGAGGGCAGCGAGCTGCTTCACACGGCTCTTACTTGGAGAAGCTGTAAGTTGCTAGCATTGTCCTCACTTAAGGGCTGCACTGCCCGCTGAAGGCAGGAATCATAGTCTTAATTAGCACCGAACATCTCATAAATTGCCCATAGACAATAGGATGGAAATATACTGCCTCTAAGTTTAAAACATACATTTTCTCCCATCCAGGACTGTCAAATTCTGGGGCTTCTCTCAGCAGTTAGCAAATGTATCAAGGCCAAAAATATGTTTCTCCACAGCTCACTGGGAAATGTGGTTGTCTTCATATGATCCTCAGCCAAAAATCCACACATTAATTATGTTTCCTTAATACTCAAGACACATGTAAGTGGATTTAGTGTGTGTGACAGCACTCTTTTTACTGTGGGGCACAAACAGGCCATCAAGTAAAGGCTGGTGCACAAGGCGCAGATGTTAACAGACAGGCTACGCCCCCTACTTTGTGCACAGATTAATGCCTGTAGAGTGGGACAATGTGGTTCTTGAATTATCTAGACTCTGTAGGTCACGGTCACATAGGGGGCCATTAAGCCAGTACCAAACGCATGGTCGAGTGTCCTCCTACATGACACCTATTATTTCTGTGGAAGTGACCAGCTCTGCACGTACCTCTCCTTCTTCACCAAGTCCCCTTCCATCACTGCCATGCTGGCAGGTCGCTTCCTCTCCAGAGTCCCCGAGTCAGAGTCATTTCCAGTATGGGATGAGTGATTAGAATTCGGGGTAGCAAGTGGCACAAATGCTTCTGATACATTGAATTCTACCTCTGTCAGAAGAGAAACAAATGTGAGACTTGGCACGGGGGCGGGGGGGGGGGTCTCCAATGCCCCAGTGGGAGGAGAGCCTCGGTAGTCCACAGGAGGAGCTCAAGGACAATAGATCTCTCTCCTACCCATCTTTGCTAAGCATCAGCAATTAATGATTCGAGGACAGGAAGACAGAAAAGAACTGAGCCCAGCCCTGCATCAGGCATCAGGAGCTCACACTGCAGTGCACGAGGCAGCTGGGATGCACTGAGAAAAGCAGGGGCAACACCTGGGGACGCAACATCCATACAACCAGCTCCTGAGGAGGAGGCCATGGGAACCTCTGTGGATCCCATGATCACAACAAGAGAACTGGAAAATTCACTAGCTACAGAATAAAATCCTAATCCTCTGACCTTCACAAACCAGCTCCAACCAGCCCTAGCCTTGCCTGCTTTATTTTCTACTTTTGATAGTCCAAACAACTGTCTACGCTCACCACAAAACCTGTGGTAAGTGAGGGGCCCCTGTGCTGGCAGCATCACTCCTAAAAAGCAGACCTTGGCTCTCTTTTCTCAGCAACTAAGCTTGTCAAATCTTTCTCTGTCCAACATTCTAATCTGCCATTTGATAATTTTATAACTGATCTGTTTATATGGTTGCCTTTTCGGGGAATCCAAGTTCCTTCAGAGCAGACAGTATACAACCATAGCAACTAGCCAGAATTCAATACATACTATGCAAGCATATTTTAGTGAAACTAAGGGTATTGGAAAATAATATAATTATCACCATATCAAAATATGAATGTACATGAACAAAATCTGAAGTGAAGTGTGAGGAAGATAACCAGCAACATGTTTTCTTCCTTTAAAAAATGTGGTATACTACTGTCACACAGCTTCAGCATCCGTAAACCTGGAACCATGAGTACCTCCAGGGAAGAACCAATCTGCATGCTGGATGATGGGCTCAATCACTGCAACCACGTGGACCGATGTGGCAGCCGCTATTTCAGCCAGCGTTCTGCAAGAAGTTCACACAATTAAAATGCTTCACCTTGGCAGCCTCACATTTCTGCAAGCTGTCAGGGCATCTGATAATTGCTAATGGATAAAATATTTACAACAGATACAAAAAGATAACCCATAAGGCCCTATCCTATGAGTTTGCCAGTAACAGCCCAAGAGGAAGAATTGCCCAGTATTATCAATCCTTCCTCCGCAGAGTGGAGCTGCCTGAAGTGGCCTGGTGAGGGGTGAGGGATGCAGCATTCAGGCTGAGTGAGACTAGAGCTGGAGCTTTATCTATGTGGCTTTGGGGGACTTTGCCCTCTTCTAAAGCAGCTGGCTGCAGGGGAGTGGCCACAGCCCTATAATCACCCCCACCCAAGTTTCTATAAGGAAACCAAATAATTCATTGGTTCCCCACTGAACTTTGGCAGAATCATGCCTCAGGTTTTGGTTGGGACCTTGGAAGAAGGGACAGATGCTGCTTCACATCTGTGGGAAGGAATTTTACTGGCCGTGCCTCTAAAGACCTTTAAAGATCTCTGGCCCTTTTCTCTCTGGCTCATCTGCCTTGTCAGATGCTCACAGCCACGTAGCCAGATGACACCTCTGAGGCCTACATAAACACTTCCTACTTTTAAGCTGTTCTCTCATGTATCTGTCACATCATGAAGTCTAAGGCACAAGGGACGTGATTTAGAAATCACTGGATTCCTAGGAGCCTTCACATTCAGCTCTGATGGCCTCAAACCAATCTCCCTGGTCCTAGTGTCACTGTGCCTCAGCAGACCGTCTAGCTCCTTCACATTCCAGCATGACACAAGCTTTCCTGGCAAAGTGCCCTTCTATCCTTCCACATGTGAGGATTCGGATCAGCTCCCATGCCCACTTAAAAAACACACTGCTGTTGATTCAGAAAGCTTTCTTTCGGGCATCTCACAGACTTTTGGAGCATCTTCTTCCTAGCTTTGATCTATGGTGCTTCCTGACAAATTTCTGGGCATTATAAAAACTGAATCTACTACTGTTAAATATTTTGATTTTTAATCAGCTAATCCATACTGATTTTTGAATTTTATCTGTTTCCTTTGAAGATTCTTCTTGTCCCCATAACTAAAAACTTGTATAACTTCCTATGTGGGTATCTTTGGTCAGGGGTTTATTTGCTATATGATCTATGCACTTAGCCCATCTTCCTACTGAACTGTAACTTTGCTTTATGACATTGTATGCTTGCAAATATTTTCTGAAACAAAACTGGGCATACACAAGCAATTGAATGACTGATTCGTTAAAGCTGGTCAGCAGCAATGAAGGAGTGACAGGTAAGGATATGGACTTTGTGGCCTGTGCTTATAACCCACCACTGGCCTGCCACGCAGCCCTGGGCAAATTACTGGTTCTTATCAGACTCAGCATCCTCAGATGAGCACTTGCTGCCCAGCTGATCCCCTGTGCCTACCTCTTCAAGTTAACACACACGGCTCAGTGCCAGCACAGGCTTCCTAAAGGCAACAGTGCGAAGCCATTCTGCTTAGGACAGTATTAGTGACTTTCACACTGCTATGGCAAACTGACTCAAGGAAGCAAAGATTTGTTTGGGCTCATGTTTCTACCATACAGGTGAAAGAACTGTCACAGCAGCAGGATAGTTTTCTGAAGGATTTTCTTATGGAGGTAAAGCAGGGGCCAGGCATCATCTTCAAAGACAACCCCTAAAAACCTGCCTCCAACAGCAGGCCCCACTTCTCAATAGCTCTACAACCCCACAAAACAAGACCATGATCTGGGAAACAGATGTTTGAAACACAGTCGTTCATATGAGAGGCATTTTATATTAATAATGGATGATTAATATCCATTAATGCCTTGATGACTCCCATAGGACCCAGGAGAGTAAGTTCCAAACAAGTCAGCCATATATACAAGGACCTTCACAGCCTACCTCTGTCTGTCAAGGCATCTTCCAGGGCCATGCATACTGTCCTCAAAGGGCAGAATCTAAGCTGTGCCTCACTACGGGGTGTCTTCTCTAGTTTCAGTGCCAAGGGCAGGAAACTACTCCTTCACTAAAGTTAGAAAGTGTTACTCCCAGAGAAGGGTGCTCCACAGCCTCCTCAGGCTGTCACCCCCTCTTACCTACACTGTCAGCCCAGAAGGAGTACAACAGCACACCCCAATGTGTGCCCAGTGGGACAGAGCTATGCTGAGGTAAAAGCATGTGAAGCTAGCAGAGGGCAGAGGGGGCTCCTGAGGGCAGGAGGTGACCTTGTGAAAGACACCTTCCCCACACTGCAGAACAGAAACACTCTTTTCTGCCATGGCAGGATGATGAGGACAGTCTCTACAAATAAATAAACTGTTGGACAGTCCTGGTTTTCCTAACATGTCTACACTCAACTGCCCAGCCCAAGGCCATCTTGCCACATGCTCACATACACTGCCCAGCTAGAGCAGCATTTGTCTCTTTACAAATGTCTCTTTGTGCCTTCATTTTCCCATGGACTTGCAAAAACCTACAGGTTTTTCTCTTGTCAATTTGCTTATGCCAGTTAAATTCTTAGGCATAGCTACAGACACTTAAGGGCTTGGGGCATGGGTCTATCCCTGTGGTACACACACTGAGATGTGTGTCGAGCTTGTCATCATACAGGGGCTGCCAAGCTGCCTGTCTACTCAGAACTCAGGAGTGGAGGCTCTCTTAGCTAGGGATAATAATATCTCCTGTGTTTCTGTGTCATCCACGCAGGAGTTAACACCTAGTGCACAGCTGTGGCTTCCAAACATGAGCTGGATGGGAAGTCACCTGCACTTGAGTATGTCCCTTGAAATCTGTCCCTACCCATGCTAACCACCAGGAAGGAGAAGCTTAGGCATGAGGTGGGAAGAGCCACTTACCCTTCTTGTTTGGCCCACAGGAGGTTAGGGCCCAGGACAATGGCTATGTTGCTAGGAGTCATTTTATTAACATCACTGGTCTGGGCAAGCTTTGCAAGGAACTTGATTAAATACCTGTAAGACAAAACAGAAGGGCAGAAGCATCTCTGGAGCACTGTGGCCTGTCCCCTCCGCTGCCTCTGTGCGGGCCACACATGGCTCAGGCACTTCCGACAGGCTGGCACTGACTGGAGTGCTGCCCACACTCCTCATGCACTTTATTCAAAACAGAAATCGAAGGGTTGGAAGGAGAAAGCAGGTCCAACATCACCATACTGATTTAACCTTACCTATTTCTACATTTTCCCTTTATAATCTATTTATTTTGCCCCTACATTAATTAACCTGATTAATAGTGGGCCCAATATATGTTTAATAAAAAGGTAGGTTTTTTTTTTCTTTTTTTTTTGGATATTTTCTTTATTTACATTTCAAATGTTATCCCCTTTTCCAGTTTCCCCTCTGGAAACCCTCTGTCCCATCCCCCTCCCCTGCTTCTATGAGGGTGATTACCCACCCACCCACTCCCACCTCCCCACCCTGGCATTCCCCTACACTGGGGCATCGAGCCTTCACAGGACCAAGGGCCTCTCCTCCCATTCATGTCCAACAAGGCCGTCCTCTGCTACATATGCAGATGAAGCCATGGGACCCTCCATGTGTACTCTTTGGTTGGTGGTTTAGTCCCTGGGAGCTCTGGGGTGTGTGTGTGGGGGGTCTGGTTGGTTACTATTGCTGTTCTTCCTAAGGGGTGGCAAACTCCTTCAGCTCCTTCAGTCCTCTCTCTAACTCCTCAAGAAACTGTATCTGAAAACCTTCATTTTAATTATGAAAATATTTGATTTATTACATAGACACGTGTTGTTATGTATAAGTAGTATAAAAATGAAACATGAATAACCAAGTTACCTATTAACAAGGAACTAGTTAGGCAAATTATAGTCTATCTTGATCTATGTGACCAAAAAAATCATGTTGTGATTCAGAAAAATCTCCAAGATGTATTAAGCAAAGATATGGCGCCAAGCAGGCAAAGGAGAATGACATATAAAACATACACATCATCTGGCTAGAATCAAAGGGTGCAGGGGAAGATGGGCTGTAAATGGGGTAGACAGAATCACAATGTGCTGTATACATACGAAATTCTCAAAGAGTAAAAATATTATTTTTAAAAAGTGGGCAATGGGAGAAAAATATGTATGAATGCACTTCATGTGCACGTGCACATACATGCATGTGAGCACACACACACACACTCACATACTCACACACACACACACACACACACTCACATACTTTCACACACACACACACACACATACTCACACACATACACACACGCACACACACATTCACATAGAAGCTCTTGTAGATAGACACTGAAGAAATTGTCCATATCCTATCTCAGACAAATGAGGTGGCTAGAGACAAGAGGTTTTTCAGTGTGTATCTTTTGAGCTTGAAACCATCAGAATGTCCATTATTTAAAAGATAATTAGTAAAAGTTACAGAGAAAAAGATGCAAGCTGAAAGATCAAACCTCAACACACTAAGTTCTGTAACTGAGTTCCCAGCACATCACACAGACAGAGTTTAATAACCTGCCCTTCTGAGCCAGGCTTGTAATCAATGAGGGTTGTCACAGGGAAGAGTTAACTCACAAGGACGAGCCAGTCCTTACATGTGCACAGGCAGTATCTGATGTGGCTGAGATAAAGGCCAAGACCAAGTTTATGGTCAGGAAACATGTCATACAAATCACCTGGAGACTGGATTTTAAATGAATTGCTTAAGGAAAAAAAAGTCTGATTTTAAGAGTTTGTTTTTAAATTTTAATTACATTCATTCCAATGTGTTCAGAGAGAAAGAGAAGTGGGGACAGAGGGAGAAGACAGAAGGACACATCTTGCAGGAGTTAATTCTCAGCGTAGCTTCTCAGGCTCAGCAGTAAGGTGAGGGCCTCTGCTTACAGAGTCACCTTGCTGAAGCCTTTGCTTGGTTTTAACTGACAATTCCCTGGGGCTGCCCTTCATCTGTGCTTCTTCCAAGCACAGAAATCCAAGGGAAAGAGAAGTCCTAGAAGTTGGTCCCATGAGAGGTTTTCTTAGAGACATTTTTAATAACATACTGAAGTTCACCTCCACTGTACAGTGACGTGGGCACTATTTTCTATGAATGGGCACAGTAACTACTTATTAACTGCATTCACGGCCAGGAGAGCTTGGATTCCAAATACAACATCATACATCCACCAAAGCTTTCCACAGCAATGTTTTTGCTAACAGCTGCAGGGTCAAAATGATCAGAGAATCTACATTTCTATTTACCAACATCCCCCACATATTAATGATCAGCAGTGCATGCACGCCCATCCCATCCCAGCAGCTCCATATTACTGTGCAAAGCCTTCTGAATGTGCCAAGCCTGCTAGAGTCAGGGTCACCTCGGAGGAACCATATCCACTCCAGGGTCACCGAAACTTCCTTTAGAGAACCATACACACTGTGATGGTTAATCTGATGTCAACTTGACACACCTGGCAAGAGGGACCCTCAACTTAGGCAGTGCATCTATCGAACTAGCCTGTGGCTATGCCTGTGGTGATTTTTCTTGATTCACGATTGATGTAGGAGGGCCTAACCTATTGTAGATAGTACCATCCCTAGATAGTACCATCCCTGGGTAGGTTGGGCCAGGCTGTGTAAGAGAGCTAAGTAGTAAGCCTGGGACTAAGCCAGAAAACAAGTGTCTTCCATAGTCGTTGGTTCTTATGCCTCCAGGTTCTCGCCCTGAGTTTCTGCCATGGCTTCCCTCAATGACAGACTATAACCTGTAAGCCAAATATACCTTTTCCCACCCTAAGCAGCTTTTAATTATGTTTATCACAGCAACAGAAAAACAAACTCAAATACATACCTAAAGTTAACAAAATTTTGTGGCGGCAACTTCTGACATGTTGTCCATAAATATTGAAGTTTTTTGTCTTGATCCTGCACACTAGGAAAAAAATATACACAAGAGTATATAAAAGCACACATTATTACTACCCATATTAATGTGCTATTATAGCTCAGAGCTGAAATATCTCTTACAGGCTCATGTGCTAAAGGCTTGGTTTTCAGTATGTGGTGCTTTCAGGAGATCCTTTCTGGGGTAGGGCTTAGGTGGAGGACTTGGATGGTAGGGGAGGTGTTAGGAGGCCACAGACTAAAGCAGCAGGACCTGAACTTCTGAATCCAAGCCACAATAAGCCTGCCCTCCTTTAAGCTAACGGCCACATGTTTCTTAGAGCAGAAAGCAAACATATGTTCTTTATAAACAATGACACTTGTCTGTTTTCAAAACTGGAAGATAGCACTCATCTTCAAAATCAGCAGGTTTGGAGTCAAATTCCAGCTTCACACTACCTGACAGGGAGTGGGTATTCCATGTCACCTAACATTGATTCTGTTGAATGAGCTCGAGAGGCAGAACCCTGTGAACCTGCCCCAAGCTCGGCACAGAAGATGCCACTCAAAATTCTGTCTAGGAATCCGTAAATGTATGGATTTATATTAAATTAGGAGCATTATGAGGTCTAGCTTTCCTTAACATAAACACAGCCTAGTCAGAGAGCAGCTGTCAAGCTCCCAGAGGCCCAGACCTCAGGTCTTTCTTGCTGTTTGAGCGAATTCCTGTGTGAATTATAAGAGCTCTGTTTCTATACAGCTTTGTTGGCAACCCCCATAAACACTAGACGGAAAGAAAAGAACCCATCGAGTGGCCACTCTGTTCTCCACACAGAGTGAAGCAGCTGCCCATGAATGCTGATATGCTGTAGAACAGGGGGCACCTGAAAACACCTTAGAGGCCAGCCACTGAGCCAATAGGATGGAGGCCCAAGCTGGCATTTCTCAACTACAGTACCTACCTGCCAGCAGGCAGATGCTTCCAACTTAAACAAGACTTTTAGAGAAATCCAGAGGATAGATACTCTACACAAGAAATTCCACTGATGCTGATCCTTGATTCCTTTAACTCAGACCCAGGACTGCCTGAGAACTTATCTTTGAACTTAAAACCCCAGCACCTACAAGGAAGAACGTCTCAGCCCACAGTGCCTGCAGATCCCTGAAAAGCAGCACTGTGATCCCACAAAGGATGAACTAAAGGGGAGGGGCAACAGTGGAGTGGAGACTGGTCCTTCCTTGCCCAGGACTGAAGAATTAGACAATTAAGAGAGAATTGAGAAGGTAACAAGATCACTGGACTGGCCAAGGAGAAGCTGATAGCATTTGAAACACACTGCCTTGTTACCCACCACATGGAAGCTGGGGATGGGGGGGGGGGGGGGAGGAAGAGGTAGTGAGGAAAAGATCAAACAATGGGCGGAGCCTTCGGAGAAGCTCAGTCTCCATATGGATGCTAGCTCTGACAAATGCTTGGTCTTGCTCCCAGTTCCTGTATCTGTATAATGAAGTAACAAGAACATGTGCCTGTTCTGGATGCTTGATGCTTATTAAGAACGAAGCTAGGATGCTTGAGTAACACTTACAAGGGGAAATAAAAAGGCCACAGGAGGCAGAGGGAGGGAGAAAACTTGGGGGGGGGGTAAGGGAGGAGGAGGGAAATGGGGAGACAGGATCAGGTGTGGGGAGAGACAGGAGAGAGACCTAGTGGGCCAGGAGAATGATGGAAATCTGCAGCTGCTGGGGTAGGGGGTAGGGGATAAGGGAGAATCTCTAGGAAGTCCCAGAAACCTGGGATAGGGGAGGCTCCCAGCAGTCAATGTGGGTGACCTTAGCTGAGATGCCTAACAGTAGGGACATGGAACCTGCAGAGACCACCTCTTGTAGTCACGCAGGACCCCAGTGGAAGGATAGGGACACCAACCCACCCACTAAACTTTTGACCCAAAAATTGTCCTGTCTAAAAGAAATGTAGGGATGGAGCAGAGACCAAAGGAAAGGCCAACCTATAACCAGCCCAACTCGAAACCTATCCCACGGGCAAATACCAATCTCTGACATTATTAATGGTACTCTGTTATGCTTGCAGACAGGAGCCTAGCATAACTGTGCTGAGTTATGCTCATAACTGTCCACCCAGCAGTGGACAGAAGCAGAAGCAGACACCCACAGCCAAACATTGGATGGAGGTCAGGGACACCTATGGAAGATTTGGGGAAAGGATCTAAGACTCAGAAGTAGATGGGAACTCCACACGAAGACCAACAGAGTCAACAAATCTGGACCCCTGGGAGCTCTCAGAATCTGAGCCATCAACTAAAGAACATACACAGGCTGGAACAAGGCCCCAGACACATATGTAGCAGTCAGGTAGCTCAGTCTCCATGGCTGTTCTGTTTGGCCTCAGAGGAAGAGGATACATCTAATCTGGCAGAGACTTGATGTGCCAGGCTGGGGGGATACCCAGGTGGGTCTTACCGTCTCAGAAAGGGAGGGAGGACGGGGGTAAGGGGCTCAGTGAGGGAGGGACAGGGAGAGGGAACAGTGTTTGGAATGTAAACAAATAAATAAATAAGATGGGGGGGGGGAAAGAATGGTAGTGGTGGGGGACAATGTGCTCACTCTAGCACACAGTGGACACCAGGAAAACACTATTACAGCAAGTAAGGCCCCTGTCCTATTTCTCAACAGCTGAGCCTCCAAGCAGCAGCACAGACACTTACCCCACAAAGCCTCACTTGCACAACTATTTTCACCACGGTGGGGTTTGAACTAGCCAACCCGCTAATGCTGATGAAGCCACACCAGCTTTCTATGCTAACAATACTGAGCGTGTTCCCTCTAGATGCAGGTAGGACAGGGCCATATCCCTACACATGCTAGCTCAGTGTCCTATTATGATGACTACTGACAGTACAGTTACTTACAAGTAGGGCACAGTGTCACTTTTTTTCATTGGATTATTTTCTTCATTTACAATTCATGGACTTTTAAGACTCTCAACACTTATAGTTACCTTGCAACTTGTGTCCATTCTTCATACAGACTGAAAGTCATTAAGGGCTCAGGCAACTCCCGCAGATAGGACTTTAAAGCACCTGAAACCATGAACACATGCTGAGTTAGCTGCAGCGGTTTACAAATGAGAGTGTCTCATGTACAATCTTCCAAGTTGAACAAAACAAATTATAATTGGGAAGCCATGCTTAAGAGAATGAAACCTCAGAAAAGAAATTCAGTTCCTTGCAAAAATACACTGAGGGAGCCACAGAAAATAAAGTTAGCTGTAAGGTAATTCGGCTAACATACACACTTTCTCCAGGCAAACAGGCCATATGTGAGACAGAAAGGAGATTTCAAGTAATCTCCACAATAAATACATGCATGCTAGCTTCACCTTTGCTTGTAACAAGGAGTGGGGGGAAGGAGAAAACTCAGAGAGAAGACAGGTACACATGCACAGGCGTACACACAGTGTGTTAGGAGACTTAATCAGCGGAGTCTTTCATTGGACCGCTCATTCCTCACTTGACAACTGTTCTTTCAGCTGGTGACCTGAGCTAGGACTTGCAGACAGTCCTTGGAGCTCACCTGCGACAGCATGGGGATCAGAATAGAATTCATCCAGGTGCGATGTGGAGCAGTCGAGAGCAGCTTTCAGCTTCTTCAACTTGGAGGCTCCAGCTCCAATCCGAAAAAGGCCCTACAGAAACAAAACGCCAGTAGCCAGTCAGAGCTGAGTCTCACCCTGGGGAACTTCATCTTGCTTGTGAGAGCCACACTGCCCATTTCACAACCCCATTCCAAGGAATGAAGAGTGTGTATGCACCTAGTATATGGTGACAGGCAGGACACAGACCTTCTTAATGTCAGTTCTTGATCTATTGAAAGCTTTCTCTTTCACAGCACTGAGTACTGACTACTGCGTATTTTATAAATTTAGTTATTTTAGAAAGCTTACATCTCAGGGAAAGCAGACCAGATTGCACGTCACGTTCACTGACATAAATGTGGACATGGAGAGCCAACCAAGAGAAGCAAGTAAAGGACAGTGGGCCAGAACTGAGGAGACTTAGGCTTAGGCAATAAAGCAGCAGGCTTCTCGACACTTTACACACACAGTGACTCTTCACTGCGGATGAGGAGGGGTGGTGGCAGTGCCAGGGACAACCAACAGTGACACTGCTCTCCCAGAAAGCAAGAGCAGACCCAGTGGAGAAGCATGCACTGGAGCTATTAAAAGTTGAGTTTGGGCACCAGAAGCCATCATGAGAGTTTCTAGATGTTCTTGATTTGGGCTGGATTAGATGCCAACATTGTATCTGTGAAAGTTTTGCTGTGTTGTTCACCTCCAGAGCTCTGTTCTGTGTATCTGAGACGGTAACAAAAGATTCTTTAGAGGATAAACAATATTGCATTTTGGATCCGGCTGTGTCCTAGCATGAAATCCTTGCATGCTTACCTCTATGTAGATAGGACTAAGAGCTGCCCTGCTTGGTTCACGTGGGTATTTTTGGTATAGATCTTATACAATACATAAATGTACCCATTAAGACCACTGCACAGTGCACACAATTCAAGACTGTCATGAACAAGAGACCATGGACACTCTTGGCCACCAGAGCATTGTCCCAAATCATAAACAGAGCTTGAAAGGAAAGAGAGGGATGATTAAAGGTCAGAGTGCACTGCAAGCAGAACAAGTACCCATTGTTCTGAGGCCCCGCTTTAGTTATTGAATAAAGGTCCACAGACTCATTGGAATATGTGGGTCATGGGGGACAAAGGTTTGAAAGCCACTGGTCTATACCTCCACAGTGGCTGTTAAATGAAAATGTGTGATGGTGGTGATCTGGACAGAGGAAAGATCAAAGGATTTGGCAGGTAGGATCTGGGGTGCCCCTCACCTCCTCCTTCATGCCAGTCTCCAGCAACAACATGACACAGGCCTCAATAGGGAGGGCGATCTCACGCCCACTCCTCTTCAGGTGTTCCTCCAGAGGTGTGCCGAAGGCTGGCTTCTCTGCCCACTTATCTACAGGAGTAAACAGTTGGTAAGACATTTGGACAGCTTATGAATTCTGGATATTTCCTTTCCATAGCACCCAAGGACTCCCTGGAAGACTAAGGGTGGCTGAGACTCAGGGAGAAGAGAAACACCCAGACATCTGGTGAGCTTTTGTTATTTAGCAACTGTGGGAGCACAGATGTGTCAATCTGGGACAGTCACTGGTGGATAGAGGCCCTATACTGGGTGGTTTATGTCAACTTGACACAAGCTGGAATTATCACAGAGAAAGGAGCTATAGGTGAGGAAATGCCTCCATGAGATCCAGCTGTAAGGCATTTTCTCAATTAGTGATCAAGGTGGGAGAGCCCCTTGTGGGTGGGACCATCTCTGGGGGGGGGTAGTCTTAGGTTCTATGAGAAAGCAAGCTGAGCAAGTCAGGGGAAGCAAGCCAGTAAGGAACATCCCTCCATGGCTTCTGCATCAGCTCCTGCTTCCTGACCTGCTTGAGTACCAGTCCTGACTTCCTTTGGTGATGAACAGCAACATGGAAGTGTAACCTGAATAAACCCTTTCCTCCCCAACTCTCTTCTTGGTCATGATGTTTGTGTAGGAATAGAAACCCTGACTAAGACAGGCCCTAAGCATGCCACATGGTGCAGCTTGTCCAGAGTTGATGCTGATGCTGGCCTTGGATGCTCCTACATGCTACCAACACATGTGGAGCCAGAGGTCTTGCATTAAAATGCAGGCTACATCTGAGCACACTGGCTTTACCAAAAAGAAATTGACTCTAGCCTTGCAAATTGACCCTAGCCTGCCTCATGGGTAGAGGACAAGAAAAAGACTCCATCACATGAAAGCAGGAAAATCCTTGGCATTCCAAACAGGGGTGTCAAGACCAAATGAAGACAATGTGAACACAAAGCAGGTGCCACCCTGTAACACACAATACTGCCCACCAACCTATATCCAGTTAAATAAAAAACCCTAAATAGAAAAACTGAGGTATCTGGGGTTCACAAGTAGCTTAGGTTAAAGGCTGTCCTGATGGCGGCAGCAGTGTTTCTTATGACTTTTAGGCCACAGGCCCTGCTTCTTACACTACAGATCTGAGGCAGCTCCGCAGAATGTGTACAATAAAGTAGTAGGGAGAATTTGGAACACAGACATGCTAAATTAGCTAACGAGTTGCTTGGATGGTCTGGCCCGCCTGTGGATACTGCAGAGATCTAGTGTTTCCTGGGAAGTGCACAGAAACCAATACATGATCCTGCTCAGCTAAAGAAGAGTAGAGATCCTCCCCAGTCTGACGGACGGACGGACGGCCCTCCTGTCACCACACAGCTGTTAGAGGGCTGGATCTGGACAGGGCTGTCCAGGGGTGCTTTCCTCCCTCACCTCCCTGTGCAGTGTGGTGCTCCTTACACCCATTCAGAGAGGAAGAAAGAAAAACAAATGCCATGGATCCACAGGCCAAAAAATAATGAAAAGTTTAAAATGACAGCAAGGGGGAGTGTGGGAAGATGAGAGAAAGGTGTAGGGACAGAAGACAGTGGACAGACATGGACCTCAGGATCTGCCACTCTCAGCTCTTCACCCCCCAGCCATGTCCTACCCTTGACCCAAGGAACTTTCTAACAGGAAAGGAAACTATCTGAAGGACCTGTCCTTGTGGTAACAAGCAGGTAATAGTTCTCTTGAAGTCGAGACCTTACCTAGACTACTCTGTCCCTTTTACCTAAAGCGATTATGGTCAACCTTGCTCAAAATAGCTTGTGATCATTCTCTTCGTGGATACATGGTGGGTACTTGGGTTTGCACCTAATTGCCTCTACAACATGTCCAACTCTGAGATGCTGATGTCAAACAGAAAATAAACACAAGCTGGGAGGCAGAGTCCTGTTTGCTGTTTGTGCAGTCCACTATAAAACCATGGTCCCTGCCCTCATGCTTAAAAAAACTCTTAATTTTTAAGACAGTTATGAGTTCAATTATAGACTCTGAATAATCTCAACAGGGAGTTAGATGTGAGGTAACCAAGGAAACTACGGCAGCGTTTTGGTGGCTGTGTCTGACAAGGCAGAATGCCCCATGGTGAAATGTCCTTGAAGCTGCACAGGGGTCAGTATTACTGCTACAGTGAACACCAGGAGGCTGGGACATCTCCTGCACTCATGAACCAACAAAAGGTCTGCCTGCCCCTCTGCCCCTCTGCGAGCCTGTCCAGAAAACCACACAAAGAACCCTAAAGGGAGATCCAGTCTACTAGGATTCGGGGTGAGAAAATGACTAGCTCTCTGCATAAATATGCACCCACCTCATAAGCATTTATGAAGACTTTAAAATCAGTGACACAGGGCCCCCTGTGCTGCTTTCAGCCTTTGGGGCAGCCCACTGCAGTTTCTCTCTGTAGTGCTTGTCTTGCTAAATAAACTTCTGCTTAAGCTTTTTGTGTCTCTCACTCCCCCATGAGAAGACAAGAGCGGAGCCCCTGGTATCACTGAGAGATGACCATGCTCCAGTCTTCTCTTGGAATGTTCTCATAACACCAAGCAGAGTATGGCTTACCACTCACTCTGAAGTGATAACCACAGAGGGAACATGTGAGAGCTTCAGGCCTATACATAACTCCAAAGGCAAGTTCCAGCTCCAGAGCTGGCCTTTAAGCAAAAGGCCTATATGTGTCACACAGCAGGCACACAAAACTCTTAAGGACTCCCCACTTTCACAATAAGAGCAACTGGACTGTGATGAACACATAACACACACACACACACATGAACATAGAACAGCCATTGGCGAGCCAGGACAGACTGCTAAGATGTGGCGATCAATGGTATAGACAAGGGTCGCAAACACAGTTGTTGGGGGTGACAAGTCTGTGGACCAGGCTGGAGAACATAAGGCTGCAGCACTCTGAGAGCTGGATGAGGTTTCCGCAGGGGGAAGTATGCTGTGCTGAGATCTTTGAAACATCCAAGAGAAGCCAGAGGTCAGCACTATTAAAAAGTGTCTGGTTTTTCAATGGTGGCAACTAATTTTTAAAGTAAATCTTAATGAGCTATGGCTGTTTGCGACTTCTGGTATAGACCATCAATGTGACAGCAATTCAGAGACAAAGTACTCAGTGCTGGCAGCAGTGGTTAGAGAAGGCTTCTCAAAGGAAGTGAGCAAGGCAGGACTCATAGGCATCAAGAAGCAGACAAGCACATATGAGGGAGTTGGCTGGGAACAGCACTGAGACACATGGAAATGAGAGTGTGTGTTGGGGGAGGGGCAAAGTATCTTGACAGACAGTTATGAGTTCAATCATAGACCTTGAATAATCTCAACAGGGAGGGGGAGCGGCTGGTAGGGAAGGGAAGGACAGTGGAGCTCAGGGCCAACTACCCAGAACCTAGCCACAGGGATGTCGGGAGACAAGTGCTTCACAGCTCATGTGAAGAAAGGCAGCACTGGAAGACAAGCAGGGAAAGGCAGCTGGGGCAGGAGGCCTCTCATGCTGTCTGAGGTCTGTCAAGTGCATGGAAGCCCAGACCCAGGGAACCAACTGGTTCTAATGCGGTGCTGCTGGTGCTGGGGAAGGCAGCAGGATGAGGGATTTCCAGAGAAAAGGGATGAGGGAGGGAGGGAGGGGAGCAGAAGAGTGAGGATGGACTCAGAAAATGCTGACTCAGCGCTGGGGAGACTGACTCAGACTCGGATCCTAACTGAATGAGGAAGAGAGCATCAGCAGAGTGCTGGCCTGGGCTGCGTCTAACACCAATATTTGGAAAAAACAGGTTGCTGCTCTTTAGAGAATTGTAATTTCCTTTACTAGCTGAGTGGGCACAGAAGCAAAACTGCAAAGGGCTAAGGGTGGAAAGGTAGACAAGAAGGTGAAAAGTCACTCAGCGTCCCTCAGAAACCGGGGGAGCCTGAATTAGATGAGCATGAGTGCAGCACAGGAAGGGCTGAGCCAGCAGCCGACTCAAGGTAGACTGTGGTCCCCAAGCACGGGGACAGGACGGCCCCAGTGGATATTTTTCTGATATGCTGAGACTTTCTGAGAGACAGGTACCAAAGACAAGGCAGGGCTAAAAGAGAGGTGAGCTGGAGAGATGGCTCAGCAGCTAAGAGCACTGACTGCTCTTCCAAAGGTCCTGAGTTCAAATACCAGCAACCACATGGTGGCTCACAAGCATCCATAATGGGATCTGACATCCTCTTCTGGTGTCTGAAGACAGCTACAGTGTACTTATATATAATAAATAAATCTAAAAAAACAGAAAAGAAAAGAGAGGTAAGTACGCAGACAGGCGGAGGCAGGAAGACAGCCTGCAGCCAGAGTGGGTGTGGTCTGAGAAAGACAGCACATAGATACACTTCTCACACCCCAGTGGTCCCTCTTCCAGACTAAACTCCTCTTTGCTCCCATGACTTTCTGTTTCTCTGGGGAAGAACACTGAATGAGGGTGACTAAGAACTCCAACTTCTTGCTTATGTTAACATTCAACTCTCCCCAACACGCTCTCACCATTCAAAGACGAGAATGACAGGTGCATCTTGTCCCATACAGGGCCCCACCAGCAGTGGCCATATCACAGACACATGTCCTCAATGCTCTGAACTTGACAGCAACAGTTTGTCCCTTGGAAAGATGAGCACTTGCTGCTGAGCCACAATCTATCATCCAGGAACTGGGAAACTGGGTGATTTAGGAAACAAGGGCAGCCTGTCATGCAAAGAATGGCCCAGTGATGAGGCAGGCACTGCACTACACTTGCGACTGCTCAAGACCCTACTCAGTCAGTCAGGCCAGAGGAACTCTAACTCTACAGTGCAATGCATCCAGGCACACAGAGTAACTCATCAGGGCTTCCTGAAACTTAGGTCAAGGCATGGAATTCTCTAGTGGACCAGCTGCCCACATGGTGGTGAACACACAAATCTGCCCACCTTGCCACACTCATCACCCAGTCAGATCCCCTTGCTTTACAAGCCCTACAGGGAACGTAAGCGCCAAATGTCAGCTCTATACACCAAACAAAACTAGAGTCAGCTCTCTCTAACTGTAGACAACCAGTCAACAACTGCAGACTAAAAGTATCTGGAAAGGCTGTGGGAATACAGAGCACCTGCCTCATAGATACAAGACCTTGTGTTCCATCCCAGAACTGCAGGGAAAAAGAGAAAGAAAAGACACTGGAAAAGGCTCATCTGTACTGAGTATGTGGAGACCTTCATTTTCTTGTTATTATTTCCCAAACAATGCAAGCTAAGAACTTCATGTAGCACTTGAGTTATTATAATAGACATTAAAAGTCATTTAGAGATTAAAAATATACATGTGTGTGTGTGTGGAGGGTGTTGACAAACATTACGTTGCTTTACATAAGGGACTTGGAAGTCTGGGACTTTTGTTCTGGAAAGCCAGCCCCTCACAGACACCAAGGGACAAATGCAGTCCAACCCCTCACAGACACCAAGGGACAAATGCAGTCCAACCCCTCACAGACACCAAGGGACAAATGCAGTCCAACCCCTCACAGACACCAAGGGACAAATGCAGTCCAACCCAAAGAAGACAGAGTCAACAACTTTTGCCCACGTCTGCTGATAACTATTCTAATGATATACTACAGAGCAGCAATAGCAAGAGCTGAGACTGGGGAGGCTTTAAATATCCAACTTAAAAGTAAACAGCACTGGTAGACAAAAGGGCTATGTGCTTCAGCGGAGCTGGTAAGAGCAGGGACTATAACCATGGAAGGTTAGAGAGAGGCCGCTATGGCCTTGTGATCCAATCACAGTGACTGATATGGAATCAAGGGCTGGCCTGTCAAATCCTTCCTTGCTAAGTCTGGAATACTGTCTCTAGAAGAGATGGATGCTCCCTGTGGGACTGACTGGAAAGGGTAATTAGAGGGCAAACCTGTGGAAGAAGCAGAGAGGCTATTTCTCTTCAATGGAAAGTGTTGGGAGTGCAATGCTCCATTAGTGTGTTAATTTGAGTTGGAAGAAATTAGAGAATGCAGCAAGAAAGATGAAATTATACTGGGAAATGCTAAGCAGAGAGGCTTTGACCCAAGGAGAGGCATGCAAAGGAGCCAGGGTGAAGAGAACAGAGGCAGAGGGGGCAGAGCGAGAGGAGGCGTCAACAGACGCAAGGGTTACATTACCTTGATGGGCGCGCATTTCGGGAAGGGCCTTTTCTAAGACTGCTAATGCTTTTCTATGGTAATCTGCTTGGGCTTCTAATAACTGAGAACAGACCCACATTCAAAAACAAAAGTAACGTTAGCATTGAATGGACACAGACATAGTGGTTGAGCAAAACTGAAAATGAACTCATTTATAAAGCTTGAATGATTCAGCTTTTATAACGTGTTAGGGTTCAGCCAAGGGAAGGTGCTTACCGTCACGAAGAACTTGCCATACTCCCCTTCTTTGGCCATGAAGTTGTACATGTCTGCTGCAAGTTGATCCTGGGGAGAAGATGCATCAGTAATGTGAAACTAGTCCCTGAGAACAACCTCTGGGGTTTCCTACATAAACGAAAGGGAGGACGAGAGCCAAAGGTGAAATGCCTGCTGACCAAGTGACAACTGTGCACACTGAAACACAGAAAGCTTTCTGACAGGGACACGGCCACACAAGTATGAGGACTGAGGGCAAGTGGGCACTGTGCATACATCTGTAGGTTCCGCATTCCTACAGCAAGATGGTAGCCTAGAGAGAAGAATCTCCGGACGCTTGTGGCCAGCTAGCTTTGGGTACACAGTAGTAAACAACAGAATCTGCCTCAGACAAGTAGGAGGGAAGGACCAGCACGCAAAGGTATCCTGAAGGATTAGGTTCACTAGGCTGAGGTGAGAGACCCACCCTAAGAGTGGGAGGCAACATGTCCGGGGTTAGAGGGTCATCTAGGTAGCAAGTCTTCATTCTCTGCTCCTAACGAGGATGCAAGGGATTACTAGCTTCAAACGCCTGCCACCTTGACTTTGACACCATGACAGACTATACCTTGAAAAGGACGGAATAAGCCCTCTCTCCCTTAAGTTGCTTTTGCTAGAGGATTTTACTACCATAATAGGAAAAAAAAAGATAGTAAGATACATACTGGCATACTTTTAGAAAGCCAAAGTACTGAACATGGTTTGTCATTTACTACTACTTGGCTCTGGGTAACAAAAAGGAGGGAAAAGGTCATACTCCTCTTATCATATACATGTGAAAGTGTGTATGGAAAAAGAGCAGGGTACTAGAGACTGTAGTTTTCTGTTAGCAGCAGTGTATGCTGAGCAAAGAGAGAAAGACAGAACAAAGACTTCACTTCCTGCTGACATTTCTTAAATATGTGAACTAACCTAAACTAATCAATTATGTAAAAATTGCTAGTATCTTGCAGTACTGGGTTGAATCTCAGGCCTTGAGTGTTCTAGGTTAGATCTCTACCACCGAGCCCATGTTCTACTTTTTACTTTTAGACAAAGTGTCCTAGGCTGGCCCTGAACTTGTAATCTTTTTGCCTTACCCTCTCAAGTAGCTGGGATGGGCTTGTACCATTTGGACATAAATTTAAGGGACAGATTCGGCATTTGAATATACACATTTTAAAACGTGTGTATAGACATCTTATACAGGAAACATATATATTAGAAAACTATGCATATATCTCGAGTAAGCTTTTTAATATACTATCTTCTATTTTTCCTACCAAGGTACACAAAGTAACATGAGTACTCTCTTATTCAGAAATGCACATTAGGAACAGCAAATATCTTTTTAGAATAAATGAGAAAACAAGAAAGTGGATTTCATAACCTCTCACCTTGCTCTTAACAAAAAAAGAGGGGGAAAAAAAAAAGAACAGTCAAATACAAAACAGAAACTAAAGTTGGGGACAACTGTGCTGTCCAGAGTGTTGGGATGTGGGAGTTATGTCAGAAAGCTGTAAGCATGGAATTTGTTGAGTTAAGGGAGAACTAGAAACCCACTGTGCGCCGGGCGGTAGTGGCGCACACCTCCCAGCACTCGGGAGGCAGAGGCAGGTGGATTTCTGAGTTTGAGGCCAGCCTGGTCTACAGAGTGAGTTCCAGGACAGCCAGGGCTACGCAGAGAAACCCTGTCTCGAAAAACAAAACAAAACAAACAAACAAAAAAAGAAACCCACTGTGCATGGCGCATCTTTCTTCTTTTTCTTCTTCCTTCCTTTCTTTTCCTTCCCTTTCCTCTCCCCCCCCCCCCCTTCTTTGGAGACAGGATCTGACTATGTAGCTCAGCTGCCTTGGGACTCACTATGTAGACCAGGCTGGCTTCAAACTCCTCCTCCTTTGACTCTGGAGAGCTGGGACTAAAGGCGTCTACTGCCATGCCCAACTCACTTGAGAACAGTGTCTCTAAGGAATGCTATGCCAACAAAGGGGAAGATTTCAGTGAGTTCAGTCATCAGTACAAAGAAAGAACTGAGCAGTGTGTGTGGCCTGGGCTGAGTTTAGGAAAGAACACTGTCTGTAAGGCACTCTCCCCTCGTCTCCAGGGCCCCAGAGACAAGTGCCTCCCCTTGGTTGTGTTCATGGACATGTGCCACTCTAAACATACCAAACTGCTAGTGTCATTTACTTATTTTTTTTTTAAAAATTTTTACTTATTTATTTTTATATGTATTTGTGGTTTCCTGCATGTATGTGTGTGGATGTCAGTCTGATTTTGGAGTTACAAACAGTTGTGATCTGCCATGAAGGTGCTGGAATTTGAACCTGGGTTCTCTGGAAGAACAGTAAGTGCTCTTAACCACTGAGCCGTCTCTCTAGCCTCTACTAGTGTCATTTAAATATGATTTTTCCATATATTTTTTGATTCTCTCTCTGAGTTAGTTTCATGTAGCCTACGGTGGCCTCAAGCCTGTAGCCAAACGTGCCCTTGAACGTCTGATCCTCTTGCTTCCCAGTTCTCAAGCGTTAGCATTAATACTCCCAGCCTGTGTGGTTCTGGGACTAAGCCCAGAGCTCTGTGCATCCCCGGCCAGCATTGTGCTTTCTAAGCTATACACGATCCTTTATGAACACAAAAACTACGATGCAATTCTGTGAGGTATGTTTCCCTTCTTACCAACTATATTCAGTATTTAATAACAGTTTTGAGAGCATTAATTGCTATCATAAGGGAGGGATTATAATATGGTCTGAACAAACCAAAAGAGGCCCAACACATCTAAGAGGAAAAGAACATTTTTGGAAAAACCAAGGATCAGCAGGAAAAAAAGAGTTAAAGATCCCAGGATTCCCCGAGGGCTTGCTTCTTAACCACTTCCTGAAGCACCTGAGTAAGTGTTCATCTATCTACACAGTTAACCTGAGGAGAAGAGTATCATTCAACCATCTGATCAGTATGGAACTTATAAGCCAACTGTTGTAGAAATGTAAAAGAAAAATCCTTCCTGCCTGGCATGGTAAAGCACGATTTTAATAGTAGTATTTGGGATTAAGAGGCAGGCAGAGATCTTTGTGAGTTTGAAGGCTAGCCTGATCTATACAGTGAGTCCTAGGATAGCCAGGGTTATAAAACAAGACCCTGTCTCAAAACCCAAAAACCAAAACCAAACCAAAATAACAAAACCCTTTCCTTACTAAAGTAACTATGACTGATTGATATGATATCATATGATGATATGATGTTTATAACTAGAAAACTATTATACTGCTCTGTCTTCAGACACACCAGAAGAGTATATCGGATCCCATTACAGATGGTTGTGAGCCACCATGTGGTTGCTGGGAATTCAACTCGGGACCTCTAGGAAGAGCAGTCAGTGCTCTTAACCACTGAGCCATCTCTCCAGCCCCCCACTTGAATTTTTAAAACTGTTATTTTTTGATTATAAACCAATCTATAGTATTAGAAAACAAAACTACTCTTCAATATCATTCATAAGATTCTGATAAGAAGTAGGCAAAACACTGGCAAACTTATAACTGGCTTTTTACTCACTGTACAGGACATAGCAGGCAGGTGAAAGTCTACCCAGACAGGGGTTCCCATACCTTGCACTGTTCAACTTTATTCCCAGCTTCATCCATCTCTTCCTTTAAGGTATCTATTTTGGATGGAAGCCCCTGAAAGTTGGTTCCTGAAGACTTGTGTGCTTGGTTAAATCTGCAAAACAGAAAGAGCAGACTGAGGAGGAGCTGCGAAACTCCTACTCCCTTGGGATGGGAGCTGATTCGAATCCAGGAGGCCTTTTTTTTTTTTTTTCCTCCTTTTTACACTTATGTTTAGGCTTTAGAATAGAAGTAGGCAAAGACAGGTACTAGTTTCTCCACAAGGCAGGAATCCTGCAGTACTGGGGATAGCATACATAACCAAGCACACCTTGTGTCATGCAAACACCACTGCCAGAACACAATGGGACCCCTGAGAAACCTGATTTTCAGGGCCCAATTGTGGAATTATTGCTATGAAGCATCCTCCTCCTGGCTTGATCTGGATGCACCTTTCTATCTCTTAAGACCTAAGACTGCTTCTAGCAGTAAAAGCTAGTATTTCACTGCAGCTATGGCAACACTTCAGATACACATAGCAATAGTGGTGGGACAAATGAGAATAATGCATATGTAACATTAGTTTTGTTTTTCAAATATGCTTCTGTTTAAATGCAGATGTCTGGACTCACTGAAAATGTAAACACAGATACTATGCAGACGCAGCATAAAAACTAGTAGCCTGTTGCCTGTCCCGCAGTTGCCACCTTTTCCCCACTCTGAGTGTGAGGCACAGAACGTTTCCCAAGAAGCAAACAGCTGGTGCTGAGTCTAAGAACACAGAATTCGGAGTGTGACATCTATATGAAGAGCAGCTCCATGTTACGGAGCTGTGTGACCTGGAGTCTGATTACTGCCTAGTTGTCTCATCTTTAGGTGAAGCTGACGGACACTGTCTACCTTGTAGAAATAGGACAGAAAGTAAAGGAGGGGTCGAGCAGGTGAGCATGGTGGCGGCACACAGGACTCAGGAGGCAGGGCAAGCTGATCTCTGAGTTTGAAGTCACCTTGATTTACATAGCCAGTTCCAGGACAGCCAGAGCTATATGTAAGACCCTATCTCAAAACAGCAAAAGCAAAAAGGGATAGGCACAGTCTTGCAGTGCACATACAACAGGTGCTCACTGCATTAAATACCACTTTCCTTCAAGGAGAACAGAGCCACAGGAACAAGAACAAGCAAACAAGGAACATGCAACCACTGCAGTCTCTCCAACACCCACTTCTTTGGTTAACTTAGCAAGTATGATTCTGGACATATGGTAAGAGTCCATGCTGGATATCCTGTGTTTGAGAGGATGACGCCTGATACATATCTGTAGTTTGTTTAACCAAGCACAGTGAGGGGAACACACGCCCTCACCAAATTAACCAGTTCACATTATTTCTTCTAAGAAAAATGCAAGTATTAGGGCATACTCCCTGGTCTGCCTGTCATGCAGGGTTCTAGACACACATTTATACAAGCACACAGCAGAAGCCTCTGTCAGGTACTAGTCCCAGCACCTGCTCTCTCTAGGATATGGAGTCATTCATACAGCCAGCAAATGGGGTCCCAGCCTGTCTATGAAACAGTTCTCTTCACAGAAGCACAGGGTGTTTGTACCAGCTCCATCCTGGCCTTTCCAGTTGACTGCAAGGGACCTCTGTGCTAAGTGGGAAGCAAGCAGTATTTGCTGAAAATAAAGAGGAGGAAACAGAGGGGGATCGGTTGGAGAATCAAACAGTATATAAAGACTGACGCCTGGCATGCCAGATGTCACACTGGCTTGACAACTGTACCTCTTATCATTTCTTAAACCAGAGTGTTAAACCGAATACTGAGCCACTGATTTATACATTTAACGGGCTGACATTTTTTTCTCCTTCACCCACGCCCCTGTGAGTGGGTGCTGATTCAGAGATGGCTCGGTGGTGTCGCAGCAGCGCCACAGGCCGGGCTCCAGAGCAGGAACTGCTCTCCAGGGCACTGTGCTGCGGCAGAGATCCTCTCACCCCACAGAACCATGGGCCCAGAGGAAGTCACCAAGACTGGGTCTGTCTGTGAGGTTTCACTGGAGCATGCCTGCACTGCCTCTCACATACTAACTCAGTCATTGCCGCAGTGCTGGGGATGGAATCTGGGTTCTCTGATTGACAGGCAGGCAAATGCTTACTTTGGGCCACAGCTGCTTCATGTCACACAGCTGCTTCGTGTTGTGACAGGAGAGTGAGGTGGGTTACATTGAACAAATCTGGGGTGCAAGTTAACCATACTCACTGCCTGGCCTTTTATAGGGGTTTGCTGGCCACTGTGATGCAGTAAGAGAAAGGACTGGGCTATAGGTCCTTTCTGTTTCTGTTCCCACACACGATAGGATAAAGCATGTGCATTCTGGCCAAAAAGGGCAGAGCTGGGGCAGCAGGCCTGCCGGGATCATAGGGGCTCCACTGTAACATTCCTCGAATGGACCGACAGCCTGTGGCACTGGTTCTCTGGGGTCCCATGAGTCCTTCCCTTTCTTGACCATGGACGGTTTAAGACCCGGTGAGGTTTTTTCTTTGTTGTTTTGTTTGTTTGTTTGTTTGTTTTTTGAATATTACATGTGCTTTATTTCTTTTTATTAGATGTTTTCTTTATATACATTTCAAATTTCAAATGCTATCCCTAAAGTTCCCTATACCCTCCCCCTGCCCTGCTCCCCAACCCACCCACTCCTGCTTCTTGGCCCCAACATTCCCCTGTACTGGGGCATATAAAGTTTGCAATACCAAGGGGCCTCTCTTCCCAGTGATGGCTGACTAGGCCATCTTTTGATACATATGCAGCTAGAGACACAAGCTCCGGGGGTCCTGGTTAGTTCATATTGTTGTTCCACCTATAGGGATGCAGACCCCTTCAGCTCCTTGGGTACATTCTCTAGCTTTTCCATTGGGGGCCCTGTGTTCCATCTTATAGATGACTGTGAGCATCCACTTCTGTATTTGCCAGGCACTGGCATAGCCTCATACTGAGACAGCTATCTGGTGAGGTTCTTATAAGCTGGTAGGACCACAGCTCTATCATCCCTCAACTCCAACATTTTGAGAACTGTGATCGTGGAACTGTCAGCCCCACCTCTTTCCTAGTTATCCATTTCCTAGTGCTTCTCTCTGTTCTCTTTCCTTGGTGGCTCACTTAGTTCAGGATGCTCTAGCAGCATGCCCCCGGACACACTTGGAAGGAATAGGGTTAAAGGGCATGCACAGGCTGAGGTCTGGTCAGGGCTTGACTCTCACAGGCTTGAATGCAGATCATAGGACAAAATTCTGCATTCTTCTCTACTCTCTTACCACCTTACCTCGCTCTGACCGAATCCCAGTCCAACACCAGTCTAGCAAGCTGCTTCCTTTGCTTCTGGATATTGGGAATCTCCACCTGGAAGGAAAAGCAGACCACAAGAGATAACCCTGGACATTTTAGCTGAATTCTTCAAAGAGCAATTACCTCTTTACAAAAGTTTTTTTTTAGACACAAACTTCCTTTACTTCCCCAAATAGGTTTACATTAAAGCGGCTGATTAGTGTCCTATGGGAACACTCTGGCTGTGTACTACCTGCTGATCAGTGTCCTATGGGAACACTCTAGCTGTGTACTGCCTGCTGATCAGTGTCCTATGGGAACACTCTAGCTGTGTACTACCTGCTGATCAGTGTCCTATGGGAACACTCTAGCTGTGTACTACCTGCTGATCAGTGTCCTATGGGAACACTCTGGCTGTGTACTACCTGCTGATCAGTGTCCTATGGGAACACTCTGGCTGTGTACTACCTGCTGATCAGTGTCCTATGGGAACACTCTGGCTGTGTACTACCTGCTGATCAGTGTCCTATGGGAACACTCTGGCTGTGTACTACCTGCTGATCAGTGTCCTATGGGAACACTCTGGCTGTGTACTACCTGCTGATCAGTGTCCTATGGGAACACTCTGGCTGTGTACTACCTGCTGATCAGTGTCCTATGGGAACACTCTGGCTGTGTACTACCTGCTGATCAGTGTCCTATGGGAACACTCTGGCTGTGTACTACCTGCTGATCAGTGTCCTATGGGAACACTCTAGCTGTGTACTACCTGCTGATCAGTGTCCTATGGGAACACTCTAGCTGTGTACTACCTGCTGATCAGTGTCCTATGGGAACACTCTAGCTGTGTACTACCTGCTGATCAGTGTCCTATGGGAACACTCTGGCTGTGTACTACCTGCTGATCAGTGTCCTATGGGAACACTCTGGCTGTGTGCTACCTGCTGATCAGTGTCCTATGGGAACACTCTAGCTGTGTGCTACCTGCTGATCAGTGTCCTATGGGAACACTCTAGCTGTGTGCTACCTGCTGATCAGTGTCCTATGGGAACACTCTAGCTGTGTACTACCTGCTGATCAGTGTCCTATGGGAACACTCTGGCTGTGTACTACCTGCTGATCAGTGTCCTATGGGAACACTCTAGCTGTGTGCTACCTGCTGATCAGTGTCCTATGGGAACACTCTGGCTGTGTACTACCTGCTGATCAGTGTCCTATGGGAACACTCTGGCTGTGTACTACCTGCTGATCAGTGTCCTATGGGAACACTCTGGCTGTGTACTACCTGCTGATCAGTGTCCTATGGGAACACTCTGGCTGTGTACTACCTGCTGATCAGTGTCCTATGGGAACACTCTAGCTGTGTGCTACCTGCTGATCAGTGTCCTATGGGAACACTCTAGCTGTGTGCTACCTGCTGATCAGTGTCCTATGGGAACACTCTAGCTGTGTGCTACCTGCTGATCAGTGTCCTATGGGAACACTCTAGCTGTGTACTACCTGCTGATCAGTGTCCTATGGGAACACTCTGGCTGTGTACTACCTGCTGATCAGTGTCCTATGGGAACACTCTGGCTGTGTACTACCTGCTGATCAGTGTCCTATGGGAACACTCTAGCTGTGTACTACCTGGTCTCTGCCAGGCTGGGCAGCACAAGCACCCACCTCTGCTATGCCATAGAGAGGGTCCATGATCTCCTTCTCCACAAAGACTTCATGTTGTGAGAGTTCAAGAGCTAGCTGGTTCTCAGCGTCCCCACAGGTCTCCAGCATCTTCCTTTAGGGACAAGATACCAAACAACAGCCAAGTTGTCATGTGTAGTTGCACTCTGCCATGACAGGAACACAGCAGAGCACTACTCAACAAAACCTTTACAATGCTTTGCATGTGTGCTATCACCTAAAATACAAGTCCAGCTTTGGGCTTATAAAATGAAATGAATGGAGACAGAAAGGTGGTTCACTGAAGACATAGAGCATACGAGGCCCTAGGTTCCAACCTGCGAACAGGAAGCTGAAGGGAAGGAGGGATGGACTGCCTCTGGTATGTACAAAATGTGGGAGGAAATAAAGTGTGAACAGTGAGATCATAACTTAAACAAGAATTAGGTCCTCAAGTTAGGTGAGAGGAGTGTTCTCAAAATACCCAGAAACACCTTACCATGTGCAAAGGTCACTCCTTACATGTGGTTTTGTATCTGAGTGAGTCTAGCCTTAGAGGTGCTTTCTCGGAGTCAACACAGAACCTGGGTCTCCAGCTTCCCATGCACAGATGTGGGTTCCTCCCCAGCATCATAAAAACAGGGTTCTCAAGGGCAGATGAGGAGGCTGACTAACACTTCCGTGCCACAAGCACTGTGCTACTGAACAGCAGACTTCCTTCTCATTTTCTTTAAGCACTCAGCTGATGTAACCCCAAATACATGCGCAAATGTGTGACTCCACAGGCTCTGCCCACCCTCTAGACCTTCTTTTCCACAGCGCCCCTCCAGTTCTCCATGGAGAGGGTGTGGTGTGGTGAGAGGTGGCTGTCCTATCAGAGCCAAGCTGAAGAATCTGAAGAAGGCTCTGTGCTCAGGCAGCTCCCTAACCCTTTTCCCTGACTCAAGTATGAACACAAGGATTCGTCCTGCCCAATGCCTAGGTTGTTTTAAAGGCTAAGAGAGCTAGTACTTAGAGAGCATTCAGCAATGGGCTAGTACACAGCATCACTGTTGTGATGTCATTGAGGAAAATGACTTAGTACAAGGAAGCAAAGATGGAAACCTGTGTGGGTTTCAGAGAAAAACCTTAATGTGTGAGTGTGTGTGTGTGTGTGTGATAAGCATTCCAATTACCTAGATACAATCATTATACATCATATCTTAGATTCATAAATATACAATTATATATAGGTCAATTAAATAAAAATATATTTAAAAAGAAAGTAAATTAGGCCTAATACTTTGAAGTTCATATAATTCAGGAAATGTACTCATTAGAAAACACTACCTTCCATGCTTTGGTGGCCACACTGGTAGTGAGGGACACTGAAGGACTGGTCAGTACTAACTCTGAGCCTACACACTGGCATGTGGGGTGTGCACGTTCATGTCCAAGCATAGAGGAACACATACTGACCCTTGTGCCTGGCTAAGCTCTTAGTAGAGACGTTCCTCCCTGGCATCACAGCCTTCAGGTATCTGTCCCCAAGGTCTAAGCTGCTCCCTGATGCAAGAGCCTCCACACTATTGTGCTCCCAATTGCCCTGGTGGCTGCCAGATACCACAGCTACCCACTTCCCCAGGCTCCAGGCCAAGGGCTCTCCAGAAGCACCACTTACCCCAAGAGAGACTCTTCCAGCTGGGCTGAAGCCTCCTGCATGTTCTGGGCAAGAGCTGTCAGAGGAAGCTTTTTCTAGAAGGCAAAGACAAGGTCGATTCGTATGTGTAGCTTCTCAGTCATTCTCACTGGTCTGCTCCAGGTCACTCTGGGTACCCTTGCCCTCCAGGCAATTGCACCAGGAAGAGGACTGTCCCTGTGGCTGTCCTTTAACTAAATGAACTTCAGGTGCCTCATGCACATGGTGGTGGTGGGGTGTCTCCCAACACAGGGTGTGCTCCCCAGGGGCCCAACAGCTGCTCCTGCTGCTGCTGAGGTTGTTACTAATTAACCAGGTGAACAGAGGCTAAGAAAGCTTGTGTGAAATCTTGGGACGAGTGTTTCAGATTTTTAGACTTTGGAATAGGTGCACTGTCTTTACTGAGTATCCCTAACTTGAAAATCCAAAATATGTAATGGTCCAAAGTCTGCATTCAAAAAGCTTCCAATATTCAGACAATTTTGGATTTTAGATTTTGTTTTAATTTTTAATTAAAACTTAAAACTATTAAAAATAATTCATTTACTGGGGCAGAGAGCACCTATACCACTGCAAATGTGGAAGCCAGAGTACAACTTGTGGGTCAGTTCTCTCCTCCTACCCCGTAGGCTTCTGGAATTCAGCTCAGGTCATCAAGCATGATGGCAAACACCTTTACCCGTGCTGAGTCATCCTGCCAGCCATGTGTGTTCTTGAGACAGGGTCTCATGTATCCCAAGCTGGCCTTGAACTCACCATTTGTAGTCAAGGGTGACTTTACGGTTTCCACATTCTGAGTGCTAGAATTATGGGCAGGTCCTGTCACACTTGGTCTGTGTGGTGTTGGGGACTTAAACCAGGGCTTTGTGCATGCCAGGCCAACACTCTCCCAGGGCTAGAGCCCCAGCCTCTGGATTCCAGAGTTTCAGACTGTGTTTCATGAATATACTATGCTCTCTAAAAATCATTATAAATAATTGTAATAAAATGCTCAACTGCAAAATGTTGGCTAGAACATTCTTAAACTGAGTCTTGATTTGGCTATAATCCTAAAATGTAGTTTTAAACACCTAAAAATACTAAGCAAGTTTTGTGGTGTTTTAAAGCAGGAAGCCAATCATTTTCCCATCAGAGATTTGTTCTTAACCAACAACAGGATCATCTAACCAGGGAACTCAGACTCAGAGGTGAAGTGACTGGCTTAGAGCCTCAAAGAGGGCAGAAGTGCAGAGCTTGGTACGAATGAGCAATGCTAGGCAGCACCTATATACCAGTGGCTGGCGTTATCTCGGAGTCCACGGTGAAGAGTAACAGTGAGGATACTTCTAATGACCCGGTGCTCGCAACACGGTGCTTTCATTCTCAAAAACCATGTCATTCTGCCTCCTCAGTGAAAAGGACTCTTATGTCAGACCCTACCTGACTTGCTTGCATGCGCGGCTTGTGCCACTTGGGGGACTTCTATCTAGGAAAGTACCAACAGTGGTGGCTTTGGAGGGAGAGGGTCTGGGACAAACTTCACTTGTGTTCTTTTGTACACTCTGAATTAACGTGATCCATCAGGCTGGAGAGATGGCTCAGCAGTTAGAAGCACTTGCTACTCTCCCGAGGACCTGGGTTTCATTCCCAGCGCTCAGAAGGAGACCACGGCTGGCTGTCATGCTTTCAGAACAGAAAGATCTGAGCATAACTGAGGGTAGGTCACAGCCCAGGAAAGCTCCTTTCAGAGATGAAATGTAAGATAGACACAGTAATTGAGAGAGACTCCCTGCAATTCTAGAACTCCATGAGTCTCTGTGGGGAAATCACAAGGAACCTATTTTAATGAGTGCCACTCATGATCTCAGTTGTGGTTTTCACCCCTGATAGCCTTGACCCTGTTTCCAGGCATATATAAACAAGGAAAGCCTACTAAACAAATGAGCTTGTCCACACTGAAACTCCACAAGGAAAGACCCGGCTCCTGGGTGAAGAGCTCTTCCATCATAAGGAGGAGCTGAAAAGCTTTCCACTGGTGACATATGTGCCAACTACACAGACAGGCCAGCTGGGCTCTCTTAAAGACCTACTCTAGTGCATGGAGGCTCTCAGAGCTGAGAAAGCTGCTGCTCTGTCTCTCTTCCCACCCCTTCTTGCTTCTTCCCATGGGGTAGAGCTATTGCTGTGCCCTTGGGAGCACTACCTGTGTTTCTTGGAGCCCCTTTGCATGTCATATGCTCTCCTGAGGACGCCTAATCTTTCTCAACACTGTCATGGCAACTCTTCTTGTCTCTCTTCAGAGCCTTTTCTTTGACACATTTGCTTGAGGTTTTAAAGGAAAACTAAGTCATCAGACATTTCAGAAACTAGGATGAAGCCCTTGCTCCTACTGCTGGCATGTTCCCACCACCAGTGACTCTCCTATCTACAGCGCAGGCACTGAGCCCTCCTCCAGGAAGCCCACATGATTTTGTTCTCTGTTCTCAGCCCTCCCTCTCACAGCATCCTATGCATGGTTTCCTTCACCATGCAGCTGTATAATTATCCACTGGTGGCACCCATCCCCAAACCGGGCCATGCGCACTCTTTATCTCGCACTCAAACACAGTAGGTATTTGATACAAATTCAGCTTGTTTTTAATGAAGAGGTGTGACAGTGGAGCAGTATCTCAAAGCAAACAACAGAAACAACAGGACATGGCTTCTTAAGGAACAGTGTTATATTTAGGGACTGCTGGGTATTATGTGTCTGGACCACAGTGGGAATGAGAGGAAGCAAGGAACAAAGAACCCTGCTGGGGTAAAAAGGGATAAGATACAAAGAGTTTACGTTATGCTAAGAGTTTGAACTGTATTCCAGGCACTGGCAGCCTGGAGAGCTCCTTAAGAGGTCCCACCAGTTTTTTGGGGGCACCTCCTTGTGCCCAGCTCTGCCACCAGCACCACAGAACATGCAGCATCTTCTCACCTTGACAACTGACTCTTGGCAATCAGACTGAGGACTGACTAGGAAGGACGGAAACTAGAGGCAGGAAATGTGGCTCAGAAGGGAAACAGGATGAGAGCCCAGACAGCTCAGGTATTTATGACAACCAGGTCTCACCTTAAGGAGAAGTAGAGATGAGGCAGGGGTGAGGAATTTAAAGACACCCACAATGAGAACCACAGGGTTAATCAGCAGGACAGCTACAGGAGGACTAAGATAAGGGTGGAAGGTCAGCAGAGCAGAAGCCAGGCTAGAACAGGAACAGTGGGGACAGAATCAATGACATCTGTCTCAGAGGGAAAGACCAAAGCAAGCATTCCTGGACACATAGGTGTATGCAAATGCCTACTAGATTTACACAACTGCAGAATCTTAACTATTATGCAATGGAGGGAAAACTTTGTGGTCAGGTGCCCTGTAGTTAACTGTGGGAACTCAAAAGGGTGATACAGCTATTTGCATACTAGCTCTTACTTGCTGTCTGGTGATTAACAAAGCAGCAAACCCTAGCTTCAGGATGTGCCTTAGTGATGTGGCTGAGGCGGAGACGAATCTGATACTCACATGTCTCCTCTCGGCATCAGTGCCATGCTGACCTTGGAAGCAGGCTATCAAACGCTTATGTGAATGGTGGCACATTGAACGCACAGTGTCCAGGCGACGTTCAATCTGCCAAAGAAGAGACAGAAGAGCCATTTTCAGGGCTTAAGAAGAAATCCAGCTTCTTCCATGTGTGGTGAGAGCATGGAGGGAGCAAGCTGCAGTGCAACTGCTCAGCTCTTGGGTGTGGACAGACAGCATCTAGTCACTCACAGCACGGTTCTCACTGCTGACACTCGACAGTCTGGGTTATAAGAGTTACCCTGTACACTGCGGTGTTCAGTGGCAGCTCTGGCCTCTGCCTACTTGAAGCAAGTAGCCCTCCACTCCCCAACCTGTCACCTCCAGGAGAGCACACAGCTAAGCTCCTTGCACTGAATAGTCTAGACCCCTCCAAAGGGAAATCTGTTCAGGCTAAGGGACAACTGTGCCTGTATCTATGAGGCAGAGTAGTGGCAGTCAGCTCACTGGCTAGAGCACCGGCAAAGGTCCGGTCCAATCAAACCAACTCCTACCTACTGCACATGGGACAAGTCAAGAGGGACAGCAGAAGCCCAGGCAACTCCCAGGCAACTGGGTCTTCCTCACACAGAGAAACAGACCCAAAATACACGCAGCACAACCCAAACAACGTCACAAGTAGCACAAGATAGCATAAAAACCTTCTTCCATGTTAAGTTTGGGTAGGTTTTTGTTTCTGTTTTAGAGAGGCCCCCACAGCAGAATGAATACCCAGCAGTAGGGAATACTGGCCTAGGGACCCACACATCTTGAATAGCCTCCCAAAATAAGGCTGTTGAGATATAGCTGTTTATGGCAAAGAGGGCTGCTTGTTACAGGAAGGAATGCCAAAAATGTGTGCTCTGATGACTCATGAAGAGTGAGAGCAAGCCCTCAGGGATGCTTTCTATTTTAATGAAAAATCAGCAAATTCAAAGCAGAATACATTTTGACCCTTAGTTGCTTTGTGCCTGTTTCTCAAAGGTACCTGGACACAGGAGCGGCTCTTCAGATCCAAACCCCAGTCATCAGAACTATGATCATCAGGTAAGTTGATACTTGGGAGCACTTCCCCATCTACAGTGGCCTCATTGCAGAGCATTAGAAAACTAGAACAGTCTCCATGTGCCATTAGAGCAAATGATTACCCAGGATCCCGGGACTTTTCATCAACACGTCAGCTCCAGGAGGACAAGAGCCCTGTCTGTTTTGTTCACTGGCCCCCGAAGTGCCTGGCCCAGTGTCTCTCACAGGATCAGAAGGTCTCTACTTTTGACTTATGCTAGGCAAGTACCAAGTATGCCTAATACTAGAAAAGCAACAGAAAAGACATTCTGGTCTCTGCTGCAGTTCATAGTCTCCTGGTGCAACACTATGCCAGTAAAATAAAAGGCAGCTCTGGCAGAGAGAGATGAGAGAGGTAGCATCACCTCAGAGACAGGCCAGCAACATGAACCTGGTGGCCTGCAGTAGAGACCAGAGCAGAATGAAACAAACCTTTCTCTCAGGCTCCACTGTCAGGACTCACCACCATTTGGTCCATTCTCCCATTTGTCTCTCCCCATGGGGCAGACTGGCAGCATCCTCACTGGAGTCTAGTGGAAACTGAGGCATTGGGGATTAACTCAACCCGAGGGAGGCCACAGGGTTAGCCCTGGCAGTAGAGGTAGCCCCAGGAACCACTGTTGCAGGGAGTGTTGTTGTTTTTAGAAACAAGGAGAAGAGAGGGAGAGGGAGAGGGAGAGGGAGAGGGAGAGGGAGAGGGAGAGGGAGAGGGAGAGGGAGAGGGAGAGGGAGAGGGAGAGGGAGAGGGAGAGGGAGAGGGAGAGGGAGAGGGAGAGGGAGAGGGAGAGGGAGAGGGAGAGAAATCTGTGGTGGCACTTATAACAGCAAAGAAAAGTTTGCATCATCAAATTAGGGTGTCCCAGAGGGGGCAAGGCTTTCACACCCCACAGGCAATATAGACAGCTCTCCTCCAACTACAAGGGTCTCATCTCAGAAAGTCAAAGATTAAATGTGATCATGTAAGTATTGGGGCAGGTGGCATAAAACACATGAAAACCTAGCTGAAGCTAAAGTGCATAAACAGTATTCAGGAAGAAAGTGAATTTAAAATATGTGCCCCAAACAAAGAAGTGTCAAGACTGCAATTCCTTAACAAATCTTTTTTTATTTTGTAGGCTGGCCCTGAACTTAGAATCTGCCTGCCTTAAAAAAAAAAAAATTAAAAAAAGCTTTTAAAAATATACTGGACTGTATGTGTGGCTCAAAGCAGAATACAAGCTTAGACTGCTCTTGGTTCAATCCCCAGCGCCAAAACCCAGATCAACCACCCCCATATCCATGGTTTCGGGCATCCGTAACTTGTAAGAGCACGTTACATGCACACTTTTCGTTACTGTTCCCTAAACAACCCAGCATGAGGACCATGCACATGGTACTAATATTGTGCTCGACACCGTGAAGATCAGAGAGGGAGTTACAGTACAGATGAGGCTGGATGAAGCTCGGGGGCAGCAGACCACTTTCCTACTATGTGCAAAGGCCTGGGTTTGGTTTTCAGCACCACAACAGTAAGCAAATGAATGAATGAATGAATAAATAAATAAATAAAGAAAGATAGATGCTATCGAAAGGATGTGTGCAAGCTAAATTCCAACACTGCACTGTTTGTTTATCTAGAACAAATCTGTCTATGGAAACCAAAGTGACTACATTCTGCCTGCAGGTGGCTGACGCAACTCAAGACAGTTGGCAGGCTGCGATAGAGGGAAACCCTTTTCTGACTTATGCCAGCTCCCTTTTCCACAGGAAGGAATGGACAGAGTCCTAGGGCCAAACTTTTGGTCTTTAGAGCTGCACTTGACTAGACAGACTGCTGTATAGGTTAAGAAAGCACAAGGCAGGCAGGCAGGCAGGCAGGCAGGCAGGCAGGCAGGCAGGCAGGCAGGCAGGCCGGCCGGCCACACTGCTTAACAAAGGCTCCGTGCAGCCGGGTTCGCTCTCCCTCAGCCTTTTGCAGTGGGTGGGGACACGAGCAGAGATGAAGTATATAAAGGCCCAGTGTCTTCTCTAAGACCAAAGTCAGGGAAACTTCATGACAGACGGAGCAGAGTGGCCCTGGCAGGAAAAGGAAGCAAGGTCTGAGCTGAGGCCACAAAGTGTCCCAGGCCTCTGGGTTGTTGTGTGACATTTGCCCCATTACTAGAAGCCTAAGCTTCCAAAGACCCAAGCAGCCCAGGGTTAGGGAGAAACTGCATGAGCAGGAGAGATGTCAGAGCTCTAGGCTGGAGCCACTGGGGCCTCTGAGCAGTGGGCAGGACCTGTCTCAGCAAGGGTAGCATCACAGCAGTGTATCAGAGTGCCAACCTGCCCAGGGCCTGTAAGCAGGCCACGGTGCTGGGGACTGACCAGACCCCACCCAGCCAGCACCTGGCACTTGAGAGCAGGACTAGCGACATCTGTACTACATAACGTGACAGAAAGTTTCAGATCCCCTTCCTCTGACAATCCCATCCCATGAGTCTCTTTCCCCCACACAGACCCATGCTAATTCAGTTATGCTGTTCCACCAAGGACAGAGGAAGTGAAATGCCTTACAAGCTCCAAGGTTCCTGTGTCTGCCCCACCCTAGTGCCCATATCTGTCCTGTGTGGTCTCCCGTGTTGGGGTCTGAACCCAGAGCTCATGTGTGGTAGAGGGCGCTTTACCAGAGTTGGGGCCAACCCCAGATTTACTATTTGTTTTCAGTCCACATCTTTAGAGCTATTGTTTTAAGACAACTAGAGGCACAGATGTGAAAGTCCAGCTCAGGGAGGGCTAGAGCAGGAAGACTGTGAGTTCAAGGCTTGGAAGGGCTACAGAGCAAGTTCAAGGCCAGCCTGGGCAATGCAGTGAGGCCTCGTTGTAGAACATTCGCCCAGCACGCATGGAGCTTGGGATGGGATCCCTAGTTAGGGGGAGATATATTTTGTTACCTGTAGCAGATCTTCACTGAGGACTTCTGTCTTCTCAGCTCTATAAGAAACATGAAGTTCAGAATTAGATGTGCAGAAGTCATCTGTGAATCTTACAAATGGCTAACTGGGGAGTTTTTAACCATACAGGCAAAAGGAGATTTACATCACAGGGGAATGTAAGCAAAACCAAAGGAAAACAAACAGGGTGAACAGCAGCTAAAACAGGAGCCCATGGTACAGGACAGTGGCCCTCAGCCTGGAGCCTGCTATGCAGGGTCACTCACAGTCTTTCTCCAGGGCTGGCCACACAGCATTCTAGACTGACTCCGTGTATGGAGTACGATCCTGAATTACAGAGGTCTACACAGGCCATGCTTTGAGAAACAACTCCTTTCTGAAGGCTTAACTTCAGATCCTGAAATGATCACAGCTAAGTTTTCACAGCCAGACTTATGGAGAAAAACTGGCCCTAAATATGTGAAACTTAGGCATCACACCATAGCAGGAAACATTCCTTTCTTTAAATTGTTTTTTCCTTTCTTTAATTTTAAATGGAAAGAAAGGTATTTCCCATCTTTCTCTTTGCAGTGCTTAGATCAACTACTAGATTTGCTGAACTTCACAGAGAACAGGATGTGGCCAGCTATCGGAAGCAGGGCAAGTCTAGGCTGCTGGAGTACAAAGCTGAAGAAAACTGCCCAGAGACCCAATTGCTAAAGGGTGTTTGCCATTATTAGGAAGGTGGCCCTTCAGTAGATCGGGCTGGGTTGGAGAAGGTAGGTCATTCGGCATACCCTTGGATGAGATTCCCTGTCTCTTGTGGTTTGGACCATGAAATGACCAGGCTTATTTGTTTTCCAATGACATTCTGTGCAACCACGGTGTAAAATGACAGAGCCAAGCAACCGTGGATCAAAACCTCTGGAGCCAGGAGCTAAAATAACTCTTTCTTCCTTATTTGCTTAACATGGATGCAGCATGCATGCATGTGTGTGTATGTACATGTGTGTGTGCATGTGTATGAGTGTTTGTGCATGTGTGTATATGTTCCCAAGAGTGTTCTCACATGTGCACAGGTGCACATACATGTATGTAGGTAGGTATGCATGTGAAACCCAGAGGTTGATGCCTGGTGTCTTCCTCAGTTGCTCCCCATCTTATACACTGAAGCAGAGACTGCCACTTGAAGCCAGAGCTTACCAACCCCGCTAATCTAGCTAGCCATCTTGTGTTGAGGATCCCATGTGAGGCCACCACACTTCCCTGCTTTTTCACCTGAGTGCTGGGGACCTGAGGTCTGTCCTCACAATCTCATAGCAAGCACGTTACCCACTGAGCCATCTCACAACCCACCCTGTCCTCAAGTGCCAAGTACGTGGTCACAAGTGGAGAATGCTTTTCTCTGTGTTCATAGGGTACTTATTGACATATAAAACCCTAAATTACTAAAGTCCCAAGTGTTATTTTGGACTTGTGGTTCAAGTAGTGATTTGAGAAGTTGTTTGTGATATCTACCAAATTTCCATTAAAAATGAACAAGGAGAGTTTTAAGGAGAGAGAAAAGCTGAATAGTTAGGAGAGGCCCCAAATGAACTAGAACCCGAGGACCTCCTGAAGACAGGATCTCACTGTGTAACACTATCTGGCCTATAACTTATTATGTAGACCACATTGGTCTCAAATTTTGAGATCCACCTGCCTCTGCCTCCCAAATACTGGGGGAGGGGGGGAGTTTAAAGGTATGTGCCACACACCTAGAAGAAATGACTTTTTAACAAACTATGGTAGAATGCAGGGCTGCGTAATCTTAACCCTGAACTAATACAAGAGAAGAAAAAGCTGTTTGGCCAAAAAGTGAAGGGGACCCTTAGAATGACCTGGACACCCCAGCTCAGCGCGGCACCACCTGTGGGCAAGGGAGAGAAGTGTCTGGCCATCTAGCCTACGCTTACAGTGGGGGCATGGTTATCAAAATGGCACTGCTACACAAAATGCCAACACCAGGTGTCACACAGTGCCCCAGTTAAACTGGAGATACCTAGGGGAATGGCTCACTCACCAGATCCAGCTCGCCAGATCCTAGCACAGACCAGGCCTCTTCAACCGAGAGGAGCAGAGGTTGGGGGAGCCAAGGCCCCAGTCAGCAGAAGTGGAACTCGGAACTCTGTGAGAGAATTCCACAGCAGCAGCTGACACTGCCCTCTTAGTCTTGCCTTGAGTAGTGTGGACACTGATGTGCCAACACTGGTGATCATGTGAGCCAGGGAAGTGTGGCAGGGGCCCACTGACCAGGAGATGAAACTCACACTCCAGAAGGAAGCCTGGGGTTACTCTTGAGGGACTCACAAACACATTAAGGCACCCAGAGCCCTCCACGCCTCTCATGGAGAGTCACAACCCTCCGTCCATCCTGGAGGATTGAATAACCTTTTCTTTTTCCTGTCTAATCAGGGCCCAGAAATCAGCACAGGGCCTCATATGCTTCTGTCTGTACCTACTTCAACTCTGAAGCTGCTTAGTCCCAAGGCCTGTTAAACATCCTCATAAATCTACAAGAAGAGAACAAAGGTGAAGAACAAACCTGTCAGCTTAAGACAGAGAAAACTTAACACACTACAAGCAGAGGGAATGTGTTCTACAGTCCCACTGTGGGCATGAGAGGTAGCTCCAAGGGATGCTTTAGCTGGTCCAGGAGAACTGACTGTGCAGTTCCTCCCAATTCCTGTTCACAGACCTCCTATGGGTGCCTTGAGGTAGAGTATTAGGGCTGGATATAGCTCAGAAATAAAACACGGCATGTGTAAGGCCTACAATCGACTCCTAGGACTGAAAGGAGAAAACCAGGAAAACAAATATAATGCAACCACCACAAACAGTTCAGATTATTGCCTTTTAAATCTTCGGTTGTTTACATTGTTTTGTTTTGAGACAGAATCTCATGTAGCCAGGCTGGCCTTATTATGTAGTTAAGTATGAGTCTGAGTTTTTGGTTCTTCTGCTTCCGTCTCATAAGCGCTGAACTATAGAGGTATACTATCATACTGGCCTTTTGTAAGTTTGTAAACACAGTAATATAATAGCCACAAGTAAAATTAAGCAAATATAAACTCAAAGCAAGTAATAACCTAAAAAAAAAAAAACCAAACTAAAAACTAAAGGTCCATAGACAGTCATAACACACTTCTATACTGAGCTGCAAATAAGTAGTTTTAATAACTTAGATATCAAATAGTAATACAGCCAAAAATGATACCATGACTGTATTGGAAGAACGGTGGAATAGAAGTAGGGAGACGTTCTACAAGTCAAAGAATAACAGCTTATACATATTGTTTACAAACATAGATATTTAGTAGTGGTCAGAAAAAAAAATAGCTATAATTCCTTGCTAGCTGCTACTAGGGAACATACTATAACTACACGTATACAGTGCATGTAGACAGACTGACTGTCGTCTGTCTGTCTGCCTATCCTGTGTGTGTATGTGTGTCTCTGTGTGTGTTGTGTTATGGATCAGATTCAGGGTTTTGCAATTAGACAAACAATTTATCAATAAACTGTAACCCTCACCCAAATTGTATGTGAGGGGGCAGAGGTAGAGGTCAGGTGTGCTCTTTGACCTCTACCTTATTTTCTGGGATGGGAGCTATCCAATTCTGCCAGACTGGCTGGCCTGCCATCCCCACCTCCACAGCACTGGGTGTGAGCCACCACACTGGCTTTTTCCATACGGGGAAATCAAACTCAGGACCTCAGGACCTCATGCTTGCTTGCATGGCAAGTGCTTTAAAGACTGAGCCATCTCAACAGCCCACCCACCCAACAGTGTAAAAACAGCCTGTTACTTACATTTCTACACCATGAGCCTTACATTGTTAGAATTACCTGTTACTTAAGGCAAATGGCGTAACTATTCATCTCTTCAAAAGCTAAAAGAGCATCAAAATACTTACACTCTCAAAGTATCCAAGATAGAAAGGAAATCTAAAATATTAGCATCCTTCCCCAAATTAACTTTTGCTTTAAATTAATCATTTGCTTCAAATTTAGAGGTGGGACTGTGGAGATGGCTCTGAGGTTAAGAACTGAGGTCTGGGTTCAGTTCCCCCATAACCACCTAAAACTCCAGTTCCAAGGGATCCGATGCCCTTTTCTGACCTTCTCAGGTACCAGGCATGCACATGATACACAGATATACATACATGCAAAAACACTCACACACATAAAATAAAAATAAATTTAAAACGAATGACTGAATTAAGAAACATCTGCTCTGTAAAGGTACTAGAAGCCATGAAATATAATAACCACATTACATTAAACTGTTAATAGAATACTGTTTAAAAATGAATCTGCAGGCTGGGCAGTGGTGGCGCACGCCTTTAATCCCAGCACTTGGGAGGCAGAGGCAGGTGGATTTCTGAGTTCGAGGCCAGCCTGGTCTATAGAGTGAGTTCCAGGACAGCCAGAGCTATACAGAGAAACCCTGTCTTGAAAAACCAAAAATAAATAAATTAAAAAAAAAAAAAGATTCTGCCTGTATTGCCTTTGTGGATATTTCTTATTACATTCACATAACTGCTTTTAGAAAATAAATCACTGTGGATCTTAATCAGATACTGGGGATACTGAAATTATTAAAAATTAGCTACAAACTAGGAAACATTGTTTTAAACTGCTAAATTCCGGTTATGAATTGTAATTGGCAAATGGATAGCTCTTTCTACAGAGTCTCTGCTGGCCTGTGTTGAGAATTACTACTGTCCTCACCACCAGATACAGTTCCAGTGACCCAGCCTGCCCTCTTCACTGTGATGGTTCACCACTTTTTTTTGTTTGTTTTTTTGTTTTTTTTTTGTTTTTTTTTCGAGACAGGGTTTCTCTGTATAGCCCTGGCTGTCCTGGAACTCACTTTGTAGACCAGGCTGGCCTCGAACTCAGAAATCCGCCTGCCTCTGCCTCCCGAGTGCTGGGATTAAAGGCGTGTGCCACCACGCCCGGCTTGGTTCACCACTTTTTAAGCTCAACTGCTGCTCACTTGTGTTTATTGCTAACATCATCACATGTGTGTGTAAGATACTTAAACTTTATTTATACTACCCCAAGATAGAGCCTCTCACCCTCTTCATGGCTCCTTCCTATTTCCTAACAGTCTCCTTTCTATTTTTAGTAACTATTTTTAAAGTACTCATCTTTACCAGAGGTGTAAAATTCCTACCAAGGAAAGGCTGGCAGTTCTTCAGAATAGCGGCCGAGGCACACACTCTGTAAGGGAGGAAACCCAGTAGAAAAGCTTGCTGAAGTTCCTAAGCTGTAGTATGTTATTGACTACAGTGCTTTCCACAAGGTGAATGTAGACGGTTAATTGACTGGCTGTCTCCAGTTTCAACTTGTTAGAACAAAGATTAGGACAATGGATTGAATGAAGATACCTAAAGGTGGGAATAAAAAACAATGGTAGAAATCAAGCCACTTGTAAAACATTTGCTAAGCAAGAGTTTCGAGCCAGACATCTTGCTACAGAGTTCAACTCTGTACCCTTAGAGCCTCTTTGTGTCCAATGTTCTGTGCTTCAAAGTACACTCCAAAGTTTCCTGTGCCTAATTAGGAGAACAATAGCATCAGGAAGGACCCGCCCACTTGCCATGTCACTCTGGGGCTTGTTGTTTCCTATGCAGGCCACTTTGCAGTCCCTCAAAGCATTGACATATGGCTTACTCCACACAGAATATTTGCTTTCATTTATTTATTTATTTATTTATTTATTTATTTATTTATTTGAGAGAGACAGAGAGAGATATGCATTTATGCACACATATATGTATATGGAAGCAAGAGAAGAGAGAGACAAAGAGGCAGGCATGTGTGCACACACATGTACACGTACATATATGGAAGTCAGAAAGGCCATCAGGCAGGCGTCCTCTATCACTCTGAGATTGGGTCTCTTACTCAACCTGGAGGTCACTGCTTTGGTTGGGGTGGCTGGCAGTTAAACTCCAGGAATCTGTAGGTCTCTGTGCCCTGTTGCAGGAGTTACATACTTACATGAGTGCTAGGAATTCAAATCAAGCTCAAGCTTGTTCATCAAGTGTTCTAATCTGTTTAGCCCTATCCCACCCCAACCTCATACCACCTCCCCAGGTAGGATTTTTCTTGTAGTTTTTCTAAAGCCCTAAGATGTCTTCCTGGAACTCTCAAGTCCTCAGAGCAGCACTGTGGCTCCCTTCACATGCTTCCCTGTCCCTGGACGAGGTCTGGGGACATTCAGCCATCCGCTTATGTTTCTTTCAGCCTACTTACTGGGCAAGGAGAAAACATAAGTATTTCCAAACTGGTTGTGAGCCACCATGTAGGTGCTGAACTCAGAACCTCTGGAAGAACAGCCAGTGTTTTTAACCGCTGAGCCATCTCTCCAGCCCCTAGTACTTCCAAACTGAACCATTCAACTTAGAAAAGCAGAGTTTTGTAGTGCACAGTAGCCTCAAAGGGAAAGCTCTAGCTGGTTTGACAATCCTCCCATGGACTGACTCGTGGGTTGACTTACAGCAAAGCTACTGTCATGGTGGCACCTGCACAACAAATGCCACTGTTGTAAACGCCCATGCAGTCTCCAAGATGATCACTACTACATAAACAGGTGCCTAGAACATCTGCCACGGGACCCCCAGGGCTTCCTGGTCAGACTAGAAACCCAGAAGTCCACACCATCATAGTAAGCTGTTGCTGCCGTCAGTGACCACTGCTGGCCAGACTGAGGCACTCTAGCATCTGAGAGCAAGCAGCCATCCCTCCTCCTGAGCACCGAATGCAGAATTTACCTGCCATGCAGCAGGGACTGGGGAGATCCTCACTGTGTGACGGACGGGTGCCACCAAAACTTGACTTTTACTTCAAAAGAGACAGTAAAACAATTCCAATGTAAAGAGGCAGAAGAGCGGCTGTGACACAGCAAAACCCACGGCCACTAACACACAACTAGGGCAGTATTTTTCAAAATGAATGTGTTTAAAAATGAGGAGGAAAGAAATGAGTATGGTAGTGTAGGCCTGTATCTAGTGCTCACTGGGGGAGGCAGGAAGTCAGGAGTTCAAAGTCATCCAGCCTCGGCCTCAGTAAGATCATATATCAGAAAACAAAAACAAAAACCAAAAGAGTAAATGCACCTATATTACTATAGACGTTTAACTCCTAGATTAGAGAGGAGGGAAAGTCATCCCTCGCTCCTGTCACTCCACACTGCAGGTGAAGCTACTGTTATCAACTTACACATCCTTCCCTGTGTCCCTCGAAATCTAAACTAGTGATTCCCAACCAGAGGTGACTGTCCCCTTACCACCACTCCAACCGCCCAGGGACATCTAGTGTGGACTTGTTTTCTCCTCACCAGTGCCGACCAGGGGCTGAGTGTCCAGCGGCATTAGCTCCCACTGCTGCTCAACACCCTGCCACGCACTGAGGGTTTAGAGAATACAAATGCATTATTAGCTTGCAATTCTAGAGGTCGAAAGTTCAAAGCAGCACTCGCTGGGCAGAAACTGAGGGTCAGCACTGCCAGGCTCTTTTCCGGACACTCGGAGGAGAATCCACTTCCTTCCTTCCCCAGCTCCTGGAAGCCACCCGCATTCCTTGGTCCTTTCCTGTACTGTGCAGGACAGCAGCATGCAATGTACACCCTGTGCTTTCTTCCCAGCCACAGCTTCCTATCAGGACTATCAGTGACTCCCTCCTTCCATGGCTACCTAAAAACCCAGTGTCACTGCTCCTTTTATCTACGTGGAGCCTTGGCTCCCCTCTTGGCCACTACAAAGTCATACATGCACAAGTTCTGAAAACACCTGTAGGGATAGCAAGCATCCTTTTGCCAGCCTCAGGTCCTAAATATGAACAGTGCCAAGGCTGAAGAACCCGACCTCAGTGATACATTCACACAAATATAGAATCATCCACACAGGTCTGACAGGCAGACATACCTGAGGAGCATCCTCATAGGTCAGAACCCTCAGGCCTAGCTCACTGCTTTCATGGCCTACCTTGTAAATACCTGTATGTGCCACTACCTGTTTAAACACACTGATGGCCACTACATGAAATTAAGGCAGTGCTTCCCAAGCCTCCCTTTCTGTGGAGTCTACTTGACTATGACTAAAGACAGGTCCAGGGTATCAACACCCATATCACAAACCGTTCTGCCAGGGCTGTAGGAGACCTGTAAGAGCCCTACTGAGAGCTGAGACACCACAGCTAAGACAGCTGGTGTATCTTAGGCACAGAAGAGCTGTCTCAGCTGGTCTCTCCCTCAATTCTTACATCAACTCTATGAGGTAGGAGCTTCTACCAGATGAGCAAAGTAAGGCTGTGGAAGGTAACTTGCCTATGGCCACACTATCAGAGGCAGAGACTGATTCAAACCCAGCATAATTCATCCTGCAGCCTTACCCTTGTTTATCCAAGGGTTCAGCAAACTACATCTGCAAGCCAAAGCCGGTCAGAGAAGAGAGTTTTTATAATTTTTAAATAGTTTTTTAAAAGAGGAATAATGTTTTATAGCACTTGAAATTCAAATGTCAGCGCGTGCGATCAGGTGTGTGTGTGTGTGCATGCTCACACTTGTGTATACATACATGCATGCATGCATATGCATGTGTGTGCACGTGTGTATGTTTGTGATGGTCACTGTTAAAACTTTAACTTGCCACAACTTGAAATCACCCGAGAAAGCCTCAGTTGAGGAACTGTCTGGATCAGGCTGATGTGTGGGCCTGTCTGTGGGTGATTATTTTGGTTGATTGATACCGAAGAACCCAGCCAGTTGTGGGCAGTGCTATTCCCTAGGCAGGAGATCCTGGACCACATACGAGGAAGAAACAAGCTTAGAGCAAAAGTGGCAGCAATGAGCAGACAACATGGGACATCTGTCTCTACCTGCTCTAGACTGTGCATTTGGAATGATCACCCACTAAACTCCCAGCTTAACTTCTCCTCAAGGATAGACTATCATCTGGAATGTCAAACTAACTAAACCTTTTCCTCCACCAAGCTGCTTTTGGTCAGGGTGTTTTCTCACTGTCTCAGAAATGAAGCTAGGATAAACAAACACAGTCTATAAATAAAGTCTATTGGAGTACTGCCAGGCCTAGCACTGCCACTACCAACGACTGTTAGGGGTAGAGCTAAGATCTACCCCTAACAATCATCAGAGCTCCAGGAACTCACTATCAGGGTCTTTATGGAAAGTGCATGCTAACCTGGTCCATATCAGCAGCTCTGACCAGGCACGGCAGAGACCTCGAAAGCTAGCCTTTCAGCATCATTCTGTGGACTAGTATATAAGGAGAGTATCCACCACATTTCCTTTCTCAATATTTTGCATTATATTCAAGATGCGCCTACTAACTATACTGAATGGTGGTGGCTGAGCCGATCCAGCCCTGAAGCAGAGGCACATCTCAGGGATAGTTAGTGGTGACAGAACCAATGAGAAAGTGTGTGTGTCTCCTCCCCCCTCCCCATCCCTCAGGCACACACAGAGACAGTAGACTATCTTCAGTTTGGTCTCTCTTCATAAACAAACCTCAGGACAGAACTGAAATGAGCACAGATCTCTATAAGGAAGGTTCGGCTAGTTTTCTTCTGGAAAGACCAAGGAAGAAATGTTCCAGGCTTGCAGCCTACACTGTGCTACGGTTGGTTGCTCAGCTCCACTGGAAGTAGCCATAGATAGCACAGGGATGAATTTGACTATGGCCCAAGACTTCACCTTTAAAAGTTTTTCCTTTTCAGTGTAGAGGCTCATAATTCTACCCTTGCTACGGTATCTGGGGTAAACAAGCATATAGATGGGGCATCAACACTGATGCCAAACACTAATGCCATCCTATGTCTAAGACCACACAGCTGCCTTCGGTTTATATACTCACATGTAAGATCACAGTCCTGCCCACACATCACTTGATATGTAACAACAACACAGAAAGTTGAAATAATTTTTAATAAACTGATTTTAATTCTAGTTACCTAGAAACAAAACAGGGAAGCCTCAGCTGGTCAGGAAACCCCAGTGTTCTCCCCAGCTGGAGACTGCACACATCATGACTGTATCCACAGGGAAGTGACAGAGGCAGGCTTACAGACTAGAAGGGGATCTCTGTCCCTAGAAATTCAAGTTTGTGTGATCCTGTTAGAAATGCTTCCAAGACCCAAAGAGCTGCAGGCCTGGGTGAGCTCTTACTATTTTCTCTCACCAGCTCTGTTGTCTTCTTGAGCTGCTAAAAAGGAATCTGAAATCTACTTAATTGGATTTTTAAAAATAAAGGCCCCTCTCATACTTTGTACATCAAACGATTTGTTTCACATTCCACTGAATAGTTTACAAAGTCCTGAGTTCACAGACCTCTAAAGGGGTCATCTGGGGGGAGGGGATTCCCATGCAAGACATGTGAAAGGAAAGGGTGCTTGTCCTGGAAAAGATCATATACAGTATTTAAGCAACGGCACAAGCAGAGACAGCTAAGCATTCTACACTCTGAACTCCAAACCTAGAGTTTATCCAGCTTCTTTCTCTAAGATGGAGTTCATCTATTTAGTTTTATTTTAACAAACATGAAGCCTTATCAATCTTAACTCAATCTTTTTGGATGATTATTGAATCCTGGTCAGTGACTAAGCCCAGCAGTCACACTTTATCGTTCTCTCACATACGTGAGCATGCCCACAGCCTTCTGCTTGCTGGCTGGCCTTTCCCTCTGGCACATGAAGTGGAATCTTTTGCTGGCCCTACTCTAACCACGTGGCCTAAGTCTCAAAGCTCCACCAAAACTTTTTGCCTATGGCAGGGTCCAAGGAAACTTCTCCACCAGCAGCACACTGCACTTCTCTCAGTGGCGTCCTCGTACAGACTTCCGGAAGTCCCACATCCCCTAGCCCACTTACGTGCTCTGTGTTCACCTGCTTGGACCTGGAGGAGTTTCAGACTGCAAAGTTTCTTTTTGAAATCAGAAACAGGTAAAATCAACAACAACAACAACAAAAGCCGAACATTCAAGTTACTGTTAAGGCAGAAAAGGCATAGAACACCATGGCCTATGGGAGAAGTTACAGGAAGCGGACCTTTTTATTGCTATGCAAGGCAACAAGAGGCCAGGAAGAGCTGAAAACCACATAGAAAGTCGCCAGCAGTCTGGGTGGGGCTCAGTGGCTGAATAACTGCCGAGCATATAAGAGATGTGAGAGGCTTTAGGTTCTATCTACACGGATAGACGAACAGACAGACAGACAGACAGACACACACACACAGACACACAGTGCCAAAAGAGCACAAATTGAAATGCTCTCTAAGTTAACTCAGTGCTACTACATCTTGCCTTTGGAAAGCGAGTTGCACAGAAGTCAGGGTCCAGATGATAACTCAGTTCCTAATTCAGCTCACAAAGCAGCTTTGTCGCTCAGCTGATGGAAATGGCAGCTCTGGGAGGGGCCTACTGTTTTTAGTGAACTACTCCAGGCCCAAAGAACAGTGATGAAAAGAATAATACTAAAGATAAAAACAGTGGCTGTGAGCCGAGCCTGAGTTGCTATCACTTCTGGCATGGCTGGCTGAGTGGAATGGTTATCAGGTTTCACTGTAAAAGGGAATGAGGGATCTTACATGGGATGATGAAAAATCTACTAGAAGTGAGTTGGACATGTAGAACAAGTGTCCCCTAATGGCGCTGTAATCACTGATGGACCAAACTCATGCACAGGTAAGCAGTCCCATAAGATGCAGCTAAAAACTCCATCAGCAAAGGACAGTGCACTGGGAGCACGGTGCATTTCTCACACATTTGTAGAGATGCTGCTGTAAAGACAACCTTGCTGCCCACCACAGGAAAACAGCACAGACAATTATGTTCAGGGTATCTAGTACTAAATAATGATTAAAGACAATGGTTACCACTTTCCGTATTTACTACTTGTTCTAGTTTCATTTCTGTTGCTGTGATAAAATACCTTGACCAAAAGCAACTCAATGGGAGCAGATTAGAGACTTATATTAGTTTATAATCCCAGGTTACAGTCCATCATTAGGGGGATTCAAGGCAGCCAATCACATAACACCCACAGTCAGAGAGAAATGAATGCACACATGCTCATGTGACTACACTCAGCTCTGTTTCTTCATTCTTACACAGCCAGGGATCCCAAGCCAAAGGAATGGTGGTGCCCTCACTGAGCTGGGTCTTCCCATACCAATTAATTTAAGACTATCCTCTACAGACACGCTCACAGGCCAACCCAGTGCTGACAATTCCTCATTGAGATTCTCTTCCTAGGTAATTCTAAATGTGTCGAGTTGTAATTAACTCTAATCATCACAGCTACACTTTTCACTGTTATTTTAGAATGTACTTCACAAGTCGGGTGGCATGCACCTTTAATCCCAGAGGCAGAGTTAGGAGGACTGATGAGTTAGAGGCCAGCCTGGCCCATGCAGTAAGTTCCAGGACAGCCAAGGCTATGTAATAAAGAGACCTTGTCCTAAAAAAGAGAGCAAGAGCAAGAGCGAGAGAGGTACTTCTTTATTTACTATGGCAATAGCTTCCTACATCTGACTGTCTGGCTCTGATCATTTTCTCTTGGGATTTATTTAATCTCCACTATATGCTGCACAACAGAAAAGCAGGCCATATCACACGGCAAGTGTATCATCTATATGTGTAAGTACACTCCATAATGGCCCACAAAGATGAAATCACAATTCACTTCTGAGCAGTGCCCCTGTCCTAAGGAAAACATGACTCAATATCTCCATGCCTGGACCCAACACAGAACCACTGGGAGTTGGCAGCACATGATTAAAAGTTTATGGCATGTATGCATGTGCATGTGTGTATAGCACTTTTGAGCACATGTGGAGGCCAGAGGTCAGTGTCCGGTATCTTCTCCACAGCCTTCTGCCTCCCCTGCTCCATTCCTTTACAGAAAAAGCTCTGCAGCTGATCCCTAAGCACAGCTGGCCTGGGGCGACATGGTAGTGGAAGTCTTAGGGACAGCAGAGTCACTAGGGCAGAGCAGTGGGAACCTGCAGCGAACAGCTGGCAGGTACAAGGCTAGCGTAAAGCCTCTCACATACTAGACAGAGAGCACTCTTCCCAGCTCAGTGCTGCCTGGAGAACATCTCAAATGTGTGACTCATGGTTGGAACTACTCTTGCCATCTTTGCTTCTAGAAGCCACTCAGTGATAAGAGCCTGAGTTTCATTTCAGGGAAAGAGATGGATTTAGGGTGTGACAGGAACCAGGAAGTAGGTCTGTAAAGCCAAATGCCCTGGACTTTGTGTGTCTACTCCAGTGTAAAATGGAAGTCATTATAACTACCAACAGAAATAAAAATAGTAATACCACCATACTGGTTACTTAGAAATTCAACTCTTTCATCTTTTCATATGTATTTATTTTTATTTTATGTATATGTGTATTTTGGCTGCATGTATGTATACATGTACATCACATGTATGCCTGGTTCCTGAAGAGCCAGAATTGGGCACTGAATCCCCTGAAACTGGAGTTAAGGAAACTTGTGTGCTAACATGTAACCACATGGGAACTGAACCCAGGACCTCTGGAAAAGCAGTCAGTGCTCCTAATCACTGAGCCATCATCTCTCCATCCCCAACACCACCTTTGTGATTACTTCTCTCATTTACAATGATACGGGCATTCAGTGATGGTCTATGGGAGTGTGAGCTGTTCCGAAGTACAACAAATTCAAACACTCATCAGATAAAAACCGCATCTTATTCAAAGATGACCTTTCCCAAGTTAACAAGCCATTCTAGTTTCTCTTGGGAATAAGGTACTGTTCAAAGAAACCTCAAGGTCACAAAGGACAACCTTCAAGAGAGGGCAGGGGCAGAACAGCTTTCCAGGAAAACCAAGTCTGTGATGACACCTGTAGGACAGGAGCCACCAGGGAGAATTACTGGTACACAATAAACAGGACACTGAGAGATGGGATTCCAGGATTCTATGAAAGGCTCAGCATCTGGAGCTGCAAAACACTCAGCTACGGGAGGCAGTTCCCAGAGGAGTGCTCACAGGACCAGAGCCGGCCTCTACCTCAAGTACCAGGCCCAGAATGAACTTGCCTGAAGGCACTAAGATCTTGGATCACCACTAGTTCACCCATTATTTATGGAGTACACTAAATGTCAAGAACTGGGGAGAGGGAAAAAGAGGCAGAGGGGAGTCACACCCCACCCCTGAGAAGCTCATAGGAAAAGACAGAAAACTACACAAACAACCCTATTCACAGGAGAGTAATGATCTATGTGGCCAGGACAGGCTTCCCAAGCAATCCTGCAACTTCAGATCTAGGGTCTAGGAAAGGGTATGGACAAAGCCTCCTGGAAGTGTCTGGATTCAGCAAGGCAGGACAGGGCAGGGTCCTGGCTAAGATCCCTGCCATCTTTGAGGAATACCATGAGATCTTTGCCATAAGGACTCAGAGTTGAGCTTTCAAATGAAAACTCTGACTGTGGTATACAAGAACAGAGGTAGGGACTGACTCAGGCCTCTCAGCTGCCACGGCACATTCAAAAACAGAGACACAAAGCTAATGGTAAGTGGCCATTTCAACAGGCTAGTTAGTGTAGCAAAATCACTGTCTACACACTACTCACTCAGGAAACCCTTCAGAAAGATCAGTGGGGAGGAGGACCAGTGTTTATAAACTGAAAGCCTTGGGAACCTAGAATGCCTATCAAGAGAGCTTCCCATTTAATACTAGACTGATGTTATCATTCAGAACGGTGTCAGGATTTGGGGTGTGGCTCGGTGGCAGAGCACTTGCTTACCACGTACAATCTCCTCATAGCTACCCCAGTACGACAAGAGAAAGTTTAAAAACTTAACATGTGACATTATCATCTTTTATGAAGATACTCTCAATACACTAATAGGATGATAGGAACCTTTACAGCCAATCCTTACTTTCTGAGTTGACAACCTCTAGAATGTGACCAGCCTCTGAGCCTCAAGAAAAAACCTCAGCACCAGACAAAGTCTTCTTGTATTCTCATGACAGATTCTGCTGCTGATGCCACCACAAACTAATCATAGGCCCTAGAAATGCATCTCTTTACCATCCAGCCCCCATTTTCTTTATATTTGCACGATCATTCCCACACTAAGAATGCTTCAATTAGACAGCCAAAAAGAGAATACCCAAACCTTCTTTGAAAATGCAGACTGTCTCCACAAACATTTCAAGACAGGAGCAGTACTGAGAACCTGAATAGCTGAGCTCATCCAGGTTTCTACAATGACCACAAATCAGAAGCAACCCAGAAGGTTCCAAGAGGAACATGCTCACAAAATGAAAGGAAAATCTGTTCACTTGGAAAACTGGGTGAGGCTGTGCTGAGCGGGTGAACAGGAAGACCCTGGGTGTGGAACACTATAAATCTTACTCACTTTTTCTAAAGGTCGGGTAGTGCTCGGTAGATGAATACTGCTACAGACACTGAAAACAGAAAACTCATTTCAAACCCATGGCTTGTTCTCAAAAGGATCTACAGAATAATTAATGGAAACTGAGTGGGGCCATGCAGCGGCACTGACTTCAACCACACAACCTTCTCATGATTCAGTCACGGAGTAACTATTTGTTTAGTTTCCTTCTATGAGCGCTTCATGAGTAAGAGACATGGCCCCTGTCCTGACAGACTATCGAGGAAAATGAAGTCTTTTCTTCTAGGCAGTGAGCACTCCGCCAGGGCAGTCGCAGCACACTGGGTTCCCTGACATCACAGCCTACTGAGCCCATTATTGGGGCTCTATGAGATCCAGGTGTTCTGTCAGAAATAATTCCACTAAACCCAAAATAACACTGTAATGAAGGTTTTATTATCCCACTCTATAGATGAGGAAACTGAGGCACAGGGAAATAACCTGCCTAGGTTTCAGCAGTGGGGTCTAAAAGACCCTGCTATAAACCATCTAATATACTCACCTACTGTGCCCCAGAGTAGCCTTGGGAGTGATACTACTACTATACCCAACTCACAGATGAGACTCCTAGGCACAGACAAGTTCACTAACTTGCACAACAGGTGATGTGGCACAGTGGAGGAGTACTTGCCTAGCTTATACAAGGCCCTAGGTTCAATTGTCTGTACAGAAAAATAAAAACCTCTTGTAGAGAAAATTAAGAAACAGGAAGAACCTTGAACACAGATTCTGGATATGGAAAAGGCTTTCTGAAAGAAGTGACTTCTGAGATCTAATCTAACCGGAGAGCTGTAGATATTAATGTTGGATATAGTGAAAGTGACACGGCTGGTACCTAAGCCGAGGTGTGTATATAAGCAGAAGTTATGTTTTAAGTTTTAATTTTATGGCTAAGAGAGCCATAAAACAAAAGTGCCTCTACCCTGTAAGCCCCTTGCCCAAGGACAGACACTTACTGAAATGCTGGCGGCGAATGTTTTAGGTTTTCACTCCCCTAAACAAGCTTGTTTGACCTAACTGCACCACATGTGCTTGATCAGATGTAGATGGGAGGTTATGTAGGCAGGAAGTACGTCAGGATGTATGCTGGCCCCTGATTGGACCTTGTGGGAAAGACGTAGCCTTTATAAGCCTCTGCAAAATGTGACTCCTCACCATTTGCTGGCAATTCCAGAATGGTCTTGGCTACAGTCTACCATCCTGGCTAGCATTTAATTAAAACTTGCTTCAAATTTTACTCAAAAACATGGAACTGGTCTTTCTCTCATGCTTTTCAGGTTTAACATATGGGCCTGCCAAAGTCAGAGAACAAGACAATGTCCTATCCAGAGAAATCTCTTATCCTGGCCTTATCCTGTGCAGAGGTAGATGCAGTAGACCACTGAGTAGATGGGCAATGTTAACATACATCAGTTCCTCTAGGACAACTGTGGCAAAGGAATACAGAGCCTGCTGAAGAACAATGGGAACTGAGAGAAGCACTGTGTGTCTCTGGACCTTAAAGTGAGTATCAGGCAGTAGTCCTCCTCAGAAGGACAGGGGAGCTAAGAGAGCCCTTGATGCATGGACACAGGCCTGCTAAGTTCCGGGGCAAGGCAGCAGAGCCATGGTATATAAGACCCGCCCAGAGGAAACTTATGTTAAGCAACAACAAAGCCAAGACCCAAACAACTGCAAGCTAAGTGAACACACTAGCAGCCGAGCAGAAGGGGCATGCCATTCTCACCTTCCTCAAACATTTGCTCACAAACAACTAGTAAAAACCCAGAAGGGGTCATTATGACAGCCAATCCAACTGAACTCTGAGACAGCAAAGGTACTGGCTCAAGCTGACATGCAGGAACTTTAAAACAATATGGCAAATGTATAAAAGAGGTTAGCAAAACGAAAAACAAACAAACAGCACACACGAGCAGATGAGGGATCTGGAAATGTCCAGGAATTCTCCCAAGTAAAACACAGGGGGGAGAAGTGGAACAAAGGACCCGGGATCTAAAGGATACAAATCAAAAGTCTAACATGGCACGCTATTAATCCCAGGTGGGGAAATGAGGAAGCAGGGACAGAAGGAGCGTGTAGAGTCAACACCTAAGAATTCTCTAAAAACAAACCAAGCAGAGGCTGGAGAGACCAGGCCCTGACTCTTACAACTCCTACAGAACCCTGCAAATAGAACCTACAACACACACAAATTTATCTGGAAGACCCCTTCCAGGAATGTACTGGCTCTTTAGGGTAGGGGCATATATGTCTAAGAGTTATGCCTGGAGCCAATTTCAGCCACCAACAAAGACCTGAGCAACCATGAACAAATTATTACACAGCAGGTAAGAGCACCTGCTACCCAATCGCCAGCAGTGGAGGTCAGATGCTAGCACCCAAGTAACAAGTTGGGTATCCCATTTAGGCTCGTAACCCCAGCTCTGAGTGGGAGGAGGCAAAGGAGGACTGCCGGGGCTTGCTGACTTCCAGCTTAGCAGAGGAACACAAAGCCAGGCTCAGGGAGAAACTGCCTCTTGGGGATAGGTGGAGGGTGCTAGAGAACACCTGATGATCTCTTAACGCTCCAACCACCCACACAGGGTCACAAGACAGACAGGCAGGCAGGCAGGCAGCCAGCCAGACAGACAGACAGGCACAAGTAGACAGATCTTTTAAATGAATGATATTAAGCTAAAGATCCAACAAGACCATAGAACCCCAAGCTGGATAATAAGAGAAAAACATCAGTATTTTCTCTATATTCATCAAGAAAAACTGTTGTTGAAATCAAAGACATGGAATAAATCTTAAAAGTAAACAGAAGGAGGAAAGGACATACCGGGAACAAGAAAAAGAATCATGGCTGACTTGCAGAAACACTAAGACCAAGGGACAACAGAACAGCATCCTGAAGTACTGGATAAAAAATGTTGTATTTAGAGAGACAGTGACCAAAAGGTCATCTCCAGGAGGCCCCATTTACCCCAGAAGTGGGGAGGAAAAGGCAGATGAAGAGAAGCCAGGAGGGAGTCTCCTAGGGAAGAATAGCAAAGAGCTCTTACGACACAAGCCGATTCCAAAGAAGCTGCACCCACCCACCCAGTGGCGAGATCTAGAGGGGATTCCTGCTCCAGGCTGGCAGACCTGATACCAGGCTTTCAGCCCCACTACTCAAGCAGATACGCAAGGAACAATTTAAGAGTTTAAAGATTTCTGTCTACTTTTCAGGAGACTTTCCGAATAGAATGGCTTCTGAAAGATTACCGCTTTCCAACCCTTAAAACTGGGACTTCTCTGGTGTCTAGCGAGGTCCTGGGATACAGGAACTTGGGCTGCTAGCCGGCTAGATTCTTTAAGATTTTAATGTTTCTCAAACCTGACTCTCCTGACATTTTGATGTAGGTAATTCCTTCCTGTGGGGGCTGACCTGAGCACTGTGGAGTATTTCATAGCATCCTGGCCTCTACCCACGTAGCAATGAGTGACAATGTGTTCTATTCTCTCCTCCTCCACTGCAGTCACAGAAAGAATGTCTGCACATACTCCCAAACATCCCTGAGAGAAGGGGAGGCAACCCTGCCCTCAGCATTACAGTTCAAAAGGTGTGTCTGGGAGAGAACCAGTGTGTCTTACTCAAGGTAATTGCTGTAGCCCGCAGTTTGGTAGGATTGTGTAAATTTCGAGCCCTGGGTCCTGGGACAGCAGAAAATATAAACACTTGCTTTATTTTCTGACCACATTTGACTTCTGCTTCTGAACATGTCACAGTGAGATAGATTTTAATTTCTGTGAACTCTGCATTCTGTTTGCCCTCTTTCTGTTAAAGGCTAGATATAATGGCATTTCTGAAGCTTACTCTAATGTCCTACTGTCCTGATCTAGCAGAGAATGAATGAGCAAACTGTACTTGATACCTTGTCTAGTGACCCACTTAATAGGCACACCTGGAACTTTTGCTAAATGGCTTCCATTCCTTTTTTTTTTTCCCCCTAAGACTTAAAAAAAAAAGTCAGAGCTGGAGAGATGGTTCAGTGGTTAAGAGCACTGGCTGTTCTTTCATAGGACCAGGGTTCAATTCCCAGCACCCACAAGGCAGCTCACAACTGTCTATAACTCCAGTTCCGGGGATCCAACTTCCTCATACAGACACATGCAGGCAACAACACCAACGCACAGAAAAAAAAAAAAAGACATAAATCATCTTTTTAGATGTCTCATAACATTTAATGGATTTAAACAGGGGAGAAAAACTAAACCTGTGTAGCCAATCACGTCAAACTAATGCTGTGGCTCTCAACCTGTGGTTGAGACTCTCTGGGGGTCACCTAAGACCATCAAAAAACAAAGATACTTACATTTTACAATTCATAACTGTAGCAAAATTACAGTTAAGATGTAGCAATGGGATAACTGTGTGGTTGGGGTCACCACAACATGAAGTATATTAAAGGGCCCCAGCATTTGGAAGGTTGAGAACCACTGAAGTGGTGTGTTTCCCAATGCCCGACATTCATTTCGCTCCTCACTGAGTTTCAGAGATGTACCAGGAGGTGAAGACAGAACTTCAATGTGCTGTGCAGCTGCTACATGCCACTGTGGTCATTATATGCCTAAGACTGTCAAAAATCAATTTGTAGCTGGGAGTGGTGGTGTGTACTTTTAATCCTAGGGAGACAGAAGCAGAGACAGATGGATTTCTATGTAGTGAGTTCCAGGACAGTCAAGGCTACACAGAGATCCTACCAAACAAACAAACTAACATCAGTTTATGAAGTCAATTGATGAACTGGGAGGAGAGAGAGGCAGGGCCTGGAGGGCTTCACCTTCAGGATTACTGGGAAAATGTATCGTTCCCCCATGAGTTATCTGGATGCCGTTCAAATGGGATATTAGTTTTCTCTTGCAATTGTTCAAGTGTTCTGGCACAGTTCTGGTCCCTGATCATGCTGAGTAGGAACATGGCTTCTTCCCACTAGACTCCAAATGTTTACAACTAATCCAGAAACCTGAAGAAAGAACCTAAAACACCCATAAATTTATCTGGAAGCCTCTTCCCAGGAATATACTAGCTCCTTGGGATGGAGGAATGTCTAACAGTTAAGCCTGGAGCCAAATCTAGCCACCACCAAAGACCTGAGAAACCATGAACAAATTACTTGGTATCTCTGTACCTGTGTCTATTAGAAAATGACGCCAGGAAGAATGTCTACCTTACAGACTTGAAAGATTCAAAGAGAGAGATGAGCAAAGTGCCTGCTTCCTAAAACCAGGAAAAAACAGATGTACCAGGTCCGCATCCTGTGCTCCTATCTAACTGGTAGAAAGGGACTAGACAATCATTTCCCAGGGTTTGCTGAGTCTAAACAGGCTGCTACTTGACTAAACTTGAAACAGTGCTGACATCTAGTAAAAATCAAGTATTAGCTATCATTACTGTAGCTGTTCTTCCAGAAAGTTCTCCAGGCAACTGTGTGGAAGAAGTGAGAGATCACATATTAAAGGCTGTGCCAGATGGTTTTATGTCATCTTGACACAAGTTAGGGTCGTCTGAGAGAAGGCTGTCCTGGAACTCACTATATAGAAACCCACCTGCCTCTGCCTCTGCTCCCCTGTCCATAAGACTGGGCCACAGGCAAGTCTATAGGACATTTTCTGAATTAGTGATTGGTGTGGGAGAGCCCACTCCATTATGGGTGGTGTCACTCCTAGGCAGGTGGGTTCTTTAAGAAAGCAGGCTGAGCAAGCCAGTAAGCAACACTCCTCCATGGCCTCCATGTATTAGCTCCTGCCTCCAGGCTCCTGCCCTGTTTGAGTTTCTGTCCTGACTTCCTTTGATGATGAACAGTGATGTGCAAGTGTAAGCCAAATAGACCCTTTCCTCTCCAAGATGCTTTGGTCATGGTGTTTCATCACAGCAATAGTAAAGCCTGACTAAGATAGAGGCCAAGGAAGAAAATATCAAAAGCCACAAAAAAGAGGAGACTCGGGTGAGAAGGAGAGGGCCTAAGCAAATAGGTTTGCATTTTGCAGAGGGGGAAGGAAAATGCTGCAACTATGGATTGAGCAGGAACAGACCCCATGGTGATGAGCAGCCCTTTTAAGTGGGAAATAGGAACCTCACACAACCACTAAGAGCATCTACTGAATACCTGCTGGACACAGAAGTCTTCATTCTGAGAAAGCATCTCAGAGATCTAATGGGGTGAATGAGACCAGCCCTGGAAATGCTGAGTTCCGGGGACCTGCAGACAGGCCATTGGGCACGTCCATGCAGACAAGGGAGAGTCACAGCAGGGGACAGAGAAAGAATCCCTGCAGAAGGAAGGGAAGATGCCAGGAGAGAGCTGTTAAGAAACCAAGGCTGAGTGGCAGATGGCAGGAGAGTTGAAGTCAGCAATGGATGTGAGCTGAGGCTGGGATGAAGGATAGTACATGGGACGGAGAAGATAGCTGCGACCCTTAAAACGTACTTCAATGCCTTTTCCTGTCTAGAAGTGAGCATTGCTATCACTTCCTTTCTAGTGCCTAGAAAACTGATTGAAAGATTTCATTTCTGGGCCGGGGAGATGGCTCAGAAGTTAAGGGCACTGAGTGCTTGTCCAGAGGACCTGGGTTTGGTTCCCAGCATGCACAGGGCAGCCCACAATCATCTGTAACTCCAGTTCCAGAGGATCTGGCACCATCTTCTGGCCTTCATGGGCAACAGCACATATATGCTACATGACACACGTGCAGGCAATAGTCATACACATGAAATAAAAATAAATAAGTAAATGGGGTCATGGTGGCACACTCCTTTAATCCTAGCACTTGGGAGCCAGAAGCAGGAGGATAGGTCTGCCTGGTCTATTAAGTCAGTTCCAGGACAGACAAGGGTACACAGAGTAACCCTGTCTCAAAAAACCAAAATAAATAAAAATTTTAAATTTCAACTTCAATTGGTTTGGGATTCATTCATTAAAATAGTATTTCTTGGGTGCCTTCTCTAGGCTATGTCCCGTGGATACAAAAATAAGCCAAATGGGTATCAAAGGTCAAGATGCAGGCCACTGACAAGAAGTCATTACCAAGAAGGGAGGAGAAAACTGTTATCAACTGAGAAGACAGAGTTCGGTGCAGGAGAGGGGGCAGGGCAGGCAGAGCAGAGGAGTGGTCAGGGCTGGGAGGGGAAGGATAAAGACACACCTGCTGAAACCAAAAAGAATGCCTGTCAGCTAGACCACGAGACCAGCAGAAGCAAGCACCTCCAGTCTTCTCTGAAAACTGGGAAGGTAATCAAGGGGAGGGGGTATGCCTGCCATGATAAAAGTGAAAGTCTGGCAAAGGTACTCAGGAAGATGGACTGAGAACCAGAGCCAACCATGGGAAAGCTGGACTAAGGCCCAAAGGAGTTGGAGGTGGTAAGGTTTGGCAGTGCCAACCTGCACAACTGGACTCTTTCTGCACTACAACCCCACATCCCAGGTACAAGAGAGAAGCCAAAGTCAGGCATTTTGCAGGAGAGATGAAAGGAAGGGCCAGATGGAATAAGTCTTGAAAGCGATGTCCAAGAGGAAGTGGCGTGACTGACTCAGTCACACCAGACGCTCTGAAGGAAGGGGACTCTAAGAAGGGATAGACTGTGGTCAGAGCAGCATGACATTTCTAGTACTGTAAAAATCCATTCCCATCAAAACAACCCTGAGATTCTACCTCACACCAGTCAGAATGGCTAAGATCAAAAATTCAGGTGACAGCAGATGCTGGCGAGGATGTGGAGAAATAGGAACACTCCTCCATTGTTGGTGGGATTGCAAGCTTGTACAACCACTCTGGAAATCAGTCTGGCGGTTCCTCAGAAAATTGGACATAGTACTACCGGAGGATCCAGCAATACCTCTCCTGGGCATATATCCAGAAGATGTCCCAACTGGTAAAAAGGACACATGCTCCACTATGTTCATAGCAGCCCTATTTATAATAGCCAGAAGCTGGAAAGAACCCAGATGTCCCTCAACAGAGGAATGGATACAGAAATTATGGTACATTTACACAATGGAGTACTACTCAGCTATTAAAAAGAATGAATTTATGAAATTCCTAGCCAAATGGATGGACCTGGAGGGCATCATCTTGAGTGAAGTAACACAATCACAAAAGAACTCACACAATATGTATTCACTGATAAGTGGATGTTAGCCCAAAACTTAGGATACCCAAGATATAAGATACAATTTGCTAAACGCATGAAACTCAAGAAGAATGAAGACCAAAGTGTGGACACTGTGCACCTTCTTAGAATTGGGAACAAAACACCCAGGGAAGGAGTTACAGAGACAAAGTTCGTAGCTGTGATGAAAGGATGGACCATTTAGAGACTGCCGTATCCAGGGATCCATCCCATAATCAGCTTCTAAACGCTGACACCATTGCATACACTAGCAAGATTTTGCTGAAAGGACCCAAATATAGCTGTCTCTTGTGAGACGATGCCGGGGCCTAGCAAACACAGGAGTGGATGTTCACAGTCAGCTATTGGATGTATCACAGGGCTCCCAATGGAGAAGCTAGAGAAAGTACCCAAGGAGCTAAAGGGATCTGCAACCCTATTGTTGGAACAACATGATGTACTAACCAGAACCCCGGAGCTCTTGTCTCTAGCTGCATATGTATTGAAAGATGGCCTAGTCGGCCATCACTGGAAAGAGAGGCCCATTGGACTTGCAAACTTTATATGCCCCAATATAGGGGAATGCCAGGGCCAAAAGAATGGGAATGGGTTGGTAGGGAAGTGGGGGGCGCTATGGGGGACTTTTGGGATAGCATTGGAAATGTAATTGAGGAAAATATGTAATAAAAATATTAAAAATTAAAAAAAAAGGAAATCCCACCTTCATGTGGAAAAATCCATCTGAGCAAAGAAAAATAAAAAGCATGACCTTAAAAAAAAAAAAAAAGAAGGGATAGACTGTGGTCAGAGCAGCATGACATTTCTAGTACTGTAAAAATCCATTCCCATCCCCAGCAGTAGTGTGCGGCACACCCTTCCAGCCTCCAACAGCAGCACACCATTATCTTGCACACAATTTTGCAGGTGAAAAATTGCATCTTAAAGTTTTGCATTTCTAAAAACAATCACAGCCAGGCACGGTGGCCACACCTTTAATCCTAGCACTGGGGAGGCAGAGGTGGACAGAGCTGTGAGTCTGAGGCCAGCCTGGTCTACACAGACTCACTTCAGGCCACCCAGAACTACACAGCAAGATCCCATCTCAATGAAACAAACAACCAAAAAAAGAAAGAAAAAAGAAGAGTCTCATCCAGTCCTAGTCATCTGCGTGCAGTCATGAATGTTGTTTTATCTGCTCATCATGCCAGTGTTCTTCAAAGTGAGAGCTTCACACACTGGGGTGAGAGCCCTCAGTTGTGGCAACTGCTTTTTTCCAAATAGCATACAACACAGCATTCGTTATGAAACCACAACAGACAAGATTACTTATTTTGTGGTGCCGAGGAACCAAACCTAAGGCCTTGAGCTCCTAGGCAGTTTTGAGCTCTGCCCAAAATTTAATTGCTCAAACCTTCAGGTTATCTATTGCTCTTTCTCTGCACTTCTATGCCAAGCCACAAATACTTTCTATGATAAGCTGCTTTTGTTTCTATTAATTTTTATGGTATTTTTTCTTATACTGGACATGGAACCAGTGTCTTCAAGCATGCTAGGTAAGTGTTCTAACACTGAACTGACCCCAGCCACTGTATAAAACTCTTGATCCAGCTAGGATTTACTTTGGCATATGATGGTGAGGTGATATCTAACCTGACTGGCCCACGATGCTAACTCACCTGTTGTCATATGCTATTTCCTCGATGTCTTATACCTCTTTCCTATGTGCCAATGTCTTAAACATACCGGGGTGTGTTTTACTGCTGTGTCAGAAGCCTTTGGAGCACAACACAGGGGTTGACCAAGCTGAGGTGAGAGAGAAAAAGGAGGCAGGGTAGGAAGAGGGAAGGAGGGAAAGGAAGAGAGGGAGGGAGGGAGGGAGGAAGAGAGAAGAGGGAGAAGAGAGGGGAGGGAATACGACAGAGGGAGATAGACAGCGCAAGAGAGTATGCTCACTGGCAAGGTGTGAGATCAGCACTGTGGCGCCTCAGCTCTTTGGGCTCTCACTACACCCCACAGGCTGGCCTTTAAGAACAACTAAGTGCATAGAAAGCTGATTCTGTGAGGAAATAATTTGATGACTATGAGTTCTCATCCCTGAGAGAACACTTCTGCTTGGGGAGCTCACATTTAACACGCAAGCGAGTGTTCTAAAGAGTAGTGAAAGAGCACACGCAAACACTGCTAGCATCTCTCTAGAGAGTAGCCATGCATGGAGCTCTAGTGGAGAACTGCTGGATTTGCTGAGCTGCCAGACTGGAAGTGAGGTCTCCTCACCTCAGTGTTCTCGGCCTTGGCCTTGATGCCTCTAGAGCCTATGAAATTACAGCCAGATCCTCTTGGACAGAGGGAGGAGTTCTGGCCCGAGGACTGTTATGACCTCCACCTAAAATCTTCAGCAAAGCTTCTATTCTTTAAGAGTCAGAGCCTACAATTAAGTCTGCTGCCTCTTGACTTGCTAAGCACTTCCTTAAGAGCAACATGCCCATACTGCCGCCGATAATCCACCTACCATTGCCTCTTTCAGTTCCTTCTCTGAAACTGAGTCAGAGTAGTAAAAACCCAGCAACCTGCCAGGCAGCCACACAGAACCGAGGGCCCATGTAAAATGGACTTCACCCATGGGACTCCTAAAAGAAATGCATAGTTCCCAGCTGACTATGAGGCCATCCAAACACCTGGAAGGCTGAAGCAGAATGGCTGTCATGAGTTCTAGGCCATCATGGGCTACATAGTCAATCCTGGGCTATCCTGGGCTATCCAGGGAGGCCTTGCCTCCCACCCCCATCCCTATACATACACAAGTAAAAGGAGTACACAGTCAGTCACCCTCCCTATCTTCCATATTCCAAGCAGCCATCAGGGAATGGTTGCTAGAGAGCTCAGATGAGGATTACCTGGGATGTGAGGAACGTTCAAGAAGGAAAAAAATAAAAATAAAAAAGAGGCAAACCTGTCAGCCCAGCTTGGCCTCCCTAGCAGGTCACATTGCCATTTTCACTCTTCCGAGGGTTGAGATCCTGTCACCTTCAAGAAGGATGTCCTTTCTCCTAGTTTACAAGCCTCACCTTCACCTGTTTCAGCACCAGACTATAATGGTTCCTCCTCAACTCTAAGCAACATTTGAGAAGCATATTTGCCATGTTCCTTCTCAGATTATACTCATGAAAACACCTCATTCCAGTATAAGCAACTGACTGTCAACGTGTTGGCCAATGGTCAAAACCAATCAGCTCTGAAAGTATCATTAAAGGACCGGTTTGCGTTCTTCTGCAAAAATTCTCACTTGCCAACCTTATAACACAGACTCAAGAGACACACTACATGTTGTGCTTCGGAATAGAGAGGAATACTGTTTGTAGACTGTTTGGTTTGTTTATGCTCTGCCCAGGGAGTGGCACTATTAGAAGGTGTGGCCCTGTTGGAGTAGATATGTCACTGTGGTTGTGGGCTTAAGACCCTCATCCTAGCTCCCTGGAAGTCGGTATTCTGCTAGCAGCCTTCAGATGAAGATGTAGAACTCTCAGCTCCTCCTGCACCATGCCTGCCTGGATGCTGCCATGTTCCTGACTTGATGATCATGGATTGAACCTCTGAACCTGTAAGCCAGCCCCAATTAAATGTTGTCCTTACAAGAGTTGCCTTGGTCATGGTGTCTGTTCACAGAAGTAAACCCTAACTAAGGCACAGACTTCACTGTAACCCAGAGTATAACACTTACTTGCATTTTGACAGGATTTATGCTGGATAGTTTCATGTCAGCATAGCACAAACTAAGATCATCTAAAGAGGAGGAAATCTCAATTAAGAAAATTCCTTCATAAGATCAGGTGTGGGCAAGCCTATACAGCACTTTCATAGTGACTGATGTGGGAAGTCCCACCCAGTCCATTGTGAGCTGGTAGCCCTGGGTTCCATAAAAAGTCAGCCAAGCAAGCCATGATAAGCAAACCAGTAGGCAGCACCCTCCATAGCCTGTGCATCAGCTCCTACCTCCAGGTTCCTATCCTGTCTGAGTTCCCTGTCCTGGCTTCCATCAATGATGATCTGTGATGTGGAAGTCTAAGCTAAATAAACCTTTTCCTCCCCGACTTGCTTTTTTTTTGTGTGTGTGTGTGTGTGTGGTGTTTTGTTGTAGCAACAGAAACCTCAAGTAAGACAGGATTCAAGCATTCCTCATCATGTTTCTAAACAGCCAGGTCTTCACAGGCCTGCCACACAAGAATACCGCCAATAAGGATACAGCAACACATATCTTGGAGTCTGAACAGTAGAATAGAAATCATGGGAAGAGGTCACTGCACAATGATATGTTCTATGGTCTCAACCACTCTGAAAAGTGAGACACAAGGATCATGCAGGGAGTGCAGCTCAAAGCCAGCCTGGGGAGCAGCAACTCTGCTTCCAAAAGGAGGGGAGGAGAGAGGAGAAGAAAGGAAAAAAGGAGGAAGAATGAAACAGAATAAAAAAGTAGAACAACAGACATAGATAGTGTATACACACACACACACACACACACACACTAATAAACCAAAAATATAGTAAAATGACCAGTTGTAACTAGTCAACTATACACAACACATTAATATCACCCAGGTTAACCAATAAAAGTAGTTAGGTTCTCAAGAATAGGAAAACACTTGGGAGACACATAAAAATCGATGTACATAAAAAGAAATGCTGTGGGGGCTGGTGAGATGGCTCAGTGGGTAAGAGCACCCGACTGCTCTTCCAAAGGTCCAGAGTTCAAATCCCAGCAACCACATGGTGGCTCACAACCATCCGTAACGAGATCTGGCGCCCTCTTCTGGAGTGTCTGAAGACAGCTACAGTGTACTTACATATAATAAATAAATCTTTAAAAAAAAAAAAAAAAAAAAAAAAAAAGAAATGCTGTGCCCAATCTCCCTATGGCCCCAGAAGATCTGCATCTACCAAATCTCCCTGAGGCTCCCCCACAGATAACTAAATCAGACAAACCAAACCATGCACTCATGGCAAATAAATTAATTTACTTTTGTACTAATAGGGCCTAACATGAAGGTACCTAAAAAATAATTACTACCAATTTATTTATCTTATTTTTCAATCAAGCTGTCACTATGTAGCTTAGGCTGCCTGGAATTCACCATCTTCCTTTTCCTGGCCCCCATGTTCTGGGATTCTGGCATGTGCCACCTCACCTGGCCCAATTAATATTTTAATGAATGAGTCTCCAAACAATCATAATTATAAGTTTTCTCTTGAAGTTAGAAAAAAAGCAATCTCAATACCCCTTTTAAACAAAAATGGGGGGAGCCTAAAATTAAAAAAACCTGATCACATAAAAAGGACTGGATAATTGCTGATTAAAAATCTATACACCAGACTAGAACCATCAGTTACTGAGACAGTGCAGAACTGGCACTCACACGTTTGCAGATCTGAAGCAGTGGGAGCACAGAGGGAAGGCGGAAGACACAAGAACACATAGGAGAGAGTATTATAAACACAACCCAAATGGAGAGTCACTCTGTAGCCTATTTCAGCAATGAGCGGCCAACCGTGACTCGTCCTCAGTTCTTCCTGGGCTTCTTCTGCAGCTTGGTCACTGTAGTCCTGGTTCCCCTTAGCCTAGGTGCCATCACTTAGGTCTGTCTGGCCTCCCCTCTAAGCCTAGTGCCACAGCTTCCTAACTACTCTCCCAACACATCCGAGACACACCTGCTCCCAGACTTCAAGCCCAAAGCATCTTCACTTTCTTAGCTTCCTTCCACACAGGACCCCCAAATCTGATTGTGGCAGTCTGCAAATCATGGAAATCATGATTGATCTCTTCGAATTGGAAAAGAAAATTAATGACAGGCTGCAAATAGGCAAAAGCCACCAATACTGCTGTCTCTAGCAGTGGGTGGTAGTGGTTAACGACTGTATTTTAATCTTGATATCTGGGAATTCAGGGGATGCCACTGGTACATTAGTAAGTCTTAATGCCCAAAATGCAAACACTACAATGGTCTGAATAAGAGACATATAAACCTGCTCAAAACAGTTTATGAGTCCCCACCCCCCACCATTGAAGGACTGTGGGCAGTTAATGGCTGCTAGTGGAGGGGTATCATTCTTTATTACCTGTTTCCTTTCCATAACTAAACTCAGGGGTCATAAACAAAAGTCATGAAAGTAGGGGTGGGGCTTATTGAAAAGAGGGGGTTCATCGGGAGAGGAAGAAAGATAAGGAAGGGTAATGGGAGTAAAAATGACCCAAAATCCATTATACTCATGTATGATTACCAAGGAATTTTTAATGAAAAAATATAAAAAAAATTATAAGTGGATGATAAATACAATAACACAACAGAATTTCAATGTGCAACCAAATTTCTCTTTGGAGGAAAGATGCTTATCAGTTAATACCAAGTAAAAAAAATTAGGCACACCAATTCTAACATTTCTGCAAGCTAAACTCTATACTGGCTGATAGTGCATGCCAACCACCATCCTCCATACAAGTGACCTGAAAATGAAAGTGCTGGAGAGGGCCGTCCCCACCAAGAAGGCTGGAGGGCTGTGCCCTGTTCAGAAGGCTGGAGAGGATTGTCCCCTAAGAAGCAGACCCGGCTGTCTGTCTGATTTATAAACAGAAGAAGATATTAAAGTAAAGGATAGGAAATACAGAGTGCCATGTCCCCTACGGTTATTTCTGTCCTGTTGTAACTCTGTTGTCACCTAGTGGCTCCAGCAGTTTGTCATGTGATGCCCATGTTCTCTGTATCTAGAGAAGCCCTAACTGAACACATTCCCCTGCTCCCCCCCACCCCCCCCAGCACATGTCAGAGACCCCTGTGCTACACAGAACACCTTGAATCCTAGCAGTCCCAGGTGCCATGAGTGGAATACTCGGTGTATTCCCCCAGGTCTGGCTGCACTTCAGCCCATATATCTGCAAGTATCCGATGACCGTGTGAAATCCAAGCTGGTGAATTTCTAATGTCTACACTGACAGGTGACAATTAGTTGGGAGAATCTCCACGCACCTCTCAACGTTTGCTGAATGAATATTTGTGTTCACCTGAGTCCCTCTTGACGTGCTCCAGGACTTATGGGTTCAAGCATCTATGAAGCAAATGTCTGACCAGCTCATGTGAAAGAATGTGAGAAACTAGAGAAGAAATGCTAATGAAACATTAAAGGAGAGATCAAATGGACCAGAAGGCATCTCTGATAAGGCAGACACCTAAAAAGGAAAACTGTGGGAAGGGAGTGGAAGAGAGAGACTTCTTAGGACAATTACTACCCAATAACAATACAACCACAAACTTGCAATTAACAACAGGGTGTGACCCAGGGTCACCAACCCTTATAGCTGATGGAAAGGGGACTGGACACTGCTTTCACGTCAAACATGATCTCACTTCATTTGACACAGGTTTTCCACAGCTCTGTCCTATCTCCTAGAATTTCTCTTAGACTCATATTAGTCCAGAACACGCTACTCCACACAATTCACTGCTGTGCTCCGTGAGCAAAACAAGCTGTAAGACAATCTTCCGTCCAGGTGACAACTGAGAGGCTGACTAAGGTGACAGGAAAGACGGACGTCCATCAAGAACAGACAGCACATGAAAGGATAAGAGAAAGCTGGGGATGGTGACAGCAGGATTCAAAATGTGGGGGAGAAACAGGACTTGTAAAATGGCTGGGGGAACCCCAGCTGGTGACATTTGCATCCATGGGAAAGGAAAATAAATTTTTGTTCTGTTTTATGGTTGTTGGGGACAGAACCCTAGAACTCACAAGTACTCCACTAGTGAGCTATATCCCTAGCCCAGCAAACTCACTGTCAACTCTTGGGGTTCTATGGGCCACCCAGGTCACCTTTCTAATTATTCAACCCTACTACTGTAGTATGTGATGGTGTTAGTTGCAAAAAGCCTTTGACAAAACAAGATGGGTAAGATTCACACCATAAGCAAAAGTCTAGTGATCCATGGTTTAGGGAAGTGAAGAACATGAGGCAAATTTAAGGATGAAGGCCATGAGTTCAATGTCTGCAGCACACTTAGTGAGAGATGTTCAAGACTAAGATGGGGGTATCACCTAGGAGTGGAGTCATGCCAGGACCAGAGCATAAAACTGCAAACCATCTCCCAAGAGGCGAGAATTACTGGGCTGAGATCACCTAGGGGAGTGGTTTGGGAAGAGAAGAGACCAACAGTGCTTCCTGGTCCCTATACAGTTGGCCTTCCCCTGTATTCCCATCCTCAGATTCAACCAACCTGCGTAAGAAATATTTGGGGAGGAAATTGCTTCTGATCTGAACAGATTTTTTCCTTTATCAGTATTCCCTAAAATATACAGCATAACACTTATACAGTATTTACAATATATTAGTTATGGTAAGCGACCTAGAGATGATTTAAAGTATACAGAACAACTTCAATGGCTACGTGCACACACTATGACATTTTATATGAGACCTGAGCATTTGAGAATTTTCACATCTGTAGGTGTCCAGGAACAAATATACAAGGAGTGTGCAACGTACAACCATTAAGGTCTGGGAAGGAATGAGTAGCATAGCACAACCGTCTTTAAGTCATCCTTTTTAAGAACAGGGCTCCTCTTGTTGGTAATGGTGGGGCCAGCCTTTAGTCCCAGCACTTGGAAGGCAGAGGCAGGCTGATCTCTGTGAGTTTGAGGCCATTCTGGTGTACATACAGAGTTCCAGGACATAGAGAAACCCTGTCTCAAAAAAGTCAGGAGGGGGCTCCCCGACTTTAAAGATTTATCTATTTTTATTTTATGTGTAGGACTGCTTTGCCTAAACATATGCATGTACATCATGTATGTGCTGTGCCTCTGAAGGCCAGAAGGCCGCCCTGGACCCTCTGGAACTTGAATTACAGACAGCTGTGAGTGGACATTCTGATGCTGGGAACCCAGTCCTCTGGAAGAGCACAAATAATCTTAAGGTATGAGCCATCTCTCCAGCGCTCTTTTTAAAGGAAGGCTTCCATTTCCTTTTCTAAGGTAAATAACTTTAAGCTCAGTTGGTAGTAGTAGATTAAAAGGGAACTCTCCAATTGGCTAGAAAGTAAGGCAGTTCTAAAATAAAATTCCTACCAACTTATTTTTCTTCTTAGTATAAGCTACTGTGTATGCAAAAAATAGCATATGTAAAAAACAAAACAAAACAAAACAAATAATGACAAAACAAATTAGCCATCTGCATCTTAAGAAGTAGCCTAATCCTAACTCCACAGGCAACAACCTGTCATGCCACGAGCATTAGTCTCTGAGCTAGAGGTCAAGGCAGACAGCCCAAGGCCAGATAAAGTTTGCAGATATGTTTTCTTTGGCCTACATGGATGGATTTTTTTTTTTTCATTTTTGTTGCTAACATTTAAGTATCATAAAACTTTGCAGGAAAATCAGCCTTCTGGAGCATCATTAGACATGGGAGCTGTGGGGCTGCAGAGATGGCTCAGCTGGTTACAACACTTGCTGTTCTTGCAAAGGGCCTGGGTTCAGTTCCCAGAACCCACGTGATGACTCACTGCCATCGGTAACTCCAGCTCCAGGGGATCTGTTGCCTGTTCTGACCTCCACAGACGCATGCATGCATGTGGTGCACATAGACATGCACAGGCACATACACTTACACAACATATGGATGTGTGTGTATGTGTGTCTCTCCTTTTAAAAACAGGGAGTGTGGTTAAACCATATGCATACTCTCCAAGGCAACAAGTGGCTAGAGCTGTAAGCAGCCCCCCTGTAAATGGATGTGTTCAACAGCCCCCACCACTCCCCAGCCTCACACCCGCCTCTCACCTCAATTCTTTATCTGTCCTGCCACTTGAGTGTGAGAGTCTTGCTCATACATAGTTTCAATCTCTTGGAGTATGGGAGACATTATTTCAAATAAAAGATTTATAGACAATCATATAGGTACATTACTAAAATGAAAATAGATCCACAATCCTTGTTACTGGGGGGTGGGAAGGACAAATATAGAAATAAGCTTGAAGCCCACTGACTATAAAGTTGGCCTGTGATGGCAATAACACACTGTGCATGGATAGCTACATTTTTATGTATCCTTTGGGGTAATTATATGCACATGTTTTGCCACGGAAATAGCATGCTGGGTGTGAAGCTGTTAGGCAGATTCAGTTGCAGGTTACCTGTAACGCCGGCAAATACACACACTGCTTCTCTAGAACCTGAAAAGTTCTGAATTCTGAAACTCATCTGGAGCTGACACATCCTTGTCATCAAAGCACATGGGAGGCTAGACAGGAAGAACCAGAGTTCAAGGCCACCCTGGCCTATACAGCAAGACCCTGTCATCAAAACAAAGATCTCAGGGGCTTCACATCTGGAACCACGGGTCTTTCTGCCTTCAGGAAATTACATGAACAGTAAGTAGATGGAGTGCAATAACTTGTTTCAATGGATTTTTACTTGGCTACCATGGTATCCACCTACGTTAGAATGATGCATTCAAAATATTCCATAGTCTGGCATGGTGCACCCTTCCTTACAACAACAAACCATGAAGGGCTCTCCCCAGCACCAGAACTTCTGTCACCAGATGATTCATAACAGTGTCCCATGTTACCTTCATAAATAAAGATGATGCTAGGTGACTGCATCCTTCTGTGGCTGGTTTTTTAATTCTCTGGCACCAGGGTAGGGGTGTGTGTGTGGATTTTTATATACCTGTAAATAAGCTGTTTGAGATTCTAGAATTCTACAACCTGCCACCCACCCAAGGTGGCCTCAGAAAGCCTAAGATGCTCAGATAGAGATCCTTTCCCTAGCCTGCTGTATCAGAGGCTAGATGGAAGCCACTGGGCTTGGGACCTCGCTTTCCTCAGGTGCTTTGTTCAGAGATCTCTGGGGAAAGGTAGCACAAACCCCACGTGTGGGAAGACGCTTGTTAAGTCAGTGAGGACTATACAGTGTTCCCACAGGCAAAGCAAAGAGCTGGTATGTGACAGGCATGCCCAGGTAATGAATGCTGCCTCACGAGAAGTTTTATACAACATGGTACCAGAGGTACATCATGGTACTGTGACATCAGCGGGCAGCCATGCACTTCGACTGCAAACTCCTACTGCTGTAATGGACAGCTACCTCTGCTCCTAGACAGAGTCCTTAGATCTCGATGATCAGGAAGAGGTCAGCAAGGGATATAAAGAGATAAAACCCATTAGCCATGGACTGCACACACAGGGAGCCGATGACCATCCCCAATGGGAAAGCTGTGGCTTGCTTCAGGACCTGTACTGGACAGGGATATCAGATCCTGACAGAATTTCTAAGATTCTTCTAGAAGAAGCATGAGGTCCATATTTTTCAGATGACAAGTACTAAATTTTTAAAGTAACAATAAATGTACAAGCATCGAATAATACAAAAAGAATACATCTGTGACCTGCAAGCCAACAGTGCATGTTTGGCTGTGACCACTCATATGTCCAGAGAATATATGATTTAAAGAGGACTAACTCAGGATTCTAAACCTCGGCACAAATGTGGCTGGTGCTGTATGTATAATTCTTTGTTGTTGGCACTGTTCAGCATGCATGTCAGCAAAAGATGCCAGCAGCAACTCCCGCCCCACCTACCCAAATTATGACCATCAAGAAGGCTGGAATGTGGCTCTGTGGTAGAGCACCTGTCCTAAGCAAAGCTTTGAAAGGCATCTAGATACCGCCCAGGTCCCCTGAGGAAACACAGCCTCAGGTAGCAAGTCCACTATTACAGTAACACCGAACTCACAGCTCCCAAGATTTGATGGAGGCAGCACTAAAGATGAATTAAATACCATACATGTCTGCTTCAAGGTCAGAACCTGGTTTGGATCCACAACTCTGTCATGTTCCAGCTCTGTGACCTCTCTGATCTCTGGCTTCCTTATTGTTCAATCAGGAATAAACAGCACCACCCCAGAGCTGCCCGGAGAATGCTGTGAGTTCCTTATGAGAAGTGCATCAGCTTAATGATCACGGAAGATGTTCAAGACATTTGTTCATAAACACGCCACCTTTCCTGGTGAAGAGTTCTGTGGTTAGAAATATATGGGCTGCAGAGGCGGAAGGCCCACACCATGTCCTGTGTGGGTCACCGAGTAGATGTGCCAGCCTGGCAAATCATTTGTCCTTCTTCATAAAATATCAATGGTAGTCACCGTGGGTGAGAAGCAGGCCAGGTGCTGAGGCGCAGCCCTTGGTAAGACGCCACTGTAGAAAGATGAGATGACTACTGTGTCCCTATGAAAGATCTCAGCAGTGAGAATGAGCTCTCCACAGAGCCAGAGAACCAATGGCACCGTGGGGACAGGTAAAGAAGGAATCAGGAAGTGGAAACTTCCAGGTCCTCTCAGATAAGCAGTTGCCAACACAGCCACAGACCACATCTAGCCTCAAAAATTTTTGTGTAGTGTAATGTTGTAATACTGCTGTGCATGCTTGAGTTAAATATCAGCTAATGTTCCCTTAAACTTACATTTTAGGCAACTTCCTGAAAACTCCAGAGGTTGGGACCCATTATTAGAACATGGCCCTTCAGGTTCTCTGCGGTCCTTCCCTGGACCTTGACTTGCCAAATGAAAGCACTCAGAACAACTCCTGTCAGGGCAGACTCTCTGCCAGGGATGTACTCCTGACCCACAGCAGTTCCTAACTTCACACTTCTTATCCTCCTGTCCAGTCTCCTCTATCCAGACAACACTTGCCCACCATCACCCCGACTCCCTGCTGCACCATCTGCCCTTTCTAGATTATCTGAAGCCACGAGTGAGAGAACGCTTCTCCTTTTCCACAGCCAGACTGCAAAAGCTCAGCAGGGTTTTTTTTTTTGCTTGCCTAATCGGTGTCTGCCCATTCTCCTTCTGCTGCTAATAGTGCCCAGTTTACCGTAGGGAACCAGCACTCCTCCACTCTCTATTTGGGTGGGGTTGAGTCCATTTCATTTCCCATGAAAGGCATGTGACCCAGAAACAAGAGCCAATCCCGGGACTTTGGCCACAGTCACACAGTATTCTTTTCCTCTGAGACTTGCACTGAGGATAATGGAAATCTGTGAACACGGTTTGTCTAAAGAGTGAACCATCCAGAATGCCCTCAGATCCAGCACTGGGAAGGCTGGGGCAGGAGGACTGGGAATTCTGGGCTATACAGTGAGATTGTCTCAAACAAAAGCAGTCCTATGCTTAGACTCCTGCTCACAGGCCAACAAATTCTTTTCTGCTCGGGTACCTTGAATTACGTTTTTTTTTTTTTTTTCTTCACCAGAAGAGACCTAATTCGTATCAGCAAGTCTGAAAGAAGTGTGGAGAGGGAAAGAGAGCACAGGCTCTGCTCACACCTCCCAAGAGCAGCTGTTCTGAGCATCTCCACCCAGTGGCAGGCAGGTTCTCCTCCGTGCACTGCCATCCTTCTGGAAGTGCTTATTTTATGTTTATAATTACTTGGGGTTTGCCTATCTCCTCCGTGTATCTAGTGAGAAGCTCCAGGGCAGAGATCTCGTTTGTATTGGTCTTTGATTCTTTAATAGCGCACAGTGGTGTACAGTGTAGCCTCACTCAGTGCTCACTGAATATGAGACTCAACAAAGAGCAGGTGACAAAAACATCCACCCCACTGCTCTTTATTAGGGTGTCCACATTGTGAGACCACCCCATAAGCCTTGCCCACAGACTCATCCACCCTCTGCACACAAAGTGCATCATGGTAGCTCATTCTTTCTAGGCATTACTAATCCTCAACCATGCCAGGTCCATGAAACTTCTCGGTGGAATTATTCACGAGCATCCCATCCTATAGAAATTCCTCACGGCAAGATAGCACCTAGAACTCCACAAACTGATAACTGTAGTCCATTACATAGATAAACTCCTTCTCTATCCAGATCACAGTTGGGAGAAATCTGTGCCAAAAAAGCATTCTTCTTTACCCAAATACACCCACGATCTGCTTCTGATGCGAGCGTACCAACCAGCTGGCTCACTGAATAATAATTCTCAGTTCTATCCTCCATTTTTCTTCCTCCCCTCTTAGGGTTACTTAAATAGGGGAAACTCGTGCTCCGCACACACACACACACAGTGGGGGGGGGGGAGTTATCTAGGAAATCAACGACATGAGAGCAACAGATTTTCTCCCCAGTAAAAACAGATGTTCTGACTTTAGTCTCAAGGCTACCACACCCTTACAGCTCTGTAATAGCTGCAGCTTCCCCTGGCATCCAGCAATAAAGACTTTCAAACAGAGTCAAAGGTCAGGGCCAGAATTACTGTCCCAGTATGAATCATTACCACTCCATCCTGTTCATATTTTCCCAAACTTAATTCCGCAGCACCAGGCAAAGTGGGACAAGCTGGAGTCCCAGAATTGACAATTTTGACAGGTCATCTGTCCTGGGATGGGAGTCACACACACAGACCCTGGGAATCAAAGACTCATAGAAAAGACTCTCTGGGTGCTCAAATAGCCAACACACCCAGGTAAAGAGGCAGTTTGATGATAGAAAGCAGGTAGCGAATGGAATCAAGACGGTGTCCATCCAAGACATCAAGGATCTTCTAAGGACATGGAGACTGAGAGAAGTGAAGAGCAAGAAAGAGGTTACCTATCAGCTAGGTGTGGTAAGAAAGGCTTATGGGAATTCCAGGAAGAGGATAACATATAAGAAACATAGGCCTCCTGTGGGAACTGAAAGTGGGCAAGTCTGGCCAGAATGTAAAAGTAGGAAGAGAGGCTAAGAAGCAGGGGCCCACAAAACCCTAACCAGCTTTCAAGGCAGAAAGCTCTCAAGACTTTGCATAAAACCGGCAACTTTCCCTTGTCCCACACAGGACAAAACCTAATCAATAACAATCTAACAAAGGCATTGTGGCAGCCACTAAGTTTTGATTCTGCCATGCATATCTGCAAGGAGTACAAGACTCACAAGAAAATTATCATTTCTCATCATATTTCTTGTTCATGCCATTAGGATTACTTGCCTTGACCCTCGTCTTTCTCTAACTCTACACGCAACAAAAAACTAGGCATGTGTGGGTTTAAGGGGCAGGGACTGAGTCTGGATAGAGGATACCAAGATTACATGATAGAGGGATTTTTTTCTTCCCTTCTATTTTTTTTTTTTTAAGAAACTCAATAATAAAACTTAGCAAAAGGTTGGGGGAAATGAAACATTGTAAAAAGCAAATTTAGAAAACCCAAGAGGAAGTAAAAGTATTTTCGTACACATAAAAAAAGAAGTGTCTCACGTGCTTCAACCAAACCAAACTGTCCTTAACTGCTAAGGGAGGAGGGTAAGAGCGAGAGCTGTGAAAAACCCACCTATCTTCGTGCAGAATAACCAGCAAATTGGTTCGGCAAAGCTATCCGCCCTTCAAGACCTTGAAATATTTGTTCCAGATAGCACAGCACATGACAGCAGCCTCCTGAAAGCTCTAAAAACCGCAAATCGTTCCTGTTCTACAGCCTACTCATCTACTGTCCCTCCTGTATTCTTTCATTAAAAAAAAATCAGTTTCTTGTCAAGCACTCACTGTCAGAAAATACCACATCCAAGGTGAGATGAGAAAAGGCATCCTTTTCGCTTTCCAAACCTCTAGACCTCAAGAACTCACAGCAAATTCCCTGGATTTTGAGACTGCATTTCTCGATTCGTTCACAGAGGGGAGGGGGGCTGAACTTAACTGGGCAAGCCACAGTAGCCTAAGACCCCTTGGGTTCCCAGTGACCAGCAAGCTCTTCTCGGAGGAAGGCTGCAACAGCGGATCAGCGGGGAGAGCCTGAGAACACCAGCCCAAAAGTGCGCGCCTGGCACTGCGAGAGGCACACAAGTTTACGGAGTTTTCGCACCAGGCGGCGAGCTCCGGCTGGCGGGGACAGGGAGGAGTAAAGACCCTCGTGAGTCTCCCGAGGACGATGCTCCTCCGGCCAGGACAATGGGCAGCGCCCAAGCCGTAGCTAGGCGCAGACCCCCGCCCCGCGGGGCCCAAGGCCCGGCCGCGCCCGGCTCTCCCCGCTCCCCGGCTCCTCGCGCGCAGGACCGGCCCGCCCCCCGCGCGCCCCCCGCCGGCGCGCCCCGCGCACTCGCCTGCCCACAGTCTGATTGGCCAGCTGCTTCATGCGGTTGAATTGCTTCTTCATGGCGGCGGCGGTGGCGGCGGCGGCGGCAGGCCGCGGGGCTCGGGCCGAGGAGAACTGGGGACCGTCTGGCGGGTCCTACCTACATCGCTTCCCGGCCCCGGAGGCGGTGACGGAGGCTACAATTCGGCCCCGCCCCTCGCCGCGTCACTTCCAGCGTCGCCGCCCGCCCCTACCACGAGTGGGGCCGAGCGGAGCCGAAAGAGGCCGAAACCAGAGAGGTGGAACAGGTGCGGACGGACCCAATATGGGTGGAGTTAAGTGGTTCAGGGCGGGGACCATTGAGGCCGCGCCGAGGTGGGTGGAGCGGAGCCGAACAGGGTCGAAACTAGATAGGTGGAGCCGAGCTTGGTCCGGCCGGGCCGAAACCAGAGAAGTCAAGCGTAGCTGGACGGAGCAGAGCTGGGCGAACTTAAGAGTGGAGCCGAACCAATCGGTGAGCGGAGAGGGATGGAGTTGAGCCAATCGGAGACGGACGAGCGTGGCTCTGCTAAGAAGAGCGGAGACTAACCCAGCCCGGCACCTGGACACAGCGGTTCTTAATTAGAGCTGGGCGGGATGGGCGGAGCAGAGTCAAACTTAGCTACCTACTCTAGTGGTGACAACTAGAACGCAAGTGAGCCTCGCAGATCCTGGTCCGGTCCGGCAAGGCGGAACACAGGGATGGGGTCTTGTCCAGTCGGACCCGGAGCCAGGCCAGCCGGGGAAGGGGGTTGGGGGGGGGGGGGAGAAGAGTCCGGCCAAGCCGAGTGGAATAGTAGTCCTAGCCGAGTGATGCTCGGTCAAGTGAAGGCGAACTGAAAGAAGATGAGGTTAAGCTGAGCGAGTGGACCTAACCTATAGCGGCGGGTCAGACCAGGGTATATCCTAACCTAGCAGGAGTGAGCTGAAGCAGATCTATTATGGGGTGAACCAGCTCCGCGCCCTCAGTACTTGAACTGGTCCATGGGAAAGGCCAAAAGAGTAGGGTCAATCAGATGAGGACCCCCAGACTCCCCAGCCAAAGGAAACTGGTCTTCCCTAGGCCCCTGCACTGATGGGCCTCTGAGTCCCCGTTGCCATAAATGACCACAAGGTTCTGATTCCCAGCCCTACAGTAACAGGCTGGGGAACTTGGTGGGATCATTTCGCATTGCTGAACCCTTTCGTCCAACTGAACCAAGTTAGTTTTATGACCTGCAGCCATGTCCTCCTGACTTGGCAGCCTTGGCTCCACATACACAACATTCCCTGTGTCCTGTGGGCTAAGGCATCCTTTACAGGCTGTGTGATGGTTTAAAGTGTCAACGTGACAGAATCTAGAATCACCTTAGAAACAAATCTCTGTGTGTGTCTGTGAAGAAGTATCTACATCTGGTTAATTGACGTGGGAAGATCCACTCTAAATGTGGGCCACAGCATTCCATCATCTGTGGCCCCAGACCGCAGAAAACTAGCTGAGTTAGGAGCTTTCGTCGTCTTCTGCTTTCTGAGCGTGGAGGCAGTGTGGTCTTGCTGCGAGCTGCCTCAAAAAACTGTCTATTGCAGTGCCTTCCCCATCATGGTAAACATCCCTTCCTAGAACTGGAAGCTGGGTTAAATCCTTCCTCCCTCACATTGCTTCTTGTCCTGCATTTTCTTACAACAGAGAGCAAAATAACTAATGCAGGATGCATCTTGAACTCAAAGAGCAAGAAATTTAAAAATCTGTAGCGATTACAACATAAGTGTGGACCCTCGAGTCAGGCAGCAAACTGCAAGTCACCAACATTAATTACAACGGGAAGTGTTGAGATAAGGCTTTGTTTTGGTTTGGGGTTTTTTTGAGGAGTCTCATAGCTGAGGATGGCCTTAAATTACTGATCCTCCTGCCTCCACCGGCCAAATGCTAGAATTACAGGCTTGTGGCACCCCATCCAACAAGATTTATTAAAGCAAGACAGACAGGACTTCAAGACCATTTGCCAAACCTGAGTCAGCCATTGAGTCACTACATTCAGATGCTACCATGAAACTAGACAGTGGTGACATAGGCCTGAAAATCCAGCTACTCAGGAGGCTGACACAGAAGGATCACAAATTCCAGGTCAGCCTGGGCTATAGGAAGCAGTAAAAGAACAATGCAAAACAGATGTTGTCATCATATCGGGGAACATTGTACAAACTTCATTCAGTTCTGGTTCCAATCATACGCTAGCTCACCAAGTGGATGACGTGGATTTTAATGTCAATTTGGTCACAACATGGACAAGTCAAAGTTTTAAGACGTGAGTGTGAAGCTGATCCTTGTGGAGTGTTGCTCAGACTTGCCGTGTAGAAGGAAGAGCTAGTAGGTGGAAAGTGAAATCTACCAACATAAAGAACTTAAACAGAACAGAAGCCAGGGAACTGTCAACCATCAAACTTAATTGTCAACCACAGGCATCCAGAAAACCTCAGTGACACCGAACCAAAGACAGAAGAGTTAGAAATCATGTTTCAGCCAAGTGGCTCAGGAATTAAAGTCACCAATCTCTAAACCTCAGACCATGCTAAACACCAGTCTAGAGCACAAGTTGGGTTCTAGCTGCCAAACTTCACAAACTGACTTCCATCCCTGGGACTCGCATGGTAGAAGCAGAGACCTGACTGCAGCAAGTTACTCTCTGACCTACTCTCATCACACATACACACACTTAATTTTTTAAAACTGGCCTACCTACAAACAAAAAGAAGAGTCAAGCCCCAAAATTGAAGAACTTGAAGATGCAGTTAAAGATTTAAATAAAGTATTCCCTATAGAAAGTAACATAGAGTTTGACACAGGAAGATGTGTCTCTGTTTCCATTCAAAAGAAACAAAGTCTTAGATGTAGACCTTTGAAAGTACAGGCTTGTGTGATAGACCAAAGTGATTCGGTGGAAGAAAAAGGGAAATCTGAAAAGCCTAAGGGAAGTTCAGAGTTTCCAAAGGAATGCAATACATACACCAAAGAAAACAAGAACACTTAAAGCATAGGATGAGAAAAGATTCCTCGAATCCACAGATGAACTACCTGGAAAAGATGGAACACCTTAGGGAACAACAGAGCAGGGTAAGCCTGTGGCTAAACCTAAAATGCTACATGTTGTCACAGAACTATGTGTCAACATAGTGTGTCTAACATGTGTCAAACCACTGAGTCTCAGCCACATGTTAGAAAGATCTGCTTAAGGAGAAAGAGCAACATCAGTGAAAACTCCTGAACCTAAAAAGCAGTATAAGATGTTCCTGCTTCAGTTTTTAAGAGACGGGCAGGGGTTAATTTAAAAACCAGCACTGGCAAACAACTACCTTCCCTATTCCCAATTCTTTTCAGGGAAAATTCAAGAAGCAGCTCAGTTGGTAGAGTGCTTGCCAAGTATCCCAGGGGCCCTGGGCTCAATCCTCAGCACTGTACAAACTGGCTATAGTAATACAGATCTAACAATTGGAAGGTAGAAAGAGAAGGGTTGTGAATTCAGTTATTCTTGGCTATATACAGAATTAGAAACCAGCCTGGACTATATGAGACCCTTTCTCAAAAAAAAAAAAGTCACAAAACAAAGTAGAACAGATCATAATTCAGCTACATAAAAGAGACGAGACTCAAACACATTCTGATGTTTTTCAAGTAGAAAATGTTCAGTATCTGGATATAGGAACTAACGTAAAAGGAAGAAGAGAACAATCATTTGATTGTTCAAGCAGGACACTTCACTTGCAAATGAAGAGAATGTGTCTCTGATTGAGCACAGCCTGAGCAGCAAGAACTTAGCTCATCAGACACCAAACAGGAGCAGGAACTTCCCAGGCTCTAAAACTGTGAGCAACAAACTTGCCATTTAAGAACCATCAAGTGCAGTGATTGTAATAGAATGAGGAGGCCATGTTCCAGCTCCAGCAAGCAGGAAAACTCAGCAGCTTCAGTCGTGAGTCTCTTACTTGATTGTCCAGAGGAGAAGGAGACTACTGGAACAATTGATGCTGGTTAGCTGGAGCTGGAGCTAAGAAATTAGTGGTGACAAAGAGGAGACCAACATCACTGAGGTGAAATCTGGGTAGTGTTTTCTGAGAGCACAAAGAAGCTGTATTCCAGAGATAGCCAACCAAGGTTGTACCTTATGCTGCAGCTGGACTTGGTAATGTGTAAGAGTCACTCAGGTGGCACTGGTTTCGAAAGCATGAAGGGGTCATGAAGAACAGCTGAGGCTTGGCACTGTGAGAGGCTATGGAAGGCCATTGGTGAAAGTGCAGCTTCAGTTGCAGCTTATGGCCCTGGATTGAAGGGGTCAGGCAAAGGAGTTGAGGCTTGGCACCATGAAGAGAGCCTATGAGAGGTTATTGGTGAAGACTAGTTGTAGTGGAAGACCCCAATATTGTAGAAGCCAGTACCATGGGATGATCACCAAGAACAGCAGCAGCAGTAGAGTGGGTCAAACTGCGTTTAGAGTGCTACATAGGGCAGAGCTGGAAAAGTGATGGCAGCCCTTTGTAGTAGCCCAGGAGATCATGTATGGATTCCAGACATTAGAACAAGAAGCTATGAAGTTGACTTGGAGCTCCCAAGATATTAAAGATGCCGGAGCAGGGGGATACCTGCTGAGGAAAGCAACAACACTCCTTCCTGAAAAGAAGGAGTGGAACCAGGCCATGAGAAAGCAGTCTGTTGCAGGCAACACAGATGAAAAAGGAGTTAGAGATCTGAAAACTGCTTTGACATCAGCCATGGAGATGCAGAGTATAGAGTTTGCCCAGCTGGTTCCCTATCTTGCTTTGGAAATTACAGTTAATTTATTGGTTGAATCTCAGAAGAGACTTAGAACTTTGGACTTTTAATGTTGTTGAGACTACTATAGACTATGGGGACTTTGGAAGTTGGACAAAATGTATTTTGCATTATGCTATGTTTAGGTATGGCCCCCATAGATTCATATGTTTGAACAAGCCTATGGGGGGCCAGGGAATGGAATGTTATGGTTTGTATATGCTCAGTCCAGTGAGTGGCACTATTAGAAAGTGTGGCCCTTTTAGAGTAGATGTGTCACTGTGTGTGTGTGGGCTATAAGACCCTCACCCTAGCTGCCTGAAATTTAGTTTTCCATTAGCAGCCTTAAGATGAAGAGGTAGGACTCTCAGACCTTTCTTACCATACATGAATAGATGCTGCCATGTTCTTGCCTTGATGATACTGGACTGAATCTCTGTACTTGCAAGCCAGCCCCAATTAAATGTTCTTTAGAAGAAGAAAAAACCACACCAAATGTATGCTCGTGTGGCTGCCCAGAGTTTGGCCAGTTTTGCTGACTTTTGTGCCTTGTTTTTAATTTTATTAATATTATTTTTTAAATGTACAAATGAAAGCATCATGCACAAAGATTAATCAGACCCAAAGTTTAAAACTTGATGAACTTTCATATAGTTAGAGTTGGCATTCCAAATAAAACTTGGGACTGCATACCACTCTAATGGCAGGGGTGCATGGCCAAAGAAGTGATTTGTTGCATTAGAATCCCATAGACAACTTATAATCATCATGGGTCACCTGGAAACTCCAGAAAACATGAATTGTTACCACTAAGTCACTGAAGGGGTCTCTGATAATAGCAACAGGAGTACCTGTCGATTTTATTTTGGAGAAAGTCTAGAGTTTTTTGTTGGCAGGTCTTATTCAAGGCAGTCCGAGTTGTTCAGGTACCCTGGGTAGCCTGTCCCTTCCAAGATAAAGCTAATTGTGACTGAAGGGCCATTCAGAGAGACAGATCATTATGGGATGACATCCCATACAACCTGCTGTTGACATATTTATTACCTATGGACATCCACAGGGGGTGTAGAGTGAGTGCCACATGGAGATGCTAAGCCTGTGAGTTGCTTTGCAGAGGACTACTTCAGGGAAAGATATGTTATTTCCCTGTGATGGTTAGTGTTAAATGCCAGCTTGGCAGAATCTAGAGTTTCTTGGGAGATGGGCTCCTGAGGATGCCTATAGATCATTTTCCTGATAATATTATTTGAAGGAGGAAGACCCATGCACTACTGGTGGCACTATTCTCTGGCTAGGATCCTGGGGTGTATAAGTGGAAAAAAAAGGAGCTGAGGCACAGCATGCACCCATTGCTTTCTGCTTACTAATCATGGATTCAGTGTGACCAGTAAGTCTCCTGGCCCTGCCAACATGTCTTCCTCACCTACTTTCATGTCTTCCCTGACATTTATCCCCCGGGAACTATGTGGTGGTTTTAACAAAAGAAACTCCATAGGCTCATGTATTTGAATGCTCGGCCTATAAATGATAGAACAGTTCTGGGAAGGATTAAGAGGTGTGGCCTTGTTGAAGACACTGTGTCACTGGGGGTGGGCTTTGGGGTTTCAAACCCCCTGCCTCTCTATCACTTACTCTCCCTCCTCTTCCTCTTCCTCTTCCCTCCCTCTCTCCCTCCCCCTTCTCTGTCATTCACTCTCTTTCCCTCCATCCCTTCTCCTCCACCCACCTCCAATTCTCAGGCTATATTATCCAAGCCTGTCTACGTGCTGCCCTGTTCACCATTCTGATAGTCATGAAGTGGCCCTCTGAAAATGTAAGCAAGCCCCTGATTAAATGATTTCTTATATAAGCTGCCTTGGTCATGGTATCTTTTCACAACCGTAGAAAAATAACTAAAATAAACTGCAAGCCAAAATAAAGCATATTGCCCTTTAAGTTGCTTTTGTCAGGGTATTTTATCATAACCCCTCAAGATTAGCTTCAACGACATTTCAGAACCCCAGTTATTCCTTTCCCATCTCTCCCTGAAGTATTAGTGGTTACTGTGTCTCCAGTGAATAATAAATAAAATAAACTATATGAACATATATATGTTGATTTGTTGTTTTCCTCTTTAAGGAATTGAGTCAGTATTAGCTCAGTTGGTAGAATATTTTCTAGATTGCACAAAACTCAGGGTTTGAGCCTCAATAGTCTACAAATTACATGTGGTTACACATACCTACAATCCCAGCACTGGAGAAGTGTAGGCACCAGAAGTTCAAGGTCATTGAATTAGAAGTTTAAGGCCATTTTTGGCTACACATTGAGTTAAAAGCCAGGCTTCATTATAGGAGAACTCATCTAGTTTTTTTATTTTTAATTTGAAATATAGTCTTGCTATATTATCCAAGCTGACCTCCAACACTAGGCTCAAAGGATCCTATTGCTCTCGCTTCCCAAACTCTCTCTCTCTCTCTCTCTCTCTCTCTCTCTCTCTCTCTCTCTCTTTGTGTGTTTCTCTTTGTGTGTGTGTGTGTTTCTGAGCTCAGACCCCAAAACCCTGGAAAGGGTGGACAAGTGTTTATCACTGCCCTATCGCCACAGAATTTTTATGGGTATGATTTAGACTTCATAAAGCTAGAGCTTATCCCTTCCTCTCTCCCAAACAACAAACAAAATAGAAAATAACCCTTCAATTTTATTTAGAGTTTTATAGTGATCCATTATGGAATACCTGTAAAGTACACTGCACACGCACAATTATGAAACATATTTACTCATTTGAGAAACTGAACTCCCTCTGTCCTTTCACTGGTTTCTCTTCCCCCACCTTCCCCATTCATGTCACCTAAACCTTGATTACTATTCACTTGTTCCTCAGTCCCGCAGACTATTTTGATTACATCTGTTGATTCTGAAACAGAGTTCAAGGAATTTGTAACCCCATCCCTAATTTACTCTCATGGTTACAAAGTTTTCCATTCTGTTCTTCACAACTCTCTCTTTCACAACTTTTTCCTCCGTTTCTTGCTGAGAACCCTACTCCCAGGCGAGCGCTCTAAGCTATGTTCCTAGTCACTTCCTAACATCTCAAAGGCATTGATTAGCACAGGACCTGACACAGTGTTGATTCCCCCACTAGAAGTTTGTTACATTGTTGAATGATCTAAATGGAGACAGAAATTTAATACATTAAACTTGCTTCTTTTGGGTAGACTCTCTGCCCTTCAGTCCTGAATTGACTATTTGTAAAAGTTACTGAGCGACAAGAAGCCACTAAGACTACATTTCCCAGAAAGGATTGCGGCACCACCACCATGTCCGGGCTCTTTAGAAACTTCCGGGTTGTGAGGGCGGAGCCTAAAGAATCCTCCAATGGTCTGACTAGACGAGGAACTTGGTCTGACAAACGTCATGTCCCGGGAGCCAATCAGCTGAAAGGTGGGTGGGCGGTGCGGGGGCGTCGTCACTGAACAGCGCCCGCCTATCGCGCCTTATCTTTGCAGCTTTAGTCCGTGCCTGTTTCTTGCCTCTTTCCCCACTGCTTGTTTCCCCGTTTCCATGTCCCTGGTGGGTGCCGCACCCCAGAACATCCCACGCACATGGCTTCCAGCTCGAGGGAGTCCTCGTTCTCTTCCTGCTCGTCGAGCTGTGACTTGGACGACGAGGGAGTGCGCGGCACCTGCGAAGATGCTTCTCTCTGCAAGAGGTGCCTGGGGACGCTGGGTTTGGGATGGGAGCTGGTGTCCCGAGCCTAGGTGGCTAGAGGGCCACTGACCAAGGCATACGCTAGGACACTGGGATGGGGCTGTCGCACTCATCTGGAACGGCCCTGGCTTCACACCTGGGAAGTGCACGGAGCAGGGAGGGGTTCATTTAAGTCACAATTAACGAATGTGTGTGAACCCGGGGTACCACGACAGGGAGTAAGTCGCTGAACAAAGCTTGCTAGATCTTAGCCTTCAGGAAAGACAGGGTGTGTTGCAAGTAATAACTACAGCTTTGCTGGGTTAGAAATGGAACTTTGCTTGGTAGGTTACAATCCTGTTGAAATTGGTCATTATTCCCCATTGTGCACCTGAAACTCAAGTCTATGAGGGAGGGGTAGATTGCAGGTCCCAGCGCCCGCTGTGTTTGTAGAATCAGCACTATACATAGGCCACAGTCTTTATGGAGTTATAGTAGGTGGTGGTGGGTCTTGTCAGTGCACAAGAAAACACAAAGCTTGCATGTCCTTCATTCCTGCAACAAAGCTATTGGGATAGTACACTGTGCCTTACTTTGAGCTAATTAGTAGGGTTTGCTTTCAGTGATTGCAAATACTTAAAGGAGCAAAACAGACATGGTGTTGACATACTAGACTCACAGCCTCATTGGGAGGAGCAGTAAACTCATACTTCAGTGTTGGGCTCTTGGAGATGCAGCAGTGTCTTTAGAGTTTGAAATTTATCCAGGGATGTTTAAACCGGCAAGAAAAAGCCTGAGACAAGGAAGTAGGATAATGTTCAGAACTAGGGAGGAGTGTGGGCTTTGGGACAATTAGGACAATGCCCTGGAGAGAGGCGTGGGCTGGGGGCCAGAGAGGTGTTATGGTGTGGGGAATACAAGTTTTGGGATGAAGTGTTGCACTCTTTGTAGGGTCTTAGAAACTAAGCAATGGGATTTTAAGCATCAGTCCTGGAGCCAGACTGCCCAAGCTATATAAACTTGGGCAAGTTCCTAATGTGTGTGTGTGTGTGTGTGTGTGTGTGTGTGTGTGTGGTGGGGGCATGCATATATGGGTGAATACCTGTGCATGCTAAAGGAGGATGTTGAGTGTCCTGCTCTATCGTTCTGCCTTGTTCCCTTGAGATAGGATCTCTCACCTTTTCAGCCAGACTGGTTAGGTAAGGAGCAAACCTTAGAGACCTCAGCATTCTTCCTGCCCCCAGCCCCCATCACGGGTTGCAGGTGTGTGAAAAGCCACGCCCTTCTTTTTTATTGTGCTGGGGATCCAACTCAGGTCCTCAGGCTTGTACAGAAAGTGTTCTTACCCACTGAGCCATCTCCCCAGCCCCGTAACTTTTTTTTTTTTTTTTGCCTTAGATTTCTTGTCTCTGAAGTAGGGGCTGGGGAGGCTAGGGAGAGAGCTTAGTTGGGAAAGCGCTTGCTGTGCAACCATTGTGATCTGAGCTCATATGCCTGTAACCCCCATCCTGGGGATTGGGAACAAGGGGTTCCCTGGAGCTCCCTGACCAACTTGGTCTAGCGAAATTGGCAAGTTCCAGGTTCAATGAGAAACCCTGTTTCAAAATATAAGGTGGACAGTGATAGAGGAAGACACCTGATATCAACCTCAGGACCGAGCATGTGCATGCATAGCTGTGTACATCTGCATGTGCAGGTGCGCCCGCGTACATCACACAGTAAAAGTGTGTGTGAGAAAGAGACAGAGACAGAGACAGACAGAAGCAGGTGTGGCGTGGCGGGTGGCAGCGATCTGGTCTCTTAAGTGGTTTTGAAGATTCAGTGATGCTCTCTCCTATCCACCATCAGTAGATCCTTTAGAGTAGTGGGCAGCGAGTGGGTGTGGCTGGAGGCTGTGGTTTGCATTCAGAGCTTTTTGCACTGGATCCTTGTCTCTGAGGATCTGGTTTGGGTTTTGTTGTTGTTGTTTCTGTTTTTTGTTTTGTTGTTGTTGAGGTTTTTTTTTTTTCCTTGTTTTGTTTTTCTACACAGGGTTTCTCTGTGTAGCCCTGGTTGTCTTGGAACTTGCTCTGTAGACCAAGCTGGCCTCCAATTCACAGAGGTCTGCCTGCCTCTGCCTCTTGGGTGCTGGGACTAAAGGTGTGTGCCACCACCATCTGCCAGATGTATATTTGTGTCTTCGTGGGTGCACATTGTGTTGGCAGGTCCTCTAGAGTTGGGGTTATAGGCAGTTATATGTGCTGGGAATTGAACTTAGGGTTCAGTACTTAATCTTAACCATTAACCACAGAGCCATTTCTTCAGCCCTATAAATTAATCCTTAAGCTATACGTGAGTATTCTGTGTCTCTTGGTTTCTGTGATACTGTAATAGGCATTCTTGAACAACTTTTTTTCAAATTACATTTATTCACTTTGTATATATGTGTCAGCAGGCAGTGTAGGGCAGGTCATTTCTCTTCTTTTACCCTGTCGGGCCTGGGTATTGAACTCAGAGCATCACATTTGGTTGCAAACACCTTCTTCCTAAGCCATCTTGCCTGTGAGACCAACATCTTCATTGTATCACATAAAACTTCTCAGTCTTGTCGAAGGTTGTGGTATCACTAGATGCTTGCCAGTGGGGCACATGAGCAAGTTATCCTTCTCTGCTGAGTCTTCCTTTCTTTTTTTAAAATGGGAATCATAAAGTTAGCATGCCTTTCGTATGTGAGGATTAAGTGTGATAATTGATACACGGTTGTTACTACAGGATTACTACAAAGTGAAGCTGTCAATAGCTCACTAGTAGTAGTTTGGATTTCCTTCCCGTCAGAATATTATCTGGTTGAAGTTGCTGAGCTTGTATTAGCAGTGGGTCTGGCTGGTTCCTGCCACTGTGAGTTATAGCATCAAATCCATAAGACAACATTTAAGAAGTCCACTGGTCCCCAGGGTACCTGCAGTTCTGTCACTGTGTGTTGGTTTGCCCCCTCCATTGGTACAGAGTCCTGGAACAGTGGTGAGGTTGTCTGTGTTCGGAGGCTGTGGTGAGGATTGAGTGTGGAGTGTTTTCAGCAGTGGCTGCAGCAGATGCTTCAAACTGGTTATCATTGCCACTCTTCTGTCATCAGAGTCGGGGCCTGCTTTGACACATAAGGTTTGTAATTACTTGGTTCCTGATGTGTCACTGTTGGTAGATGGTGCCTGTGAGAACTGTTGAGGAGGCCTTTAAAAAGGTTTGATGTATTTCTTTGTTTTCTTTTTCTTTCTTGGTATATATGTGTGTGAATTTTGTGTGTTGGTTAAGTGTTGGTGTGTGTGTGTGTGTGTGTGTGTAGGTTCATGATCCTGTGCACACCCATGTGGCGGCTGGAAAAGGATATCATAGGTGTCCTTTCATTAGACCTTATTCCTCCAAGGCAGGGTCTCTTGCAGAACCTGGAGCTTCCATTTTTCCGTTAGGTTTACAACCTGCCTGTCCTGTCAGTTGACCCACCCCACACTGGGATTACAGGCACGTGCAAGGCCAGGCTTGGCTTTTTGTGTGTGTGCTGAGATCATAACTGTCGAGCCATCTCTCCAATCCTGGATATTGTTTCTTGAGGGAGGGAATTTTCATTCTTTGAGACTTGGTTGATTGCTGTGAGGGGGCTGTCACGAAAAGTTCTCTTGCTCTCTTTTTATATGTCTTCTCTCCCATCCACGTTTTCACTCTAACATGACACAGTCAAGTTGGTGCCTTGCTGTTTGAACTTCTAGTCACCAGACTCATTTGCCAGATGAACCTCTTTGCTTTTTAAGGTACTGAGCTCCGTTATTTTGTTATAGTAACATGACTCAGACTCACCTCCTCTCCTTGTCTTCTCATTACGCTCACCATGCTGTGCTCTGGGTCACTCTGCTCTTTGTTTACAGTGACCCAGGGTCCACCACACCTGCACGGTGTCCTCTCAGATGGGTGCTCCATATTCTGTAAGTCCCTCCAGTTCATCAGCCTCCTTGTGACCATTCCTTCCTTCCCTGTACCTGAACTTCGATGCTTCCCTACAATGGCCTTTTCTTGTAGTCGTCTTCTTTCTCATATGTAGGATCCCCAAGGATCAGGTGTTTGAGATGTGTGTTCTTCAAATTGTTTTGTTTCCTTTTCCCATTTTTGAGGTTCGTTCTATCCAGCAGGACCCCTCCCCCAATGGCTGTTGTTTACCCTTTCTGAGTTAATCAGCTCCTTGAAGGCTTGCGTGTATGCTTCACCTCCTCTGGTCTTCCTTATTTCTTTCTTTCTAGGCATGGGCCTTGGGTACCCTTTCCAAACCCCACAGCTGGCCCCTGTTAGACAACCTTTGTAGGAACTGATGCAAGATATGGAACACTGTAAAATTTTTGTACCATCCTTGCACAAAGACCGTGCTAACCTCTGTGTCACTGCAATTTTAGATTATCTGCTGCTGAAACAAGCACCCTCCTTAGTTCTTGACATAGCCCCTGAGTAAACTCAGTGTCCTGTAAGCACTCAGTTTGCCTATATACCCTCATTCCTTTGTGACCACCCTTTCCCACCATAGTACCCTAGGTCTCCGTCTTGGTGCATAACCATCTTCCTCCTTTGCAGTTGCTTAGTCAGTTATTAGAATTCAGTCGACTTGCTCAGAACCATGGCTTTTCCTGTCCAGTCAGAGCGTAGAGTTCATAGTCCATCATTCAGCAATTGAGTTGGCATTGCCCACATCTGTCTTGTCCTTTGGTAATAGACCTCTTTAAATTAGGTAAGTAGTCAGAGGGTAGACAATAGCAAGAAGGTGTGGTCCAGCAGGGTATGGTGAATCTCAGAGAAATGGCACAACTTCTAGTTTCTATTTCCTCCTAGAATACTTGTGGTAGACACACAGTAGGGCAACTTGATACTACTGTGAATTTGTGTCTGCCAGCCTGGTCTGTACCCCTAACTGCTTCTCTGGACAACTCATTCTTACTTTTTTTTTTTTTTTTTAATTCTGTTTGTGTGTATATGTCTGTACACATGCACATGCGTGCATATACACGTGTACTGGTGCATGCACACACATGTGTCAAGTGTTTTAAGCTGTTGTACTCTATCTTATTTTTTTAAGGAAGAGTTTTTCACTGAGTCTAGAGCTCACAGATTCAGCTAGATTCTCTTGCTAGTGAGCTCCAGGGTCTACTTATCTCAGCCTTACCCCCAGCCTGGGGTGGCAGCTGCACAGTTTCTGGCTTTTTACGTGAGTGCTGGGGATCTAAATCCAGGTCATCTGCTTTACTTGCCCAGGAACTGCTTTGTTTCCTAGGAAAGCTGGGCTTACAGACACTCGTGGTAGGCTTTAATGTTCATCCTAGGTCCTAGGGGTTAAAATTCGGATTCTTATGCTTGTGTGTCAAAGCAGTTTACCTACTAAGCCATTGCCCTAGCACCTGGTTTGTTTGTTTTTGAGATGAGGTTTCAATGTGTAGCTTAGACAGGTCTTGAACTCCTGTCTTCATATCTCCTACGCTGTGAGCAGCTGGGACTGAATTCCATACTTTATCTACTTGCAAACTTGACTTCTGTTTCCATCCAGGATACTTGTTGACAGAGGGCACAGAAGCCTTCAAGTGGAGCTGCATTTGTGTTCCTGTAAGAACCTTAACAGTCCTTTCCTGGAGGACATTTGTCTCTGTCCGGTAGAACACACTTGTAGCTAGAAAAGATGATTTAATAGCTGGAGTCTCTCAATAAGAGGTTGCAGAAAATACATCTTAGGATGTGTGCTTCAGCTGGGTTGTTCGTAGGAGGGTCCATGAAACAGCTGTGCTGTGGATCAAACGCTAATAGCCGAGGCCAGGCAGCTCTGTTGGCGAGGCACACTCAGGAAGTTAGAATGTTTGTCTAGAGAAGGATTGAAGGGGCAATAGAAACCCAGTCACTTGTCAGCTAGAAGAGAGGGGGCTTGGTATCTTTGTGGGTGACACAATGCCTGTGCTACTTAGTGTTTGTCAGTTTGACACAAGCTCAGGTCATCTGGGGAGAGGGAACTTCAAATGAGAAAAAGTCTCCATGAGAGTGACTTGCAGACAAGTCTGTGGAGCATTTTTTGGATTAATGATTAATGTGGGAGGGCCCTGGCCACTGTGGCCAAGTGACAGTACTTCCTGGGGGGCGGCATGGGGGGGGTGGGGGGGAAAGGTGGCCCTGAGTTGTCTAAGAGAGCAGGCTGAGTAAGCCATGGGGAGCAAGCCAGGAAGCCAGGGCTTCTGCTTTGGTGCCTGCCCTGACTTGTAGTCATGCTAGACTGTGATTAGGGCATGTAAGCCAAATAAACCCCTTCCTTCCTGAGTTGCTGTAGTCATAGTGCTTTATCACAGAGATAGAAAGCAAGCTAAGACAGGGATCTTGTTTTTAACCTGTGTTTAGAATTTAGCAGTGCATATAATCTGCATCCCTTGTCATTCCTGCAGAATGCCTTATGCTAGTGTTCTGCAAAATTGTTTATACCCAGCAGGAAAACATCATGGCCTCACTGTAGGTACCAAGCCAGCTGCCCCCAAACGAAGGGCTAGCTCATGCTAACTAGCTAGTTCCTAGAGGCCAAGGCTGCTTTCTGTGCACAGTAGAAGAGTGAATCTTCACAACATGCACAGAGGCTGCCAGGCATGACCAGAAACATTGACAGAGGCAGAGCAGTGTGTTAGGGGAACTTGACAGAGGTGGGCACTGGGCAGCAGGAGAGTCTGCAGAGGGATGAAGGCAAGACCCATAGAAGGCAGAAGGCGGCGTCATCCTCGGGGATGTTAAGTAGTGGACGGACAGGGTCTAGCAGCACTCCTCTACTGGCTGTGCAGGAGATGGGCAGTGGAAAGGGAGCTTTCTCTCTGCTCCAGCCCTGTTCTCTTCCCCCTCACTCAGTCTCTTCATACAGATCCTTACTCTGCTCAGGGTGACTTTTTACATTTTATAAAAAAATTTTTTAATCTTTTTTTGTTTTTTTTGTTTTGTTTTGTTTTGTTTTGAGACAGGGTTTCTCTGTATAGTCCTGGCTGTCCTGGAACTCACTCTGTAGACCAGGCTGGCCTCGAACTCAGAAATCCGCCTGTTTCTGCCTCCCAAGTGCTGGGATTAAAGGCGTGTAAATTTTTTTTTTTTTAATAATCACAAATATTGTCCTGTCACTTGAACATCTTCCAGATCCCTATTATCCACAGGTACAACTCTACATACAATGTGATGTTTGATCCACGGTGGCTTTTTAGGATCTGGTCACTCTCCATTGGATTGCCACCTAATTAAAAATACCTACTCAGATGTCTCAGAATGACCTCAGATGCTCTACTGCTAACCTAGCCTGCTAAAGATTACCCAGACACGGTCTTCCTCTCCTGACCCTACTCCATCGGTCACTAGGTCACAGGTAAAACAGGGAGACGTGGTCTTACAAGTCTTCCACTTATGTGGTCTGTTACCTAGATCCATTGTTTTTCCCCTTAAAGTATTTCTGGAATCTACTTCCTTCTTTCCTTCCACCTTTGCTCCTGGTTTCCTGGTGCAAGGTGAGGTTAGGTATGATCAGAGTTAAGGCACTCCTCTGCCTCCTGGGCTTCCTCAGTCATTCTTTCTTCTACTCCTTAAGTCATAGTGAAGCCGGAAGTTGTAAAAAGCTGTCTGGATTGTGTCCCTCCATGGTTTAATAGTTTCCTGTTGACAATGGCCTTACCCAGTTTTGCAGGGTCCTGCTTGTTCTGATATAGGTCCCCAGTATCACTTCACCCTACTACTCGGCCTCCCTCTCAGCTCTCCTTCCTCAGAGCCATCAAGCATGCTGGTCCCTCTGCTTCAGATTAGTTGGTTTCATGTCAGTTTATAGACTTGTACTTACATTCACCCAGAATTTTTTTTTTTTCCGAGACAGGGTTTCTCTGTGTAGTCCTGGCTGTCCTGGAACTCACTTTGTAGACCAGGCTGGCCTCGAGCTCAGAAATCCCCCTGCCTCTGCCTCCCGAGTGCTGGGATTAAAGGTGTGCGCCACCACGCCGGGCTCAGAATTCTTTCCTGAGTGCCTGCTTTGTTTATGGAAGTGGTGTTCTAGACTTTAGCTATAGAAGTAAACAAATCAAATGGAGCTCTTAGAAACCAGACAGGAAGCAAGCCACATATGTGTCATGCCAGATATGATTTCAAGGTGGAAAGGTCAGAGAAGGTCCCACTGAGAAGATACATCTGCAGCAAACACTTGCAGAAGCTGAGGGAGTGCGCCCTGGAGACATCTGAGGAAACAGAATCCCAGGCAGAAAATAGAGCGGAAATGGTCCCACGCCTGCTGGACTTGTTTTATATGCAGCAATACAGAGTGATTGGGAGGGAGAAGAGGCTGTGCATAATAGGTTCTTGGAACTTAATCGATCCTTAATATTATTGTATGTGTCTGAGTGCTTTGCCAGAATGTATGTGTACCACATGCACGCCAGGTGACCACTAAGGTCAGAAGTGGGCATTGGATCCTGTGGGACTGGAGTTACAGATGGTTGTGAGTGATGGGAATCAAAACTGGGTCCTCTGGAAGAGCCCAAGTGCTCCTAACCACAGGCAACTTTCCACCTCCTCTTGTAGCTTTTCTCTTATGAGTTAGGAGCCATTAGAGGATTTTGAGGGGGAGAATGAAGTAGCCTGGGTTTTTAAAGGCTGAGAACAGACGGTAGGAAGCAAGGATGGAAGCAGGGAGACGAAGACTGTTACCGCCAGGAATATCTTAAGCGAGAGCTGCTGGTATTCAGGGCAGGGTGGTCATGGGGCAGGACTGCAAAGCCATCCCATTCATGATGTGGAAGGTGGAGCGGCTGATAGAAGTGCTGACTGATGGCCGAGGACTCTTAAGATTATTCTAGGTTGTTTGGCTTAGCTCAGGTGGGATGGGGCTCCCTCAGACACCTCGATACATAACATGACCTGCATGGCTTTGGGATTGACCTGATTGGGGTGAATGGAATGAAGAAACGACATGTACAGATACATACTGAAAAAGGTGGAATTGGATGGGCCATGCTTCTGAAGGAGATGCACCAGCAGCCTAGAAACTCAGTGTACTGGCTGGTTTTATGTGTCAGCTTGACACAGGCTGGGGTTATCACAGAGAGATCCAGCTGTGGGGCATTTTCTCAATTAGTGATCAAGGGGGAAGGGCCCCTTATGGGTGATGCCATCCCTGGGCTGGTAGTCTTGGTTCTATAAGAGAGCAGGCTGAGCAAGCCAGTGGAAGCAAGCCAGTAAGAAACATCCCCCCCCATGGCCTCTGTATCAGCTCCTGCTTCCTGACCTGCTTGAGTTCCAGTCCTGACTTCCTTGGTGATGAACAGCAGTATGGAATAAGTAAGCTGAATAAACCCTTTCCTCCCAACTTGCTTCTTGGTCCTGATGTTTGTTCAGGAATAGAAACCCTGACTCAGACACTCAATGTGCTTTGTTATGTGCTGCTGAACAAGAAGTCAAGTTAGCTGATCTCTGTAGGAGAGGAGTCTCAGGATGCAGTCACCCCGGAGGAGGAGGCAGCGGCTGAGACTTTCTGCACACGCTGCCAGCATTTGTACGAGGACTAGGAAAAGGTTTAGCTGTTACTCCGAGCCTGACCTGGTGAAGGCCTTGCCGTTACCATGGGTCTGAGGCATTAAGGTGCATGACATGGCTGCGCCCATATCAGCAGACACATTCACTCAGTACTTGATCTGTTCCCCATACCCACAGGCACATGCCTCTGTCAATTGTCTAGCACCCAAGTGTATTCTTGTGGTCAGCAGCTCAGACATCATTCAAAACCTCATTGCTTAATGTTTGTATCTTCCAGGAGAGTGATTCACCACAGAGCAGGGGTGCCCGTTATAAACACACAGTGAACATTTGTCAAATGAGAAACTGAATCCAAGTGGCATTAAGGATTATATTCCTGATGGGTGAAGTCCTGTGAGTGGTCAGTGTATTACAGAAACCAGACCAGGCCTGAGACTGACATTCCTCTGAGCTATTATAGAACGTAATGATTTCTCAACACAAGTGACACAGGAGCAGGCCATATGGTCATTTCTAGGCAAAGTTAGATTTGCCCTGAGGGCTTTGGCGCCAGCCTTTCTGGTGTACTGATTATATCTTTAGAGCTGTGCACCAAAGAGCAAGGTAGAGATTTTGATCTAAAATATTTTCAAAGCTGGTTCTGCTTTCCATTTCAAGAGAAAATAAACTATTGTAGAAGTGGACCATTCTAGTCAATAAATGAGCTTCTAAACTTGCTTGTAAATGAAGAAAATTATGCCATGTTTCCGCCTACCGATCCACCTCTTTCTTTCCTTCCTTCCCTCCCTTCCTCCTTCCCTTCCTCCCTCCCTTCTTTTCTTCCTTCCTGTTTCTGATTTATTTCTCTATCTCCCAGGTGGCTTCAAGTTTATTACCTCCTGCCTCTCTGGGAATGCATACACACCTTACCAGGCCACCTTTTGCACCTTACCAGACTGAGTTTCTGTTTTCTTTTTTAAATTTACATTTGTTTGTCTGCTTGTTTGTATATGTGCATTCATACATTGTTACAGTTGAATACATAGGATAATCTGTGGGCGTCAGTTCCCTTTCTGCATGGGGATTGATCTCAGGATGTAAGCACTTGGCAGCAAGCACCTTTAGCTGCTGAGCTAGCTCACTGGTTCCAAAGCTTAATTGTTTATTTTTTAAGTTTTAAATTTTTTTAATGATTTTTTTTTTATTTTACATGCATTGGTGTTTTGTCTGCATGTGTATCTGCATGTAGATCTCTGGAAATGGAATTATAGATAGTTGTGAGCTGCCATGTGGGTGCTAGGAATTGAACCCAGGTCCTCTGGAAGCTAAGCCATCTCTCCAGCTCCAGAACTTTAAAAGGACAGTGGTAAGCATTCCCTCCCTCACAGGGGACACTTTGTCCCTGTGGTTTCACAGCAGTCTGTCTCATTCTACTCCGCGTCTGTGCGGACTCTACTGTATATCTTCTTCCGAGTGTATTAAAACTGTTCTAGTGTTGCTATTTAAGTCGTACTATGTAGCCAGGAGATGGCTCCACAGATAAGACCACTGGTGGCTCTTCAAGAGGACCTGGGCTCAGTTGTCCAGCACCCACCTGGCAGCTCATAACCACCTCTAACTCCAGTTCCCGGGTATCTGACAGTCTTTTTTGGCCTCTCAGTGTACTAGGGCATAAATATACAGACATACATGCAGACAAAACAGTCATAGTCATCAAATTTTTAAAGAATAGTGTCTTAGTTAGGGTTTCACTGCTGTGAGCAGACACCATGACCAAGGCAAGTCTTATAAAAACAACATTTAATTGGGGCTGGCTTACAGGTTCAGAGGTTCAATCCATTATCATCAAGGTGGGAGCATGGCAGTATCCAGGCAGGCATGGTGCAGGCAGAGCTGAGAGTTCTACGTCTTCATCCAAAGGCTGCTAGTGGAAGACTGACTTAGAGTGAGAGTATTAAGCCCACACCCACAGTGACACACCTACACCAACCAGGTCACACCTATTCCAACAAGGCCACACCTCCAAATGGTGCCATTCCCTGGCCCAAGAATATACAAACCATCACAAATAGGAAGGAGGAATAAAATTATATTGTGGCCACCACCACTTCTCCATATGTTTTCCAGTGGTGACCCCTGCGGTGAAGTTGACAGAGTCATACAGAGAGAGATTGGATGAGTTTACATTCCTACCCAAAGTGAACATGTTATGAATTATGGAATATTCTCAGTTTCTTAAGTTGTTTATCAACTACCAGGTAGAAAATATTCTCTCTTGTTAATTTGTAACGGGTAGTAGCTCTTATTTTAATTCACAGTTACCAGTTAGGATGTCCATTTTTAAGCTGGCTGTTGGGTTTACATGGATGCTCGCCACTTCATCTTTCTCCTGGGTTGACATTCTCCTGTTTTCTGCTTTTTTTTGGTTTTGTTTTCACAGTGTAGGGGTTGAACCCAGGGCCTTGGATTGGTACTAGGCAAGTGCTGTGCTGAGCCACATCCTTACTGTTGGTTATTTATATTCCTATTGTTGACTTGTAAGACTTTGAACACCAAGGACTGTAAATTTTCCCTCTACATTTTTGTTTTGTTTTGTTTTGTTTTTTGAGACAGGGTTTCTTCGTGTAGCCCTGGCTGTCCTGGAACTCACTCTGTAGACCAGGCTGGCCTCAAACTCAGAAATCCGCCTGCCTCTGCCTCCCAAGTGCTGGGATTAAAGGCGTGCGCCACCACCGCCCAGCTCTTCCCTCAACATTTGATGAAGTATTTTCTGTAAGGCTGATGTGTGTTTAAATTTCGGTTAAATTGTTTGGTGTATTTCATAGTAATGGAAGTTATTAGTGTTTAGGCTACTGTGTCTGACACTTGCTAGCTGTGTGCATGTGTGTGTGTTCACATGTATGTTTGTATATGCGTGCACACATGCATTTATGGAAGCATGTGAATGTCAGGTGTCTTTCCGTGATCACTCTCCATCTTTACTTTTGAGACGGAGTCTCATGGAATCTGGACCTCATTGGTCAGTTAAGCTCTGGCCAGTGAGTGGCAGGAATCCACCTGTCTCTGCCCTATACCATGGTGGAGTCACAGGCATACACCAGTGTGCCTGACTCTATGGGCTCTGGGGACTCTCAACTCAGGTCCTGTTGTGCATGGCCGGCACTTTCTCAAGTGAGCCACCTAGTGCAGTCTTTACTTTCTGACTAACCCTTAAGGAAGGCCACACTGTAACAGTTTCTTTCTGCACTTCTATGATTTGAAGAAAGGTTACATTATCTATGTTACAAAGGTGCAGGGCTAACTCTACCCCTTTGTACTGACCGCTCTGACTTAAGCACACTTTGCCTGTGTACTCAGTCTTCATGCGCTGTAGTGCACCAGTGGCGTCCACCTCACAGTGCTGTAGTGCACCAGTGGCGTCCGCCTCACAGTGCTGTAGTGCACCAGTGGCGTCCACCTCATTTTGCAGCTGAAGTTGCTTTTGCTCATTTTGATGACTGAAATCATGGACTTAAAAGTTCCGTAGTTGTCTTTTATCCAGGGTCCCATTCCTTGTTTCTTCGGATAAGGGACGTTTATAGAGCTCTCCTGGTTCGTTTGATTGGCCATGCTTTGGAAAGGAAGAGTGAAAGCAGATGTTGACAGAAGCTGTATGCCTCGAGCCCCCTTCCATCGAGGGAGCAGTCTCCTCTGGGAGAGCCTACTGAGTAAACTTCTTTTTTTTTGTTGTTGTTTTGAAACAGGATCTCTCCAGGTAGTCATGTTGTCCTGGAGCTTTCTATATAGACCATGCTGGCCTCACACTCACAGAAATCCATCTGCCTCAGCCTCCCGAATGCTGGATTTAAGGTGTGTGCCACCGTCAGGGAGATAAGAGCTGTATTCCCAGCCCTTCTACATTCTTTAATAAATCATATAATACATATTATTTATTTTTTCTGTTTTGACATAGGGTTTCACTGTGAAACCCTGGTTGGCTGGAATTTGCTGTACAGATTAGGCTGACCTCAGACTCACGGAGTACTGGGATTAAAGGTTTGTTCCAGCATGTTTTTGTATCCAGTGTATTCTTTGAGGTTTATTCATGTGCATATCAACAGAGATACACAGACCCAGATAATAAAGTGGATTTTAATCAGTAAAGCTCCCGCAGTCCACTCCAACTCAATCCAGTGCAAACTGAACGGAACTTCTTGTTCAATAGAAATGACAGGCTGAAGAGTGAGACAACGGAAGTGTGCAGGAGCTCAATGGGGCTAGGGTGTTGACAATTTACAAATCCTTAGAAGACAAGAGTGGCTCATGTAAAATCTCCCGATAATGCTAACTAGTGTTGGTGAAGTTAGGTTCTTGCCCTACCTCAGGGGCTGGGAGACAGACAGGGCCCTGCTCAGGTGTTGCCTGGAACAAACAGTAACATCCTTTTGCAGTCTCAGATTTTCTTAGACATTTACCCTAAGATGGCTTAGGGTCATCCTACAGATGGGTCCTTAAGCTGTTAGCAATTAAAGCCTATGGCTAAGCTGTAGTCAACAAAGTAGGCTCAGGAGCTTGGCTGAGTATTTGGTCAGAAGTCGGCCAATCCTGTATCTGTTGTCTGATTTGTTCATTTACTTGTTCTTGTTCCTGTATGGGCCATTGTAAATAGGCTTTGGTCAGCACTTTTTTCTGTCTTTCACTTCTCTTGTGTTCTTTTTGTTTCGTAGTTGCCCCGTGGTAGCAATGCAATATTCTGAAAATATCTTAAGAGATAGGTAATGTAAGCATTCATTCTAAGTTACCGAAACTTTGGCTAGACCTCACAGCCAGAGTTAACAATACACTTTGAGGTCACTTAAGACTGATAGCCTACTGTGTACTCAAACTGTTTGTTTAACCTGCCTTTAGGAGAACAATGTAACAATCAACCTGACTTGCCCTAGATTCTCTTAAAGTCAGCTTTTACAGCCCTAGCTAGTGCATAGCTGCAGGTTTCAGTTCTGTGCTCTTCCATTTCTCTGACCGACCGGAGGAATGCACGGGCGTTGTTAGCTGAGAGCAGCAGACACAAAGGCTGAGAGCAGTTCCCTAAGATCTGCAGAAAGGTTGAAAGCACCCGTTGATGGACGCTGGTTGATAATGTTTGTTATCTGGTCAGGTGGGATCAATTGGAACCAGTGACTTAACCTCTTGTAAAACTTGGTTAAAGATTTCTGTCAAGTCTCCCATCCCTTCCCCACGTGATGCACTCTGTGCTGTTCAGTAAATACAGAACAAAGCTCTTTGTGAGGGACAGACTCATACACAAAGACACAGGTACATGTAGAACACACAGATCCAGGGACGGATTTACAAGACAGCTTTCAGGCAGGCACAGATTTAAACTCATGCCACAGACAGACAGAGGGCAGAAGACACAGGGAGAACAAAGTAGGGAATTTGAACCTGGACTCAAAGGACTCCAAGGGGAAGTCGTTTTATTTCTCTTCTTCATGCCACACTGATGCATTATGGGTGACTCAGAGTTAGTTACCAATTTGTTACAGTTGTCAAACCCAGTCATAGGTGGGTTCATCTTCAACAGGCACACTGGTCTCCCTCCTGGTTTGTGTGTTTACAAGCCCTCCAGTGATGCAGCAGAACTCCAGTCGCATGTGGCATTGCCACTGTATGTGAAATGCATCTTATTATGGTTTTAAATTACATTCTGCTGGTGACCAATGGCCATCAAACTCGTTTTCATGCATTCATTGCTGTTCCTTGGTCTTTTGCCTACTGTGTTAAAATCTTTTGCCTGTTTTTATTGATGTTCATTTGTTGGAGGTCATTAAAGATTCTAGGTAGAATCTTTTTTAAGGTTTATTGATTTATTTCATGTATATGAGTACACTGTAGCTGTACAGCTGGTTGTGAGCCATCATGTGGTTGCTGGGAATTGAATTTAGGACCTCTGCTCCCTTTGGTCAGCCCCACTTGCTCCGGTCAACCCTGATTGCTCCTGCCCTGCTCGCTCTGGCCCAAAGATTTTATTATTATTATAAATAACTACACTGTAGCTGTCTTCAGATGTACCAGAAGAGGACATCTCATTACAGATGGTTGTGAGCCACCATGTGCTTGCTGGGATTTGAACTCAGGACCTTCAGAAGAGCAGTCAATGCTTTTAACCTCTGAGCCCCTAGGTAGAATCTTTTGTTAGGCAAACATGTTCTGTGTGCATGTATCTACATACAGGAAAATAAAACACTGGAATATCATTTGTGATAGGGCAAAAGATAAACTACTCATGATAGGAATAAATCTAATGAGAGATATGAAACCTCTCCACACAGAGACCTGCTTTGCTTCGTGAGATTAAAGGTTTAATTGTAGATGTACTTTCTCACATTGGAGGTAGGGCATTGCTAAGACATCTGAGCCAAGTATGGGGTTGTGCACACCTGTAATCACAGCATGTCTGAAGCGGAGGCAGAAGGATTAAGAGTTTAAAAGGCCATTTATAGCTATATAGTGAGTTTAGGGACAGCCTGGGTCCCTGCCTCAGAAACAGAATAAAACAAAAAATGGATTTCTGTTCTATTCAAGTTGATATATAGAGTCATTGCACTCTGGTCTAAATTCAGTCTATCTTTTTTCTTTTCTTTTTTTTTTTTTTTTTTTTTGAAGAAATAACAGGTTCATTCTGAAATATATATGGAAATATAAAGGGAAAAAAAGATTCAAAGTGTTTTGAAAAGGTCAAAATTGGAAAGCTTACAGTGCTTGGTATCTCACACTAACCTTAGTTATAAAGCTTACTGTAAAAGTGCAGTGAACAGTGGCATAGAGGGAAATGAGTCCATCAGGACAGGAGCCAGGCGGGCAGCAGAGAGATGGACACTGGTGCTTTTTATCCAGTTTAAAATTCCAGCCACAGACTTGTGCTGCCTACGCATCAGTTAACCCAGGCTAGAAACTCCCTTACAGAGAGAGTTGCTTCAGTGTTGATCCGATCAAATTGACAATGGAGATAGACTGTCATAGCATCCATGAGTACTGACTCATGGTTTGGTAAGTTGGAGACATTGGACCAAGGGACCTTTCTGGGTGAGCTCTTGTTGCACCCTGCTCTGAGTGTTGGTACCATTTCTCGGTGTTCAGTGACTGCTTTCAACAGTGCACGGACTCCTTTTCCATTGCTGTGACCAGATTGCCTAGTGTAGATAACGTAAGGGCGGCTCCCAGTGTTGGGAGGGTACATTCAGGCCATCATTTCTTTGCTCCAGAAGCCTGAGCAGAAACGTCCTGGTGGCAGGAGCCTGTGATGGAGGAGAAATGCTCTGGCCCTGGCAGACCAGGAAGCAGAGAGGGGAACACAGGTGCTCACATAGCTCTTCCTTTCCCTCCTCTAATTCTGTCCAGGCCCCCAGCCAGAGGCGTGGCGTCTCCCACATTTGGGGTGGGTTTCTTGCGTGCTTCAACAAGTTAGGTCAGCAGATCCACTCAGACCTCAGTAAATGCTTAGTTAGGGGCGGCCTGTGACCCGGAAGAGGCTGCTTCTGCTTTCCATTCATAAAGCAAGAAGAAACGCTCAGGCCATGGACAGTAAAAGGGAAACTGAAAGACGTGAAAGGGCAGCAATAAAATTACAATTGGAGGCAGTAAGAGGCTTTGGAGACTACAAGCAGTTCACACCCAGGCTGGAAGCTTGGTACTGAGAACAGTCTTTGCAATCAAATCTATGTGTTATGTACATATCTACACACACACACACACACACACACACAGATTGAGAGAGAGAGAGAGAGAGAGAGAGAGAGAGAGAGAGAGAGAGAGAGAGAGAAGCATAGTAGAACCAGCAAGCAGAGTTGATGCTTAGCATCATGGGTGGTGTGGTGGTATTAACTGCTGCTAATAGCATTTCAAGCGATTGGTATCTATTGGGGCATCTTGGGTACCTGTGGATTAGTTCCTAACAAAGTTGGGACATCTTGCACATGGAATTGTCTTTGTACCCATTCATGGTTATTAGGATGACGTGGGACTGTCAGCTCGTCGCGTATGCACGTATCCCATGCTTTATATTCCTGTTGGCGCCGCACCTGTGGCACTGCTGTGCCTGCCACCACCTGGCAGCCGTGCTTGAGCACTGTTTCCTCGTCCTCCAATCCAAGCTCTGCTCAGAAGTAGATTTGGTGCCAGTTTGACAAGAAAAATGGTGCTTTATTTGAGCTTTTCTTTCGCCTTTAAGAATTGTTATTAAGGCCGAGTTTTTATGTTTATTAGTTAGTTTTTATTTCTTTTGTGAATTGTCCCCCAAATCTGTGTTTTCATCCATTTTTACCTCTAGGAATTTCTTCCTAATTTTTGAGAGTTCTTTATTTTGTGATACTATAAGTGCTTTGTAAGGAACGGGCTTCTGGTATTTCTCCTGGGTGACTCCTTGCCTTTTAGGTTTACCTGATAGTCAGGCTTAGGTGTCTCTCGTGGGGAAGGCAACCGTTCAATTCTGTGACACGTATTTTTCTCCTGTGGAGTCAGATACCGTGTATCCTTTGTGTGTGTGTCATGGAGTCTGTCAGTAAGGGTTGCTGTCACCTGTACAGTTAGATACAGTAGGCATTTGTTGGCAAGGCTGGGCAGTTGCCCTCCCAACCCCCCACACCCAGGGCTATAGAACGTAGACCTGAATTGCTGTTTGAAACTGTTGTTTGATGCCTTCTTGTTCAAGTCAGATGAAAGAAACTTCAGAGAGTAGAGTGGCATTTTGTTTTCTTTAAAAAGACCTACCCCAAGTCATGGATTCTGGGCACTGGAGACCAGTTGGCATTTCTTTGTGTTGGTGTACCAGTTTGCTTAGTTAATCCCAAATGGATGGCTGTGAACCCCAGATTCTGATGCTCATCTTCCTTCAAGTAGTCTTCTTTTCCTTCCTCCCCTACTGGGGTTGAGCTGGCTCCTGTCAAATGGTGAGGACCTGAGGTTAGCAACTCTGTTGAGAACACTCCCTTCCTCCCCCTTCCCTCTAAGGATTGGAAAGAACTGTTCTTCAGCTGAAGATACGCCTTTGCCACTAGATGGCACTGCACAATTTCCTGAAAACTCAGATCTCTACAGCGAGGACTCTAACTCAACACAAATTCCCAAACTTCTTCATGCTTCCTATTTGTAATACATGATATTTTCTATTTTGAGCTCTTTTTTTATATTTAAAAAAATGAAGATTTGCACACTGTTCAAATTAAATTTGATAGTAGCAAGTCACATATCATTGAAAACTATACTATTATAATTTTTTTTTGTTTTGTTTTTATTTATTTTGTGGTATTGGGATTGAATGTAGTACCTTAGGTAAGAATGTTTCCGCTGAGCTGTGTTGCTTTGTTTTATGTTTGGCTTTCGGGTACAGGATTTCACTACATAGCCCTGGCTCACTCTATAGATCAGGTTGGCCTCGAGTCCTCAGAGGTCCATCTGCCTTCCCTCCCAAATGCTGGCATTAAAGGTGTGTGCCACCCTGACTGGGTCTACCTCTGAGCTATAGGCACTGTTTAGCTTTCTCATGGTATCCACACATGTGCAGGCATCAGTGAGAGACAAGCTTGTACACAATAGCAAGTAGAGTCAACCTTGTTACTTAGAGTGGTAGCACACATCTGTAACCTCAGCCCTTGGGAGGGTGGGGCAGGGCGAATTCAGGTGCTGAGACCAGCCAGGATATGAAGTGAGACCTTGTCTCAAAATCAAAACCAAATAAGAAAAAGAAGTCTTATTGGTAGATATAAAGAAAAGATGGAATGTCTGCTTCTAGGAGCTTAAACTAGCTTGGAGATGTACTGCACGCACCCTTAAGTCTTGACTTGGTTATTAAGGAGTGTGGGGTTTGGGATAGCAGTTAGGAAACTTTGTGTTACACTCGATAAAATCTCCAGGTGCGTGGCCTGAGTGTTTACGTAGTGAACAGATGCTCACAGGTCCTGTGAGGGGGAGCTGAGGCTGGCTTCTTTAGGGTCCTGGGGAGGAAATGAGAGGTGATGAGAGGTGTGTGGGGTGGTGTCACGTGAGTGTGGCCATGTTAGATGGGTCTTAGAGGGCTGTTAGGCAGTCCATGTGTGTATATCGGCCTTTGAAATCGTTGGTTTCTTCCAGACCCTTTCTGGTTGTTAAGAACTGGACAGTGGCCCCGAGGGCTGAAAACTCCATGCTCACTCCCTGCCTTTTCTACTTTTCCAGGTTTGCGGTGAGCATTGGCTACTGGCATGATCCGTACATCGAGCATCTTGTAAGGCAGTCTAAAGAGAGGAAGGCCCCCGAAATTAACAGAGGTAAGTGGCTACCTGCCTCCCTGCCATCTCAACCCATGGCCCTGAAGGTTTACAGATTAATTCTTAGAGAGCCTTCCAGGGTGTGCTCTTTACAAAGAACAGGAAAGGGCCTAGTTCCCAGCTTCCTCACCAATATGGCACACTATAAAATGTTCGATCATAAAAATGATATTGCTGAAACTTTGTTGTCTAATTCTCCCATTTATATAAGACCCTATTAATGGCTGCAGATGTGACTCAGTCATAGAGTGCTTGCTTAGCATGTACAAAGGGTTCAGTCCCTAGCACTGAAAGGTGTGTAAACACACACTCGCAAATAAAACCTCTTTATAAGCAAAGTATGGTGGGGCATGCTTCTATTTCCAGTACTCTGAAGGTTCAAGCAGGAAAATGGTGATTTTTAAATCCATCTGGGCCACACAATAATACCTCGTCTCAAAAGAACCAAAACACCAAACGGAACAAAAATACCATGCATCTTTAGCCGTTCGCTATCTGCCTGCATGAGGGTAAACTCTCGTGCCGTTTATAGTGTTTAGTAACAACTGTTAGGCTTTTAAGTAATTTCGTCAAGGCAGCAACATGGCTTACTTTTTGCCCCAGTGAAAACTGACCATGTTATCTTAATTCATCTGTGGGTAATGTAGGGGGCTCTTGGCCTCGAAAGGTGGATCTTTGCAGATAGTCTCTGTGAGCAATGCTGAGAGATTTGAATGGCAAGGGTCCTGAGGGAAGGCCATCCCTGAGTGACAGCTTGTTTCTCTGGAACTCTCTTCAAGGATATTTTGCCCGAGTTCATGGTGTCAGTCAGCTTATTAAAGCTTTTCTCCGGAAGACAGAATGCCATTGCCAAATTCTCAACCTTGGGGCTGGGATGGACACCACCTTCTGGAAATTAAAGGTAATTAAAGGCTCTCCTCCTACAGTTGCTCCAGCTTAATTTTTTTGATGATGATTACCTAGTTTAAAATTTTTAAAATATATTTAAAGAGGGGACTGTCTCAGCTGGTAAAGCACAGAGACCTGAGTTCTGCCCCCAGGATCCATAGGAATAAACTGGGCCTAGTAGTTTGCTCCTGTGATCCCAGCACTGGTGAGCTGGGGGCAGAGACAGGCGGGTCCCTGGAAGCCTTGGGCCAGCTAGCCTGCACTACTTGGGGGCTTTCCAAGCTTATGGGATGTCCTGCTTCAAGTAAAAAGTAGAATGTACCTGAGAGAAATGGCCCTTGAGGTGGTCCTCTGACTCCACATATATGCACATACTAAAGAGATCATGCATGCACACTCTTGGATATATACACATGCATATAAGTAAAATAAACAAAAAACATTAAAAAATTCAGTGGCAGATTTTCTCATCCAGTTCCACCTGCTTAGACGCCTCCTGCCATTACCTCTGCACACGTTCAACCCTTTGTGTTGTTCAACAGGGACCAGATAGAGTGTTTTTCAAATTACATTACACTAAAAATTCTACTAAAAATTCATATATTTTCTTCTATATGTGTTGATAAATGTTAGGAAGGGGAATTTTCTACTACAATCACTGAGAACAAATCTATGAATTGTTTAATTTTGATAGGAACTCAGATCAGTTGACCACGTAGTGTCATTCTGGGTAAGATTCAGAGATGTGTGAGATGAACAGGATGTGACATAAAGCCTGTTGTAGTTGTTCTCGCTGGGTCTGTGGCTGCCCTGTTAGGGGCAGAGAGGCAGGTCTGGTGGTGCTCACGAGGGGAAATAGGATTCTGCTGGTGTTCTGCCTTGACTCCGTGGCTTGGTTTTTACTGTTTCGTGTCCTCTATGTTACATGTTCTCTTTGTAAGTTTGTGCAGATTTCTTGACTTCTCTGTGAGGTCAGCCATGTGCAGTAATGGGTATGTACATTCCCCCAGACTGTTTGAAAGTGTAGAATAAGAGAGATAGGAATGTATGTACATAATCCAACCTGCTTAGATCTTTGGGTCCCTAATCTGTTTACCTGATAAGGACTTTGGTCATCGGAGCTCCCAGCTTTTGTTTTACCTGAGGAACCTTCACATTCTCTAGGATAAGATGACTAGCATTTGTGAGGACTTTTATGTGACAGACATCAGCATGAGTCTATGAGGGTTTCACAGATGAAGCAAGAGGGGCTGGGACAAGTGTCTTCTGAGATCTGTTTCTGTATCTGCAGAACTGAAGCCATTACTATGGGCTTTCTGTTCCTTCTGTGTGATCTCGGGAGCAAGACCCTTTGTATAGCTGGGGTTTCACCGAGACAGGAAAGCTGGGCCTGTGATAGAAGGAGTATGGGTTGAAAGGTGAAGAAGCCCTTTGCAGTACCTCAGCTTCTTGATGTCTCTTGAGCCCTGTAGAAGGAAGAGGCATTGACTTGGCAGTGTGTGAACTGGTCAGCCATGGTGGCTTCTGTGCATACCAGGCTGCCCCTGTTTAAGCCTGACTCAGGGGGCCTATGTGCCAGCTCATTAGCTGGGAGCTCTTTAGGCTTGCAGTGCTGATGGTCCAGAGAGTCAGAACCTCAGTGAGTGAAGCATGACATGCCATAGTCATTTCCCCCCAACTGGGAAGGAAGCTGGACAGCTCAGGAGAGGAAGTGCCTGGACTAGCCCTTGAAAGAGGCCAGCATCCTGCGGGAGAGGACAGACAGCTGACTGGCCGCATGCGTGGGCTTCCATTGTTGCTGTCTGTTAGAGTTGCGGATGGCCTGTAACGTGTGTGTCCTTTGAGTAGAGGGCTCTTGTTTTGTTTTTGTGATACTAAGGGTGGAACCCAGAGCTTCTTGCATGTTAGGCAAGTGCTCTACTACTGAGCTGCACCTATCTCCATGTTAGTTAGAGGGATTACTTTCTGTGAGCATACAGTTGTGGTGGCTCTGTCCCCACGAGGTTGTCTTTGCTGTGTTTGGCCCCTCAGACTCATTTATACCTCCACACCTGGTCTTTATCTCTTATAACTGTCTCCATGATTGGTTCTCATGTTTGCGGTTGCTCAAGGCAGAAAGAAGGGATCCCCTGTCCTGGAGTCTCCTCTCCCTTACTGCATCTGGCACCCGAGAAGGCATCACCAGATTCAGGATGTCTGGTCTCTTGCACGTCCTTTTAGGTATGCAGACAGGTCTGTTCTTCTGGAATATAAGTGTAGGTGGCAGGGGATGGCACAGGCACGAAGGAGAAAGGCTGGATGGGCCTTGCTCCCCTTGAATCTCAGCATGAAGAGCTGTGGAGGTAGTGTAGTGTGCAGTAGAAAGACCAGGAAGCCGTGTTGTTATAGTCAGGGTGAGAGGGCACAGCTGAAGAGGAATGGACAGATCTGAGAACAGTCAGCAGGGTTGAGTGAGTGAATGATTGGAGCACCATTTGGATGGAGAAAGGTGAGGACGAATAGTAGTGGGAGGGGTCTAGTCTCCCACCATGCTAGGAAACACAGAAGAAAGGAGTGGAGTTGTGTGGTGTGCACACATGTCTTATGTTTCTCTCTACATTTTCACACCTGTTACTGTAGTTCATAGTGAGAAATTAATGTCGGATCCCACATCTTTCTGCCTGTGTTTATAAATAATAAAGGCATAGACATAGAATTTGGTACAGTCAGGCCCTTCTCAGAGTTTGCTCTTCATGGATTAACTCATTTCAACCACATGAGAGTTAGCAGAATCTTTGCTTAAAATTGTTTAAAATGTATTTGTATGGGCGCTTTGCCTACATGTGTGTCTGTGCACCACATATATGCCTGGAATCTCTCCAGCTCTTTATCACTTTTTAAGAGATGACCTCTTGGCCCATTCAGATAAATGGTTGAGCTGGGACTCAAGTGCCACTCTTCACCAGACTTTCTTTTAACAGCAAGAAAATGATCCTAAAACCCTGGGCACTGTATGTGCTGTGTTTAGACAACTCTCAGCTCCTCCCCACTATCCCACTTCAAGCTCTACAGATCTTACCTGGATAGATACAAAACCTCTTAGTTTTTCCTGCTTCTATTCTTTTGCTAATGCATGTGTTTTGTGTGTGTGTGTGTGTGTGTGTGTATCAGTCAGGGTGGCAGTGATACATGTATATGTGCATACAAACACACACACATATGTGTGTATATGTATATGTATTTGTATATGTATATGTATATGTATATACATGTGTATTCAAACACACATGGAGGCCAAAGGACAACCATGGGTGTGGTCCTTAGGAGCATTATCCAGCTCCTTTGAGACGGAGTTTCTCATTGGCTTAGAGCCCAACAAGTAGGCTAGACTAACTGGCCAAAGAGCCCCAGTGATCCTCCTCTCTGTCTCCTGGGCCCTGGGATTACAAACTCACACCACCATGCTTGGCAGTTTTACTTGAGTTTTAGAATTACACTCAGATTCTCACACTCCTAAGACAAGCACTTCACTAACAGAGCTGTTTCCCAGCCTCTGTATTCATTCTTGCTCCCGTCAGGTACATTCTTATTGAGACCATAGAAATTTGAAAAATGCCTTTGAGGGTGAAGAGATGGCTTATTGTCTTAGTCAGGATTTCTATTCCTGCACAAACATCAGGACCAAGAAGCAAGTTGGGGAGGAAAGGGTTTATTCAGCTTACAATTCCATACTGCTGTTTATCACCAAGGAAGTCAGGACTGGAACTCAAACAGGTCAGGAAGCAGGAGCTGATGCAGAGGCCATGGAGGGATGTTCTTTACTGGCTTGCCTCCCCCTGGCTTGCTCAGCCTGCTCTCTTATAGAACCAAGACTACCAGCCCAGAGATGGTCCCACCCACAAGGGGCCTTTCCCCCTTGATCACTAATTGAGAAAATGCCTTACAGTTGGATTTCATGGAGGCATTTCCTCAACTGAAGCTCCTTTCTCTGTCATAACTCCAGCTGTGTCAAGTTGACACAAAACTAGCCAGTACACTTATCAATTAAGAGCACTTGTTCTTGCAGAGGACACAAGTTCAAGTCTCAGCACCCACATGGCAGTTTACAACCATCTTTAATTCCACAGGATTTCATGACCGATGAGGGCAGCAGGTACAGACATGTTGTGCAGACATACACACAGGCTCAGCAGACATTCGTACACACAAATAAAAATAAACTAGAAGATTTCTGACCATATGAGCCTCCTGACCTAAAATCCCTAAGTACCCCTATTGCAGTTTGGTAAGTGCTTAGTGCTTGCTGCATATAGTGTCTGTGAGCTAAGGAATGATTCTGTGTGTTTTTCTCCAGGATGAAGGTCTTCTCCCAAATAAATATTTTGAAGTCGACTTTCCAATGATAGTCACAAGAAAGCTGCTCACCATCAAGTAAGTGTGGCTTTGTTGGAGGAACAGGATGCCAGTTGGAGACTCAGCTCTTGGTGTGTCAGAAGAGAATGCTGCCTTTCTGTTTCCTTTCTTGCTCTGGGACCATGAGTCCAGCATGAGTGCAGTCTTTAACAGTCAGTGCATCCTCTGCACGGCCCTCCTTATTCATTAGTCTAACTTCTCTGAATGCTAAAAATCGACCTATGCAGAGCATAGCTGAAAACTCTGAAAATTCTTGGTGATTACTGCTTTATCATGGGGCCCTGAATTAACACAGTGATTTCCCTTTGCTCTGAGTATGTGAAGCGCGGCGAGGGCTCCTCTCAGGGCTTGCAGAGCTGTGGCTGGTGCGCTTTTCTCTGCCTCTTGCTGTCTCATATTTTCTTGGCTGGCCCAGTCCTCATGGACTCGGGAGCTGAGTCCCCAGAGCCCTCTTCTGGAGAGGAGTCTTCTGCTCAGACAAGTTGACTCACTCAGGGTCACCTGGCTAGAACTGAGATCAAAACCCTGCTTTGAAAGCCCTCTGTCAGGATTTAAGAGTTTGTTTGTTTGTTTGTTTGTTTTTGTTTTAATACTTCTGCCCCACTATAAGTAGATATTTAAATAAAAGCCTTACTATTATGTTGTAAAATCCCCTAGACATGAAAACTTTCAGTTTTGCTGCTGCATCCTTACACATGGGGAGCGTTTTTCAGCCTTTTCTGTGGTCCACAATGAGTTTTGCAGTTTTTCTAAATATTAAATACATTTTATATTAAGTAGGCATTTCAGATGGTGAACAGGGACTCAGAACTGTGTGGTTCTGCTGAGCTCATTATTACCCTGGCTGACCTAGGAGTGAACGGCCCTGGGTAAAACTGAAGCTCAAAGTGGTTTCCTGGAAAGAAAAACAGGTTTTACCTGTGCATAGCCACGCATAGCCATGCAGGTCTCTAGTTTCTGACTGTTTTTCATTTGCTGGGTTGGCTTTAAGAGTCAGTTCTTTGTACCTCTATGACAAAAAACAGCCAGGATCATAAGGTACAATTTTGTTTAAGAGCAAGCAAGAAATTGGAGGTAGCTGGAAAATCCTGGAACACTTAGAAACTTTGTGTTAGTCTTTTAGTTATTTTTAAATTGAATTATTTCAGGATCAGTGTGTGATTTGAATGACAGATGACAGAATGACTATCCTAACCTGCTGCCTGTGTGGATAGAACTGCTACTGTGCACGAAGGGCCAAATGCAGGTCAAGTGAAAGATTTCTGAAGTGGCCCTTGTGCTGACATTAGCAGTATACCAAAATTCCCTCATCCAGAAGTCTGAAACAAAAGTGCTTCAGAATCAGAAATGACTTCAGCATCATGACCAGTTAGGGACGTGTAATGGTAATTAATGTCTGTGCAGATCTAAAGACCCCCGCAGACACCCTGGACCTGTGTCCACAGTTAGTGACAGACGGCTGCATTTTGGCAGTAAGTTCACTGGTGTATTTGCTGACTCCCTTTTCTCCTTTTTTCCGTCTTCCTGTAGAAGCAAGCCGCTTTTATTCAGACCCATCATGGAGTTACACCCAGAGGACACGCTTCAAATGGGTAAGTATAGCCTGTGAGCCCTGTGAGCGGTGGGTACGGTCAAGGTCATAACACGCTTAGTTGTCTGAGGCAGGGGCCCCTTCATTCTGTAATATTCTCACTATAATATTCATTCTCACTGTAAATGCAGTCCATTCTTTTATACTAATCTGCTCAGCTCCTGCCGTCACCTAGGATCTTCTACGTGCCTGTCATGCCCGTTACTACTTAGCCATATCCCAGAGCCCTGTGCAATTATAACTGTTTCTTACACATTCTCTCAGCACTAAGTTTTACAGATTGTGGTGGGTATTTTGTCTGTCTGTCTGTCTGTAGATCTCTATCAACATTTTCCATTGTGTTCAGAGGTCAAGGTTTTAATAGGCATACGGGTGAGAGAACATATTCAGAGGGTGGCCTTCTCGGTTGATCAACACAGTAGTCTTCAGGCCCAACAGACCTCCTTCTGTGTACAATTGCAATGGTGCGGCTATATTCCCTGTTACTAGCGTCTACTAAAGTTTCCACAGAGGTGTGTATGGCTGCCAGCCTTTGTCTCCCGTGGAGATCGACTGGACCTGTTGTGGCTATTCACTTTTCTGTAACAGTCATCTATGTACTTGGTTAATTGGTGTCATGTTAGGATGTCATGACCACCCTTGAGCTTTGCATCACTTTGATCAACAATGTGCAAATGTGTGATGTAGAGCCACCTCCCATTGTACACACTGTCCATGTGTTACCCTGCTTGGCTGGGTTCGGTTTTCATCTTTGCTGTTGGAGAATGAGCCCCATGATGATAGGAGCTTATTGCCGGCTGGTTTTTGTTTTTTCTTCAGGACCCTGCTAGGTAGCTTGGGCTAGCCTAGAACTTGGGTTTCTTCTGCCCACTTCTCCGTAGTGCTGGGGGTCACAGGCGATGCCATGCCTAGTTCACACGACATTCTTGGTTATTCTTGTATTCTGAGAATTGGCTCAGTGCTCTGTACATAGTGCCAACAAATTATCAGATGAATGGGCAGATGGGTAAATTAATCTTGCATGTGATTAAGAAATCCTCCTGGGACAGAGTCCCTATTACCTTAAAACAAAATAAAAATAAAAAACAAAACTCAAGTGTTCTGGGAAAATTTCTTATCTAAAAAGAGCAGTTTGTAATCTTTAAAAATAATAAATTAGTCTTTAATTGAAGGAATAATGGGTTGGATTGGATGAGTTCAATTCAGATAAGTGTTTTTTGAAATGCTTACTTGAAAAATACCAGTACTATTGAGTCACTCTGCACACGTGTGTGAGTGTTATTTTTAGACCTCTGCTTTGCTCATGTCTTTCCCCGAACTGTAGCTTTAGAAGGCAGATGACCACAGCCTCTATCAGTTACCCTTTGCTCTGTAACAAACCACTGCAAACCATGTGGCCCAAAGCATCTGCCATCTGTTTGGCTCACAGCATGACTTGTCTCTTTAATTGAGTTCATTTGGGTAGAACTTCTTATCTGGGCTCTTGTGTTTGCTAAAGGCCTCCTGTGTGTCCCCAGGTATTGTGCTAGGTCAGGCTGACCCTATCTGTTTAAAACAGTGCCTTGAAGGTCTCAGTAACTCCACAGTACTCTAGGCCAAAAGACATCTCCCACATGTCAGTTTACTAATTAATTGGGTTCAAACTTAAGCATTAATTTAACAATTTATTAGTCAGTTGAAGGCAATGGACAAGTTGGACAAGCAGTATTTAGTCATTTAGACATTTAGCCATGCTGTACAGTCGAGGCTGCCTCAAAGTTTGATTCCTTCGACCTCAGCCTCCCAAGTAGTAGGATTCCAGATGTACACCACTTCGTTATGTGTGACTGTTTCAGTCTTTAACTGCTATTACTGATGAGACCTGTGTACTTCACCTTGGAATCAGGTTGGGTACCACCTATGTCTACATCAACATTCATGGTTTGCTTTTTATGTATGAGAGCTTAACTTCCCGAGGGGATGGTAACATTGGAGGAATTCAAAGAGATGTGCTGTTGAAACTGTGTTTTGCTTTTATTTGTCTGATGTTAAGTATCCATTTCCTGCAGAAACTCAAAACATTCTGCTTCATCCCTGGGAGTTGGCTGTGCCACCCAGGGTACCTCGATGCACCTCAAGGTCATCAGGTTAACATTTTCAATACTAAATATAATCATTTGAGATCAGCATTGTCTACATTTATGGTTAAGAGAAATGTAGTCATGTGGTTATGTTACTCACCCAGAGCTATAAGGTTGACAGTGGCCAAGTTGAAATGTGACCATGGTTGAAATTCTTCCATTCAAAGAAGGTTTTGCTTTTGGGTTTTAGTTTGTGATCTGCATAGATCACAATGTGCTGTGATTCCTCAATCACAGAATATTTAGGACCACGTAAAAATTTGGTTTGTTTAAGGTGGGTCTCTCCATGTTGTCCAGGTTGGTGTCAAATTCCAGGGTTCAAGCAATTCTTTTGCCTCAGCCTTCTGAGTAGCTGGGACTATTTGTTATTTAGGGGCTTTTAACAATTTACTACTTAGTAGTAGATCTTGGGTTCTTGTGCTTCTCTCTATGTAAGGGTCTCGTGTTCATTATTGATGTTTAAGGGTCTGACCCTGCTCATCTTGGATACTTCCACAGTACATCCCTCAGTCATGACAGGCTTTAGATACTGCTCCAAGCTCTCTAGTGAAGTTGCTCTGGCTGAGAACCACTGCTTGTACTAAAGAATGGCTATGCTTATGTAATGAGGATTTGCATAATTGTCTCTCATTTGGCTCTGTATTAGCCAGCTCTTCGTTGTTACTTTGTATTAGTTGTTAAACTTCTCCTTGGTCAGTTCTCTTAGCAACATGTCCTCTAAAGGAATGCTGGGTACAGAACTGCCTGTAGTAACACACAGGTGTCATTTATCATTTTTTTCCCCAACAACAGAATCTCATGAAGTCCAGGTTGGCCCAAACTTACTATGTAACTGAGGCTGTCCTTCAGTTCTCAGGCCTCTTGCCTCTACCTCCAAGTGCTAGGATTCCAGGATTGCACCCCACTATCCAATATACAGGTTTTAAATCAATGTTAATTGGCTTTCCAAACCTGGATTTGTCTGCTATTTCAGAAAGCCCTCAATAAACATCGCACAAAACCTATAAACCTTCCTCCACGTTTCCTTACCAGGAAACCTAGAGGGGAGGAGCGCGTCTCTGTGGTTATGGGAAATCCTTCCATCACCTTGGGGAGGCTTCAGGAGGCAGGGCTTTCAGCTCAATCTGAGGGTCCTAGCCAGGGCTGGATTTCATAAACGTGTCTGTCTTCTCAGAATAATAATAAAACTTCCTTGGAACTTGCTCTGAGCCCTTGTCTCCTGTAGGTCCATTGTGCTCCCTGTGACAATAAAGAGGCTCTCTCTGAGGACAGAAAATGGACCTTGTATATCTAAACAGCTGGAACAGCTTGGACTTAGGGAAACTGTATATGGTGCTAGTGCATGCTGTTCTAGTCGTCAGATTCTGTCACATCAAAGGCTCAAGGTCATGTTGTCCAGGGCTTCCTGCCTGTTGTGTGGAATGCCTCCTTGTTACAGGCTGGGCCTGAGAGCCTCAGATCACTGCGTGCATTCCCAGCTACTGTCCCTGTGCACGTTTGCTGTTTGATACTGGTCCTAGTAAGACAAGTCTCTCCCAAACCACTTGGTTGCCCCTTTCCACCACTGCATTATATTATTTCCATTATATTAGAGAACTGTATGCCTCAGGATTCTGTTGTGTTCTTCAAGTTTTTGTTGGAAAGGGAAGAACTCATTAAAAACTTGCTTGCTATCAATGTATTGCTTTTAAGAAGGCACACAGGCACATGGGGATTGTTTGTTTCTGTTATAAGCCAGACAAGTGCTTTTGTATTCTTTATATTATTTTCTTGATACAGTGTTGTGGTGCCCTGGGGCTGACTCTGAGTTCCCTGTTTGTCCTTTATTGCTTTCCTGACATCTAAGGGACTCCCAGAAGGTGGGTTTTGTTTTGTTTTTATTTTTGTTTTTTTTTTTTTTCTTTTCAATGTATTTTCTTCAGCCAAATGAACCGATAAAGATGATAAGGGGGCCTGCTTCCATGCTATAGTGCTGCTTTTCTTTAGTCCTGGGGATTGAATACAAGGTTTTATACATGGCAGGCAGGCAGGCAGGCAGGCACTCTGCCACTTTCTGCACCTGTTGGTAAGGGGTCTTAGAGCCAGAACTTGAATCAGTAGCAGTGGCTCAGGATGACTGTTGCTTGTCACCTTCTTACATTTTCTGTACCACCGAGGAAATAGTAAATAAGGCCTGCGGTAGAGAAATAATTGGTCCAGGCACAGTGACAGACACCAGTCATCTTGGCACTCAAACAGTGGGAGAATTGCTGTGAGTGCAAGGCCAGTCGGAGTTAAACAGCAAGGCCCTGTTAAAACAAACAAACTGCAGTGCTTCTCAGCTTCAGGACCCAGAGCCACGATTGTGTAGACCCTGCCACTGTAGTCTCCTACATCTCTAGCATACTCCCAGGGTATTGGATTATCCCAGTCATTGGATAATTGAAAGAGTTTGTAAGGGCACACTGAGGCATCACGACTACACTGATGATCTTCGAAGGCCAGTGTCATTGTGTTCGAATCCATGGTTCCATGAGTATAGTGTCCAGACTGACAACATCAGAGTCCCTGGGAGTATGCTAGAGATGTAGGAGGCAGTGGCAGGGTCTACACAATCATGGCTCTGGGTCCTGAAGCTTGAGAATCACTGCAGATACCATTCCATCTTACCTCTGGCATGCCTGAAAATTCATGATCTTACTCATCTTGAAAATGTATTGCTACATAAACTACTTTCTTTTAAACATGACACATTACAGATGGTGTAGTGTTTGGAGAGCCACTCACCAATGGGTATCAGTAGTTAAGGAGGCCTAGTCGTTGACTTCGTAATTCCACTCACAATCCTCTGCCTTGAAGAAATGACTGACAGGTATTTCATCAGTGTACTATCGGGATGTTCATTGCAGTGTCTCAGATGGAGAAAATTTGGCAATACCAGGTGTCCATAGTAAGGGATTGGCCAAATACAAGGTGTTTTGCTTGGTGATCTCATATGTTCAGCAGTGAGAGATTGTGTTTTTCTTTTAGTGGCTTGCTAGGAAAACAATATAGAAAATGGTGCCCTGAGCTGGACATAGTGGTGCAGGTGTGTAGTCCCAGCTGAACATAGTGGTGCAGGTGTGTAGTCCCAGTTGGACATAGTGGTGCAGGTGTGTGGTCCCAGTTGGACACAGTGGTGCAGGTGTGTGGTCCCAGCTGGACATAGTGGTGCAGGTGTGTAGTCCCAGCTGGACATAGTGGTTCAGGTGTGTAGTCCCAGATGGACAAGCTGAGGTTGGAGGAATCAGTTTGAGCAACATATTAAGACCTCATCTTGAGAAAACAAATCAAAACAAAAAGAATGATATCTTCAATACTGTTATTAGGTTGGAAACACAGTTTGTAAAATAGGTACTAAGTGGTCCTATTTTCTTAAGTACCTGCATGTGAGAAAGAAGTGTGTTACTTGAGCTTAAGCATAAAAGAAAAAAAAAAACCCACATTGTTAGAAGTTGTAACTTGGGCTAATTTTCACTCTCATGTGATTTATGTGTGCATTCGTGTGCAAGTGTGTGTGTGTGTGTGTGTGTGTGTGTGTGTGTGTGTGTGTGTGTGTGCATGTGCCCATAGGAGACCAGAAGAGGAAGGAGTCCTCTTCTATTGCTTTCCACCTCATTGCAGTAATGCAGGGACTTTCACTGAACCTAGATTTTTCTGTTTCAATATTATCATTATTATTATTATTACTACTACTATTATTATTATGTTTGGTTTTTTGAGATAGGGTTTCTTTTGTAGCCCTGGCTGTCCTGGAACTTGCTATGTTGACCAGATTGGCCTTAAATTCACAGAGAGCCACCTGACTCTGCCTCCCCAAGTGTTAGGATTGCACCACAATATTTGTATTAAAGTTACTTTAATTTTTTTTTAAGATTTATTTATTATCATATGTAATTACACTGTTGCTGTCTTTAGACATGCCAGAAGAGGGTATTAGATCTCATCACAGATGGTTGAGTGAGCCACCATGTGGTTTCTGGGATTTGAACTCAGGAACTTTGGAAATGTAGTCAGTGCTGTTAACTGCTGAGTCATTCTCATCAGCCTTGTTACTCTAATTTTGAAAAAGCCATACCTAGGTTAGAGAGATGGCTCTGCAGTCAGAGCACTTGCTACTCTTCCCGAGGACCTAGGTTTGATTCCCAGCATCCGCATGGAGCCTCAGCCACCTGCAGCTTCAGTTCCAGGGGATCTGATGCACTCCTCTAGCCTCGGGGACCCCAGGCATGCATTAATATGCAGCTGTACATACAGGCATAACACTCATACACATAAAAAGATTTAAGATTTAAAGTAACCTTTAAAAAACAAAAGCCATGTCCGTTAAAAGAGTGATGTCATTGGCTTGTGTTGCAATGAGCATTTTATGTTTTGCATTTGCAGATAGTCACATGCTGGATTCAAAAAGATATGCCATCATTGGAGCAGATCTCCGAGACCTTTCTGAGCTGGAAGAGAAACTAAAGAAATGTAACATGAATACACAGTGAGATTTTTTTTTTAACCTTATGTGTTTGTGTTTCATGCGAGGTCTCTTTATGCTGTATTGTGTCGTTGCTACTTATGTAGTTTTCTGAGATTTCTAAACAGTCCTTTCCTTAAGTATGCTTTTCACCAGTGATTCCTTTTTAAAATTCTGGCCCTAATATAATAAAGTAAGTGTGCGAGAGCCTATAACAATAACATGCAAAGAAAGAGCTGTGACCAACACTCATGAAAAGTGGCCAAAGATAGATAGATAGTGACTGCCACAGGACGTCAGGATGTATAAGGTATGCCCATCATACAGGGCTGTCAGACCACCATAGCCATCAGATAAAGTCTGGTATTCTCTGACCAAAGTGGCAGGAATGTGTCAGTCTGACTGTATGAAGTTGGTGAGGACGTGGGTGGTAGGGAGTAGGCTGCAGTGACTCACCAAGTGGGAGTGGACGGGCTACAAGCCATGGTGAGGAGTAGTGGGAAGTAGCTAGCAGAGTTGTACTGTGTGATGCAGAAGTCCCACTTAGAGTGTGTTTTCCAGAGAAGGTACTTCATGCTGAAGGTGGGTGTTCACTGCAGGAAATTGGAAAGACTCGCTAGAAGGTACCTGGATGAATGAAATAGAAAGTACATGACTCAAGTCCACATGGAGAGAACTCAAAATCCAGATAAAGTAAAAATCAAGTTGCAGAATAGCACTCACACTGTGAGACCATGTACATAAAGCCACACCTCTGGATCACTGTGCTTTCAGAAGGACACACTTAGATTGCAGAAATGGCTTACGGGTGAAAAGAAGGGTCCTCCATGCCAAGTTTCTGAGATTGCCCTTTGTAGAGAAGAGGGGAGTGGTGTGTGGCCTTGGAACCAAATCAAAGTCAGACTGCACAGATGAGGATGACATTGGGTAGTCACCATCTGAAGTTAGCACCCAGCAGCACATTTAAAGGGATGCTGTGGTGAAGGGAATGTTGTTTAAAAGACTAAACAAGGGAAAACATCAATTGCGGAAGGTTAAAGAAACGAGCAGAGGGGACCTAAGTGGGAGGAGGGTAGGAATGGATATGAAATGTGGTGAACTCTGGAGATGGATGGGAGAACGGGGAACACCGAGTCTCCGTGGCTTTCCAACTCATCTGCCCAATGTGGGAGCTAGTGTCCTTGCATATTGGAGCTCTTCTTGACATATTCAACCTTCACTTAGCAGCACTGTTCTCCTCAGTAGGACTTGTAGGTCCACTCCCATGCAAGAGATGGCTCTGATGACGTAGTGCTATCCTGGGGTCTTTGTTTGTCTTTGTCTCACTGAGTATTCAGAGAGCACTGTTGGTTCCCAGGCCATGGTGCCTTTAAGAGGAGGTGGGACCTTTAGGAAGGGAACTTGGTAGGAATTACATTGGGTGCAGGTTCCTGAAGGATATTGGAGCCATAGTCGTCCCTTTCTCTGTCCCTGGTTATGAAGTGTATGTACCCTATTCTGCTATTTGTTCCTGGCCACCTGGAGCCTGGGCATGAATTCAAAGCAACAGGGTCTACCAGTCTTGAATGGAAACCTCTAACAAACACTGTCTGCTGAAGTAACCTTTTCTTTATGAGCTGGCTCTCGTGTGTTTCAGAGTGGAGAGAGAACACAGTCGGGGAAGTCTGAGGGCATGCCTGGGTCTTCCACTCCATGGATCTCCAATTGTAGCATGTAGCATAGTCTCCTTCGGCTGAATATAACGTATTGATTCAAGGACACTGGTTTCCTTAGGCTTGTGCTTAGAGAGAGTCACAGGGGATGGAATCGGATGCTCCTAGACTACTGTGGTACCCTCTTATCCTGTAAGCATAGCGCCTGGAGCATAGTGCCAACCTTTTAATGAACTAGTTATTTGACAATGGTCCTTTAAAATACATTTTTAAAATTTATTTGTCCTTAGTTCTTTTCTACATTATGAAATGGGATAAATACTGTATCACCAAATGGATTTGAAGATTTGATGAAGAAATGCGTGTGAGGGTGGGAGAACAGAAAGAAGTGTGCACTGGTCACTTATGGAGTAAGCCACGCCTCAGTCTGACTTCAGCTCTAGGGACCTGTGGCTTCTGCAGTGGTGGGACAGAGCAGGGAATTACCGGCTCGTGAGCGAGCTGACGATGGGGAAATTGGCCTCCCTTTTGGAACTTAATACCAAAGGTGAAGAGCAGTGTTACAACAAGTTTGAGAGCTGTGCTGATTTCCCAGGTGGCTTCCTTATCTTTTCAGTGCTTTCTTTTCCATCTGTTTTTGAAAAGTAGTGATCCTGAACTGAGCCTCATGGCTCATGCTGGCAATCCCAGTACTTGGGAGGCTGAGGCAGGTGAGTCACTATGAGTTGGAGGGCAGCTGGGGCTACATAGCATACAGTAAGTGAGAGCTTGTCTTTAAAAAAAAAAAAATCAAATGTTAATCCTGTTTTTAATGTTAATGAGTACCTTAAAAGTTAATCGTGTTTTTAATGTTAATGAGTACCTTAAATGTGAATCATGTTTTTAATGTTAATGAGTACCTTAAATGTAGTTTTAAGGGGCTGGAGAGCTGGCTCAGCAGTTAAGAGCTCTTCCAGAGATCCTGAGTTCAATTCCCAACAACCACATGGTGGCTCACAATCATCTGTAATGGGATCCAATACCCTCTTCTGGTGTGTCTGAAGAGAGCAGTAGTGTCCTCATATACGTAGAATAAATAAATAAATAAAATCTTTTTTAAAAAAATAGTTTTAAGTAGCTGGGTGGTGGTGGCACATGGCTTTAATCTCAGCACTGGGGAGGCAGAGGCAGGCACATCTCTGAGTTTGAGACCAGCCTGCTCTATAGAGTAAGTTCCAGGGAAGCCAGGGGCTATGTAGAGACATCCTGTCTAGAACCCCCACTACCACCACCAATAGTTTTAAGTGGTCTTTGTTTTATATTTCATTTTTGTTTTTGTTTTGTGATGCCAGGCTTCCCCATGTAACCCCAGGCTCTCTTGTGCTAGATCATGGATGTGTGCCATTACATTTGGCTCTAACCATTTTTTTATTACGTATTTTCCTCAATTACATTTCCAATGCTATCCCAAAAGTCCCCCATACCCTCCCCCCACCCCCCTACCCATCCATTCCCATTTTTTGGCCCTGGCGTTCCCCTGTACTGGGGCATATAAAGTTTGCGTGTCCAATGGGCTTCTCTTTCCAGTGATGGCCGACTAGGCCATCTTTTGATACATATGCAGCTAGAGTCAAGAGCTCCGGGGTACTGGTTAGTTCATACTGTTGTTCCACTTATAGGGTTGCAGATCCCTTTAGCTCCTTGGATACTTTCTCTAGCTCCTCCATTGGGGGCCCTGTGATCCATCCAATAGCTGACTGTGAGCATCCACTTATGTGTTTGCTAGGCCCAGGCCTAGTCTCACAAGAGACAGCTATATCAGGGCCCTTTCAGCAAACACTTGCTAGTGTATGCAATGGTGTCATCGTTTGGAGGCTAATTATGGGATGGATCCCTGGATATGGCAGTCTCTAGGCTCTAACCATTTTTAACTTAGATTTCAAACAACTCAAATGTATTTCTTAGTTTCTTTACACTGTGATTAAATACTACAACACAAATAAAGCAACTCAAGGGAGAGAGTGTTTGTTTCATCTCACAGATCAGGGTATTGTCTATGATAGCAGGAAGTCAGGACAGCAGGAGCTGGAAGCAGCTGCCTGCGTGGCTGGCATCACACGCACAGTCAGGAAGCCGAGGGATGGATGCACTTTGTCTCACCCCCCTGTCTCTGCTTATGCAGCCCTGAACCCAAGCTTAGCTCAGTCAAGTCATTCCCCACAGGCATTATCAGATGCCTGTTTCCATGATGATTCTAGAATCTGTCAAGCTGACAACACTAACAGCACAACTTAAAACTACAAAACTTTGCTGGGAAGCCTTTCCCTTCTGTCATAGCTTAAATGACAATGGTTGTCTTTGCACTGTGTGATGTCTGCCACTGAGCCTGCAGTCTGAGTTTGATCCTTAGGACCCTCATACGGTGGGAGAGGCGAGCTGACTCCCACACCTTGTCCTCTGACCACCTCACACATTCACATAAATAAGTATAAATAAGGATTTTTTTTTAAAGCTTGGGGCTGTTTTTCTTTGGTCATTAACTTATTAGATGAGATATGGTAATATCACATTTTCTCACTTTTTGTAATCTTTCTAGTATGTGGTTTTGTTCTTGTTTGTCTTACTTTGTTTTGTGACATGGTCTTTATTTACTCTAGGGTGGCCTTGAACTTAGTATGCCACCAAGGGTGACCATGAACTTCTGATCCTCCTTTCTCTACCTCCCCAGTGCTGAGATTGCAGGCATTCACCGCCATGTCTAGTGTGTGCACTGCTGGAGTATTAGCAGTAGTCCATGGGATACCAGCCTAGCCTGAGCTTTATCCCTGTTCCATGTAACTGAAGGTTTTAGACTTAGGTTGTATTGTCAAATTGGAAAAAAGGTGGTTTTGCTTTCTGATATTCACCGTGTTTGCAGTACAGGCTTACTTCTGTCTCCTGGATTCGCTCTTTTCCCTTCTGCACTGTCATTCAGCTGCACTGAGTTTAAGATGTCTGGTGGAGCTGGGGACATGGCTCAGTGGTCTGAGGTCTTTCAGCACATATATATATGGATGGACCAGTGTGCTGGGGAGGAAACAGGTAGATCCTGGTTGCCCACTGGCCAGCCAGCCGAATCGATGAGCTTCTGCTTCTGTGAGAAGCAATACGGTCAGAGTAGGAGATGAAGGCATCTGATGTGTGCGCGCGGGCTCGAGCACACACACACACACACACACACGCACACACACATGTACACACCCTGCACATATCTGGTGACTGGCCAGTATTGTAATGAGCAATGGGTGTTGTGTCTTAGCCAAGTGAAGGTATAGATCATTTCACTGTTTAAAAGGCCAAAATGGAATCCAGGGGAACACAGTGGCTGGTTGGTGCTATCAGGTCGGTGCTAGGCTGTTGTGGACACCATTTTTCTCTCACCAATGGCAGTTATGAGCAGAGGTGCTGTGTCCCGCTGTACGAATAGGGGTTCTGGTAGTGTACTAGGATGTGACTGTGAGCAGCTGATTTCATATGTCTGTGTTTCTACAGTTTCTCTTCTGAGTACTGGGATATCAGAACCCAACAAGCCATGTTACAAGTTTATATCAATGATAACTGACTTTTAAAAATCTGAGAAATGGGACTGGAGATATAGCCCAAAGATAGAGTACTTGCCTAGTGTACACACACCCCTAGTTTTAATTCTTAGTACTGAAAACAAAAGTGTGAGAAATGGCCAGGTGTGGTAGTATATACTGTAGTGCCAACCTTAGTATGATGTGTATGTCTGCAGTGCCAGCCTCAGTGTGGTGGTATATGTCTGCAGTGCCAGCCTTAGTGTGGTGGTATATGCTGCAGTGCTAGCCTTAGTGTGGTAGTGTATGCTGCAGTGCCAGCCTCAGTGTGGTGGTGTATTGCTGCAGTGCCAGCCTTAGTGTGGTGGTGTATGCTGCAGTGCCAGCCTTAGTGTGGTGGTGTATGCTGCAGTGCCAGCCTCAGTGTGGTGGTGTATGCTGCAGTGCCAGCCTTAGTGTGGTGGTGTATGCTGCAGTGCCAGCCTTAGTGTGGTGGTGTATGCTGCAGTGCCAGCCTTAGGCTGGAGCCTCAGGAACTGATCACCAGCCTGGTCTTCAAAGTGAGGCTGTCTCAAAAAACAAACAGAAGGACTTAAACTGCTATTATATTTCTATAATTTTAGTCATTGCTTATGGTTCTTAGAGGAAAAGCTACAAATAACTTCTAATCTCAGTTTATAGACATTATTACACGTTTTGTTGTAATACATTTAAAAGATGCACTATGTTCTTTTTTTAAAATCAGTTTCTTCTTTTTTTTTTTAACCATCTGAGTTCATGTAGTTTATTTGTTCAATAATCTAAAGTTAAAGACAAAAGGAAGCCACTTAATTTGAGAGAAATTGTCAGTCATGAGAATCTTGTTATTTAGGGTAAAGGGAGGAAATGAGGATCTCGCAAAGGAGTCTGAGAAGGAATGTGAATGAACTTAGAAAAGGCAAGTGGAGATGTTCTAGAAACACAAGGAGTGTTTGGCAGTGTGACGATGTGGGCTCACCCTAAACAAGCCACTCATACCACCCTGCTAAGGCGTAGGATGCATTATAGATGAGGGGCTGGGAAGAGTGTAAGAGCCAGACGAAAGGGTAAAGGGCTAGGAAATGCTGTCCCGCCAGACCTGACACACCATTGATTCACACCAGCTGGTGTCCTGCACTGCTCCACACAGGACTGACTCCCTCTCTCAACAACCCGTCAAGGAAGGAGGAGGGGCTCACAGAGCCCTACCCTTTACCCCAACTACTGGCTATCGATGGATTTTGGAAAAGGAGTGATGGTTGTTTATAGTTGTAGCTGTGCTGCTGAGCACATCAGGTTCCAGCAGATAGCTCGAAACCCATGCTCACACAGGTGGCCCTAGTGAATCTTGGTGGACTTAAAACAAAATGAATAAAGGTGAAGTGAAAGAGATTTGTTGGAAGTGGGGAAGGGGAGGGGTAACAGAGTGGGTGAGGGTACCCAATATGCAAGGCATATGTGTGTGGAATTGTACAAAATATATTACAAAAAGAATTATACTTCCTGGGTAACTCTAGAAATGTATTGTTTTTCCTGTGTCATAAAGTATTGTTACTTTGTATCTGGTAGATCAATGCATACTAACAGTTTCTCGAAGAATATAACCATTTGAAATGACAGTGTGCTCAGCTTTTTAAATCAATTATTTTGTATTTGGTTTTGGGTTGGAACCTAGGGCCTCATACATGCTAGGCAAGCTCTGAACCACTGAATTATACTCTTAGCCATTGTTTTTCATCTCCTTATGGCAAACCTTCACTTAATGGGATTAGATTCTGTTAATGAACATAGTAATCTCTGTGTATATCAGCTCAGAGGTTTCAAACAGTTCACATGTTGCTAAGGATTCTGTGAGTTGCAGTTCTTTCTTGGCCAAGACTGCTGATAGCTCCAGGTCCCACTTGAGTGACCAGCAGATGGGCTAGCTGGCAGTTCATTTTCTTCCCATTCCCTGGCTTTTTGGAGTTCGTTCATTTTTGTCAGGATTCCATTGTAGGAACAGGTCATGCTCAGTGTGTGTGTGATCTCCACACTGTCTGTTTGCTGCTGCCCTTTGACAAGAACAGAGGTCTACACAGCCCCAGTTCCAGGCTAGGAGAATAATCTCTCGTGATGGGAGAGACTACAGGGTTCTGTTGCCCATGGACAGTAGGCACACAGCAGCAGCAGACCTGTCTTCCTTTCTACAGTCTGCCCCATGTCCGGAACTTATTTTCCTAAGATAGACAGACCATAGCTCCTTGTTCTCCTTTCCATAGTTGTGTCTCGACACTTGTACTGGACATGGATCAAGCCGCGTGCTGATTCTGGATTTCTTGGCTATGACACACCAGCTCTGTGATGTTTGCATAAGTTGATATCTTGATGAAAACACATTTACCTCCTTTGTTTTTCCTTAAGATTGCCAACACTCCTGATAACTGAATGTGTGCTGGTTTACATGACTCCAGAGCAGTCAGCCAACCTCCTAAAGTGGGCAGCCAGCAGCTTTGAGACAGCCATGTTCATAAACTATGAGCAGGTAAGTTGCCTGAGAGGCGGCTTCCATGTGGGCTTCCAGAGGAGCTTTGCCTCAGTCCTTGTTCAGTTCCTTCTGTTACAGCCACACGTGTGCTTCACCCGTCTGTTCTAGCAGCCCTGTTCTCCTGCTTTCCCGACTAACCCCCAGCTTTTAGCAGAGATTTTGGACCGTGATTCTCCAGGAAAGTTTTCAAATTTTTATTTTATCATATATTATTAACAAACTTGAAGAACATGGTTTGAAATAATTTCGGCCATATTAGAAGGAAGAGCAAGCTTCAAGGCCCTTATAGACAGGCAGGCAGGAAGGTGAACAGAAGACATTGACTGTGTGATGGTGTGGAGGTTGGGAACTGAGGGGCCTGGAGTGGCCACTCCTTAGGTCCAGCCACAGGAGTTTCATGTGGGCATTCGACCTAGCGTGGCAAGAGCTCCTAATTTTGTAAGAGAAGTCTGGTATACAGGACTGTAAGTATAAAGTGCTCTATTCCTATAGTCAGTAATCACTGACATTGCTCCAGTGGCTACAGAAAAGGCCCTTTCGGAGCTTTGAAAGGATCCAGCTTGAGCCCCAGTCTTCTGTGGGTACATACTCTCTGTGCCTCTGTTTCCTTGCCTGAGAGTAGTAATGCCCCTGCTTCCTAGTGTGAGGAACACAAGAGTTAGTGTGTATGTTTACACCTGGGCCACTGCCCCTCAGCTAGTAAGTGTGTGCTGTTCAGATTCTTCTGAGCGCTAGTTGTTTACTGCTGGGGATACGGGCGAGGTTACACACCCATATCCACCATGTGGAGGCCCCTGTTGCCCTCTGCCTCGTTCCCTTGAAATGGTTCTTTCATGGAACCTGGAACCTGCAGCTCATTGGCTAGGTTGAATGGCCGTATAGCTCTAGCGATCTTCCTGTCTCTAACCCCCAAGTACTGGATTATAGTGTCGGGTGGCCAGACTGGCTTTTGAAATTGGTCCTGAGCATGGAACTCAGATGTTCATGCTTGCGTAGAAGACTTCACCATGAAGCTGCATCTCTACCACAGTTCTCTGCTGTTGAAGAAATCCTTGAGATGCTACACACAATGCATGCTAGCTGTTGCCATTATTTACTTACTTAGTTTTGAGACAGAGTTTCAGAATTTCTAGCTGGGAGCTTGCTATGTAGAACCAAGCTAGACTCATCCCTGGGTAATCATTCTACTTCCAAGTGTTGGGATACCAAATGCATACCACAGTAACTGGCTTTAAAAAAAAATCTCTCTTTTTAATGGGATCTCACTGGATAGCCCTACCTCGTCCACTTCATCATTTCCTTTTTATTTCATTGTATGTAAGAGCAACACAAGTATAAACAGGTCTAGGCTAGACTAGGAATTGCTTCTTCCTTTCCCTCTCCAGTTCTGGAGTCGTTGGTTCTTGGTTAGCTGACTTTCTTCCTTCCCATCTACAACTGCTGCCATGTGTCCAGGAGCATTGGCCACGGAAGCCAGCCCCTCAGCTTCTCTCTTAATACGATTGCAGCCAGGGCATGGTCTGCTTCTATGGCATACATGCATGGAGAGTGACTGCCATATGTCCTGTGTGTGCTTTCACTGGCCTTGCCTCTGCTCTGTCCAGAGCATTTATCTAGCACACTCTGGGAGATGCCAGGTTGATTCAGACTCAAGGCTTCTCACTCAGGAGCACGCCTGGGACTAGGCCCGGTTCGATGGCACCAGCTCAGCTGTCTGTCAGCTGGTTTAGCTCCCACCATTCTCCCTTTGTCAGTAGGAGTTTAACTTGAATCAACAGTGTAGATTAGTTGTCTGTGTGGTTTCCTGGTTAATTGTTTACAGCGACAAAGCCATGTTGGTAACTGCGTGATAACAGTGCACTGTGCTTTCCGAGGACTCTGTGCTGGGTACCACTGGGTCAGTTTTCCATGTATTTGCTTGTTTCGTTACCATAGAAATCCATAAGGCTGGTGTTAGTCTCCCCTGACAGTTAAGCCGTCCAGTCTTCTCAGGGTCACAGCTGTTGTCAAGGCAGGATTCAAGCCGTCATTCATAAAATGAAGATTGTGCTCTCTTCTTCTGACGCCTTCTGTCCTGACGCAAATGAGGGAGGATAGCATTGCTGACAGTCTGCCTCAGGGGTGGGTCTTATAGGTAAAGTGATTCCTTTGTGTTCGCTTGCATGTGAACAAGGACTGCTGTGTGTACTATGACAGCATACAGTGACATCATGTCTTCCAACATATGTGCACGTACATAAGTTAATTGTACCTGACAGAGGATTGGTGTTTATGCTATGATTGCCCACAGTAACACCATTTCTTCTGGCTCTCTGGAGACTGAGGCAGAAAAAACACCTGTTTAAGGCCCATTTAGGCAAGAGACAGTCTCAGGAATATAAGACTGGTTATATAACAAGACAAGCAAATCTCTCTCTGACCCTAGGTCTTAGTCTTCTGTCAGGGACACAGTGCTGCCTGATGTGTTTTATGTTTTTAAATGCAGGGGAGACAGGTAGGAACATTCTGTTCATTTCTCTAAGCCTTGCTTCTTCTTACAAAATTATTCTTTACATTTATTTATTGTATATGTTTGTGCATGTATGTGGTGAATGTTGGGGGTGGGGGGAGACACAGCCTGTGGGAGTTGGGAGTTGTCCTCTTCTACCGTGTGGGTCCTGGGAATTGAACTCAGGTGGTCAAGCTTGGCAACAAGCGACTTTACCTGCGAGTGCTCTTCAGTCCTGTACTCTGCTTCTCAAGAGAGTATCTTAAAGTCATGGAAGCCGTATGGTATGTCATTTTATGAAAGTAATAGAATTGATGGAACTTAATAGGTCTCTCTTTCCATATTCTTCCAGTTCCAGGTAGCATTGCATCTTGGCACATGTATGTGAGCCTCTGCCAGCAATAGGATTGTTGTACTAGGTGGGCACGGAAGTGTGTGTGCTGCCCTTTGTAGGGTGCACCAGCTCAGCTTTGTGTCACGTGTCCCACACCTTCTCGGGCTGCTCCTGTGTGTATTACCAGATGTCAGCCTTGACCGGACGTTGTGCTCTGCTTATTTAGGGCAGATCTTTAAGGTTGTGGCTAACCAGCTTTTCCCCGTCTCAGGTCAACATGGACGACCGGTTTGGGCAGATCATGATTGAAAACCTCCGGAGGCGAAGTTGTGACCTGGCAGGAGTGGAAACCTGCAAATCACTGGAGTCACAGGTCAGAGCATTCCCTCAGCCAGCAAAGCAGGACACTCGGTGGCAGGTGTACCCCGAGAAGCCCTGTTGTGTCTGTGATCAGGCACAGAGGGTGCCTATGTAGGAAGCCTCAAGTCCTCCCTGTCTCCTTGATATGAAAATACAAGTTAACATTTCCTACGGTGCATTATTTTTGCTATGCAGATCTTTTGTACACTTGACTTAGTATTTTACAAAATTTCACCCAAGCATAAAAGTAGAAGGAACAGTGCAGTAAGCAGCCATACCTTTTCAGTGATTATCACTGTTTTGCCGGTAATAAATAGCTCATGGTCTCGCCCACAGTGTTGTTTGTTGGAGGTGTCAAGAGTATTTTAGACATATACTGGTTAGTCATGGTTTCATCCTAAATACTTGTCAAAGAACCTCCTAGTGTGGACCATGTCACCGTGCTCCCTTCTCACAAGTCAGCATAGCTCCTCATACGCCTGACTCTCAGACCAGCGTCAGTCTCCCCTGGCAGGTTAAAGCCATGTTTTACAGGTGGTGTGTTTGATTTGGCATCTCTCCATGATCTACACTTTATAGATGGTTAGCATAGCTGTGTATCTGATTAATCTGTAGGAGTCCCTTTTTTAAAAACAATCATTTATTTGCTGGAGATAATGGCCGATACCTTTCACTTTAAGTAAACTTTGTCACATGACTACTAAATGGCATGTTACTTAAGCTGAATGTAGAAGCGCACACCTGTAATCCTACTGCTTGGTAGATTGAGGCAAAAAGATCACGTTTGAGACTAGCAAGTTCCAAAACCAGCCTGGTCTACATGGCAAGACTCTGAAAGCAGCAGCTAGTCATTCGGCCAACCAAACAAACACCAGTTGTTGATGGAAGAGCATGTCTTTGGTGTCTCTACACTCTGGTGGATTTCCCTATGAAAACATTGTATGTTCATACAAAACATGAAAACCTGAGAAGAGAGATGAAAAGCAGGACGCCTCTCACAGCGATTTGAGTCCTCCGTGTGTCTCTACCCCTTCCAGAAGGAACGGCTGCTGTTGAATGGGTGGGAGACAGCGTCTGCAGTGAACATGATGGAGCTGTACAGTGGGCTACCTCGGGCAGAGGTAAACAGGTATGTGAGTGCCGAGCCCAGGCTCCTGACGATTGCGAGTCAAAGGCTGACTGTTCTTTAACGTGAACACAAAGATAACCTTAACCAGACTTATTTTGAAATAAGGTAAACATTGGTAGGAGCTTGTAAGAGTAACTCATTAGCCACTGGCTGAGATAGCACCTTTGTCAAAGCAAATGATTCGAACCTAAATAAGCAGTTACACCCAGAAATTTTTCAGAGCCGCCTCTGCTGTGGAAACTATGTAATCCCTGTCTTTGTGTAATCCCTGTCTTTGAGAGAAGATGCTGCTGCCATGACTTCAAGGAAAGTCATCTTTATAAATGGCATCCCTTAATGGGTTTAGATGACACCTTTAAACGGACTCTTCCTTTGTAATGAAAGAAAGTTATATTCACTGTTCTAACACCATTTCATGCTGAGGGCTGGTCTTCTGCAGCCACACTGTACTTAGTGCTCATTAACAAGTTGGGCTTATTCTCCAATGGTGTCTACACACATATTTACTGATACATAAACTTCGGGCTTCTAAATCAGTGAGGTCATACTGTACACCGTGGTCACAGAAGTCACACTCCCCTTTTAAAGCTTAATGAATCATATTTATATTTGTAGTATCAACATATTGAGGTCTTCACATCCTGTTTACATGTACATAGGCTTGCATATGAATGTACAGAAGACTAACTGGGACTATGGTAATTTTGAAGAAGTTGTAAAATGGTCTTGTGTTTTATTTGTTTTAGTGTCTCCATTAACAGTGCGAGGTTACATCATCTGTGTTGGTGCCTACTTCGTTCATTTCTTACTCTGTGCTTTCTCTCTGTCCTTTCCCCTTTCCTTTGGAGACCCAGAGCTACATACAGTTTGGGGTCTATTACAACATCAAGAACCTTTGACCTTGCTCTTGCTCAGAACTTACTGACATTTTAAAAAGTTTAACTTTTTCTTTTTTCTTGTGTCTAAGTATCAGTTATCTAGGCAGCGATACCTTGGGAATGTAGTCTTGTAGGCTGGTGCTTTCTGGATTCTCGTGGAAACTGCTTTCTTGTGAGGCTGGCTTCCACTGGATACACATCAAGGCAATGTTTTGAACATTCCCTGGTCTGGCGTTTATAATGCAGTTGCTTTGGCAAATTTCATTCTAGACTGTCATCGGGGAATCCGTGGTGAACATCAGCCACAGGGAGGGTAACTTTCTTCCAGGCATTCCTTTGTCCCATGCAGCCATAGCCTTTTACAGACAGCAACATGTCACCCTAACAGAGACAGGAGATGGGCTTTGCTCTGTTTACCCTGAACAGGTTTCTTAACTCTGGGTGTCACACGGGTTTTATCTGCACGAGGGATATGGGATCAAAACAGGCCCTGAGCACTCCCGTTCTTGGGGGCCCACGTGCTAGTGAACAGCCTCATAGTTGTGCTGTAGTCTGTCAGTGATCGCTGTTCCATTCTGGAAGCTCCATTAGGCTCTGCACTCTCTTTTCTGGAACTTTATTTGCCCTGGCTGTTCTGTTAGTCGGCATCTGTTGCACTGACACATCTGAAATCAACTTAGAGAAGGGGTGTTTTGCTTCCCAGTGTGGAGAGTCATCCCACAGCTAGCTGGCCATCACTTTGGGACTGTATTAATGTATGTAGCAGAGCACACTGTCTTCTCATGGCCAGGCAACTGTCGGCAGGCAGGGTGCCCATCGTCATCTGGAAAGTCTTCGAGAGGAGATGCGTTTGCACCTGAATTGATTGGGGCTGTGCTATCTGGGAAGGACCTGAGTGGTCCTGCAGTGTCCTTCCTGTGATTCCTGGAAAACGGTTTCTTTATTCAGGTTCTAGTAACTGTACCGTGGGCCAACCTATCCTGTCTCTTTTCTGTCCAGGCTATATCTTTGTTGGTTGGTGTTGGTATTCGTTATTTTTCTGTTCCTGTGATTAAACGCTCAAACCAAAAGCAACTTGGAGAGAAAAAGAGTTTATTTGGCTTACACTTCCAGGTTGTAATCCATCCTTGAAGGCAGTCAAGGCAGCAACTCAAGAACTAAAGCAGAAACCACAGAGGGATGTTGCTTACTGGCTCATTCTATCACGGGTCCATGCTCAGCTCCCCTTCTTATGTAGCCCAGGACCACCTGCCTAGGGGTGGTACTTCTCATAGTAGTCTGGGTCCTCCTACGTCAGTGAGCAGTGGAGACAGTGTCCTATAGACATGCCCACAGGGCCATCTGATCTAGGCAATTTCTCTAAGGTTCGTTCTTCTCAGGCGACTCTTAGTTGTGACCGGTTGACAATAAAAATTAACTTGACCATTTAAAAACTTTTAATTTTGTGTATGTGTCTGTTACATATGCTACACTTGTGGGGGTGTTTGTGAGGCCAGACGAGTACATAGATCCCCTGGAGCTATTTTTACAGGCAGTTGTGAGCTGCCCAGCTCGGGTGCTGGGATTTAGGTGTCCTCTGGAGTGAGTGAGTGCTGACAACTTGAAGAGCAGGAAGCAGCTCCACCCCGGCCTGCAAAGCAGTCTTTTTCCAGGCTGGGCTGCATTCTTTCCAACCTTTCCACTCTAGTGCTTTGGCTCTGAGTCTCACTGTGAACAGTCCTGCTGCTATGGACCACGTGCTTTGCACCAGACAAACCAGTCTGTTCTTTTTCATCTCAGTCCACACAGGATGCAGTCAGTTTGTTTGTCACAGTGTGACAAGGCTGGTCTCATGTCCAGTTCCTTTCCACCATAAACTTCCCTGGCATTGCCCTAATGTCTGCTCTTTACCAGCATCCCAGCCTCGCCCTGGCCTGCCTCTCTACACTTCCTGCACTCCTCCAGTACAGCAACTCCAAAGGCTGTCCAGCAGTCAGGTCTGTGGCAGCAGCAAAGCATGTCGTACTTACATGTCTTACCAATCTTCTACACTACTTAGCTTTCTGTTACTAATAACAAATTCTTGAGACAGCGCTGTATAAAGTGAAAATATTTATTTTTCTCAGACTTTTAGAGGCATCAAGTTTGCGACTGGTGGGAAGCGTTCATTACTTTTGACCTGTTGTGAGGTCACATGATGATGACAGGAACATGTTAGAGCAAAAGTTACATGACCTCATGACTTTGCAACAAAAGGGAGGACGAAAAAGGGACTAGAACCTCACAGTTCTATTTGGGGACAAGCCACCAGTCTCTTCCTCCTGCTAAGTCCTTTAAAGGCTCCACTACTTCTCAGCAGCACTGCCCTGGGCACAAATCCCCTAACAGCTGGGCCTTCAGGTTTATCTTACTCAAACCACGTGGGATGCCTCTAAGTAAGAGTGCTTGGGAAGCAAGCACAGTACATTGTGGAGAGTCGCTCTCCCTCCAGATGTGGTCCTTAGGCTCACGGGCCGTGATAGGGATGAGCACACAGCTACAGACACATGCACGTGCACACACAGAGTGCCCTGCGGAGATTCCTAGCAGAGGCTGTTGCACACAGGAGGGGTGTGGGCCCTTGTGTATGTCATTCTGATACTCTGTTTTTGCCTCGGTTTCCCTCACAATGTGACCATATTCCTGTGGAGAGAGTACAAGGAATATTGCCATTTTGTTTGTACATGTTTCTGTATATATTTATTCACATTTAAAATGCTTTTTTGGTAAAGTCATACTATGTATCTGATTTTTCAAATTAACAAAGAATTACAGAGTAAAAACCAAAGGGAAGCCTGTCTGTCGCTCACTGCCCATTTGTTTACTACCTACCTCTTAAGACAACTCCCTTTTCTAGCTTTGCTTGCATCTTCCAGGTTACTCCATGTCCCCCAAATGGTTGTATACTAAGCACACATTCTGTGCTAACAGCTTCTGTAAAGCTCAGCGCTAGTCTTGGAAGTTACCCCGTGTTGCCCTGCTAACCCACAGAGACAAGCACTGGTTCCTAGCTTGGCTTAGAGACCTGATGTATGAGCCTGTTTTAGTTCATTCAGACGGTCCTCTGTAGTTCAGTTTTTGCTTGTTCCTAGGCTGGAGCTGTGGTGCTGTAGACATGTCCTTAGCCATGTATCTGTGACACAGGGTAAATTCTTAAGAGGCGGGGTCAGAGGATGTTCTTCATGTGAAAGAGGCCAAAGTGCCCTCCAGGAAGGCAGTCTTGCTTTGTCATCTCACTAGCAGTTGACAACGTGCCTTTTCTTCTCTGTCCAGCTTTCAGCCTTAGTCTGTCTGAGAGTTGAAAACTATCCTGATGGCTACTTTTATGTCAGCCTGAGAGCAGGGAACTGAGAAAGTGCCTTCAAGAGATCCAGCTGTAGAGCATTTCTTAATTAGTGATTGATGGATGTGGGGTTGGTGGGGAGGGGTGGGGGCAGGCTGAGAAAGGCCTGGGAAGCAGTTGAGTCAGAAGCACCCTCTGTGGCTCTGCATCAGCTCTGCCTCCAGGTTCCTGCCCTGACTCACCATGATGATGAACAGTGATGTGCAAGTGTGAGCTGAATAGACCTTTTCCTCCTCACCTTGCTTCGGTCATACGGTTTCATCACAGCAATGTACCCCTAAGACAACTATCTTGTGTCTTTATTTATATTTGTTTTTCTTTTCTATTGGAATGATCTTTCTTCTTCATCTTTTAAATTATTGTAATAGTTTTTCATACTGAAGTTTTAGCTCTTTATAGGGCAAAGAAATTGGTCCTTTTCCATGAGCATATCTTTCTGGTTTGTTTGTCTTGACTTTTGAGATAAATAATCCTTCCTCCTCTTCCTTTCTCCTCTTAGCCTCCCTTGCCCCCCCCCACTCCTTCCTTACCCTCCTTCTTCTTTCTTCAAGAAAAGAAAGAAGTGCATGTGTCTGTAGCTTGCACAAGTGTGTGCTGTTCCCCTGCACTAAAAGTCCAGCCCTCTTTCTTCTTTTTGAAAATATATTTATTTTCACACGTATGAGTGTTTTGCACACATGCAGTGTGTGCCTGGTGCCTGTCCCCAGAGGCCAGAGAGGGCACCAGATTTCCTGGAACTAGAGTTAGGACAGTGTGAGTCTCCATTGGGTGGGTGCTGAAAATTGAACCTGGATCCCCTGGAAGAGCAGCAGTGCTCTTAACTGCTGAGCCATGTCACCCCTCCCTTCGTCTTAGCCACAGCGTGCACAGTTTGTACCCAGCTCCTTTCCATGTAGTGTCATGAAGGCGTCAGGACTGTGGGTCAGCGGCTTCCTTTCTAACTCTGTGATTCCTGCACAGAATAGAATCCCTCGAGTTCCTGGATGAGATGGAGCTCCTGGAGCAGCTCATGCGCCATTACTGCCTGTGCTGGGCCACCCGAGGCGGCCAGGAGCTGGGTAAGAGATCAATCGGGTTTCTCTCGCTTGGGCCTGAAGGCAGGGTCGCCTTCCTCTCCTGGAAGGTCAGGTTCAGAGAACTAGAGAAATGCCTATGCGTGCACACAGTGTGTCCAGAGAAGCCATGGTTTCCTCCTTCAGGTTTTAATAGCACAGATTAGGTGACTCCTTTAAACTGCAATTCCCCAAATAACCAGCCAGCCCTTGTCCCACCAGCTAAGGGGTTTCTGCAGTTAGGAAAGTTGAAAACCTTGAGGAGTTAAAGTAATAATTGTAATATAAATAACCAGCATTTATTTACCCTCCACAAGCTCAGAGCCCGGTTTACTAGATACTAACATGTGGATCATTTGGTGTCCAAAAGACCCACTCAGGGGCTGGAGAAATGGCTCAGTGGTTAAGAGCACTGACTGCTCTACCAGAGGTCCTGAGTTCAATTCCTAGCCCCCAAATGGCAGCTCACAACTGTCTGTAGCTTCAGTTTCAGATAATCTGTTGCCCTCACATAGACACATGTGCAGGCAAAACACATAAAAGTAAGTAAGTAAATAAATAAATAAACAAACAAACACACATGAAGATAGATAGATAGATAGATAGATAGATAGATAGATAGATAGATAGATAGATAGATAAATGGACCTGCTCAGCTTCCCGGGAAGTTTCTCTCTCCTTGTCTAGGGTTAAGGTGTAGTTCCCTGACAGAGGCAGGGAAGACCATGGTTAGACAGGCACCTTGGCACCTGACTCTCCATGTTTCGACCCAGCTTCTGCAGACTCTTGCCACTGTTGTTTTTGCTTCCCAGTGACTGATTTTTCAGAATAGTCCAGCGAGACCACATCAGATTCCAGGTCCCTGGTACCTCCCACAGATGTGACCTGAGGAACCCCTGACAGGCAGGCAGTGACTGTACAGCCTTCTTGGGCCCCTAACTTCCCATGGAGTCCCACCAATGTGGTTTGGATGGAAAGCCCTTTATTGCTGTGTTTTATATCAGAACCTCTCCTAAGTATAAAGGAAGTTGTACTTGGGACTTGGGAAGCTTAGGAAAAGCAGAGCACAGCAGGCCCCATGGCCTGGCCTCAGGTGGCCTCCAGTGGTGCTCCTCTCCTGGTCTCTAGACACTGCTGTTTAGTTATCTGTTGACATTTATAAAAATTAATTGCCATTTTTCTTTGATTGTTTTAAGACATGTCAGTGCAGCCTTACCTTAAACTTGGCATTCCTCCCAGAATTCCAGCTGTGCTTCACCTGACTTGATGGAGCCATGAGAAGGGTGGGACACTCCTGGCCTGCACCCTGCCCTTGTGCTGCCGGAGCCCTGCATCTTTTCAGTGTAATCGTGTGACAGGAGCCTTCTCAATGAACATAACTGTAACGAGTGTATTAAATTCTATCCTAAGGCTAGGTCAGATGTACTTAGCCCCCCCAAGCGTTTGGAAAGAGAGGTTGCTAATGAGTTTAAGCTAACTGTTGTTTGGGTGGTTGTTTTTGTTGTGCTTTGGGAACAGGGTGGGCTCACTCTGAAGTGCAGGCTGACCTCAAACTGGTTCTTGTGCTTCAGCCTCCCGAGTGCTGGGTTTACAGGTGTGCACACCACACCCAGGTCGGGATAGTAAACCTTCTGAGGTCAGGCATCTTTGGTGTGTCAGCACAAGGTGAAGAACCCTCTTTGTGTTTGTTCAAAGTTCAGCAGTTAGTAAATTTTGGACATTTACTGCAGAGAGCTCATAAAGTGTTATGAAATGCTTTCTAAATCTGTTTTAAGCCACCCATAAACAAAAGCTGGCCTGACTTTTCACTTCCTTCTACGATCTTGCCTCACACAGGAAGAGAGTGAGGTCCAGCAGTGAGTCGTTCTGGTGCCCGGGGCCAGTGTGCACGCTCCCTGGTTCTTTTACTCTGCCACAGCGTCTGACAGCATCTCTGTTTCCCCCTTAGGTTTGAGGGAGATAACCTATTGATCTGCTGAAGGCTCGTGCTGAGGTGGAAGGTGAAGGCTCTAGCTGAGGGAGTGCCAGGGCCTCCTGAGAGATGTGCAGCCTCACGGCCTTTGTTGGTCCTGCTGCACATCTGGAACCTGTGGTTACAAAGGTGGTCATACCAGATCCTGTTCCTGTCAGTATCATTGTTTAAATAAATCTCACTTGCCATTTGTGTCGGACTCTGCTGCATCTGTCCAGTGACATTCTTTGCTCTCTGGGGTGGGCCAGGGTTCAAATCCATGGCAGCTAAAATCCTGCATCCTGAGTCTTAACTTGGACCTTGGTTTACCCCGTGAGTCAGAATCCATTTGGGAATTTACTCCTCCCTGTGCTCTTTATTGCAACACCTCACAGGCTGTGACCCTTAGCCCTTGACCTGCTACGGATGCTGGAGCTCCTCTGTGGAGGCTCCTCTTGCTGCCGCCTTTGCCAGGCTGGCCTGCTTACTTGCCTCCTCCGTTCTAGCAGGTTGGATAATGCCTCCCTAAAGGACCCTAACTCCTTGAAACCCGGCCATATGTCACTTGTGCAAATAGGCATTTTGTCAATGAGATTAAGGTAAGGGTCTCAAGAGATCGTCTGGGGCTCTGATTCAACCACAAGGTCCACATAAGCCAGACGAGGGGCAGCGACAGAACAGAGATTGTGGAGAGGTAGATTTCAAAGATGTGGGAGGCCAAAGAATAAGCAATAAAAACAACTTCTAGACACTAAAAAGGCCAGGAGGCTGAAAAGATGGCTCAGAGGTTAAAAGCACTTACTGTTCTTGCAGAGAACCCAAATCCAGTTCCCAGAACTCATATTGGGTGGCTCCTATTACTCCAATTCCAGGGGTCTCTAAGGCCTGTTCTCTGTGGGCCTCTGCACTCACATGCATACACCCACAAATGGGAGTGCATGTACATGTATCACTAAAACTAATAAGGATTAAATCTTTAAAAAGGCCAGGAGACCCCCCCCCCCACACACACACACACCTGCCCCACCTCCACAGAAAACTTGACCTTAGGCCTAAAGTTACTGATTTCCTCTTTCTGATCTCCAGAACTACAAGGAGATAAATGTGTGCTGTTTCCAGTCTCCGGGAGGGATTGTGATGAAGCCAGCAGCACTAATGAGATTAATACAGTCGTGCTGCAGATCAGGGCCCCCCAGCACTGGAACTGCCTGAACAGGGACGGCCACGGGGAAGCTGACACAGCTCTTAGCTGAGGTCATAGCCCCCTGCAGCTCTGTGGGGAACCTTGGGGCAGTACTCCATGGAGACTTGGGGTGTGCTCCTCTTGCAGTGTGCGTTAGTGGGAGTAGGTTTGCTGAGACAGCCTGAACAGAAAGGGAATCTCCAAATGAGAAAGCTGCTTAGTCATTGAGAGAGGCTTGGCCAAAAACTTCTCTTGGCGTCCCTTCTGGTCCTAATCCTCCTGCCAACTCTTGCAGACTCAGCTGAGGTCTGGCTGTTTCTGCTAGGTGTGAGCTGCTGCTGCTGCTATCCTGACACTGAACTGGACAGCTGGTATATCCATGAAGAGTTTTCAAGTGTATTAAGGTTCTGCTGCTGACACCTGTGAACTAAACTGCTGATTTCCTGACAAAGCAGATGGGATTTGTTCAAAAAGAACAATTTCTAAACATTTACTTCCCCTGTATTCTAATAACCTTTCTTTCACACTACCTCTGGTGGGTGGTGGGCAAGAAGGGAGGTTAAAGCATTTAACAACCAATATTAAAAGTAGGTATTTTGCCGGGCGTGGTGGCGCATGCCTCTAATCCCAGCACTCGGGAGGCAGAGGCAGGTGGATTTCTGAGTTCGAGGCCAGACTGGTCTACAGAGTAAGTTCCAGGACAGCCAGGGCTACACAGAGAAACCCTGTCTTCAAAACAAAACAAAACAAAAAAACAAAAACAAAAAAAGTAGGTATTTTAAATAAACACTCTAAGCCTACAAGACACCATCCTTCCTGGGATAGCATACAAACATGAACAAGCCCTGCAGTGCAAGAGGTACTGTGTTAGAGTTGGAGGTGGTCCAGGTGAGGGTGAGCAAGTGAAGGATGTTTCTAATGTAACTGTCAGAGCGACCCGGTTAGTTACACGTGACTATTAGGGGTGTGCTTCCCATGTACATGTTTCCTCTGGGAAGCTGCAAGGGAGCCACAAGTGCCCTGCGAGAGCACACATATTTGGGCCATTTGGCACTTTAAAAGCCCTCTCCTCTCCAATTCCAACCCCCAGTATTATTCCCAGATTTGTAGCAGACCACCTGCTCTGATCTCTCCTTCCTCTCTTCTCCCATTCCCAAGGATCTATGAAGATGAAGACACTGGTGGCATACTCAGCTTTCCTCCTTCCTGTAGACCCTCTTAAACTTTGGTTCTAGCCCATCCCCATTCCTTAGTGTCAGCTCCCAATACCTAGAAAGACATTCTACCCAGAACTCCCAATGTCACTCCTGGCAGGATCTCAAAAGCATTTTCTACCAGGCAACCCACAGCCATCACACTCTCCTAAGAAACAGAAAAAGCAATGGAAGCTCCCACCCAACAAACTCAAGATAAGCTAGTAGTACCTAGAATTACAATCATCCCAAACCCAGATGACTAGACAGCAGTGCAAAAAACACAATAACAGCCAGAACAATATGTCTCCACTAGAGCCCAGCAACCCTACTACACTAGGCCTGGAGAAATGTCATTATAGCTAAAACACAAGACAGGGACTTCAAAATAATGCTCAGGGACCTTAAAGAGGATATGAATAAATCCATTAATGAACTCTGTGAAAACACCATCAAACAGTAGAATGAAATGGAAAAAAAAATGTTCAAGACATAAAAGTGGAAATTGACTCAATAATAAAGAAGGTCCAAACTGAGGGAAATCTGGAAATAAAATCTTTGGAGCTCAACAGGAACCTTTCAGGCAAGCCTTACCAATAGAATATAAGAAATGGAAGAGACTCTCAAACATTGAAGACAAAGTAAAAGAAATGGATTTCTTAGCCAAATAAAATTGTGTGTGTATGTGTGTGTGTCTGTGTCAAAAGAGGGCACACCAGAGCAGTGGGAACCAACAAACACTGCTCATTGATAATTCTCAACAGCAATAGTCTCAATTCCCCCCCAAAACCACACAGTCTGGCAGACTTGATTAAAAAAACAAGAACCATCCTTCTATGCATCCAAGAAACACACCTCAACATCAAGGGTAGTTATCACCGTAGGGCAGAAGAATGGAAAAATGATATCCCAAGCAAATGACCACATACCCCCCCCCCCAAAAAAAAACCAACAAGCCAGTGTAGCCATTTAAATACAAAATAGACTTCAAACCAAAATTAATCAAAAGAGATAGGGAAGGACACTACATACTTGTTAAAGGAAGAATCCACAAAAAGGACATCTAAAGGTCTATGCATTAAGCTAGTCTAGACTTTAGACTAAGCTAGCCTAAAGATCTATGCATTAGTGTTTGCACTAGGACACTCAAAGTCGTAAAAAAAAAATTACCACAGCTAGATCACATATTGAGCATCACATAGTGATACCAAACTCTCATAAATATACAGGTTGTCCAGACAAAAACTAAACAGAAATGCTGGAGCTAGCTGACATCATAAACCAAATGGATCTAAGAAATATTTACAGAATATTTCACCGAAACACGAAGAATATACTTTCTCAGCAGATCATGGAATTTTCTCCCAAATTGAACACATATGTTAACACAAAGCAAGTCTCAACAAATACGAAAAAACTGAAATAACACCTTATATGGATGTTATGCTTAAATGGATTAATAACAGCAGAAACAACAGAAAGCCTACAAACTCGTGGAAATGGAACAACCCTCTATTGGATGAAAAATGGATCAAGACAGACATTAAGAAAGCAATTAAAAACTTCTTAGAATGGAATGAAAGTGAAAATAAAACATACCCAAACTTATGGGGCACGATGAAGGTGCGTCTAAGAAACAAGTTCATAGCACTAAGTGACTACGTAAAATAATGAAAGCAACCGCATGTAATTTAATGGCATGTATGAAAGTTCTAAAATGAGAAGGATAAATAGCACATCAAAGGAGTAAATGACAAGAAATTATCAAAATAAGGGCTAAAATCAATAAAATAGAAACAAAAATACAAAGAATCAACAAAACAAAACTGGTTCTTTGAGAAAAATAAGAAAGCCTAACTCAAAGCCAAATTAACTAAGTTAGAGATAACAAGGGCAGCATAACAACAGACATGAAGGAAATCCAGAGAATCATAAAGACATACTCTAAAAACTTGTATTCCACCAAATTGGAAAATCCAAAGGAAATGGATATATCTTGATATTTCCTACCTACCAAAGTTAAAGCAAGAACAAATAAGCAAGTTAAGTAGACCTGTTACCCTCAGTGAAATAGAAGCAGTAATTAAAAGTCTCCTGACCACAAAAAATCCCAGGACCAGATGGTTTTAGCACAGAATTCTACCAGATAGTCAAAGAAGAATTAATGCCAATACTCCTCAAATTATTCCACAAAATAGAAACAGACTGAATATTACCTAGTTTTTTTTTTTTTTAAGGTCAAAGTTATTTTGATACCTAAACCACATAAAGGCTCAACCAAGAAAAAAAATTGCAGATCAATTTTCCTTATGAACATAGATGCCAAAAATTCTCAGTAAAATACTTGTAAACTAAATCCAAGAACACATCAAAAAGATCATTCCCGTGATCAAATAGGCTTCATCTCAGAGATGCCAAGATCAACATGTGTAAGTCAAAAATGGAATTCACCACATAAAGATACTAAAAGATAAAAACCACATGATCATCTCATTAGATACATAAAAGGCCTTTGACAAAATCTAACAGAACTTCATGGTAAGAGTCCTGGAAAGACTATGAATACAAGGGACATAGCACAAAATAAAAAAGGCAATTCACAGCAAGCCCTCAGCCAAATCATTCTAATTGGACACAAACTTAAAGAATTTCCACTAAAATCAGGAACAAGACAAATTGTCCACTCTCTCCATACCTATTGGTGATGGCTGTTCTTGATTGTCAACTTGACTACATCTGAAGTTAACTAAAGCCAAGAAATGGGCCACACCTGTGAAGGATTTTTACATAATTTGAAGTCCCATCCCTTAAGATCTTTTGAGGTAGAAGACTCACCTCTAATCTGGGCCGTGCCTTCTGCCAGAAGCCTATCGGATATTGAAGAAGGTAGTGTTATTTCCTTGCCGACTTGGAAAGGAAGGCAAGAGCATTCCTTCACTGGCATTAGTTTACTTCTTCAGGATTCCAGTGTATACTAAAGACAAGCTGAGGCATCTAGCCACACAATTTGGATTCTTGGACCTTCCATTCATGGGCAACCATTATTGGATATATTTATGAATGTGTGTGTGACTACTAGAAATCCTAGAGTGGTAAGACAACTGAAGGAGATCAAGGGGATAAAGATAGGAAGGGAAGAAGTTGAAGTATCTTTATTTGTAGATGGTATGATAGTACATATAAGTGGGCCCAAAAATTCCAGTAGGAAACTTCTACAGCTGGCAAACTCTTTTAGCAAAGTAGCATAATACAATATTAACATATAAAAATCAGTAGTCTTCATATATACAAATGCTAAGCAGACTGAGAAAGAAATCAGGAAAACACCTTTCACAATCCCATCAAAAATATCTTGGGTAACTATAACCAAGCAAGTGAAAGACTTTGTATGATCAAAACTTTAAGATGCTGAATAAAACAATTGAAGAGGATATTAGAAGATGAAAGCTCTCCCATGCTCATGGATTGAGGATTAATATAGTGAAAATCCTATCAAAAGCAATCTACAATCAAAATTCCAACACAATTCTTCATGGAGATTTAAAAGACAATTTTCAGCTTCATATGGAAACACACACACACACACACACACACACACACACACGACCAGGCTAGCTAAAACACTCCCGAATAATAAAAGAACCACCTGTCCCCGTCTCAATTTGTACTAAAGATCTATAGTAATAAAAACAGCATGGTGTTGGCATAACACAACAGAAACATTTAATTTGAAATCATTAAAGACACAGACATAAGTCCACACACCCATAGACACTTGATTTTTTTGAAATATAGAAATCAGAAATACATACTGGAAAAGACAGCATTTTCAACAAATAGTGATGGTTAAACTGGATGGCTACATGGAGAAGAATCCAAATATATCCATACTCATCACCCTGCACAAACTCATTTCCAAATGGATAAAAGACCTCAAAATAGGTCCAGACACCCTGGATCTGACAGAAGAGTAAGTAGGGAACAGGCTTGAACTCATTGGCACAGAAAAAAAGATTTCCTGAACCGTACACTGACAGCACAGGCACTAAGAACAGCAATTAATAAATGGGACCTCATGAAGCTGAAAACCTTCTGTAGAGCAAAGGGCACTGTCATTCAGACCAAACAGCACGCTACAACATAGGGAAATACTTTTTTTTACCAACTGCACATCTGATAGGTGACTCATGTCTGAAATATACAGAGAACTAAAAAACAAACAAAACAAACGAACTGGACATCAAGAAAACAAACAACCCAATTCAAAGTGGGATATAGATCTAAGCAGAGGACTCTCAAAAGGAAACTCAAATGGCTGAGAAGCTCATAGAGAAGTGCTCACCATTCTTAGTTATCAAAGAAGTCCAAATCAAAACTATTTTTAAGATTTTTGTCTTCTACCAATCAGAATTGCCATGATCAATAAACAAATGACAGTGGATGAAGAGTATATGGAACACCCATTCATTGCCAGTGGGAGTGGAAACCTGTACAGCCACTGTGGAAGTCAGTGTGGTGCTTCCTCAGGAATCTGGAAATACATTTATCCCAAGATTCAGCTCTACCTCTCTTGGGCATGTACACAAAGGGCATTTCATCCTGTGCTGAGACACTTGCTCAGCCATGTTCATTGCTGCTTTATTAATAATAGCCACACATTGGTAATAGCCTAGATGTCCATCAGCAGATCAATAGAGAAAAAAATGGTACATTTACACAATGAAATACCACTCAGCTATTAAAACATGGAATCATGAAATTGCCAGGTAAGTGAGTGGAGTTAGGAATGAAAGGATCTTGAGTGAGGTAACCTAGACCCAGAAGGCAATTATGGCATGTATTTGCTTATATGTGGAAATTAGCTCTTAAGTCTTCAGTATGCAAACTATAGTCCATATAATCACAGAGGTTAGGTAGGCATAGAATAAAGGAATAGAGGGGGAGGATTGGTGTAATAGTAATAATATTTAATACAAATGTATGCAGTAAATTAATACAGCAGCTGTTTTTTCTTTATCCTTGCTAATTCCCCAATAAAGACACAGAGAGACCAAGATTTATTTAATCAAGCTTTACTATAATACCTGGACAATCATTTGATCTCCTTTAATCCTCTAAACTAATCTGGCTACCTACCACCCCAAATCCCCATAACACTTGCATTTAGGGCCTTCCATGCTCCAGCTGATCTCTCATGATATCTACTTTCCTCCCTCCTTGTGGCTCAATCTGTCTTTCTCTCTCCCTCCCCTGGCTGGTGGAAGTCCCACCCTGTTCTCTCTTATGCTCAGCCATTGGATGATCAGCTTTTAATGACAAGGCAGAGAATAAATGATTAGCATTCTTTATACAAACTTGAGACAGGAGATTCTTGACCTAAGTATTACAATGGCCTGTCTGGATTGAAACAAGTTATGAGGGCAGAAAAATCAGCATTTGAATGACACAGGGATAACCTTTATACAATGCACAAAAATTATTATGCCTACAGGATGGATCTCTGTAATGAAGGGGACACAGAATGGATAGTTATCGATGAATAAGGTGAAGGGGCAGGAATGGGATGTCAAATATGGAGAAAAGGGATGGGATATGGGGAGGGTCAGCTAAAACTAGGGGTCATTTGACCCTTGTGTGGAAATCTAATACAGTAGAATCTTCCTAAAATGTATACATGTGTATATATATGTATATATATGCACATATATATATATGTATACACACACACAGACACACACACAATCTTAATGAAACTGCTAAATAGTGGGAGAGATGGAGCCCCAAGTGGACATTTCTTATCACCAAATGAAGCTTTCCGGTGACAGGAATGGATTATCTCTAATTAAATTATTGGTCAAAGGGGCCCCATGGAAATCTCCAAACAACCCACACTATTGCCAAAGTTATTGGTTGCTCTCCACGTGCTGACAGTAAGACCCCATAGCTGAAGACAACACCTACAAAATTCATTGAACATATAGAAATCAAGCTGCTATCTACCTAGAGCCTTCACCCCTACTGACTAGTGTTCATGGTACTGGAAGGTACTCAGCACACTACCAAAGGAGAAAGGTAAACACAAGCCCAGCCGCAAACCTTTGTTCTACAGTGATGACCTTCCTGGGTCATGTGCTAATGCAATAGTGGCACAACGTTTGTTAGAGTAACTAGCCAGTATCTGATTGGATTTAAGGCCCACTCCATGAGATGGAACCCATTTGTCTTAGTCACTGTTTGATTGCTGTGAAGAGAAATCATGACCAAGGCAACTCTTATAAAGGAAGGCATTTAACTAGCACCTTGCTTATAGTTTCACAGGGTTAGTTCATTATCATGGCAGGAAGCATGGTGGCCTGTAGGCAGACATGGCCCTAAAGCTAAGAGATTTACATCCTGATTCACAGGCAGAGATACTCTGGACCCATCATGGGCTTTTGAAACCTCAAAGCTCACCCCCAGTGAAATTTTCTCTAACAATCCTAATTCTCCTAATCCTTCTAATCCTTTTAAACAATTCTTCTCCTTGGTGATTGAGCATTAAAATATATGAGCCTATGTAGGCCATTCTCACTTGGACCACCATACCATCTCTGACACTGCTCTGATGGCCAGGAACCTGAAGCCAGATGGGCCAGGGACCTAGGGGGAAACCAAATACTACTGTTCTAAAAGAACATAAATAAAAGAGTCCTAACTACACTCTGCTGTATCCATATTATTAGTGTCCCACTCAGCAATCATCAGAGAATGTTCCTCCTGTGCTAGATAGGAACAAATACAGAGACCCATAGCCAGACAATGTACAGAGAACAAGAAACCTTCAAATACTCGGTTGTAAATGAGATGTCTCCATCAAATCCCTCCCCTCAGGGCTCAGGAAACACGAGGTACAAAAAGTGTAGGAGCCAGAGGGCATGGAGCACACTAAGGAAATAAGGCTCTCTAAACACAGCAGGATCAACACACACATGAACTCACAGAGACTGTGGCAGCGTGCTCAGGGCCTGCACAGGTCTGCACTAGATGGGGTCTTACTACTGGCTCAAACCACTCAAAAATGAAATACGTTTTCTTGAAGGGAGTCTCACTGGAGATGTAAACCACTCTTAAGAGTAAGCATCATGACCATGAGTAGATGGCCAACACAAAAAGAACTCAGTGGCATCTTGGGAGGTTCTTTGTTCTCTCTCTCTCTCTCTCTCTCTCTCTCTCTCTCTCTCTCTCTCTCTCTCTCTCTCTCTCTCTGATTTATTTATTTATTTTATGTATATGGATACACTGTGGCTGTACTGATGGTTGTGAGCCATCATGTGGTTGCTAGGAATGAAAGTTGCTCACTCAGGTCAGCCCTGCTCGCTCTGGCCAAAAGATTTATTTATTATAATATCTAAGTATACTGTAGCTGTCTTCAGACACACCAGAAGAGGGTGTCAGATCTCATTATGGATGATTGTGAGCCACCATGTGGTTGCTGGGATTTGAACTCAAGACCCTTGGAAGAGCAGTCAGGTGTTCTTAACCGCTGAGCCATCTCTCCAGCTCTTCTTTGTTCTCATAACTTTTTGGCAGGATGTTATTTTTCATTTTCTTTTCTTTTTCCTTCCTTCCTTCCTTCCTTCCTTCCTTCCTTCCTTCCTTCCTTCCTTCCTTCCTTCCTTCCTTCCTTCCTTCCTTCCTTCCCTCCCTCCCTCCCTCCCTCCCTCCCTCCCTCCCTCCCTCCTTCCTTCCTTCCTTCCTTCCTTCCTTCCTTCCTTCCTTCCTTCCTTCCTTCTCTCCCTCCCTCCCTCCTTCCTTCCTTCTTCTCCTTCTACGACTGCTCCTCTTTCTCTTCCTCCTCCTCTTCCTCCTCCTCCTCTTCCTTTAACTTTACAGGTTCTCTGTGTATGTACTATGGCTTCAGGTTCTCTGTTTTTATGGGATCCTTATGTGTATCCCTGTGTCTGTGTGTGTTTCTTGTACTTTTTATTTAATTTAATTTATTTATTTATTTATTTATTTATTTATTTATTTATTTATTTTGAGACAGGGTTAGCCCTGGCTGTCCTGGAGCTCACTCTGTAGACCAGGCTGGCCTCAAACTCAGAAATCTGCCTGCCTCTGCCTCCCAAGTGCTGGAATTAAAGGCGTGCCGCCACCACTGCCCAGCCTCTTGTGTTTTTCCTTTGGTTACTTTTTTCTGTTTATTTGTTTGTTTTGTCCTATTCCAGTTTCTTTTTCTTTTATCTTTTTTATTACTAATCTTTAGATGCCTGTCTGTTTTCTAAGGAGAAACAGGGAGGGTGTGACTCCAAATGAGAGGGGAGACGGGGAGACTCTTGGTGGATTTGAGGGAGGTAAAGCCATAATCTGAATATATTGCATGAAAAAAAAAATGGCTTTCAGTAAAAAGTGGTGGTGGGAGGACTGGTTTTGAGGGGGGTTAGTTATTACAACCCTCCCTAAGAACATCCTTCCCAAGAATATAAAGAGATGTGTCTGCTGTGTGGTGATACAGATGAGTGGACATAATATCTAAAGACTTCTTAGAGGGGATGTGGTGGTTTGAATATGCTTGGCCTATGGGAAGTGGCACTATTAGGAGGTGTGGCCTTGTTGGAGGAAGTGTGTCACTGTGTATGCTTTGAGGACTCCTAGTGCTCAAGCTCTGTCCAGTGCAGAAGAGAGCCTCCACTGGCTGCCCATGATCAAGATTCAGAACTCTCAGACAGGGAAGTTTCCATGAGGAGAAGGGGGAGGGAGAGAGAGAGAGAAGGTATGAGTGCAGAGAGAGAAAAGGAGAAGAGAGAGAAGGAGAGAGAAGAGACCAAAATGTCTGGATTATACAGGGAAGACTCTTTGGAGGAAGGGTTGGGGGCAGGGCATGCCAGGTAGGGTCTGAGGGATTCTGGGAGAACCTGGAGGCCAGGTCTGCTTTGATATGCAAAGTATGCACCTCAGCCCCTTGTCCTGGGGTCCAAAAGAAAACAGGAAGTGTCAGCTTAATTTTTAATATTAGGCCACTGTGATGGCCAGTCTATACTGTCAACCTGATGGGATGAGAATCAGCTTGTCTTTAAACCCTGCACTCAGGGCCAGGCGTGATGGCTCATGCCTTTAATCCTCATACTCAGGGGGAGCCCTGAGTTCTGGGCTAGTCTGGTCTAAATAGTGAGCTTCTAGATGCTCAGGACTACATAGAGAGGACCTTCTCAAAATCAAAATGAACAGAAAGCCTGCATTCCTGTTATGTTTTTATTCGTCAGAATATTTGGATGATCTTGGCAATCCACACATTACATCCACTCATTTTCTTCAACGGTGTACTCTTTCTTTCCTTCCTTCCTTCCTTCCTTCCTTCCTTCCTTCCTTCCTTCCTTCCTTCCTTCCTTCCTTCCTTTCTTTCTTTCTTTCTTTCTTTCTTTCTTTCTTTCTCTTTCTTTCTTTCTTTCTTTCTTTCTTTCTTCCTTTCTTCCTTCCTTCCTTCCTTCCTTCCTTCCTTCCTTTCTTTCTTTCTTTCTTTCTTTCTTTCTTTCTTTCTTTCTTTCTTTCTTTCTTTCTTTCTTTCTTTCTTTCTTTCTTTCTTTCCTTCCTTCTCTCTCTCTCTTTTTCTTTGTTTTTTAAAAAAAGATACTTATTTTTGTTTTATGTGTATGAATGTTTGCTTGCATATATGTAACTACACATGTTTATCCAGTGCCCATAGAAGCCAGAACAGGGCATTAGAGCCTCTGGAATTGGAGTTACAGACAGTTGGGAACTTCCTGGTGGGGGCTGGAAACTGAATCCAGAGTCTCTGCAAGGGCAGCCAGGGCTCCCAGTCACTGAGCCATCTCTTCAGTCCCTTGTATGACAAGCCAGGGCTCCCAGTCTCTGAGCCATCTCTTCAGTCCCTTGTATGACAGCCAGGGCTCCCAGTCACTGAGCCATCTCTTCAGTCCCTTGTATGACATTTCTTAATTGGGAAGTAGCAGAATGCAGTCAACAGTTGCTGATTTCAGTAACTTTGCTTTTTTTGTTTCACACCCAGCAGTGCAGCAGATATCTCTGAAGCTGTCACGGGGGATTGAGAAATAGTCACTGTGATAGGGGATGGGTGGCTTCCACTCTCACATATGTTCCTTTAACTCTCTCCTAATGAGTATGTGTTTTCCGCTAAGGTTTGTAAATATATTTTCTGTATTTCTATCACCATGTAAAAATTACATTAAATACCAAGTTGCATAAAGTGAGCATGGTGGTACATGTTTGTAATCCTAGGATTTGGGAATCAGAGGCAGAAGGGTCAGAACTTTAAGGTCATCTTCAACAACATAGCAAGGCCAGTCTAGGCTACAAGACACAAGAAGGGAAGGAGGGATGGAGGCAGGGAGGCAGGGAGGGAGAGAGGAAGGGAGGGAAAGGGAAGAGGAAGAGGAACAAAAAGGAAGGAAAAGAGAAGAGAAGAGAAGAGAAGAGAAGAGAAGAGAAGAGAAGAGAAGAGAAGAGAAGAGAAGAGAAGAGAAGAGAAGAGAAGAGAAGAGAATGTCCAACTGGTTAATTTTTTCTCTCTTGATGGCTTAGTGGTTAAGAATACACATTACTTTTCCAGAAGAAAAGTTTAGTTGAGTTCCTTTCTAGCACCCATGTCAGGTGACTCACGACAGCCTGTAACTCCATATGTATGTATGTGTGTGTGTGTGTGTGTGTGTTCACACACTACACATGTGCATCAGTGGATGTGAGAGCCAGGGGTCCTCCTCAGATGTTTCCTCCATCATCCTCCACCATACCTTTTGAGACACACACGGTCGGTCTCTCATTGACCTTGGCGCTGACTGACTCAGTCAGACTAGTTGCCCGGAAAATCCCATGATCCTTCAGTCCTCATCTCCTCAGCACTGGATGAGTCCTGGTACACCTGGCTTTTTACATGAGTCCTGGGGCTCTGAACTCAAGTCCTCATGAGTGTGAGACAAATGCTTCAGTATTTGAGCCATCTCCCCAGCCCCTGAAAGAAACACTACTCAAATACTCCCAAGTGGCCTTTATGTCATGAAACAATTTTCACTAAAACTCTCACCTTCTGCTTTCACTGTGATGCTAATTAAACGGAGACTGCTTTTCCTTGAGGTCATCTCTTCACAACGCTGAGCCTTTACGGACTGTACTTTTCCCCAGTGTTTGACCTTGTTTCTGATGATGACTCTTCTGGTTTACAAGTTCTGTTTTGGATCTCCTGAGAACTGATGGGTTTCTTTGGACTTCTTTACGAGAGTGTTCAGGCTCCAGTCACGAGAGTGTACATGCTCAGGTCATGCCAAATCATCACTTTTATAGGATGCCCTCCATGATTTATTTTAGTGCTGCCATGCTTCCCCTCACAGGCTGACCTTTGGCCCACTTAGCATTTATTTTGAGGGTGGGGTGGTACCCAAGGGGGGGTTCCTCTACTCTGAGGAGAAGGGGAGGGAGCAATAAGGAGAGGGATTTGTAAGGGTGGGAATGGGAAGATAGGAGGGAGAGGGGCTGTGATCGGGATGTAAAGTGAATTTAAAGAAAGGTAAGATTCAATTTCAACTTTGTTTTATTTATTTATTTTTAAACGGACAGCTCAGCTTTCTGCCACTATATAGGTAAGTTTAGCCACTATCTACAAAGCCAGTGATTTCTACGCATATTCTTGAGTCTAAAAGGACTCATCTAAAAAAAAAAAAAACTTACCAGCTATCAAGAAACAGTATTATTCATGCTGGCTTTAAATCAAGAAGTCCTTGAAACACAACGCATGCCTTATCTTTGCCTGATAGCATTTATCCGTCAAAGGTCTTCTGTTGTTTTCATTCAGGTTGATAGGGTTGTTTGTATTTCCTGGGCATCATGAAATTGAGAACTACTGTTCTCTCTCTCTCTCTCTCTCTCTCTCTCTCTCTTTTTCTCTCTCTCTCTCCTTCCCTTCCCCCCACCGTACTGATGGAAATAAATGGTCTTCCAAGGGAAGCGGATTGCAAAATGGCCTTTGAAAAGTGTCATCAGTTAGACAATTGAAAGGTACTAGGTACTGGCTTTGGGGGCCAACTTGGTCATTTCCAGCTCCACTATTCACAGGTACATGGTCTGGCCACATAGTCTGCCCTTTACTTCTTTGAACCTTGACTCTGTCCTGTATCAAATAAAACTAATACTTAGATAACCTGCCTCCTGCAGAGATTACCCGTTGGCATCCAGGTACACGCCCCCCCCCACCCAGACATACACACTTGTGTAATCATTGTGAATCTATGTGTGTGATCATGCATGTGCATGAGTGTGTGTAGAGACCAGATGTCAACATTGAGTGTGTCTTCCTTAGTCTCTCTTCATTTTATTCTTTTTAACAATTTACTTTCATTTTATGTGTATGAGGGTTTTGACTGAGTATATGCATGTGCCATGTACATGCTGGTACCCACAGCGGGTTGGGGACCCCGTGGAACTGGAGTTACATGTGGTCATGAGCTGCCATATGCATGCTGGGAAACAGATCTCTGCAAGAACAACAACCACTTTTGGCCACTGAGTCATTGTCTTTCCAGCATCTCCACCTTCTTTACGAAAGCAGGGTCACTCAAGGAAATTGGAACTTGTTGATTTAAATGAGCTAGCTGGTGAGCTCCAGGGTTCCTCCTATCTCCACCTCCCTAGCACTGGGATTAGAGGCTGTGCCTAGCTTTATTTTGGTGTTGTTTTTGCTTTTGTGTTTTAAATAGGGGCACTGGGTGTCAAGCTCTGGACCTCCTTCTTGTACTGCAAGTATCTTACTGACTGAGCTACTGCCCCCTGACTTGTCTAGTTTAGCCTTCAACCCCATTCCACAGTGGCTCTTTACTTCCTTTCAGAGTCTGGCTCTCAACAAGCTGGCTCCAGACTGACTACACAGTTACTCAGACAAACCCTTGACCCTTTTCCCCATCACTCCTTATTGCTGCCTGGAGTCCTGCTCTTCTTGAAAACCAGTATCACTTCCATTCTTGTTGGTAAAATCTTGGCCCACCTACAGTGACTGCCTCTGCAGTCAGAGGCCACTACACTACTGTGTGCACTACTTGGGCTTCTGGTGGGACCCTGCCACTCGTCCTTCCTTTCTTGGTCTCAGTTACTAAGGCCCTGGACAGACTTGTGGATCATCCGCTTCTTAATTCTCACAGGGGACATCTGCATCTCTGAAAGGATGCTGGAGAATGATTCACATTGCCAAGATTCCTGAATGGGTGACAAAGAAGGATGTCCGGCCTGTCTGTTGACCCTGGGGCAGGTCACTGGTGGTGTCACTAAGTCCAAGGCAGTTTCTCTGAGTGTGGCTTTTGCTCTCACCTTCTGCCTCACAAAACAATCATTTATGTTGACTGTGCTGTCTATAAACTCCTGAGATAGTTACTCATCTCTTTCCTGGATAGATAGGTGTGCTGAAGGATGACTAACTGTAGCCCTGCCCTTTACCCATGAGCAATGTCGGTGGTCCAGGAGACCAGGTGCATGCCTCCTCACTCTGATGTGTCTGACCCAAGGGCTCCTAGAAATTCCGAAGTCTGAAAAGCCAGTGGTAGCTTTGGAAGAAGAGTGGAGGCAGCAAGCACAGGTTTTCCTTTTTCTCTTTTTGCCAAAAGAAACCCCCAGCTTGAAGCGACTTAAGGAAGGGACCCAAGCAGAACAGATGGTTAGACCCAAGGTGCATACGGGCGACCAAGTCTGTTTTCCCCTGAGTAGCCCTATCCTTCTTCTGCTTTTCTGTCACAGAGACGATGATATCTTCCAGAAGCTTCTGGTCTGCACCGTCTCTCTCAGCAGGCCACAGAGAGAGGGCACTTTCCATTGACCAGAAATCCCTGAACCAGTGAGTGTGACCTGGGAGCTGACATGTCTGCAGAGCAAGGTCCTATGCCTCAAAGGGTTGGGGAAGACATCGTTTCAGGGAGCTGAACATTGGTGGCAATGGGTGGGAGTGCTACCCAATCCATGTGACCTGAGGGTGGAGGAAGGGTGGTTTCCCCAAGCAGAATCAAGAGGCTATTATGAAAGGAGGGATGAGTTAGGTCTTAACCAATACCCATCACAGAGGTGGAGCAGGAGAGAGAATGTAAGAGAAAAGGCAAGACTGCTAAGGATCACAGCCATTTATACTGGAAGAAAGAGACCAAACACAATTATGAACAGGTGTGGTGGGGCCCAACTGTAACCCCCAGGGAAGCTTAGGCAGGGGACTGACACCCAAGGGCAGTATTCAGCATATATGGTACAGTGGATTACAGTGGTCATAAAGAGAATGGAATTATGAGGCCTGAGGCACGGATGAGCCCTGGGAACAAATACGATTCCATTTTGATGAGGTACTTAGAGCAGTCGGGTTTGTAAAGACACAAAGAACTGTGTCTTCTGGGGGCTTGCAGGGGAGAATGGGAAATTGTTTGATGGTATATTAAATGTGTTGCATGATTCAGGTTTTACAACATGGGATGGTTTGGGGAGGTGGATAATGGCAATGGTTGTATAAGAGGAAATGTCCTTAATGCTGTCAAACATAGCATTAAAGATGGTTAAAATGTCCACTGGCTGTGATGGCCTACACCTGTAACCATAGCCCTTGGGAGGTGAAGCCAGGAGGACCAGAAGTTCAAGACTAACTTTGGTTATGTAGAGAGTTCAAGGCTAACTTGGACTATATGAGACCCTAGCTCAAAATATACATCCACGAAGGCTGGCAAGAGTGCCCAGTGGGTGAAAGCAATTACTGCCAAGCCTGTTGTCCACGGACTTCCACAGGCGTGCAATAGTACATTCAAGCATGTGCATGGAGCCACACCAACAAACAAGCCATTAATTAATTAATTAATTAATTCATTAATTAAAATCTTAAACACAGAGAGACAAAAAAAGAAAAAAAAAGAAATATTTTTCTACCAGTATTCTGGCTTACTCCTTTAATCTCAAATTTTGAGAGGTAGAGATAGAAGCATCGGTGAGTTCCAGGTCAGCCTGAGTTACATCTTGAGTTCTAGGCTGGCCTACGCTGCAGAGCAAAACTTTTTCTCAGACAAACAAACAGACAAACAAACAAACAACAAATAAGTTAGAATGATGCATTTTATATCATATAATGATAAAATAAGCCATTCTAGCTGGGGCTGGGAAGAAGGGCTCCTTTTTTGTTCTGTGCCTTTAACAAAATGCTAACCTCAACTTTTCTCAAGATTTGATGGACGTGTCAGTGTAGCTTAGATCTATCTTCTGGCCCCATTGCCCAGCAGGAACAATCTCTGTGTGAACACTGAGGTCATCCCTGGATGCTGGGATCTGCGTGGGGACGTCAGCACTACTAACAGAGAGAGGTTTAGTCATTGGCCTGTGGGTATCAGAAAGAGAAGCCATCGGCAAGAGGCAGCTCTCTATATTCTAAACAAGTATTTTACTGCATGCAATGAGATAAATGTATGCATGCTTGTGTGAGTGTGTGGTGTATATATATATGTGTGTGTGTGTCTAGTCCTGGGAACCAGGATCGTTTGTATGTTAGGTAAAAGATCTACTATCAAGCTATATCCACATCCTAAAAATAAAAATAAAAATAATACATGGTTTTATTTAGGTTTTTTTTCCAAGATATAATCTCATTATGTATCCCTGGATGTTCTGGAACTCACTATGTAGACAAAGCTTGCCTTGAATTCATAGAGAAAAGATCTGCCTGCCTCTGCCTCTGCCTCTGCCTCTGCCTCTGCCTCTGCCTCTGCCTCTGCCTCTGCCTCTGCCCCTGCCCCTGCCCCTGCCCCTGCCCCTGCCCCTGCCCCTGCCCCTGCCCCTGCCCCTGCCCCTGCCCCTGCCCCTGCCCCTGCCCCTGCCCCTGCCCCTGCCCCTGCCCCTGCCCCTGCCCCTGCCTCTGCCTCTGCCTCAAGTGCTGGAACTAAAGGCATGTACCCACACACGTGCCTTCTGCCTTCTCTTGATTATCTTAAAAAAAAAAAAAAAAAAAAAAAAAACTTTTGTAACTGGGAGACACTGCTGGATCTTGTTGAAAGACACCAGAGTGGCAGTTGAACATCATCCATGCACAGGCACAGGCAGGTCTCCCACAGTGCAGAGCTGTCTCTTCCTAAGTGTGAACAGCACACACGTCCACACACCCACAGACACCCACACCCTCACCTATACCCTCCTAGGTGCCTTCCTGGTCTTTGTTAATTTTCAATGAATCACGGGCAGTTTATAGCACAAAAAACACACTCCTAAAAGTAGCCTGTTGCATAATGCCCTTTAAGGCTAAGGGCCAGGCAATCGGTGTGCTGTGTATGCAGTTCTGTGCTGGGGCCTTGCTTAGGGCGCTGGGAGGTGGAGAAGGAAGGAGGGGCACCAGGAGGCACCTGTGATCATTTCCTCATCAACATGCAGATGTGCATCTGAGAACTTTAACACACAACAGACTTTCTGGAGATTGTAGGGAGTATTTGGTGTAGGGAAAGGAAGGCATGTGTGGTGGGGGTTGGGGGAGCAGATGTATGATGCTATGGTTTTGTTTTTAAATAACCAATCAAATGCTTGACATTATACTTGACATTTCTGTGTTTCTGGAAAAGCAACACCGCTTGAAGATGCTACAATTGGACACATTAGTTCGGAAATTCAAATTTCCATTTAATTGTCCATGTTCCTCTGTCCAAAAAAAAAAAAAAAAAAAAAAAAAAAGAAAAAAAAGAAAAAAAAAAGAAAAAAGGAAACAAATCAGAAAAATAGAAACAAAACCAGAAAAGTGTAATTGTTTTATTCTGTTTATGCTCCTCCTCCCTTTTTGCTTTGTGTTTTTGGGACTTGTGTGCACTCTGGAGCCCTGGCTAGCTTCAGCCTCCTCCCCCTCCCGCATCTATGCTGGGATGGCTGGCTCCTTCTCCACAGCTGGCTCTCTCTGCTTTGATGAAGTGCTTTTCTCTAGCCAGCTTCTGGGCGGATGGGTCAAACTCAGGCCCTTAGTTTCCTTTGTATGTGTGTGGTTCACATTTACTTGTTTTTAAAGTTCGTTTGTGGGCACGAGTCTGCATGCATGCAGAGGTCAGGGGATAACCTTGGGGGTCAGTTCTCTCCATCCACTGTGAGGTCCCAAGGCCAAGCTGTCAAGCTTGTTGGCCAGGGCCCTTATCTAATGAGTCCTCTCACCAGCCCTGGTTTGGGGTTTGTGATTATTTTCCTTCTAGGCTTTCTTTCCTGTAGCTCAGGTTGACATTGAAATTGTTTTGTAGCCAAGGCTGACATTGAACTTAGGATCCTCTTATCTCTACTTCCCAAGAGCTGGGGTTATAACCTTGTGCTATAAGACCTGGCTCAATTTCAAATTTTTTGAGACAGGGTCTCACTATGTAGCCCTAATTGGCCTGGAACTTGCTATGTAGACTAGATTAGCCTGGAACTCAAAGAGATCCACCTGCCTCTGACTCCTGAATGCTAAGATTAAGCTCAATTTCAGTTTGTTTGTTGATTTATTTATTTATTTATTGATTGATTGATTGATTGATTGATTGTTGCAACAGGGTCTCATGTAGCCCAGGCTAGCCTTGAACTTCCCATGTAGCTCAGAATGCCCCTGCTGTTACAGTCCTGTTTCTGCCTCCCAAGTGCTGGACTTATAGGCAACCACCACCTCACCCAGCTTTTATACCAAGCAGTGATTCTTAAATTCAGGGAGCCTTTTCACCTTTCAGTTTAAAAACAAGTCTAGGACTGGGGAGATGGTTCAATGGGTAAAGTGCTCGCCAGAGTTCATGTCTGCTGAACAAGCACATGAAGTCAGAAAAGTGAGGTCAGAAAGGTGTGGCAGCCACTTGTAACCCCAGCAGTGTGGAGATAGAGACAAGGAGTCTACCCTAGGCAAGCCGGATAGATAGACTAACCAGACTAACCAATCAGCAAATTTTGTGCTCAGTTGAGAAACCTCACTTCATTAAATAAAGTGAGAGTGATGGAGGAGGACAACCAATGTTAACTTTGGGATCTCTCTCTCTCTCACACACACACACACACAAAGCATGCAAGCAAGCACACACACGTGCACGCATTCATGTGTGCACACCACTTACACATACACACTAAAGGGAAAAATAACAACAGAAAGCTGGGCTTAGTAACACTTGTCTCTAATCCCTCTATTTGGGATGCAGAGGCAAAAGAATCCAGAGTTCAAGATCATCCTATGCTACAAAATGGGTTTGAAGCTAGCCTGAACTCACACAGACCTTAGAGCAGAAAAACCAAACCAAAACAAAATAAGACAAGCAACAGCAGCAAGGAGTCCTTCCACAATATACCCCAACCTGTGTTAGTTAGCCCTTGACAGTGAGAGCCTGTGTTGTTATCTACAAAACCCATACTCAAAACCTGATAACAAAGTTACTAAAGCAATTGAAAATAAAAACTAGCAATGCTTTAAGCCAGTTTTCAACCTTTTGTTGAGTCACATCTATAACTCTTTGGGATGTTTGTGGTCTATGGTCCATAGGATAGACAGGCCAGGAATGTTGTCTATGTGTTGTTCATGAATTTATAGGTCCTTAGTCTATTATTTTTAAACAAAAAAGCCTGTAACACCAACCCAGATTCAAAATCTTTGACCTGCAATTTGTCCTGCCTACAAGATGCGCTGTGGTAAAGGGGGTGTAAAAATTGGGGGGGGGGAGATGGTCAACTAATGACAGTCGATCTTGAGACCTACACCATGAGACCAAGCCCACTGGTGACACTGCCTGGAGGGTCAGAAACCAGAGGCTGGGTAGCTCAATCACCCAGGATAGAACCAAACATGACCAGGAAAAAAAAGTCAATGAAACGATTCCTAATGATCTTCTGCTATATTTGCCAACAGGAGCCTCATCATCAGAAATCGTCATCAGAGGCTCCATCCAGCAGCTGGTGGAAACAGATGCAGATGCAGAGACGCACAGCCAAACATTAGGCGGAGTTAGGAGAATCCTGTGAAAGAAGGGGAGGAAGTACTAAAGGAACCAGAGGGATTAAGGAAACCCCCAGAAAATCCACAGAATCAACTAACCTGGGTTCATAGGGGCTCACAGGAGCCCGAGCTAGGCCTTCTGTATATATGTTATAGTTGTGTAGCTTGGTCTTCTTGTGGGACTTATATTAGTGGGTGTGGGCTGTCTCTGACTCTGTTGCCTGCTTTTGGGATCCTCCCACGGGGTTGCTTCATCCAGCCTTAATACAAGGGGAAGTGCCTAGTCTTATTGATATGCCATGTTTGGTTGATATCCCTGTTTGGAGATCTGGGCTCTTTCGAAGGGAAATGGAGAAGTGGATGGGGTTCAGGGAGTGGGGAGTGACTGGGAGGAGAGGATGTCCTGCAGTCAGGATAAAATATATGAGAGAAAAAAATTTAAAATATGATTAATTACTCTTTTGGAAAAAAAAACTTTAAAACCTAACTTTTTTTTTTCTGTTTGCTAACTTTTCTTATCCCTTAGCTCACTAACTAACCTTTTCTTCTATTACTGGGCTAAAATATTAAATGGTGCTTTTGAGAAAAAGTGGATTTTTCTCATTACATCTGTTTTCTGCAGAACTTGGAGATTATGGAGAAGGAAGAGAACAAAATGAATTTAGAAGCTGGCATAGTGACTCATACTTGTAATCCTAGCACTTAGGAGACAGAGGCAGGAAGGTCATGAGTTCAAGGCCTGCCAGGGGTTTGAGAGTAAGACTTTCTTTGGGTAAACAAAGTAAGTTGTTTAGGGGCAGCAAAGTTGTTCCGACCTGGCGTTTGCATCTGATCTTTAGTGAGTCACAGTCTTTGAACTTTGGCTTACCTCACACAGGACAGGCATGAAGAGTAAATAGGTCGGTTCTTGCCAACCGCTCTCTGTCCATCCTGGACAGGACTGCTGACTATTAACCAGCATTACTATTGGTAACAGTCTGATGGCTGCAGTAACAAAGGGTCCTGGTTTTCTACTCTTTTTTTTTTTTTTTTTTGAGGGAGCAGGGAACGGACCCTCCATACCAGGAGGAAACTTTTGGTGATTCTCGTATATTAGCCTCTTGACTGTTGGACTAGCAGGTGTGAGCCACCACACCTGGCTTATGGTTTCTGATCTTAAAAGATGGTTTTTCACTGTGCATTATTTCCTTATTTACAGCGATAAAATATTGCCTCCAATGGCTTCAACACTGAATTCTGTATTCTATTCCGTAGGGCTATAAATTCACCTCTGGACTCCTTCTTTATGTCTAGAGCAACATGACCAAAATAGAAACAACACATATCTAAATTCAGACTTGGTTTATTTTTAACTTTTTACTAAAGTGTAACGCACACAGAAATCCTGCTGCCTCAGCACTGCCAGCTATCACACAGTGAACACACCATGGCAGCGTCCACACTGTAACACAGTGTCTATGTGCTTTTTAGCCTGGTGACCTCCCAAAGCTAACATGATGGCCGACTTTGCTCATTGCTGAACCCTGCAGCGTTTGGGGTGTATCCTCTTGTATCTACCTTCTTTTTCTTCTTTTTGAGATTTGTTTTCTCATTAACCGATGCATGTTGGATCCACACCTCTCCTCATGCTTCTCTCATCAAAATGTTATCATAGTTGCGTGCAGTATCTCATGAGAGCTCAATAAAGCTGTTAATATTTATTAAATATAGTTGAGACTTGGAAAAGGAACAGGCTTTTGCCAGAGTCAGGGAGCAATGTAGGTGGAAGAAACAGTCTGTCCAAAGATTCAAAGGGCGAGTGGAACTCAGGGGCATTAAGGAACCAACAGTAGTCAGGTTCCTGGAGTAGATAGCCATGTTCAACTGTTTTCAGAATTGTCACACCCCAACTGTGCCCTATGTTGTTCTATAAACACAGAATACATAAGTAACAATGTCATCACTGTCCAAGAGAATATCCTTTTACACACAGGTTGTGAAAGAAAGATGAAATTTCAAGACCTGTAAGTCATATAAAGTACTCAGAAATTGCTGGTTGTTTGTGAGCCTAGAGGCTGCCTGGGGCTAAGAAAAAAGAAAAACAAACCTGGGAACAGCTTAACCTTAAAGATAAAGAGGAATGTGAAGACATAACAGGGCTATCTGAACTGAGTCAACAACTCACAGAACTCTGACACCCTGCATGTACATGTAATTTTTCTGCTGATGCTTGAATAAGCCAATAGTGTGTCGCTATGCTGAATTCCACACCCCTAGCTTCCGAGCCTCGGGGCCGACATCCGTTATCTCCTGTGTGGGATGCTTGTCGGTCCGGAGCTCCATCATTAAACGACCTCATGTAATTACATCAAGATGGTCCTTCGTAATTTTTTGGGTGCACACCAAATCGGGAATTGAGTGGGAGTTTCCCCACTAGGTTCTATCAGTTGCATGCATAAATGTATGTGTTTATGTGTGTGCTTGAATGGATGTGGGTGCATGTGTGTGCAGGCAAATGTGGAGGGCTTGACACTGGGAGCCTTCCTCCATCACTCCCTCATACTCGCTGAGGCAGGCTCTCTGAGTTGGAGCTAAAGCTGGCCAGTGCATCCATCCTGCTGGTCAGCTTACTCCACAGATGCCCCTGTCTTCTGAGCACTGGGATTTCAGGTAGGCTGCTGTGGCTAGCCAGCATGGAGATCTGAACTGTGACCCTCACACTTGGGTGGTTAAGTGCTTAGCCACTAGCTGTTACCCCAACTCATGGGAGTTTTATTTCTGTAACTTTCCAAATCTGACATTTGTTGGGCCTGTGCATATGTATGTGCACATAGTTAGTAAATATTGCAAGGTTGTGTTTCAAAGTCTGCTGATTCCCATTTCCCAGTTTCAGTATTGGTTGATCCTTGCTAGAGTCTACCAATCTAACATTGAAAAGATTATTTATATTGCTTTATTTGATTTTTCCCACATGAAAATATTGCATCTTTATGTTCATTGACCCTTCAGTTTCTCTTTTCCTTTTCTTTTTTTCCTGTACTAATGACTGAACCTTGGCATGCCTTCAACCACTGAGCTATTACCTCAAGCCCTGAGTTCTCCCTTTGTAGACATTATCTAACTTGAGTAACAGGACACAGGAAAAACAAGAATGAAAAAGGAGAAATGGAGAATCATAATCATACATATAATGTAAGACAAGGTGGTCTTCAGATTAGGCCCTCATCAATGGCTGCCATGGATTAAGCCCTCATCAATGGATGCCATTTTTATTGCTTTACTACTGTTGGAAAGATGAAGAAGATGCTAGGAACATGGCCCATTGTTACTAATGTCTTAGTGACCTGCTGAATGTCCAGCAGATTCCTGGCTGAAAGGAGTTGTGAAATAGCCAACATGTCTGGTCATCGATGACTCAGATAACCGTAGGTTCCTGTGACATGGGTCCTGGTGGCTTCTATGAGAAAAGGGGTTGCTCAGGTTCAAACATATCTTGAAATTTGACGCTGAAAAGAAGATTCATTTCCTGCAGTCAGGTTGCCCCAGGCTCCAAGCCACCACACAGGCTAAATAATCACAGAGCTGTTCCCACAGAGATGCAACCTGGGTTTTAGAACACAGATATTCACTTTAGTTTCTGGAATTTTCCAAGGAATACATAAGTCAGCACAGGCCTGAAACGAGCATGTGTCACATTGTAAATGGAGTCCTGCTTCAAGAACAGATTGTATCTCCAGTGAAGGGGGTGGGGTTGCTTAGGGAATCTTCTTTCCCTGGGGCCCATAGTTAGAAAGACATTCATGGTTACTAAAGAGGCCTCTCAACTTTCATGGTTCATTCAGTGCCTAGCCTCAAAATAGCTGGCTCCAAAAGTCTTGTTTATGTGCGGAGAACTTACTTAGCCATTTGGGAGAGAAATGCATGTATATTGAAAATTTAAACATATATTGAAAAGTTAAACATATAAAATTCTACATACATACTTATGACACTACATACATAATTATATTGAAACTATTCCTACTCATGTTTTATTTTTTATTACATATTTATGACTAAGAAATTAATTTGTGTTCTAAAATGGCATCTTTTGCATGTATACGTGTGTGCTGCATATGCATTGTATATACATAGGACATGCCTATGTATAGGTATGTGCGTGTGTGAATGCATGTGGAAGCCAGAGATTGATATTCTGGGTCTTTCTTGACCATGCTGCACTTCATTAAGTCATTCATGGTGGGTCTCATGTTGAACAGAGCTCACCTGTGAGACTGTGTCCCTGCCTCCCAAGTGTTAGGGTTATAGGCAAGCCACCACTTGTGTGGACATACTTGTGCTCTAGGGATCCAAACTCTTAGAGTCCTTTGTGGACTTGTGTGGAAGTGCTTAATCCACTGACCATCTCCACAGTCCACAACATTATTTTTATTTGTTTATTTAAGGCAAGGTCTCACTATATAGTCTTGGCTGTCTTGGAACTCCATTGGTAGACCGTGCTATAGATCAGTATGGCCTTGAGCTCACAGAGATCCTCCTGCCTCTGCTTCCCAAGTGCTGAGATCAAAGGTGTGCCCGAACACTGCCCAGCTAATTTCTCAGACTATAATCAGACCAGGCACCACAGTTCTCATTTTTAAAAACAAAATCTTTTACCTCTCATTTTTGTTATTTACCTAGGCATGTGTATGTGTCGTATGAGTATATTCAATGTGTATGTGGGGGTGGATGCCAGAGGAGGGAGTGGGGTCCCCACCCCTGGCCTCCTGCTGGATCACAGGCAGAAGTGAGCCACTGAGCCATTTCTCCAGCCCCAGTCATTTGGATTTTTAACATGGTGACTGCTGTAAAATCAACTTCATGAAGAAAGAAGATCTATTGCCATTACAAGGGAAGGTAGCTGAGCCTGTCTTGCAGTGGTTTCTGAGAGACTCTGGACATCACTGTTTTCTCTGGAAACTTAAGATGTTCACAGCCTTTCTGTGAACTTGTAAAAGCCCCCAGCCCCAGACTGGCCACAAGAGCTGGCACACAATTGGCAACTGCAGGGCCATTTACTAAGTCTGGAGTTCATATTCTGGATTTGATTTGGTATCATGGTCATGATGTCATCTCAGATCTGTCTCTGGGAAATTGCAGCTCATGGTCTCTAGATGAATGCCTGTAGCACCAACACCACATTCTTGCATGAGCAGAAGAGCTATCCATGCCAAAGAGGGGAGGGGAGTGGCAATGTACTATCAAATGAAAACTGCCTTTGAACTCCATCAAGAGCTGATAGTGGGCTACAGAGACAGCGTAAGGTATCAGCATCCAAATAGGAATAAAACAAAGGCTTTGGTCATATCAACTAGGGGTGGGAAAGCTGTGACGCTATTAGGAACATTCTCTCAGCGTAGCCTAGTGGGATGTTTGTGATTTGAGAAACCACACTGGTGCGTGGGCTCATCCAGACCCTTGGATTTCTCAGGGTGAAAAGTGCTGATTGATTAGACTTGCCCCTTGTTTTGGAGCTGTGGGATCCAAGCTTGCCCTGAGTTGGGGAGGGGCTTGTCCTGAGGACTAACAGCTAGTTGTCCCAGCAGTCAGAGAGGAACTAGTTTGGTATTTGAAGAAGTTGAAGTGGGTCTGAGGAGTCCAAGTAAAATATCAGAGACAAGCATGAGAGTCTGGCTCAATTCTGTGGACCCCTGTGGTGGGAGGTGAATCAGGACATAGAATGGAAGGCCCAGGACATAGAATGGCTGGCCAAGGGCTTCACTTTGAATGTGAAATGCCTCCAGCGCTCTCCTGTGTTTGTACACTTGGTTCCCAGATGGTGGGGCTGTTTGGGAAGGCTGTGGAACCTATGCGAGTGGTGGCTTGAGTCTCGAACCTCTGGCTCCACTTCTGACCTGTTCTCTGCTTCTTGATTGCAGATGCAGTGTGACCAGCCACTAACTATCTGCAGCAATACCTCCTGCGCCAAGATAGATGGTGTTCTCAAACTGCAAGCTAAGATAGGCCCTTCCTCCCTTAAGTCGATCCCTTGTTGGAGATAATTGTCAATTGGATTGACCATGCAGAGAGCAACCATCCTGTGGTACAGATCACCTGGTACTCATACACTGCCTGTCTCTGTCTTCCTGCGCCCATAGCTGGGCTGTGGTTCTCAGATTCTTCTGCAGTCAGGTGAAGCCGTTTCACCAATTTCTAGCCCATCAAGAATGCTCGGAACAGCTGGGCAGTGGTGGAGCACACCTTTAATCCCAGCACTTGGGAGGCAGAGGCAGGAGGATTTCTGAGTTTGAAGCCAGCCTAGTCTACAGAGTGAGTTCCGGGACAGCCAGGGCTACATAGACGTCTTATTTCTAGGCTCAGCCCATAGCAACTTCTTACAGAACCCTTTATAGTCTCGCTTGACATTTGCTGGAAGGTACCCAAGGGCTGCACCATGGGAAGCTTAAAGATGGAAATATCCAGATACTCCCAGTGATCCCTTAGTGGAAAATGCTGTGTGGATAGTTCTGTGAGCAGTGAACCCATTTTAATTATGTTACGACATTGAAGTGTTGGGGGACACATTTGTGATGGCACCTAACCTACTCTCCTGGAAGCCACTGCTATGGCTGCTATTTATTGGGTCTTATCTTAGTTTGTTCATTCAACAAGCCTACGGAGTGGGCCCCTTCCATATATTAAAAGAGGAAACTGGAGCCCTGCTGGCAGCAGGTGAAGAACAGAATATTCTGCTCCCAAAATGCAGACCCAAGTACTAAACTATGCTCTACTGGTTCCAGTGGGAAAGGAATGGGCGAAAACTAGGTAGGCAAGAAGACCTCATAAGGAGTTGCTGAAGTGTTATTAGCTGGGAGCCTGGGAGATGGGGAAACAGGGTCTTGTCCATGCTGATTGAGAGGGAAACTGAGGGGATCAGCGAGGACAAGCCTAATGGCAGCTGTGTAATAAATGGTGGCTTTATTATCATTATCATCTCTCTCTGTGTGTGTATATATATATATATATAGTGTATATTTAATAAATATATTTATTACACATTAATATAGAAAATATAATAAATATTTATTATATATTATATTTATATATTTTATATATTAATATATTTATTGAATAATTATATATAATCTGTCTATCTATGCATATGTACAGGTGTATGTGTGTGTGACAGCTTTTGTGTGGACAGCCTTCTGTGTTACTCCTCATCTTCCACTTTGTTCTTTTGAGACAGAGTCTTTGCTTACTAGTTGCTGTACACACTAGGCTAACCAGCCCACTAGTATCTGGGGATTCTCTTGCCTCTGCTTTCCACCCTGCCTCTGCATCTCTGTGTGGTAGGGACTCTGGAATTATGACTCGCTGGATCATTTCAGGTTTTATGTGAATTCTGGGGACTCAAACTCAAGTTTCATGCTTATGGGGCAAAGACTTTAACCACTGAGCCACCTTCCCACTCCTAGTTTGACTTTCTAAAACAGGAAGCGGTGCTGATCTGGGCAGAAACAGAGAGAATTGTTCTGGAAGATCTGCTGGGAGGATGTGTGGTGACTATCTTATCTTGCTCTCACAAGGACCAAAGAAACATACTGTGCACCGTGATGTTGGGGTAGAAGGAGGCAGGAAACAGGATGGGAAGACAAACAGCGTGAAAGCAAGGCCTAAACCTTTGGCCATACAAAGATGCGTAGGGAGGCCTGCTTCCCTGCCCTGGTTTACAAGGCAGGCAATTGTCTGGGTGTGTCTACCTCTGTCCTGGAGTGGATAGTTTTAATCTGTACCAGTGTGCTCAAGGTCTCTAGTCTTTTTGTGTCTCCCTTAATCATCTGACAGTAAGGACAATGACCAACAGGACTAATCTCAGGGATGCTGGGAAGAGATTCAGCGTGATGGTGGGGCTGGAGGCACATGTTGTGCATTCTCAGTAAGTGCTAGAAATGATGGTTAAACTCCGAGCCTTTAATATTAGTCCTCTGTCTCCATCCACACAGTCAGACCAGAGCTCTCAGCCTAGCAGAATCCTGAAACTCATCGGTTACAATAGTGATGGGCTCACAGCAGCTATTTAAATATTTGTGAGACAAAGAAGAGGGAACATTGCATCGCCCTGCCTCCCTTCCTCCCTCCCTCCCCCCTTCCTTATCTCTCTCAGTCTCTCCTGTCCTGAGAGTCTCTTGAAAGCTAACGGATATAGTTGAGTTTATAGAGTCTTTTCTTCCACTAAGTGGCCAAGTGTGTGTGTAACAGAAAATTGACCACTTTAACTATTGTGAGTGTACAGCTTAGAGGTGTTAATTATCCTCAGCTGCTTGTTATCTATCTCTAACACTCATCTCTAGAATGTCTTCATCTCCCCAACAAAAATAATCACTCTACTTCAGGCTTTGGAAACCACTAACTAAACAAACAAACAAACAAACAAACAAACAGACAGACAGACAAACAAACAATTTGTTTATTTATCTATTTATTTATTTAGAGAGAAAGAGAGAGAGAGAGAGAGAGAGAGAGTGTGTGTGTGTGTGTGTGTGTGTGTAACTCAGAGGACAGCTTGCAGAGGTTGGTTTTCTCCTTCTACCACATAGGTAGGTCCTGAGGATGGAATTCAGTTATTAAGCTTGGGGAAAAACTACTTTGACCCACTAGGCCACACTGCACAGTCTCCCTCCCCGCTGCCCTGTTCCTACTTTTTTTTTTAAGATAAGATCTCATAGAGCCAGGTTGGCATCAAACTTTCTGTGTAACTAAGGATGACCTTTCTGCGTAGCTAAGATGCCCCCTCCCGCACTAACCTCCCACGTGTCGGCATGACAGGTGTGTACCACCACGTCAGGTTCTGTGTGGTGCTTAGGAGAGGATCAAACCCAGGGTTCAGTGTGCAAAACACGCATCCCACCAACTAAGCCCCTCCTGCCCCCATCCCTCCTTTTGTATTTATAAACCCGACTGTCCCGGTTCCTTATATAACTTGATTTACATTGTCCTTTTGTGACATTTCACTGTTATTATGCTCTTAGGCTTTGTCATTGTGAAAAAGTGCTTTTTCTTCTGTGGCATGCTGTAAAGATTGGACCCTCCTCATGGAGTGCTCTCCAGGTGAACGTGAGGCAATGTATGCAAGGCTCTTAGCCAGCTGCTGGCACTGTAACATCCGAGTGTGCATTCTAAGGTTGGTGGACGTTAGTACATATGAACTCTTGCCCGTGGGTGTCTATATGGGTATTACAGGTCTGCGGGGAAGTGGTATAGCTCAGAGGGGGAGGGTTTCCCCTGGTGTAAGTTTTACAGCTTTGAAGGGAAAGGTTTCCTGGCAGTCAGGAGCCAAGGAATACCACAAAGCCATTCTGCATGACAAATTTCAAACAAGAGATTTATTGGAAGGGAAAAACCCATGAGGGTGGCTACCTCTGCTCAGACAAGAAGCGGCAGAGAACTGAGCAGAAGACAGGCTTTATTTTGGGCTTAGGGGTGGGGGACAGAACTTTCCAGGGTGGGGATTAGTGGGGCTTCAAATCCTGATCTTGGGCTTTTTACTCTGTAGGGCGGAGCTGGGCCACCTGAGTGGTGATTATAGCAGTTGGAGATCCTCAGGGGCAGGGCCTGGCCACTCGCACGCTGTGAGGGGCCTACACTTATATTCTGAGTTCATGGACTCTGGCATTTTTGTATTGTATCTGGAGCTACCTTGAGCCCTTTTCATTTCTTCACTCATTGAAGCCCTGTAAGAATGCCATGCCATTAGCTCAGTCGCTGTCATTGCCGATGAAACAGTGAAAGTGACTTGAGCTCAGTGGCACTCAATTGCGTGGTTAGCTCTTGGCTTGTACAGGCTGAGCTGGGGTGTCAGTGCAGGCAGTGTGAGCAGAGGGGTGCATCTCACTGGTGGTTCCCTGGCTTTGGGTAGGTAAGCCTGTAGGTCCTACCCATCCCCAGGTTTCCAAAGTCCACCAGCTTTACCGTACACAACAGTGCCATATTGTCCCTACTGCCTTAGGCAGCCAGCAGCCATCATCAGCTCACACACTTGCTGGGTCAGGTGATCAGGGTATTTGTGGAAAAGGTCCTGGGTGGGAAGGAGGCCCACGAGGACGGTGGAATGTCAATGGTAGAGGAGCTGGCTGTTACTGAGTGTGCAGTGTCTCCTGCTGGGACCCTCCTCAGGCCTGCACATGATACAAGCAAACCACGCCTTTCCTGTTGCTGGCACTAAGCCCAGCAATCATTGATCCCACGTGGCCCTTGCCCTGTTGAGATTAGAAAAAAAAAGTTGACTCTTCTGGGCCACCTCCCATTCGGGCTTTATTGCTTTCTGGACACCTTTGGTGAATGTCCCCAGTCCTTTAAAAGCGCAGAGTCCGCTAGACTCTACCTCCAGTCTGTGACCTAGCGATAAGTGAGTACAATCTAGGGCAGCCGGTGCAGCTCCTGGTAGCTCTGGCTTGGATCTTCTTGAGCAGATGTCTGGGGAGGTGAGTCTGTTGCCTGGGCAAGGGCACTAAGGATTTGTTCAAGGCTGGGGGTGGGGGCTTCTGTCTGGGGGCCTCTGCCACCCGTGTTTCCTGTCTTTTTTTTCTCCCTACGGCAGACACCGATGTGTAGTATGGACCTACCTGAGGTCAAGGTGAAGGAGACCAGCATGGCTGGCAGATGCCGTGTGTTCTGGTATGAGCAATACGTACAACCATGTATAGTGGAACTTGTGGGCTCCGCTCTCTTCATCTTCATCGGATGTCTATCGGTCATTGAGAATAGTCCGAATACTGGGCTCCTGCAGCCTGCCTTGGCTCATGGGCTGGCCTTGGGGCTCATCATTACTTCCTTGGGGAACATCAGGTGAGACCAGATCTCAGCATTAGCTTAGTGCCAATCTGGGGAACTCTTGGGCACCCACTTATTGTCTTACAAACGTGGGGGTGGGTCATCTAGCTCTGCAGCCTGTGAAGACTATTAAATAGGAGTCATACTGTTACTACATGTTAAAGTTAGCTTCAAGCCAACATATACCCGTTGCTAGCTATGCCTCTGCTCTATACTGAGCACGATTTAGATATTTGATTCTAGTGACAAACTTAAGAAACAGGTTCTGTTAGTTCCCGTTATATTTGCAAAAGAGAAAAGTCCACATCACTGAGATGAGGTATTTTCTAGAAGGTGGTGGAGCCAAGAGTCAAATTCAAGCTGTCTGGCTTAGTGTCCAAAGCCGAGGGATTGTCTTGGGGAGATGGGATTGTGGGGTGCTCAGTATTCACTACTGTTGCTGCTACTCTTTGGGAGTGAATTGGAAAAAGCAAAGCGCCGGGTTCTTGTCCACTGCGATGCACAGAAAGTGCAGGGGCTTCAACCTGACAAGAGCCTTTTGTTTTTTTTTAGAGGCAGAAAAATGACCATCCCTTGGTTTTTTATCTGGGTAGGAGCCCAGTAGAATGGGTTGAGGGGAGGTGGACTGTTTCCCAGAAGAGCCAGCTGTAATGGTGGACATTCCGATTGGGTCATCTGACAGGGGGACTGGGATAGGGCTGTTCTCTATCTCACTCGAAATCAGATCTGAGTGAGGACATTGAGTTACTGCCCTCTGGGAAGAAACAATGGACAGTTTATTTATTATCTCTTTAAATGGGTGGGTGGGGGTGCAGGAGTTCTGAGCAGGGTGAAAGGCACATGACTGTCTATCTAGGTAGGCCTGGTGGCTTCCTGGCTGGGCAACCAAGGCGAGCCTCTGAGCTTGTGTTTAGCTGTGTGATGTAGAAGAGGGCAGCATCAGCTTCAGTGAAGCCCGGAGTATGACCAGCAGGCAGAGCTGCCTGCTGAACACGCACCGGCATCTTGCTTTTGCAGTCAGCTGTGCGGACTGTAGGCACAGCACTTTGGCCACATTTCTGAAGGGCCAGAGCAAGCTCAGAGGAGTCGGAGTAAGCCATGGATGTTCTCTGTATGTGTTTGTCTCTAAGGCCACCTAGGGCCTGGGGTTAGGGCCTGCTCCACCCATCCGCAGCTACCTCTGCTCCTCTCACCCTAACACAAAGCTCTTCGTGGAAAAACAGGAACGATTTGCACATTTCTGCTTATGGAAGGGACTGGGCTGACTCCAGCCTGCAGGCTCAGCTTGGGGGACAGGCTGAAGTACATATTCCCAAGGGATGTCCCTGTGGTGAGCCTTGGAGCATGTCCTCATGGCTTCCTTCTCTTCTTGGTTGTAGCGGTGGACACTTCAACCCTGCTGTGTCGCTGGCAGTCACAGTGATCGGAGGCCTCAAGACCATGCTGCTAATTCCCTATTGGATCTCCCAGCTGTTTGGGGGGCTGATTGGGGCTGCCTTGGCTAAGGTGAGTGGTCCCTGCTGGAATAGGGCTAGTGGCTTGGTACTGATGGAGTCCCCTTTCCCCTCTCTTACCTTTGGGTTTGCTTGAAATCTTAGAAATCTTTCCATCAGTCAAAAAGGCTACTTCCCGGGCCAAGGAGATGCCCCAGCAGTTAAGAGCACTGGCTGCTCCTCCAGAGGACCTGGGTTCAATTCTCAGCACCCACATGGTAGCTCACAACCATCTGTAACTCCAGTCTGAGGGCTCTAACACTCTTTCCTGGCCTCTGTGGTTACTAGGCATGCATGTGGTGCCCTGGCATACATGAACACAAACCACTCATATATAAAAATAAATAAAAAATATATTTTAAAAAGCAAGTTCTTCTTAGATGCAGGTTCCCCTTCCACAAGCACTGGTGATGGAACCAAGAGATTTGAGCATGCCAGAGAAACGGTCTACCATAGAGCTTCATCCCCTGGCTGGGCTCTGTATATAATTCCTGGGGCTCCTTCCATCCATCCCTCCTGCTCCCCCTCCTTTCTATTCTTCCCTTCTCCCTCACTGTTGACTCCCACCAGTGCCTGCCCCCGTGAGACTGACTCACTTTCAACCCCTCACTCTGTCTTCTCAAGGCCCTCAGGTCCCTCAATGTCTTCATCTTGGAGAGCTTGAGGCAAGCTAGTTTTGCGCTCTTTTTCTCAGTGAAGATTATATAGGGGGGATTAGGGCCCAACACCCATTATCCTCAATTTTCAGAGGTGCAAAGCAAGGCTCAGGGAAGTCTTGTAGCTTCTTCGGTTACACATGAAAAGGGGAGAAACTGGGAAACAGACATGGCTCTGCCCAACTGCAGATGGGTGGGAGCACGGACCTGTCAGCTCCCAGCTGCTCTTGTCTAGGCTGAGAGGCTTTTTCTCCACAGGTGGTGAGTCCAGAGGAAAGGTTCTGGAATGCATCCGGGGCAGCCTTTGCCATCGTCCAGGAGCAGGAGCAGGTGGCAGAAGCCCTGGGGATAGAGATCATTCTGACAATGCTGTTGGTATTGGCTGTGTGTATGGGTGCTGTCAATGAGAAGACAATGGGCCCTTTAGCCCCATTCTCTATTGGCTTCTCTGTCATTGTGGATATCCTGGCAGGGTAAGTATCCTTCAAAAGTGTGATGGCTGCCCTGTGGCAAATGGAGAGAGTGGGCTGGCTTTGGGCAGGCAAGAGGCAATGGTGGGTAGGTGGTATCAGGCAGTGCTAGGTGATTTTTGGCTAGAGAATATGGCCACCCTTCTACTTCATTTAGGGCTAAGTCAGAGGTCTGGATGAAAATTCCTAATTTCTGTAATAAGAAATAAAGCATTCTCTCGGGGTGTTGACTCTGCCTTACGAAAAATTATCTCGAACCCTGGTCTCTTTGATTTCGAGCTTCTTGTTAGTTTTGGGAAGGCATTAAGGAGACAAAGTTTGCTCAGGAAAGATTTCTCCCTTGTATAGGTAGTCAAACTGTGGTTCCGAAAGGCAAGAAATGACTCAGGGTCACTGAGAGTCTAAAGTGACAAATCTGGGACAATTACTCACATCTGCTGAAATGTAAGAGGTCAATTCCAAAAGTCCAGTTCCTTTTTTTCCATTTGGACACAGAACCAAACCTTTCTCAGTCTCCGGGCTCTGTCCCCTTGGATGGTCTGGGAATGCGGTAGCTCAGCAGTAGTGGTGCTTTGCTGCCACCTAGTGACACTTGCTTCACTTACAAGTGTGCTCCCCTACCTGGATGGGCTTCTGGACACAGAACCCACTGAAGGTTATAGATCAGCCTGAAGGCACTGGGTTTGGAGACAGAACCCAGAGATGAGGTGTGCCTTGGAAACAAGCTCCCTCTGACAAGCCCAGGGAACGTGCCTCCTTTGGTGTGCCTGGGAAACAGAGCCCCTCTGGAAGTAAGGCCCAAGTCTGTGACATGAGGTCCTCGGTGTGCCAGACACACTTTAGTAACCATCAGGACACGCACATTGTGTCATTTTTTCCTGGCTACAGCCTATGGAGCGGATACTGCCATCTCAGTGGATATGTAGAGAGGTTAGACAAAGGTCACAGAGTAGAACTGCCCGGGCTGGACTTTGAATGTAGGTCAACTGGACTCCAAAATGGGCGGTGCTCCTTGGACTTTGCTTTCTAGACTTGGGAAAGGAGCGTGTTCCACTTTCCCCTCCTGTCGTGACTAAGCAAATGCTTTTGTTGACCATTTGTTCTAGAAGTGTGTGTGTATGCGGAGGGGCTGATATGGTGGTCGTGTAGCAATCACCCTTTGCCAGCCTAGAGCTAAGCAAGGCTCCCTTACAGCCTCTGGGATCCACCCAGGGGCCCTGGTATGGGCGTTTAGAGAGGATGTCTGCTTGGGGATGGCTGTAGGCCTGGTTAAGGATGTGGGTTTGAGGTAGGGCCTTCTGAGATGCTGGTAACTTGGGTACCTATGTGTCTGCAGTGGTAGCATCTCTGGAGCCTGCATGAACCCTGCTCGTGCCTTTGGACCTGCTGTGATGGCTGGCTACTGGGACTTCCATTGGATCTACTGGCTGGGCCCCCTCCTGGCTGGCCTCTTTGTAGGACTGCTCATCAGGTAGGAGGGTGACAGAGAATCTACAGCTACTAGATTGGCATTCACATAACCTTGGAGGAAAATGGGAATCTTCAGAGGGAACTGTGATGCCTCTGCCTAGGGCCTTTGGCTCCATGTGACAGAGACCCACTTTACAAGGGGGAACTAACTGGCTCTTAGGATTGAAGTGTTCACGGGTGTCACTGGCTCCAAGTAGGACTCAAATGTGTTTTGAAGGACTTGGGATATTCCTATGGGTGGGCTTCATGTTTAGGTTGGCTTTAAAAATATTTTTATCTATTTTTTTTACAACATATTTAGATAATATTCTTTCCCTTTGGGGCACCAATTCCTCCCAGACCTTCCCTATCTTCCCTTGGCTGTGTCTGGGAGGGCTGAGTCTGGGCTGGATGTATAGCCTTCTTGTAACGTTGCCCACTGCAGTCTAGAGGCTTCAGGCTATGCCTGGAGTCGGGTGTAAAACACCATTAATCACTCTGTTGGTGATTTCTGCATGGCTACCCATACACACCCTTCTGGACAAGGTATGTGTGGGACCAGAGAGGAAACTGCCCCCCCCCCCCCCCACCACCACCACTGCCTGAGAGGACTCAGCTCAGGAAACCACCTGTCTAGAGAGTTCTGGGCTTAGAGATTTGTAATGGAGAGCTGGGTCTTTCTTGCAGAGGAATGGAGACCTCACAGGGCAATTTATTTTTAGGCTCCTCATTGGAGATGAGAAAACCCGCCTAATTCTAAAGTCGAGGTGAAGAAGAACTGCTGGTGACGTTCCCACTGCCTGGAGTCCTCAGCTGCTTGTCCTAAGTTGAGGACGGAACCATTCCATTATCTCCTGCAGGACCTGAGCTCACAGGAGTCACCATGGCAGCAGCTGACCTAGGCCTGGCTTCTCAGGCAGGCAGGCAGGCAGGCGGCTGCTGCTCTGTCCTGAGCATGCTCCTTGAAACCTGGAATTCCTTTGTGCTCATGGAGTGGGCCTGGGGCCCAGCCTAAAGACAGGTAGAGACCACATAGAAAAAGATGGTAGGCCTCTCTTCTTTCGAGAGGGCAGGGATTAGAAGGGCTGAGAAGGTGGAGAATGTGGTTGCTAATGCCCACTGTCCATTTCTCTAGCCCTCTTTCTTTTTTACTGGGTTGGGTTTGGAACCCAATTCATGCATACTAGGTGAGCACTTTGCTACTGAGCCCCCTGCTCTCCACACCCTCTTTCCTCTTGATTACACTGTTACAGAAGGGCTTTCAGGAGCCCAAAGATCTTGCTTCCTCAGCTCCCAATCTGACTTTGTAATAAATGGTGTAGCATTGCATCCCAGGTGTCTGTTGACTTGTCTTTTGTTTAAGACATGGGCACTGATGCGGAGGAAATAAAAGTCTGGGTGGAGAGGCTGGCTTGCAGAGCCAAGGTAGGTACTTATATGGTCCCTTTCAGAGTCTGTCTGCACTCAGATGGAGCCACTGTGGCATTCAGCCCAGAGCACAGTGTTCATTTACTTACACTCTAGTTGGAAAACCCTGCTGAAAATTTAATGTAAAGCCCAGGGCCTTGGTGAATGCCCAGTACTACCTGGATATGGACCAATCCATTCATTGCACTCTAGCTGGGGATGAGGTGGGGGTGGGGCAAAGATGCAGGAATTCTTCATGGAAGGAGAACAGCAGCAGACAGCATAGACTGATGAGCCACTGGCATGTGGGTGAGAGACATGAATAGAATAAAGAAGGGATAAGGAGACACAGTAGTAACACATCTTCCAAGTGGAGCATGGTTCTACTCTAAGAACCATGGGGCATGGGTTTGATTCCCAGAACCCACATGGTGGCTCATGAGTGTCTCTAACTCCAGTCTCAGGTGTGTCTGGCTCCTCACTCTGGTCTCCTGGGAATGGCATACACATGGTGCACAAACCTAAATATAGGTAAAACACTCACATACCTAATCTAAGAACACATCAAAAAGATCATCCACCATGGTCAAGTTGGCTTCATGCTAGAGATGCAGAGTTTGTTCAACATACTAAACCAGATAAATATAATCCATCACATAAACAGACTGAAAGAAAAAAAAACACATGATCATCTCACTAAACTCAGAAAAAGCCTTTGACAAAATCCAATATCCCTTCATGATAAAAGTTCTGGAGAGATTAGGGATACAACGGACATACCTCATCCTAATAAAGGTGATTTGCAGCAAGCCCACATCCAATATCAGCCTAACATTGGCCAATCAATATTAAGCCAATATTAACGTAGTTCCATTGAGACCAGGAACAAGACAAGGTGTCCCTTCTCTCCATACCTGTTAATTATAGCACTTGGACTCTTAGCTAGAGCAGTAAGCCAAGTGGAGGAGATCAAGAGGACACAAATAGAAAAGGAAGATGCAAAAAAAGAGTGTTTATTTATAGATTATATGGCTTTGTGTATAAAAGGCCCTAAAAACTCTGCCAGGAAACTTGTACAGCTGATAATACACTCAGAAAAGTGGGAGGGTACAAAATTAACAGACAAAAATCAGTAGTCTCTTCCTATACACAAACCATCAGTGGTCTCCCTGTATACAACCAGTGTCTTCCTATATACAAACATCAGACTGGGAAAGAAATCAGCAAAACAGCACTATCTTACAATAAGCTAATTCCCGCCCCCCAATAAGTCTAACCAAGAAACTGGAGGACTTGTATAATAAAAGCTTGAAGAATTGAAGGAGGAAACTGAAGAAGATATCAGAAGATCAAAAGATCTGTGCTCATGGATAAGTAGGGCTAATACAGTGAAAATAGTCATCCTACCAAAAGCAGTTTACAGGTTGAATGCAATCCCCATCAAAATTCCAAGGCAATTCTTCACAGTAATTGAAAAAAAAGTTTAAACTTTATATGAAAACTCAAAAATAAAAATCCAAGATAGCTAAAACAATCCCCGATTATAAAAGAACGGTGGGAAGTATCACCATCTTCCCACAGAAGTGTACTACAGAACTACTGTAATCAAAATTGCATGGTACTGGCATGAGAACAGACATGTTGGTCAATGGGATCGAACTGAAGATCCAGACATATTTCATATATCTATGAGCACCTGGTTTTGGACAAAGAACCTTTAAATAAAAAACACTAGAGAAAAGACAAAAAATGGTGGTCAAATTGGATGGGTGGTATTTGGAATGATCCGCAGAGATCCATACTTATCAACACACACAAAACTCAACTCCAAGTGGATCAAAGGCCCCAACATAAAACCAGATACCCTGAATCTGACAGAAGAGGAAATGGGGAGTCGGTTTAACTTGTTGACATAGGAAAAGATTTTCTAAACAGGGCACTAAGAGCACAGGCACCAAGAACAACAATGAATAACTGGGGCCTCATAAAACTGAAAGGCTTCTGTATGGCAAAGGACACCATCATTTGGAAAAAGCAGCAGGCTGCAGAATGGGGAAGATATTTACTAGTTACACATCCAATAGAGGGTTAGTATCTAAAGTATGCAAAGGCCTACAAAAACTGGACATCAAGGAAACAAATAACCCACTTTGAAAACGGGGTACAGGACTACGCCGAGTGTTCTCAGAAAGTGGAACACAAATGGCTGAGAAACACCTTAAGAGATGGCCAACATCTTTAGTTATCAGGGAAATGCAAATCAAAACTACTTTGAGATTTTTTTAATATTACATGAGTCAGAATGGCCCAGATCAATAAAATAAATGGTAGTACCTGCTGGCAAGGATGTGGAGAAGGGGGAACCCTCATCCATTGCTGATGGGAATGCAAAGTCATACAACCATTATGGAAATCAGTGTGGCAGTTCCTTAGGGAGCTGGAAGTAGATTTATCTCAAGATTCAGCTATACTCCTTTTGAGCACACCCCCAAAGGACTCTACACTGTACTACAGACCCTTGCTCATCTGTGTTCATTGCTGCTCTATTTATGACAGTCAGGAATTGGGAACAGCCTAGATGTCCATGAATGAATACTGAAAATGTGGCACATTTACACATGGAATATTACTCAGCTGTTAAAAATTGAAATTATGAAATTATCAAGATAAATAGATGGAACTAGAAAAAAAAAAAAAAAAACACCGCAAGTGAGATATCCCAGATACCAAAAGACAAACATTGTATATTTTCCCTTATATGTGGATATTGGTTTTTAAGCCTTTGGTATGCATGCTACAGTCCATATACCACAGAGGTTAGGTATCAAGTAAGGGATATGGGGAAGAGGTGGACCTCCCAAGGATGAGGAAATAGAATACATAGTTATGGAGAAACGGGGAAAAATGTAGTGGGAGGATTAAATGGTGAGGGGATGGAAGAGAGGGTTAAGGAAGAGGATATGGTGACAAACAACTAACTTTAAGGGCCATTTGAGGAGCATATGAGAACCTATTATTGTAGAAGCTTCCTAAAATATATACATATATGAAAGAAATCTAAGTGGGGTCGGCAAATAAGAGGGAAGGCAGAGCCCCAACTAGACATCTTTCACCACTGAGTGAAACATCAAGTTCCAGGAATGGAATTGGCCAATGGAGCCCCAGGGATGCCCTGTAAGTATCTCTGACTAATGCCAAAGCTGCTGGTTGCTTTCTGCGAACTAATGGTAAGACTCTATAGCTGAAGACAATACTGTCTTAGGGTTTCTGTTGTATGAAGACACCATGACTCTTATAAAGGAAAACATTCAGTTGGGGCTGGCTTACAGTTCAGAGATTAAGACCATCATCATCATGGCAGTAAACATGGCAGCATGCCAGCAGACATGGTGCTGGAGAGGTAGCTGAGAGTTCTACATCTGGATCGGTAGGCAGCAGGAAGGGAGAGTGCCCCGAGGCTTGGCTTGGGCTTCTGAAACCCCGAAGTCCACCCCCAGTGACACATTTCCTCCAACAGGGCCACAACTACTCCAACAAGGCCACATCTCCTAAAAATGTTACTGCCTATGAGCCTATAGGGCCAATTTCATTCAAACAACCACATTTACACAGCTAACTGAACACAGAGAAGTTGCGCTGGTGTCTAACTAGAGGCTTCTCTCATAATGACTAGTGTTCACAGTACTGGAAGGTGCCAGAGGAGAAAGGTAACCATCAGCCTAGCTATAAACCCTGTGATCTACAACAGTGACCTGCTTGCAAAAATGCTGGTGCACTAGTGGCACAATGTTGTAGGGGTAACCAATCACTTACTGAGTGGTTTAAGATGCAGTCCATGAGATGGAACCCATGTCTGACACTGCTCGGGTGGCCAAGAGCCCGGGACTGGATAGGCCACTGGCCTATGGAAAAACCAAACACTATTGTTCTGCTAAAGGATTATAGCACTATTATGGCTCCTAATGATATGGCCATACCCACAGATCAGAGCCTTGCTCAACCATCATCAGAGAAGATTCCTCTTGTAGTAGATAGGCACTAACAAAGAGACCCACAACTAGACAGTATGCAGGGAATAAGTGGTTTTGAAACACCCAGTCCTAAATAGGATGTCTTCATCAAACCCGACCTCAGGGCACAGGGATCTACGTTGAAGAAGAGTTAGAAACATTGTTAAGAGCCATGGGGGATGAAGGACGACAAAGAAACAGTAATTTCCAGATACAACAGGAGTGATGCACAGAGATGCATGCACGAGATGGTGCGAGAATGCAAAAGGCCTGTACAGGTTCAAGCCAGATGGGGTCCCGGTGCTGAGGTGGGGAAGTGGACATGGCTTCCACTCCTAAACAAGAATGTCTCTACAATCAATATCAACCTGCAAAGTTAAAATTAGTTTTCTCCAATGGAATCTCATTGGGTATGTTAACCACACTTTAGCATAGGCCCCGTGCCCAGCAGTAGATGGTCAACACAGAAGTAATTTGTAGACATTTTGTCTCTTATTGCTTTGGCTATTTTTTGTCTTATTGGTCTTTTGCTTGTATATTATGGTTTCTGATTTAGTGTGTTTTTTTTTTCTGTAAGTTTTTTTTTTTAATGTTTGTTTTCTAAAGAAAAAGCGAAAGGGCATGAAGTTGGACAGGTAGGTAGGATCTGGGAGAGTTGAGGGAGAAAAAAAGCATGAAAAATAATAAAAGAAAAAAAATCAAAAAGAATCCTGGGCTATTTATGAAAGAAAATAATTTTGATACTGTAAAGCAGCTCCCTGGAAAGACCACACTCACTGTGTTCACACTCATTGTGGCAGTTTGAATATGCTCGGCCTAGGGAATGGCACTATTAAGAGGTGTGGCCTTGTTAGAGGAAGTGCGTCACTGTGGGGGTGGGGGTGGGTGGGCTTTGAGACCCTTTACCTAGCTGCCCAGAGGACAGTCTCTCCTGGCTGCAGTAAAATCAAGATGCAGAACTCTTTAGCTTCTTCTCCAGAACCATGTATGTCTGGATGATGGGTGCCACACTTCCTGACATGTTAATGGACTGAACCTCTGTAAGCCATTAAATATTTTCCTTTATAAAAGTTGCTTTGATCATGGTGTCTCTTCAGAGCAACAAAGTTCAAACTAAGACACTTGCCATCTCTGTAAGCAAAGCACCCAGGGTAAAAATGAAGAAGAATGCTCCTTCCTGGGGAAAAGGCTCCATTACAATGGAGGGCTTCTGTGGCTGGCAGGATTTCTGTCTACATGGAGCTTCAGAATATGATCTTATTTAGAAATACAGTCTTTGTAGATTCAACTGAGGGAACTATCAAAATGAGACTATATTGGCATTGGGTGCTAAATACAAAGAGAGGGTTATTGTAAGAGACAGAAAAAGACACACGCCAGATGCAGTTCCTGAGCACACCACAGGAAAATGCAGACAGCTGATGTGAGAGGAGGCAGGAAGCCTTTTCTCTAGAGCCTTTGGAGGGGACACATCCTTGTGGATACCCCAACTTTATGTCTCTTGGCTTTTAGAATGGTGAGAGGATAAATTTGTCATTTTAAGTTACAAAGTTTGTGGAAATGTATTAGGTCAGCCCCAGGAAACAAATGCAGGGTTTGTGGAAATGTATTAGGTCAGCCCCAGGAAACAAATGCAGGTGGGCACTCTTATCCTCATCTTCCAGTGACATTAATGGACACTGGAGTTACTCAAGGTTACAGTATGTGGACAGACAAACTTGCTAAGATGAGCTTCATTTGGCTGCAAGTTCATTTCTGTTCCTAAGGGACAATATTATGTCTTTTGCCTTGGCTCTTGTCCATTTGTCTCGGCTAACACAGGGACAGAAAGGCATGTTATAATGTTTCACTTTAAGTTTACAAATGAGTTTCACAATCCAGTTTTCAATTAAATTTCTCAACTGCAACCCCCCAGGATGGATATGAACTCATCCTTTTAATACCACAGTATGTGTTTAGGGTTTGCTCTATAGAAGGGTCTCAGAATGTACCACAGTTAGACACTTGAAATCTCTTGGTCAACTGCCAGATCCAAGCCATCAGGCTTAGCTCTGTAATAATACTTGCCATACTATGCTACACTTGAATATGACTTCTATCTCTAATTACCTACTATAGAGATACATGTAGATACTGGCACTCCGTAGTGACTCAGCAATTAAAATTCTTGAAGTCTTTGGGTGGTATTAAAAGTTTGCCACACAAACCAGCAGCATATAAAATCCATGTGACAGAAACCCTTCATGTGGAATGCACTCTGTATTCAGTGAGTGGACTGAACCATCTTACTGCTCCTTTCATGGTTTCTGCATGTATAGCTGAGAGCATACACCCATGGAGGAGCTGGCCTTCTAGACTGTTTCAAAGGCCAATGAACATGATTTGGTGAGGGCTGTATGGAGACCACAGAACTTTTCCTTCTATCAAAGCAGTGGTCAAAAGCAACACTGTCTAAGGGTTAATGGCATATATCCGTAGTTTCAACACTAGGTTGAGATGGGAGAATTGAGAGTTTGAGGTAAACTTAGGTTAGACAGGTCTCATATTCCACCACCCCCCCAAATCAAAAAAGTGCAATACTGTGAAGGATGATGGAATCTGCCACCTCTAAGCAAGGCGTCCTTTTTGGTATAGATATTTTGGGTTAAAAGCACTTGGAAAATAGCCTATGCAAGAGGTGGTGTTTTGATTCTTCTTCTAGAAGCAGCGGGTACCTATGTAAAATACATTTCCCCTTACCAAGAAGAAACATTCTTAGGATGAGAGGTGGGGAAGTGGGGTTGAGAGAATTTTATACAGATCTTGTTAAAACCATGTGTCTCCTTTTAGCTTTTCCATCCTAGAGATGTTCCATAGTCATTTGTTTTTTCTGCTTGGTAGACAAGGACTCAGGGTTTACATTTTTGGGCCTTTATCTGGAAGACCCTCCTACATACACATAAGGCTCTGTATGCTCAGCTCCTGCTGTTTGTTTTTGTGTTAATCTACTCCTCAGGCCCAGCAGGAGACCCTAAGAGAATAAAATCTTCATTTTCTACAACTGTAGTGTGAGGGTAACAGCTAGAATTTCTTCCAGTTAGGCTGGCTTGCAAGTCTTATCAAAACCCCAAATAGTATGTATGTCTAAAATTAATTTTACCCCGAAAGTAAAGCAAACCATTATTTGGGGTAATGGTACTGGCATTTCAGAGGACTGCTGTACAGGGACTGCTGTGGATACACATGTCCCCTTCTGCTGGCTATGCAGGGCAGCTCTGAACTGGTATGAAACTCAAGTTCTTTTAACTAGTTACAAGGATTGGCCTTGAACTGTTTACATGTTTGCTTTTCTAAATAAAGACATCCTTCAAATTATAGCAAACCAAAGGAAGCCATTTATTGTAGACATTTCACACACAAGCTTTCAAGAGGACATCTAGATGAACAGTAATACAAAATGAAGACAAATGTCCATTTACACTTGAAGTGCATTCGAGTGGAGGTAGAGGCTTGGATCACACAAACCACTCAGCTGCTCCCTCCACTGGGGGTTTCCTAATCCATGAATCTTGTCTGTCACTGAGCACCAGAACTCACAAAATCCTTTATTCACTGTACCTACCCAGCTTTGGCTCTCAGAGTGATGGGGAGGAGGGCGGGCTTTCCTGCTACTGAACAGAAGTGGCTTGTCCTTTCACCTTTCTGAGCAAGCTGGGGTGACACTGCTGTCATCTTTCTAAGGTATGAGATGGACTCAATGTGGGCCAGAGGTGGCATTCAGTGGACAGCCAGGGTCTGAGTCTGGCCTTACTGTTTCTCCATGGCTTTGTGAGCATGAACTCCTGCAACCTTGGCTTAACTACTCAGAGAGGTTCTGACTTACCAGGTTATATCCAGGAAGTGGTTCTTCTGGCTTCTGGTCTAATGCACATTCCTCAGTGGCAGGATGCCCTGACCTGTTTAATGTGTGAGTTTTCTTCTTTACAAAAACATGTTTCTTTTCAGATGAATGAATTAGGTTGAATATGTAACAAAGTCATCAGTAAAAATTAGTGAGGTATTTGTAGGAATCAATGAAAGCCTAGGCAGAAAATCCAAACAGCTTCTAAATTTTTTTGACAGAATGCCAGAAAATAAAGAATCTGTTTACACACATACCATTGCTCAAAAACAGGACTTGAGGCAATCTCCAAAGAAATATGATGGAGTAAAATAAACAGGTGTAGACAGTTGGCTGAAATTGAGCTTTTCAGCAGCCAGAACAAGAGAGAAGCAGCAAGTTATAAAAATCACAGTGTAAGATTTTTTTTCTTTAAAAAACCCCCTTTTCCTCCTTGAAGTCCTTGGTATTGAGATCTATTGATTACTACAGAGATGTGGTAAAGATTTATTACTCAGTGCATTATTCTAACTCTCACACATCAGCGGACAAGAGAACCATGAAACAAGCATCTTGGTTTAAGATGTAGAAGATCTGTTGCTTAGGAACCGAGATAAGGCCCACTAGATTAATACGCATACCAACAGATTGTTTACAATTAGGTCTCTAGGTATGAGAACCCAAACCTCACTCCCACGGTTTCTTAGACACAGGAGACAGTCACGTGGTTGTGGTAGAGACAGAACAGGCCCTGGATCTTTTTTTGTTGCTGGGAAAGTGAGTCAAAAAGTGGTGTCCAAACCGGTTTTCTATTTGCAATTTACAGAAGGTCTTCAGGATGTGATCGCAACTCCTCTAGATGGGGTGATTGACCTTCCACATCACCGTGGAGTTAACTAGATTATCTTCTGTAACACTTACTTGGTGGAGTGTAGCCATGACCCCCATCATTTTTTAATTTCTCTTTGTGGTTAAAACATGGTCTTATCACCTCAATCCCTCTTGGAAGGGAGAAAAAAAAGCAATCACAGGAGCAGGCAGGGAGGGAGGGAGGGACATGGGTGGGAAAGCAGACAGGGAGGGGAAGAGGGTAACATGATCAGATATTGGGGGGCGGGCAGGACTGAAGCCCTGAGGGCCAGCAGGAAGAATGGAAACAGGTCACCTCAGAAGGTAGGAGGTGGGGGAACCTCCAGAATGTACCAGAGACCTGGGGGGTGAGAAACAATCCGGACTCAAACAGAGGGACCTTAGAGGGAATGCCCTACAGTGGGAAGAGGGAGCTTGTAGAACCCGCCTCCAGCAGAAAGGCAGGGCATCAAGTGGAGGGATGGGGTTGCCATCCCACAGTCAAAAACTCTGACTCATAATTGTTCCTGTCTGAGAAAACTACAGGGACAAATATGGAGAAGAGTCTGAGGAAAAGGAGGTCCAGCGACAGCCCAAAGTGGGATCCAGCTCAGGGTAGGCTCCAAGGCCTGACACTATTACTGAGGCTATGGAATGCTCACAAAAGGCACCTGTCATGACTGTCCTCCAAAAGACCCAACAAGCAGCTGAAAGAGTCAGATATAAATATTTACACCCAACCAATGGACAGAAGCTGCTGACTCCTATAGTTGAATTAGGGAAAAGCTGGCAGAAGCTGAGGAGGAAGGTGACCCTGTAGAAGGACCATCGGTCTCAACTAACCTGGACCCCTGATATCTCTCAGACACTGGATCACCAACCAGGCAGCATATACCAGCTGATATGAGGCCCCTAACACATATACAAGAGAGGAATGCTGGGTCTGAGTTCTGTCATAGAAGATGCACCTAACTCTCAAGAGACTTGATGTCCTGGGGAGTGGGGAGGTCTGGTGGAGTTGGGGGTAGGAGTGGGGTGGGGACATCCTTGTGGAGATGGGGGTGGGGTGAGGAGGTATGGGATGTGGAACAGTCAGTGGGTGGACCAGGAAGGGGATAAAATTTCAAGTGTAAAAAAAAGATTAAATAAAATTAAGAAAAAACAAACAAACCATGGTCTTATACATAACAGTTCTGAATCATGCTTCCATATAAGTATTGATCCTGTGTACATGTTACTAAGTGGCAATTTAGACTAATGTGCATCTTTTCTAGAGCTGGAATTCCAGAACATCTACATAATTATAAGCACAAGTCCACTGGCATCACACAATCTTACTGCTCTAGGCACAATACCAACATGTACCATTAGGAGTCTCTATTTCAGACAATACACAGGAAATTAGCTACTGTTATAGTTGTCAACAATTATAACATTTCCAACAAACACACATCACAAACAGTTATCAGCATTTACCTGAGTCACTTGCCTTCCAACAGGCTATCCTATGTTGGCACCATAAAGCACTTTTCTTTATACAATGTCTACCCTCTTTGATACTTTGCTGAATAGGTCTCAAAAGATTCAAACATATTCACATAAAAAATATCATCTCTAGATGTTTTCAAATGAGAGCATCTGACAGGAGAACCTAGAAACACCTGACTATGGCTCTCCTTCCACTATTGGGACTTCTCCCTCCCCAAAGCAGAGCTACATGGGGCTACCTATGTACTAAAGGTATGAACACCACAGGCCTCTACTTCAAGTAACTGTTTTGGGAAGATCAAATTTCTGAATTTCAGGTGTAATTCTATACGAGTTGATTATTTCCCACCAGAAACTTTCTGACAGATTATACCTGGTTAAAGTTTTTTTTTTTTTCTTTTTCAGAACAGGACAATGGGGAAAATAAGGTGGTAGAGTGGAAGTTTGTAAGTAATTTCACTTTCACTGAGTGAACTATAGAGTGGTGTTATTATTTAGGACTTTACAGTCAGGTTTATGATCTCACAAACAGGAACTAAACTTCAGAACCAGAGACTAATAGTGTAACAGTCAACCCTGGAAGTGTAGTCTGGACTGAGGTAGCGCTTTGATCTAAAACAGGCCTAAAGAGTCAGTTAAATACTTCACAGGTCTTATCTTCTTCCTTATAGCCTTAAACTTTTAGAAACACTATTATATTACATTGAAATGCAGAGCTAGGCAATTTGAAATATACCTACATACCATAGGTCTTGCTCTAAGTTAAGAGTCAGAGAAATGATGGGGTAGAAGTAGAGTTGGAATCTGATTGTCTCTTAATGAGACAGCACTACTGTGCATCCTCTCCCATCTGAGTGGGTCAGGCAGCCCAGAAGAGTCAGACAAGAGCACCCAGAACAATTAAGAGGTAAGTATAGACTTGTGATAAATAATACAAGGATCATGTGTCACTGGAGAAGCAGCAGCCACTGGAGTTAAGTCTTGAGGAACAAAAAGGGAGATGAAGGGTGAGCAGTTGCTTATCTTGGTGGAGGACAAGGTATTAGCAACATGATTTCTGTAACAACACAGGAAATTAGACCCTAGCTATTTGGATCAACTTCTTGATACAGACTTCTGAAGGAAGCTATAAACCTCCACTCTCCTTTTGTACCCTCAAAACCAAGATGGATCTGATACAGTTCTTACCAAATTCTTAAAAGTTCTACCCAGATATGAAAATCCATTGTCAAGCTGCTGCCAAGGTCTCATAAGGGTGATGGATAACACCATAAAAACCTTACATCATTCATATATTTGAAAATATATGGATTCATCCATGTGCAAGAGTTTTGAAATTTGCTGGACAATAGCATTAGCCTCAACATTCTAGTGAGAATTTTATTTTGAATTTAAAAAATCTTATCATCTCATTTATTGAAACTGCCAAGACTCATAGGAGAGAGGCAGACTGAGCATGTCAGACTATGAGGTGAGAACAGATGAGAGGTTTAGTTTACTTCGATTCTCAGGCCTGTCTTGGGAACTGTGATGTATAGCTAAGAAGATTGCTTCTAAGAGCAGAACTAGGATCAGATGGCTAACAGGGTGAGTGGAAAGGCAAGCTCACTGTCAAAAGGTCTTCCTGAGCTCGGCACTCTTGCCTTTCACTAGGTTCTCTGGGGAGTACACAGAGGGGGAGTATGGCAGCAGCTTTTCTCTCATGTGGACTTCCCGGTGTTTAGTGAGGAAAGAGCTCTTATTGAAATGTTTGCCACACTGGGCACATGTGTAGGGCTTCTCTCCATTGTGGATTCGCCGGTGTTCTCGGAACCTTGCACAGTTATTGAAGCTCTTCTCACAGTCCCCACATTTGTAGGGATTCTCTACAGTATGGATTCTGCGGTGGGCACTGAAGTGAGAACTGTTGGTGAAGCTTTTCCCACACTCTTCACACTGATAGGGCTTCTCACCAGTGTGGGTTCTCTGATGGATGATAAGACTTGAGCTCTGGCTGAAGCATTTCCCACACTCCCTGCATCTGTACGGCTTCTCTCCAGTATGGACTCTCTGGTGGGCTCCAAAATTTGAGGAGTCATTAAAGCTTTTCCCACAGTCAGGACATTTGAAAGGCTTTTCCCCAGTATGGATTCTTTGGTGTCTGATAAGGCTCCTGCTCCTACCAAAGCACTTCCCACAGACACCACACTTATAAGGATTCTCCTTCTGGTGGGTCATCCTGCACACAAGACGGGCACTCCTTCCAAAGTTTTCCCCATATTTGAGAAGTCTGTATGGCCTCCTCCCCACACAAGGCCTCTGATGCACCACAGCCTTCCCTGTATCTCTAGGTTGAGACATCAGCTTTCCCTGTCTAAGTCCTTGAAGGTTTTCACAGTGTCTTCCTGAGAAGTACTCCCTTTTACAGTACTTACTGGGGTTAGTATTCTGGGAAACAAGTCTTTTAGGTTTTTCCATTAATACCCTATGGGGCTCTGTGTCCTTAAACATTACCTGTGTTGGGTCTTCCTTAATAATAGTTCCAATTTCAAAATCTGGAAAAGGAAAAGACAATAGAATTTCACAAAATTCCAATATTAACAAAACAATTAACCAGGCCCACAATGCTTATGATCCTCTAATGTTCATGGCCACACACTGTGACTTGACTGAGCCACCATGCTTTACCATCTTTCACTTCTATAAAAAGGCCTCAAATTGTGTTTTTTGAACTGAATTGTATATCAAGATACTAGTCTCTATTTGTATCCTGATTAACTTAACAATAACTAGGTTTATCTCCTTGAAGTAGCTCATTCTGTTTCTATTCTTTACATTATTCTAAATATTGTACTATACCTCATTTAATAGACAACTAATAGACAATTTTAAATTCCTCATACTTCTCAACTGTCCACAGCTAGTCAGGTTCTACTTTAGAGTACTGTTTCTCTCACACCATCTGTAGCTTTTTTTTTTTTTTTTTTTTTTTTTTTTTGGCACCTCATGGACAACAATAATACAAACATTCTGTTTTACTGTTTCGAAAGCTGGAATTTTTTTGCTCTTTCATTACACCCCATTCACTGTAAGGTGCATCTTGGATTCAGCTTCTCTGTGGAGTTTTATGGGAAGTATGAATGACGTATGCCCCATGGAGCAGAAACTTTGGAATGACCTAGTATGGTTCTGGCAACATTCTGGTCACTTGTTAATTCTGTTTTTGATGTCAATTTTTAATTATGTGAAATTCATACACAGAGAAGAATAAACAGTGTAATATGTATAAAGAACTTCCATAGATGCTGGCGAGGATGTGGAGAAAGAGGGACACTCTTTCATTGTTGGTGGGATTGCAAGTTGGTGCAACCACTCTGGAAATCAGTCTGGAGGTTCCTCAGAAAATTGGACATAGTACTAACAGAAGACCCAGCAATTCCTCTCCTGAGCATATACCCAGAAGGTGTTCCAACTTGTAATAAGGACACACATTCCACTATGTCCATAGCAGCCTTATTTATAATAGCCAGAAGTTGGAAAGAACCCAGATGTCCCTCAACAGAGGAATGGATACAGAAAATGTGGTACATTTACACAATGGAGTACTACTCAGCAGTTAAAAACAATGAATTCGTGAAATTCTTAGGCAAATGGATGCATCTGGAGGATATCATCCTGAGTGAAGTAACCCAATCAGAAAAGAACACACATGGTATGCACTCACTGATAAGTGGTTATTAGCCCAGAAACTTAGACTATCCAAGATACAATTTGCAAAACACATGAAAATCAAGAAGAAGGAAGACCAAAGTGTAGTTACTTCACTCCTTCCTAGAATGGGGAACAAAATACCTATGGAAGGAGTTACAGCAGAGACAAAGTTTCTAAGATGGAAGGAAAGACCATCCAGAGACTGCCCCATCCGGGGATCCATCCCATATACAACCATCAAACCCAGACACTATTGCATATGCTAGAAAGACTTTGTTGACCGTACCCTAATATAACTCTCTCTTGTGAGGCTATGTGCCTGGCAAATACAGAAGTGGATGCCCATAGTCATCTATTGGATGGACCACTGGGCACTCAATGGAGGAGCTAGAGAAAGTACCCAAGGAGCTGAAGGGATCTGAAACCCTATTGGTGGAACAACAATATGAACTAACCAGTATCCCCAGAGCTTGTGTTTCTAGCTGCATATGTAGCAGAAGATGGCCTTGTTGGCCATCAATGGGAAGAGAGGCCCCTTCATCTTGCACACTTTATATGCCCCAGTACAGGGGAATGCCAGGGCCAAGAAGTGAGAGTGGGTGGATAGGGGAGCAGGGCAGGGGGGAGGTTATAGGGGACTTTGGGGTTAGCATTTGAAATGTAAATGAAGAAAATATCTAATAAAAATTGTAAAAAAAAAGAACTTCCATGAACTACCTACTTACCTTTAACAATGATCTATTTATGATTAATGAAGTTTCAAATTCATCTGGAAAAACAAATAACCCAGAATAGAGAAAACAATTCTTAACAATAAAAGATCTTCTGGGGGAATCACCATCCCTGACCTCAAGCTACACTACGAAACAATAGTGATAAAAACTGCATGGTATTGGTACAGAGACAGACAGGTTAATCAATGGAACAGAACTGAAGACCCAGAAATAAAAACCACACACTTACAGACACTTGATCTTGACAAAAACCCAAAAATATACAGTGGAAAAAAGAAAGCATCTTCAATAAATGGTGCTGGTCTAACTAGCAGTCTGTACACAGAAAAATGAAAATAGATCCATATTCTTCACCTTGCACAAAGCTCAAGTTCAAGTGGATCAAGGACCTCAACATAAAACTAGACACACTGAATCTAATAGAAGAGAAAGTGGGAAAGAGCCTCAAACTCATTGGCATGGGGAGGCAATTTCCTAAACAGAACTCCAACGGCTCAGGCTCTAAGATCAAAAATTGATAAATGGGACCTCATGAAACTGAAAGGCTTCTGTACAGCAATGGACACAGTCAATAGGGCAAATTGGCAACCTTCAGATAGGGAAAAAGCCTTCACTAATCCCACATTTGATAAAGGGCTAATATCCAAAATATATAAAGAACTCAAGAAGTTAACCTCAAAAAAACCCCCAAACAACTCAATCAAAAAATGGGGCATAGAACTAAACAGAGAATTCACAACAGACAAATCTTGAATGGCTGAGAAGCATTTAAAGTAATGTTCTTAGTGATCAGGGAAATGAAAATCAAAATGACCCTGAGATCTCACCTTACACCAATCAGAATGGCTAAGATAAAAAATTCAGGTGACGGCACATGTTGGTGAGGATGCAGGAAAAGAGGTTTTCCCATTGGATCCAACATTGTTCTGGGATTCAGAGGAAGTCACAGTCTATTAAGTTGATTCTGACAGTAACTGATAATTTGATTACGTTCTGGAGGTAACCTAAAAATATTCACAGGGACTCTTTTTATAGTTATTAAAAGGAAGCTGGGATCAGAAAGACGGCTCAATAGTTAAAGAATGGGTTGCTTTTCCAGAGGACTTGGGTTTATGGCTTTCAACTATCTATAACTCAGTTCCAGGGAACTAAAACCCTCTTCTAGCCTCCGTGGGCACCAGACATATACACCTTACACAGACATACATGAAGGCAAAATGCCCACAGATGTGTAGAGCCAAATTTGTTCAAGGTGTGGAATTTGGCAGGCATCATGAGCCATGGCTTAGATATGAGAGAACTTAAGGTGCGTGTAGAACACAGCACGGAGTTTTATTTCCAAGTAGCCTAGAGAAAGAAAACAGTAGCATATAGGCCTTGAAGGATAGGATGAGCATAGAGTAAGTGCTGCTTAACAAAACCCAGGTGAGAAGCTGGGCAGGATGGCACATGCCTGCAATCCCAGCGCTCAAGTAGGATAGGCAGGAGGATCACCAGTTCAAGGCCAGCCTGGGCAACAGTTTCTGGCCTCTTTCTCTAAAAAAAAGTACGGGTGAAAAATTTTGGTTTTCAGACTTTTACAGTTTAGGCAAGGAACAGAGAAGGACAGAAGGACTAGAACAGGGGCTATGGCAGTGGAAGTTGGCAGGTAGAGGTGACAGTCTACTCAGCAAGCCATGTCTCCTACCTGGGTATAAATGCTGAGTAAGGAGGCATTAAAATGGTCTTTACAGGACACCTGTGGGTTTTAGGTATGTCTATGCTTAAGCTAGTAGTTTAGCTGCCAACAAGCAACTCAGTGGACAGTGGTGGGCAAGCTGCTGAAGCCCAGGAGCAGAGTAAAGCCTCCCACCTGGTCCCTGCCTTCCTTTTTCTCACACACCACACACACAGCAGCCAGATGTTTCTCATTGGACCTTACTGACCACCCTCCTCCTTCAAGTATTTTTTCGATGTAGAATCTCACATTCTTCTCTATAGTTTTTCCAGAAACAAAACACTGTCTGACCCACCAAGGCTAAAGTCCCAGAGTCTGAACCAACAGAATGTGAGCAGCTGAGCCTCAAGCATGGTACCTGACAGGGAAGTACCATGACAACAGGGACCATTTTACTTAGTTCCATTTCCCTCTTCCTCTAACAGCAAACAGCACTCAAATATCTTCTGAATGAATAAATGTACATGAGCTGTGGGCCAGGTGTCCTGATTTTCAGGCAGTCCCACTTTCTCCTCCCCTTGACCAGAATCCCCGTGATCCTTACCAGCTGGGCTTTGCAGCAGGCCTGAAGGTCCTTCAAGTTCTGGCTCTTCTATTATTTCCTCCTCACTCAGTCTCTCGCTGCCAGAATCTTCTAACACTGCTTCCTGTGAGGTCTCCACAGGTTCCCAGGTTGTAGGCTCTTGGGGTTCAACCTCAATATGTCCCCTTTCCTGCCTTGAGAGGGATGGGACTTCTTCTGAGGCGTTGGTGGAAAGGGAGGATGGACGGCAGTTAACCAGGGCATCCATCTCCTTGTAAAATGCACAGGATTCCAGTACATGGCCATTCTTCACTTTTCGGTAACTCTTCTGAAGGCTTTTGAACTTGGTTCGGCATTGCTCTGGTGTCCGGAGAAAGCCACATTCTCGAAGTTGTTCAGCCACGACTCCATACAATTTGCTCTTCCGGTGACAGGCTTGAAGTGCTTCATAAAATCGGGTCTCTTGAAGGATATCAAGAAAAGTCTTGGTTTCTTCATAGCCCCAGTGCACACCTGCCATTCAAGGATAAAGTTTGAAAATATAAAAAAAGCAGCCTGGAACTTTTCTATTACACACATTCTATAGTGTAATAGAATACAAGTCTTATTCAGGGAATAGGACTGTGGAACACAGTCTTCTGGACATGACAGGCTACTGCACTCATGAACTCACAGCAGGGATGGCTATTTGTAGAAGAAGACCTACACAGTCAGTCAAAAGTCTAGCATAGGTGTGTGTGTGAGCATGTGTGTGTGCGTGCTCTCAAGTCCCTAGCACTTGAGAGCTTTTGGAAGAGAGAGAATTGTTCTTTCTGAGGAAGTTCCTACTGGTAGATCGCCTATGTTTCAGGGGATGGTCCCATACCCATACCCATATGGGCAGCACTAATTGTATTTAGTGGGTTAGTAAACAAACAAATAGATAAGAAACACATGAAGTTGGGATGGGGACTTGTTTCGGGGAGTTGGAGGTAATTGGTGAGTGCATATGATAATATTTCATTGTATACATTTACAAACTTCTCAGGGATAAAGAAAATTATGAGTAAAAGTTCTATTCATGATAGCAACAGGAACTAAGGAATATCCAGAAACAAGCTTTGTAAAAAGCAGAAAAATCTATGTTAAAAATCTACAATTATTTATTTAAACACATTAAAATAACTTGAAAAAATAAGATGTTCTGTTTCTGGCTACAAAGATTCAACCTGCACAAACGCCAAGTTTAAATAATCACCCAAAATTCCAATTCCAAAAGGGTTGACTTGGAAGAGTCCATGTAGTCTCCCATACTGCCACTGCTATGGAAACTAACTAAAGTACTTAGCTACCTACAAGTGTCTTTCCCAAGTAGTTCAGACAAATGGACTACAACCCCAAAAGAACAGACTGAAAGTTCTTATTACTTATTTTTACCAGTTTTCCTTGAGACTGAGAGCTATGTCCAAGTAACTATGGGTTTGATATATATATATATATATATATATATATATTTAAAAAAAAGAAATATATATATATATATTTTTTTTTGAGGCAGGGTTTCTCTGTGTAGCTCTGTCCTGGAGTTCATGCTGTACACCAGGCTGGCCTTGAACTCACATAGCTCCACCAGCCTCTGCCTCAGGATTAAAGGCATGTGCCGCCATTGCCCAGCTAACCCTGTGAATTCTTAATCATGTATTTCACATGAGAAAATTAAGCCCAATGTAGTTATATGATGCTTCTATGGTCACATAGTTATTAATTGGCTATTTAATTTGGTATGTCTTGGTTCCCAAATATTCAACAGATTTGCATAGAGTATCTATTCTAGTTTTTGGTAAGATCTTGCTGTGCAGTCAAGCTTGTCTCAATCTCACAGTCCTCTTGCTAGGTCCCGAGGGCTGGGTTTACAGGTTTGCAGCACCAGGCCTAGTCTCTGCATTTTAATGCCGGTCTTTTATCTGGGGTGCATCTCCTATGATGAGGAATATGCAGTCTTTTTTATAAAAGTATGTTAATCTTGGTTTAGTAAATTTGTAATTAGTGATATATTTAGATTTATCTCTACTATCTTACTCTCGTGTGGTGGTTTGAATGAGATTGGTCCCCACAGGCTCATACATTGAATGCCTGTTTCCCAGTTGGTGGTATTAAGACAAAAGTTAGTACCAGAAATAGGTACTGATGTGACAGGCCTGACCATGATGGTTCTTTGGAGGAATGTGGAACTCTTTGGATAGGGAAGTGATTGAATGCTCTCAGTGGGGCTTAATGGGCAATTGAGGAGGAACATGGAGAACAATAGTGTTGAGAGCTATGCATACTGTGGAGGCTTAGCTCAAGAGGTTTCCCAGGGGAACAATTATTAGCTAGAGACCATTGGGTAGAAAGCATTCTGGTGATATTTTGGTAAGGAATGTGTCTGCTTTTTGACCGTGTCCTAAGAATCTGTCTGAGGCGAACTTCACATTTTGGACAGTTTGCTGCCAGAGGAGATTTCAGGACAGACTAATGCTGAGTGTATCATGTGCTTATTAGTGATTGCTCTTAATGTGGGACTATGATGAAAAAGGACAAGCAGGCAGAAAGAAATATAAGTTGTACTATTTGAGGAGAAAAAGAGCACCAGGAAATTGAAAGCTGAAGAAAAATCTTGTGTTCAAAGAGATGAGAACTTTAAAGACCGGTGTCTGATGTGAAATGAAATAGAGTAGTGTCTTCAGGATAGCATAAGTTTCCAACTTATAAAAAGGAAATGCCAAGGAGTCTTCTGCTTCTAAAACAAATGAAAGCTTATTCAACAAATGAAAGCAACAAATCGGAGCTTATGTAAATGCGAATCAAGGAGAGGGCCAGACTTCACTCACTCCAAGCTTGCAGTACTTGGCAACTTCAGCAACAGGATTCTGGCTTTCGTCATAAAGAATATAGGAGTAAAGGGGTTGTGGGAACTTCCTTGCCAGTTAAGCAAAGCCACTGGGGACAGGCATGCGGCAGGGTAGTTCTTGTATTGTCCAGAAAGGCCAGTGTGAGGCTGTGAAAGTGAAGCCCAGATTGTGTTGGAGACGCTAGGATGTTGGAGGCACCCAAGCCTTGGGATGCTTGCCAAGGAGAGCTGCATGTAGGAAGTGAAATCAGCTTGAGAGAAGTGTGTAACAGTTAGCAATGCTGGAAGAGAAGAGCCATCAAAGGTTTCTGAGATCAGACTCAGAACTACAGGATTTGGAGTTTGCCCTGCTGGGTTTTGGTCTTGTTTTGGTCCAGTATTTCCTCACTATGCCCCATTACTCCTTTAAAGATGTGTTATTCTATGTTGGAAGTATGTAATTTGCTTTTTAAAAAAAAATTTACAGGTAGTTACAACTAAGAAACTGCCTTGACTCTCAGAAGAGACTATGAACTTTTAAACACTCTTGAGACTGAAAGATTATGGGGACTTTTAAAGTTGGACTAAATGAATTTTATTATTTTACAACAAGCCTGTGGGGGGGGCCAAGGAGTCAGGTGTAGTGGATTGAGTGAAAATGGCCCCCAGGCTCTCATATTTGAATCCTTGGTCCTTGGTTGGTGGAAGTGTTTGGGAAGGATTAGGAGGTATGGCTTTGTTGGAGAAGGTGTGTCACTGGGGAAGGTTCTGAGGTTTCAGAAGCCCACAATTCCCCTCCCCCTCCATCTTCCCTCTCTCCCCTGTCTTCCCTCCCTCCCTCTTTTTGCCCCTCTACTTGCTGATAAGGATATAAGCTCTCAGCTACTGCTCCAGCTTCATGCTTGCTTATCCACTGCCATGTTGGCCATGGATTCTAACCCTTTGGAACTGTGAGCCCCAACACACTTTCTGTAAGTTGTCTTGGTCATGGTATCTCTTCAGAGTAACAGAAAAGTTAACTAAGACATCTTGTTTCTGTATTTGTGTATTTAGAGAAGGGGTTCTGCTATTAGTCCACGTTACCTTCAAATTCTTGATGTTTCTACTTCCCAATTTTTGGCTTTACGGTTGTATGCCACCAGGCCTGGCTCTTACTTTTGTTTTTAAGTGACTGTCGTTCTGTGTTCTGTTTACTCTCCTTTCTTGTATTTTAAATTGGGCAGAAAAAAGTTTCATTTTCTTTACTCCTTTATACTGTTTGTTATTGGCTATACTGTATGGACTAATAATGCATCCTTCACTTATTATAATACAACTGATTCTAGTAATCCTTAAATAATAGTAGACACTTAGAACTCTTATGTTCCACTTACTTCCCTTCTATATGAAGGACTATAATGAATATGATTTATTATATATGTGTATATGAAAGCCTGTAGCTATGTATGAATAGTATGTGTGCCTCGTACCCAGAGGCCAGAAGGTGTTGGAATCACTGGAACTGGAGTGACAGATGGTTATGAACTCCCATGTAGATGCTGGGAACTGAGCTTGGGTCTTCTGTAAGAGCAGCCAGGGCTCTTAACAACTGAGTCATCTCTCTACCCGGACTCCCAAATGTTTAAACCCATGCTTCACTCTAAGCTGAAAAGAGCCTGAAGGCTCCTGAGAGTTGTACTCAGGCTACACTGGGGACAGCAGCAAACACCCTGGTGCCCTTTCAGTTTTTGGGGCATCATTTTGAAAGCAGCCTGGAGTATGAGAGCCCTCTCTAGGATTAGTCTAATGTAATGCTTTCCCCCAAGAGTACACTTCTATCTTCATACCAAGCCTGTGGGTGGGGTTGGGAGAACAATACAATTCTTACCACTTAGGTTTTGAAATAAGACAGGGGCAGCACGGATTTCAGACTTGCGTATAAACTCAATGCCCACTTCATCACCATCGGAGTCTTCAGCACCTTCCTCCTCCTCCTCCACCAAACTGACCTGCTCTTTAGCACTAATAGCAGTTCTCTTTAGTGGGAGAGAGGTCACAACCGTTGGCCTCTCAGTAGATGAAGTGTGGGCTGCAGGGTTTAACAAGGCATCCATGTCCTCAAAGAAGGCACAGGGTTCTAGCATGTGGCCATTTCTCACTTTTCGATAACTCTTCTGAAGACTTTTGAACTTGGTCCGGCACTGCTCTGGTGTCCGGAGGAAGCCACATTCTCGCAACCATTCAGCCACAGCACCATATACCTGGCTATTTCGGGGACAAGCCTGGAGTGTTTCATAAAAGCGAGATTCCTTGAGAATTGCAAGAAAAGTCTTGGTTTCTTCATAGCTCCAGTGCACACCTGCAATCTTTTCATCTTCCAAACCCCACTGTTGCTGCTCTCGCCACACTTTCCCTGCATTCCTAGCTGGGATCTGAACAGCACGAACCGACTTCTCTTTGATGTAGTTGCTTTGCAGGACACTATTCCTCTTGTTTGAGGAATGAAGACCTACACTCCAGGGTTCCTTTTTTTGTTCCAACTGGGCTATTTTGTTAGGTGCAGACACAGAGTCTCCTACAGTAAGAGAAATATATTTCACAGTGGGTACAATGCCATTGCGACACACCCTAGCCTCCTGTTTAAACATGTTCTCCTGGATTATTTGTTTACACCAAAGCTTTCCTCAGCCAGGACCATGCACACTGTAGTCATTTAAATGACTTCTTTGGCATGGAAATCTAGAAATGACATCATCTTGTCCCATATATGTACTGTTTCCATCTAGCCAGTTCTTTCAGAAGTGCCCTCAAGGGCAAGAAATGTCTCATTACTTTTGACCCTTTGTTTTGGATGATACTGTATCATATTGTAGCCCTGGTTAGCCTGGAACTCACTATGATGGCTTCAAACTTTTAACAATCCACCTGCTTCAGTTTCCAAGTGCTAGGATGCAAGTCCTGAGCCACCACAGCTAACTCAGTATTTGTTTCATTTACTTATATTTATATGCCCCAAATACTTCCTTGTCTCAGTGTACACACACACACACACACACACACACACACACCCTCTGGGGCTATTAAAAAAGTAAAGAATTTTTATTAAGTTGTATTAATCACACAGAATGGTATTGCCATAGAACAAAGAAAATGGAATAGACATAATATAGACATAGTAATCTGAAATAAAACCATTCATATATGGTCAACTAACCTTTGACAAGGGAAGAGGAGAGTATGTCCAATGAACAGCACTGGGAAAAGTGAGTCCATGTGCAGAAGAGTGAAACTGACTATCAGCTTATACCACTCACAAAGATTAGCTTGAAGTATATTAAATACCTACACATGGGGCTGGGGAGGATGCTCAGTTGGCAAAGTGCTTGGCACAAGGACTTGAGTTTGATCCCCAACATCCATGAAAGACAGGCATGGTGACAAGTGCTTGCAATTGCAGCAAAAGGACCTCCCGGTTCAGTGAGAGATCATGTCTCAGAAAATGTGATGGAAGAGAATTGAGGAAGACATCAGACACTGACTGCTGGCTTCCATCTGCACCACCCCCATGCATGCATATATGTGAGACCTAAATGTGGGTCCTGAAACCATAAAATCCCTAGAAAAAAGCACAGGGAAAGGGGAATTGACACTAATCTTGGAAATGGTTTTTCCTTTGATGTAACAACCAAAGTAGAGGCAATAAAAGCTTAAGCACAACAAGGAAAATAATCAAAGCAAAGTAACAGCCTACAGTCCAGGCAAAAAAATTTACAGCCATATATATTTTAAGAAGCTAAAATTAAAAATGTACAAAGGATCAGACAATTATTCTAAAAAATCTGATAAAAATGGGCAAAGAATCTGATGTGCAAATGGCCAACAGGCTCAACACCATTACAGGGAAAACAAATCAAAACCACGAGTTAGCGCACATCTGTTATAGTGGTTAGCATCAGAGATAAGAGGCACTGGTGAGGAGGTAGAGAGTGTGAACCCCATGCACTGCTGAATGGGAACGCATCTAGCCATTGTGAAAACAGTAGGGAGGTGACTTGAAAACTTTAAAAACCACAACAACCATGCGTCCCAGCTCGCCCACTTCTAGATATATTTGTAAAGAAAACCAAATCACTGTGGAGGCACCAGCTCTCTGACATTTATTGGAACATCATTTACAGTATCTAAGGTATAGAAAAAAAACCTCCAAATATTTATCAATGGATGAATAAAGAATATTTAAGTGGCTCGGTGGTAAACAGTACTGTCTGCTCTTCCAGAGGACCTGGGTTTGATTCTAGAGCCTACATGTTGGCTCACAACTGCTTATAATTATAGTTCCAGGGGATCTGATGCTCTCTTCTGGCCTCCCTGAGCTTCAGGCACACATGTGTGCACAGACATACATTTAGGCAAAATACTCATGCACATAAAATTAAAAAAATGAAAATACAGAATATGTGATAATATGGAAAAATTTATAAAATGGAACATAAAAATTATACCAAGAAGGCAATCCTAATGTTTTAAAGACTTAGGACCTGGAGAGCATTTTATCAAGTGAAACAAGCCGATGGTGAAAGACAAACATCATGCCATCTCAGCTTTATGTGGAATCTTTAAAAAAAAAAAACCCCTCAGTGTACAGAGGAACAGAACATTGGTTTCCAAAGGGTCTGAGGTGGGCAATATGGACAGCTATAAAGAATGTATTTCAGCATTAAGCAGGATACATTCTGGGAATCTAGTGACGTCTGTACCTTAAAATAGTGTACTTCAGACCTCTTGCTGGCTGAGAGTAGATTTTAAGTGTCCTTCCTGTTAATGATGTGAGTGATGGATGTGTTAATTGTGGTCATTATTATGAAACGTATATAAAATAATAAAATTGCACATTTTAATTACATAAAATTTTATTTATAATATAAACAGTAAGTCTGAAAAGATTTGTCAGAAGAAACAGATGTTCAAACAAAAACTTTGATGAAGACATATCAAATGAATAATGTGAGTCAGTCTGGCTTAAAGAGTGTGTATACAATGTATGTATAGTACCTTTGGAGGCTGGAAGAGGGTGCTGGGATCTCCTGGAATTGGAGTTACATGAGGCTACCATGTGGGTGCTAGGAAACAAACTCAAATCTTCTGCAAGAGAAGCCAGTGTTATTATCAATGAGCGCTCTTGCCAGTCCCAAACTCATTTTTTTTTTAAATTGTTTTTTTTTGAGACAAGGTTTTTTTTGTGTAGCTAGCCCTGGCTGCTCTTCTCTCTCTTGTCAATCAGGCTGGCCTTGAACTCAGAGATCTGCCTGCCTCTGCCTCCCAAGTGCAGGCATTAAAGATGCACACCACCATTGCCTATCCCAAACTGAAAATGTAAATGTATATTTGGCCAGAAATTACTCACCAGACATACATACAGTATTATGGTATTTGTAATACTTGTTTTATATCCATTGGTTATAAACTGGTATCAGTGCATACATACATATAACTTGTATGTATGTGTGAATCAGAGGATAACCACAGGTGTTCTTCAGCCACAGTCCAGCTTTGTGTATGTGTGTAGAGTTGCACTTGTGTGCCTAAATGTGCAGGCACATTTTGTTTTGTATTTTTACAGACGTTCTCTCACTGACTTGTAAGTCATCCAGTAGGCTGGGCTGGCTTGCCAGTGAGCCCTAGGGATCCACTTGTCTCTGCTCTGCTCCCAGGACCAGGATTTTAAGAACATAGCACTATATCCAGTTTTCTGTCTCTGTCTCTGAAATGGGTTCTGAGGATTGAATTCAGGTTCTCATGTAAGCATTTTACGAACTGAGCAATCTCTCCAGCTTATCCTCTTTTTTGTATGTTGGGGGATCAAGTGTTTCATTGTTGGGTAGGCTACACTGGTCAGTGAGCTCCTGGGATCTGCCAGCCTCTGCCTCTCCATCTTGGGTTTATAACATGCCACCACCCCTGGCTTTTAAAACTGTGGGCTTTAAATGGCAAGCTCGTGTCTCCACGCTTGCAAGTGAGTTACTGACTGAGCTGCTTCCCCAGCCTCGGCCTATAATATTACACCAGTCTGACTTCTGAATAAAAGCTCCCACGGGAATGGATCACACTTATCGCTCCTGTTAAAGCAGACGGAGACAGCCTCTGATAATCGGCTTATAGAGTGACACTCCAGTGGTCACGTGTGCCTGTGCACTTGTCTACTTAAATAATTCACAATGTGCTACCAAGGTTATTGAATTTAAATTGCTTTTTATTTATTAAGAGTTCTACCCATCCAACAAACCTGTTAGGCAGCTCTATGCTAGGTGTTGAGGTCATTATGATTAAATAGAAACAAGCTGTACAAAGACCTGGTGATATCACAGACATTCAGCTGATGGATGTGAGTTTACATTTCCTGTAATATAAATATGGCACTCATATCTAACTCCTGTTTGGAGCTCCAATTACTGTTATGATATTCTTACTGGAAAGAGACATGAAAAAGGAAAGGGAAGAGATATGTAACTCCACTGAGTGTGATCTGTGGGAATCTGTTAAGCCAGGGCTTCTCAATCTTCCTAATCCAGCAACCCTTTATTTAATACAGTTTCTCATGTTCTGATGACCCCCAACCAAAAAGTTCTTTTTGTTGCTACTCCATAACTGTGCTTAGGAATTGTAATGAGAACATTTTTGGAGATTAACAGGTTTGCCAAAGGGGTTTCAACCCACAGGTTGAGAATTGCTGCTTTAAGCAATAACGTTTACAACTATTAATCACCAGTAAGAATGAACATATATGAAACCTGCTGGTCTATTATTTTAAAGGAAATAATGCTTACCCAGGGAAGCCATGCTCCCTGCACTTTCCTTCCTGATGTCGTAGTAGAGATCTTTGTGCGTAGGAACTTGCTGTACACTTTTTTTGTAGGAAAAGCTTCTCTCTGTGTGGACATCTCTTATTGGTTCCTGTAACAACACTAAAACCAGTGACTACCAAGACACCTGCAGGGGTCTCTGAAGGATGATCAGCCATGGATGAAGCAGAGAAAAGCCCTAAAGAAGAACTGAGTTAAGCAAACACGTGTGTATCATGTATCAAGTCAAGAGGAAGATACAGTAAAGAATTAGGATGAGACAGTGAAAGAGCTGATCCAGCAAGGGGCTCCATTACTGAGACGACTGAGTCCAACATCTTCTGCAAAAGAAATGAAGGGAAAAGTCTTTTGGAAGAAGTATAAACAATGTAGGCTAGCACAGGAAATACCCGACTGAATTCCCTAGAAGAGCAGGCAGGGAGGACAATTACAATTCACCTGGGAGTACATTACCTGGGTTGTCACTTCCTCATCGACAGCATTCCACTCATCACTAGGGACAGGAACCCAGACAGAAGAGTGAGCTAGAAAAAGAGAAGAAACAATTATTGTGTATAGTATTCTGAAGTGTGTGTGTGTGTGTGTGTGTGAGAGAGAGAGAGAGAGAGAGAGAGAGAGAGAGAGAGAGAGAGAGAATGAATGAGAACACATGGGGTAAGGATCTGTGTAGCCCTGGCTGTCCTGAACTCACTTTGAAGACCAGGCTGACCTGGAACTCAGGGAGCCAACTGTCACTACCTCCTGAGTGCTGGGATTAAAGGTGTGTGCCACCACACCCGGCAGCTGTTTCTCCTTTTAAGAAATAAGAAGATATTAAAACCGACACATAGAAATGCTTTTCAGTGAGTTCAGAGCAAGTCTACCTTATCCTAACGCTGGGCTCACAAGTCAAATGGTTCAGGAACAAGCAGGTAAAGTGCATAAGGAGAGGGTTGGGACTGGGAACTGAAGGGCACAGTCTATGACGATGTTTCAGTGGTACTGAAGTACTTGGAGACTCATCATGTCTGACTTTTCCAAGAGAAGCCAGATGGGCTGGCTAGTTTTAATGTAAACTTGGCATAAGCTAGTCATCTGGGAAGAGGGAGCCTCTATTGAGAAAATGCACCCCTACATCTCCACCAGACTACAAGCCTGTAGACAAGCTTGTGAGGTATTTTCTCGATTGATGACTGATCTGAGAGGGCCCAGCCAGTTGTTGACAGTGCTACTCCTGGGTAGGTAGGCAGAGATGGTATAAAAAAGTAGGCTGAGCAAGTCATGAAGGGCTAGTTGGTAAGCAGAATCCTGTCATGGTCTCTGTATCAGCTCCCGTCTCAACATTTCAGTCCTGACTTCCTTTGATGTGGAAGTGGACGTGAAATCAACTCCTTTCTGCGGTGCTTTTGGTCATGGTGTTTATCACAGCAATAGAAACCCTAAGTAAGACACCAGAAACCGGGGACTTCTGTAAAATCTCAAATTGAAAATCTCAAGTACAAAGAGCAAAACCTCCAAATCCCAAACGACAATTCTTTGTAGGTAAAATGTAACAAGTCCCATTTGGTGCACAGGTCATCAGTTTGTCATCCCTCACATAAGCTGACAGTTTCAGAACCAAGAACTTACTTAAGTCCTGACAACACAGCCAACAGTACAGCCATGGGCACAGTCAACATTAAAAAAGCCCCCTCAGGGCAGGAGGAAAGTGAACTTTTTATACAGCAGTCCTGATGGTCTATCTCCTGCTCAGAGTTCACCAGGGAACCTGACAAGTGTACCTTACTTGTGAGCAGATCTCAGAAGCTTGAGCTACCTAGTTTCTATAGAGATAAAAACAAAAACAAACAAACAAACAAACAAAACCCAGCTCATTTCTAAAAATTACTTTTTTTTTTTCCCCCGAGATAGGGTTTCTCTGTATAGCCCTGGCTGTCCTGGAACTCACTCTGCAGACCAGGCTGGCCTCGAACTCAGAAATCCGCCTGCCTCTGCCTCCCAAGTGCTGGGATTAAAGGCGTGCGCCGCCACGCCCGGCTAGAAATTACATTTTATCTGAGTATTTTGAATGTGTGTGTGTGCGCGCGCGAGAGAGAGAGTGCTGGTGCGCTCCATGACTTGTGTATGGATGCTAGAGGACAGCTCCCAGGAGTAGGTTCTCTCTTTCCACCACGTGGGTCCTTGGGACTGAACTCATGTCATTAGGCTTGGCAGGAAGCATTTTTACCCGCTGAGCCATCTTACCAGCTCCCAAATAATTTTCTTGGAAACAGCATAGTCTCTGAAAAGCATATGGCTGGAATCACATTCCTGTAGAGCTAGTCATCTTTCTGGGAAATCTAGCCCTCAGATTTCGGCTCTCCGTTCCTCAGTCTTCAATAAGCTAAAAAACCTTTTTATTATCACGGATGCCAGTGAGGATAAGACATTATAAATACCCATCTGCTGTCACACTGAGTTTATCAGCTAAAGTCATTTAGAACTATCTAACTCATACAATACAGGGAGCTAGGATGCTCAGGAACGCCCTGGCTAATTCAGAATCCACTAATATTAACAACACATTCTTTTATTTAGGGTTGGATTCAGCAATGGCAGTATAGCCATTGTGAATATTTCCAATTTTTTGAGTCAGAGTTGAAGTTTAAGAATAATTTTGACAGTTTCGGAGAAAATAAAAATGGGGGAGCTGGGTTATGAACTCAGGTCTGTTTGCCTCTTCCAGCCTAAGATCTTAACCTCTAGGTATTAACCCTTGTTTCCCGGCTTCTTGCCCAAGATCATAGTCTTGGGGAAGACACGATGTGAATGAAGCCTTCAGATAGGATCCTCCCTCAACTCGCTTCTGGCCTGGGATGAAGCCGCACTTCAGGAGATGGACAGGAACCTGGACTGGGAAGGACAGAACATCTCTTTCCCTCATATTTGACTTTCTGTATTCATATGGAGGGCAGATCTGAATGCTGGTTGTCTTAGTATTTTACTGTTGTGAAGAGACACCATGACCAGGGAAAGTCTTATAAAAGAAAACATTTAATTGGGGCTGGCGTAGAGTTTCAGAGGTTTGGCCCATTATCATCATGGAACCAAGAATGGCAGCGTGCAGGCAGACAGGATGCTGGAGAAGAGAGTTCTATATCTGATCTGCTGGCAGTGAGGAGACTGTGTGCCACACTGAGTGTAGCATAAGCATAGGAAACCTCAAAGCCTGCCCCCACAGTGGCACACTTCCTCCAGCAAGACCACACCTCCTAACAGTGCCACTCCCTATGGGCCAAGCATTCAAGCACACGGGTCTGTGGGCACCACACCTATTCACAACACCACACTGTCTCTTGTTTGGAAGTCTCACCATTTATCCCTCTCATACATCATGCTGGGATGCCTGTTCTTATGAGTCAAGTTTTGGAATAAAAATGCCCCGTTTCCATTTCTTAATAGTTTTTCAAGAGCATACACACATATGGCATAACTAAAGACACAAACTGAACGTTGAATGAACATTTTAAAATAACAATAAGAGTCAAGGTTTCCCTGGACAATCTAAGTTTGCATAATTTCCATCTCTATGATCCCATTTTATTTTGGTAGTAAAAAATTCGGATTCTACTGAGTGAGCCATAGTGTTAGGGATACAGTATAAACTACAGGGTCTCTGACCTGGTGTACTCTGAGTCCTTACCATTCTTAGGTAATGGCCTATGTTCCCTTTTTTGGTTCAGCTGTTCTTGGTGTCCTGAGTGGAGGCTTCCAGCTTCCTCCAGAGAAACAACCCTGTGCCGGGTCTCCAGTTGCTCTGGCTCAAAGTCAGCTACTTCCCACACAGTTCTAGGTGGGGCTTGCGTCTCTGAAGGCAGAGGGCTACTGACCTGCAAAACAAAGTCAACATCAACATAGAAAAGCGGAGGAAAGGAACTGCAGACCTGGGTGAAATCCCCCAACAGAGACGTTAAAGGGCAGGAGAACTGAGCGGGAACAGGATCTCCACGGACTGAAGTGGGCTCACAGTCATTCGGGAATATGGGGAAAGGAGAGTGCTCTTTGTGTAATTTTTTTGAGGGGTCATTACTACAAAGTCCTCTTATACATCAGGTGCACAGAGAACTAATCAGAACACCAGTGACGTGAAGAGTCACAAAATCAGCTCCTGAGCACACCCTGTGCAAGGTGAGATTATAAACCTGTCAGACACTGCGGACTTCACGCCGTTAGCAAGAGAGCGCTGAGAATAACTACAGACCAGCAAGCAACATAGAAAAATGATGATCTGGCCGTTAAACTGGATGAGTGCGGAGGACCACGGCACACAGAGTATTTCGTAGGTCACCTGCTGGAATGGTAAGGGTTAGGGAGGATTCTGGAGTATTCCATGAGATCTCCCTCTCTCACCAAACCCTGTGAGGCATTAGCTATTTAATACGGTCTCTATCGTTTTGGTAGAAACATTATACTGAGGATTAGAACAAACAAACCATACTTTTAGTTTAATTTGCAAGATAATAGTTCAACCAAAATTCTCTCCTCCATTTAGTATGAATTTCAAATCTGCTTTTAGGGGAATTTGGTTTACGGATCTTTTTAAAAGTCCCGGTTTATTTCTATAATGAGCTCTTCTTCCAGAAATGTAGCCTTGCCCACCTGCCTTTCCCACCACATCACTTTAAAATCCTCGCTCACCTGCTTTCGAAGTCTTCTGGTCTCTTTCTCCAAATGCACTACTAGGGCCACCGCCTCCTCTCCGCTTTCTGGACATTGCTTCTGCGCCCAGGTCTGAATCTTCTCAGGCAGAATGGTGAGAAACTGTTCGATTACCAGCTGCTCGAGGATCTGTTCCTTGGAACGCATTTCTGGCTTCAGCCACCGACAGCAGAGTTCCCAGAGTTTACTGAAAGCTTCATGGGGTCCTGTCACATCCTCATAACAGAACTGCCTGAAGCATTTACGGAAGGACTCACATTCAGTGCTGCCTGATCTTTCCAGAATGGGCTCCGATACCCACGCGGAGTCCTTTTCCACTTTCATTATGAGGCACTCCTCAACTTCCACGTCGATCTGAGGGTTCATGACAGTAGCCATGATCCAACGGGGCCAACAGGTCTAGCTCCAAGTCAGGGCCCAGAGAAGCTTCCGAGTGCCCTCCACTTAATGTCCTTGGAAATATGGGACCGTAGAGACATAAAAGACAGCAGTTATCCGGGACAAGGAACTCCAGGCTGATTAATCAAATTTGTACAAGGCTCTTGAAAGGGTGAATGTGCACCCACCCCAAAGTCTGCAAACCCGGCCTCTTATCCAATCAAGATGCGCCCCCTCCCATGAGGTTCTTTAAGGTGCAAGGTCGGAAAGAGAACCAGACGCTAGGCTGGAAGGGGACCCAGGGGACTGATGCTGGGCGGAGGCGCCGATCGGGAGGGGGTGTGTCCGCGAGGCGCGGCCGGCCCAGGGGTCCTGGTCCAGGTCCAGGCCGCTGCAGGTGCCACCAGGGGCGCGAGCGCAGGAGTGTCCGGACTCGCAGCGGCGCCTGCAGCGCTCGGGGTTCCTCCGCACGAGGATGCCGAGAACCTCGGCCAGAGGGGAAGAAGCTGCGGGATGAGGCTAGGCCTCGCGGGGGGCGGCGAACGGCTGGCGCGCTGCCCTGTCAGCTCCGCCAGCGCAGAGCGCGGGGAGCGCTGGGAGCCGCGGCCACGCATGCGCCGCTCGCGACCCGGGTCCGTGCGAGGCTTCCTCGCGGGCAAGGAGGGGGGCGGGAAAGCATGCGTGGAGGAGTCTCGCGAGAGCGCGCAGCACCGCGACTTGCCGCCGAGGGACTTTAGGAATGAGGGTGCAAGGGCAATTTGGGGCGGAGGGACACGCTGAGGTCGGATCCTATTCCTCTAGAGATCGTGAAGCAGGACGCGATCGTCCTGCTTCAGGCCAGGCAGACGTTGCCGGGAGGCTGGAGTAATTTCTTTAGTGGAAGGGGTGCGCGCGCGTGTGTTGGGGTTGCAGGTGGAGGGACTTCTTTGTGACAACTGGCGGAAGGATTACAGTCAGGATCTGGCTGTGCATAGATTGCTACTGTCTGGGAGCCTTGGTTGGAGCCAGCACTCTTGAGGAAGGATGTGTGGCTAGCTCTCTTCAAATGTATGGTCAGGAGAAGGCTTATTTTCATTTTGGGGAATCTCTTAATTACCCAAGGCGCTGAGGTCTGAGTGGCTAAGCATGATCCAACGGGCCATCTGGGACCTAATAGGACCGGGCCTAGATTCCCCTACTGCTGCAAAACTTCATAGCTAGATGTCCCAGAGCCTGCTGGCTCATAAATGTCTGTCCTGTAAGTGCCTACTTTGTGACAATGTTTTAGGCTCTTGGCGTCGTTAGTGGGCAGCACAACTCTTAATCTCAGAGGCAGGTAGCTTATTAGAAAACAGGCCAACGACTTATTTCTCAAAGGTTTTGTCATGATTTGGCTAATTCTAGCATCGAAGCGGCATAGAGAATACCATAAGGATAAACGGCATAAACTGAAGGAAGGTCAGAACTGAAAAATCCGTGGGTGCATCTAGTTAGTATCTGCCACAGGATATATGGAGCCAGCACACAGCCTGTTGTAATTGCATTTAAAAATAGTATTATTGAGTTCTGGTTTCTTACCAGACATGGTGATAGGTGATAAGCAAAACAAGATCTCCTATTATTAGTAAGTCACAAATAAAGTTCTGTATACCTGGGGTGAACCCTTTCAAGAAGAGAAACACATTCAAGATTTGGTTTAGGTAAGAGGTCTGGGTAAATCTCTTGGAAGAAGTAGTAATAAGGATGAGATCCAAAAGACAGACCTCTAGTGGGGATTGAGCAAAGTCTGGCCTTTACAAGAATCCCATAGAAAGGATGAGGTTGTCTCTATTTTAGAGTTTAGGGTGCTGAGACCTCAGTAAGGGTGGTGCAAGCGCTAAAGGTGATGGGGAGTCATGGGAACCCAGGTTCAGAATCAGATGAGAATAGGGTCTTTTATGTTCCTGGCCCTCTTGTTGGTATTAAACCAGGTGCACATCTCAGCAGCTCAAGGTCACAAACTTGAAGGCTTGCTGGACTTAGGGAGATTTACCATGAACTGTGTGAAGGAGAGTATAAGATAAGAAGGAGCTGGGTGTGATGGCACATGCTTGCAATCCCAGAACTTTGGAGGTGTTGAAGGCAGCAGGATCAAGAGTTCAGGGCTGTTCTTCACTACAAAGCAAGTTTTGAGGCCAACCTGGGCACACGAGGCCCTGTCTTAAAAAGTTGCTAGTTAAGCATTATGTTTACTTGAGCACAAGTGTTTGTGTCTTGAGAGAAGAAGAGAGACATTTCAGAAGAGAGAGAGATGACATTTGTCAGCAGAGAAGTGAATCCACGCACAAGTCAATAAATGCAAGCTGGAGACATCAGAGAGTGGCAATTTTCTTAAGACTCACTAGGGAATGGTAGGGATCGAATGGGAGGTTCTATTTTTCCTTGTAGGTGCAGCCATTAGTCTAGTCTCTTGCTGCTAGACTGGGAAAATGGATCAAGACTTACCAGATCAGGTTAATTAGAGGAGGCTGGCTAGCAGTGGTATAATCATACTTTGGAATAACTGGGAAACACATCCATTCTACACACTAGGATGTTAGCTTAATGAAATATGAAATAGGATGTAAAATATTTTTTGAGATAATCTGGCTCTGTAGCCAGCTGGCCTTGGCTTGTAATCTTTTGACCTCTACTTCTGGAATGCTGGGGTTACAGGTATCCATAACCATGCCTGCTTGGAAGTGCTCCTCCCTTTGTCTCGGGCTTGGTACAGGAGTTTGTCAAGGGAGGTACGTGGCAAATTTCCATTTGTTCCTGGTCTAGAAATTGCTCTCCTAAGATCTTGCTTCAGAAGAAAACCATTATTCTTAGATATTTGTACTTCTCTGTCACCTGGGCAGAGTAAGACAAAATCTCAACTTTGCTGTGAGAAGTTGCAGCTTGTCTTCTTTAAAGTTCTATCTGGAGCCGAAGACATTTGGACTCACTTTTATTATCTGCTAGGGGTGGGGATTGTTAGATGTTGTGGTCTTTCAGAAGTAGATAATTATATCTTAGTGGAAAATTTCAAATATGTACAAAAGAACATGTTAACTCATGTTCCTGTCTTCCAGCTTTAACTGCTAACAACTCATGGCTTATCAGTCTACTCCATTCCCTACCTAGTCTTTTGATCCAGAAATATTTTGAAGCAGATCCCGAGTGTTTTATGTATTCTGTGAAAGCATCGGAATGCATTTCAGAAAGTCAGGGGCCCCGATTTGAAGCAACTTCACCAACATAATATGCCCACTGCAGGTGCATCAACGATTCTTTTGAAGGGACAGTTGCAAAGGGCAACAAAGGCTCCTGTAGCTGGTAATGTTTACTTTAGTACAAGTGTTTTCATCTTAAGAGCAGAAGAACACATTTGTCAACAGAGAAGTGGATCCACATGTAGGGCAATACACGTAAGTTGGAGACATTGGAGAGTGGTTATTATTATTATTATTTATTATTAGTATTATTAGTATTATTAGTATTATTAGTATTATTAGTATTATTATTATAGACCTCAATTCCTGGGTAGATCAGAGACATCTTACTCTTTGAACCCAAGAAGAGCATTTAACCCATTGCTGCTTTGGTAGACCTTCTCATCACAAGCCTGCTTTCCTTTGCTTCTCCTCTGTCCATGGTGCTGACCCTGCAGCCCTTTGGCTCCAGTCTGAAGAACTGTAACTTAGTTTGGTTAATATGATTTAATATAGGGTCACAGTAAAAGTGAGCATTAAAAATGCATTAAACAGCTGCATGAAGTGCTGTATATGCCTGTGCCAAGTAAAATTAGCCCCACATTCCAAGCTGGAAAATGTCCCAGTAATACTGGTTAGCTTTAATTTTTTTGTTTTGTTTTGTTTTGTTCTCATAAGAGAAATAGCCAAACTCAGACAAATACCACATGTGTGTTTGTGTGTCTGTTTCAGACATGTATTTTCAAGTATTGTTTTTTAAAACAAAGGTAATTAATTGTTCATTTTGCAAATTAAAAATTGCCTTTTCACTGGCTAATAACAGTAATCGTCACCATAAATATAGTTCTTAGACTATTGAGCAATACAATAGTAAGGAATGTTAGACTATTTCCCCCTTCCATACTGACAGAGACAGGACAGAGACAGACAGGGGCTTGAATTTAGAACCATTTGCATGCCAATCAGCTTTTCTACCATTGAGTTATAGTCTCAGCTCTCAGCTGTTTCTTGAAATGCTTATGTAGTTCTCAAAATTTTTTTTGATGTGTGCTGGAGCAATGGCTCTGTGGTTAAGAGCACTAGCTTCTCTTCCAGAAGACCCAAGTTCAATTCCCAGCACCCATATAGTGCCTTATAACCATCTTTAATTCTAGTTCTTGGGGATCCATCTCCCTCTTCTGACCTTTTGGGACACCAGGCATGCATGTGGTGCACAGACAAGCATGCAGGCAAAGCACCCATGCATATAAAGTAATTATAAATTTAACAAAATTTAATGTGTATTTTTTATGAGGTACTAGTAGGGCAGATTGATAATATGACCTATGGCTCTTATTTAAAATATTAACAGAATTAATACTAAAATAGACAAAGTTAGAATTACCTTTCTTAGATTGAATGTGGCTGAAGTCTGTATAAAGGCCGGTGATATCACAGAGTAATTGCCTGTACAGCTCTCTCAGGTGTTTTCCCCCTCACCCCCATGTGTATATGTGCTTCCATTTCTGAATGCCATCCCTTAGGTGGTGTTCATTTTGGTGTGGGGGAGCAGGCGTTCACTGATGAGGCTAGCCTGGCTTGACACAGCTTCTAGGCATCTTTCTGTTTTCCTAGTGCTGCGATTATAAGCATGTGCCATCATGCTCAGTTTTTTCTATAGTTAAAAGTTATTTTATTGTTGAGAATTTCAGAGATGTATATAATGTGTTTTGATCAATTCTGCTCCACTTTTGCTCTCTTCCAGTTTTCTCCCCACCCCTCCTCTTCTCTCCAATTTCGTGTGCTCTCTCTTTTAATTTTTAGATTTATTTAACTTTAATTTTATTTATGTGAGTGTTTTGTAGGAGTGTATGTATGTGTATCACATGTGTGTCTGGTACCTGAGGAGGTCAGAAGAGGTCAAATTCTCTGGAATTTGAATTATGGACAGTTGTGAGTAGCCACGTGGGTGCTGGGAACTAAACCTGAGTTTGCTGAAAGAGAAACAAGTGTTCTTTACCTTTGAGGCAACTCTCCAGCCCTTCCTTCCTTCCTTCCTTCCTTCCTTCCTTCCTTCCTTCCTTCCTTCCTTCCTTCCTTCCTTCCTTTATTTTTTTTAAAAACCCCACTGAGTGTTGCCTGTGTGTGCAAATATGCAGGGCCATCTACTGGAGAATGGACAGCTTCTCAAGAGCTGTGTCCCTGAAGAGAACTTTCTCTTCCTCTTCCAAGAGCCATCAGGTTCCAACAGCTCCTCAGCGAGAGGTGGAACTTCATGAATCCCTCCCCTGCTTACATAAGGACTTTTGCCGACTTGATCTTCTGCAGGTCTTATGTATACAGCCCAAGCTGCTGTGAGATCATGTGTACAATGACCCTGCCATGTTCAGCATGTATATTTTGCTGCAGACATCCACTACTCACTCTTAAGGTCTTTCTGTCTTTCCTTCTATGACCTTGGAGGTGTATGTAGGGATGTGATATAGATGTTCCATTTAGAGTTGATCACTGCACAGTCTCTTATTCTTTACATATGACTAGTTGTAGATCTTTGTATTAGCTGCCATCTATTGAAAAAAAAAAACCAAACCAAAAAACCAAAAAACCAAAAATGAAAAAACCCCGAAACCAACCAACCAAACTTTTTTCGATAAGAGTTGAGAGATGCACTAATCGGTTAGTATCAAAGAAACTTAGGGGAAGTTTATTACCATGTCCATGTAGCAAAATAATAACACTAGTCCTGCCCCCTGCCCCCAGGACCTCTCACCTAGCCAGTCACAGGGTTTGGTCCAGTTGGCAGTAGCAGGCATGAGTGCCATCTTATGGAGTAGACTTATGCTGAACCAGAAAGAGTTTGGTTACTTGGACAACATTCATGCCACTACTGCACTAGTGGGCATATCTTGTCAGGGCAGGGTAACTGTGTATACCAACTTCAGTACTGTGGAAGCTGCAAATATGAGGAAGGATGGGGCTTCCAGATTGGTACCAGCTTGATTTCCCATGCCTCCTGTATTATATCTTCAGCAATACAGTCTATGGTCAAGTTCTGAGGGGCCTGTAGCCTGCATAATAGGCTATTCTGCTGTATGACTCCTGTCCCCATAGAACTTTGTTTACACTTCTGGGAGGAAAGCTTCTGTCTGCCTCAGGAATGCCATTGGTAAGATGTTCCTCCCCACCCCTGCCCCTCAGCAATACAGCCTAGCACTCAAAGACATCATGCAAGTAACCCCCTTTTGGCCAGGAGACCTTTTTATCTTGAGCATATTTGTTGAAAATGATGAGAAATGTTCATTTATCATTTGTTTCCTCTCCCTTCTTTGAACCTGGAGCTATCTTGGAATAAAAGCTTCAGAAAAGCCCAGAGTTCCCTGGTTTTACTGAAACTGGACTTTGACTCAGTACCTTTGCAGCGGTCATTGGTGGGTTGTGGTAGACAATGAATTTCAAAATGCTCAGCTTTTCAGGTAGAATCTGGGGCTGGAACACTGTCCATTGTAAAATTCTATTTCAATTTATGATTTGAATTTGTGTACACTTGTGATCAACTTTTTAATGTGTGATCTTGTATTCTGAAAGAGGTATAAGTGCTGAGGACAGAGAGAAGACTCAGAACTGAGCTTAGGAGGACTTTTTAGAACAGAACTGAGGATTTTTTTTTTTTTTTAGTCAGCACACAAGAGAAGTTTTTAAACAGAACTGAACTCAAGAAGAACTTAGAAGTAAAGGCATACATAGCAGTGGGAGAAAAGACATCGAGAGTAAGGTCATTATTGTGATATCAGAGCAGGAGGAGAGAGCAAGATTAGAATGAGAATGCAGAGTGGAATAACATGTAACAAAAAAGAGAAATTATAGGTAACTTAAAACACTAAAAGAGCTATAATGCAGAATATAGAGGGAAAGGGGGGAGGAAAGAAGCTGCAGAGAGCGCAGAAAGGCTTCTCCTTACCATGGAACAGAACAGAACAGGTCTTTTCTTAATAACAAGGCAGGCTTAGACTTTTTTTTTTTTTTCCTGAGACAGGGTTTCTCTGTGTAGCCCTGGCTGTCCTGGAACTCACTTTGTAGACCAGGCTGGCCTTGAACTCAGAAATCCGCCTGCCTCTGCCTCCCGAGTGTTGGGATAAAAGGTGTGCACCACCACACCTGGCTAGGCTTAGTCTTATTAAAGGAAAAAAGCCTTCTTCTTACAAACTTGGGTTTAATTCATTTAGCATTGAATGGGTAGAAGCTCTTTCTTTCTCTATGCAGTAAAGATTGGAGCTCATTTTCTCCCAGAATGAGTGAGTTCTTTCTGCACTGGTGCTTGCTCTTTTGCTCCATATGTATATGTAAGAATGGATGTGTGTATGTAAGTGTGTAATTGTGAGAATGTATGCAAGTTGAGCCCAACTGGTTTGAATGAAATGCATAAATGCGCATGCGTGAATCTGTATATGAACTTATGTGAGTTTATGCATATTTGCTTTTGTGAAAGTTTTTCCTTCTGCAAGCATTATTTTCTTCTTCTAGTTCAATAGAAGTTTATTGCTCCAAACTTCCTCCTAGCCTTATAAGCAAGAGGCATCTGGAAAAAAGGGAAAGGCTCTAGCAATTAATTCTTTACTTAATCTCCTGCTGTTTTAGGATGAGGTGCTAAGTGTCTGAGGCTGCAAAGAGAGGAGCTGGAATTTTCCCTTGCCCCGCTTAGGATCTTTCTACTTTCACCCTTTTCTTAGAGAGCTTTCATAGGAAACTTTTTACAACTTAGTAATAAACACTATTATCGCTTTTCAAAGTGTCCCTTTTTCTTCCTGTGTCTACTAGCAGGCTGAAAGTTAGAGCCATGCAGTTCCTGCTGAAATAGAACAAAGGCCACATTACTTAATTCCCCGCTGTTAGGATACAGGTGTCAATCACCTAAACCAGCAGCTTTTTGCCCTCAGAAAGAGCAAGAAAGTTTTTAGGACCTCTTAGAAGTTATCATCAGCATTTCAGTACAGTTAGAGAACTAGAATGCCCGGAGACCATCAGTCTTTAAAGCCATCCAAGAGTCCTATTCTCTGTCCTGTTTCAATCCACTCCAAGCCAGGAGGCTTCCAGCAGTAGGCAAGGAAAGAAGAGCTAGGACTGGGCATAGCATTTTACTGGGAAGCAAACAATGAATGTGCGTTTCTAAAACTATACAAACAGCTGCAGGTTGGCTTCCAAGAAACAGCAGCACCTGTGGTTGAAGGCGTCTTGGAGATGCCATTTCCCTGCTGCTCAGGGTCAGAATTAGTGAACTGTCAGGCAGACTTGAGCTGACTATAGTTTGTGAACTTGCAGTTTATGGGATTGCATAATTTTGTTTTCCTTGACATTTTGCTAATGTGGTTTTGCGAACAAACACTGCCTATAATTTAAATCAGCCACAGTCACACCACACACACACACACACACACACACACACACACACACACACACACCTTCCAAGCACTCCACAGTCCTCTAATCCTCTGATTAATCATGTGTAAAGCATCATGCTCACAGGAAGCCAGCAGGTGGCAATTAGCATCTTGGAAATTTGTTGAGAAACAGAATTGGAGCTGCCACTTAGGGTGGGTCCATGTGGAGAACCAATAAAGTGACAAGCCCCTGTGGAGATGGAAATGAACGGGTGGGGGGGGGGTGGCAGTGGTGGTGGTGGTGGTGGTGGTGGTGATGGCTTGGTGTGGATTGCAGATGACTTGCCGGTCTCCTTTTCCTCCATTCAAGAAACAATCTGTGGTGGAAACATGAGATTGCTGCCTGTCATTAGAACAAACTTTACAGAATACTTGGACCTTATCCTGGACACAGGAAGCAGTGGGACCAGCACACCAGTCCTTAAACTTTTGAATGATTTCCAGACCAGCTGCAAAACAGCTGCTACCTTGAGCATCCTGTGGGCCACACTCTATCGGCCCTAGCTGGCAACCCCTTCCCTTTTGGGACCCAGCGATTCAAATGTCACGGTCTCGGCTTTGCTTTCCTGTTAATTTCAGAGTTCATTTAGACTGATCAACGCTCTTTCTGTCTGATTATTCCATATGTTAATTGTAGGTATGTGCAGTGACATCTTCAGTGGTCTCTCCAGAAAGCAGGGACGTGAAGTAGGCACTACCCAAGCAGGAAGAAGTTCTTTGTATAGTTCATTTTTTAAAAAAGATTTATTTATTTATTTATTTATTTATTATATGTAAGTACACTCTAGCTGTCTTCAGACACTCCAGAAGAGGGCATCAGATCTCATTACGGGTAGTTGTGAGCCACCATGTGGTTGCTGGGATTTGAACTCAGGACCTTCAGAAGAACAGTCAGTGCTCTTAGCTGCTGAGCCATCTCTCCAGCCCTGCATAGTTCATTTTATACTTGACATGTTCATCATCAGTAATTGAAAAATGTATCAACACATAGTAGGTATGAATGTTTACAATTACATCAATGCCTGTATCTAAGGCTATATTGATATATCTGGAATGCACATGTCAAACGTTTGTGTGTTTGAGAGTTAACCCCTGAATCTGTATGTTAATGTGTTTGGAGGAGGGGCCTTTGTAGGTTATTACTATTTCCTGGGCTCATGAGATTGGGCCCTCTTGTGGTCATCTTGTGTTTTATACAAAAGAAAGACTAGAGCTGGCTCAGTCTCTGTGGTGGTTTGGATGAGATGTCCCCAGTAGTCTGAGGCATTGGAACTCTTGGTTCACAATTAATGATTCTGTTGTGGAGGTCTAGAGGTCAGGCCTTGCTGGAGAAAATGGGTCCCTGGAGTCAGGCTCTTGAGAGTTTAAAGACGTGTGCTGATGTCTGCTTAGAGAAACATAGAGAAAGCTAAGGCAGGCTCTCTGAGATGGTGGCTTCTTGTTCCCAGAAAGACTCTGTAAGGAGATGGCAGGAAGGCACAGGGGGTATCTATCTAGACAAAATCAACATGGGAAAGAGGAGAAGAAGGGAGCCTGTAGAATACCCAAAGCAGCGCCTGTTTAACAGACTTCCAATCTCTGGCCTCTCACATCCTGAATGTATAAAGTTGTTACTTCTCTTTTCTCTGAGGCTTTGTCTTCTGTTTTCTGGTCCATTCAACTCCCTGTTTATGCCAGAGGATGCCGTTATCCCCATTACAGTGCCGTTTTTAGTTCAGTTCTCTCCTTGTTATATCTCAGCTGTTACTACAGCTACCATGGCTTCTGCCTGCCACTGTACACACCAATCCCCCGCAGCAGCAATCCCAAACAAACTCCTTCTTCTATTAATTGCCTTTGTCATGATGTCTTACCACAGTAATAGAAAAGGAACTAATGTAGTCTCACCATGTAATTCCTCTTCCATGCTGTGGTGTAGCACAAAGCCCTGGCCAGATGCTGAACAGTTGCTAGCGCTGTGCCCCACAGCATCCAAGTCTCCTGAACCGCAAGCTAAGGAAACGTCTGTGCTTGACAAACTACCAGATGTTTGTTAGGGCAACTGAAGGGCCACATGTGAATTTATATACAAATCTATTTCTTGCTCTTTGTTGTGCGTGATGTGACAGCATGGACCTAAATTTCAGACCCCTGATCTGCCATTTGCTAACAATGTGACCTCCTAAGGAGAATGACTGATTCTCAGCCATGTCTGCATATCACATACACATGGGATATTTTATAAATACCTTCAGCTGGAAAAGACCCTCAGAGGTTCTGATCCCTGAGATCGGAGGGGAGGCTCGATTATCAGATCAGATGATTTTGACTTGCCCCTGAAGTTCACCAGCTTATTTTCTAAGCTCCAGCTTCCAGGTTTTGGTTTTGTTTCCCCCCATTTCACAGGACACGGTGAGGCAATGCATGTGATGCTTTTCACAGAGGGTGAGCATGGCCTTCTACACATAGTTTGGCTTTTTCCTAATTTCTGAGGTAGCAAGTAAATTCATCTTAGTCGCCAACAGGTCAAGCGGCACAGAAACCAAGGAAAAAGGAATGATGAGCAGGCACAGCTCTTGGGCAGAGGTAAACGCTGCTAGGCTTCTATGTGAGTCCCTCTAGAAATGTACCTTTGCCTTCATTCACAGCTTTGCTTATGTATCTAAGAATAGACCAGGATAATTTACATTGTTCTATGATTTCCCCCCACCCCCTGCCTTGTGGTCTCAGTAACTGTGTTTCATGAACAGCATGGAGACCTCAGCACTAACCCCCCTGATTACTGTCTGGCAATTCAAGTTTTCAGTCTCCCAAGAAAGTCTGTAATGATGCTTTTGTGTGTCCATCCCTATAATCGTGGGTGAGTTTTTCTGTAGTTTATTCCTAAGATTTCTATCTCTAGATCAGACGTCATTACATGTAAAAGAGTAAATTCTGACTACATTGATCCTTCGTTTTCATTTTCACTTTTGAACAATGCTGAATAAACTGTTTTCCAGCTTTTTCTTATTTATTATGTTTTCTGGGGTCAGGTTTTGTTTTAGGTATGTCATTTACAGCCTATAGCTGAACAGCAGGGTTACAAACCAGAGGGGCTGGGAGATTGGCTCAGTGGCAGAGTTCTGATTTCCAACACCTACATGAAAGTTTGGCAATGCAGGCCATGCCTGTCATATCAGCTGTGGTGGGGGTGGAGAGAGACAGACCCTGGGGACTCCCTGGACAGACAGTCTAGCTGAAACTAAGTGCAGTTTTGGCTAGAGACCTTGTTTCAGGAAACACTCTGGTCACAGGACATGGAGAAATCAAGTTGATAATGATTAGGAAATATCTTTCTTACTGTCTAGCTTGCATAGTACTGGAAAGTACTGTGTATGCTGCTGGGGAAGAAGAGTCAGCTGTGAATGCCTGAGCTGCACTAATGACTGGAGTGGCAGGACAGACCCAGAGGTGTAATAGTGGCATGGATATTCCAGGGATAACCAACTGCTTCTGAGTTGGTTGAAGGTCTGCTATGATGATTAGTGCAATTATATTCCGGCCAAGAACTTATGGTTGGGGAGTTCATAGGCTCAGGGGATGAACCTACTATTATTTTGATAAATGAACATAGTATCAAAGTGCCCTCTAAATTTATATCCCAGAGATGACTTCAGCTCTCAGACGTCATAAAAAAAGCTTCCTCATGGAGTGGGTGTTAATTAAATTTGCAACTCATAGCTGGCCGAGGTGCAGAGAGTAAGTGGAGTGCTTAGCCACACGTGGGACAAGTGCATCCTACCCAATTCCCCAAAGGCTCAGGGACCACTGAGGAAGAGGGGGTGGGTCTAATTGGTCAGCATTAAACGTGTGCTCACAAGCGGCACTAAATATACCAGTACAGCTATAGTTATACACACATGGTCATGTAACAATAATAATTAAGGAAGAAGAGGTCACAAATTTGAAAGGGAGTAGGGGACAGGGAAAATTTGTAGGGGAGGGGGAGGGGGAGGGGTGAAAATGATATACACATAGTACTCTCGTATAAAATTATGAAAACATTTAAAAAGGGAGACTTGGTGCTCTTTGTATGTTGTTTTATGACTCCTTAGTAGTTGTTTTCTTGGTATGTGTTGGGATAGAGGCAGAGGTTCTTCCCCACCCCTTCTTTCAGACTTGCAGTAGTTCACGCTGACCTCAGAGTCATGAACTTCATACCTCAGCTTTTTGAGTACTGGTTGTGGCATGTGCAACCATGCTTAGTGAGGTAGAAAGTCTTTTAGATTTTTCTATAGTCCATTGAATGGTTTCAGCACCATTTGTTAAAATGTCTTCTCTTTCTGCACTGCACTGACTTGACACCTCCGTTGAAAACAGATGAATTGAAAAGCATTGTATGCTTTTGATTGACTCCTATCCCCATTCTGTTCTTTTGATCTATTTGCCCATCCTTGGAGTCTGTCATTCAGCTGGAGATTATCAATATCCTCTGTTGACTCTTTCTATATATCCTAATTTTCTTAAACAGGAGCAATCTTTTTCAGTAGCAGCAAGGGAGGAAGAAAGCAAACAAGGCAGCGAGCTGTCTGACAGCTGGGAAGATGATTCTCAAGGCGTCAGGAGAATCTGCTCTGTTCTCTGTGTGCTGCTGTCCCTTTGCCATGATCAGTGGCCACAGTTAAATATGGCAACAGACATTTAATCAACATTTTCGCCCAAGTCATGTCAATGTCAGTGAAAGGTAACATAGGATCATGGAGGTCAAGAATTTCCCAAGCTTCTCCTTCAACCCAGTGATTGAATTTATTTCCAAACCTGTTGCTTATTCTCACTGCCTACTGATAGAGCCTCCATTACTCCAGCCCTGCCAGAGAAGAGCTGGTGAGACCACATATTGCCAGGATAAAGTTGGTGAGATCACACACTGCCAGGGAAGAGCTGGTGAGACCACACACTCCCAGGGAAGAGCTGGTGAGGTCACACACTGCCAGGGAAGAGCTGGTGAGGTCACACACTGCCAGGGAAGAGCTGGTGAGGTCACACACTGCCAGGGAAGAGCTGGTGAGGTCACACACTGCCAGGGAAGAGCTGGTGAGACCACACACTCCCAGGGAAGAGCTGGTGAGATCACACACTGCTAGGGAAGAGCTGGTGAGACCACACACTGCCAGGGTAGACCTGGTGAGACCACACACTGCCAGGGAAGAGCTGGTGAGACCACACACTGCCATGGTAGAGCTGGTGAGACCACACACTGCCAGGGAAGAGCTGGTGAGGTCACACACTGCCAGGGTAGAGATGGTGAGACCACACACTGCTAGGGAAGAGCTGGTGAGATCACACACTGCCAGGGAAGAGCTGGTGAGACCACACACTGCCAGGGAATTGCTGGTGAGACCACACACTGCCAGGGTAGAGATGGTGAGACCACACACTGCCAGGGAAGAGCTGGTGAGATCACACATTGCCAGGGTAGAGCTGGTGAGACCACACACTGCTAGGGTAGAGCTGGTGAGACCACACACTGCCAGGGTAGAGATGGTGAGATCACACACTGCTATTTCTGTTCTGCACCCTCCCTTTACAAGACCTTCTGTGTTACTCTGTTAGGGCTACCATAAGGGATGTCTGGCTTACACAACAGGAGGCCAAGCTCTAGGTGTTGGAGGTTAGAAGCTCAAGGCCAGCTGAGGCCACTCTTATTGGATTGCAGGTGACCTAATTATAGTTTAGGACTTTAGTATTTCTCAAAGGCTCATAGATTGGAATGTTAATTGACAACCTGTAGTGGCCTTGGGAGAGGGTAAAACCTCAGGGAAGTGTGGCCTAGTGGGCAGAAGTTAGGTCATTGGTTGTGTGCCCTTGAAGGAGATATTGACATCCTGGCTCTTTTCCTCTCTGCTTTCTTACCACATGGAGATGAGAAGCTTTGATGCACAAAGATTCCTCTTCATGATCTCTGTCTCACTCACTACAGCTCTACAACAAAGATCCCAAGTGACCACGAGACTGTCAGCAAATAACCTTTTCTTCCTTTAAGGTGAATGTCTCAGGCATTTCATCACAGTGATAGAAAACGCACTAACATGTCTTCTTTTCTGTAAATGCCTCTGCCCAAATTTCATATTCTCAGGAGACCAACTGTACTGGGTGGGCATCAACCCTAATGATCCAATTTTAATTTACCTCTTCAAAGAACTTATCTGCAAACACAGGCGCATTCTGATGCCCAGACCCTTAGCTTGAGAATTTTAAGGGTACAGTTAAGCCTGCACTATCCTCTAATGGACTGGTCACAGCAGCTGGACTCCCTGTAGTAACCAGCCTGATGTTTGCTATGGTTTTGGCTCAGTGCACTCGGGAATCATAGAATATTCAGGCCTCATTTTAAATTTTCTTCTTTCCATGTCTTTTTCTTCCAAAGTCCTCCCTAAATTCACAACTTAATTTTATTGCTGTTACCATGAACGTACACAATATGTCTAAACCCTTTATCAAATCCTATGTAAATCTGTTTCTTAATCTGCTTCTTGTCCTCAGTATATTAGGCTGACTTCCCAGTCAGTTTGACTTTTTTTTTTTTTGTGGCTATTATAGCATCCGTTTCTGACTCTCCACACTTCCTTGTTTCGGCCGCCCTTTCCTCATCCTCTCGCATATCGTTGCGTTGATTGCATTTCTTTGGCTCATTTTTTTCTATATTGGGTTTTGGAAGTTATAGATCCTATTCTATTCTTCAGTGGTTGCTCTAATATTTTAACACATTAAAAAATCATTACTAAATTAGAACACAAATATGAAAAAGCTAAGCCATATAGAAAGGCAGGGCCTCCTCTTCCTGCTTCATTCCCCAGAACAACCACGTTTTACCCATTTCTCTTTCAGATGGTTCTGGCAGTTAGAGCCACAACTTACATAAACAATAGTTCTAAACCTTTGCCTAGTAATTTCTCATACATACCTCATTTTTACAGATGTTCAATTTTGAAGTTACAGAATGGTCTCACTTGAAATCCTGTCTTATTTAGTTAAGGTTTCACTGCTGTGAACAGACAACATGACCACGGCAACTCTCAGAAGGACAGCATTTAAGAGCTGGCTTACAGGATCAGAAGTTCAGTCCATTATCATCAAGGTGAGAGCATGACAGCTTTCAGGCAGGCCTGGTGCAGGAGGAGCTGAGAGTTCTACATATTCATCTGAAGGCCACTATGAGAAAACTGGCTCCCATGGTTAGGAGGAGGGTCTCATTGTCCACCCCCTCCGTGACACACTTCCTCCAATAAGGTTACACCTGTCCTAACAAGGCAATGCTTCCAAATAGTTCCACTTCCTGGGTCAAACATATTCAAACCACCACAGCGCCCCCCGCCCCCAGACTTAGCCAGCCTAACATTTGTAGTTCTTTGTCACATTAACTAGAACTTTAAATACACATTTCTTGTTCTGTGATCTGAAGGCAAAATTTCTTGGTAGGATATTTTCAGATGTGGAAATTTGGAAATTAGTATTCCTAGAGTTTTCCCTTCATGTTCCTGTTTCATCTTGGCTCCTGACTTAGACACACTGCAAGGTTTATAACATTTACATTAAAAAATAGGTTTAAAATAGAAATTGGATAATGACAGACACTAGATAAAATAATATATTAATACAAATGTCTTTCTTTGCATACTTAAATAATATGATCATGTCTGTAGAAAATTAAATTTGATCTATGTTGATTGATAACCCTCATGCCTGTTGGTAAATGTTTCAGGGAATCAATGTGAAGAGAATTTACCCCCCAGAATGCATTAGTTGTCCCAAACCATCCATTCTGTGGCTGGTTATGAGTCCGTTTTTATTTTTTTTTTGTAGATTTTTTTTTCCTGTTTGGTTATTGGATTTCATATTACCTTTCTTTTCTTCTTAGCCCCAGAAGCATGTCTCTGTGATTTAATTTGCTTAAGGTTAGCCTTATGTCTGTCTTCTTTACCTTTTAGTGAACATGCATTGATTATACACACTAGTGGGATGTGGAGTAACATTTTCACATGCACAGCATACTCTGGTAATTACCACCTCTCTCTGCTGTAAGAAGACATAGCCTAGGTTTTTATGGTCACCTACTGTGCTGTTGGACACCAGGACTCATCCTTTCCAACAGTGTTTAGCCCACCCTCCCCTTTGACTTCCTCCCCCTTTGACTTTCAGCACTGGTCTACGACCAGGATGATATTTTCCCACATGTGATAAGAGACACCTGGCGTTTGGATTGCTGTGTCTGGCTTATTTCATGTGACATCGTGTCCTGCAGTTCTATCCATTTACTATAGACCTCATGATTCCATCCTTCACTGTGGGTGAAGAGTATGTCATTTATGGTATGCATTTTCCTCATCAAGTTATCCAGATGATTCCATAGCCTAAGTATTATAAATAGTGCCACAATAAACACGGAAGTGCCATGATTTCTAATTAATCTTTGTTGAATGGGGGATATTTTCGTACTTAAAGATACTTGACCCAAACCCTTAACTTTTGCATTTGTAGCGTTGGGGGTGCAAGCCGGTCCTAGTGCATACCAATCAAGTGCTCTCTTGCTTAATTGACAGCCGTGACCCTCCAGTGACTCTTAAAGAAAAGTAGTTATACCTAAGATATTTTTCTGTGATCCTTATTTTCTTTTGATCTTGGTATACCTGGCTATCTACATGTTAATAGCTGGACGTAATCTAAGTGCCCTCTGGGCACACTGCGCAGGTGCCCCTGGCTCGCCTCGCCTCAGTGACCTCCACCACCTCGGACCTTATGCTCCCTCTTCTTTTTGTCATTAAAAATGATAGACTGGGACATCTGTTTCTGAGTCCTTGTAAGTCTGGAAAGAAATCAAGATATATTTTATAGCAGTTTGGCATTTATAGACTTGGTTTATCTTGGGTGACTCCTCCCTGCGTTGTTTCTTTCATTGCTTTCCCCCTCTGTGACCCCTGTTCCCTCTTCTGGGTCTCCTAATGGGCGTATGGATAACCCTTATAGTGACCTTTGTTCCTCTGAACGTCGTCTCATGTGCTTTGCTTCTAGTTTTCTGCATTGCTGAGACTTGAACACAGGGCTTTGTGGATGCTGGGCGCTGTGAGAACAATTCCCAAAGAGACAGCACCACCCCTGACAGGGCATGCCTGGAAGTACAAGGCCACCAGAGGCTAACCTGAGGAATCAATAAGTTCATTGGTCCCAATGACAGAGCAGGCATGAGAGGTTGCTTACAGGAGTGTGGGTGACCCCAAAGCAGCCACAGCACTAAAAATTCCCACCCCAGAATGGATCATGACCTTCATGTAGCTGCATAGCATGCCCCTTCAGCTAACCTTCCCTCTCTCTCTACTCCAGCACCCCTCAAGACCACAAGGCCATGCAGATTAGGGCAAGGAGGAACATCTCAGGTGATAGTCCAATGCCCCCCCCCTCCCCCTTCTGTAGAGGAACATCAACTGTCAATAAAACTTGAGCAGTCACAGATGCTCTGATGAAGATGACGGCTGTGTACTTGGAGGCCAGCGCTCTATAACACTGGGCAAGTCTCTCATGGAGCTAACTAGACTAGCACTCTACAGCGCTGGACAAGCAGTTCACTAGCCAGACCATGGTCCTGTCCTCACTGCTGCCCCCTTTTTGACTCACTTTGGAAATCTCTCACCTTAATCTTTTAGATCATCAATTCAGACTTCAGCTCCATGTGGTGTGTTGAGGCGCTATGACATCACAGAGACTGTGTCCATAAGGTTTTTTAGGTGTTTATTTTCCATAACATAGATTTTGTGCATGCATCTTATGAAGATCTAAAAACACAACTTACATGTTTATGACATTTTCTTCTGTTTCTGTACTGACTATAACTGTTAGAGGCCGATTTTCTCTGTCACGAGTTCAGTACTCTTCTTTCATTCTTTTCTTCATAGGATGACACGCGAGCTACACACCCAGGTCTCACACAACTTTCCTTCAGGTCTATATCAACACTGTTTCTCCATCTTCTGGTGTGTAGTGCTGTTAAGATGTTGCACGAGGCGCTGGAGCGGTGGCTCAGTGGTTCAGAGCAGTGGCTGCTCTTGCAAAGGATCCAGGTCTGGTCCTCAGCACTCACATGAGGCAGCTTACAACTGTCATGTATCCTGTTCCTGGAGAGATGACGCCGTCTGCTGGTCTCTGTGGGCACTGCATGCAAGTGATGTACATACAGGCAAGCATAAAAATGTATTAATAGTGCTGTGCCCCCCCCCCCGTGGATGACTGAATTTTCAATTGTATTTCATAGATCTTTTTTATTTCTTATTTTTTGGTCTGTGTGCAGGTGTTTTCAAGTATATCATCACGACTATCTTTATTTTTCTACATTGCTTTTGGGGATCAAACTCAGGTCTTTGTGTTTACAAGACAATCACTTTACCAATAGACTTAATTCCCCAGCCCTAGGTTTTCCTTTTGTATATATATATATATTTTTATAAGCATCACCAAATCTTTGGGAAACGACAGCATTAAAGTGTAGATTACAGACTATACCAAAATCATAAGAAAATAGGAAATAGAGAAAAAGAGTTTAAGCATAACTTTTCCTTTAAGAGGCACTGGAGGGCCGTTGCTCCCTCAACTAAGAGAGCACCTGATCGGCATGCACTAGAGCTTGCCTGCACCCCCAATGCTGCTTATACAAATAACCCTGGGAGAGCCTTCACAGGTATCTCATAGGCTTGTGTAAGAAGACCCATTGAGGACCCTAATGTGAGGGTGCTTCCCGAAAGGGTTGGTAGAGGGAGGGGATGCTCTGAGTGTGGGTGGGACATTCCATGACTGATGGAAGAGCCTGAATGGAGTAAACAGAGAGCTAATAGAGAGCTGGCCCTTTCTTCCCTGGTCTCTGACCTGCCGTGATGTAAACGCGAGGACAAGACATGGTGTCAGAGTGTCAGGCTTCGACAGATGGACAGACAGCCCATGAAACTGTGAGCCATGACAAACCTTCCCCTACTCAGGTTATTTCTACTGGGCACTTTGCTACAGCAATGTGAAAAGCCACTAAGCATTCCCATAGCAATGAGCATGCCCTGTACTTCTCAGGGTCTGCCATCCCCAGCAGAAGGAGCAGGGCTTTCTGGGAGAGATGGATGACTCCAAGGTGAGGATGGGGAAAGGCCACAAGAGTGTGAAGTGTCTTGTCCTTGGGAGAAAGAAAGTTCCCCAATGATGGGGACATATATCAGCATGATTCAGGAGACATCTTAACACCCCCCCCCAGCCAAATCTGCAAAAATATAGCATTAAAAAAAACAATAATACTGCTTTATAATCTAGAGATAAAAGTAACCCACAAATTCATATAAATTTAAGTAAATGTATGGATAAAATAAACAAATGGGAGAAAGGAAACATTTTGTTAATAGTAGAATCTCAATTAGTAAATCCAGAAGCCACCAAGGACTTAGAAAATCAACACTTGGCAGTCACCATAGCAACAATTGTTTCAGGCAAGAATCGTAAGTGAATGTTAAAGTCAGTAAGTACATATATAATAAACAGAGCATTTACGTGATCTCAGAGCTTCTCCCAGGAGGGGCCACAGAGGCTTTACAGTGGGAAGCTGGCTGGCATCACGTTAGCTCGCAACTGTGTCTTCGCCTTTTTGTGCTCTGAGTTGTGCCAGCACAGAGATGTATGCTTTGCTGTCTGTGAGACAGTGATTGGGACAGCAATCCTTCGCCCTGACTGACGCCGGGCACAGATTAGGGGCTTAGCATATGCTTTTGGGCTGGACTCATGTTCATAATCTTAACTTCTTTATTTGTTCTATTGTTTGTATACTTTGTTTTCTTATGTTTATCAACCTGATCTTTAAAGGCTGAGTCAATGAAACAATGGTTTCCTGCCCTTCTTGCATGCTGCCTAAGGTCTCCTGTTGCTTTGTTTATCATTAGTTCCAGGGCTGTTTGGAATGTACATGTTGGTGCTTCGTAGAGGTCACATCCTTGTCATCATGATTACAGTGCCTCTTTGTTTGTTATATTGGCTTCTTCCTTCCTCCCCACTCTCCCAGAGCTGGGAATTGATCCTAGAGCCTCTTTCACGCCAGATAAGCACTTTACCACTAAGCTATAACCCAGGCATTCTCTTCTTTTGGTTAGCTTCATCTTACAAGAGCAATGAGGCTTGTGCTGAATTTTCAGTATATACACAATATGCACATACACACATGCACACACACAATATATGTGTATACACAAACACACTTACACACAAGTACACACACACACACACACACTTCTTTTGTGCATTGCTTAGTTTCTTCTAAATTCAGTTCAACTGGTTTCCCTAGGACTTACTGTGCCCTCTACAGCACTGTGGCTCACAGGATCCATGACTCTTTGGGGATGGTTTCTGCTAGTCACAATGGCAAGAGTTTGTCTTTTCTCCTCTACTTTTCAAATGGCCATTTTACCTTGTGAAATTCTCGTCCAGTTTTCAGTAAAGGTAGTCTCCCCACCTACCATGTTCTTGCACCAGCTTATTGTATTTATCATCTGTGTGTTGACAGACACTTAGGTTCCTATCTTGTCTCCTGTGAGTGGTGCTACTGCAGCAAACACAGACCTGTGGGGCCTCTTTGTTCTGCTTTATAACTTCCTTGGGTGAGGATGTAGCAGGGGGATTTTAGAATATGCAATTAGTTTTATTTTCATTTTCGAGGTGTCTTCACAGAGTCTTCCGTAACATTCATATTAACTTGCTCTCCCCCATTTTTTCCATCTCCTGATCATCTACAGCAGGACTCGGTATTTCTTCACACACCCTGAAAAGGAAAACCCTCTTCCCTAAGTAGCTGCGGACAGTGTGGACCTCATGGAGGATCTTGAGGGGAGGAATCATGGCTTGCATATGGACCACACAGAGAGCTGTGGTTAATGGCTTGTCCCAAGTTTGTAGCATCTCTCAGAGGTGGGGCTTAATGGCAGGAAGTGAGGTCTCTCTGAGTGTGTCCTCAAAGGGGGAATGTTTGGTCTTTCCTTTCTTTTCTCTGCTTCTCACTCCCCAGGAGGTGAACAGGCCTCCTATGCTATGAGTTCCTTCCAGATGTTCTCTCACCACAAGCCCCAAACCTAAAGACTAAGTGACTGTGAACCCAAACCTCTAGAACCTGAAGCCAGGATAAACCTTTATGTTCATTGATTTCCTCAGGTTTTGTCACAGTGATGGGAAGCGGGTTGACACAGAAAGCAATGGAACTTCACACTATCCAACATGGCTGCATCTTCAAAAGTCCTCTTCAACGTGTCTCCTTCGCTTCTGATGTGCTGGGCTCTAGCCCCCTCCTTTCTTCCATTTCCCTAATGATGTCTTCTTTCCCTGTCTCAGATTTCTGGCTTTTAATTGTGAGTGTGAACATTTAATATTGCTTTCAGATTCACCAGCAACCAGTTTATAAGGAAAAAGATAGTTTACTGCTGGGCTCAGTGGCATTGGCTTGTAGTCTGCTATACTTGGGAGGTGGAGGCAGGAAACCTGCTACAAGTTCAATATACCAGCTTGGGCTACATCAAGTAAAAAGTCCCCCAGTTCCACCTTCTTCAGAGTAGGGATGGGGATGCAAATAAAGAGGGGTCCACTTGTCCCTCTGGTGGCTTGTTTCAGGGTAAAGTTCCAAGAGAGGCTTCAGTCCCTGCCTGGTTCATGGATCTTGCTAAACCACATAGATGTTTCCTTCATCCTAAAGGAGATGAAGGGGTTTATCTTAAGTCACGTTCACCCTGGATAAAAGGCGCTTTCAAGACCCCCTCCCGGCTGCTTGTTGAACTATTTGTACTTTCCACAACAAGTAGTAAGTATGGTGTCTGTTTCATCTTCTAGCTTCCCAAACTGACCTGGGGGTTCTGTTTTCCACTGTTGCTCCACCTAGGGTCAGTGGGGCAGGTGGGCATCCTAAGAGGTGGATGTTTACCTGTGGGAGCTGGCACTCACCTGTGCTGTCTGTCAGAATCCACATTTTTCTTCCCCCAGTCCAGCGGGGCTCTACTGTCTCCAAAGGCAGGAGGGCACGGCGCATCACCAGTGTGGGTCACCATCTAGTGGTTATGTAGGATTTGTGGTCTGTGCCCAAGGCAGATAGATGCTCAGGTCCATTAAGGCCTGGCCTGTCCCATGGCCGCCTGGGCTGGCTCAGAGGCTTTCTCTCACCTGAGTCCCTCCGAGTTTTAGGAGAAGTTCCCGGCTACAGAGCAGAGGGTCCACGTTCTTTCCTCACGGATTTTCCGATCTAACAAACTCATCCTGGGTCGGGACCATAGAACATTTCTGCCATCTGAAAAACTCGGAGGATGGAGGGGGAGCAGGAAACACTCAGCAGTGAAACGTGGATCAAATTAAGAATATTACCCAAATACATCCAGTGTGACAGCCGCCCGCCATCAAGGATCCCCTGTGTGCTTCTCCATCCCACTGCCGATGGCTGTGAAGCCTTCACACCCAAAACCAAAGTCCCTCATGGGCTATGTGGAGACTCAGGGTGGGCAGGACAAACTGTGAGGCTCCTTTGATGGATGCATGCTAAGCTTTAATTTTGGATTTGCCATTTAAATTTGTGGAGCAAGCCATCCATTCACCCTGTGGTTTATTTGCACTTGAGCAGAGGTTACAAGGTTCGGACTCTTACTGTGTTCCCCCACCCCCCTGCATTGGTCAAGGAGGCAAAGTGCATGCTCTGCAGTATCCCTCAGCCTCAGTTTTTCCTTCTGCAAAATAGGCCTGTGATGCCCACACAGCTCCACCTGAAGGTGCTAATGAACAAATGAGTGACTGTTCTTGTTTTTGAGACCCAGTCTTTCTGTAACCGAGACAGGCCTCAGATTTGCAATCTGCTTCCTTCAGCCTCCCAAGTGCTGGGATTACAGGAATGCACCACCACACTGTGCTATGTTTTGTGTTTTGTGGAATGTCATCTAACTGGAACACACAGTATAATTCCTGCTCAGATTCCTGGTAAAACTGTGGAGGTGTGTGTGTGTGTGTGTGTGTGTGTGTATCTCTGTGTATGTATCTGTGTGTGTGTGTCTCTCTCTGTGTATTTGTATCTGTGTATGTATCTCTGTGTGTGTGTCTGTCTGTGTGTGTGTGTGTATTTGTATCTGTGTGTGGTGTGTGTCTGTGGCTGTCTATGTGTGTATTTGTATCTGTGTGTGAGTGTATCTCTGTGTCTGTGTGTATCTCTTTGTCTGTGTGTATTTGTATCTGTGTGTGAGTATTTCTTTGTGTGTGGCTGTCTGTGTGTGTATTTGTATCTCTCTCTCTGTGTATCTGTGTATGTGTCTGTATGTGTTTGTATTTGTGTGTCTCTGTGTCTGTGTGTGTATTTGTATCTGTGTGTGAGTGTCTCTGTGTATGTGGGTACAAGTGCACAGATATTAGCATACTTATGCAGGTCAGAGATGGATGGTGTTATACTGAGTGAGAAATGTCCCCCAGGCTCAGGCATTTCAATACTTGATCCCCCAGTTCTTAGGGATGTTTAGGAGGTGTGGCTTTGGTGAAGGAAGTGTGTCACTGGGGCAGGATTTAATAGATTAATGTCTTGTCACTTCCAGTTTGCTCTCTTTGCTTCAAGCTTGTGGTTCAAGATGTGAGCTCTCAGCTGCTCACCCCTGCAGCCGTGCCTGCAGCCTGCTGTCCCCACTTCTAGTGTCAGCAAACCCAAGGAGAACAGATGACCTATGCAGAGACACAAATCTAGATAAACATCCTTTTGTAAGTTGCTTCTGGATGGTGTTTTCTCACAGCAACAGGAGAATAACCAGCACAGGTGTCTTCCAAATCTCCCCACTGTTCTTTTGTTGTTGTTTGTTTTTTTTGAAGCTGGTTTTTTTTTTTTTTTTTTTTTTTCTTAAGCAAGGCCTGGGCTGACCTCAAACTCCCTCTGCAGCTGAGGCTGGCCTCAAACTCCTAATCCTCTTGCCCTCTTGCCTTCGTCTCCCAAGTGTCAGGATTATGGGAATGCACCATTAGGCCAGCTTCTTTTTTTTTTTTTTTTTTGATGGAGAGAGAGAGGCATTTCATTGAACTTGGAATTCATTGATGAAAAAGTCTAACTGGGCAGCAAGCCCCAGGAATTTTGTTGGCTATGTGATTTTAAATCCATGATGACAATGAATATTATCATAGAGGTGAGTGTTGTGAGAAATCTCTGAAACTTCTCAGTTTTACTGGGAGCTCGTAACAATATCACAAGGTCTTAGGGGCTGGGGCTGGCTGGGGCTGGCTGGGGCTGGCTGGGGCTGGCTGGGGCTGGCTGGGGCTGGCTGGGGCTGGCTGGGGCTGGCTGGGGCTGGCTGGGGCTGGCTGGGGCTGGCTTAGTATGTAGAAGGCCCTGGTTCAGGCCCTAGCACCACAAAATGTCCCCACAGACTTCAAAAGGTAACATACAGGTGGCAGCGATCGTGTTTGGAGAATGCTGTCTCTCAGGGTTTTGAGTTTGCCTTGGATGATCTTATAACCTCCTGACTGGGACAGTGAGTCTGTGGGTGCTAATCCAAAACATAACAGCAGAGGGCAGCCTGTGCCCAAAAATGGCAGCTCTTTCCAACAAATTCCACCAATGTTGCTGTCTGCTGATATCAGAATCAGCGAAAGCAGCTCTGGACTGCTGCCTGCTTGGGGTCTGTGCACGTAAATTTACCTTCTTGAAAGATGTACAGCAACAGAGTCAGAAAATGAGAACTCTACACGAACCCATAAAAGACTCCATGTGGGCTCTTGGTCCTCACCCAGTCTGGCTTCCCTTTCTCCTCTCCGGCTTTGGTCTTATATTCTCTGTGGGCTGCAGCCTACTCCCAGGAGCTTAGCTGTGAGGTTTTCTCACACTGGAAGGCTGCTCCCTCAGACGTCACGAGGCTCATTCCTTTACCTGTGTGAGATCTTAAGTCACAGACCTTATCTCTGAGCCCCCCACCCCTTTTTAAAATTAACTCCTTTCAATACTCTATATCTCGATTTGAAAGGAAGCCAGGGCAGAGACTATACACTACTGTTACTTTTCTCCAGTCTTTACCATTTTTGGTCAGACAAGAGATTAAACTTTATAACTGAAAAAGGAAGGTGGTTAACCCAGAAGGTAACTCCTAAAGTCAGAACCGTTTTCCAGATCATGTCTCCATTCTGTGTCATCCGCCTAGGATAAGCCTCCTGGTGAGAAGTGAGCGCTTTAATAATTGTTGAATGGAACTACAACACAGCTCTGCTTATGAAAGACATCGAGACTGTAAGGAACAAACTAGTATCTTTAGTGAGCTTTTGATTCTAGAATTTGGGCTGGGCTCAGTTAGGTGGCACCAAGGTCTACTGGTCTCAGCTGAATTTCTGTCCCTCCACAGTTAGCTAGCAGGCTGGCTGAGACACCTCAGTTTTACTCCACAGGGGCTCTTGGAATTGTTTATATAAGCTGTGTTTTACCTCATTTAAAATGTATTCACCAGTCAGACAATGAGAAGGTGTCTGTTATTCAAAAGGCATCCTTAAGGCTGCATAATTGATAATAGGCAGAAGCTGGCCTCCGTGCACCGTGTTATGCCCTCCCACTGTGGGTGAGACATCAATGCCTGCCCTTGACTTGGGGCTGGCCACTTGCTTTGGCTGATGATGTATTAGCAGGTGAGATGCAAGCAGGGACTTGAAATAGGCTTGCAGGCTGGTGCTGGCCACACAAGTGTGCCCATGGAGAGACACTTAGAGCAGAGCAGAAGCAACTTAGCTATCTGACAGAGACCAGTCCAGATGTGCAGAAACTAACCGATAGGCACGCGGGCAAGTCATTCAGTGTCAGCAGCAGAGCTGCCTGCCTGACCCTGGGCTGACCCCCTGGCCCTGGGCTGACCCCAGGTATGTGCACTGATTGCTCCCATCTCACTTGCCTCCACAGAGCATCTGTAATCTCCCTAGAGGATTTAAGGAGCCCCACAAGTCTAGTTACAGACCTAGCTCTGGAGGAACATGGTGACAGTGGCCAGACACATGTGGGCTTGGGCGCAGTGCTGGGCCATCCTTCACAGAACTGGTGATCCCTGGTAACATCCCCTCCAATGATGGTGCACAGGCTTCCTTGAGGAAAAATCTCCCTTCTTGTCAATGAGCTGGCCCGGGTAAGACCCTGACATCTGATAAAGAGGGGTCATGAATGGCAGGAAACGAAGCTGGCTGCTGCTGCTGCTGCTGCTGCCCAGAGCATGCCTGTGGTGATGGATGAGAGGCCTGGTGGTCCGAGAAGGATGGTGATGTTTACGTTTTCCAAGGCAGGGCATTTCCTCCCAGGGCACAGGGTGAGTGGACAGGGTCAAAACAATCCCCTTTACATTTCTCCCCCTTTATGTCTTCTTTATAAGAAATAACTATTTTTGAAACATGATAGGTCCAGGAAACTGCATCAAGGTTACATTCTCTGACAGATTTTCCCTTTAATTTTAATGTTTTGATGGAACACTGAACTCTCAGAGCAACCCAGAGATGAAAAACATTGACCCATTTCCCATAAAAATGCTCATAAATATGAAATTTTACTTAAATGTCAGGGGATTTATCATGTCTGTGAAACTCAGGAATCTAGATTGGTTCTAGGGAGAGTTAGAGAGATAAAGAGGGAGGGGGAGGGGAGAGGGAAGGGGCTGGAGGAGACAAGGGCCTTGAAGGTTGAAGGTGATAGTTTGGTTGTGGTTTGAGTATGCCCTCCTAGAGGACTTACACAGTGTGCTGAAGGTTTGATGATCCCTCATGCGGTATTGAGGAGTATGGAAGCCCTAGAGGTGAAGCCCAGTGGGAGGTGGCTGGGCCTTGGGGTGCCACTCCTGGAAAGGATTGTGGCTCATCTTGTGGAGTGGGTTAGTTACATAACAGCCAGTTGTTAGCAAAGAGCAAACCTGGCCCAGCTTCCCATTTGACCATATAATCTCCTATTGCTGTAAACACACCCAAGACTGTGATGTTGTCTGCCTCCGGGCTCCTATCAGAGCACAGGGCGATCTAGTTTTAGACTTTTAGCTTCCAACACTGAAAGCTAAATAGTCCTCTTTGCTTAATAAGCATCCAGCTTCAGGTACGCTGTGGCAGTACCAGAAAATGGGCTAACTGAATAGGGGGAGACAGAAAACTGGCAAGGAGACAATCACTAAGAAACGAAACAAGATTAGAAGCAGGCCTATGGAGGCAGTTCAGCCATGACCCTTCAGGCTATAGATGGAGGCCCTCTTCTCTGGCCCTAGAACCTACCCTCCAGCTCATCTCAGCTGCTGGTGCCACCTTTGCTATCGAATGCTGCAGACTTGCTCTCTTCCATCATGCCTGCTGCTGGAGACTCCGTGAGGGTGTACACTAATTGATTTGTTCCTCGTAACTGCAGAACACTGTTATACAATAAGAACTGATGGCATATGAAGTGCCCACTCCTTGGTAACAGTCACTTAAGTGCCTCCCTTTTCCTATTATTGACAGGAGGTTTCTTCATGCATGTTTCCTTGTCCGTGAGAGAAGCTTCTGTGTGGTCCTTCTTTAAAAGTAGCATTCCTGGGTGATGTCTTTGACATTATTGTCACCAGCTCTGTGAGAGCATCATATAATTTACAATCTCTCCTTTATATTCTTTTCGATGCTTAGTGTTTCCTGACTTACATTTTGCAAACAAGTCTGATGCAAAACGATGTGTCTTAGTCAATGTTCTATTGCTGTGAAGAGACACCACGACCAGGACAACTCTTATAAAGGAAGCCACTGAATTGAGGCTTGCCTACAGTTTCAGAGGGTTAGTCCATTACCAGCATGGCAGGAAGCCTGGAGACACGCAGGCAGAGGTGATGCTGGGGAAGGAGTTGAAAGTTCTATATCCATATCCATAGACAACGGGAAGAGAGAGACACTGGGCCTGGCTTGAGCATTAGAAACCCCACCCCCCAGTGACACACTTCCTCCAACAAAGCCACACCTCCTAATCCCTGTCAAGTAGTGCCACTCCCTATGATAAGCATTCAAGTATATGAGTCTATGGGGGGGGGCAGTCCTATTCAATCTACCATATGATGCATACATACTTTAAAGATGTATATTTTATTTTTATCTTGTCCTTTTTGGGGGGTATTTGTATGCCTTTGCTGATAATTTACTATTTATATTCTTTGCCTGCTTCCTCTTTGGTATATTTAAAGTACGGTCTCTGTGTGTGTATACATATTTACATGCTAAGGTGAAGAACATGTGGAGGTCAGAGGACAGCTTTATAGAGTTGGCTCTCTTCATATGCCTTTTCATGAAGGACAGGCTCTGGGGATTGGATTCAAGGTCACCAGGCTTGTTTGGCAAGCACCTTTACTCACCATGGCACCCTGCAGACCATTGAGATTTTGAATACTTTTAGTTTATTCATAGACAACCTTCTTCAGATTTTAAAAATGTTGACCAGTGTGGTAGAAGGAAGAGCATAAACTGGCTCTGATGGTGGCTGGTGAGACCCTGGGGAGTTACTTAACCACACTGAGCCTCAGCTTCCGCACTGGGGTACTGTTGAGAACTACCTCTGCTCCTCAAAGTCCACGAGAAGCTTAAATGTACTGGTGTCTGTGTGGCCAGTGAAATGTGGATGAGCTAAAGAACACATGTGAGATCTCCATGCCAAGATGCCTCAAATGCATCTCTGAAACCCAGGCTTCATGCTGGGAGGCTTCAGAATCTCACCGTGAGGAAGAGTAGGATGTCTTGTCACCTGCAAGGGAGCCCTAGTGCTGGCTGACCCAGGCCCTGGAAGTCATGAGCCTGCCTTACAGTCCTCACCTTTGCCTTTCCCTTGCTCTCTCCAGATGCCCCATGGAGCATCAACCATCTCCTCCCTGGAACCTTTGCTTTAGAATGCCAGACTGGCACTCACAGCTTCTCTTACTGCCTATTGCTGAGGGTAAATTATTCATAACTAACAATAACAACAACAAAATAAACAACAGCAGCTAGGTTGACTTAAATGCTAACTGAATAAGTAGAAGCTGACCTGGGGCAGCAGGACACTCTTCAGTGACAGGGGCCTAAGGGGAGGGCTAGGGGATTAGAAGATAAAGAATTTATACAGGAAATCTGGAGTCAGGAGGTCTTGTGCAAGCCTTGCCAAGCAAGCTTTATTGAGAAGTATAACATCTTATCATGGCAGTTTTTTGGGAGGAGGGAAATAAAACAGAATCAGAAGAAAGCTATCACACAGTGGGAAAAAGTCAGACAGGAAGCAACCAAGCTTCACTGTACAAATAAAGACAGGGTATCTCTAGAGTGCCACAGACAGCACACTCAGCCCCTCAGGGTGGGAAGAGCTGGGTTCTCAGGATCTAAAGCAGTAGTCTTCCCAAGGCCCTGGTCCTAGCCACTGCTGGGGACATTACACTCCAAGCATGTTTCGGTTTTTAGACAAGAGACTAAGTTTCTTCTCCATATATCAGGGCCCGAGGGAACATCCAGGACCAGCCTAGCCCTACACAGAGGCAGAGCATTTAGAACATGGTAGTGTATGTAGCGTGTGCGACTTAAAGGGTGGTTATGAAGATGATGGTGATGATGGTGATGATGATGATGGTGGTGATGATGATGATGGTGATGACAAGTATCTAGGCTCTGAGTGAAGAACAGTGGACATTCGTTTACTTGATCTTCGCAAACATAAAGACTTTTGCCTAACTCTCAGAAGTCTAAGAAGTTCTGGGGAAGCGTCTCCTTGAAGTCCTTTCTTTAGCAGACCCAGGCTGGGGATGTTGCACTAGCGTGGGGATCATTGTTTAGTTCAGATGCTGCGGCTGCTTCATCTAGTGTCTGTCTGTCCACCAGTCAGTGTCTGTCCATCAGTTAGTGCCTTATAAACTGCTTTCAGACCAAGTCATCCACTCATGAATTTCTCACAGTAACCTTGCATAGATACTTAAAAAAATAATGCCCTCCCATCTTTTAAGAATCATGTCTTGTTCCTGCTGGTTTCTGAGTGTTTCTTAAAAGGTTTGTTGCTGGCTTTCCACCTCCAGAGTCTGACTTAGTCAATGTAATGGGAGAACCTGAGCAGTAATCCTTTAAAGAAATTCCTTAGAGATAATAGGGTAGTGTATTTCTTTAATGCCAGAACCCAGGCCAATCTCTGTGATTTTGAAGTTTGAAATCAGCTTGGTATACATAGTGAGTTCCAGGGCAACCAGAGGTAGAGTGAGACCCTGTTGAAAATATTCTTAGGTGAATTATTGAATAGTCAGATGATGACTCCAACTTCTCCATTCTCTTCTTTCTTCTCTTCCCTCTGCCCCACCCTCTCCCTCCACTTTCCCATTCTCTCTCCCCTCCAATTTGTCCTTCCTCCTTCCCCATCAACTCTCCCCCTCCTCCCTCTCTTCCTCCCTCCCCTCCACCCTGCCCTTCCTTCCTCCCCTTCTGCCTCCCTTCTACCCCTTCCTCCCTTTGACCCTCCCCTTCCTCCCTCCACTCTGTCCTTCCCCCTTCCCCTCCTCCCTCCCCTCCACCCTGCTCCCCCTTCCTTCCCTTTTGCCTCCCTTTTACCCTCCCCTTCCTCCCCCTTCCCTCTATCCTTCCTCCCTCCCCTCCTCCCTTCCCTTCACTCTGTCCCTCCTTCCTTCCCTCTCCCTTCCCCCTCCCCCTTCCTCTTTTTCTTTTTCCCTTCTGGTAGAATTAACAATGTGGAGTGAAGGATGCCTGGGAGGACATCTCCAGGAAGGAGCCAGACTGCATTTTCAGAGACAATTGCCTCAGTCCTTTTTTATTTATTTTTTTTTTATTTTTTATTTATTTTTTAATATTTTTATTGGATATTTTATTTGCATTTTTTTGTTTTTTTTTTATTACATATTTTCCTCAATTACATTTCCAATGCTATCCCAAAAGTCCCCCATAGCGCCCCCCACTTCCCTACCCACCCATTCCCATTCTTTTGGCCCTGGCATTCCCCTATATTGGGGCATATAAAGTTTGCAAGTCCAATGGGCCTCTCTTTCCATTGATGGCCGACTAGGCCATCTTTCGATACATATGCAGCTAGAGACAAGAGCTCCAGGGTTCTGGTTAGTACATCATGTTGTTCCAACAATAGGGTTGCAGATGCCTTTAGCTCCTTGGGTACTTTCTCTAGCTTCTCCATTGGGAGCCCTGTGATACATCCAATAGCTGACTGTGAACATCCACTCCTGTGTTTGCTAGGCCCCGGCATCGTCTCACAAGAGACAGCTATATTTGGGTCCTTTCAGCAAAATCTTGCTAGTGTATGCAATGGTGTCAGCGTTTAGAAGCTGATTATGGGACGGATCCCTGGATACAGCAGTCTCTAAATGGTCCATCCTTTCATCACAGCTACGAACTTTGTCTCTGTAACTCCTTCCCTGGGTGTTTTGTTCCCAATTCTAAGAAGGTGCACAGTGTCCACACTTTGGTCTTCATTCTTCTTGAGTTTCATGCGTTTATCAAATTGTATCTTATATCTTGGGTATCCTAAGTTTTGGGCTAATATCCACTTATCAGTGAATACATATTGTGTGAGTTCTTTTGTGATTGTGTTACTTCACTCAAGATGATGCCCTCCAGGTCCATCCATTTGGCTAGGAATTTCATAAATTCATTCTTTTTAATAGCTGAGTAGTACTCCATTGTGTAAATGTACCATAATTTCTGTATCCATTCCTCTGTTGAGGGACATCTGGGTTCTTTCCAGCTTCTGGCTATTATAAATAGGGCTGCTATGAACATAGTGGAGCATGTGTCCTTTTTACCGGTTGGGATATCTTCTGGATATATGCCCAGGAGAGGTATTGCTGGATCCTCCGGTAGTACTATGTCCAATTTTCTGAGGAACCGCCAGACTGATTTCCAGAGTGGTTGTACAAGCTTGCAATCCCACCAACAATGGAGGAGTGTTCCTCTTTCTCCACATCCTCGCCAGCATCTGCTGTCACCTGAATTTTTGATCTTAGCCATTCTGACTGGTGTGAGGTGGAATCTCAGGGTTGTTTTGATTTGCATTTCCCTGATGATTAAGGATGTTGAACATTTTTTCAGGTGCTTCTCTGCCATTCGGTATTCCTCAGGTGAGAATTCTTTGTTCAGTTCTGAGCCCCATTTTTTAATGGGGTTATTTGACTTTCTGGAGTCCACCTTCTTGAGTTCTTTATATATATTGGATATTAGTCCCTTATCTGATTTAGGATAGGTGAAGATCCTTTCCCAATCTGTTGGTGGTTTTTTTGTCTTATTGATGGTGTCTTTAGCCTTGCAGAAGCTTTGTAGTTTCATGAGGTCCCACTTGTCAATTCTCGATCTTACAGCACAAGCCATTACTGTTCTATTCAGGAATTTTTCCCCTGTGCCCATATCTTCAAGGCTTTTCCCCACTTTCTCCTCTATAAGTTTCAGTGTCTCTGGTTTTATGTGAAGTTCCTTGATCCACTTAGACTTGACCTTAGTACAAGGAGATAGGAATGGATCGATTCGCATTCTTCCTCATGTTAACAACCAGTTGTGCCAGCACCATTTGTTGAAAATGCTGTCTTTCTTCCACTGGATGTTTTTAGCTCCCTTGTCGAAGATCAAGTGACCATAGGTGTGTGGGTTCATTTCTGGGTCTTCAATTCTATTCCATTGGTCTATTTGTCTGTCACTATACCAGTACCATGCAGTTTTTATCACAATTGCTCTGTAGTAGAGCTTTAGGTCCGGCATGGTGATTCCACCAGAGGTTCTTTTATCCTTGAGAAGAGTTTTTGCTATCCTAGGTTTTTTGTTATTCCAGATGAATTTGCAGATTGCACTTTCTAATTCGTTGAAGAATTGAGTTGGAATTTTGATGGGGATTGCATTGAATCTGTAGATTGCTTTTGGCAAGATAGCCATTTTTACAATGTTGATCCTGCCAATCCATGAGCATGGGAGATCTTTCCATCTTCTGAGATCTTCTATAATTTCTTTCTTCAGAGACTTGAAGTTTTTATTATACAGATCTTTCACTTCCTTAGTTAGAGTCACGCCAAGATATTTTATATTATTTGTGACTATTGAGAAGGGTGTTGTTTCCCTAATTTCTTTCTCAGCCTGTTTATTCTTTGTGTAGAGAAAGGCCATTGATTTGTTTGAGTTAATTTTATATCCAGCTACTTCACCGAAGCTGTTTATCAGGCTTAGGAGTTCTCTGGTGGAATTTTTAGGGTCACTTATATATACTATCATATCATCTGCAAAAAGTGATATTTTGACTTCATCTTTTCCAATTTGTATCCCTTTGATCTCCTTTTGTTGTCGAATTGCTCTGGCTAGGACTTCAAGTACAATGTTGAATAGGTATGGAGAAAGTGGACAGCCTTGTCTAGTCCCTGATTTTAGAGGGATTGCTTCAAGCTTCTCACCATTTACTTTGATGTTGGCTACTGGTTTGCTGTAGATTGCTTTTATCATGTTTAGGTATGGGCCTTGAATTCCTGATCTTTCCAAGACTTTTATCATGAATGGGTGTTGGATCTTGTCAAATGCTTTTTCCGCATCTAAGGAGATGACCATGTGGTTTTTGTCTTTGAGTTTGTTTATATTCTGGATTACGTTGATGGATTTCCGTATATTGAACCATCCCTGCATCCCTGGGATGAAACCTACTTGGTCAGGATGGATGATTGTTTTGATGTGTTCTTGGATTCGGTTAGCAAGAACTTTATTGAGGATTTTTGCATCAATATTCATAAGGGATATTGGTCTGAAGTTTTCTATCTTTGTTGGGTCTTTTTGTGGTTTAGGTATCAGAGTAATTGTGGCTTCATAGAATGAGTTGGGTAGAGTACCTTCTGTTTCTATTTTGTGGAATAGTTTGTGAAGAACTGGGATTAGATCTTCTTTGAAGGTCTGATAGAACTCTGCACTAAACCCATCTGGTCCTGGGCTTTTTTTAGTTGGGAGACTATTAATGACTGCTTCTATTTCTTTGGGGGATATAGGGCTGTTTAGATCATTAACCTGATCTTGATTCAACTTTGGTACCTGGTATCTGTCTAGGAACTTCTCCATTTCATCCAGGTTCTCCAGTTTTGTTGAGTATAGCCTTTTGTAGAAGGATCTGATGGTGTTTTGGATGTCTTCAGGATCTGTTGTTATGTCTCCTTTTTCATTTCTGATTTTGTTAATTAGGATGCTTTCCCTGTGCCCTCTAGTGAGTCTGGCTAAGGGTTTATCTATCTTGTTGATTTTCTCAAAGAACCAGCTCCTTGATTGGTTGATTCTTTGAATAGTTTTTCTTGTTTCCACTTGGTTGATTTCACCCCTGAGTTTATTTCCTGCCGTCTACTCCTCTTGGGTGAATTTGCCTCCTTTTGTTCTAGTGCTTTTAGGTGTGTTGTCAAGCTGCTAATGTGTGCTCTCTCTAGTTTCCTTTTGGAGGCACTCAGAGCTATGAGTTTTCCTCTTAGAAATGCTTTCATTGCGTCCCATAAGTTTGGGTATGTTGTGGCTTCATTTTCATTGAACTCTAAAAAGTCCTTAATTTCTTTCTTTATTCCTTCCTTGACCAAGGTATCATTGAGAAGAGTGTTGTTCAGTTTCCACGTGAAGGTTGGCTTTCTATTATTTATTTTGTTATTGAAGATCAGCCTTAGTCCATGGTGATCTGATAGGATGCATGGGACAATTTCAATATTTTTGTATCTGTTGAGGCCTGCTTTGTGACCAATTATGTGGTCAATTTTGGAGAAGGTACCATGAGGTGCTGAGAAGAAGGTATATCCTTTTGTTTTAGGATAGAATGTTCTGTAGATATCTGCCAGATCCATTTGATTCATAATTTCTCTTAGTTTCACTGTGTCCCTGTTTAGTTTCTGTTTCCATGATCTGTCCATTGGTGAAAGTGGTGTGTTGAAGTCTCCCACTATTATTGTATGAGGTGCAATGTGTGCTTTGAGCTTTACTAAAGTTTCTTTAATGAATGTGGCTGCCTTTGTATTTGGAGCATAGATATTCAGGATTGATAGTTCCTCTTGGAGGATTTTACCTTTGATGAGTATGAAGTGTCCCTCCCTGTCTTTTTTAATGACTTTGGGTTGGAAGTCAATCTTATCAGATATTAGAATGGGTACTCCAGCTTGTTTCTTCATGCCATTTGCTTGGAAAATTGTTTTCCAGCCTTTCATTCTGAGGTAGTGTCTATCCTTTTCTCTGAGATGAGTTTCCTGTAAGCAGCAAAATGTTGGGTCTTGTTTGTGTAGCCAGTTTGTTAGTCTATGTCTTTTTATCGGGGAGTTGAGTCCATTGATATTAAGAGATATTAAGGAAAAGTAATTGTTGTTTCCTGTTATTTTTGTTGTTAAAGTTGGCATTCTGTTCTTGTGGCTGTCTTCTTTTAGGTTTGTTGAGGGATTACCTTCTTGTTGTTTCTAGGGCGTGGTTCCTGTCCTTGTATTGGTTTTTTTCTGTTATTATCCTTTGAAGGGCTGGATTCGTGGAGAGATAATGTGTGAATTTGGTTTTGTCGTGGAATACTTTGGTTTCTCCATCTATGTTAATTGAGAGTTTGGCTGGGTATAGTAGCCTGGGCTGGAATTTGTGTTCTTTTAGTGTCTGTATAACATCCGTCCAGGATCTTCTGGCTTTCATAGTCTCTGGTGAAAAATCTGGTGTAATTCTGATAGGCTTGCCTTTATATGTTACTTGGCCTTTTTCTCTTACTGCTTTTAGTATTCTATCTTTATTTGGAGCATTTGTTGCTCTGATTATTATGTGTCGGGAGGTATTTCTTTTCTGGTCCAGTCTATTTGGAGTTCTGTAGGCTTCTTGTATGTTCATGGGCATCTCTTTCTTTAGATTTGGGAAGTTTTCTTCTATAATTTTGTTGAAGATGTTTGCTGGTCCTTTGAGTTGAAAATCTTCATTCTCATCCACTCCTATTATCCGTAGGTTTGGTCTTCTCATTGCGTCCTGTATTTCTTGGATGTTTTGAGTTAGGATCTTTTTGCATTTTACATTTTCCTTGATTGTTGTGCCGATGTTCTCTATGGAATCTTCTGCACCTGAGATTCTCTCTTCCATCTCTTGTATTCTGTTGCTGATGCTCGTATCTATGGTTCCAGATTTCTTTCCTAGGGTTTCTATCTCCAGTGTTGCCTCATTTTGGGTTTTCTTTATTGTGTCTACTTCCCTTTTTAGGTCTAGTATGGTTTTGTTCATTTCCATCATCTGTTTGGATGTGTTTTCCTGTTTTTCTTTAAGGACTTCTACCTGTTTGATTATGTTATCGTGTTTTTCTTTAAGGATTTGTAACTCTTTAGCAGTGTTCTCCTGCAATTCTTTAAGGGATTTTTGTGCTTTCTCTTTATTGTCTTCTGCCTGTTTAGCAGTGTTCTCCTGCATTTCTTTAAGTGCGTTATTAAAGTCCTTCTTGAAGTTCTCTATCATCATCAGGAGATATGCTTTTAAATCCGTGTCTAACTTTTCCGGTGTGTTGGGGTGCCCTGGACTGGGCGAAGTGGGGGTGCTGGGTTCTGATGATGGTGAGTGGTCTTGGTTTCTGTTAGTAAGATTATTACGTTTACCTTTCGCCATCTGGTAATCTCTGGGGTTAGTTGTTATCGTTGTCACTGTTTAAAGATTGGAGCAGAAGCTGTGTTCCACTCACCAGCAGTCTCTAAATCCTGCGGCGGGGGTCGTGGGTAGCTGACGGTACCCCGGTGCTGGTCCAGCCGGAAGAGGCCTGTGGTCCTACACAGGCCGTTTTTCTGCTTCGCTAACTAATGCAGTCTCTGCTCCCGCGTGCAATTTGATTGGAGCAGAAGCTGTGTTTCACTCTCCAGAAGTCTTAAGATCCTGTGGTGGGTGTTGTGGGTAGCTGGTGAGTGTCAGCCAACCCTGCGCCCCAGCTGCCCCGGTGCTTTTCTGACCGGAAGAGGGTTGTGGCCCTATGTAGGCCGGATTTCTCTCTCCCCAACCAGAGCAGTCTCAGGTCCCGCGTGATTGGACTGGAACAGAAGCTGTGTTCCACTCACCAGCAGTCCCAAAATCCTGCGGCGGGGGTCGTGGGTAGCTGGCGGGTGTCAGGCAACCCTGCGCTCCCGCTACCCCGGCGCTGATCCAGCCGGATGAGGCCTGTGGTCCTACTCAGGCCGGTTTCTGCTTCCCTAACTAATGCAGTCTCAGGTCCCGCGCAATTGGATTGGAGCTGAAGCTGTGTTCCACTCACCAGCAGTCCCAAAATCCTGCGGCGGGGGTTGTGGGTAGCTGGCGGGTGTCTAGCAACCCTGCGCTCCCGCTACCCCGGCGCTTATCCGGCCGGATGAGGCCTGTGGTCCTACTCAGGCCGGTTTCTCCTTCCCTAACTAATGCAGTCTCAGGTCCCGCGCAATTGGATTGGAGCAGAAGCTGTGTTCCACTCACCAGCAGTCCCAAAATCCTGCGGCGGGGGTCGTGGGTAGCTGGCGGGTGTCAGGCAACCCTGCACTCCCGCTACCCTGGCGCTGATCTGGCCGGATGTGGCCTGTGGCCCTACTCAGGCCGGTTTCTGTTTCCCTAACTAATGCAGTCTCAGGTCCCGCGCAATTGGATTGGAGCTGAAGCTGTGTTCCACTCACCAGCAGTCCCAAAATCCTGCGGCGGGGGTCGTGGGTAGCTGGCGGGTGTCAGGCAACCCTGCGCTCCCGCTATCCCGGCGCTGATCCAGCCGGATGAGGCCTTTGGTCCTACTCAGGCCGGTTTCTGCTTCCCTAACCAATGCAGTCTCAGGTCCTGTGCAATTGGATTGGAGCAGAAGCTGTGCTCCACTCACCAGAAGTCTTAAGATCCTGTGGCGGGTGTTGTGGGTAGCTGGCGAGTGTCAGCAGACCCTGCGCCCCAGCTGCCCTGGTGCTTTTCTGACCGGAAGAGGGTTGTGGCCCTATGTAGGCCGGATTTCTCTCTCCCCAACCAGAGCAGTCTCAGGTCCCGCGTGATTGGACTGGAGCAGAAGCTGTGTTCCACTCACCAGCAGTCCCAAAATCCTGAGGCGGGGGTCGTGGGTAGCTGACGGGTGTCAGGCAACCCTGCGCTCCCGCTACCCCGGCGCTTATCCGGCCGGATGAAGCCTGTGGCCCTACTCAGGCCGGTTTCTGCTTCCCTAACTAATGCAGTCTCAGGTCCCGCGCAATTGGATTGGAGCTGAAGCTGTGTTCCACTCACCAGCAGTCCCAAAATCCTGCGGCGGGGGTCGTGGGTAGCTGGCGGGTGTCAGGCAACCCTGCACTCCCGCTACCCTGGCGCTGATCTGGCCGGATGTGGCCTGTGGCCCTACTCAGGCCGGTTTCTGCTTCCCTAACTAATGCAGTCTCAGGTACCGCGCAATTGGATTGGAGCTGAAGCTGTGTTCCACTCACCAGCAGTCCCAAAATCCTCTGCCTCAGTCCTTTTATGCATCATAGTCTGATGGCATTACCAGCAGGTGCTGAGGTGGGAAGTGGGGCATACACAGAGGAAGCAGGTCACTGTAAGCTTGTGTTCCAAGGGATCCTAGACTTTGTTGCTTTCTCTTGATTTCCAGCTACCATGATGTGAACAGCTCACACCCATCCCTTGCTCCCACTGCTATGAAATGATGTTCTTCCTATGCACATGAGGCTAACCAACCATGGACTGACCCTTCTGAAACCATGAGCCAAAATAAGTCTTTCTTCATGTTAGTCAATTTTGGTTACAATGATGTGAAAACTGGTAATACAGCCTTTTTCTCTGACCTTTCTGAGCTTCAGAGAATGGAACTGAAGTTAAAGATAACTGTCAGCTGCCATGTGGGTGCTGGGAATTGAACCCAGGTCCTCTGCAAGAGCAGCAAGTGCTCTGAACTGCTGAGCCATCTCTCCAACCCCATCTGTCTTTTGAGTCTATCACTATGTCTGTTGACCTTGCTTTCAGATTCATCTCTGCCTTTCCTTTTTCTTGTCTCAGCTTTAGCTAAAGTTGTTTTCACCATCCTTTCTTCTGGGCTATTTACTACAGGGATCTCGGATACACTATCCTTTCTTCTGGGCTATTTACTACAGGGATCTCATACACTATCCTTGCCTTAATCTTTGTTCTTTGTCAAAGCATTTCTATGAGTGATCTTAAAAAAAAGAGGAACTTGATTTCTTTTTCCTAGTGCAAAATATTTTATTGTGTCTCTTGTGTCCAAGAGATTTTGGCTTGTTCTCTTTCTCTATAAACCCACCCTGTCCACTTCTTTATCTTGCTTATGTAGCTTCAAATGTCCCCACCCTCCTTTCAAACCATTCTTTTGTCAAAGCCTGCTTTGACCACTCTAACTCTGGTTTTGATAAGCCTCTTGCTCTGGGTCTCAGTATGTGGGGTATCATCTTCCCAGAGTCTCTGTCTACAGTTGTTTCTTCATTGTTTTCACTAGAAAATGGTATTCTAATTTTTATGAAATAATTCTCTTTTTATTTTCAACCAATGAGATTATGAATTTGATGAGAATAAAGATCAAGAATGTCAGATGTAGCAAAATAAGCATCAAACCAGAAACAACAACAACAATAATCCAAGACATACAGTTAAACTTGAATTTCAGAGAAACAATGTGTTGCTTGAGTCCTCTTCTCCTGCCCAGCATCCCCCTTGGGGCAATGGATGAGAAGACACAGAATCAATGGCTCAGACTCCAGGAGCAGGTGAGAATGAGGCAGCAAGCTCATTTATTAATTCTCAGGGAGTGCCCTTTATACCCTCCACCCATGTCCTATTGGTCCCAAGCAGGCGTGTCCTCCAAGTGACAGCTCCTGATTGGCTGTCATTGTTGCATCACTGATCTCTAGGTTCTCAGACAGGCTTCAGTTTGGCTCCCCTGTGGAAGTTGCTTCTGCAGCTGCTTGGCCCCTGCTTGGTGAAAGTGGCCTCCTCCTACAACAATGAATAAGAATTTGGTCTAAGTATGTTTCAAGAATGGCAATAGATCAAGGAACTTCACATAAAACCAGAGACACTGAAACTTATAGAGGAGAAAGTGGGGAAAAGCCTTGAAGATATGGGCACAGGGGAAAAATTCCTGAATAGAACAGTAATGGCTTGTGCTGTAAGATCGAGAATTGACAAGTGGGACCTCATGAAACTACAAAGCTTCTGCAAGGCTAAAGACACCATCAATAAGACAAAAAAACCACCAACAGATTGGGAAAGGATCTTCACCTATCCTAAATCAGATAAGGGACTAATATCCAATATATATAAAGAACTCAAGAAGGTGGACTCCAGAAAGTCAAATAACCCCATTAAAAAATGGGGCTCAGAACTGAACAAAGAATTCTCACCTGAGGAATACCGAATGGCAGAGAAGCACCTGAAAAAATGTTCAACATCCTTAATCATCAGGGAAATGCAAATCAAAACAACCCTGAGATTCCACCTCACACCAGTCAGAATGGCTAAGATCAAAAATTCAGGTGACAGCAGATGCTGGCAAGGATGTGGAGAAAGAGGAACACTCCTCCATTGTTGGTGGGATTGCAAGCTTGTACAACCACTCTGGAAATCAGTCTGGCTGTTCCTCAGAAAATTGGACATAGTACTACCGGAGGATCCAGCAATACCTCTCCTGGGCATATATCCAGAAGATGTCCCAACCGGTAAAAAGGACACATGCTCCACTATGTTCATAGCAGCCCTATTTATAATAGCCAGAACTGGAAAGAACCCAGATGTCCCTCAACAGAGGAATGGATACAGAAATTATGGTACATTTACACAATGGAGTACTACTCAGCTATTAAAAAGAATGAATTTATGAAATTCCTAGCCAAATGGATGGACCTGGAGGGCATCATCTTGAGTGAAGTAACACAATCACAAAAGAACTCACACAATATGTATTCACTGATAAGTGGATATTAGCCCAAAACTTAGGATACCCAAGATATAAGATACAATTTGCTAAACGCATGAAACTCAAAAAGAATGAAGACCAAAGTGTGGACACTGTGCACCTTCTTAGAATTGGGAACAAAACACCCAGGGAAGGAGTTACAGAGACAAAGTTCGGAGCTGTGATGAAAGGATGGACCATTTAGAGACTGCCGTATCCAGGGATCCATCCCATAATCAGCTTCTAAACGCTGACACCATTGCATACACTAGCAAGATTTTGCTGAAAGGACCCAAATATAGCTGTCTCTTGTGAGACGATGCCGGGGCCTAGCAAACACAGGAGTGGATGTTCACAGTCAGCTATTGGATGTATCACAGGGCTCCCAATGGAGAAGCTAGAGAAAGTACCCAAGGAGCTAAAGGGATCTGCAACCCTATTGTTGGAACAACATGATGTACTAACCAGAACCCCGGAGCTCTTGTCTCTAGCTGCATATGTATCGAAAGATGACCTAGTCTGCCATCAATGGAAAGAGAGGCCCATTGGACTTGCAAACTTTATATGCCCCAATATAGGGGAATGCCAGGGCCAAAAGAATGGGAATGGGTGGGTAGGGAAGTGGGGGGCGCTATGGGGGACTTTTGGGATAGCATTGGAAATGTAATTGAGGAAAATATGTAATAAAAATATTAAAAATTAAAAAAAATAAAGTTTTCTACCTAAAAAAAAAAAAAAAAGAATGGCAATAGAACCTGACCAATACAGATAATGATGCTTACAATCAACCACTGCACTGAGCACAGACACTCCAATGGAAGAGTTAGAGAAAGGACTGAAGGAGCTGAAGGGGTTTGCAGCCCCATAGGAGGAACAACAACATGAACCAACCAGTACCCCCAGAGCTCCCAGGGACTAAACCACCAACCAAAAGAGTGCACAAGGAGGGACCCATGGCTTCAGCTGCATATGTAGCAGAGGATGGCCTGGTGGGACATCAATGAGAGGAGAGGCCTTTGGCCTTATGAAGGCTTGATCCCCCAGTATAGGGGAATTCCATGACAGGGAAGCAGGAGTGGTTGGGTTAGTGAGTAGGGGGAGGGGGAATTGGATAGAGGGGGTTTGGGAGGGGAAATGAGGAAAGGGATAAAATTTGAAATGTAAATAAAGAAAATATCTAATAAAATAAAGTAAATATTCAATCATTAAAAAAAGAATGGCAATAGATCATACTTTTGCAAATTATTTTATTTGTGAAGTTCAAATTTGACTTCTCAATCTTTATTTTTATCTTGTAACCTCATCTCTAGTAACCCTTAAACTCCTGACCCACAGTTAGGAGTTTAATGAGCATTGGTTCAGTGTGGGGTAGGTGAACTCAGAGGAGGCAGTGACCTCGGGAAGGACCCTTTGCTCCGCTGTCCCCTGCATCTTTTTAGTTCCACTCAGTCATCTGCCTCCATCCCTGACATACAGCAACCACTGACATATTTGCTATTTCTAAAAGTTTATGCCTTTGAAAATGTTTCTTAAGTGGAATTATAAAACATGCATCCTTTTGAGAGTAGCTTTTTCTCTTGTCAGTGCAATGCCCTTGAGAGCTGTTTAAATTGTATCAATAGTTTATTGATTTTCATCGTTGAGTGGTACTCTGCGTGGTGTTCCAGGGCATGGTTGTAGCACTGTTTGTTTAAGTTCACCTACCGAGGGACACTGATTGTTTGTGGTTTGGGGCTAACATCTTAAAGTTGTTATGAATAATTGTGTAGAGGTTTTCATGTGGGGATGAATTTTGACAATTTAGAAATAAATTCCCAGGAGTACAATTTCAGGGTCATTAGCAGGTGCATATTTCCTTTTAAGATTTTTATTTCTTTTTCCTTCTCATTTACTGTACATGTGCATGGTTTCATGTGTGTATGTGCATGTGTATGTACAGATGTGTGTGCCTGCATGCTTGTGGAGACGAAAGACCAACCTTTGGTGTCATCCTTCAGGAGTGATCCACCTTATTTTTTGAGATACAGTCTCTCTCAGGAGCCGGGTAAGCTGGCTGGCCAGCGAACCCGAGGACTCCTGTTCTCTGCCTTTCCAGGGCTACCATCTCCCCGAGATTTTTATGATGGCTTCTGGGTTTTGAATGAAGGTACCCATGCTTGTGCTGCAAGCAGCTTGCAGATTGGACTCTCTCCAGACCCCTATAATCTATTTTTCACAGAGTGGCTATGCCATTTTTCATTACAAAATATGTAAGCAACTGGTTTTTCCATGTCCTTGCCAGCATTTGGTATTGTCACAGTTTCTTATCTTGCTGCTTTAATTAACATGTGCTGGGATCTCACAGTGATCTTAGCTTTCTGTTTCCAGACGGCTGCAGACGTCAAACAGTTTTCATGTGCTTTTGGTCTTCTTAGTGCCCTCCTTGGCAGACTATCTGTGCCTTTTGTTCTTTTTTGCAGTAGATTATTTATATTTTTTCTAAAATTGCTTTAAGATTCTTCTATTCTAAATGCAAGCCTTTTGGTAAATACAGGTTTTTTTTTTTCTTTTTAGTTTATCTTTTCATTAGTGTCTCTCACAGAATAGGAAGTTTTCATTTTAAAGTCCAATTTATCAATTTATTATTTTACAAGGCATGGTTTTGGCGACATATTTGAGAGTTCCTGACCAGATCTTATGTCTCAACCATTTCATTTGTTGTCATCTTCTAAAGTATCCATAGGTTTGCCTGTGATCCAGCAGCATTTGCGGAGGTGATGTGTTCACCATCAAATTATTTTTACATCTGTGCTAAAAATCAGTTGGTTGGGCTGGTAGTGTAGCATGTGCCAGCCTGTAGGCTCAGTTCCACATACTGCAATTAAAAAAAAAAAGAAAAATACATTAGTCGATTGCACCTGTGTGGCACCGGCTTTGGAGTTGCTTTCCCCCACTGGCCTCTTGGTTGATCTCTCTGCCATCAATCAATCCTACACAGGATTACTGTAGCCAAAGATAATCATCATAGATGCAGTGACTCCTTAGTTTCTGTGATTCACAATTATTTTCGTTATTTTAGCTCTTCGAGATCTTTACTTTAATAAGGGTCCTACTCACAGAACATACCCCACTTTCTGTTTATTTTGAGTTTTGGCTTAATAGTTTTCAACATAATATGTGTGCATATTTAATCAGGTTTATAACTCACTGCTACCTTTTTTGAGTAATTATAAATTATTGCATGCTTTAAATTAAATTTCTATGTGATCATGGTTAACTGGTGGGCAGTTAGTTTTTGTATATATGGACATACAGACCTACAATTGACGTTTTTGTGTCTCTTGAATTCATTTATTAGTTCATTTGCTTTTGGTAGAGCCTTTGGGGTTTCTGGTAGATTATCATGTATCTGACAATGTGGACTCCTTTGTTTCTTCAGTTTTGGTTAATGGCCCTTGCCTTGCCTTGCCTTGCCTTGCCTTGCCTTGCCTTGCCTTGCCTTCACCTTCCCTTCCCCTTGCCTTGCCTTCCCTTCGCCTTCCCTTGCCTTGCCTTCCCTTGCCTTCCCTTCCCTTGCCTTCCCTTGCCTTCCCTTGCCTTCCCTTGCCTTCCCTTGCCTTCCCTTGCCTTCCCTTGCCTTCCCTTGCCTTCCCTTGCCTTGCCTTGCCTTCCCTTGCCTTGCCTTGCCTTGCCTTGCCTTGCCTTGCCTTGCCTTGCCTTGCCTTGCCTTGCCTTGCCTTGCCTTGCCTTGCCTTGCCTTGCCTTGCCTTGCCTTCCCTTCCCTTCCCTTCCCTTCCCTTCCCTTCCCTTCCCTTCCCTTCCCTTCCCTTCCCTTCCCTTCCCTTCCCTTCCCTTCCCTTCCCTTCCCTTCCCTTCCCTTCCCTTCCCTTCCCTTTCCTTCCCTTCCTTTTCTCTTTCTCAGTTCTTTTCTATTTTATCTTACTGCAATGACCAGAGCTCCCAGCATACCTTGATGAGCATTACATTATATATGTGAGTATTTTCCTCATTTCCAATCACTGCATCTTTTAAAGTTCAGAATTGCACGATGTAAAAGAGACATCAAATTCAGATGTCAAAATAAATTTAGCTCGTGGTCAAACTAGATTCTGTAATATGCTGTCTATGAGATCTTACAAAAGTGGCTTTTGTCTTTATTTTTCTCATGTTTTCTCAACCCTGAGGCTGAGTACAGAGGTTAGAAACACAGACTTCAGAATCTGGTTGCCCAGGCTCGGAACCCAGCACAAATCCTATGTATGTGCCCCGGATCAAGTTTCTTCCTTTGTACTCCAGTTTCCTGGTTAGCTAGCTGGGTAAAGCAAGACCAGCTACTTCATAAGTTTGTTACAAAGATGAATAAATTAGAACAGTATCTGGTACTATGGAAGTGCTTTTGCTGTGATATTTAAGTTAAATCAGACGTACTTAGCACCATGTAGATGCTTAGTAAAACGATGATTCTTAGTCCCAGGGTGATGAAGAGAAATCAAGTAGCATCATATAAGCATAGTCTATGCAAAGCATGTCTCCTCTAGCCCCCTTTCCTGTTCTTTGGAGCCAGTGATTTCTAACTTGCTGAATGTTGTGGTGGTCTGAATGATAATGGCTGCCATAGACACACATGCTTGAATACCTACCGGGTCCCCAGCTGATGACACTGTTTGGGAAGATTAGGAGGTGTGTGACAGGAGCCAGGCATTGAGCCCATGCCATTTTCCCAGTCTCTCTGTCTCTGTCTCTGTCTCTGTCTCTGTCTCTGTCTCTGTCTCTGTCTGTCTCTCTTTCTCCCTCCCTCTCTCCCTCCTTCTATCTCCTCTCCCCTCTCCTACTTGTGGATAAAGATGCATATTCCCAGCTACTGCTCCAGCACCACGCCTGTCTGCTGGCTGCTACACTGGCTGTGGACTCCCCCTCTAAAACTCTAAGTCCTCAATCTCTTCTATAAGTTGCTTTGGTCACAGTGCTTGTCACAGCAATTGAAATGTAACTAAGACAAGCAGTTTTTTTTTCTTTTTTAAAGCATGTAATTATTTTCCCTGTATGTATGTATGTATGTATGTATGTATGTATGTATGTATGTATTTATTTATTTATTCATTTATTTATTTTTGCATGTGTTATAAAGAGAAACAGTTGGAAGAATTTTATGACCTGGACAGATACTGAAATCAAACATGCAACACTTTTTAATCCTTAATATTCATAGTGAATTAAGTTATTATTGCCTAATACTACTAAATATTTAAAGGCATTATAAAGTCTATTATATATACAGATAGTGAAAAGATACCGATACTTGTTTTTTTTTTTATAGCAATAACAATTACTACTAGTAAGGTTATTTTCAGTAATATAGAGTCAAATATTTTTGATTTGTTTTCTTAATGCTTGATTTTTCTAATAAAAACCGGCTTAAAAAGAGAGAATGTACAAGCTATTTTCTGAAGATCTCAATTCCCAATAACTCCTTTTTTCTCCCTCAAAAGTACATTGCCAGTGTTCCTTCCCACAGGGCTACATGTGCTTGTATCGCTCTGCTTTTACATTAATAACAGAGGTTATCTGTGTGTTATGAAATTACTTTCTTCCCTTGCCAGACCTGAACACCTATGGACATAGATAGTACGTGGTGATGTAATGTGCTCCCGCTGTACCGGCTTCGGGTAGTGTCTACTTACATCCTAAAATGAGCGTGGAGGGCTTTGCTCTTCCGTACTATTTACCCTCTGTTTTCCAGTATGGAGGATGACTCCTTATGCCACCAGTGACTGCTGACACAGAAACAAACCAAAGGTCTGCTGTCACTATGTTTTGTTCCCTGAAACACTATGCAAAACTTACAAAGATCTTGTTTTATTTTCTTGTATTTGTGCTGCTTGACTTTCTCATAGACACAAAGTGGCTTCCCTTCCCTTCCCCACAAGCCTCGTCAGGCCCTTCACTCTCATCTGACCCTCGGCACCAGGGAACATCCACTCTTACACAGTTTTCTGTCATACTGCTGCCAAGGCAGTAACAGGGCAATGGCTCCCTTTCTAGTTCTTATCTAGCCCAGCCCACTCCTATGACAATCATCACTGACCTGTGCTTTCCTTCCACTGTTTTTATTCCCTTTCACCTCTCGGTGATTTTGGTCACTTTGCTTCCCTTTCCTAGCCCCGTTCTCTCTCAGCCAGCCATCTGCCCTTCTCCGTAGTCTGTTCGAAGCAGTATTGCTATTGCTCTGTCAACTTTTGGCTCATTATAAATTAGCATTTTCGAGTGTCCTCATTTACATAGGGCACCCCAAAGATAACTTGATCCACGTCCAAAAGGGCACTTGTTGTAATGCATATATGATTGAGGCAGAGCTCTTGCAGGGAATAGCAAGCGAAGGGCAGCTGATTATAATGAAAGGCTTAAGTAAGGTATGAATGCTTCAGGCCTGACAAGAAACATAGATTGAAAGAATAGATGTTTGAGGCCAGCAGAAAAAAAAACTGTCCATGAGCAGAGAAACCTTTCCCAGAGCCATGCTAGTCAAAGTACGGGCATTAGAAAAGCCAGTTCTGTGTTTTAAATGGCAGTAGCCCTCTCTGTTGACAGATCATAAGTCAAGAAACAAGCTTAATAAAGAATGCATTGAAAAGCATCATTTTGACACAAGGCTATAAAGCAGGCACCAAAAGAATGGGACCTAGGGAGGTTTGTGAACATATTATTGGTTGATATCAGATGTTGAACTTGGAAGTCTACATATTTCAGATTTATGAAGCAATGTCTAGGCACCGAGGCCTTGGTTCTACTCCAGAGTCCCATGTATTATCTAAATGAGTCCACGTGGATCAATTGCCTACCCCTTGGCTTTTATTGCGCATTCTTTCTTCATTAATTCCTGTTGAACATGGGCTTGAATTACCCAGACAGATTGACTAGCACCCTCTCCACACCTGGGGTTGGTTCAGCTAGATACTGAAATGCTCGGGTTGGGGATCTGGGATCCCATGTTGCTTTATGTAGTGGGTGTGGTATTCTATTTGTCTTCTCTTGGGATCTAGTAGTGACTTTCTAGATTTACTTGACCATTCCCCTCTCGTCTTGGGCCCTTTCTGGGATTCATACAACTTCAGTGGGAATTCTTGCCTTAGCCTTGCTTTATGAAACTGTCTGGTTGCTTGGCTATTGGCTTATCTTGACCCAACCCCGGTACACACTTTTCCCAACTCAACCTCTTCTCTACCATGTGAAGGGCTTCAGCATGTTCTCTCATTCAATCTCCTCCTGTGTAGTCTAATACGTTCTTTTTTCTTAGCAGTGGAATTTAAGGATGGAAGAATCTTGTCATGAAACTCCTTAGTGAGGACCAGGAACAACTTTTGATTGAAACACCCTCACAATTCAGAAGTGTGGTTTCTTTCCATTTGCACCTTGTTTTAGTCTTCTCATGTACCTACAACAGAATACTGTCGACTAAGCAACTTATAAAGAATAGAAAGTTGTGGAGGATGGAAAGTGCTGGATTTGTGATGAGGACAGTTCTCTACTTCCTCCCTGAGCTCACAGATGGTGTCCTCACATGATGAAGGTGGAGGGATGATAAAGACTAGCTGTCCATGTCAGGACTAATTATATCCACGAGCGTGGAGCTCTCATGCCCTAGACTCCTCCAAAGTCTTCCCACTTTAATGCTGTTGCCTTGCGGATTAAGTTTTGGAAGACACACAAACATTCCAACTACAGCACACTTTGGTCTTGAGAATTGCAGAATGTAGTTTTCCTTTGTTCTTCAGTCATTCTGGGGAGTAACAGCAGAGACCAGGCTGACATTGAGCAGTGGGGGAGGCTGCATACGACAACCAGCTTGTTCAGCACTGTAGCAGGAGAAGGGAGCTGGAAGGTCTGAGCTCTATAATCTCATAGGCGGGGCTGGTCTCCAGTTAACAGCTCCCTCTTCTCTGCATTTCTGGTGTAACCTTCTTTGCCTCTTTGAGCACCGCAGGCTCACAGCTTACTCTAACAAGCCCTCTGCTGAAACAGGAAGCACTAAATGTAACCAGTTCCCCATCATGACACAAATTCAAAGTTTCTCTCTCTTCTAAGGGACCTCATTCTTCTCCCCTAATGAAAGCCTGCAAAGCAAACAGCGGGTTCTGTCTCTTGGAACCCAGGGGAGATGGGAAAAATCTCCATAGCCTCACTTGGTTTTAGTGGTTTGCCTCCCTCACTGACTTTAGAAGTGGCTTAGCTGACCAATAACAGGATAGACCCCTGCTAGCTTTAACTTTACTGTGAGTAGCATTTGTGATTTATGATCACCTTGGTAATATTTTAAAGATGGACTTGGAGACAGCTTTGTCTAGCTTGAATTAGTGGAAGTTACCTTGTCACTTGGGATGCATAGGTATGTGACATCAAAACTCTACAGATCACATGTTTAACCTCTTCCTGTTCATCTTCTTTTCTCTCTCTCCCTGCCTCTTTATGCTTCTCCCAGATCATGCCACCTTTCATGTTGCCTCCAATCACCTTTTCCCACACCTCAGCCCATATTAATTCTTTATGCTGCAAATATTCCTGTTCTCAGGGAGGCAGATGTGTTGTTTGTCCACTGTCTTTAGTTGGTGCTCCACAAAGAAGTCCTCCCTCTTTTGAGAAATTCATTGCTTCACTGGTTAGCCTATCATATGGAGAGAAAAATGAGCCTGGTTTAGTAACACTAGGGAAGAATTTCTCCAACTTGATTCCTGTGAGACATCTGCTATTCTTGCTGGTTGAACATCTGTTCTTCATTTTAATAGCATAATCCTTATCTTCCTGGGGGAATCACTCCTTTCTTCCATAATAAGACTGGTTATTATTTTTAGGTAGTTATGCATTCTCAGTGTGGCTACTAGGAATTCTATTCCCTCTGACTGAAGGCAGTGTTAGTTTAGGATGACATTGAACCTACTTCTCCAACTAGTCACAGCTACTCCTGCTATTGAGACAACTGGAAGCAGGCATGTTTTTATGATATTGAGTGGTCCTTCATGTGTGTTAAAACTGATGCTGTTGGAAGCCAGGGTGTTTCTGTGAAGGGTCTACTTGCTTGATAAAGCACACAGCTGAGGAAAGCAAAGCCAAGAATGAAGACTGTTGTGTTGGATTCAGTCCCATCAGATGAGTCTTGGATTTAGTTGTGCCTGAAGCTGTAGTAGCTACTGCTTGCTGTATAGGTATGTGAGACCATGATATTGTCTCTTTTAAATATGATAGAGTTTTTGCTAGAATCCAAAGTATCCCACGTTCCATGCCCAATTGTTTCATTTAAATCCCCCTCCGAGTTCTAGGCTGTGCATAATCAACAGGCTTTGTAGCACACTGTCAGGCATTTGTTCAAAGTTTAGTTGGGTCTTTTCCCTCTTCTTCCTTCCAAGGATCCTTTCATTTTAGCATCTCAACAATACTATGCCTATCATCCATGCTTTCAGCACTGACAATGCATTTGGGAATCAGAAACACACTTTATTCAGTTGCTGGTTGAACATCTGTTCTTCATTTTAATAGCATAATCCTTATCTTCCTGGGGGAATCACTCCTTTCTTCCATAATAAGACTGGTTATTATAATAACCAGTTGGCTTTTCATGTGTAAGAAGTTACAATGCACAGGCAGAATTCTGAAAAACATGTAGGCCAGCTTGGAAGTTTGTTTTCCTAAAACAGTAGAAGCTTTTAGCTTATGATGAGTTTGTACATTTCATCAAGAAAAGATTATTAAATGAGACACGCACCCCCCCCCCATAGGTAAATAACAGTGCCAACCTAGTTCTTCTTCATGCCATTGGATTTCTAGGGTGTCTTGGCTATGTTTATTGCCATGACAAAGCATGATGACCAAGGAAAATTATAAAACAACGTATTTAATTTGAGGTTCATGGTTGCAGAGGGTTAGAGTCCATGGTAGGGAGCATGGCAGCGGGCAGGCAGACCTGGTGCTGGAACATTCTGAAACACAACCATGAGGTCCAGAGAGGGATATCTGAGAATAGTGTGAATTTTTTGAAACTTCAGACACACCCACATGACATACCTCTTCCAATAAGGCCTCACTTACTAATCCTTTCCAAGCAGTTCTATCAACTGGAGACTAAGTACTCAAATGTACGAGTCTATGGGGGCCGCTCTCACTCAGACCACCACATAGGGCAACCCATTATAAGTTCTACTTGAACAGAGAAGAAGAGGAAGAGGGAGAGAAGCAGAAAGAGAGGAGAGAGTGAAAAAAAGATGAACAGTAAGAGGTTAAACATATTTTCCATCTATACTCCTGTCAACCAGAGCATGTCTTCTGCCTTTCATCTTTGACCGCAGGATACCACAATAAGCCCTGCATTAAAATTCTAGGATCTATGGGACAAGGAGACAACAGTGCTTCCTGCACATGCAATAAAGACATAAATTAAATACCCAACATCCTCATAAAACAAAACTGGTCGTAACAGTACAAACCTTTAACCCCAGTCCTAGGGGAGTAGAGAGAGGAGACCCTTGTGGCTTGTTGAATAGTCAGTCTAGTCAAATCAGTGAGAGACCCTGTCTCAAAAATAAGGTGGAATACATTTTAGTTGAAAGACATAAAGAAGTCATTGTAATTGAGCTGTAACTGAAAGTCATCAATGGTTGCAAGCAGCTGTGGGTAGAGAAAGCTGCAATACTGATAATGTTAGGCCCCCTAGTGCCCTCTTATACAATCGGCATGGTCCAGAGTCAGCAATAAAACATGTGCTCTGTCTAATTGGGCAAAAGCCATCAACAAACATTGCCTCTAAGGACCCTCAAAAGTAAGTATGTGAAAGGGAACATGCTCACTGCAATGACCAACAAAGTACTTTGAAACGTTATTAAAATCAATTTCATTAACTTACAAAAAAAAAAAAAAAAACAACCCAAAAAACCAAACCAGTTGTGATTGGATTTAAGGCTCACTTCACAATAGATAACTTAAGCTCAGTATTGTAAACCTAGGTGGTGCTCCATGGGTAGGAATATGTCCTAAGTCAAACGACTTTTTTTTTTTTTTTTTTTTTTTTTTTGTCAAACTACTGTTTGTTTTGGTGTCCAGGTGTGTTGACAAACTGCCTTTAAAGTCCATACCCACAGATCAGTGCTATTCTTAGCCTTAGTCAGACTAAGGCACTTATTTATTTATTTTCTTATTTGTTTGTTCATTTATTTATTTATGTATTTATTTGTTTTTAGGCAGGGTCTCTCTAGGTCACTTGGCTGTACCCTATATGTAGATCAGATTGGCCTTGAACTCACTGAGATCCATCTGCTTCTGCTTCCCAAATGCTGAGATTAAAGGTTGTGCCATCATGGTTGGCTGTGCCACCATGGTTGGTTGCCCATTTTTGCAATGGGCAATAGTTAATGCGGAGACTCATAACTGGGCAAAGTGCTGAGAATCAGTGACTCTCGAGTACTCAGCCTTACACTGAACACATATATCACCTGCACCACAGCACACGGAGCGCCATGAAAGAGGAGAAGGACAGAATGTAAAGGCTGAAGGATGGGAGGAATATTATAGAACATCATCTTGTAGACACGACATGGCCACTGTACTCAGGAATGCACAGCAGCTCTGCACAGGCTTGGTTCCTTCAATATTCCATCATGGGTTGGAGATGGAGTTGGGAGATCTTGTTGCTCCCTGAGGACCCCATTGGCCATTAATGAATAATGAGAGAGAAGTTATTTTCCTCAGTGGTATAGCCACTGCTCACTGCCCATCCAGTACCCAGTCACCCACACATGCTCATAAGACCAAGCCTCATTAAACTGTGGATCATATTGCACACATACACGCAACATTAAAGTGGGAAGAGAACCTGTTGGGAAGAAGAGGCTCAGTGGGAGTGGGGAAGGGGTGAGGTAGACTTATGGGGTGCTCAGTAGGAGTGGGGAAGGGGAAGGTAGAGTTATGGGGTGCTTAATGGGAGTGGGGAAAGGAAAGGGGAAGGTGGAGTTATAGGCGCGCATATGGTCAAAACACATTTAAAACATTGTTAAAGGTTAAAAATCATTTAAAAGTATCTTGGAGCATCATTGAAGAAGACAACCAAAGTTGCTCTCCAGCCTCTGTATTTGCACACATGTATCACCCCCAGAACATATTTCAGGATCTACAATTTTAGCACTGCCTTCTGCTACAATGATACCATTCACAAACTCTCCACTGGACATCAACCCTCTCTCCCCACTTCTATCCAGACCTGTGAAAAATCAACATACAAAAATATACTTTATGCCCCTTTCTCTCAAGCTTGCCCCTCACGCACTCTCTTTGACAGAACACTGACCCACTTGTTCCAGATGGAAACCAAAGAACCAATGAAAGCATTGGCATCCACCTTAGACATTTGCTTATGCCAGCCAGTCACCACCGTGTCTCACAGATTTGCCCTTTAGATGCCAGGCCCACTGTTTTTTTTTTTTCCCTCTCCAAACCCATGATCACAGTTTCCATGAAGGCTTTCATAACTCTCATCTGCAATGTCAGCCTTCATCTGTGAAGTAGACTTTCTGCCCTTCTGAGCCCTCTTCAACCTCAACTCCAGACTTCAGCCAGCCAGATCACTCCAGATCACGAAATGTTATCAGACTGTGCCCTGATCAGATCTCTGTGGCTCTTTCTGGCTTTACTCTGAGGTTCTGTCACCTTATCCTAACGCAAACAACTTTTTGTAATCTCTCTCTTGGAAACTTCTCTTTCATTTTCATGAGCAAATCTCTCATCCAGCACTTATCCGGTGGCAGGAAGCATTCTTTCTTGACACTGGGAATGCAATAGTAAATGGAGGGCAAATGTTCTGACCTCCTGGACCTCCGTCCTACCTGGGGAAACAGTCCGTATCAGAAGGCAGTTCAAACGATGCTCTGAAATAAACCCAGAAAGGCTCGAGGATGGAGAGAGGAGGGTGGCATCATTGAGAAGATGTAAATAGAACATTTTATTAAGGAAGTGCTATTGCAACCCAGATTGGCAGAGGTGATGGAACAAGCCATGTGGACAGAGAAAGGTAAAGTATGTGCAAGGGTCCTAATATGATTTCAAGGGATATCTGGGTGGAGCAGACTCAGGAGGAAAAAGAAAATGGGTCAAGAAAAAAAAAATACATGGGGACTTGGCAGGCAGCGCAGTGGCTGGTTTTGCCCTCAGCAAGATGGGAAACCACTGGATTGTTCTGAGCATAAATGATATACTTGGACTTAGGCTTTAAAAATGAGCTGCCTGGCCCCGAGAGTGTGTTGTATATAACTCCTTCTGCATTCTCCTCCTAATCCACATCTGTTTTCTCTCAGCCGATGTGCCCCTCCCCACTTCTTCATCTCTTCAAGGACTGCATGGTGGCACTATCTAATCTCTGTGTTTTAGTAGTACTGTCACTAGAAGGGTTTGTGGAGTAAATGAAGGTGATGGAGGTCCCTCTGTTAGGAGAAGGCAGGGAAGCACATGCTCCCTTAATAACTCACAGTTTTCTAGTGGGCATTGTCTGCCAGGCATTTTATTAAGTGCTTCTGGTGGGTTCTGTTTGTTCAGTCCTTAGAGCAACACTGTGAGGCTGATTCTGTACACACTTATTTTACAGAGGAGGACACTATCCACAGGGCAGTGTAGGGAGTATCTAAGATTATATAGCTGGGGTGGTGGCAGGACTTGAACCACAAAAGCAGAGTCCAGGGGTTCGAACCTGGATGTGAGGGAACAATTAACTTCCCATGTGTCAGGGGACTTGGGTTATAATGGTAACCCTACTTATTTCCAGCCTTGGAGCTTCGGAAAGTAACTAGGTGTGGCATACTCAGCTTCATCACTGGAAGAAGGAGATTGCGATCCTGTGTAAACAGTAAATGTTACTTGGCTCAGCTTTAAGTCTCACACTAAGACAGCCATCCAATCCTAACCATTCTACTTTTGTATTTTGAAACAGGTACAGGAGCATCAAGTATGTCATATAGAAATTCTGTGTGTTTGTGCATGCACATGTGTATAGAGGCTGGAGGTCAACGTTAGGTGTCTTTATCAATTTTCTCCACCTTAGTTTTTGTGATAGATACTCTGACTGAACCTGAAGCTCATGGATTTGGTTAGGCTGTGTCCTGGTTGGTACTTTTTCAAGCTGACACAAGAATTATCTGGGAAGAAGAATAGCAATTGAGAAAAGGCCTCCACCAGATGGCCTGCAGGAAGTCTGTAGGGTGCTCTTTTTCTTTTTGATAAATGATTGATATGTGAGGGCCAAACCAACTGTGAGCAGTACTACCCCAAGGTAGATCTGGAGTATAGAAGGAAGTAGGTTGAACAGCTATGGAGAGCAAACAGAATTCCAGTAAACAGAATTCCTCCAGGGAACCTGCTTCAGTTTCTGCCTTGATTTCTTTCCTTAACTTCAGTTCATGATGAACTGTACGCTGTGAAATGACATAAGGTCTTTCCTTCCCAAGCTGCTTTAGCTATGGTATTCATCACAACAATAGAACCCTAACTAAGACTTGCTGTTTGGCCATTGAACCCAAAGGATCCTCTTGTCTCTGCCTTCTCAGTACTGGAAGTACTACCTTCTCTGTGCCTGGCTTTTTATCCAGATTTTGGAAACTGAACTCAAGTCTTTTTGGTTTTGTGGTGAGCCTGTTAACAACCAGGCTTCCATCCTTAGTGGCGTATTTCTTTGACAGAATCTCAATATCTTCCTATGTAGTTCCTCAGCCCTCCTCCACCCCTTGAAAACACTGGGATGGCAGACTTGTGCACCACTCTGCTTGGCGTCTGGACACTTCTAAGTCTGCCTAAGTTTTTTTCTTTTTTAGCCTTCCGATTGGAGTAACTAACTCTTTAGCAGAAAAGAAATGTAGAAATGAGGTCTTAGACAACAGACACAACTGTGTCCCATTGAGGTTATGGAACATGCTCACACTCAAATGTCTGAACCAAGGCAGGTTTAAGTCTGGGATTCACTAAGTTACTTGAGCACAGGACAAAGCTGTGTTAGTCTTACCTGGAGGCTTCAGGCAAAGGAGGCTAGTGTCTTATGCTCTCCTGGCTGGTCCCTTGAGTGAGGATTTCTCTAGTGACTGAAAACTCAGCTTCTTTAGTGACAGGTGAAAGAGACCTATGTTCCATTAGAGCAAACCAGTGAAACCAAGAAAGATGTATCAGAAAGGACACTGGGATTTCTCAGACAAGACAAGAGAAGTGACAACCTTAACTCAAGAATGCTAAGTGTGGCATACTCAGTTTCCTCATTTGAAGAAGGAGATTATGATCATAAACAATAAATGTTATTTGGCCCAGCTTTAAGTCTCACACTAAGATAGCCCCCCTCCCTTCTCCCATCCCCTCCCTCTCTCCCTCTCTCCCTCCTCCCATCCCCCCCCCACATGTTTATGTCTGCCCAGTCATTGGGGACCTGAGAAACAAATTGTAACCCACAAATACCAAGGTGTTTCAGGCCGCCAGCTTCCTGTACTTCCAAGCATCTGTCTCAAGTGTCACAACTTGAAGTCCCCCAGAGAGAAGGTCAATTGGAAGGTCATATAGGAGGGTCATATCGGCTGAGATCCAACCCTGGGTGAAGGGGACTAAGAGAAGGAGATGGTCAGGGACTCATTGAAAGAATCTCGAGATTCTACTGCAAACACTAGCCAGTTATGAAGACAAAAACAAACCTCAAGTATAGTAATTAGTAGTTAACTGACCATGGATATAAATGCTGACAAAAAAATTCCTCAAGCCAAATTCCTTAATATAGTTGAACATACTTCTTTATAGAATTTGGGTTTGTGGTTAGCATTTAATTTATTCCTAATTGTGCTGCTAGGATCTAGGATAATGTTGATTCTCAAAATAGTTAAAAGTTTATGCCCAAAGGGGGTTCAGACCCAATGGTTTGAACTTCAGAACATTTCTGAGTTAACTCCTCACTGGAGAATATCTTTAAGTCCCATAAGAAGTTTCAGTGACTTGCTTTCATGTATCAGTGAGAAGGGATGGCTTTATTTCTTCATTTCTTTATTAGTATTGATGTCTGTAGCATCCTGTTCAGTCTGTATTCTGAGCCTCATCTTTTAGAAAGAGAACACTTCAGCTCTCACAAGTTAATCTTCTTTCCCCTTCCCTCCCCTCCCCTTCTCTCCCTTCCCCTCCCTTCCTCTTCCTTTCCCTTCCCCTTCTCTTTCCCTCCTTTCCTCTCCCCTTTCTCTCTGTCTCTTCCCCTTCCTTCATATATTCCTCCATCCCTCTGTTCCTCCCTTCCTTTTTCCTTCATTCCTTTTCTCCCTCTCTTCTTTTGTCTGTTCATTCCTTTTCCCTCCCTCTCTTCCTCCCTTCTTGCTTTCTCTCCTTTCTTTCCTTCCCCTTTCCTTCTCTTTCTCTTCCTCCATTCTTTGTTTTCCCCTTTCCTCCTCCCTTTTTTCTCTCATTTCATCCACCCTCTTTCTCGAACTCTCCTTCTTCATACAAGATTCCATGCAGGCTGGCCTGGATTCACTCTGTAGTCCTGGCTGGCTTTGAACTCGCAATCTTCTGGAATCAGTCCTCCTAGTGCTGGGATTAAAATTTTGAGTCTCCTCACCTGGTTCAAGACACCTTTTTGAGCAATATGGAGAAGTTTATGAAGAAGATTCTCATAAGCTCCCCTTCCAATAGCCCCACCAAGTACATATTTATGGGCAATACCAGCTGATAGGCACTGGAATAGACAGACTCTGCAGGCAGCTGCTTTACTACCTTGCTACTGTGATAACAGATGTTCTGAAAAGCATACATTTTCTTGGGGTTTCTAAAGGATACATTTAAAATACTTAGCAAGTTGGTTCAGATGCCCCTTGACTTACAATGTGTTATTTTCCTGTAAGCTTACTCTATGTTGAAAATAGTATAACTCATCTGTGCATTTAGTCTTCTTAATCTACCCCACACCATAGCCTGTCAACACAGTACATTGCACAGTTGCTACCCTTGTGATTTTGTGGCTGATTGGGAAAAGAACAAAATTGATTGGACACACAGCTGCTACTGACTGTATAGTGACTATGCTCAGTCCTAAGGTTGAAAAATTCTAAGTTGAATGATAGTAAATCAAGGACGGTGTGCACAGTGACTTCCCTAGAGTGGTACCTGGGAAGTTCAAAATGAATTGAGGAATCTCGGCAGGGCCCTCAAGCTTTTTAAAAAACCATACACCAAAACTTGTTCAAATGTGTTTTTGCTGTCTACATTGTTATACATCAGACGAAGAGGCAGAGTATGTGGTTAGCTTTCACCGATAACTTTGACTTTCAATTCTATACCATGTTATCACTTCCTGCCCAGACTCAGGCATCTGAGACAAATCTGGCAGAAGCCATGCTGAGGTCAGAGTGGCCCCAGCTTCTCATGGGTTGAAGCAGTAGGACAGCCTTCTAGCACATATCTGTGTCTTGTCTAGGAGAAATTCTTCAGGAGTTTCTTTACTCTCCTTGTTCAAAGACGAAGGTTGTTGAAGAAGTTGGCTTCTTGCCAAGTCCTCTGAAAAATGTCTATTTACTGAGCTTCATGAAGAGATGTCAATGATTGACTAATGATGCTTGAGTTCTTGACTCTAGTCCGTAGGGGATGCCTCTTTCATTTGCCACCTGAAAAGCGGCAATTACTAAAATTGCTTATAATGCCTCTCCTTTAGGAGTTCACATTAGGGATCCCTTCAAGAGAATTCATTGATGCATTCATGCATGCACACATTCATTCGTTTCTCTCCCTATGGCCCTGTATGTGAGCACTCTTCAACCCATGCATCAGGAGCCTGTTTCCTTAAAGATACAACTAATAGATTTGAATGTTCAAGATCACCTGGGATGGACTCAGTGGTCTTCTGGGAAATATTTGACAGTTAACTTCCTGAAAAATGAAAACCCTCTTATTGTCGTATTTGCCACTTTCTCTGGTATAAACGCTCCCAACATGTCCAACTTGAAACTAACAATATTGTGTCACTGAAGGTATGCACAGTGACTCTCATTAGTCACAGGGGCCAGATCTAACACACCAAATCTCTACACTCATGTCTGACATCAACCACAGATTGACCATCTGCAACGCTCATAAGAGGATATAGGGCGGGGAGTGTGATGGAGTGAAGACTACATTCATAACTAAGAAGCAGCCTAGGAATTAGAAAGTTCATGGACTCTGGTCTGTGTCAAGTGCATGCTTATGTTTGAACTCCAACACTGCTCCCTCTTATTGCATTACCTTGGACATGTTCAACATCCTGTAGTTCCTGTTCTCTCACCTTTAAGATATAAATCCTCATTGGGTTAGACTCTGCTTAAATAGACTCGTATTTGTGAAGTTCTTAGAATACTGTCAATCACACAGTTATGTGATTTACAAATGTTTGTTGAATAAAGAAGACCGATTCTACAAATATTTACTGAGTATCTAGCTTGGACCAAGCACATGTAGCAGACACTGTCAGTATGACAGAGATGAACAGTGATTTTCTTCTTAAGAATTTGCAGTGTAATTGGGGCAAGGTGGCAAACATAGAGGCAGAAGGACCATGAGTTCAAGGCCAACTTGGGCAGTATAGTGAGTTTGAGGCTATCCTGAGGCTGAACAGCAAGACTGTCTTGAAAGCAGAGATAGAAGGTAACACCACATATTTAGTCCCTGATAAAAAGAAACGAGAGTTTCTCTTTCCAATGTATCATTGTATAAGTTTTTTTCTTCATTAGTTAGATTTATTCAAATATATTTTGTTAATGTTTTTAAATTAAAAAAAAAGATCTTATTTTCTATGTAAGTGATTTTCCTGCATTTTTGTCTGTGCACCACATATGTACTTGGTGCCTGTAAAGGTTAGAAGATGGCATCTTATCCCCTTGACCTGGAGTTATGGATTGTTAGGAACCACCAGAGGGTGCTGGGAATGGAAACCAGTTCTCTGCAAGAGCAACACGTGCTCTTAACCACTGAGAAATCTCTGTAGCCCCACTATATTTTTAAGGTTATTATGAATGGTATTGTTTCTCTCATTTTTTCTTGGTTTGTTTATTGTTCGTTTACAGTTACAATTGATTTTTGCGTGTTGATTTTGTATTTCATTACTGTACTGAATATGTTTATCATCTGTAGCAGTTTTCTGGTGGAGTCTTTATGGCCCTTTACGTATAGAATCACCATATTATCTAGAAATATGTAGATTTTGGGATTTTCCTTTTCTATTTATATTCTCTTTGTCTTATCTTATTGTTGCAGTCAAGACTTGAAGCACTCTATTGAACAGGAGTGGAGAGACTGGATATCCTTGTCTTGTTCCTGATTTTAGTGAAAATGCTTTGAGTATTTCTACATTTAGTATATTTTCTTTATTATGTTGGGATTATCCATGTGTTGCTAGATTCTCTAGGACATATCATCAGTTGATTTTGGAATTTGTCAAAGGTCTTTTTTGCTTCTAGTTAGGTGATCATGTAGTTTCTGTCATAGAGTTTATTTATGTGTTGATTAAGTTTATTGAATTACATGTATTGAGCCACCCTTATATCTCTGGGATGAAACCAAGTTGATTATAATGGCTCACCTTTTAAGTGAATTTTTGAATTTAGTTTGCAATTAGTTAAAACCTTTTAAATTAGTTAGAATTTTTGTGTTTGTACATTAGTTTATAATTTTCCTTTTTGTTAGGTCTTTGTCTGGTTTTGGTATTAAGTTAATATTGACTTCATGAAGGAAAATTTGAGCATATTCCTTTATTTTCTATTTCATGGATCAATTTGAGTAAGATTGGTGCAATTATTAGAAGATCTGGTAGAATTCTACACTGGACCCATCAGACCCTAGGCCATTTTCAGTTGAAAGATTTTTAATACTGCTTCTATCTAACTGGATGTTATGGGTTATTTGGATTATTTATTTCATCTTGATTTAGCACATATATCTATAAATTCATCCATATGTTTTAGATTTTTCAGTCTGGGGGAATTAGATTTTTTAAAAGTATAACTTTACGATTATCTGAATTTCCCCAGTGTTTATTGTAATTTCTGCATTTTTATCTCTAATTTTATAGAATTAGATTCTCCCTCCACATTTGGCAATTTGGCTAAAAGTTTGACAATCCCATTACTCTTTTCAAAATGCCAACTCTCCAACTTAGTGATTCTTTGTGTTGATTTTTGTTTGTTTGTTTCTATTTCAAGGTGTTCAGTAACTTCATTGCTGTAGATTAGCTTTCATAGTGCTGAAGGTGCTATGCACACTGTCAGAAGGGAAAAACAATCTTCAGTCTTGCTCAGCTACTAGCCATGCAAGCTACAGTAGTGACCAGCCTGGAAAGGCATTCGTGATGCTACAGCAGAGGCATGAATGCTATGGGCATACCAACTACTTTCTTTTTCTTTTTCTTTTTTTTTTTTTGTAGAAAAAAATAAATCTTTATTAAAATAGTGAAAACCACGGTGAAGCATTACAAGTCAGGATGTGACCAAGACGGAAATTAAAAGAGGATAAAAATCAGGTCATAGATTTAGAGTACGAAATGGATTGGCTGTGTCAGAGAGTAAGTCTACTGAACGGTGAGCTGTGTTCGGAGCGTTCCTAGTCCAGCTTGCTAACCCGAGGTAAAGTCTGGGTTCTAGGCAGTGCTTGAGTGCTCTGCAGAAGGAAAGAATGCAGTTCAAACTCAAGGAACGGAGCACAGGCTTTCCTGTGCCTAGAAAGGGCTGTGCGGCTGGGGAGCTGCACTGCTAGCATGCACAAGGGCGGGAGCTTGACCCCAGGAACTCCAAGTCAATGTGTTGTGGTGGCCTGTGCCACAAATGGGCAGTTTAACCCTCAGTTGGCATAAGGGACCCTGTCCAAAAGGGGAGGAGGGTGTCTGTATGATACCCAAGTTCCTCTGGCTGATTGGGTCGTTTCTCAAATGATACACTTCTCCTAAAGGGCAAGGTAGAGGGGTCCACATCTATGAAAGGTTTCAACAGTCCAAGTTCCCGAGTGAGGCTTCCCAGGTTTTCTTCACAGTCACTCCCTGTGTCGTTGACTGGAGAGACGCTGGGCTCTGAAGTTGAGTTCCTCCGGAGTCTGGAGATGGTTTGGTGCTCACTGGACTCAAAGCCTGCCTTCTGGTCTCTCTGCCCTGCTGTGCTCAGCCCAGGATGCTTCTCGCATCCACGGAAGGGTTGGGAGATGCCAAGTCGCCTGGTCTCTGAGCCAGCTGGCTGGCCTGGATCTTGGAGGTGGGCACGGGTCTAGGGTCAGCAGTGAAGGAATAGCCTTGGGGCCAGGTGTATCTGGGCAGGCTGGCCTGCGCAGTCAAGATGGAATTGACTGTGTGAAGCGCCCAGTGCAGTGCAGCTCCTGCATGGGACAGTTGCCAAGTGAGCCAGGCCCACTGCGAGACACTGGGCTCCGTGCTGCTTGAGGGCACACGCAGGAAGGCACCTCCGGGGGCTTGCAGGTCTTCCAGGGTCACCTGCAAGGCATCCACGTTGGTGAAGACTCTGGACATGAGCAGCGAGAATGTTGGTAATGAGCTGGCTTCTGGAAGAGAAGTCTGTCTGCGCCTCTTGGTAGAGTTGTACAGGGCACCTTGGCTGTCTCCAGAGCGACTGCGCTTCAGAGTTCTCACAGGAGATCTTGGCTGGGACCTTCGGTCCTTTACATGCAGTTTTGTGTGCGAGGAATCTCTTTTGTGGGTGGACCCCAGCTTGTCCCTTCCTCTCTCTCTGGAGAGAGATGGTCTGTTCCTCCTCTTCTCCTCCAGCTTGCTGCTTCTCTTGTGGGGTCCGCAGGAGGAGACACCCCAGCTTTGCCCAGATCGCTTCTGGCTGGGGACCTTAGCCTCCCGACTTGGCCAGATATTCTCTTTGACCATGGGAGAGGACTTGGAACTCCTGCCATTGTTACCCCGACTCTCAGAGGGCTGTTTGTCTTCTGCCTTCTTCTCTAGGGGCTGCTTTCTCTTGGAAGGAGCCAGGGTGGACATTTCTAAATTCATATGTCCAGGCTTCTCGAGGCTTCACTCAAGTCTGCTCCCAGGGCAATGCCTCTGCCTCTGTCCTTGGGTGGCGCTCAATGGCAAATGGTACTGATAGGAGAGCTGACTGGCTTTAAATAAAGCCCTGGAGGCCCCTCCCCCTTCAAGCAGCTCCCCCCCCCCCCCCGCCCCAAGCTTTCGCCACGCCCTCGACAGGCCACACCCTCGACAGGCCACAGCCTCAAGGGAGGGAGGGGCGGGGCGGCTATATTCAATCTAACTCAAGGAAGTATTGTACTTCTTTTTTTAATCCTTTTCTAATTTGATATTTCATTTATTTACATTTCAAATGTTATCCCCTTTCCGATTCCGCCCATCAGAAGCCCTTTATCCCATCCTCCCTCCCGCTGCTTCTATGAGGGTGTTCTTCTACTCACCCACCCACTCCTGCCTCCCAGCTCTTGTATTCCCCTACAATGGGGGCATTGAGCCTTCACAGGACCAAGGGCCTCTTCTCCCATTGATGCCCAACAAAGGCCATCCTCTGTTATATATAAGGCTGGAGCCATGGGTCTCTCCATATGTACTCCTTGGTTGGTGGTTTAGACCCTAGGAACTCTGGTTGGTTGATACTGTTCTTCCTATGGAATTGTAAACCCCTTCAGCTCCTTCAGTCCTTTCTCTAACTCCTCCATTGGGGGTCCTGGTTGGCTGTGAGCATCTGCCTCTGTATTTGTCAGGCTCTGGCAGAGCCTCTCAGGAGACAGCTATATCAGGCTCCTGTCAGCAAGCACTTCTTGGCATCTGCAGTAGTGTCTGGGTGACTATATATGGGATGGATCAAAAGATGGCCTAGTCAGCCATCACTGGAAAGAGAGGCCCATTGGAATTGCAAACTTTATATGCCCCAGTACAGGGGAACGCCAGGGCTAAAAACTGGGAGTGGGTGGGTAGGGGAGTTGGGGGGAGGGTATGGGGGACTTTTGGGATAGCATTGGAAATGTAAATGAGGAAAATACCAACTACTTTCTAATTGGACTTAAGTCCCAGACCTTGAGACAAAACCCACATTTGGTACCATTATGAGGACTAAGAGCCTGTGGCTGGACAGATCATAAGCCCTAGGGAAGAAGTATACTACTATTATTCTGCCAAATGGACATGGCATTCAACCAAACCTTAATGACTTATTGTCACACCTATAAATTAATGTATCTCTCAACCTTTATTAGAGAAACTTCTATTTGCAGTAGGTGTCAATTAACACAGAGAACCACAACTGGTCAGAATGCAAAGAATGACAGACTGTAGAATTATCAGCCTTGAATGAGACATATATATGACATCCCCCTCCCCCTCCCTCTCCCTCCACCCTGTGTCAAGGCTCAGAGATCATTATAAGAAGGGGTACACAAATTGTAAGAGCCAGAGGCAGTACATTCCAACAAGAAAACAGGGCAGTTGAACATGTGAACTCATGATGACAACGTGCACAAGACCTGCACAAGGTCAAGCCAGAGGGCATCTTAGACTTGGGGGAGTGATGTAGGAACACAATTCTACTAGTAACTGAGGAGCTATTGATAATTAATAGTTGTCGGGAGATGGAGAGTCTGCTTTTGTTAAGTGTGTGGCTTCTGTTAGTGTGACCACACCCTGTTGGATGGCCACACAGCCAGGCGTACAAGGGCAGTGTAAATCAGACTTTTTTTTCAAAGAGGGCACATGAGTAGATAGGGAAGGGGGATGGATTTGGTAGGCATTGATAGTGTAAAAAAAAATCTTATAGAAATAGTAAAGAGTTGAAAAGTGAGAATAGCTAACATTGAAAATTATGTGGAAGAGAAAGGACAACCATTTATATGTATTACTTAATCTTACATGTTCATCAATTCAGAGATAGCATTATATGTAAACGTTACACTTAAAATGTATTAATAAAACCAAACATTAAAAATATTTGGCAGTTCTATTTCTTTTATAAAATACATAATACCTTTTATTGCCTGATTTTGGATGGTGCACCATACTTAAAACTTCTCAGTTTTGTAATACAGAGACTTTAAATATACCCAGAGACAGTGGTATAATGTAGCCCTATACAGCCACTACCCATGGCTACCAATTGTCCTATGGCCTATGGCCACTTTTAATTAATTCATGAACTTACCAATTTTCTTCAATTAGATTGTTAAAATAAGTTCTAGACATCATGGACTTCCATTTATGCCACAGACAAGAAAAAAAATGAGCCTTGGGGAGTTTAAATTATTTGATTAAAATCATACAGATAATAAATGGCAAAACTGAGACCCAAACCCTGGGCTATTTTATTCCAAAGTCCACAATTTTCACCAAAAAGCTAAATTTTAAGGCACGTTGAAAGTGTCCTAGATAAATACAGAGAGAAGTTCAGAAAGGAGTGCAGGAGAGCATTGCAAAATAAATGGAGTTTCTGAGTATATCGGTCAGCTTTGTGTCACGATAATAAAACAGTGGAGGCAATTAACAGGGAAAAGTTTTATCAGAATATAGTCCTGAAGGTTCCAGTTAAACACCGTGTGTTGACATTTCTGAGGACCCTGACTGGCACTGACAGGAAGCTTGAGGTGGACAAAATGTTGACTCTTGAGCCAGGAGCAGAAGGCAAGAAAGGACAGGTTGGTTTAAATCCCTTCCATAGGCTCTCTCCTTCATCCTAATGCCTTCCCTCTGGGTCCTACCTCTTAAAGGTGCCACCACCTACCAGCAGCTCCTAGGGTCAAGCCTGGACCACAGTGCCTCTGGGGGAACATTGAGCATCCGGATGGTAACAAGAAGGAAGAGGTTGCCCAGAACAGTGAGAGGCTTGTAGTGAGACGCAGACAATAGCTGAAGGGGTAAGGAGGCAACTCAGCCATTTGTCCATTTGGGGACAAGATTGCTTCCAATGCTGATCTCTGGGATTGGGGTTGGGACCTCAGAAAACCTTTTAATTTTTTTAAAGACAGTGGATCTCATTATGCAGCTCTGGCTGGTCTAGAACTCATTATGTAGACTAAGCTGGCCTTGAACTCACAGAGATCTACCTGCTCTATCTCCTACGTGCTGGATTAAAGGCATGTACCATCATTTGTAGCTTATGGGTCTATCTTTAAGAGCCGCCTTGTGAGTCGCTGCTTGTATTGTCCTGGGTAGTCTGAGAACCCAGCTGAGGTGTTAGCTTCAGCCAGCTGGACTGTAGGGACCATCATTCATTCAGCAGTTTTATTTTTGCATTGTTGAATGTTCAAATCTCTAGGCAGCCTAGTGATTTTCTAAGCCATTATTCATCAGTCACGCAGTGGAGTGACTCCAGTCACCTCCAGCCATAGAGAAGTTTCATTTCTGTAGATGTCTACAACTTCAGATTTCAGTTGAAAGTCTTTGAAAGGGATGTGAAGAGCTGTCTCTTCCTGCATAAGGAGGGCTTTGGGCTGGCATCTCCCTGTGGAAAGGGAACTTACACTTTCTATTGCTGTGATAAACACCACAACCAAAAGTGGCTTGGGAAGGAGACGGTTTATTTGGTGTACATGTCCTGATCATAGTCCACTGCTGAGAGGAGTGAAAAGAATACTGCTTACTGGCTTGCTACCATGGCTTGTTCAGTTCTCTCTCTCTCTCTCTCTCTCTCTCTCTCTCTCTCTCTCTCCATCTTTTCCTTCCTCCCTTCTCCCCTCCCTCTCTTCGTTCCTTTTTTAAAATTTTTAATATTTTTTTATTACGTATTTTCCTCAATTACATTTCCAATGCTATCCCAAAAGTCCCCCATACCCCCCCCACACACACACTTCCCTACCCACCCATTCCCATTCTTTTGGCCCTGGCATTCCCCTGTATTAGGGCATATAAAGTTTGCAAGTCCAATGGGCCTCTCTTTCCAGTGATGGCCGACTAGGCCATCTTTCGATACATATGCAGCTAGAGACAAAAGCTCCGGGGTACTGGTTAGTTCATCATGTTGTTCCCCCTATAGGGTTGCAGATCCCTTTAACTCCTTGGGTACTTTCTCTAGCTTCTCCATTGGGAGCCCTGTGATCCATCCAATAGCTGACTGTGAGCATCCACTTCTGTGTTTGCTAGGCCCCGGCATAGTCTCACAAGAGACAGATATATCTGGGTCCTTTCAGCAAAATCTTGCTAGTGTGTGTAATGGTGTCAGCGTTTGGAAGCTGATTATGGGATGGATCCCTGGATATGGCAGTCTCTAGATGGTCCATCCTTTCATCACAGCTCCAAACTTTGTCTATGTAACTCCTTCCATGGGTGTTTTGTTCCCAATTCTAAGAAAGGGCATAGAGTCCACACTTTGGTCTTCATTCTTTTTGAGTTTCATGCGTTTAGCAAATTGTATCTTATATCTTGGGTATCCTAAGTTTTGGGCTAATATCCACTTATCAGTGAATACATATTGTGTGAGTTCCTTTGTGATTGTGTTACCTCACTCAAGATGATGCCCTCCAGGTCCATCCATTTGGCTAGGAATTTCATAAATTCATTCTTTTTAATAGCTGAGTAGTACTCCATTGTGTAAATGTACCATAATTTCTGTATCCATTCTTCTGTTGAGGGGCATCTGGGTTCTTTCCAGCTTCTGGCTATTATAAATAAGGCTGCTATGAACATAGTGGAGCATGTGTCCTTCTTACCGGTTGGGACATCTTCTGGATATATGCCCAGGAGAGGTATTGCTGGATCCTCCGGTAGTACTATGTCCAATTTTCTGAGGAACCGTCCGACTGATTTCCAGAGTGGTTGTACAAGCTTGCAATCCCACCAACAATGGAGGAGTGTTCCTCTTTCTCCACATCCTCACCAGCATCTGCTGTCACCTGAATTTTTGATCTTAGTCATTCTGACTGGTGTGAGGTGGAATTTCAGGGTTGTTTTGATTTGCATTTCCCTGATGATTAAGGATGTTGAACATTTTTTCAGGAGCTTCTCTGCCATTCGGTATTCCTCAGGTGAGAATTCTTTGTTCAGTTCTGAGCCCCATTTTTTAATGGGGTTATTTGACTTCTGGAGTCCACCTTCTTGAGTTCTTTATATATATTAGATATTAGTCCCTTATCTGATTTAGGATAGGTAAAGATCCTTTCCCAATCTGTTGGTGGTTTTTTTGTCTTATTGATGGTGTCTTTTGCCTTGCAGAAGCTTTGCAGTTTCATGAGGTCCCACTTGTCAATTCTCGATCTTACAGCACAAGCCATTGCTGTTCTATTCAAGAATTTTTCCCCTGTGCCCATATCTTCAAGGCTTTTCCCCACTTTCTCCTTTATTAGTTTCAGTGTCTCTGGTTTTATGTGAAGTTCCTTGATCCACTTAGACTTGACCTTAGTACAAGGAGATAGGAATGGATTGATTCGCATTCTTCTACATGATAACAACCAGTTGTGCCAGCACCATTTGTTGAAAATGCTGTCTTTCTTCCACTGGATGGTTTTAGCTCCCTTGTCAAAGATCAAGTGACCGTAGGTGTGTGGGTTCATTTCTGGGTCTTCAATTCTATTCCATTGGTCTACTTGTCTGTCACTATACCAGTATGACGCAGTTTTTACCACAATTGCTCTGTAGTAAAGCTTTAGGTCTGGTATGGTGATTCCACCAGAGGTTCTTTTATCCTTGAGAAGAGTTTTTGCTATCCTAGGTTTTTTGTTATTCCAGATGAATTTGCAGATTGCACTTTCTAATTCGTTGAAGAATTGAGTTGGAATTTTGATGGGGATTGCATTGAATCTGTAGATTGCTTATGGTAAGATAGCCATTTTTACAATGTTGATCCTGCCAATCCATGAGCATGGGAGATCTTTCCATCTTCTGAGATCTTCTATAATTTCTTTCTTCAGAGACTTGAAGTTTTTATTATACAGATCTTTCACTTCCTTAGTTAGAGTCACGCCAAGGTATTTTATATTATTTGTGACTATTGAGAAGGGTGTTGTTTCCCTAATTTCTTTCTCAGCCTGTTTATTCTTTGTGTAGAGAAAGGCCATTGATTTGTTTGAGTTAATTTTATATCCAGGTACTTCACCGAAGCTGTTTATCAGGTTTATGAGTTCTCTGGTTGAATTTTTAGGATCTCTTATATATACTATCATATCATCTGCAAAAAGTGATATTTTGACTTCATCTTTTCCAATTTGTATCCCTTTGATCTCCTTTTGTTGTCGAATTGCTCTGACTAGGACTTCAAGTACGATGTTGAATAGGTATGGAGAAAGTGGACAGCCTTGTCTAGTCCCTGATTTTAGAGGGATTGCTTCAAGCTTCTCACAATTTACTTTGATGTTGGCTACTGGTTTGCTGTAGATTGTTTTTATCATGTTTAAGTATGGGGCTTGAATTCCTGATCTTTCCAAAACTTTTATCATGAATGGGTGTTGGATCTTGTCAAATGCTTTTTCCGCATCTAACGAGATGATCATGTGGTTTTTGTCTTTGAGTTTGTTTATATACTGGATTACGTTGATGGATTTCCGTATATTGAACCATCCCTGCATCCCTGGGATGAAACCTACTTGGTCAGGATGGATGATTGTTGTGATGTGTTCTTGGATTCAGTTAGGAAGAACTTTATTGAGGATTTTTGCATCAATATTCATAAGGGATATTGGTCTGAAGTTTTCTATCTTTGTTGGTTTTTTTTGTGGTTTAGGTATCAGAGTAATTGTGGCTTCATAGAATGAGTTGGGTAGAGTACCTTCTGTTTCTATTTTGTGGAATAGTTTGTGAAGAACTGGGATTAGATCTTCTTTGAAGGTCTGATAGAACTCTGCACTAAACCCATCTGGTCCTGGGCTTTTTTTGGTTGGGAAACTATTAATGACTGCTTCTATTTCTTTGGGGGATATAGGGCTGTTTAGATCATTAACCTGATCTTGATTCAACTTTGGTACCTGGTATCTGTCTAGAAACTTCTCCATTTCATCCAGGTTCTCCAGTTTTGTTGAGTATAGCCTTTTGTAGAAGGATCTGATGGTGTTTTGGATGTCTTCAGGATCTGTTGTTATGTCTCCTTTTTCATTTCTGATTTTGTTAATTAGAATGCTTTCCCTGTGCCCTCTAGTGAGTCTGGCTAAGGGTTTATCTTTCTTGTTGATTTTCTCAAAGAACCAGCTCCTTGATTGGTTGATTCATTGAATAGTTCTTCTTGTTTCCACTTGGTTGATTTTCGCCCCTGAGTTTGATTATTTCCTGCCGTCTACTCCTCTTGGGTGAATTTGCTTCCTTTTGTTCTAGTGCTTTTAGGTGTGTTGTCAAGCTGCTAATGTGTGCTCTCTCTAGTTTCTTTTTGGAGGCACTCAGAGCTATGAGTTTTCCTCTTAGAAATGCTTTCATTGCGTCCCATAAGTTTGGGTATGTTGTGGCTTCATTTTCATTGAACTCTAAAAAGTCCTTAATTTCTTTCTTTATTCCTTCCTTGACCAAGGTATCATTGAGGAGAGTGTTGTTCAGTTTCCACGTGAAGGTTGGCTTTCTATTATTTATTTTGTTATTGAAGATCAGCCTTAGTCCATGGTGATCTGATAGGATGCATGGGACAATTTCAATATTTTTGTATCTGTTGAGGCCTGTTTTGTGACCAATTATGTGGTCAATTTTGGAGAAGGTACCATGAGGTGCTGAGAAGAAGGTATATCCTTTTGTTTTAGGATAGAATGTTCTGTAGATATCTGCCAGATCCATTTGATTCATAACTTCTGTTAGTTTCACTGTGTCCCAGTTTAGTTTCTGTTTCCATGATCTGTCCATTGGTGAAAGTGGTGTGTTGAAGTCTCCCACTATTATTGTATGAGGTGCAATGTGTGCTTTGAGATTTACTAAAGTTTCTTTAATGAATGTGGCTGCCTTTTTATTTGGAGCATAGATATTCAGAATTGATAGTTCCTCTTGGAGGATTTTACCTTTGATGAGTATGAAGTGCCCCTCCCTGTCTTTTTTGATGACTTTGGGTTGGAAGTCAATCTTATCAGATATTAGAATGGCTACTCCAGCTTGTTTCTTCATACCATTTGCTTGGAAAATTGTTTTCCATCCTTTCATTCTGAGGTAGTGTCTATCTTTTTCTCTGAGATGAGTTTCCTGTAAGCAGCAAAATGTTGGGTCTTGTTTGTGTAGCCAGTTTGTTAGTCTATGTCTTTTTATCGGGGAGTTGAGTCCATTGATATTAAGAGATATTAAGGAAAAGTAATTGTTGCTTCCTGTTATTTTTGTTGTTAAAGTTGGCATTCTGTTCTTGTGGCTGTCTTCTTTTAGGTTTGTTGAGGGATTACCTTCTTGTTTTTTCTAGGGTGTGGTTCCCGTCCTTGTATTGGTTTTTTTCTGTTATTATCCTTTGAAGGGCTGGATTCGTGGAGAGATAATGTGTGAATTTTGTTTTGTCGTGGAATACTTTGGTTTCTCCATCTATGTTAATTGAGAGTTTGGCTGGGTATAGTAGCCTGGGCTGGAATTTTTGTTCTTTTAGTGTCTGTATAACATCCGTCCAGGATCTTCTGGCTTTCATAGTCTCTGGTGAAAAATCTGGTGTAATTCTGATAGGCTTGCCTTTATGTGTTACTTGGCCTTTTTCTCTTACTGCTTTTAGTATTCTATCTTTATTTAGTGCATTTGTTGTTCTGATTATTATGTGTCGGGAGGTATTTCTTTTCTAGTCCAGTCTATTTGGAGTTCTGTAGGCTTCTTGTATGTTCATGGGCATCTCTTTCTTTAGATTTGGGAAGTTTTCTTCAATAATTTTGTTGAAGATGTTTGCTGGTCCTTTGAGTTGAAAATCTTCATTCTCTTCCACTCCTATTATCCGTAGGTTTGGTCTTCTCATTGTGTCCTGGATTTCCTGGATGTTTTGAGTTAGGATCTTTTTGCATTTTCCATTTTCTTTGATTGTTGTGCCGATGTTCTCTATGGAATCTTCTGCACCTGAGATTCTCTCTTCCATCTCTTGTATTCTGTTGCTGATGCTTGCATCTATGGTTCCAGATTTCTTTCCTAGGGTTTCTATCTCCAGCGTTGCCTCACTTTGGGTTTTCTTTATTGTGTCTACTTCCCTTTTTAGGTCTTGGATGGTTTTATTCAATTCCATCACCTGTTTGGTTGTGTTTTCCTGCAATTCTTTAAGGGATTTTTGTGCTTCCTCTTTAATATCTTCTACTTGTTTAGCAGTGTTCTCCTGTATTTCTTTAAGTGAGTTATTAAAGTCCTTCTTGATGTCATCTACCACCATCATGAGATATGCTTTTAAATCCAGGTCTAGCTTTTCAGGTGTGTTGGGGTGCCCTGGACTGGGCGAAGTGGGAGTGCTGGGTTCTGATGATGGTGAGTTGTCTTGGTTTCTGTTAGTAAGATTTTTACATTTACCTTTCACCATCTGGTAATCTCTGGAGTTGTTATAGTTGTCTCTGTTTAGAGATTGTTCTTCTGGTGATTCTGATTAGCGTCTATCAGCAGACCTGGGAGACAGGCTCTCTCCTCTAAGTTTCAGTGGTCAGAGCACTCTCTGCTGGCAAGCTCTCCTCTTACAGGGAAGGTGCACAGATATCGGGTGTTTGGACCTCCTCCTGGCCGAAGAAAAAGGCCCAAAACAGGACCTTTCCCAGATGCTGTGTTGCTTTGGCAGGTCACAGAAGCTGTCAGCTTCTGTGGTGCACACTCTCACCTGTGCAGACTAAGTTCCTAAGTTCGGTGGAGTCCTGGATCCAAGATGGTGCTCCCTGCTCCTGAGGCAGAGGGCTCCCGTGCAGGGCGGATCACTGTCCTCCAGCTGGGAGGGTACCGGATGTCTGCGGCCCCAAAAGGGTACTACCTCAGTGGCTCTGTTGCTCCCGCCTGTCCCAGAAGCTGTCTGCCTCTGTGGTGCACACTCTCACCTGTGCAGACTAAGTTCCTAAGTTTGGCGGAGTCCCGGCACCAAGATGGCGCTCCCTGCTCCTGAGGCAGAGGGCTCCCGTGCAGGGCAGGCCACTGTCCTCCGGCTGGGAGAGTGCCGGATGTCTGCGGCCCCAAAAGGGTGCTGCCTCAGCGGCTCTGTGGCTCCCGCCTGTCGCAGAAGCTCTCTGCCTCTGTGGTGCACACTCTCACCTGTGCAGACTTAAGTTCCTAAGTTCAGCGGAGTCCCGGAACCAAGATGGCGCTCCCTTCTCCTGACTCAGAGGGCTCCCGTGCAGGGCGGGACCACTGTCCTCAGGCTGGGAGGGTGCCTGATGTCTGCAGCCCCAAAAGGGTGCTGCCTCAGCGGCTCTGTGGCTCCTGCCTCTCTTCCTTCCTTTTTTAAAATAAATTTTTATTTATTCATCTCTCAAACACCACATCTCTACTGCATTTTCCCCTCCCTCCACTCCTTCCAGCCCCACCCTGTCATCTCCTTAAGATTCACTGCTCCTCCATTTCCCTTCAGAAAAGAGCATGATTCCCAGTGACATCAACTGAACATGGCATTACAAGATGCAGTAAGATCAGATACAAGCCCTCACATTAAGGCTGAACGAGACAACCCAGTATGAGGAACAGGGTCCCAAGAGCAGGCAAAAGAGTCAGACACAGCCCCACTCCCACTGTTAGGAGTCCCACAAACACCCCAAGCTACACAACCATGAGAGACATGGACCTAGCTCAGACCCATATAGGCTCTGTGATTATCTCAGCTTTATTTCTTATACAACTCAAGCCCACTTGTCCAGGGTTTGTACCACTTGTAATGGGTTGGGCCCTCCCCTCCCATGTCAATCATTAATCAAGGAAATGCCTCACAGACTTGCCCACAATCCAATCTGATGGAGGCACCTCCTCAACTGGGGTTCCCTCTTTCTAGGTGACTCTAGCTTGTGCCAACTTGAAAAACAAAAACAAACAAACAAACAAAAAACCCTAAGGGACTCATTCTCCCTTTCCTGATTCAGGCTTCTCTTGTTTCATTCACCAGCTGCCTCCAAAATTTCCAGAGCTTCTCCAGAAGACAGGAGAAGATGGGAAGCTAGGAGAATCTGGAGAGGAAATGATTTCAGTTGTCCAACATTTGCAGTTTACTGGTTTTATGTATTTGTTCCACGGTTTAACTTTCTCTTGGGTATTTAACTGTTGGGAGGATCCCTTTAAACTTACAAGATCTCAGTTTTTCTTTTTCTTTTCTTTTCTTTCTTTTTTTTTTTTGCTTTCAGCCTCATTTTGATTCAGAATGCACAGCTAAGCAAACATCTTAGTGTGTTAACCTTACTTATTCTAGATTCTGGAATTAGTTCTGTGTTGCTTGGTGCTGGTTCTTCTGTTTGTTTGACCGCCTACCTCTCTGTCATGCTGTTTTCCTCAACAATTTGATTGTCTAGACTGATCAGTGTGGTTCCCTTAGCACAATTACTGAGCTCCAGCTGTGAGTGCAGACTTTGATTACTGGAGACTTAGCGTGAGGAACATGCTACACAGCTGAATTTCCTGAAGGAGTGCAGAACATGCTTGGCTTTTGGAAATTTGGACTCATATTGCTCTAATTAATGTTGTGTAACGAATAATTGCAAAACATAGTCATTAAGCAATAATCACTTATTGTTCTGTGAAAGAATTGCTTTGGGTCAGCACTGCTTAGTTTTGGGTTAGCACTGCCTAGCTTAGGCTTAGCACTGTTTACTGCTTAACTTCCAGTCATCACTGCTTAGCTTCTGGTTAGCCCTGCTTAGCCTCGGGTAGGCTCAGGTCTGTCCCACTGTCACTCAGTCTGACCTAGACTAAGCAGAGTGAGTTTGTCTGCCCTATGGCCTAAGTTCAGGAGGCTAAACCAAACCATGGAGTGCACAGACAGCCTCTGGCTCATACTTGTTTATATTCCACTGGTCAAAAGGGAATCACAGGCTATGTCCAACGTGGATGGGAGAAGGGCATGTAATTCTTTTACATGGTGACAGTGAAGGTGAGTTAGTGATCTTATCAACCACAGCTGGTCGTCTGAACTGAACCCAGTGGGTTTGGGTGTCATGAATGAGGAGACTGATAGGGTAGAAGGCTGAAGAGAAAAAGATGGGCTGAATCCTTAGAGCCTTCCTGGTCTTGCTAAATATGTTTGGTTCCATCTAAGTGCCATGCAAAGCCAATGGAAGTATTCAAACATTGGTATACAAGTATAAATTTACAGAAAGATGATGCTGTATAAAGGATAACTGGGTAGAAGGAAATAAGATGCATAGCAATTGAAGCTGCATTGATAGGTTATGATGGTTTGGTTTGGCAGGTGGCCGCAGAAGAGAGAAATATCCATGGGTTGGTTCAAGGCATATTTTCAGTATGGGTGTGTTTATTCTGGAGTTGGATGTGAGGCTGAGAAGGGCTGAGGGGTGACTTTGGATCTCTGACACCTATGACAAGTGAGTTTGATGGAAGGATCTGGTAAAGGGACTGATTTGAAGAAGTGGATTAAAAGTTTGTTTTGGGCACTCTGAATTCCACATGCATATGCTACAATACTCATAAAATATCTCCAGATAAGCCTAACAGGCAACTTGCAGGGTCTATATGAATGAAACTATAAACCTCTATTGGGGGCCATAAAAGGAGATTTGAATCAATGGGGTGTCAAACTTTGCACTTGGGTAAGAAGATTCCAGGCTGTAAAGACGTCAGCTCTCACTAAATAAATCTATACCTTCAATGCAGTTTCAACTCGAACCTTAATACTGTTTTGTTCTTAAGTCTTGAAGCGATTACCAGGAATATTCTTTGAAATAAGAATAATGAGAGCCAACCTGCATCATATATTACATGTTATAAAACAATGGAGTTTATAGCAGCAGCAGCTGGAGGGATAGATGGATATATCAATGGCATGGAACAGAGAAGTCCATCTGAGGACAGGTGAGGATTTAGTGTGTTACAGAGAGCGCACAGGGATGAGGGGCCGGTTATGCAGTAAGTGGTTTAAGGACCATTTGGAGGAGCATTTGTACATCATTTGTGGAGTGTTGCCTCTTCCTTTATGTCAGCTGTATACTGTTCAGGAGTTTCACTCTAGAGTAGTTCAGTAAGTTATAGTCATATTAAGGGGCCATGAAGTTGACCCAGTGGATAAAGGTGCTTGCTGCCAAGCCTGATGACCTGAATTCCATCCCTAGAAATGAATTCAATTATGACCTTTATAGACGTGCTTGTGCAATGTTCACATGCACACACACATATATACAAATGAATAAATAGACGATTAAGTGTTATATTAATATTGATATATTTTAGGGGTTTCTGTTTTTGTTATAAACAATAACTTTAGAAGATATTTAGGGGCTGGAGAGATGGCTCAATGGTTAAGCCCACTGGCTGCTCTTCTGAGAACTTGTGTTTATTCCTAGCGGCTCACACCATCTGCAGCTTCAGTTCCAGAGGATATGACGCCCTCTGCTGGCCTCTGTGGCTACTGCACACACATGTTGCATGGGCATACATGGGGCAAGAACACATGTGCAATGATTTTTTAAAAAGGAAATGTTTACATTGCATCCATTGGTAAATTTGTGAATTCTTCTCTAGAATAGATTCTGAAGAATGGGTTTGATCAGAAAGTATATACGTACAAAATGCTTCTAAATTTTCCTATGAAATTCTAAACCATGCCACAGTGTCAATGAACAAGGAAAGAAATAAAAAAAAAATCAAACCCAAATAAAATACATCAAGTTAATAAAAACAAAACCAGAAATAAACGAAACCTAAGAATCTCAGGATCAATAAAAGCCGAAGTCGGATTTTTGATAGAATGTCAAGACACACAAATTGTTTGTTAGTATGGTTAAGGCAAAGGGAGACACATCTGGGATACAGAGGCAATTTAAAAGACCTAGAGACTCATCTAAAGTCAGAAAGTAAGACAAACATTGTCTGTAATAGAAACATGGCAGAAATGTCTTTGAAGGCATGCTGTGTGCTGAGGGTGGAGTAGATGCTCTGTAAACCCTGGTTTCTATTCAGCGCCGACTCTCATCATTGCTTTCTAAATTAGACTAGCTTCTGTGAGAAACACCTTTAAACTACAAATTCACCTTTGAGGTGGTGAGCTCCTCACCAAGGCTGTGATTAGCTGGTTCACATTGCTCTTAGGAGGACCAGCCTCTCTAATTGGCATATCAGGAGGGATGGCCTACAGGCTTGAAAATGCTAGTCTCCCTTTCTCCTTTAAAAATATATATATAAAAAATTTAATGGAGCATATATAGTTGAAAATCCACATATAATAAATGTATGGATGATGTGATTCAACTATATAACTTTATACCAATCCATTTGAAAGCCTTAGATGAAATGGACAAAAATGTCAAGGAAAATATAAATTTCCAAAATTGGCCCAAGAAAAACCAATAGAAAACACTCATAAAAAAATAGAGATGGCAGTTAAAGGACCATCTACCAATCTGCTCCCCACTTTTGTCATCCAGAGCTCAGGCCCTTGGTAGTTATAGGCAGGTTCCGACCAATCCCAGGAAAGAGCCTGATTCATCTTACATTTTAGAGCAGAGAAAAATGTAGAAACCACCACTCTTATTTTATAAGGCCAGTTTATTTCTGATACCAAGACAAGAAAATAAAATTGCAGGCTAGTACAGGAGGAAACAATTTGATAAAATACTAAGTAATTGAATCTAGTGGCACATTAAAAGCATAATATGTCTTGATCAAGTAGGATTTATGTGACTAACTCAAGCTTGGGAATCAGTTGGGGACTACTTATGAACATCAACTTATTTACAGGCTGAAAGGAGATGACCACTGCCCTGTGATGCTACAGAGTGAGACCTCAACTCAAAAAAGGAAAACATCATCAAGTATCTACCCTAAAAATGACAGGAAATATCACAACCAATGAAGCATCTTAGAAACATTGTCTTAGGTAGCAAGCTGGGGGTAGCCACTAAAAAATCTCAGATGCCAGGGACCCAAGAGGTTCCCAGGACCCAACAGGGAGGACATTAGCCGAAATACCCAACAAAGGTGAGATAGAACCTGTAGAGACCATGTCCAGTGGATAGGCACGGCTTCCAGTTGAGGGATTGGGCCACCCATGCACCTCAAAAATAATAATCCAGAATTGCTCCTGTCAAAAGGAAATGCAGGGACAAAGAGTGGAGCAGAGACTGAAGGAAAGGCCAGCCAGAGATTACCCCACCTAAGGATCCATCCCATCTGCAGACACCAAACCTAGACACTGTTGCTGATGCCAAGAAGTGCTTACTGACAGGAGCCTGGTATAGCTGTCTCCTGAGAGGCTCTGCCAGAGCCTGACAAATACAGATTCAGATGCTTGCAGCCAAACATCAGATTGAGTGTGGGCACCCCAGTGGAGAAATTAGGGCAAGGACTGTAGGAGCTGAAGGGGTTTGTAATCTCATAGGAAGAACAACAATATCAACCAACCAGACCTCCTAAAGCTCCCAGGGACTAAATCAGCAACCAAAGAGTACACAGGGGTAATCATGGCTCCAACTGGATATGTAGCAGAGGATGGCCTTGTCGACCGTCAGTGGGAGCAGATGTCCTTGTTCCTGTGAAGGCTTGAAGCCTCAGTGTAGGGGAATGCCAGGGCGGTGAGGTGGGAGGGGGTTGGTGTGTGTGGGAGCACCCTCATAGAGGCAGGGGGACGGGGAGGGAATAGGGAGTTTGTGGAGGGGAAATTGGGAAGGGGGTAACATTTGAAATGTAAATAAATAAAACAACCAATAAAAAAATGAAAGAAAAGTAGACAGCAGCATTTGGCTCAGCTTTGATTACCTGTGGTTGCAACTCCAGTGGCTGCCTAGCCAGTGTCATAGTATGAAATATAAGAAAACGTACTGGCCAGGGGTGTAGACCTTGCAGAATAGTATAGGTGGAACCAATGCTCTGTGTGTCTGCCTGCCATCTTCATGCTTCTTCCAAACACAGAAGGAGCCCACTCCAGTCACTCCTCTGTAACTCAGTCATAAACTGAAGTAACTTCCCATAGCTACAGATGTCATATGACTTCAGCAGATTGTGTTAACCAGCTCTCTGCTGGTGAATCTCAGCTTTTGTCTTTTCTTAGAGGCATGCAAAGCTTCTTTGCCCATGTCACAGTGTTCATAGGTATATTTCCAGATCTTGATATTAAAAACAGTCCAATTGTCCCTCCTAAAGATTGTGGTCTGAGTTGAACTCCAAACCACGGAATATACCCTGGCAATGGAAAGCGATTGCTGTCTATACACATACAACCTGGATCTGCCTAGGGACTGAGTGATTCCTAATAAAAGATATAACATAAAGAAGTTCCAGTGTGATGACATCTATGCACCATTAAAATTGTATTTTATGTTTTTCTCTTTCTCATATTTTTTGGAGTATAATTGACAAACAACACATACACATACTTAAAGTATACAGTGCGATGTCTTAATATGTATACATTATGAAATGATTATGGATTATAGCCAATTAATGTGTTGACTAGTTTTCACAGGGACTTGTGTGTGTATGTGTGTACATGTGTGTATGTATGTGTGTGTGTACTCAAGGCTCACTTGTCTAGGTAAATCTGTAGTATAGATGCATGTGTACTAACTGTACATTTGATAATTAGAATGCATATTTGAAAATTTGGGCCCTTTCATCGGAATCTCCCCCTCCCCCTCCCAGGTCATCTCAGCAGGCATTCTGCTCATGTGTATGAGCTCAACCAGCTTAGATTCCACACAGGAGGTCACACAGCATTTTTTTCTGTTTCCAGCTTATTTATCTTAGTATAGTGTTCCAGGTGTATTTGTGTTGCACACTACAAAACACCCATCTTTTAAGAGGCAGCTTAATACTCCGTCATGTGTCTATGTCTATCTGCACATATGAACATCTCAGGCTGTTTATTAAATTTTCTTCATCCACCCCTCCATCTACCACCGGACCCTTAGATAATTCCTCATCTTGGCAAGTCTCAAACATGCAACAATGAACTGTGCAGTGTTGCTATCATTGAGAAGCTGAGTTTATGTCCTTTTTGTACTTAGAACTAGTATCCGGTTCACACAGTAATTCCCTCCAAAGTTTTGAAGAGCCTTTCTGCTATTTTGCATAAAGACTTCATAAATTTATATTCCAACCAATAGTTTGCCCTCATCCTCACCAACATTTGTTGTCTCCTGTCTTTTTCTGGGTTGCTCACTTTAACTGATGTGTAGAAGTCACTCTGGAGTTGTAAGTACCTGGCATGTCCTTCAGCAGCTTTGACCAGTCATTCTCTCCAGATATTCTGAACTGAATGGCCAGTGCAGTCTGCAGTGGGCTTGCCTGGTACCCACTGGGGCAGGCCTTTTGCATGGATCTTAGTAGATATCCAGTAGGACCAGGACCTGCAGGGGTTGGCCTCATGTTTTGGGTCTGTGGGAGCTGACCTAGTGTTTGCATCCACTGGAGCGTAACTGGACTCTGAAAAGCTACATTTTCACACACTAAATCCCCTCATGAATTTAATAAATAATTCATCATTATTTTTGCATTTCTAAAAATAATCTACTCATGACTTATTGTTTTACGTTTCATTGAACTTGACTTACTAATATTTTATTCAGTAATTTTGCATTTATTTTAAACCATGAAAGTGGCCACTGACTTTTCACTTTATTTTGTTTTAGTTTTAGGGCTTCGTACAGAGGAGAGGACTTGCAGTCCCTGGATAAAGCTGAAGGACACACATCTAAGTGTGCACATGCACATATGATCATATATATATATATATATATATATATATATATATATATATATGTATATATGCATGTGTTCATGTGCATGCCCTGTGAAGAAGCATTTCAAGGAACCACTGAGTATAGAGAAGTGGATAACACAGCTCAGAAACAGGGACTCCTCACCCAGGAGACACACAGTATATTCGTGATTCAAAAGTCAGCAGCTTAAAACAACGCACATTTTATCTTTCCAGTTCCTGTGGTTTCAAGTGTTGGTCTAGCTTAGGCAGATCTTTTGCTTAGGGTCTCACAAGGCTGCCATAGACATGGTTACAATGGTTTGGTGCATGTGCACAGGTGTGATATGCATGTATGTGTGTGCACATATGTGTGCAGAGGATGGCTACAGGAGAACATAAAGTGTTTCACTTTATCCCTTAAGACAGGATTTCTTACTCTGCCAGGTAAATAGAAATCCAGCCCACCACCAAATATTTGTCCACAAAAGTTATTTATTAAGTATAAGACCCCCCCCCCCGAGTATTCTAGTTTGTTTTCTGTTGCTGTGAAAACAAAACAAAACAAAATGAAACAACAACAACAATAACAAAAAATCCAAAACACTGACCAAGGCCAACTTAGAGAGGAAAGGGTTAACTTTATCCTATAAGTTACAGTACAGACACCAAGGGGAGCCACAGCAGGAGCCTTAATGTGGAAACTGAAGCAGAGACCACAAAGGAGTGCTGCTTACTGGTTTGCTCTCCTGGTTTGCTCCGCAAGTTTCCTATGCATCCCAGGCCCATCTTCCCAGGGATGGCACTCCTCACAAATGGATGGGCCCTCCCCCATTTACAATGAATAAAATACCCCACAGACATGCTTATAGACCAATTTGATGATGGTAATTTCTCCACTGAAGTGCCCTCTTTCTAGGTAAATTAAGTTGACAGCCACAGTCAACCATCATACTAAACTCTTGCAAAAAGGCTCAAATCAGAAGAGAAATGCCCAAGTCACAAAATGCAGAAATTACCAACTTATAATTGAGTTCAGGAGGGAAGGGAAAGAATGTCAGTACCAGTGGTATTCAGTGATCAAAGATGCCACCAGAACTCTAAAAATGTGTCAGGCAAAATAGAAATCCAGAGGCCCAGTGATGTTGGAGTATCATTACAACACATACACCACCCAGTGAGATGGACGAGGAGCTGAAAATTGAGTTAAAGCTTGGCACAAAGAGCCCTTCCAGCCTGCGGAACAACATGATGGAGGATGGAACATCTAACTCATGGGCTAGAATCTGCGAGGGTGGACTGTCAACGCTACATAGTCTAACAGTTATCAAAAGAGGTAACAGAGACCAGAGGGAACACTGACAGAAAGGATGGGGGCTGGACTGACTCCCAGAATGCTGCGCTGTGTCCGCAAGCCCAGTGCTGATGGATTAGGTTAAACTACGGGATCCTAAGAAGAACGGAAATATTCTGAACTTTTTGGAGGGAAGAAACAGGGTCTCATGACTGTAAGAGAGCTGGCTTGGCAGCAGCAACAGAGAAAACTAGGAGAAAATAGATTCAACATTTTAAGAAGAAAATTATTCCGTACCTGAAATTCTCTGTCAGTCAAACCATTAATCAAGTGTGGGGGAAATTAAGGAAGTTTGCTTTATACTTGAGTGTTTAATAATTTTATCGCTCAGGGTTCCTCTCTGAAAACATTAATTAAGGATGTATTCTCACGAAATGGAAACAAATGAATGAGAAAAAAAAAAGTCTGCGACACTATAAACAAAAACAAAAACAAGCATTGGCTCTGCAAATCTGTAAGTCAGACACATCTGGGGGCAATTGGCAGTGAAATCCCAGCTGTTTCCATTGAGGCTGTTTGTGTGCAAACTGGGAGGCAAGAGGAAGATGAAAGGTTCCCTGAGGTCCAGACGTCATTGACTGCCACTGTACAGAGAAGAATAGACATTTTGGCTCCACTTAAGGATACATACTAGGAGAAGAAAAATATGTGTGTCTAAAACAACTAGGAAAAACTGAACAAAGAAAATATCATCAAAGGGGAGGAGGGACTCATAGGATGTGGCCCCTCCCTGCTGACAGAGTCTGGGAGTAGGAGTAGAGGGGGTTACCCCTATTTTCAGTTGTGTGAGTGCTAGTGAGCTCACCAATATGTAACAGACAGTGGCAAACCTGTCGTATGAGTAGTCCTGGTTAAACTCAGTGGGTTATAGAACCAAACAAGCAACATGAATATGGGAAGACCTGGGGGAGGAGGGTGAGAGAGGGGATCAGAATGTAATATATATATATATATGTATATATATATATATATATATATATATACACACATACATATATATATACACATACATACATACATACACACATACATATATATACATATGTATATATACACACACACATATATACATATATATACATATGTGTATATGTGTGTGTGTGTATATTTCAGGTCCAGAATAATTTTCTTCTTAAAATGTTGAATCTATTTTCTCCTAGTTTACCCTGTTGCTGCTGAGAAGCCTGGTGCTAAGCCAGCTCTCTTATAGAGACTTTTTTTTTTTTTTAATTCTTCTTTTTTTTTTTTTGCTGTTACTTTTTTAAAAATTTTAAAAAATATTTTTATTACATATTTTCCTCAATTACATTTCCAATGCTATCCCAAAAGTCCCCCATACCCTCCCCCCCCCCCACTTCCCTACCCACCCATTCCCATTTTTTTTGGCCCTGGCGTTCCCTTGTACTGGGGCATATAAAGTTTGCATGTCCAATGGGCCTCTCTTTCCAGTGATGACCGACTAGGCCATCTTTTGATACATATGCAGCTAGAGTCAAGAGCTCTGGGGTACTGGTTAGTTCATAATGTTGTTCCACCTATAGGATTGCAGATCCCTTTAGCTCCTTGGGTATTTTCTCTAGCTCCTCCATTGGGAGCCCTGTGATCCATCCACTAGCTGACTGTGAGCATCCACTTCTGTGTTTGCTAGGCCCCAGAATAGTCTCACAAGAGACAGCTATATCTGGGTCCTTTCAGCAAAATCTTGCTAGTGTATGCAATGGTGTCAGCGTTTGGAAGCTGATTATGGGATGGATCCCTGGATATGGCAGTCTCTAGATGGTCCATTCTTTCGTCACAGCTCCAAACTTTGTCTCTGTAACTCCTTCCATGGGTGTTTTGTTCCCAATTCTAAGGAGGGGCATAGTGTCCACACTTCAGTCTTCATTCTTCTTGAGTTTCATGTGTTTAGCAAAATGTATCTTATATCTTGGGTATCCTAAGTTTTGGGCTAATATCCACTTATCAGTGAGTACATATTGTGTGAGTTCCTTTGTGATTGTGTTACCTCACTCAGGATGATGCCCTCCAGGTCCATCCATTTGGCTAGGAATTTCATAAATTCATTATTTTTAATAGCTGAGTAGTACTCCATTGTGTAAATGTACCACATTTTCTGTATCCATTCTTCTGTTGAGGGGCATCTGGGTTCTTTCCAGCTTCTGGCTATTATAAATAAGGCTGCTATGAACATAGTGGAGCATGTGTCCTTCTTACTGGTTGGGACATCTTCTGGATATATGCCCAGGAGAGGTATTGCTGGATCCTCCGGTAGTACTATGTCCAATTTTCTAAGGAACCGCCAGACTGATTTCCAGAGTGGTTGTACAAGCTTGCAATCCCACCAACAATGGAGGAGTGTTCCTCTTTCTCCACATCCTTGCCAGCATCTGCTGTCACCTGAATTTTTGACCTTAGCCATTCTGACTGATGTGAGGTGGAATCTCAGGGTTGTTTTGATTTGCATTTCCCTGATGATTAAGGATGTTGAACATTTTTTCAGGTGCTTCTCTGCCATTCGGTATTGCTCAGGTGAAAATTCTTTGTTCAGTTCTGAGCCCCATTTTTTAATGGGGTTATTTGATTTTCTGGATCTTATAGAGACTTTAACTTAAAAAATATGCATACATATATATGGCATTAAGTATTATATATTATGCATGTATATATGTATTATGTATGTATATATATTATATTATGTATTATATATGTATTAAATTGTTAAAGAGCAACTTAACATTAAAAGAAAATACTATCCATCCCACAGAAATTAGAGAAAAATTATAAAAAGTCAAGAAAGCATAAAAATGGCAAATTTGTATTGTGGTGGCAAATTAAATGAAAATATTAGTATTTAAAGTAAATGTAAATGAGATAAACTCTTGTTTAAAAATGTGGGCAATATAGCCACAATTTACCAAGTCTTAACCCTGCCTGATTTAAATGCCGAGCTCGCCACTTTAAATGAACACGAGTTCACTTAGAGTCAACAATAAACTCCGTAAGCGTCTCTTTTCAGTTTCATAAGAAAGACTGTGAGGGACTGAGCCTTTGTTCAAGGTGCAAGAACCAGGCTCAAACCAGGCTTCTCAGAGCTCAAGGCCTTTCTCCTAATCACTCAATTAAGCTGTCACTCAGCTTGTTGGCTGGAAAAGAAATTTGCAAGTTATGTATAAGATATAAAGGTGAAGCACCATGAAAATCTGAAAATAAAGTGCTGGAAAAAGACCCATCAGTTGAGTGATGACCTGAAGACATACATGTCCTGGAATGTGAGCTGGGTTGTGATGGAATTCTGTCTGTGTTAAACATGAGAGTGAGTATGTCTGCTGTGGCAAGAATGGAGTGTGTATGTAGGTTATTCAAGTTGCTGTTTAATGCTCTTTTAGCCATACAGTTTAAAAGGATTTAAAAATATAAGGAATGAACGAGACCCCTGGTCTATAGAAAGTTACCACTTAAGCTGAAGTCCGGAGGTGCTCAGGACTCTAATGCAAATCAAGAGAGGAAAGGGGAGGCTGCGAACTGTTGGGTGAATATAAAACTAAGCCCTAAGAGTGGGAGTAAAATGCACGCTTTTCAATAGAGGTGTCACCAAGTACCTTCTCTCCTCACACTTTGACAAGCTCCCCTTTCTGTGGGAGTGATGAGGGTGGGAGACCAGGAGGCAGTGCTCCAGACTGACAGTGTCAGTCACATGCCTCTTGTTCAAAGCACTGAGATGTTTTCAACCAGAAAGGGGGGGAAAACCCTTCAACTTTTCTTATTTCATCCAAGCTGGGTTGTCTGTCCCTTTGCGGTTGCTATGACAACAGCAGCTCTCCTCCTTCTTCATTTGGATCTATTTCCGAAGGAAGAACAATGAATGCAAAAGATCAGAAAATGGGAAAGGCAAGTAGGCATTAAAGGCATTAGAATTATTTACCCTGGAGAGGAGAATGCTAAGAGGTGGCAATTATATTGTTCTGGGCTATTAAAGGTTACTACTACAGAAGCCGTTCCCTGCTTGGGCCCAAGATAAAATCAGATTTATGGTAACTGTAGGAAAATAGCTTTAGGGAGAAAAAGTCCCTGATGCAAAGTTCTCAGGGTCTCTTTGCCTCTGTTGGGGGACAGAATGGGAGGCATCTGAAAATAGGTGTTCTGCACAAGTTATTCTCCTCCAAAAGTCCTTAGCCAGTGAGACAGTAGCAACACACAAAAAATAAACACACAGGCACTCATGAGTGCACAAACAGACAAACAGAGAAAACACACACACATACACACACACACACACACACACACACACACACAGCTTCTCTTTGTCAAGTATCTAAGTAGTTTGTGTGTACACGTGTGTATATGTGAGTGTATGTGAGTGTGTGCATACACACTTTATGTGCCTGTGTGTACATATGGGTGTACATATGTGTACAGGGCAGAGATCAGCCTTGAGGATATATTTTTTTTTTGAGGTAGACTCTTTCCCTGGCATCTGAGGCTTGTCAGGTTAGGCAGCCTCCTGTAGACTCTTTCCCTGGCATCTGAGGCTTGTCAGGTTAGGCAGCCTCCTGTGTGTGTCTTTCCAGTACTGAGTGTGCACCACCACATCTGGAGTTTTATGTGGAGATCAAACTCAGGACCTTATGCTTTCCAGACAACCACCTTGTCTGCTGAGGTATGTCTGCAGCACTCAAGTGGTTTATGCTCTTAGTCTCTTCAGAAACCCTATAAGGGGATATTATCATTATCCCCATTTTACAGATGAGAGCATTGAGGCTCAGAGAGCTTAGTGACTTCCCCAAGTTCACACAGCTGGTGAAAGACAGAGCTGGGGCTTGAGCCCAATAAGTCTATATCAGCAGTTTCTCTCTTGGTTCCTATTAGGGCCTCGAAAGGGATCCTGGGTAAGGCCTTGGCCAACAGGATTTCTAATCTTATCCATTCATTAATTCTTTCTTCCCTTCCTTCTTCCCTCCTTCCCCCTCCCTCTCCCTCCCTCCCTCCCTCCCTCCCTTCCTTCCTTCCTTCCTTCCTTCCTTCCTTCCTTCCTTCCTTCCTTCCTTCCTTCCTCCCTCCCTCCCTCCCTCCCTTCCTTCCTTCCTTCCTTCCGTCCTTCCTTATCTTATTAAGCATGTACTCAGCTTAAGGGAGAACAGTACAGTGGCTGTGCTTCCAGAAAAGTCTGACTGAGGGGAGGCAAAAAGATTCAACCAGTTGATTGGGATTTTACTCAAACCACAGGAAGGAAGAGCCACAAGCTCTAGGGCAACATGAAAATTATATAGCCTGTCTGTGCCTCAGTTTTCTCACTTATACAATGGTGGGGATAAGGGTTACAGGAGCGTTAAATGAGTCCATATACAAAAGCTCTCAGGTCAGTGTCTTGCTTGTAAGTGCTAAGTGGTGGGTTTAATCATCGGCTCATGCCTTCCTTAGTAAGAATTAGGAGTCTGGGAATGGGAATTGTTTATTGAATACCTGTATGTAGCCAGGCATGGGGGAAACAACAGAAAGCAAGAAGCACATGGAACATAAGGTCTCCAGAAGCCTGTAGCCTTATGCAGAGCCACTGGCAGAAACAGATATGTCCATAGAATAATTTCAGATGCCAATCAGTGCTCTGAAGGAGAAAGGACAGGCCGTCAGATGAGAACATGGATGGAGGGGTGCGTGGGAGGGTGAAGGATGCACTGCAGCCATGAGGGCTGGGATGGCCACACTCAAGGAAGGAGCTGGCCACAGGTGGATTTAGGAGGACCATCTGAGTGGTGGGACAGGAAAGGTTAAGTTTGCATAGAGCATGGGAATGAGATAATGAGGTTAAACATATGGAAGCTGCTGCAGTTTGTCTAGACTGTCATTGTGACTCTACTGGGAGAGCCTCCAGAAGATGATATAGTGTTGGCTTATACACTCAATGTGGAGCTTTGAACTAGTAAATTGACCAATCCCTCAACTGCTCCATACTATGATAGCATATTGGACTGTAGTGAAGGGAAAGAGATGGGACCTTTGGAGGAAATAGTTCAGTGGAAGGGAGTTCTTGGGGCAATGCCTTGTCCTGAATCCATCCTGTGTCTACTGACAGTTCTTCCTCTCAGGCAAGATGTGAAGAACAGCTTTGCTATGCCCTACCACCCTACCATGATGACATTCTGCCCATGCCCATGGACTGAGCCGCCATGGACTGAACTCTCTGAAACCATGAATCAAATCCATCTCCCTTAAAGTTAATTTGGTATTTGTTCACAGCAGTGGGAATGATAATTCATATGATGACCTGGGTGGTGTCAGGGGTGGAGGCTGAGGGGTGGCTTCAGATGAGTTTAAAAGTTGAGGTGAATTAGCTGGCTTGCCTTGTCTGGCCTCAGTGGGAGAGGATGCTCTTAGTCCTGTTGTAACTTGATGTGCTAGGGTGGGCGGGTATCCATAGGGGCCTTCCCCTTGGAGGGAGGGGCTTGTGAGGGTGGGACTGGAAGGAGAGGAGGGATGGGGCTGTGATCAGGATGTAAGTGAATACATAAACTAGTGGAAAAAAAGAATTTGGGGTGAGACATGCATCACACTCAATGTCTGCTCCCAGTATCCAGTAGGTCCAGGTTGGGGACATTGCTAAGCATCCTTCAATGCACACAGTGCCCCACCACACAGCATGATCCATCTCCAAGTGTCCAGGGGTCCAGGTTGAGAAACCCTGACTCTCTATACAGGACTAGAGCTTATGGACCAAGGAAAGGAGACTGAGCTTTAACCAGCGGGAGAATCTGCCAATGGTTTGAAGCAATGCAGGGTCTTGATGGGATTTCCACTTCAGGAGACAAGCAGCTGCTGGGTGGGAAATGGATTGTATCGCAAAGTAGGAAGCAGAGAGAATGCTGGCGGGCTTTAAGGTTTTTTTTTCTTTTGTGGTAATGAGGAATGGAACCCTATGCAGATGTGAGGCAACCATGATAATGCTGATTTTCATTTTGTTTTTTATTTTGAGACAGACTCTCACTAAATCTCTCAGGTGGCCTTGAACTTGTAGTTTTCCTACCTTAGCCTCTGACTAGCTGAAGTTAAAGTCTTGTGCCACCAGGCCTGGCTGTTTGTGGCACACATAGACCTGATAAGAGATGGAGATGGTGGCTTGGGTTGCAGGGAGCAGTGGTGGAGTTGAGCACAGTTGACAGACATGGGAGGCTGGCTTGCGGTGTCTCAGGGAAGGATGGGATGTGGGGACCTGGGTGAAAGAAAAGAGTGAGTGCCAGGTTGCTACTGGAATAGGCTGGCATGTAAAAGTTAGAGCCATTAACCTGAGGGTAATGGCAAGCCAAGAGCTCTCTCCTTAATGTTAAGATCTGACAAAGCCCTTTGCCTTTAAAGATCTGCTTAAAAGGTGATGTCATATAGGTTGTCACTAGTGCAATTATGTAAGTGACCCTTGTGGGGCCTTCATCTTCTTCTCTAGGACATGAGCAATGGACTTCAGAATCCTATGATCCTAGTGTTGATAAGACCAGGTACGATGAATTTTTTGTCAGCTTTATTCAAACTGGGTCATCTGAGAAGACAGAAGCTCAGCTGAGAAAATATTCCCATCATTTTGGTTTTCAGTCAAATCTGCAGGGCATTTTCTTGAATATGATTGATGTGGGAGGGCTCAGCTGACTGTGGGTTGTGCCACGCCTGGGCAGGTGGTCCTAGGCTGTATAAGGAAGCAGGCTAAACAAGCTGTATAGAACAAGCTAGAAAGCAGTGTTCCTCCCCGGCCTCTGCTTTAGACCCTGCCTCCAGACTTTAAATTCCTGCCCTGACTTTCTTTCATGATGGACTACAACCCATAAGATGGAATAAATCCTTTCTCCCCAAGCTGATTTTGGTTATGGTGTTTATTACAGCAAGAGGAAGCTAACTGGGACACCCGGAGGGTCGGAATTTGATGGGCTCTGTCTGAGTCACTCAGTTCCAAGAGCCATGCATCTACATTCACTGAATTTTCCATTGAAAGCAGTCTATGAGAGAGAGAGAGAGAGAGAGAGAGAGAGAGAGAGAGAGAGAGAGAGAGAGAGAGAGAGAGAGAGAGAATTGAGGAAATTAGTTCTGTTTTATAGAAACAAGATTATTTTGCATAAGGACTGACATTCCCAAGAGACCAGTGAGCTGGGAGTGAGTGATAGCCTGGGAACACTCTAAGAATTATGTCTGGGATCCCCAACAGCAGAGCGAGGTGAGTAGGAAGAAAATAATTGCATCATGCATCTAAAAGTCCCGTTTCATCCTCAGGAAAAAGATGGAGCCTGATAAAGGTCCAGCTCCAGATCCTGTCAGTCTTGTTTCCACTGGCATGAGGCTCTTCTCTGCATCTCCTTTCAAAGCCACCACAGCTTTGTGTTTGTGACAAAGTTTGGAAAGACAGAGCAGGCATGTGTCTTGTTAAATTCCTAAGCTGTGTCCTTGCTCTGTATCCACAGGCTGAAGAAGGGTTACCTGGAGCCAAGTTTGCCGAGAATTCTGTTTTCTTTGCAGAAATGAGATGCTATGTGAGGAAAAAGAGATAGAGAGTAAAATCCTTTTTGTTTTTATTTTTTTTTTAAGGGCAAGGCAGCCAGGAAGGCACCCATTCTATGCTTGTGTGGGTGTGGGTGTGGGACAGAAAGTCCCATGGAAATAAGTGGCTGAACTCCTGGTAATTAAAGGGAGGCAGTCAAGTCTCCCAGAGGACCAGGGCTCATTGGAGAAGCAGAGAGCAATCTTTCTTTGCTGGAGGGAAAGGGAAATGAACCTTGTCTTGATGAAGTGTCTTGAAGCTAATGAAACAGGCCAGAGAGGGCACTGTCTCCACAGCTTGCTGATTTTATTGTATTGAACCTAAAGCAAAGCTCAGAGTGAATCTTAGCTGACCAGGCATGCTTGTGCATGCCTATAACCCTAGTGCTGGGAGACAGAGGCAGGAGAATCTCAAGGTAGACGCCAGCCTGGGCTATAACAGTGAAACCCTGTCTCTTTTTTTTTCTTGTATTGAACATATCTTTCTTCTTATGGTACATTTTGATCATGTCTTCCTCTTCCCTTCCCTTTCCAGCTCCACTTTACCTCCCCTCCCACTGGATCCTTGCCCTTTCTGTTTTTCATTAGAAAACAAACAGGCATCTAAGGAGTAATAAAACAAAACAAAACAAAACAAAACAAAACAAAACAAAACCAAAGCAAACAGAAGACAAAGAGCTAAAGAAAAAGCCCAAGAAATATACAAAGGCAGAGATGCACATGCTTGCATACGCAGGTATGCCTTAAACACACAAAACTGGGTGGTGTGGGTGCATGGAGGACACTCAGAGGCTTGCCCACTGCCATACATAGGGGAGCCTGCTCGGCCACCTGAGTTCATTTTGAAATTCTGGCCCATACTGCCACTAGGGGCCATGTGGCAGCAGGGATCTGCATCAATGTTCATGGCTCATATTACCACCAAAAGCCCTGGGGGACATTCCTCATCTGGGCTACCATCTGGGACCATGTTGATATCCAAGGACTGTGCAGAGCTGGCCTTCCCCTCACTGATGGCAGCACTCTGGAGAGCAGGCCATGCATCTTGCAGCACGATAGAGCTGACACTGGTGGCAGAGCTGACCCTGGTGGCAGAGCACAGGTAAGCTAGCCTGAGGACATATGCATTGGAGAGCTGGCCCTGCCAGTCATCAACTGTGTGGTGATATGGGCAAGGGCAGAGATGTCTTCCCTCACCTCTCCTCTTGCCACTCTTGGAGCTGGCCCAGGGGTCATGAGAGAGGGAGAGCTATCTCTGCCCCTTACTAGCTGCAGCACACAGCTGAGCTGGCCTTGCATCTTGCCTGAGCAGCACAGTATAATTGGCCCTGGTGGTGTGATGCAGGTGAGCCGGCCCCAACGGTATGAGAATTGGAGAGCTGGCCTTGCTCCTTGCCAGCTGTGGCATTGAATGAGCTAGTCAGGGCAGTGCTGAAGAGCTTGTCCTTGTCATATGAGTGTGAACTGGCAGCCTGACCAACCCAGCTACCACCCAGATCCAGGGCTTTGACTTGGCCTATCCCAACATACACCTCGTCTGTGAACTTCTCTGGCCACATGAAGTGGTTAGATCTGCAGACCTAAAGCTACAGAATCTTCATGACACAGGGTGATGGTAGGTTATTCCAGTGGAGTCCTGGTGAAGATCTAGGATTGATAGTTGTCTTAGCATTTCCACTGTTGTAAAGAAACACCATGACCAAGGCAACTCTTATAAAGGACAACATTTAATTGGAGCTGGCTTACTGGTTTTGAGGTTCAGTCCACTATCATCATGGCCGGAAGCATAGCAGTGTCCAGGTAGACATGGCACTGGAGGAGCTGAGAGCTCTGCATTTTGTTCTAAAGGCAAATAGGAGAAGACTGGCTTCCCAGCAGCTAGGAGGAGAGCCTCAAAGCCCACCCCCAGAGTGACACACTTCGTCCAACAAGGCTGCACCTCCTATTAGTGCCACTCCCTGGGCTAAGCACATTCAAACCACAGCAACAGTGTAGCAGAAACCAGAGGCCTTGAACCAGACCAATGGCTCACTGCAAAGAACAAATTGCATTTGCAAGTAAAGATGTATGGACAGAAGGGTATACTGTGGGACACACTGTGACACGCTACATTTTCCACGACAAGATTTTGTTTTGTTTTGTTCAGTAATTTCTAAAATTATTATTATTTTTTTTAGTTTCTTTTGAGGAGGGAGGTTGCAAAGGTGGAGGGTGGATACGAAGGGACTGGGAGGTAAGTAGGGTGCTTGATGAGAAATTCACAAAGAATCAATAAAAGTTAAAAAAAACCCCACAAAACTGTCAGCCATACTATACACACAAAATACTTGAAGGTTAAAAAAAAAAAACCAAAACAAAAAGACAGCTGGGCGTGGTGGTGCACACCTTAATCCCAGCACTTGGGAGACAGAGGCAGGTGGATTTCTGAGTTCGAGGCCAGCCTGGTCTACAAAGTGAGTTCCAGGACAGTCAGGGCTATAGAGAGAAACCCTGTCTTGAAAAACCAAAATAAATAAATAAATAAATAAATAAGAAATAGAAAAAGAAAAAGGAAAAAAAGGACCCTGATACAGTATTATGTAACAAAGACCCTCCAAAGATGCTGCAGAGTTCGTTTGTGTTGGTCATCTACTTCTGGGCATGGCTGTATACTTTAGCATGATTTCCCCCAGTGAGATTCCCTTGGAGAAAGTCAGATCCTCATTTGCAAGTGGTTATCGACTGGAGATAGCTTCTGGGTTAGGGATGGGAGCGTTGGCCTGTTTCACTCAGCTCTAGGACTCCATCTGGTGTAGACCTGGGCAGGCCCTGTGCATGCTGCCTCAACCTCTGTGAGTTCATATGTGTGCTGGCCTTGTGCTTAGAAGGCTGTGTTTCCTGGGTGTTCTCCATCTCTTCTGGCTCTTATAGTCTTTCTTCCTCCCCTTCTGCAGAGTTCCCCAAGCCCTAAGAGGAGGAGGGGATTTGACGGAGACACCTCATTTAGGACTGAGTTCTCTCAGCACATAATCTCTCAGTTCTCTCAGCACATGATCAACTGTGGGTCTTGGTATTTGTTCTCATCTTTTGTAGGGGGAAGGTTTTCTGGCGCAGGATGCTGTTACAAGTCTTTACTTTTCCTACATTACTTTTGCAGAACGGGAGTATTTGGTTTCCCCTAGGGTCACCAGCCTATCTAGTCTCAGGTTCTTGGTCAACCAAGTGGCACTGGGCATAGGTTCCATGCTTTGAGGTGGGCTTTAACCCAAATCAGATCTTGGTTGGTTACTCCCAACCCTGTCTTTCATAAAAAAGCAAGTATTATATGGGAAAGAAAAAAAAAAGGAGATTAATGTTGACAAACACTTTTCCATATACTAGTTGTTTTAGCTACGGTTGTGTTGCTGTGAAGAGTCACCATGACCGAGGCACCAAGGCAAGTCTTATAAGAGAAACCATTTAATTGTGGGCTTGGTAGAGTTTCTTTCAGAGGCTTAGTGGATTATCCACATGGCTAGGAGCATAGTGACATGCAGGCTGGTACTGGACCAGTAGCTGAGAGCTACATCCTAATTGTTGTTGGTGGGGAGACTGGGCCTATTGGTGTGGGTTCTTGAAACTTCAAAGCCCACCCACAGTGACACACTTCCTCCAGCAAGGTCACACCTCCAAATCCTTCTCAAATAGTTCTCTCCCTGAAGACAAAGCATTCAAAGAGACACTTTCTCAAACCACCATTCCAGTATTATTGATATGAATGCCACAATGAAATTAACATCTGAGGCAGTGTTAGCTTTCTAGCTCAGGAAGTTTCTGTCACAACTGCCTAATCTGGTGTTGTGGCAGAGAAGCAACCATAGGCATTTGTAAGTGAATTAGTGTGTCTATGTTCTTGAGAAAGGTTTCCTTTTTCTTTATAAAAACAGATGACAAGCTATGCTTGGCTGTGTGAGCCAAGGTTTGCAAACCTTGGCTGTAGCACAGTGGGCACTTCATAGCCTGGCAATGCCAGTTCCAACTCCAGGAATTCTAAGTGTGATCTGTGTGAGGCCTGGCACGAATCCATTGCTTTTAGGTAATCATTTAATGAGACTGAAGTTGTAGGTTCTACTCAGTTATACCAAGGATATGTGTGTGTGTGTGTGTGTGTGTGTGTGTGTGTGAAGAATACTTATGCCTGGCAGTATTCTTAGAGATATTGACTTCATTTGTCTGGTATAGTCTAGGGATCATAAATTTTCAAAGTCTCCTATGTCAGGTTTCCATCACTGTGACAAAACATCCAAGAAAATCAACTTAAAGGAGAAAAGATTGATTTTTGCCTATGGGTTCAGAATTTTTAGCTCATGAGCACTTGGTTGTATTGTTTCTGGAACTGTGTGAAAAGCAGAGCATCAAGGTAGGGGCGTACTGTGGACCAAAGACAGGCATCTCATGCTGGCCAGGAAGCAGAGAAAGAGAGAGAAGGGAGGAGGGAGAGAGAGGGGAAATGGCTAGGTTCAAAAAATCCTCTCCACAGGTATAGCACCCCTCTCAAAGTTTATAAAATGCCCCCAAACTATTAAGTTATTAATTCCCACAACCTCACGATAAGCTATGGATTAATCCATTGATGGAATGATAGCCCTTATGATCCAGTCACCTTCCAAAGATACCGTCACCCATGAACATTGTTGCACTGGGGTCCAGGGCTCTGGGGGACATTTCAGATTATCATTATAACACCCCTGAATGGTTCTACTGTGACACCACAGTTGAAAACCACTGTCTTGGATGATGAGGTAAATGGGCAATTCTGATATCATCAGGTAATTGTAGGACAAGAGTAATTTCCAGGAATGAATTATTTATTTGTTACCTGAGCAAACATTTATGTAGCATTACTATCTGCTCAGCAAGCATAGTGTTTAAACACGCAACATTTCTTTTTCAAAAATTAAAAAAAAATTTCTAAACATTCTCCAAGACAGAAATTACTAATCTCCTCCTCACTCTAGAGTCAAGGAAACTGAGGCACAGGGGGCTTAAGCGGCATAAGAGCTACAGCTGTTTCAGGGAGGCTGCTATGAAACCCAACGTTTGCACATAAAAGATCCTGGTGACCATGGAGGAGGAGGGTAGGAGAGAAAATAGGACAAGGCATGCATAGCCCAGAGTGTGACATCTCTATAAGCAGCGAGGGAGAGCTTGGTTGGGTGTAGATGGGCTGTGTCCTTGGCAACCTCGACGAGAGCCATTTTCAGCGGAGTATTGGGACGACATCATTTAAGGAGTGAATGAAAAGGAATGGAACGGAAGGTTGACGTGGGATGATTTTAGATGAAACCTTTTTGAAGAAGAGAAGAAATATGTGATGGTAATAAAGAATGATGCCGTAGAGGACGAGGCTGACTTAAAGTGACAGGCGCTTACTCAGGAAGGTATGAAGTGCTAGGCACAGGGGAATAGGGGTGGGCACTGGTGAAGGAACACCTGACACAGCCTGGGTCAGCAGCTGGGGCTTGAGAGGCAGGCATGGGATACAGAATGTGGGAACATTTGTCAGGGGACAAGGCTTTCTTTTTCTGGGGAGAAGATTATAAAAGTGAAGTGGCTGTAGCTAAGGGGTGGGGTGTGGGTGGGGATGGAGGAAGTTTTAGGTGATGTATTTCCCCCCAAGATGGGATAATTTTGGTTTTAAGAAACATACATTTTAAGCTGGCTCAAGAGAGTTCATCCATTAAGATTGTGGACAGAAATCCAAGGACAGGTGCTTAATCCAACAGATAACTTTTATTTCTCGAATACGGAAACTCTAAAGTTTCCTGACCACTGGGAGTTTGACTACAAGTTAGTTGTTTTTATTTTCCTTTTCTTTTTTCCCCTTTTTAAAATTTCTTCTTTTTTGAGGGCCAAGCATGTGGAGGTCACAAGGATGGGGAGGATGATATGGGAGGACTGGGAAGTGAATGTGATCGGGATGCATGATGCTCGACCAGGCCCCTAAAGGAAACTGAGTCCTTCACCACGTTCACCCCAACCAGAAGCCATCAGTTGTGGAGAGCTATACACTTCAGCAGCTCTATCACAACTTTAAGAGTTCTTTTTGATGGCTTCCTTTTTAGACTGTTACTTTCTGTTGGGTAGGGAAGGGAGTTGTTACAGAAGCCTTCTATGCCCTTCCTTCTCAATTGTGCATCTATAGCCATTGATGAGACCACGGCAGAAGTAGCTTCCTTGCCTTTCATAGTCAGCAGGAGTACAGATCCTGGGCCTTTAAATGTCCTCTGGCAAAAGCAAGGACCATGAACATCCATATGGTCTTCAGCATCAGAGTGCGCCAAGGACCTCTGCCTGGCCTCTGCTGGCAGCATGTGATAGTCCTTCATGGCAGTACAGGCCAAGGACATCAACATCTTCTATGGGACAACGTGGGCCACAGACACACACCAGCATGGACCTCACTGGCAGCCTGGCCCATGGACACCAACATAGCCTTGGGAGGCAGCACAAACTGCAGATGGACTGCAAACATCAACATGGCCCCAAGTAGCAGCACAGCTCATGGACAATGGCATGGCTTCAGGTGGCAGCACAGACCATGGACATTGCCATGGCCTTAGGTTGTAATATGGGTGGCAGACGTCAACATGGCCCTCAGCCGGACCCAGACATAGCCCTCAGTGGCAGCACAGACCACAAACTTCAACATAGACTCAGGCTGCTTACATCAACACGGCTCCTGGCAGCAGCATGGCCCACAGACATTAACATGGCCCCAGGCAGTGGAACAGACCGTGGTCAACTGCATGTCCCTAGATGGTAGTATGGGCCCCTGAACATTCACATGCTACTCAGGTTTCATCATGGGTTGGGGCAGCAGTACAGACCACTGAGACCAGCAAGGTCTCCAGGGGAAGCTTGGGCCACAGCAGGGGTGGGGGAGCGTCTCACAAGGAGGTTTAACCCAGGAAACACCTCCCATCCTGGATATCCTGCAGCCCAGAGACAGGGTGGGTGGGCAGCCTGCTGAGGGCTGAGTCTGTGCAAACTCCAGAGCCCCCATCACACTTGTCACAGCTGCTGCATCTCTAGTTCCACCTCTCTTCACTACTGACCCACCAATTGGGTCTTCTATCTCTCCATCACATGTTTGCTTGTCATAGCAGCACTGGAAGCTGCAGTGTGTCACATTGTGTGTGTGTGTGTGTGTGTGTATTCCCCAAACAGCTTCACATGCTAATGCTTACTGCAATGAGTCATTGGTCTGGTTCAAGGTCTCTGGTCTCTGATACACCATCAATACTGGACCGTTGCAGAGACTCCTTTTGGATATCCTGCTGTTTCCCAGAGCCATAGTGACCTTGTAGCTCTAGTTCCGGGACCTGTTCCTTTACACGTTCTAGTAGCTCACAGATGGAATGGGTGTTGGGTGGACTGACCCAAAGCACTCGATCTGGGCTGAAAGGTAGACAGGTTAGCACTGGGCTGGTGAGTCCTGCCTGCCCTTCTCCTGACCAGCAGCCAGTGGGGCCTGCCTGGAATTTCAATCTCCTTTTAAAAAGATTGTCTCTAATCCAGGCTGTCTTAGAACTCTATGTGGCCAAGGAAAGCTTGAACTTCTGATCTTCTTGTATCTCTAGCTTCTGTGTGCTGGGGTTACAGATTAGCATCATCATGCCCAGGTTATGTGCTGCTGAGTCCAGCATCAAGCTTACAAGACCAACACTCTACCAACTGCGCTCCATTCCAGCTTGACTGCCATCATATAGACACTGGGCTGTCCTAGGGCTGTAGTAGTAAATCAGTTAATTTTTAGTTTAGTTTCATGAAGTCATAAGATGGGGCAGACAGACATGAATCAAATAATTATGCGGGATACATACAACTTTAAAAAAGATATTTTTAATGATATTGATTTTTATTTTTTAATGAGTATTTTGCCTACCTATGTATCTGCAGCTTGTGTGTGTATAGTGTCCAGGGAGCGCAGTAGAGAGTGTTGGATCCCCTGAAGCTATAGTTACAGATGTCTGTGAGACACACGTGGGTGCTGGGAACCAAACCAAATTGCCGATGCAATGGCAGTCAATGTTCTTAACCACCGAGCCATCTCTCCAGCACAAGAGAAATGTAGAAGCCACTGGAAATTCGAAATGGAGATATAATGTACACATTTCTCTTTTCTGTCTACTCACCTTATGTTTTCTGTTTGCTCTGTTCTGTTCCTGGATTTTTATTTGCACAAACATGACCCATTTTCAAGGTCTTAAATCATCAGGCGACTCATTTAGAAAGACTACAATCCTGGAGCTATGGGGATCGCCATTGCCTTCCAGTGGCCGTGAAATGCTGGGTCCAGGGTCAACTGAGATAGTATCTGTCTTGCTTGTCAGTAGCATGTGAGGTCACAGGAGTTCTGTCAGTATATGCTGGGATGGGCCCTGGGCAGCATCAGCTCTGCCTCCTCATTCCTTGTGAGTCTGGTTGTCAATCCTCCCAGCCCCACTGTGTTTCAGTTGAACGGTAGCCTGTGTGTGCTGCCTTATCTTGTGTGTTCATGTTTTTCTCTTACTTTTCTTTGAGCTCCTGGGGGCAGGAACTATGGCTGACTCATTTTTTTTTTTTTTTATCCTTCCGTGGCTTAGCGGAGGTGCTGTCACAGGGAATCTATTTACTCAATAAATGTTTACGGAATTGAATTGTGGGGGATACCATCGCTCCCCAGGGCACTATTAAACCAGGCCTATTCTTCTTCTTTAACACCATCCAAAAATATTGTCAACACATTGTCATTGATTCAGAGAACCTGTTTCCAGGATTTTATCTATTAAAATTAAGAAATTTGATCAGAGCAATGGATACACATGGCGACAAGTCTCAGAGCACCGAAGCGCTTGCAGTTAAAAGCTGCAGCCTTCACCCCACCTGCAGGGCTTCTCTCTGGAGGAAAACCCTTTTAACCATTTCTGTTTTCCTTTGTTCTGTTTTATTTTTTTTCCTACCCAAAGTCTCAGCCATGTACTTACATACATTTTTTTCTTTTATCTACTCTGGGCAGTTTTTATTTCTTGCTTCCTATGACAGATGAAGAGTTAGTTCAGGTGCAGGGACCCCCTTCCTGCTCCCCCTAGTATTTGGTGCAAATAAGGTTATCTTCAACGTGTGGCAATGCAGCTCATGCCAGCTCTGCTCTTCTGTTTCTCATCTCATCAGCGCTGCTCATCAGGTGCACACCGCCATGGTGTGGGAGTTTCCTTTCATTTCCCCCTTTGCCTCTGCCAGTCCCTCTCTCTTCACTGTGCCCTCAATGTTGTCACTTTCTTGTCACCTATACAGCAGCCACTTAGCATCCTTCAAACACAGCCAAGCTGTTTTTGCAGACAGATTGACACTAAAAGTTCAACACAAGCTGGTGCTCTTGTTATTTCATAAGTATCATTCATTCATAGAACAAGGGTTGACCTGGGATGATGATGATGGTGGTGATGATGATGATGGTGATGATGATGATTTTTAATACAGATCTAAAGCCACGACCCTCATATCATAGGCTTCCGAGGTAAACAACTCTTTAGCTAGGCATAGTCTCACTTCTTTCATTTTAGCATTTGGGAATCTGAGGCAAGAGAATTACTGTGGGTTTTGGGGTAACCTTGCTACATAGTGAGTTACAGGTCAGCCGGGGCTACAGAGTGAGGCATTGTCTCCAGAAAACAACAATAAACACACACACACACACACACACACACACACGTTTTTACACTGGTGGCTTAAATCGTGGAATATTTACTTGGTGTTAGGCCTCAAGCCTGGGATCTCATGCATGCTAGCAATGTTCTTAGCAGAGGAGTTGTGCCACATCCCTCTTTTGGTTTTATAACTCATTTAAAGCCTGGCCTTTCTAATCGCTTCTCCACTTGCCCAAAGCACAAGGCTTCCCTATGCTAACTTCAGTCTTCCCAACCTCTCTATGAAACCCTTTCTGGGAATAATTCTCTGATATCCTCTCGTATAAGGAGGACTGGGGAAGCGAGAGTGGGAGCAGAGAATGGGGTACTCTAGCTTGTTTCTCTTTTCAATACCTCAATACCAGGACCTTGCAGCCACCGGGCAGAATGTTTACCACACTCTTAGCCCTTGGATCTTCTATTTTAGATTACAGTTGCTAAGTGAGATCATGACCAGAGACTTGATTCTGAGTACTTCACATGCCAGACTTCTCATTGGCTATTCTTGTGGTTTTGTTAAATGAGCGTGGATGGCCCCTCCCAGGCTCCTATACTGTGGGCTAGGTTGCCAGGTGATGGGCTCCCAGGAAGTGATTGGATTCCCAAGGCTCTGGCCTAATCAGATTGCTCCCTTGATGGCTTGTAGTAGGATGTCATTATTGGGAGGTGCTGACTGGTGAGAGGTGGAGCTTAGCTGGAGAAGGTAGATCACTAGGGAGAAGAAGACATGGTATGCTTCTCTGCTTCTTTTCTGCAGTGAGATGAGCAGCCTCTGCCACCTCCTACCACCAATGATGCTCTGCTTCACCTCAGGCTCAAAGGGATGGAGTGGGTGATGGAGCTGAAACCTCCCCATGGGCTCAGCTGAGCTTTCCCCTTATTAGCAAGTCCTCGAAAGTACTTGTCAGGGTGAGACAAGAAGTCTGAAACAGTGCAGGAAACAATGGCTAAGAAGTGTAGTTCATGGCTTTTTCTTAGAGAAAAGCTTGGATGTGAGTTACACTACACAATCATTAGTTTTTAAAGAGAAACTAAGAATGACACAGGAGAAACCACCCCATGGGGGTATGAAGATGTTGTAAAGGGTCAGGCATTATGCTTCCTGTCTTCCTGCTGTTGCTTGGACTAGGGCACAGTCTGATATCAGATTGAGAATTAGGTCTTCTGGGTGCCTGAGGGTAGAGGGGGAGCCCAGGCAAGCTTGGATACCTTGTTAAACCACAGTTCCCAGCACTTAGAAGATGCACAATTTCTCTCCTACCTTTCATGTCTAGGAGGAGGCTTCAGGCACAGAGAAAGAAAACACCCTGACTACCAGCTTCCTTATCACAGATGGAGTAGGGATGTCATTGAATCTATAGTATTGTGTCCCCATAGCAACTGGCGCTGCATCCTCCCAGATTCATGTGAAATGCCATTGAAAAGTCTAAATGGTCTTTCTAATACTGTGTATCTGATCTTGAGGAGTCACTACAACAAGGAAAATGGGGTTCACTCAGATTGCCCATGGCTCGTCACATGCTCCCTCCTAGTCATAATGAACAGTATCTTATTGTTTTCAAAGAGGGGCTTTGTTGCAAAAACAAACAAACAAACAAACAAGATGCTGGATATTAAAATAGGAAACTAAAGCCCATTTTAATCAACTTTTGTATTTATTATTTTATCATGACACACAAAGATGTTGATGCTTAAGCTTTATGGTTCCTAACTCTAAACCTTTTGCAAAATGTATAGAAGTAAACAATTTTGAACACTGACATCTCTCTGCACTTTGACATGTCCTTGTCTCCCATTAGATTACTTCACGTTGAGTGGCGCTAAAGAAATCACAGGCTGACTTTGTAGCTGAGTAGAATTACGCTGTGGACACCTTCTGGTGAAGTGGAAACTTCTAGTTCTTTGGAAAGTTAGTTATGCCAAATGATGTTTTGCTGGGGACACATGTGAAAGGATGTCTTGCTAAAGCAAATGTGAAAAATTGTTTTCCTGAAGCAGACACAGGTGAAAGGCTGTTTGGATACAGCAGATATGTGAAAGGACGCTTGATGAAGAAGTATAAATATGACCCACAGACAGTGGGAGAAAAGCACTGAGTTTTGGTTTGGTTGGTTCAGCCTTGCTATTCTTTGCTAAAGACATGCATGTAATTGGTTCGCCTTACATAGAGTTATTGAGCTCAACTTGTGATAACTCTGACCTTGAGAGAAACTTGCCTAAGAACTGCTCTCAAGGTTCCTTGCCTCAGGCTGGTTGGCAAGCCTGGCAGTTTCTTCAGGGTTGAACTGAAGCTGCTTGGTGTCTGCTTGCTGAAAGGACTGGACTGTAGCTGCTGAGTCTTTTTTTTTTTTTTTTTTTTTATCCCTTAGTATCCCTGTACATAGGGATCTCTTCTCAACAGACCATGATGAGGCATTAAAGGAGTGCTTCTTCTTATGCTACTAAGGACGGCAATCCGGACACACTCATCTCCGAAACAATCAATTACATAAAAATAAAATGTTCAGATACTTACGCATCTCATTTAACCGTGTATTTTATAGAGCATTTTATGTCATTGATTCATTTCCTAATACTTTTTTTTTTAATATTTTTATTACATATTTTCCTCAATTACATTTCCAATACTATCCCAAGAGTCCCCCATAGCGCCCCCCACTTCCCTACCCACCCATTCCCATTCTTTTGGCCCTGGCATTCCCCTATATTGGGGCATATAAAGTTTGCAAGTCCAATGGGCCTCTCTTTCCATTGATGGCCGACTAGGCCATCTTTCGATACATATGCAGCTAGAGACAAGAGCTCCGGGGTTCTGGTTAGTACATCATGTTGTTCCAACAATAGGGTTGCAGATCCCTTTAGCTCCTTGGGTACTTTCTCTAGCTTCTCCATTGGGAGCCCTGTGATACATCCAATAGCTGACTGTGAACATCCACTCCTGTGTTTGCTAGGCCCCGGCATCGTCTCACAAGAGACAGCTATATTTGGGTCCTTTCAGCAAGATCTTGCTAGTGTATGCAATGGTGTCAGCGTTTAGAAGCTGATTATGGGACGGATCCCTGGATACCGCAGTCTCTAAATGGTCCATCCTTTCATCACAGCTACGAACTTTGTCTCTGTAACTCCTTCCCTGGGTGTTTTGTTCCCAATTCTAAGAAGGTGCACAGTGTCCACACTTTGGTCTTCATTCTTCTTGAGTTTCATGCGTTTATCAAATTGTATCTTATATCTTGGGTATCCAAAGTTTTGGGCTAATATCCACTTATCAATGAATACATATTGTGTGAGTTCTTTTGTGATTGTGTTACTTCACTCAAGATGATGCCCTCCAGGTCCATCCATTTGGCTAGGAATTTCATAAATTCATTCTTTTTAATAGCTGAGTAGTACTCCATTGTGTAAATGTACCATAATTTCTGTATCCATTCCTCTGTTGAGGGACATCTGGGTTCTTTCCAGCTTCTGGCTATTATAAATAGGGCTGCTATGAACATAGTGGAGCATGTGTCCTTTTTACCGGTTGGGACATCTTCTGGATATATGCCCAGGAGAGGTATTGCTGGATCCTCCGGTAGTACTATGTCCAATTTTCTGAGGAACCGCCAGACTGATTTCCAGAGTGGTTGTACAAGCTTGCAATCCCACCAACAATGGAGGAGTGTTCCTCTTTCTCCACATCCTTGCCAGCATCTGCTGTCACCTGAATTTTTGATCTTAGCCATTCTGACTGGTGTGAGGTGGAATCTCAGGGTTGTTTTGATTTGCATTTCCCTGATGATTAAGGATGTTGAACATTTTTTCAGGTGCTTCTCTGCCATTCGGTATTCCTCAGGTGAGAATTCTTTGTTCAGTTCTGAGCCCCATTTTTTAATGGGGTTATTTGACTTTCTGGAGTCCACTTTCTTGAGTTCTTTATATATATTGGATATTAGTCCCTTATCTGATTTAGGGTAGGTGAAGATCCTTTCCCAATCTGTTGGTGGTTTTTTTGTCTTATTGATGGTGTCTTTAGCCTTGCAGAAGCTTTGTAGTTTCATGAGGTCCCACTTGTCAATTCTCGATCTTACAGCACAAGCCATTACTGTTCTATTCAGGAATTTTTCCCCTGTGCCCATATCTTCAAGGCTTTTCCCCACTTTCTCCTCTATAAGTTTCAGTGTCTCTGGTTTTATGTGTAGTTCCTTGATCCACTTAGACTTGACCTTAGTACAAGGAGATAGGAATGGATCGATTCGCATTCTTCTACATGTTAACAACCAGTTGTGCCAGCACCATTTGTTGAAAATGCTGTCTTTCTTCCACTGGATGTTTTTAGCTCCCTTGTTGAAGATCAAGTGACCATAGGTGTGTGGGTTCATTTCTGGGTCTTCAATTCTATTCCATTGGTCTATTTGTCTGTCACTATACCAGTACCATGCAGTTTTTATCACAATTGCTCTGTAGTAGAGCTTTAGGTCCGGCATGGTGATTCCACCAGAGGTTCTTTTATCCTTGAGAAGAGTTTTTGCTATCCTAGGTTTTTTGTTATTCCAGATGAATTTGCAGATTGCACTTTCTAATTCGTTGAAGAATTGATTTGGAATTTTGATGGGGATTGCATTGAATCTGTAGATTGCTTTTGGCAAGATAGCCATTTTTACAATGTTGATCCTGCCAATCCATGAGCATGGGAGATCTTTCCATCTTCTGAGATCTTCTATAATTTCTTTCTTCAGAGACTTGAAGTTTTTATTATACAGATCTTTCACTTCCTTAGTTAGAGTCACGCCAAGATATTTTATATTATTTGTGACTATTGAGAAGGGTGTTGTTTCCCTAATTTCTTTTTCAGCCTGTTTATTCTTTGTGTAGAGAAAGGCCATTGATTTGTTTGAGTTAATTTTATATCCAGCTACTTCACCGAAGCTGTTTATCAGGCTTAGGAGTTCTCTGGTGGAATTTTTAGGGTCACTTATATATACTATCATATCATCTGCAAAGAGTGATATTTTGACTTCATCTTTTCCAATTTGTATCCCTTTGATCTCCTTTTGTTGTCGAATTGCTCTGGCTAGGACTTCAAGTACAACGTTGAATAGGTATGGAGAAAGTGGACAGCCTTGTCTAGTCCCTGATTTTAGAGGTATTGCTTCAAGCTTCTCACCATTTACTTTGATGTTGGCTACTGGTTTGCTGTAGATTGCTTTTATCATGTTTAGGTATGGGCCTTGAATTCCTGATCTTTCCAAGACTTTTATCATGAATGGGTGTTGGATCTTGTCAAATGCTTTTTCCGCATCTAACGAGATGACCATGTGGTTTTTGTCTTTGAGTTTGTTTATATACTGGATTACGTTGATGGATTTCCGTATATTGAACCATCCCTGCATCCCTGGGATGAAACCTACTTGGTCAGGATGGATGATTGTTTTGATGTGTTCTTGGATTCGGTTAGCAAGAACTTTATTGAGGATTTTTGCATCAATATTCATAAGGGATATTGGTCTGAAGTTTTCTATCTTTGTTGGGTCTTTTTGTGGTTTAGGTATCAGAGTAATTGTGGCTTCATAGAATGAGTTGGGTAGAGTACCTTCTGTTTCTATTTTGTGGAATAGTTTGTGAAGAACTGGGATTAGATCTTCTTTGAAGGTCTGATAGAACTCTGCACTAAACCCATCTGGTCCTGGGCTTTTTTTAGTTGGGAGACTATTAATGACTGCTTCTATTTCTTTGGGGGATATAGGGCTGTTTAGATCATTAACCTGATCTTGATTCAACTTTGGTACCTGGTATCTGTCTAGGAACTTCTCCATTTCATCCAGGTTCTCCAGTTTTGTTGAGTATAGCCTTTGGTAGAAGGATCTGATGGTGTTTTGGATGTCTTCAGGATCTGTTGTTATGTCTCCTTTTTCATTTCTGATTTTGTTAATTAGGATGCTTTCCCTGTGCCCTCTGGTGAGTCTGGCTAAGGGTTTATCTATCTTGTTGATTTTCTCAAAGAACCAGCTCCTTGATTGGTTGATTCTTTGAATAGTTTTTCTTGTTTCCACTTGGTTGATTTCACCCCTGAGTTTGATTATTTCCTGCCGTCTACTCCTCTTGGGTGAATTTGCTTCCTTTTGTTCTAGTGCTTTTAGGTGTGTTGTCAAGCTGCTAATGTGTGCTCTCTCTAGTTTCCTTTTGGAGGCACTCAGAGCTATGAGTTTTCCTCTTAGAAATGCTTTCATTGCGTCCCATAAGTTTGGGTATGTTGTGGCTTCATTTTCATTGAACTCTAAAAAGTCCTTAATTTCTTTCTTTATTCCTTCCTTGACCAAGGTATCATTGAGAAGAGTGTTGTTCAGTTTCCACGTGAAGGTTGGCTTTCTATTATTTATTTTGTTATTGAAGATCAGCCTTAGTCCATGGTGATCTGATAGGATGCATGGGACAATTTCAATATTTTTATATCTGTTGAGGCCTGTTTTGTGACCAATTATGTGATCAATTTTGGAGAAGGTGCCATGAGGTGCTGAGAAGAAGGTATATCCTTTTGTTTTAGGATAGAATGTTCTGTAGATATCTGCCAGATCCATTTGATTCATAATTTCTCTTAGTTTCACTGTGTCCCTGTTTAGTTTCTGTTTCCATGATCTGTCCATTGGTGAAAGTGGTGTGTTGAAGTCTCCCACTATTATTGTATGAGGTGCAATGTGTGCTTTGAGCTTTACTAAAGTTTCTTTAATGAATGTGGCTGCCTTTGTATTTGGAGCATAGATATTCAGGATTGATAGTTCCTCTTGGAGGATTTTACCTTTGATGAGTATGAAGTGTCCCTCCCTGTCTTTTTTAATGACTTTGGGTTGGAAGTCAATCTTATCAGATATTAGAATGGCTACTCCAGCTTGTTTCTTCATGCCATTTGCTTGGAAAATTGTTTTCCAGCCTTTCATTCTGAGGTAGTGTCTATCCTTTTCTCTGAGATGAGTTTCCTGTAAGCAGCAAAATGCTGGGTCTTGTTTGTGTAGCCAGTTTGTTAGTCTATGTCTTTTTATCGGGGAGTTGAGTCCATTGATATTAAGAGATATTAAGGAAAAGTAATTGTTGTTTCCTGTTATTTTTGATGTTAAAGTTGGCATTTTGTTCTTGTGGCCGTCTTCTTTTAGGTTTGTTGAGGGATTACCTTCTTGTTGTTTCTAGGGCGTGGTTCCTGTCCTTGTATTGGTTTTTTTCTGTTATTATCCTTTGAAGGGCTGGATTCGTGGAGAGATAATGTGTGAATTTGGTTTTGTCGTGGAATACTTTGGTTTCTCCATCTATGTTAATTGAGAGTTTGGCTGGGTATAGTAGCCTGGGCTGGAATTTGTGTTCTTTTAGTGTCTGTATAACATCCGTCCAGGATCTTCTGGCTTTCATAGTCTCTGGTGAAAAGTCTGGTGTAATTCTGATAGGCTTGCCTTTATATGTTACTTGGCCTTTTTCTCTTACTGCTTTTAGTATTCTATCTTTATTTAGAGCATTTGTTGCTCTGATTATTATGTGTCGGGAGGTATTTCTTTTCTGGTCCAGTCTATTTGGAGTTCTGTAGGCTTCTTGTATGTTCATGGGCATCTCTTTCTTTAGATTTGGGAAGTTTTCTTCTATAATTTTGTTGAAGATGTTTGCTGGTCCTTTGAGTTGAAAATCTTCATTCTCATCCACTCCTATTATCCGTAGGTTTGGTCTTCTCATTGTGTCCTGTATTTCTTGGATGTTCTGAGTTAGGATCTTTTTGCATTTTACATTTTCCTTGATTGTTGTGCCGATGGTCTCTATGGAATCTTCTGCACCTGAGATTCTCTCTTCCATCTCTTGTATTCTGTTGCTGATGCTCGTATCTATGGTTCCAGATTTCTTTCCTAGGGTTTCTATCTCCAGTGTTGCCTCATTTTGGGTTTTCTTTATTGTGTCTACTTCCCTTTTTAGGTCTAGTATGGTTTTGTTCATTTCCATCATCTGTTTGGATGTGTTTTCCTGTTTTTCTGTAAGGACTTCTACCTGTTTGATTATGTTATCCTGTTTTTCTTTAAGGATTTGTAACTCTTTAGCAGTGTTCTCCTGCAATTCTTTAAGGGATTTTTGTGCTTCTTTAAGGGATTTTTGTGCTTCCTCTTTATTGTCTTCTGCCTTTTTAGCAGTGTTCTCCTGCATTTCTTTAATTGTGTTATTAAAATCCTTCTTGATGTCATCTACCACCATCAGGAGATATGCTTTTAAATCCGTGTCTAGCTTTTCCGGTGTGTTGGGGTGCCCTGGACTGGGCGAAGTGGGGGTGCTGGGTTCTGATGATGGTGAGTGGTCTTGGTTTCTGTTAGTAAGATTATTACGTTTACCTTTCGCCATCTGGTAATCTCTGGGGTTAGTTGTTATCGTTGTCACTATTTAAAGATTGGAGCAGAAGTTGTGTTCCACTCACCAGCAGTCTCTAAATCCTGCGGCGGGGGTCGTGGGTAGCTGACGGTACCCCGGTGCTGGTCCAGCCGGAAGAGGCTTGTGGTCCTACTCAGGCCGTTTTTCTGCTTCCCTAACTAATGCAGTCTCTGGTCCCGCGTGCAATTGGATTGGAGCAGAAGCTGTGTTCCACTCTCCAGAAGTCTTAAGATCCTGTGGTGGGTGTTGTGGGTAGCTGGTGAGTGTCAGCCGACCCTGCGCCCCAGCTGCCCCGGTGCTTTTCTGACCGGAAGAGGGTTGTGGCCCTATGTAGGCTGGATTTCTCTCTCCCCAACCAGAGCAGTCTCAGGTCCCGCGTGATTGGACTGGAGCAGAAGCTGTGTTCCACTCACCAGCAGTCCCAAAATCCTGCGGCGGGGGTCATGGGTAGCTGGCGGGTGTCAGGCAACCCTGCGCTCCCGCTACCCCGGCGCTGATCCGGCCGGATGAGGCCTGTGGCCCTACTCAGGCCGGTTTCTGCTTCCCTAACTAATGCAGTCTCAGGTCCCGCGCAATTGGATTGGAGCAGAAGCTGTGCTCCACTCACCAGAAGTCTTAAGATCCTGTGGAGGGTGTTGTGGGTAGCTGGCGAGTGTCAGCAGACCCTGCGCCCCAGCTGCCCTGGTGCCTTTCTGACCGGAAGAGGGTTGTGGCCCTATGTAGGCCGGATTTCTCTCTCCCCAACCAGAGCAGTCTCAGGTCCCGCGTGATTGGACTGGAGCAGAAGCTGTGTTCCACTCACCAGTAGTCCCAAAATCCTGCGGCGGGGGTCGTGGGTAGCTGGCCGGTGTCAGGCAACCCTGCGCTCCCGCTACCCCGGCACTGATCCGGCCGGATGAGGCCTGAGGCCCTACTCAGGCCGGTTTCTGCTTCCCTAACTAATGCAGTCTCAGGTCCCGCGCAATTGGATTGGAGCAGAAGCTGTGTTCCACTCACCAGCAGTCCCAAAATCCTGCGGCGGGGGTCGTGGGTAGCTGGCGGGTGTCAGGCAACCCTGCGCTCCCGCTACCCTGGCGCTGATCAGGCCGGATGAGGCCTGAGGCCCTACTCAGGCCGGTTTCTGCTTCCCTAACTAATGCAGTCTCAGGTCCCGCGCCGCTGCTGAGTCTTATTTGGTGTTTGCTATGGGACTGAACTGCTGACCAAGAAGATTGGGCTCACTCCCAAAGAACTATTGCTGAACAGGTTCACTTCTCCCTCCATGATACTAATAACTTTTCTCTTCCACTGCCTCTGCTGGCTGGTGGGCTAGAGGAGACGTTGAACCCTTATTAAAAGTAGGTTGCAAAAAATTTATGCCTACATTCTGGTTTGTCTCTACTGAGCAGTTTTCAGTCATTTATGGGTACAGGTAAATTAGCACCGGACATCTCATATGGGAAATGACTTCCACATTTGCTTCCATGACAACCTATGCAGTGATGTGACATAACAGAGCAGGTCTATGTCCTTCATTATCCAGCACCAGAACATAGGAGTGGGTCAGATGGGAGTTTAAAATGTGCTAACCCAAAGCTGTTTCTGGAAGGCATCCAAGCACTGCAGCTCACATATTGATGGAATTTAACAGGGTTTCCGACTTGCAAACATTTCAGAAAAGGCACTTGACATTACCAATAATAAATTATGAAGCTTCAATAAACAATTCAAATAAACCAGAGCTAATGAAATGACTTAGTGGGCAGAAGCTTTTCTGCTTGGCCTGATAGACTGAGTTCAGTTCTCAGGAACCACATGATAGAAAGAGAACAGACTCCTACAGGTTGCCTTCAACTTTCTGACCTCCACAAGCATGCCCATACTATATAAATAAATGCAGAGAAAGTGTGTTTGTATTTGTATGTGTATGGTATATGTATGTGATAGTGTTTGTGTGTGTATGTGTGCATATGCAAATGGCGGCCAAAGGTCAGCATTGGGTGTCTTCCAGTTGTTCTCTATCTCATTTTCTGAACCCACATAATTTGGTAAGATTCGTTATCTAGTTATTTAATGAGCTCTAGGGATCTGTCTGTCTTTTCTCTGTTGGGGGTCTCTCTCTTTCTGTCTCTCTTTCTCTCTGCCTAGCTTGCACATGGATGCATGGGATCCTAACTAACTCCAGGCCTTCTGGATTGTGCAACAAGCACATTACTGACTGAGCCATCTCTCCAGCTTCAAATACAAACAACCTTTAATCAATCATTAGAAATGAAAATATGAACAATCTTTCTATTGCTTCATAGAAAATTATGTTTTCAAAATTGACAACATGTGAAGAGGCAATGAAAGTATATGTAGACAAAGCAAACAGGTAAAGAAATAGAAATATTATTAATTTTTCTGGATTTTGTGGTTAATGGTTTTTGACAAGTTTTCAAAATATGTAATTTCTTATGATGTCCTTATTTGTTATTTTTATTATACAAGCTCTTTCCTCTTGACAAAATTGTAAATGTCCAGTACAGCACTGTAATTATAGATACAAAGAGGCCACGAGTTACATGTGTCGCTGAAAGTTTGCATCTGTTCAATAGTTTGCATGGCAAGAATCCCCAGAGCTTGCAGTTTGAAGTCTTGGGTCCATGGTGCTACTACTGGGAGGAAGTGAGACCACTAAGAGGTAGAGCCTAACAGGAGATCTTGCAGTTAGTAAGATGATTTCTTAAGGAGACTGTGGAGCTTCAGTCAAGTGCCCTCAACTACTGAACCATCTCTTCCGCTCCAGCATTGTTTTTGAGACAGGGTTTCTCTGTGTAGCCTTGGCTGTCCTGGAACTAGCTTTGTAGACCAGGCTGGCCTCTAATTCTCAGAGATCTGCCTGGCTCTGCCTCGAGCACTGGGATTAAAGGCGTGTGCTACCACTGCCCAGCTCCCAGTATTGTTTTTAAAAGCTGAGTAATCCCAATGTTTACATGCACATAATATTGTCTTTATCTCTTTGCTCATAGATGGCCATTTAAGTTATTTCTACATCTTAGGTCTTCTGAAAGGCATTGTAATGAACATAGAGTAAAGTCAGCTTTGGGAAGAAGGTGGAACTGTTAATGCAGAAGAAGAACCGTGGCACTGTTTGGCTGTATTTTGTTAGTTTCCTTTAGAAGCCCTGTGATGTTTATCAGTGTGCATTCCCACTAAGGTACACAAAGGCTCCAGTCACTTGAGCTCTAACCCATGTCCGTTATATGTTTTACCTGTTTAGTAGCAGGAAAACCAATTAACACCTGTAATCACTTTTGTTGTATGCATGTGCTTAAATCAAAGATTATCGTCGGCTCTACAGATCTTTCAGTCTAGATTGGAATTGAAGGAATAAAAGGAAGAGGAGGAGGAGGAAGAGGAAGAGGAAGAGGAGGAGGAGGAAGAGGAAGAGGAAGAGGAGGAGAACAAGATGTGGAGAGATAAAGCAGACAAGCAAGCTAATTTCAAGTTATAGCAATTGCTGTAAATATCATTAATAACCATGAGCATGGAGTTAAAGAACATCCATAGGGAAATAAAAGCAAAAGAGATAAGAAAAAATAACTTGGGGAGATGGAAAGGGCACTATCTTAGATATGTGGTTACGTGACACTGGAGAGGAAATGAGTTCCCAAAGAGGGAGATGTCAGTCTTTTTTTTTTTTTGATTTTTAATATTTTTATTACATATTTTCCTCAATTACATTTCCAATGCTATCCCAAAAGTCCCCCATAGCGCCCCCCACTTCCCTACCCACCCATTCCCATTCTTTTGGCCCTGGCATTCCCCTATATTGGGGCATATAAAGTTTGCAAGTCCAATGGGCCTCTCTTTCCATTGATGGCCGACTAGGCCATCTTTCGATACATATGCAGCTAGAGACAAGAGCTCCGGGGTTCTGGTTAGTACATCATGTTGTTCCAACAATAGGGTTGCAGATCCCTTTAGCTCCTTGGGTACTTTCTCTAGCTTCTCCATTGGGAGCCCTGTGATACATCCAATAGCTGACTGTGAACATCCACTCCTGTGTTTGCTAGGCCCCGGCATAGTCTCACAAGAGACAGCTATATTTGGGTCCTTTCAGCAAGATCTTGCTAGTGTATGCAATGGTGTCAGCGTTTAGAAGCTGATTATGGGATGGATCCCTGGATACGGCAGTCTCTAAATGGTCCATCCTTTCATCACAGCTACGAACTTTGTCTCTGTAACTCCTTCCCTGGGTGTTTTGTTCCCAATTCTAAGAAGGTGCACAGTGTCCACACTTTGGTCTTCATTCTTCTTGAGTTTCATGCGTTTAGCAAATTGTATCTTATATCTTGGGTATCCTAAGTTTTGGGCTAATATCCACTTATCAGTGAATACATATTGTGTGAGTTCTTTTGTGATTGTGTTACTTCACTCAAGATGATGCCCTCCAGGTCCATCCATTTGGCTAGGAATTTCATAAATTCATTCTTTTTAATAGCTGAGTAGTACTCCATTGTGTAAATGTACCATAATTTCTGTATCCATTCCTCTGTTGAGGGACATCTGGGTTCTTTCCAGCTTCTGGCTATTATAAATAGGGCTGCTATGAACATAGTGGAGCATGTGTCCTTTTTACCGGTTGGGACATCTTCTGGATATATGCCCAGGAGAGGTATTGCTGGATCCTCCGGTAGTACTATGTCCAATTTTCTGAGGAACCGCCAGACTGATTTCCAGAGTGGTTGTACAAGCTTGCAATCCCACCAACAATGGAGGAGTGTTCCTCTTTCTCCACATCCTTGCCAGCATCTACTGTCACCTGAATTTTTGATCTTAGCCATTCTGACTGGTGTGAGGTGGAATCTCAGGGTTGTTTTGATTTGCATTTCCCTGATGATTAAGGATGTTGAACATTTTTTCAGGTGTTTCTCTGCCATTCGGTATTCCTCAGGTGAGAATTCTTTGTTCAGTTCTGAGCCACATTTTTTAATGGGGTTATTTGACTTTCTGGAGTCCACCTTCTTGAGTTCTTTATATATATTGGATATTAGTCCCTTATCTGATTTAGGGTAGGTGAAGATCCTTTCCCAATCTGTTGGTGGTTTTTTTGTCTTATTGATGGTGTCTTTAGCCTTGCAGAAGCTTTGTAGTTTCATGAGGTCCCACTTGTCAATTCTCGATCTTATAGCACAAGCCATTACTGTTCTATTCAGGAATTTTTCCCCTGTGCCCATATCTTCAAGGCTTTTCCCCACTTTCTCCTCTATAAGTTTCAGTGTCTCTGGCTTTATGTGAAGTTCCTTGATCCACTTAGACTTGACCTTAGTACAAGGAGATAGGAATGGATCGATTCCCATTCTTCTACATGTTAACAACCAGTTGTGCCAGCACCATTTGTTGAAAATGCTGTCTTTCTTCCACTGGATGTTTTTAGCTCCCTTGTCGAAGATCAAGTGACCGTAGGTGTGTGGGTTCATTTCTGGGTCTTCAATTCTATTCCATTGGTCTATTTGTCTGTCACTATACCAGTACCATGCAGTTTTTATCACAATTGCTCTGTAGTAGAGCTTTAGGTCCGGCATGGTGATTCCACCAGAGGTTCTTTTATCCTTGAGAAGAGTTTTTGCTATCCTAGGTTTTTTGTTATTCCAGATGAATTTGCAGATTGCACTTTCTAATTCGTTGAAGAATTGATTTGGAATTTTGATGGGGATTGCATTGAATCTGTAGATTGCTTTTGGCAAGATAGCCATTTTTACAATGTTGATCCTGCCAATCCATGAGCATGGGAGATCTTTCCATCTTCTGAGATCTTCTATAATTTCTTTCTTCAGAGACTTGAAGTTTTTATCATACAGATCTTTCACTTCCTTAGTTAGAGTCACGCCAAGATATTTTATATTATTTGTGACTATTGAGAAGGATGTTGTTTCCCTAATTTCTTTCTCAGCCTGTTTATTCTTTGTGTAGAGAAAGGCCATTGATTTGTTTGAGTTAATTTTATATCCAGCTACTTCACCAAAGCTGTTTATCAGGCTTAGGAGTTCTCTGGTGGAATTTTTAGGGTCACTTATATATACTATCATATCATCTGCAAAAAGTGATATTTTGACTTCATCTTTTCCAATTTGTATCCCTTTGATCTCCTTTTGTTGTCGAATTGCTCTGGCTAGGACTTCAAGTACAATGTTGAATAGGTATGGAGAAAGTGGACAGCCTTGTCTAGTCCCTGATTTTAGAGGGATTGCTTCAAGCTTCTCACCATTTACTTTGATGTTGGCTACTGGTTTGCTGTAGATTGCTTTTATCATGTTTAGGTATGGGCCTTGAATTCCTGATCTTTCCAAGACTTTTATCATGAATGGGTGTTGGATCTTGTCAAATGCTTTTTCCGCATCTAACGAGATGACCATGTGGTTTTTGTCTTTGAGTTTGTTTATATACTGGATTACGTTGATGGATTTCCGTATATTGAACCATCCCTGCATCCCTGGGATGAAACCTACTTGGTCAGGATGGATGATTGTTTTGATGTGTTCTTGGATTCGGTTAGCAAGAACTTTATTGAGGATTTTTGCATCAATATTCATAAGGGATATTGGTCTGAAGTTTTCTATCTTTGTTGGGTCTTTTTGTGGTTTAGGTATCAGAGTAATTGTGGCTTCATAGAATGAGTTGGGTAGAGTACCTTCTGTTTCTATTTTGTGGAATAGTTTGTGAAGAACTGGGATTAGATCTTCTTTGAAGGTCTGATAGAACTCTGCACTAAACCCATCTGGTCCTGGGCTTTTTTTGGTTGGGAGACTATTAATGACTGCTTCTATTTCTTTGGGGGATATAGGGCTGTTTAGATCATTAACCTGATCTTGATTCAACTTTGGTACCTGGTATCTGTCTAGGAACTTCTCCATTTCATCCAGGTTCTCCAGTTTTGTTGAGTATAGCCTTTGGTAGAAGGATCTGATGGTGTTTTGGATGTCTTCAGGATCTGTTGTTATGTCTCCTTTTTCATTTCTGATTTTGTTAATTAGGATGCTTTCCCTGTGCCCTCTAGTGAGTCTGGCTAAGGGTTTATCTATCTTGTTGATTTTCTCAAAGAACCAGCTCCTTGATTGGTTGATTCTTTGAATAGTTCTTCTTGTTTCCACTTGGTTGATTTCACCCCTGAGTTTGATTATTTCCTGCCGTCTACTCCTCTTGGGTGAATTTGCTTCCTTTTGTTCTAGTGCTTTTAGGTGTGTTGTCAAGCTGCTAATGTGTGCTCTCTCTAGTTTCCTTTTGGAGGCACTCAGAGCTATGAGTTTTCCTCTTAGAAATGCTTTCATTGCGTCCCATAAGTTTGGGTATGTTGTGGCTTCATTTTCATTGAACTCTAAAAAGTCCTTAATTTCTTTCTTTATTCCTTCCTTGACCAAGGTATCATTGAGAAGAGTGTTGTTCAGTTTCCACGTGAAGGTTGGCTTTCTATTATTTATTTTGTTATTGAAGATCAGCTTTAGTCCATGGTGATCTGATAGGATGCATGGGACAATTTCAATATTTTTGTATCTGTTGAGGCCTGTTTTGTGACCAATTATGTGGTCAATTTTGGAGAAGGTGCCATGAGGTGCTGAGAAGAAGGTATATCCTTTTGTTTTAGGATAGAATGTTCTGTCGATATCTGCCAGATCCATTTGATTCATAATTTCTGTTAGTTTCACTGTGTCCCTGTTTAGTTTCTCTTTCCATGATCTGTCCATTGGTGAAAGTGGTGTGTTGAAGTCTCCCACTATTATTGTATGAGGTGCAATGTGTGCTTTGAGATTTACTAAAGTTTCTTTAATGAATGTGGCTGCCTTTGTATTTGGAGCATAGATATTCAGGATTGATAGTTCCTCTTGGAGGATTTTACCTTTGATGAGTATGAAGTGTCCCTCCCTGTCTTTTTTAATGACTTTGGGTTGGAAGTCAATCTTATCAGATATTAGAATGGCTACTCCAGCTTGTTTCTTCATACCATTTGCTTGGAAAATTGTTTTCCAGCCTTTCATTCTGAGCTAGTGTTTATCTTTTTCTCTGAGATGAGTTTCCTGTAAGTAGCAAAATGTTGGGTCTTGTTTGTGTAGCCAGTTTGTTAGTCTATGTCTTTTTATCGGGGAGTTGAGTCCATTGATATTAAGAGATATTAAGGAAAAGTAATTGTTGTTTCCTATTATTTTTGTTGTTAAAGTTGGCATTCTGTTCTTGTGGCTGTCTTCTTTTAGGTTTGTTGAGGGATTACCTTCTTGTTGTTTCTAGGGCGTGGTTCCTGTCCTTGTATTGGTTTTTTTCTGTTATTATCCTTTGAAGGGCTGGATTCGTGGAGAGATAATGTGTGAATTTGGTTTTGTCGTGGAATACTTTGGTTTCTCCATCTATGTTAATTGAGAGTTTGGCTGGGTATAGTAGCCTGGGCTGGAATTTGTGTTCTTTTAGAGTCTGTATAACATCCGTCCAGGATCTTCTGGCTTTCATAGTCTCTGGTGAAAAATCTGGTGTAATTCTGAAAGGCTTGCCTTTATATGTTACTTGGCCTTTTTCTCTTACTGCTTTTAGTATTCTATCTTTATTTAGAGTATTTGTTGTTCTGATTATTATGTGTCGGGAGGTATTTCTTTTCTGGTCCAGTCTATTTGGAGTTCTGTAGGCTTCTTGTATGTTCATGGGCATCTCTTTCTTTAGATTTGGGAAGTTTTCTTCTATAATTTTGTTGAAGATGTTTGCTGGTTCTTTGAGTTGAAAATCTTCATTCTCATCCACTCCTATTATCCATAGGTTTGGTCTTCTCATTGTGTCCTGTATTTCTTGGATGTTTTGAGTTAGGATCTTTTTGCATTTTACATTTTCCTTGATTGTTGTGCCGATGTTCTCTATGGAATCTTCTGCACCTGAGATTCTCTCTTCCATCTCTTCTATTCTGTTGCTGATGCTCGTATCTATGGTTCCAGATTTCTTTCCTAGGGTTTCTATCTCCAGTGTTGCCTCATTTTGGGTTTTCTTTATTGTGTCTACTTCCCTTTTTAGGTCTAGTATGGTTTTGTTCATTTCCATCATCTGTTTGGATGTGTTTTCCTGTTTTTCTTTAAGGACTTCTACCTGTTTGATTGTGTTATCCTGTTTTTCTTTAAGGACTTGTAACTCTTTAGCCATGTTCTCCTGTAATTCTTTAAGTGAGTTGTTAAAGTCCTTCTTGATGTCCTCTACCATCACATTGAGATATGCTTTTAGATCCGTGTCTAGCTTTTCCGGTGTGTTGGGGTGCCCTGGACTGGGCGAAGTGGGGGTGCTGGGTTCTGATGATGGTGAGTGGTCTTGGTTTCTGTTAGTAAGATTATTAGGTTTACCTTTCGCCTTCTGGTAATCTCTGGGGTTAGTTGTTATCGTTGTCACTGTTTAAAGATTGGAGCAGAAGCTGTGTTCCACTCCCCAGCAGTCTCAAAATCCTGTGGCGGGGGTCGTGGGTAGCTGGCGGTACCCCGGTGCTGGTCCAGCCGTAAGAGGCCTGTGGTCCTACTCAGGCCGGTTTTCTGCTTCCCTAACTAATGCAGTCTCTGGTCCCGCTCGCAATTGGATTGGAGCAGAAGCTGTGTTCCACTCACCAGAAGTCTTAAGATCCTGTGGCGGGTGTTGTGGGTAGCTGGCGAGTGTCAGCCGACCCTGCGCCCTAGCTACCCCGGTGCTTTTCTGACCGGAAGAGGCTTGTGGCCCTATGTAGGCCGGATTTCTGCCTCCCCAACCAAAGCAGTCTCAGGTCCCACGTGATTGGACTGGAGCAGAAGCTGTGTTCCACTCACCAGCAGTCTCAAAATCCTGTGGCGGGGGTTGTGGGTAGCTGGCGGGTGTCAGGCGACCCTGCGCTCAAGCTACCCCTGTGCTGATCCGGCCGGATGAGGCCTGTGGCCCTACTCAGGCCGGTTTCTGCTTCCCTAACTAATGCAGTCTCAGGTCCCGTGCGCAATTGGATTGGAGCAGAAGCTGTGTTCCACTCACCAGAAGTCTTAAGATCCTGTGGCGGGTGTTGTGGGTAGCTGGCGAGTGTCAGCCGACCCTGCGCCCTAGCTGCCCCGGTGCTTTTCTGACCGGAAGACGAGATGTCAGTCTTATGACCAGTGGAGAAAGTAGTTTTTGGAGAGTAAGTTTCATGAAGACCTGGGGTGAGACAAGGCTCTATGGGTCTGGGGAACTGAATGACTGCCCAGTTTAAGAGTCAGTGCTGATCTAGGAAGGTGTCAAGCAGGGTCAGACCCTAGTAAGGAGCTGGCTGTTCCTCTGAGTGCCCCTCAAAAGGTCCTGTTGAAATGTATTTGTCATTGTGACAGTCTTAAGAGATGGGACTTTTAAGAGGTGAGCAGGTCATAAAAGTTTCTGGATCAATGCCATCGTCCCCAGAGAGGGTTCCTAATAGAAGGAATGAGCCTCATTTTCTCCCCCTGGCTCAGGTCTGTTTGTTTTCTCCTACCTGTTGTGGATAGCTCTGGTGCTGTTTGTATTTTGATGCTAATTCTGCTTCCCCAAGATGGGCTGCCTGGGAAGAGGAGTGAATCAGTACTCAGGACTTCATGTGACCTTTCTAATGAATAAGGATTTCAAGGAAACCAATCACTGGGCAAGTAGGCAGGACTTCTGGGTTGGATGGATGGAGGGACAGCAGAGGCAGGAGAAGGAGAGTGGACTTTTGGATGGGAAGGACAATGGAACAAAAATGTAGGTAGAGGAGACCCTCGGTTTAGGTAGTGAATCCATTGGGATCAGCTACTGCAGGATTTACTAATAGGACTTAATATTAGGATGCTAGTTGCTGCACCCAGTGATTGTGTTTCCTTTTGATCCTAAACTAAGATTGTATGGTGTTTTCCTTCACATGGCAACTCAACTGAGTTCCAGAGAAAAGGTACGATGGTGGGGTACCACAGCCAGCCAGGGGAATTTGGAAGTATGGGGCTGGCATGGCAGTGACCTGCCATGGGAACTTAGTGAGCTGGGTGGAGAGATTTTGGAGCTCTGGGTCAGAGTCTCCATGAGATGAGAACAAGGTGCCTTGCTGGAGATAGGGTAAATTGTACATTAAAAACAAACAAACAAAACATTTTCTGCTACACTTACCAAATGTTAACACTATGTACTTAAGAGCCTTCAGGACTATTAGAAGTGATTTTTTTTTGTTTTTGTTTTTGTTTTTTTGTTCAAATGACTGTACATGTACTGTTTCTCCTTATATTGCATTGTTGAGCTTCATTTGTCATGACTCCATAGAGAGAAATACCAAAACACTTCTTGTGAGGTTCATACAGACTCACACGGATTTTGCTAAGGCAGACTCACATGCTGAGGCAAGACACATGGAGGATGTGTGATGTTTGGAGGGAGTATAAATAGGACTCAACAGACAGTGATGGGGGCTTGCTTGCTTGCTTGCATACCTAGCTTTGGAAAGCTTCTTAGTTTCATGTCTTCTCTGATCTTTACTTCATTGAGAGAAGCACAGCAGAAAACTTCTCTTGGTGTCCCTGGTGGTCTTGGTCACTCCTGCTGACTTGTGTCGATGTAGCAGAGCCTGGCTGTTCCTGCTAGGTCATGCCAACACTGCTGATTCATGTTTGCTATCCTTTCACTATTGAACTGAACTGCTGGTATATTCATGAAGTGTTTGCAAGTGGATTGAGTTGCTGCTGCTGAATCCTGTGAACTGAACAGCTGATTTCCTGACAACACAGATGGGATTTGCTCCAAAGAACAATTTCTAAACAGGTCCCCTTCCCCACTATCCTAATAACCTTTCTTTTCCACTACTGGTGGTGGGTAGTGGGCTAGAAGGGAGGTTAAAGTGTTTAAGAACCCATATTAAAAGTAGGATTTGGAGGCAGGGGGTGGGGGAGGGGATGGAGGCTTGTAGAGGGGAAGTTAGGAAGGGAAATAACATTTGAAATGTAAATGAATAAAATAACCAATAAAAATACCAATAAAAAATAAAAGTAGATGTTGAAAAATAAAAGACTATACCTGTGTATACAGCAATGATGAGCATGGAAAGATAACCCTAGGGGTACAGTTGTGACATGCATCTCTTAGACCAACAGCTCTTTAATTGGACTTAGGACCCATTCAATATGCTCAAGTTCTACAGTTTCAGGGCCTTGAGATGTGGTAGGGAAGTATCTTCAGAAAAAGAAGGTTCTGGTAGCATTTTAGTGGAAAGGTCCCGATTCCACCATCAAAGCCTTCAAATGACATAACCCCCCCCCCTTTTTGTTGGAATCTTATTCTTTGAGCCCCTGTCAACCTCCCATCATCCTCCAGGTAGCTTAGCATCACTATCAATATTATTTTCTTAGTGATCCTAAGTTTTTATAAAAGACACCAATGAGTGATTTTGTCATTAACAAACACTGATTTGACAAAACCTTTGAAGAGAAAATAAAGACTTGTTGCACATACATTCAGAGAGAGAGAGAGAGAGAGAGAGAGAGAGAGAGAGAGAGAGAGAGATTATAAAATTCGAAAGCACAAATGTATCCTTATTGTTGTAATTCCTCAACATGTTAAAATCTCAAAAATGCCACGAGTGTGAATTGGAGTAGAATCTAACTCTAGCATCAAATAATTCTAAAAGCTACAGTGGCATAACTGCCCAGGGATTCTGTGCCCATCAAGGGTGACAGTGCCCGAATCTCCTTGACTGTAAGTAATGAGATCTTTGTTGTTTAGGAAGACTTCTAACAAACCCACCGGTCACAATCCTTTGCAGGTGAAATGTTCCAGAACCTTCTCTTAGCATTAAATTGGCATTTCATCAAAGCAGCTCTTCCCCACCAGAAGTGTTCCTAGGCAAAGAAAATACAGTCTAATTCTGTTTGCAATATAGGATAGATTACATGAAAGAATCTTTCCACAGGGAAGGTTTAGCCCAGTTTGGGGCATTATTAGTAAAGCTGGCTCCCCAAAACATTTGTTGGGTATCCCCTGGGTGTCAGGTGCTCAAAAGTCTAAGTGAAATGAGCTTCAAGAAGCTCTTTATGTAATGGGGAAAGAGCAACAAATGCTGATAATGTGAGGTGATAAAATATGGATAAAAGGCTCTGGGAGCTTGGCAGGAGAGCCAATAGAAAATTCATAGAGGGAATGACATTAGTTTGGGTTGTGAAGGACACATAAATATTTTCCAGGTGAGGATGAGAGAGGCAGAGGCAGAACAAGGCTCAAGGGCATCCCTCTTGTGATGGGTAGATGTCTGCATACCAGTGTGAGCCCTGGAAAGTGAGTAGGACTGGTCAGAACTGACTTTGAAAGGGGCTTGTGAGGCATGCAGTGAGCTTCTATGAGGCTAGCCTAGTCTCATGGCTAATGTGTGACTCTTCTTCAGCTTCTCAAATCCTCCTGCTATTTTCGATGTCCATACTCACCAGTATTCATTGTGTTCTTCCTGTGCCCAGAGCTGAGCACCTTGTTGGGACTTTCTCATTTGGTCTTCACAGTAGTTCTATGGATAAGCTCTACTGATGTAGTCTTTCAATGGAGGTCATTTTTCCTTCTCTCTCTCTCTCTCTCTCTCTCTCTCTCTCTCTCTCTCTCTCTCTCCCCTCTTTCTTTCTTTCCTAATGTTCTAGGTGCTTGTGCAGTTCATATATCTTTGTACAACTGGATTACCTCTATGGAATCATGTAGTCATTTTTTTCTTCTTTCTTCTAGAAGTGAAGGGACAAACTGATGTGACCTAGTATGGTGGCCACATTTGTTATGTTACAGGACATTCTGACCTCAACATGTTGACCCTTCCTTTTTGACTTTGAGAACAATTTCTCCTGCTCTTTTGGCTCTGAGAACATTTTGAATTTAACAATTTTAATTAGAAATATATCAACTTAGATGGACTTTCCATCCAGATAATATTTTACAGAGTGATTCCATTAAGTCAATTTAATCCCTTGATCAATTTTCTACATAACACAGTTAGACCATTTCTAAAAATGTTAACTCCACTGAAATCATTTTCATTTGGGTATATTCTTTTCCACTTAAACCCAGAAACAAAATCTGATATATTGATTAGATATTGTTCATATCAAATTTTATCGATACTGGATTTTACTTTATGTAATATTCATTATGTGAAGTCCATGCTTTATTTCTGCATCAAAAACTATGGATCTTTTTTTTTTTAAATAAGTTAGATTTTTTGTCAATTTATGTGAATAGCAGTTTTGTTGGATGCAACAGTCTTAAGTGCTGAATATTTAGACTAATAAGTTCACCATCGTGTACAAAATGGTATTAAAATAATGATACTTTGTGTTCTTTTTAATTAATGAGAAATGGTTCAAATTATTTGTGAACAAATTTTTATAGAAGGAAAATGAATAAAAAGACTGAAGGAGGGAAAGAGGGAGCAGAAAAGGAAGAGAAGGAAGAATTGGTGAGGGAGATGGGAGAGACTGAGAGAAATTTAGAGAAATGTGTATTGCTCTCCAAGCTCCCCAGTGCATTCTAGAGGCTAGATCTGGGCATGGATGGATGAGATATGCGCATGGTGCTTGTTGTTGGTCTGAGCAAGCTTGGTAAGGTTGTTCTGAACAGAGATAGGAGCCAAGACTCTTGTTCATCTTAGAGATGAGCCTAGAAGAGGAACCTGGAGGTTCTGAGTTCTGCTGAGTGTTGCTTGACAGATATGGCTCCCTTGTTTTGTCAGAGGAGTAGAGGCCATTAGACAGTATTCTGATCATCTGAGCAGTATATCCTATAGTAATACTTAGCAGAAGGCCTGGCTTTTCAAGATAGGAGGTATCCATATGTCTTTCTGTTATATCTTATACATTTGTGGAGAAAAGGCCTAGCATTTCACACTACATCCTTTTCAATGAATTTATTAGTCATTGGTTATGCCCATTTGTCTTCAGTGTGGCATACTGGATCCTTCACAGTTATGCTGCTGCCTGTCACCCAAGCGTCTACTTTCTTTACTCCTGTCCAATGCACACTTCACTTCAGCAGTTCACCCTGAGTCCACTGCAGAGTTTTCAAACTCTCTCTGGTTCAGGCTTTGCCTGAAGTTCCAAAGGCATGCTTTCCAAAGGGGGTGTCTTCTGATTTATGTAGGGGAATGGAGAGATGTGAGGAAGCTCTTTGGAATGTGGGGCATGAGGGAGTGGCTGGAGAAACTGTGTGCATGGGATAGCGCCTTGGCCTTGGAAGTGATAAGGACTGGGAGGGAGACTAAGAGTAGCAGTGCTTTGAAAGGGATTGAGGAAAGGCTGGAGATGTGGGTCAGTGGCAGTATTTGCTAGTAAGCACAAGGTCCTAGAATTCAAACCACAACACTTAAAAATAAGAAAGTAAAAAAGGAAAGAAAAGATTGAAGAACCAGGAAGGCACAGAAGAGGCTGCAGGACCTGTGGAAGATGGAGAAAGCCAACCACATCCCACGAGGGTTTGAAGATGGTTTGATTGTATCCCCTGAATGTTTGTTTACCTATTGAAAGCTTGGTCCCCAGTGTGGTGACTGTATGTGGTACTGGAACCTTCTCAGTGCAAGTTGAATAGGTAATGAAGGCCTTACACTCTCAAGAGATTAATGCTATTCTTGTGGAGTGAGCTAGCTCCTGTGAGAACAGTTGTTTTAAGAAGGGCAAGACTAGCCCCTGAATCTGTCAACACATGACTGCTTTATCCCCCTTTCATGCTTCTAAGATGATGACAACACCATGTTGTGATAGAAGGCCAAACAGAAATAGCCACCTGCTGTAGACTTTCAGCTTCCAAACCCATGAACAAATAAAGCCATCTTCTTTATAAAGTGCCTGGCCTCGTGTGTTTTATTGTTACCATGAAATGAACTAAATCATGCTTCCCTGTGCTCTTTACAACATTCCTAATATAGTCCTACATTCAGATGCTTAATATGGGTCTCTTGTCCCTTATAGTCTTTTAAATGCCCGGCAGTTCTGGTTGTTAAAAAAAAGGCAGTGACTGGGTTCTCATTCTCTTGGAGGAAGCTTCTTGAAAAGAAGAGATGGAGTTGGTCTCCAGGGCCCATCCTGCCTTTTTGGGAGGCAGCTACTCATTTCTCCTTAGGACAATCACCACTATGTTTCCAAGTCATGTGGTTACAGCCCTGCATTCCCTTTTTTGATGGCATGGATCTCTTTTCTATGGCATTCAGAAAATGGATGAGCCTTGCTAGGGGACTCAGGTTGTGAGAATGGAGGGTTTTACATGAGTATCATTTTGAACTTTGAAAAGATTCCTGGAGGTCTGGGCCGTGCTCTGGCTGTCAGAGAAGATTATGTGTTAAGAATTCTTAGCTGGGTTGAGTGAACACACATAGTTCACCTAATGGGCATATCTAGAACACAAAGCATCTATAGGTGTTTTCTAAACTCCCTGTATGGGGCCTGTGTGACCCCAGGTAAGCAACACCATCTTTCTGAGACTCAAGCCTGCATTTCCAAAATAATAAAATTGTTATCCCTTGGGATGTTGAAATAGATAAATGTTTTATGGTACATTTAGTGTTTATTTTTTCTATTTAGATTTCAATTAAGTTTCAATTGATTTTTGTGTCTGGTATAAGATTGGAATTTACCCTAATTTTTTTTCTGAATGAGTAGACAATTGTACCATAACACCATTTAATGACTAATACATGCTTGCTCTTATCAATGAGAAATTCCATTTTCTTCTGAATATTTTAAATCTATTTAATTTTATGAACTATGCTGATATTGGACCCTTAGTTAAGAATTTCCACTTTTATCAGATGTTAAGTTTTGACAACTATTTCTAGATTCTATTCTTTTCCTTACAGACACATTATTTGTTACTCCCAAATTGGACAGCCAAATTTCCATCAGAAGTAAAATGGAATTTTTAAAAACTATATCTATTCAATGAACTATCACAGCACAATAAAAGGGAACTAAGTGTTGAGACATCATATGAATACATTCCATGTGTATAATGTTGCTAAAGAAGCTAAATGCAAAAGAATACACACTGCATCACAGCTGTGAGATTCTGTTTATATACAGTTTTCAAAAATGAGCAAAACAAACTTCAAATCTACCATTCTATATAGTATTATGTGAAGCTTAGAAACATGCCTACATCTTTCATTTATGATAACCGATGACATCTTATTGCTACGATTCCATGAATCCCTCTCCTAAAAGGAACTAAAACAAAATTCAAAGTATATGGGAGTTTACTGAAAGAAGACTTTAGAAAATAGTATTGATGGGTTTCTGTCTGCACCCAGAGCTGATCCTGTGCCACAGTGCTCCATACACAAATACTGCTGGGAGAGAGCTGGTCTCCCAGGAGTGTGGACATGCCTGTGAGTACAGGTAAGACCACCACTTCTGCTCAAATCCCTGGCCCAAGAGGGACCCATACAGAGCTATCAGGACACAGGAACCAAAGAACAGCTAGGGACAGGCTTCTGGTTTCTGTCTGCACCCTGGAGCTGACCCTGTGCTACACCTCTCCATACTCAAATTCTTCCCTGAGATAACTGGTCTCCTAGAGTACTGACACACAGGCTTGCAGGAGGGACAAGCCACAGTCATAGACAACAAGACCAGCTGATGCCAGAGATAACCAGATGGTGAGAGATAAGAGCAAGAACATAAGCAACAGAAACCAAGTCTACTTGGCATCATCAGAACCCAGTTCTCCTACCACAGTGAGCCCTGGATACCCCAACACACTGGAAAAGCAAGAATCTGATTTAAAATCATATCTCATGATGATGGTAGAGGCCTTTAAGAAGGACATAAATAACTCCCTTAAAGAAATACAGGAGAATACAGGTGAACACTAGAAGCCCTTAAAGAGGAAACACAAAAATCACTTAAAGAATTACAGGAAAACACAACCAAACAGGTGAAGGAATTGAACAAAGCCATCCAGAATCTAAAAATGGAAATAGAAGCAATAAATAAATCATAAAGGAAGACAACCCTAGAGATAGAAAACCTAGGAAAGAGATCAAGAGTCATAGACACAAGCATCACCAATAGAATACAGGAGATAGACGAGAGAATCTCAGGTGTAGAAGATACCATAGAAAACATTGACACAACAGTCAAAGAAAATGCAAAATGCAAAAAGCTCCTAATCCCAAAACATCCAAAATCCAGGACACAATGAGAAGACCAAACTTAAGGATAATAGGTATAGAAGAGAGTGAAGATTCCCAACTTAAAGGGCCAGTAAATATCTTCAAAAAATTATAGAAGAAAACTTCCATAACCTAAAATAGAGAGATGCCTATAAACATACAAGAAGCCTATAGAACTCTAAATAGATTGGACCAAAAAAGAAATTCCTCCATCCACAGCCACATAATAATCAAAACACCAAATTCACAAAACAAAGAAAGAATATTAAAAGCAGTAAGGGAAAAAGGTCAAGTACCATATAAAGGCAGATGTATCAGAATTACACCAGACTTCTCAACAGAGACTGGGCAGATATTATACAGACCCTAAAAGAACACAAATGCCAGCCCAGACTTCTATACCCAGCAAAACTCTCAATTAACATAGATAAAGAAACCAAGCTATTCCATGACAAAAACAAATTTACACAATATCTCTCCACAAATCCAGCCCTACAAAGGATAATAAATGGAAAACTCCAACATAAGGAGGGAAACTACACCCTAGAAAAAGCAAGAAAGTAAACTTTTAACAAACCCGAAAGAAGATAGCCACACAAACATTCTTCCACCTCTAATAACAAAAATTACAGGAAGCAAAAAAAAAATCACTATTCCTTAATATCTCTTAACATCAGTGGACTCAATTCTCCAATAAAAAGAAATAGAATAACAGACTGAATACTCCAGAGAACCAAATAACCCTATTAAAAATGGGAGACAGAGCTAAACAGAGAATTCTCAACTGAGGAAACTCGAATGGCTGAGAAGCACCCAAAGAAAACTTCAACATCCTTAGTTATCAGGAAAATGCATATCAAAACAACCCTGAGATTCCATCTCACATTAGTCATAATGGCTAAGGTAAAAATCTCAGGTGACAGAAGATGCAGGTGAGGATGTGGAGAAAGAAGACCCTCCATTGCTGGAGGTTTGCAAGCTCTGAAAATCAGTCTGGCAGTTCCTCAGGAAATTGGACATAGTATTACCTGAGGACCCAGATATTCCACTCCTGGGCATATACCCAGAGGATGCTCCAACATGTAATAAGGACACATGCTCCACTATGTTCATAGCAGCTATATTTATAATAGCCAGAAGCTGAGAACAACCCAGATGTCCCTCAACAGAGGAATGAATACAGAAAATGTGGTACATTTATACAATGCAATACTATTCAGCTATTAAAAACAATGACTTCATGAAATTCTCAGGCAAATGGCTGGACCTAGAAAATATCATGCTGAGTGAGGTAACTCAGTCACAAAAGAACACACATGGAATATACTCACTGATAAGTGGATATTAGGCAAAGAGCATACATACCCGTGATATAATTCATGGACCACATGAAGCTCAATAGGAAGGAAGACCAAAGAATGGATGCTTCAGTCCTCCTTAGATGGGGGGACAATATAATCAAGGGAAGTAGAGGGTGGGAGGAACTTGGGAGGAAGAGAGAAGAGGGAGGGGAGAAAGAGGGGCAGAATCAGGTATGGAAGGAGATGGAGGAGATGTACAGAGGGTCAGGATAAACAGAGGTGTATAGCAATGGGGGATGGGGAGCTGGGGTAGCAACCAGAAAGTCCCAGATGTCAGAAAAACAAGAGCCTCCCAGGACCCCATGAGGATGACAATAGCTGAAACACTTCACAAAGGGAGTGAGAACCTGTGGAGACCATATCTAGTGGTTAGGCATGGCCCCCCGATTGAGGGATTGGGCCACCCACCCACCCATCTCCAAAATTTTAATCCAGAATTGCTTCTGTCTAAAGGAAATACAGGGACAAAGAGTGGAACAGAGACTGAAGGAAAGGGCATCAAGAGACTGTCCAACTGGGGAATCCATCCCACATGCAGACACCAAACCTAGACACTATTGCGGTGCTTGCTGACAGGAGCCTGATACAGATGTCTCCTGAGAGGTTCTGCCAGATTCTGACCAATACAGATGGGGATGCTTGTAGCCAACCATCAGACTGAGCACAGGGACCTCAATGGAGGAGTTAGGGGAAGGACTGAAGGAACTTAATGGGCTTTATGCATCAATGGGAGAGGCCCTTCGTCATGTGAAGGCTTTATGCCCCAGTGTAGAGTAATGCTAGGGTGGTGAGGCTGGAGTGGGTGGGTGGGAGAGCACCCTCATAGAAGCAAGGCAAGGGGGGGTGGGATAGGAGGATTTGCAGAGGGAAAACTGGGAAAGGGGACAGCATTTGAAATGTAAACAAATAAAATATCCAATTAAAAAAAGGAAAATAGTGTTGCCTTAGTTAGTTAGGATTTCAGTTCAGTATAGATGTAAACATATTACATTCCTTCAACCTCTTTATTTTCAAAGTCTAACTATAGAGAATGGAACTATACTCATTTTATTTACTGCAATTATTATTTTTATTAGTGTATTTAAATAAATAAATATGCAATTTCAATTTTAAAAATGGGCAAAACAAATTTGTGATGTTTAGAAATCAGTATTGTCATTATCTCCAGGGAGAAGGGGAAAGGGATAAGGCTCAGCCGGGGGCAGGAGGAGGCTGTACCCTGAGTGGTGTGTTCATTTGACAGGATTCAGAAAGCAAGTAATTCACTTATAAACTTTCAGTGCCTCTTACTGGGGTCCTCCTAGTACTGATATGAGGAAGAGGACATGGGCGTCCATCCCTAACCAAGAAGCTATTGACATCCATTCAAAGGATAAATTAGCTTTCTTCAGTGGAGACTCACTGGGTTAACCACACTTAAGGGTAGGCCCCAATGCTCACAACATGAACCCAGTGGCACGTTAGACCCTTTCTGCCATATTGTTGGGGCATTTTTTGTCTTATTGGTCTTTTGCTTGAGTATTATGGCTTCTAATTTTGTGTTTCCATTTGTGCGTGTATGTCTTTGTGTGTTTAATTCTGGTTGGTTTGTATCTTCTTTTTTTGTTTGTTTTATAGAGAAATAAAAAGAAAGGAAATGAAGTTGGATGGATGGGGAGTATCTGGGAAGAGATATAGTAGGGGAACCATGATCAGAATATAGTGTATGGAAAACATTGAGAAAAATTAGTTTTTGTGGTGCTGAAGGTTAGAATACAGGCCCTGCATAAGCTAGGCAAACACTCTACCAGTGGATATAACCCAGCACCAATGAACTTTTTGAACAGTATTATGTACAGAAACAAACCTGCATAGTTTCAGCTTATTGTGGTTTTTGGTTTTTATGATTTTTTCCATTTTTTAATTGAGAACTCCATGAGATGAATCCTATTCTGCTTGGGTGACCAAGAACCAGAAACTAGATAGCCCAGAGACCCAGGACAAAACCAAATGCTACTGTTTGTTTGTTTGTTTGTTTGTTTTTTAAAGAAATAATGGCTATTTTCATACAATATATTCAGATCATGTTTTCTGTCCTCCATTTCCAGGTCCCCTCCCCTTCCCTTCCCATGAGATCCACACCCTTTCTGTCATTGTTAGAACACACAAAGGAATCCAAGGGATAGTAATAAAACAAGATAAATAAGAACAAACAAATCAGAATAGGATAAAACATACAAACAAGAAAAAGAGCTGGAGAAAAAAAGCACATGAGGGATGGGGCCAGCTCTCCTGCTCTTATGACCCAGGGCCAGCTCTCCTGTCTGCTGCAGATGACAAGGAGCAAGGCAGAGGGTAGGGCATTTCTTTCTTGCCCACACAAGCACACGGCTGGTGAGGGGCAGGGTTGGTCCACTCATGACATTCCCCTCCCCCTCCAGGCCCCATATCTCTTCTGATTGATTTTGTTTTGAAGTTTTTTTTGTCAGCTATTAAAATGGCTACACTGTCTTATCGCTTAGGTCGTTTTGCTTGGAATATCCTTTTCCTTCCGTTTACCCTAAGGATTGGGCAAAAGAAACCAAAGAATGGAAGACCCACCCAAAATGGTTCTTAGAAGAGTGTGGTGGCTGTGGGTTTCCTGGTAGGTAAGACCTCTGAGATCCTGTCAGGGGTAGCTGTTGGGGTGTCTGTGTAGAATGTCCTTCTTGGTATTGGGAGCTGACACTTGGGAATGGGAAAGAGCTAGAAAGGAGCAGGGCTGAGGAATTCCACAGGAGGAAGGAAGCAGGGTTTGCTATCAGGATCTGCTTAGTCCCTTGGCAATGGGGACAGAGTGGGAGGAGAGGCCACAGCAGGTAGACAGCCACTGAGCTGAGAATTGGAGTAGGGGATTGGATTTGGAGGAGCCAAGGGAGAGTTAAGGTAGCAGATAGCTTACATGCTTCCCTGGTCTATCTGCTTCCCAGGTTGGCATTGTCAGGGAGCTCCCAGGGAGCCTGTGGAAGTTGGAGGCTGAGACACAGGGGTGGGGGAGGGTATAGGAGAAGATCTGAGTGATCTGCTGGAGATGGGGGCAGAGGAAGGGGATCATAGCAAATAGTCTCCTATGGATCTGGGGCCCACCCTGGGGAGTTGGATTTGGGGGAGAGGAGGGAGAGTGAGGGTCTGAAGATCGTCTACCTGCTTCCTTGCACGCCTATATTCTTAAAATGTATTCTATTTATCTATTGGCTGATTCCTGGGCTGGTGCCATATTATTTTATGATTTTTAAAGATTGTATGTTGTGGTATATGATCCTTTATCAGCATTTCCCTCTCTCAAGATCTTAGCTGTTCATGTGTGTATGTGGGTGTGATTGTATTCAGTCAAATTACTAAGTCCCAAAATGATTGGGACTCAATTTTAACCACGTACAATAGGTCCATGTATGAATTTAAGGAACAATGCCATGTTTCTGAAATAGTGATTTTCCTAATTTAGACAATGGCATATGCTTCAACCTCTTAGAGTTCCCATTTTTGTCTTTTCATTTAAAAACTATAATTCATCCAAATTTTAAATTAGACACCTTTATGGCTCACAAATATTATGACTAGTGTCTCCTTCGTTTTGCTTTTCAAGTAGATATTAAACACATTCACTCTTCCCAGTGCTGCTCCCTTCTTCCTCTGCCATGCTCAAGCTGCACTGCTGCAGGAAGACCACATGACCCTGAGCCCTGGGCACAGTTCATTCCAACAAGAGACCACGTCTCAGTGTTCAGGTGTCACCTTTTTGGGATTGGCTGGTGGTGAGGAGAGAATCAAGGATCACCTATGAGAATGGAGGTAGGGCAAAGTTGGATTCACATCCTGGCTCCATCGGGTGGCCTGTAGATTCAAGTCTATTGTATCCAAGGTTGCATCCACGAAGCCAGTCCAACAAAGTCTTCACTTTAGTTTGTAATGTTGACAAGAACAGTCAAGGATACAGAAGCAGCCAGGGGTGGAATGGGACTTGGGCAGATCACCTTTGGCAATGTTATAGGGAGGCATACATGGCTTGTGCTGCAGAGACTATGTGATGCTAAGGTGATTTGTAAGAGATCATAATGAGCTATGGAATTTGTCTGGCTTGAAGATGCTATCCTTTCTTCTCTCTCTGGTGCTGCCCAGATTTCTCTTAAACACCACGTGCATACCCGCTCTCCATTTCCTTCTGCTTCTTGCCTCTGCTTGCCCCTCCTCTACGAAACTCTAATTCTGTCATGCTTCATTTGGTGGTAACGGCAAACCCTACGACAGCCCATTTATTTTCTGGTTTGGGGAGAGAGTCCATAAAACCAAGAAAAAATGACTTCTTCCTCTTTTATCCGAGTCTCTCTTAGCAGCATAAAGGCTTTGAGCCAACTGCAACGATAGATTGTCCCACTAGTGACACATAACATCAAAATCAGCTTCGTCCTCTGGAATAACAAATAAGCATACTGCTCTGTGCGAGCCGGGTCTTTCCATCTAAGTCCCAGCAGATGGTGCAATTTTCTTGTCCTTCCTTGAGACCACAGCTTAGCCACAGAAACGAGGTGCTGTCACTTTCCTATGCTCTTTTTTTTTTTTTTTTTTTTTTTTTTTAGGTTGTAATTGCCCAGGTCCCACTGACACTTGATGGAACACCTGCCATTAACAGATCACTCAGGGTAGCACAAGGAAGGTAAACACGGAAAAGCCTTGTTTATTGAGGTAGATATTCAACAGCCAATTCAGAAACCCTTGAGTGCTTACTATTTGTGCATTGTCACTCAGGATGGGGCACCAAACTTAGATAGGTGGTCCTTACCTTAAAAAGCACGACTGTTAGCAGAGACAACAATCATTAGCAGAGGACAGACAATACAATGTGGCAAGTGTGATAAGGAAAATGTCTGAAAATCGCTCTGGCCGTAGGTTGGAGTTAGATGGAGAAAGCATACTTGAAATACATTTGACAGATAGGGCTGTGTGCTAAGTGCTCGGATGAGCAGCATAGCAATGCCCAACAGGACAGTGGAGAGAGGCATGGACAGAGATAGGGGTGGGGCAGTAAACAGGCATTAATTAAAAGTGAGTTACCCTGTTAAGTCTTCAAAAACTTGCAAATCCCGAGAGCGAGAGGAAGCTTCTGGAACGTCAAGGACACCAACGGATGTTTGTGTTGTCATGTGTCACAGTAGAAACGCAAGTTGTCACGGGCCTGTTCAGCTTCATAATTGTGCCATGTTCAGCTTAAAAATACATGATATGTTTGTCCTGAGTTTCCTCTGTTTGACAATCTATCCTATATAATAAATGAAGGTATTTTAAAGACAGTAACATGAAAGAGCTTAAGGAAACATGGCCCGTTCTTACTATGAAATATTGAGTAGTTAAGGTTAAGTTAATAAAACTTATACCTACGTTGTTGTTGTTGTTTTAACCCCAAAAGGATGCCTGTTATATGTTACCAAAGAGCACGCTGCTGAGGCTGTATGTAGTACAACTTCATTCTGGTAAAAATCAATGAAAGACCTTCCCCTCTCTCCTCCCTTCCCTTCCTTTGTCTCTCTCACCCCTTTGCTTTCTTATTCCTTCCCTTCCTCTCTCTTTCCTCTCTTTGAATGAGTATGGAGAAAAGGAGCCAGGTAAGGCACTAGGGAGGCTGAGACTAGATGAGTTCTAGGCTACATACCAAGATCTTGTCACACACACACAAAAAAAACAACAAACCAATCCAAACAGAAGGAATAAACTCCAAATGGTAACACGGGTGATGTTTATAACCTTTTTGTTTTGCCATGCCTGGTTTCAGAGCTCTTGTCTCTGAGAAGCTGCAGGCTATATACTTTCTATACTTTCTCCTGCTGCATGTGTGGGCTTCAGGGTTGTCTCAGTGGGCAGTGCCAAGTCTGATGACCTAAGTGTGATTCCTTGAACCCAAATGGTAGGAGGAGAGAACAGATCTGGGCATGCCTGCCATCATATACATACTTCTTGTATACCATCACACACACACACACACACACACACACACACACACACACACACACACACACTACATCCTGCTGAGTCCACTTTGTGTTATTTGTATGAAATATGTTTAAGAATGACTGCTTGGGATTGAATAATTTATTAGGGGGCTTATTCCTAGAGAATATTGATTCTCCCTCTCTTAATGGTCATTAATTAATTTCCTGTAGCTCTTCATTTATGGATGGGATTTTATGAAAGTTCCCCCATCCAGAATGACATGTCAACAGGGATCATTATACAGAACGTTTTTAGGCAGCTATATTGAGATTTCATGCATACACCTTTGTTCCCATATATAAAGGACTTTCTCTCACAGTAGATACCCGAGTCTGTTGTCTCTTATCTTTCCTCCCACTCTCCCGAGTCTTTGGTATAAGGGTGTGTTGTAGGTGTATCTTTTGGAGATGGTCACCCTATCTCTGTATGATGAACAACACATCAGTTCTTCACAGAAGTGAACAACACAACTCACCAACCCAGTCAGTTGTTCTCTGCACGACCAGTTGGGGATTACTATGATGGCCTCTTCGTGCTGCAAAAGGCAGCTTCATAGTAGCTTTGGTCTGAAGTTTTCTCTGGAAGTTTGCCTGACTTTGTATAAAATACAGAAAGAGTGGGCACATAGTAGGCTCTTTTTATCCATCTTACACTGATATTTCTAGTTGTGGGTTCTTCAGATCCAAAACTGGAGTGTGTGATGCATATCCTTATACCCAGGGATAAGTGCAGTTCTCAAACACTGTGACCCACTTGCCAACTGCACCAGCAAAGGCTGGGTGATGAGCAAGACTGTACTTTATAGGAAATTAGCCTAGGTCCTGCTAGCACAGACTCAGGGAAGGCTGATGGCAAAACTGTCATCAAAACACAGAGAAACTGACTGTGGGGCACTCGCTTATCATCAGTTGATACATCTACAACACACCCACTAATCAAAGGCTCAGAAAAGTGGAGAAAAGACAGCCAGAGTCAGAGGCCCAGGGTTTCTGCTGTGAGACAGTGTTTTCTTCTTTCTTTTAAAAATTATTTCTTTTAATTCTTACTTTAAAATATAATTACATTATCCTCCCTTCCCCTCTGAACCTTCTCACATACCTCTCTCTCATTGCTCTTTAAAATTTCTAGCTTTTAAAAACATGCATACTAGTAACATTATACATACTGAGCAGGTTATGTTTAAGAATATGTGTGTATATGTATGTATATGTATGTATATATATATACACATATATACATATACGTATGTATACACATACATGTACCTTAATGAATGTAATAGTTTTGTTTATTGTTAAGTTATTTACTTTACAGCCTTGATTGTAGCCTCCCCTCTCTCTTCTCTTCCCAGTCCCTTCCTCTCTTCTCTCGTCCTCCAAAACACTCCTCCTCCTCTTCTCCTTAGAAAAGGGAAGACCTCCCATGGATATCAACCAGCCTTAGCCTATCAAATTTCAGTAAGACTAGATACATCTTCTTCTACTGAGGTTAGATGAGGTAGCCCAGTTAGAGGAAAGGGGTGTAAAGGCAGGCAATGTAGTCATTGCCCCTGCTCCTGCTTTAGGAGTCCCACATGAAGACCTGGATACATAACTGTTACATATGTGCAGAGGGCCTAGGTCTGTCCCACGCACGCTCTCTGGTTGGCAATTCAGTTCCTATGAACCTGTATGGACCCAGATTAATCGATTCTGTTGGATTTCTTGGTGTGCCTGTGACCCCTCTAGCTCCTTCATTTCTCTCCCCATATTCCACAGATTCCCCAAGCTCCACTTAATGTTTGGATGTGGGTTTCTGCATCTGCTTCCATCTGTTGCTGGATGAAGCTTCTCTGATGACAAGTTAGGCTAGGATTCTGTCTGCAAGTATGGCAGACTATCATTAACAGTGTCAGGGGTGGGCTCCCACTCATGGTCTGGGTCTCAAGCTGGTCTAGTCATTAGTTGGCCCTTTACTCAAATTCTGCTCCATCTTTTATCTTTGCACATCTTGTAGGCAGAACAAATTGTGGGTCTAAGGTTTTGTGGCTGGGTTGGTGTTCTTATCCCTCCATTGGAAGTCTTGCCTGGACACAGGAGATGGCTGGTTCAGGCTTGATGTCCCTCATTGCTAGGAGTCTTAGCTAGGATCACACACATTGATTCCTGGGAGTTTTCACTGTTCCAGGTTTCTTGTTCACCCCAGAGATGTCTTCCTCCACATCATATAGTTGTCTCTCCCAGTACTTTTTCCCTCCATCCTCCTCATCCCTCCTATTCTCATCCCTCTTTCTCCTCCCCAGTCTGCTCCCTTCATTCACCTCCAATGCCTAATCTATTTCCCCTTCTCTGTGATATTCAAGCATCACCCCTTGGGCCCTGCTTGTTATTTAGCTTCTTTGGGTCAGTAGATTGTAGCATGGTTATCTGGTACTTTATGACTAATATCCACTGATAAGTGAGTACATACCATGTTTGTGTTACTGGGTCTGGGTTACTTCACTCAGGATGATATTTTATAGTTCCATCAATTTGCCTGCAATGATATGTTATGGTTCCGTCCATTTGCCTGCATGCAAATTTCATGATGTCATTATTTTTAATGGCTGAGTAATACTCCATTGTGTAAATGTACCACATTTTCTTTATTCTTCAGTTGAGGGACATTTAGGTTGTTTTCAGTTTTTGGCTATTGAAAATAAAGCTGATATGATCACAGGTGAGCAAGTGCCATTCTAGTATGGTGGAGCATCATTTAGGTATATGCCCAGGAATTATATAACTGGTTTCTTGAGGTAGATCTATTCCCAATTTTCTGAGAAACCTCCAAATTGATTTCCAAAATGGTTGTACAAGTTTGTACTCTCACCAATAATGGAGGAATGTTCCCTTTCTTTCACATCTTTGCCAGCATGTGTTGTCACTTGAGTTTTGGATTTTAGCCATTCTGACAGGTGTAAGATAGAATTTCATAGTCATTTTGACTTGCATTCCCCTGATGATTAAGGGTGTTGAACTTTTCTGTAAGTGCTTTTTGGCCATTTGAGATTCCTCTTTCAAGAATTCTCTGTTGAGCTCTGTACACCCCCCCTAAAAAATTGGGTTGCTTGTGTCTAGTTTCTTGAGTTCTTTATATATTTTGGATATCAGCCCTCTGTCAGATATGACCCCTGTGAAAAGATTGTTGGCCTCTAAGGGGTCATGACCCCCAGATTGAGAAATGCTGATGCAGTGTAGACTCTTGTATCTTCCTGCATTAGTCAGAGTATGGCAGGCTAGTGGGTCTTAAAGGATGGAGCTAGGACCCTAGGGTACCCCTGGGACCTTCTCAGGGCCTCAGTGCATTATCTAGATTTTTTTCATTGTCTTCATCAAACACCTGACTAGCACTCGAAGGAGAAAAAAATTTAGGCTCAAAGTTTTTAGGGGACAAGTCCATCATGGTGGGAAAGGCATGGCCACAGTGGGAAGTAGGAGCTTGCAGCATGGTCACTTTTCTAGATGAGAAATAGCTGGAGCCATTGTGGGTTCACTTTCAAGGCCCCAGAGACCTGCTTCTGCTTGCTAGACTACAGTCCCAAAGACTTCATGATCTCCCCAAATATATCACCACCAGGTAACAACATGGCTGAACCATGAACCAGTGAAGAACATTCCTGACTCAAACAAAAACAATCAGAAAGGCAGGATGGAAATTTATGAGGAAACAAAAACCATCTCATAACAAGACTGACACTTGTTATGTATCAAGGCATGGCAGCTCTCTCAGTAGTCACTTGGTGCCTCATTACTGCATACTTGCATGGACAGGAACACTCTCTTCATTTATAAATGCCCTTGGTGGAGCACTAAAAATGATTATTAAAAAAATCCCAAGCCTTGAGTTTATCTGTCTTTTACCATTCTGTGTGATGAAATGGCTCGTGTGCAGCAGACTCACTGCAAACCCTGTGTGATGGTTGCCTTGAGAAAAGGAGAACTTTCAAAATGTTCAGGACCACCATCCTTCTTGTTAAATTGTTTGTTTTGAAAAATGTTGTTATATCTCATGAGCTACCTACCTGCTTTTTCTTGAGGCCCCACTCTGAGCTGAAGAGTTGTCGTTATTCTTTGTGGGTGTGGCTATTGGTGGGTTGCCATGTTCCAGCAGATGGTCCCACAGGTAGACATCACTAATCGGACTCGGTGGAGAATTAAAAAAATAGTCCAACAGTATTTTCACTTGAAAGCACACTAAAGAGACAAACAAGAGTTTCTGACATGAATATTTGGAGTACAAATTTCTTTTGGAGAACAGCTGAAAAGAGCCTGGCACTTTTAAGAAAAAAACAAAGCCGTATTTATTGTCACTTCTGGGGCAAACATAGCATAGTCTCCTCATTTGTAGAGATGTTTTGGGTGAGACTGGGGGCATTGATTGTTGTCATTTGAAATCTATCTAAGAAAATGTCCTAGCATTTGGAAGATCTTCATAACTCAGTGAACCAACATGTCCGGATGACCAGCAACTGATGTTGCCAATCACACAGTTAGAACCTCCATCAAGTTGCAAGACAGTTATTTCGATGCCTTGTGATATAGCAGAATATGAAAGTTCATTCACAGGAATTAATAGTCTATACTGAAAACAACCTTTAAGAAAATAAGCACTTGTCAAATTCTAGTAGAGTTTCAAAGAGGAACTATCCACAACCATCTGAAAACATTAATTATAATATTCCTCTCTTTTAATTACACATGTGGAGCTGAATCTGCATTCTCTTCAACTAAAGCAGCATACCACAACAAACTGTCTGTAGAAGCAACACAAGAATCCAGATCATTCTACTAAGTCAGATGTTTGCAAAAGTACGTAAAATTATTCCATTTTTTCTCACAAAGTTTGTCTAGACTTTGTTATGTAGCATAACCTACCTTACCTTGTCTAATGCAAGCCTATGTCTCAGGGTGATAACTGTGGCACTAATGTGAAGGGTTAGACAGGGATGTATATATGGACTTAAGTGGAGAGAGAAAAACAGGTAAATGGATTCTCTTTCAGTGGTCTAGATCAGGATCTGTACTGAATCCATGGTGGGGGCATATGAAGAATAAGGAGACAAAATGATTCTATGAACCCAGAAATGTCTACTTTTGTTCTAGGACTGTGGCGGAAGGGAGAGGTGAGAGACAAGTTTTAAGAAATTACATTTTGGTCCCTGAGAAAATGCTGAAAAGGTTAAAAAGATCAGTACCTCAGTGTGATGAGCAGAAAAACCAAACCAAACCAAACCAAACCAAACCAAACCAAACCAAACCAAACCAAACCAAACCAAGCCAAACTAAACCAAACCAAACCAATTCAAACCAAACAAACTCAAAGGATTACATTTAGATCAGTTACATGTGGGTTCCTTGTTAGTCAGGATAGGAAGGGCAGCAGCAGAGTTTATGTGGCTCTTGCTGTGTGCCTCTCATCCTTTCAGTCTCCAAACACAATAACTTGTTTATTACTCACGGAAATTGAGATGTGGGAATGGAATGATTGGTCCAAAGTAAGTGGCAGACTGAGGATAAAGCTCCCAAGTCTGAACCTTCAGTCAGTTACTCTACACGTAGGTGTTCACTAGCTAGTTAACGATCTGAGTCCAGGGATGGAGAGGGCTCTGGGGGGTACACAATCATGATTTCTGTTTCTTAGTTCCAGCAGATGGCCACTTATTCATGTTTTCTCATTGTGACAAATACTTGAGACAAATCATTTAGAAAGAGGAAATGTTTAATTTGGCTCAGAGTTTCGGAGCTTTCTGTTCATGGCAGCTGGCTCCGTTCTTGCTGCTGTTAGTGTGGCAGGCTGCAAAGAAGCAGAGATGCTTGTCCTGTGGCATTCAGGAAACATATCCAGAAGAAGAGGGCCAGAACAGGATAGAACCCCAAGAATAAGCCGCCCCAGAGACCTACTCATTCCAACTAGATTACACCTCTGAAGGTTTTCCCCCTCCCCCAATTAATGCCTTGAAATTCTGATTCTATCAATGGATTGATCTGTTGATTATGCCATAGTCTTTATGATTCACCTGGCAGTTATTGGCTTTATAGCTGAAGATTAAGCCCTCAACACATGGTCTTTGAATGGGATGGGCTGTACTTCATATTCACACTGAATTTACTACTTTTCCATCGCTATGATACAATACCATGACCAAGGCAACTTATAGAAGGAAGAGTTTATTTGGAGTATTGTTTCAGAGTGGTAAGAGTCCATTATGGCTGGAAGGTAGAGTAAAAAGCTGAGAGCTCACATCTTGAACCACAAACATCAGGAAGAGAGCAAACTCAAATGTCACAAGTCTTTAATTCTCAAAGCCCAGCTCCAGTGACATACTTCCACCAACAAGGTCACACCTCCTAAGCCTACTCAAAGAGTGCTACCAACTGAGGACCAAGTATTTAAATGCCTGAAACTATGGGGGCAGGGATGGACATCTCATTTGAACCATCAAACTCACCACATTTGCAATGATAATAATTTTCTTCTGTCTAGCCACATTGGGCAATAAAATGTTGAGCAAACTGTATTGAACATCCTCTGTAGATGGTTATATGAGGATGTAGCAGAGCCTCTTAGGATTCCTTTTTACAGGAGGTAAGTCAACTGCAACAAGTCAGTACCTAAGAGCTATAGCTTTTAACACTGATAGGAATGCCTGCCAAAAACTAGTTATTAGCCATGAGGTTTTCCAAAGAACTGCAAAACTGTATCATATTCGTGACCTTTGTATCATTGTGATCACAGTACCTGGTAGAGACAATTTAAGGGAGGAAAGATTTATTTTGGTTCAGTTTCAGTCCATCATGGGTAGGGAGGCACGAAGCAGCAGCTCAGATCATGGCAGTGGGAGCGTGTGGGAGGTTGTTTACATAATGGCACAACAGGAAGTAGAGCGAGCCTGGAAGTGGACAAGAATAACATCTTCCCAGGGACTTGCCCCAGTGATCTGCTTCCTCCAGTTAAGCACTATCCCCTAAGGGTTAGGTCCTATTTCCCAAGGGTTCTACAGATTATTCAAATAATAGCAGCATCTTTGGAACCAGCATCCTAACCATGAACTTGTGGGGGATCATCTCAGGTTTCAAGCATAGTATGCATTTCTCTAATATCCCAGGACGGATGGATGTGTGTAACACCCAGCACATGCATCTTCAGGGAGCAGCACTCACATAGCAATGAGCTTGAGTGGTGCATTCTTGAGCTGCTCATGCAGGGTAGATCTTGTTCCTTTTCACCCATTAACACGCTCCCATGTCCTAGTATCCTGTGTCCATTTTGAGGCCCTGTGTCATGTGAACATTTAGCTTTACTTCTTGTGTTAACTTGGAAATGATGAGATGCTTTCTCAATTTTGCTCTGACCGCATCAATCATAGTTTGGAGCTTAGCTCATGTTGATAAGACATGTCACAGGGTGTTTTTTTTTTTTTTTCTTTCCCACTCCTATTTCATGCTGACAACACAGTACAGGTCCCCGACTTGGCATCTGGGAGGGGCGAAGAGGAAAGAAGATAAGAGCGTTCTTGATTCTATGTGGGGCTTTGGGGGTAGCTGGGAGGGAGCCTCTGATAAAGATGTGTGCTTCTTATATGGACTTTCTTTGGGAAGTAAACAGCAGGTTCTCAGGAGTTGAGTGTGACCTCGGGTTTCCTCCAACTACATCCAGAGAAGCTTTTGTTACAACCAAGATGAAATCCCCAAGAGGTTTATCTCAAGTTGCACTCCAAGAGTCCTTGATTTATGGCCCAATTCAGCTGAAGACAGTCAGCTCCATCAAAATAAATGTAAAAATGGACAGATGTGAAATGCCAGGGTGTCTCATTGAAACCAAAGCATTATTTCTTTGAGATTTGGATCCATATGTATAGCATACTTCTTATTTCCAGACTTTTACATGACACATTTTTTGAAGTAATGTATTCCAGATGTTTTAACCGCCTGAATGTTCCTAAGATCTTCAGCATACTGGATTCATCTTGTTATTTGAAATTTAAATAAAACTGGTGTTAATCTTATAAACCTGAGTACCAATGGGAAAAGAGTGGCAGAAATAAGAAGCCAGTGCAAGTTACTGAAGCACCTGGAGAGAGCCACAGTACTGAGCTGTTAACTCCTGGGGAGAAGGAGGGAGGGGTTGTGTGTGTGTGTGGGGGGGGGCAGGGTTGCAGCAGCCTAATTAACTGTGGAAGTAGGAGAGGCAGCAGTGGGCAGGTCAACCAGGACTCTTCCTTCTCAACAAGCTGGGGCTCAGGAGGAAGAACCTGGCTTTCCCTTCTGAGTTCTTTGAGGAATTGCTGATGCCTCCCATTGCCTAAACCCTTCAGTCAGCAGAAGACACACCAGTACTTGTCAATTCAGACCATAGATGAGTTTGTCTTCCTGGGGCACTGGGCAGAGTCGTGAAGGTGGTAGAAGGGAACCAGTGCAAATGCCAATCTCATCCATAGTAGACTTAATGCTAGAAGTTGGAAAGGAGCCTAGAATAAAATGGGTTGTATGTGTTATAACACACTGCTTCTGCATCTTATAATGCCTTAAGCAGAGAGTTTATTTATTGCTATCATATAACAATTAATGGTGAAGGGTTGGCATGATGCAGTCACTCAGGGGCCATATCTAACAGTACTGTAGGTTTCTATGTTCTAGAGCGATCATGCCATTTTAGTGCTGAGGATGGAGAAAATTGTGTATATGATTTTTGCTGCTTCATCCCAGAGGAGACAACCATCCTCTCTATCCCACTGACTGCCTCTGGTTCTCTTGTTTCAGTTCCTTATCCTACTTTAGATCCCTTCTTCCTTGGTTGCTTTTCTTCCTTTCTCATCTAGTTAATTTAACATCAAATTTATGCTCATTTCTTGTCCAAATTTGTTATTGTTTTCTTTACCCCAGACTAACCTAGTGATGGTTAGTTTTAACTGTCAACTTGAAACAACCTAGAATCACTTGGGAAGAGAGCTTTATTGGGAGATTTTCTACTTTAGTTTAGTCTATGGGCATGTCTGTGGGGATTATTTTAATTAATTCATCTGGGAAGACTCAGCCCACTGTGGGTGGCAACATTCTCTAGGCAGGGTGGTGGTGGAGTCATGAACTATATAAAAGAAAAGTCAAGCTGAGCACAACGAGCAACAAAGCAAAGCATATATTTATTCATGTCTTTCTACTCTTCATGGTGGATATGATGTGACCAGCTGTTTGAAGTTTCTGCCCTGACTTCCTGAGATGAAGGATTACAATCTGGAATTATAAAATGAATATCTCTATACCCCATGATACTTTTTTGTCAGGGCATTTTATCATAGCAATGGAATAAAAAGGAAAGGCTAGGCTAGTGTAAGATGCCTCATTTTATAAGCAAAACTACCCATGAGAACATATTCTAATGAATAGCTAGCTATTGCTCTAATGAACAGAAATTCTGAGATTAACTCTTAATAAAACTCAGTTTTTCATGACATAATCTCTCCACTGAAAGGTGACAATATTGAGTATCAGAGAAAAGTGATTTACCCATGCTCACACAGGATTTGGCTCATCTCCTGACTATAAACCCATAGATCTTTCTGCATTGGTATACCTTATCTCTCTCTGCATTTTCTTCTTATAAAAAACTAGCACTCCCTTAATACGGCTTCCAAACTTCACTTTAATCTTGTGCAGTTCAGTTCTGCATATAAAGAAGCCAGTACCTTGGTGAAAATCATTAATTTTCAGAAAGCTTTTTGTTTCAGCAAGTCCAAAGATAATTGCTAAAAATAGGTATATTCCCTGCAAGATGCAGTTAAAATTAACTCATTTCGTGGTTAGGTTTCCCAAAGGCACCAAGGCTGTGCTAAGAATTTGAGTATTCCAGCAGCTGTGACAAATACAGGTACACAACAAATGATTTCATTTCTCAGAAGCAGCCTCAAGTGCTTCGGGTCAAGGCAGATGGATGCAGATGCCCACAGCTGCCCTGGCAGGCCAGGGTTTTCTAAGCAGTGAACAGGTGCTGTTTCTCATGAATGTAGGAGAGAAAGGGGAATAGTTACCAAGGTTTCATTCCTGGCTTCCTGGTGTTTCAATGTCCCATGATATGTTCTCTATATGGGAAACCTTCAATTAATACAGACAAGGCCTTTTGGCATCTAGAGGAGACCTCCTAGGTAGCAGAGGGTCCAAACCTAAAAGAAATCAGTGATGTGATTAGATAGGCAGCATTTTCATTTTTTTTTTTTTTTTTTTTTTTTAGGAGGCAGTTCTTCCAAAGCCTCTGCCATTCTCAGAGGCATGAGGAGGAGGCTGGGTCACTGGGACAGAGCTTGGCTTATTCCTTCCTGGGTGTTCACATGGACACCTGTCACCGTGTTTCTTCCCTCTCCGTCCATGTCTTTCTCCTTTCACCCATCACTCACTAATTCTCCTTCCTCATGACTCTCTTCCTTTCTTCTGTAGATCGTTCTGTTCACAAGTGCTGCAAAGTTCATCATTTATTCATCCTTGTAGAAACTAGGTACCCTTTGTGTGCTCTCCATAGCCTTTTCAGCTTGCAAGTGGAGGTATTAGCTACTTTTCTCATCATTCAGACTGAAATGCTTGACAGAAACAACACAAAGGAGGAAACACTTATTTTGGCTCATGGTTTCAGAGGCTTGCAACTCCTTATAGTAGTCAAATCACAGTGCTCAGTCTGTGCAGGTGGGAGAGCTGCCTATGTCTATGGTCAGGCGCTACCTTCGAAAGGTTCTATAGTTTCAAAGGATACTATAAGGTGGGGACTCAGTGGTCAGAAAATGAAGCTGGGGGGTTATTTTAGATCCAACTACAGCAGTGGAAACCCTGGATCATACAGGTATCCAACTCTAGATTTTTGAGGGAATATCATGATGCTTTTCAGTTCATCTTTGTAAACAGGAAGACAAATTCTGCTCCAGGTCATCATCTTCTTTCTTCTAGCATTTATCCTTCAAATTGCTTGGAATCTATAGCCCAGAAACAGAAGCAATGGAAAGGGCATGCCTGTCCCTGAAAATTCAACACACAGAGGGCTGTCTGGGAAGACTTACAAGTCTAAATCAGGTTTTTGAAGACAACAATAAAGAAATACATTTTTTTTTTTTTTGGTGGCACCCATGGCCACATTCAGCTATTGAGAACAGATGATGCTGGGAGATGAGTGTGGTAGTTTGAATGTGAATATTCCCCATTCAGCTCTTCAACACTTGGTGGGTGTTAACTGGGGAGGTGTGTTGCCTAGTTATAGGTAGTAGATCACTAGAGGCAGGCTTTGAGAGTGCATAGCCTCACCCTACTTCATGTTCTCTCTTTTTGCTGCTTGCTTGTCGTTAAAGATGTGATCTCTCGGCTTCCTGCTCTTGCTGTGGAACCTGCCGCTTGCTACCACGTCTCCCCACTATGATGAACTCTTATCCCTCTGCAACTACAAAGAAAAATGAACACGTTCTTTCATAACTTGATTATGGTGGTAGAAATGCAGAATGCACAAAGATCCCATATTCACATGCCTCAAGAGTATTGCCACTCCAAAGTGCAATGACCATTCTCCCATAGGCTCCTGCCATTGAGTCTCAAGTGTACTTTGTCTGGCTTGTCAATGCCATTCCAGGACTGTTGTTTCTGGAAAACATTCCCAAATAATCTTACTACTTCTCAGTCCTTGGGTGTTACTTTTGGGGGATTCAAATTTAGGATGCTGATTAATATCTAGTGCATCAAATGTCTGTGCACTATGCATTGGCAGGTGGAAATCCATGAACACCTTTTTTCTGCCTTGCTTGACTTAGAATTAAGGGCCTATGAAGGTCAAATTTTGAGGAAGTTTGAAGAAGACAATTGTTGGGGAAAATTTTTTTAAAGTTCTTTCTAATATAGGTTGAGGAATTAAAACACAAGAAAGGCAGGGCCAGGAGTGCTAGCATACAATGAACACCATCACATGTGTATGAAATTGGAGCAAATTCCTGTGGGGGCCCAAGGAAGCATTGACTGTGTAAAGAACATATGAAGTCCCGAGTAAGTGTAGCGTTTGACACCATCAGGCTGTGACCTTGGACCCAGGGGACATTGGCAAAGCCTTCTTCTCCTGCAGTCCCTCATGGTGGACACAATGGAGTTCTTGGTTGTACATATTTGTTGTCACTCCCTCAGACAACCCTGCCTGTTCCCAGCTTTCCTGTGTGTCTGTGTGTCTGTCCTTTTCTTCATTTCCTCATTGCCCCTAGTCATGTTTTGAGGATTTCAAAGGTCAGGATGTGGTAAGAAGCAGAGCTTGTCAACCTCAGGGGCTATTTGAAACTTTAACTACATGACAGCTTGGTTATAAACAGTGAAAACCAGGTACATCACATTCACTGTTTTATTCACACTAAATGTAGTCTAGACTCATTGATCTTACTTTACATGGACTGGCGTTTTGCCTGCTTATACGTACATGTACTGTGTGCCATCTGGTACCCATGGAGGCAAAAGAGGTCATCTGATACCCTGGAATTGGACTTAGAATGGCTGTGAGACCTTCCCGATGAGTGCTGGGAATTGTAGCCTGGGTTAGTAGCTATCTCTGGGAGAATAGCCATCTCTCCAGTCACTTTACTTCATATTTTAAAAATTATAGTCAGCAGAGGCATTTGTTTCCTTGTGTTTATTAAGAATGTTCATTTTCTTTCCATAGCCTGGCTATTCCATGAATTACTCAACAAATTTCTTTGAGGAAGGATATTTTGGTCAAGCCCTCTTTTCTTTTAAAATAAATATGATAAGAAATGTTTTACCATATGCATATGAAAAGATACCCAATCTTCCCCTCACTAAAGTATCACAAATTGAAAGAACAATACCATTTTCTCTCTATAGTTTCTTCTTGTAAACATCAAAAGGCCTGGAAATAACCCATGTGTATAGTTTTTGCAGGGTAATTGGTAACAAGATTGACAGTGAAATTTGATATATTAGTTTGAAGGGTACCTGAGCAATTTCTATCAAAATTTAGAACATGAATATCCACCGCTGAAGAATTTTAAGAAAATTCATCTTACAACTATATTATATGGAACCACAAATATTATGATGTGTGTACACGTATTTGTGTGTGCATGTGTGTGTATGTGTTTATATACATGATTGTCTGTACAAGGAGAGACAAGGCAAGATGGAAAACTAGTAAAGATGTTTACGATTTTTTCAGTGGAACCCTGAAAATGGAGCAGAAAGGAAAAAACGGCTTGTGAGTCCTAGAATCTAATTAAGCTTTGAGGATCACCTGGAGAGGGAGAACAGGCTAGTGTGTCCAGGTGCCATGGATGGCAAACAGGCAGGCAAGAACTTGTAAAGATGGGTCTTCCTGTTGTCTCAGGGCAGGAAAGTGGCATTCTAACCCTAGAGCTCCAGAGAGGCAGCTGGACATACAACAAGGCATGTTGAAGCTTTGTGGGGGTGAGGAGTTAATTTTCAAGACCTTTAAATGATCTGGTTGTCCATAGCTTATCCATACAGAGGGACTGAATCCACAGAGGACAGAATTGTCTGCAGCCTTGGATCTGCTCCATTACCCGAAGAACAGGGTGAGTGAGCAATGCCATTTCTCAGAAAATCTACAACTACCCCTGTGTGTGTGTGTTGTTGTTGTTGTGTGTGTGTGTGTGTGAAAGAGAGAGAGAGAGAGAGAGAGAGAGAGAGAGAGAGAGCACCCATGTTATCCCTGGTGTCTCCATGTGTTCATGAACCTGTAGTCTCTATGAACCCCATCATTTAGGTATTCTTATGTTCTTATAGGAGTTCCTTTAAGTAAACACGATTGATCATTGGCTAATGGTAATTAATTTAATCTCTGAGCTCTCTTACAGGCTGAGAGGTCAAAGGGTGAGCACCACTGATCCTCTGACCTTCAGTCACCACTCTCAAAACATTTCGGGAAGAACCCCATTAACAAACAGCTGGAAAGGAAAGAACTTATTAGAAATGAGAAAATACTCTTCAAAATGTGGACTGAAGCCATGGAGGGAGAGAGTACTGGGAGAGATGGCTGGACTTGGGTGGCATTTCAGGGGTAAGGTAGAAACCCAGTGCAATGGAAACTCCTCAGAATCTATGAGGGTGACCCTAGCAAAGATTCCTAGTAATGGAGGAAAAGAAACCTAATCTGGCCATCTTTTGTAACCAGGCAATCCATTAGAAGGATTGGGGTACCAACCTAGACATAAAATCTTCACTCTACAGACCTTTGTTCTATCTGCAAGATGTGCTGGGGTAAAGTTGGTGCTGAACTTGTGGGAGTAGCCAACCAACAGGAGATCGAAGCCAGGAGAGGGAGCTCACATCGGACACTTACCAGGAACCAGAGGCTGGATAACCCAGAGACATAGGATAGAACCAAACAGAACTAGAAAAAAAGTCAATGAAATTATGCCTAATGATATTCTGCTATACTCATAGATTGGAGCCTAGCATAACCACCCTCAGAGAGGCTTAATCCAGCAACAGACAGAAACAGTCACAAAGGCCCACAGCCAAACATTAGGTGGAGCTAGGGGAACCCCATAGAAGAGTGGAAGAAAGGATTCTAGGAGCCAGAGGGATTGAGGACACCACAAGAACACGATTCACAGAATCAACTAACCAGGGCTCACAGATATTGAAGAGAAAAATCACAGATCCTGTATGGGTCTGACTTAGGTCCTCTGCATATATGTTATTGTTTTGTAGCTTGGTGTCCTTGTGGAACTCCTAACAGGAAGAGTCAAAGTGTTTCTCAGTCTTTTGCCTGCTCCTGGGACCCTTTCCCTTCTAGTAGGTTGCCTTGTCCAGCTTTGATATGAGGGTTTGTGCCTAGTCTTATTGTAGCTTGTTATGCTATGCTTGGTTGATGTCCTTGGGAGGCCTGCTCTTTTTTTTTTTAATATTTTTTTATTAGGTATTTTCCTCATTTACATTTCCAATGCTATCCCAAAAGTCCCCCACACCCTCCGCCCCACTCCCCTACCCACCCACTCCCACTTCTTGGCCCTGGCGTTCCCCTGTACTGCGGCATATAAAGTTTGCAAGTCCAATGGGCCTCTCTTTCCATTGATGGCTAACTAGGCCATCTTTTAATACATATGCAGCTAGAGTCAAGAGCTCCGGGGTACCAGTTAGTTCGTAATGTTGTTCCAACTATAGGGTTGCAGATCCCTTTAGCTCCTTGGGTACTTTCTCTAGCTCCTCCATTGGGGGCCCTGTGATCCATCCAATAGCTGACTGTGAGCATCCACTTCTGTGTTTGCTAGGCCTCGGCATAGTCTCACAAGAGACAGCTATATCTGGGTCCTTTCAGCAAAATCTTGTTAGTGTATGCAATGGTATCAGTGTTTGGAAGCTGATTATGGGATGGATCTCCGGATATGGCAGTCTCTAGATGGTCCATCCTTTTGTCACAGCTCCAAACTTTGTCTCTGTAACTCGGGAGGCCTGATCTTTTCTGAAGGGAAATGGAGGATCAGTGGATCTGGGGTGGGAGTAGGAAGTAGGGAGGAGGGACTAGGATGAGGGGAGGGAGGGGAAACTGTGGTTGGGATGTAATATATGAGAGATTCATAAATAAAATATCATTTTCTTATCCTTCCCAAGGAATCCTAACAATTTCTAGAGTTCTAGTCTGTGACTGAAGATGAAGCCCCAGTGTGAAGAGTTAATGACCTAAAGCATCCGGTAGATGGAGAGGCTCCCAAAGGAAATCTAACTTGACTGATAGCACCTGTGGAAGCATCTAATGAGATCCACATGCCAAACCTGCTTGTATCTACCACTTCCCGACTGCAGTGGAATAGACCTGCAGATGGACTTTTCCCTCACCAATTTTCCCCCTTTTCTGTCCTATGTTGTAACCTCCCCTCCCCAGCCTGAAACCTGTTTGCTCAGGTTTCAGTGTTAGAGAGCATGGGGCGGAGCTTGCCGCCCTATCATCCACTACCACTGCCGCTGCCTGCCAATTAGCTGTTCCGGAGCTATCACGTGTTCACCTGAAACTTTACTCCAAGATGATTTGGCGGGAATGGCCCCTTTTCTCCACTTCATAACTCGGTGCACGAATTAGTAAAATTGAGTTTTGATCAGATTTTTGTCTTAGCTTCATCTTTCTCTCGTCCGCCTAGCTCCCTCTTCTCTTCCAGATTCCAAGATGCCTTTCCAGACTAGAACCCAGACATGTGAGCCACTGGCCGGACACAACACTATGTGACTCCAAGCCTCCTGTGCCATGTACCACAGTCTCTGCTAGCACCGAAGCCCTTCAGCTCTGATTAAGGGCACAGCTTTCCTTCTGGAGATGCCCGTTAGCTTTCCTTCAATTCCATATCATCTCCATCAATACTGATCTGACACAATGCATATTTCTTATTGTACCAGAGGATCATAGAGAGAGAAAGGAAACAGTGTATCTGAATTATTAGGCTCTCTGACCTATAGCCCAGTACAACAGCAGTACAAAGTAGGGCCGGGGACTTGTCATCAGTTCAGTCTTCTCTCCTTATTAGTATAGCTAAGGTATTACACAGTTCAAGAAGACTGTGAATTTATAGGAGAAATATCAAAACACCTGTGGTGGTTTGAATATTGTGGCCCTCACAGACTCATGTGTTTGAATGCTTGACCCATAGGGAGTGGCACTTTTAGGAGGTGTGGCCTTATTGAAGTGGGTGTGGCTTTGTTGGAGGAAGTGTGTCAATGTGGAGGTAGGCTTTGAGGTCTTTTTTCTTTTTCTATTTTATTAACTGTTCCATTTATTTGCATCTCAAATGATATCCCACTTCCTGGTTAGCCCTTCACAACCCCTCCAATCCCACATCTGCCCTCTCCTTTCTCCCCTTTTCCTCTATGAGGGTGCTACCCCCTCCTGTCCCACTGCTCCAGCATCCTCCTATGCTGGGGCATCAAACCTCCACAGGACCAAGGGTCTCCCCTCCCATTGATGTCAGACAAGGCCATCCTCTGCTATACACGTATCTGGAGCCATGGCTCCCTCCCTGTACACTCCTTGGTTGGTGGTCTAGTCCCTGGGAATACTGGGTGGTCTGTCAGCTGATGTTGTTCTTTCTATGGGTTTGCAATCCCCCTCCACTCCTCTAGTCCTTCCAGCCAGCTCCCCTACTGGGGTCGCTGAGCTCAGTCCTGATGGTTGGCTCCAAGTATCCACATTTGCATTGGTCAGTTGCTGGCCAAACCTCCCAAGGAACAGCCACACCAGGTTCCTGTCATCAATAGCCTCTTGGCAATGGCAACAGTGTCAGGTTTGGTGTCTGTAGACAGGATGGATCCCCAGGTGGGACAATCCCCAGATGGCCCTTCCTTTAGTCTCTGCTCCATTTTTTTTGTCTCTGTTCTTCCTTTGGACAGGGACATTTCTAGTTTAAAAACTTTGAGATAGGTGGGTGGCCCCATCCCTTGACCAGAGGCTGTGCCTATCTACTGGAGGCGGTCTTTATAGGATCTATCTTCCCTTCTCTGTGCATTTTGGCTAAAGTCATCCCCGTTGGATCCTGGGAGCCTCTCATTTTCCTGGAGTCTGGTACCCTGCAGTGGCTATACCCAGTTTCTCACTCCCTACTGCTACATATATATTTTTTAATTTAATTTCCCGACTCTCTGTACCTTTCTCCTGTCCCTTCCAGTACCTGATACTGCCCCTCTTGTTTCTTTCCCCTCCTATCTCCCTCTCAGGTCTCCCCTCCCTCCACCTCCCTTGATCATCCTGTTTCCCACTCAGGCTTTGAGGTCTTATATATGCTTAAGCTATGCCCAGTGTGATACAGTTTCTTGCTGCCTTCAGATCAAGATGTAGAATTCTCAGCTCCTTCTCCAGCACCATAACTGCCTGCACATGCCATGTTTTCTACCTTGAAGATAATGGACTAAACCTCTGAAACTGCAAGCTGTTTTGTGTAGCTTTTGCTACCCTGCCTAAGCTCTGGGAAGGGGTCACACTACCAGTCCCCACCCAGCTTCCCTTGAATCCACGGATAATACACACATACACAGTTGTTCCTTTTCAACTTCCCTTTGGACACAATTGCTGGAAGCTATTATCTCCCCCCTGGGAAATTGTTGTTGGTAACAAGACCTCCGAAACCCATGACATTACATAGGCAGGACTCAACCTGTTGCCAAGGCAACAGCCACCATATTCCCAGAATCCACTTGGCTCACCTCCCACCTTTACCTGTGATTATGTCATCACCCATATAAAAAGAAAGGCTCCCCTGATCTCTCTCTCTCTCTCTCTCTCTCTCTCTCTCTCTCTCTCTCTCTCTCTCTTCCCCCCTTCTCTTTCCACTGCCACCTTGTTCCTCTCTCTCCCAATAAACCTCACATGGAACTGTTTGGCCTGGTGTGGTTCTTCTGAAGCTGTACAATAACAATCATACCCTTAACAATAATTCTTGTAATTCACACCTCCCACCTGCTCTAAACTTTAGTTGCTAAGATACAACTAGTCCCTGCTAAACATCCATGACCACTCACCTATAGGAGTGGCCACAGGCCTCTGCTTCTCCTGAGACCTCACATGGCTGCTTGGTTCTTCTCTCTCCAGAGCATGGCAAACTTTCCTCTTCTCCCTTGTGTCTGTCTCCTTCCTCCAGGGACCCAGAAGTCCTATCTATTCCTTCTGCCAGCAATTGGCTCATTGCTTCTTTATTGCCAGCAATTGGCCCAGGGCCTCTTTACTGACAGATAAACAACCAATTGGGGAAGAGAACAGCATCAGAAACACCCCCTACAGTAAGCTAACCCCAGTTAAATGTTTTTCTTTTTAAGAGTTGCCTTGGTCATTGTGTCTCTTCACAGCAATAAAATCCTAATTAAGATAACACTTATAGTTTTTGTGACAGGAAATAGGGGTAACATTAGAATTTAAAATAAAAATCAGGGGCTGGGGAAGTGGTTTCATAAGTTAAGCTCACTGGCGGCTCTTCCAGAGGACCTGGGTTTGTCCAACAATTGTCTAAAACTTTAGGCTCAGGGTACCTGACAGCCTCTCTTGGCAGTGGTGGTCAGGATGCCTATGTGATGAAGACAAACTTGCAGACAAAACACCCACTCATACACATAAAATAAGTGAAAGAAATCAGGGAAATAGCTATCTTAAAAGAGATAAGTTCTTAGGAACATGAAATAGGAACAAGAAAATTTGAACCTTTTAGAGATTTGGGGCATAGAACATACTGTTAAAATGAAAACTATCTTGCTTGTGGATATATCGAATGACAAAATCAAGAAGCCTAAGAACAAACCAGTGAACTGGACGAATGAGTCCTTGAACTCTCCCAGGATGTATCTGAGAATAAGAAATCTATAGATGAAATGAGGGAATCCCAAGCACTAGAAATCCACTAGGAAGGAATCCCAGAAGGAGAAAACATATGGTTGGAATATAGGTGGTAATTTTCCAGAATTAAAATGTAAAAGGGTACATAGGCAAACAGGACCCAGGAGCCCTAGGTTCCTGCAGTGTCACCAAGAACCCTAATCCAGACTGGCACTGCAAACCACAGAGGGATCTTGAGAAGATTCAAACATGGTAATTTATTATTATTTATTTACAAGAAACAGCTTGTCCTTTGGCCTCTCCTTCCTGCAGGGCTAGTTCCAAGCTATTGCTGAAATCCAGCACAGACCAAGAATGTAAATTGTGCAGCAATTTCTAGTACAGAGCCTCCTGGTCAGGTTTTGATGGATAAAGGAATGCAAATGAGGCCCAGGACCCTTGTTAAGCACTGTCTGCCTGAGTCACCCTGTTCAGAGAGCAGTGTCAAGGCTGCAGCTGTGGATGTTAACCCATTGAGTCCCCAGTGCAGTTCACATTAAGGGTTCTTCGTCTTATATTTTTTTCTCCATGTACTTGTCTCAGTATTGTTTCTTTCTGCTCCTCTCTCTGTCTCTTCTTTCCTTCCTCTCCCAGTATTGCCACCATCTCCCCCTCCCCCCACAGTTACTCATCCAACAATTATTTTGAACCCAGGTACTTTTGAAGACACAGCTACACAAATTCTTTCTAGAGAAAAGAACAGATAATTATTTAGAAAAAGAAAGGAAAAAAAAGGAAAGGAAAGGAAAAGTCAAGCTAACTCTAGTTCCTAACAAAAGCGGAAGAAGAAGAAAGCTGCTTTGCACCACAGCAGGAGTTGGGTTGGGAAGCTCAGGCTGGGCACAGAGGTGTCTGGGGAAGTTCGAGGAGGGGGCTGTTTTCTTGGCGTGACTCTAACTAAGGAAGTGAAAGATCTGTATAATAAAAACTTCAAGTCTCTGAAGAAAGAAATTCTAGAAGATCTCAGAAGGTGGAAAGATCTCCCATGCTCATGGATTGGCAGGATCAACATTGTAAAAATGGCTATCTTGCCATAAGCAATCTACAGATTCAATGCAATCCCCATCAAAATTCCAAATCAATTCTTCAACGAATTAGAAAGTGCAATTTGCAAATTCATCTGGAATAACAAAAAACCTAGGAGAGCAAAAACTCTTCTCAAGGATAAAAGAACCTCTGGTGGAATCACCATGCTGGACCTAAAGCTTTACTACAGAGCAATTGTGATAAAAACGGCGTGGTACTGGTGTAGTGACAGACAAATAGACCAATGGAATAGAATTGAAGACCCAGATATGAACCCACACACCTACGGTCACTTGATCTTCGACAAGGGAGCTAAAACCATCCAGTGGAAGAAAGACAGCATTTTCAACAAATGGTGCTGGCACAACTGGTTGTTATCATGTAGAAGAATGGGAATCAATCCATTCCTATCTCCTTGTACTAAGGTCAAGTCTAAGTGGATCAAGGAACTTCACATAAAACCAGAGACGCTGAAACTTATAGAGGAGAAAGTGGGGAAAAGCCTTGAAGATATGGGCACAGGGGAAAAATTATTGAATAGAACAGCAATGGCTTGTGCTGTAAGATTGAGAATTGACAAGTGGGACCTCATGAAACTGCAAAGCTTCTGCAAGGCAAAAGACACCATCAATAAGACAAAAAAACCACCAACAGATTGGGAAAGGATCTTTACCTATCCTAAATCAGATAAGGGACTAATATCCAATATATATAAAGAACTCAAGAAGGTGGACTCCAGAAAGTCAAATAACCCCATTAAAAATGGGGCTCAGAACTGAACAAAGAATTCTCACCTGAGGAATACCGAATGGCAGAGAAGCACCTGAAAAAATGTTCAACATCCTTAATCATCAGGGAAATGCAAATCAAAACAATCCTGAGATTCCACCTCACACCAATCAGAATGGCTAAGATCAAAAATTCAGGTGACAGCAGATGCTGGCGAGGATGTGGAGAAAGAGGAACACTCCTCCATTGTTGGTGGGATTGCAAGCTTGTACAACCACTCTGGAAATCAGTCTGGCGGTTCCTCAGAAAATTGGACATAGTACTACCGGAGGATCCAGCAATACCTCTCCTGGGCATATATCCAGAAGATGTCCCAACTGGCAAGAAGGACACATGCTCCACTATGTTCATAGCAGCCCTATTTATAATAGCCAGAAGCTGGAAAGAGCCCAGATGTCCCTCAACAGAGGAATGGATACAGAAATTATGGTACATTTACACAATGGAGTACTACTCAGCTATTAAAAAGAATGAATTTATGAAATTCCTAGCCAAATGGATGGACCTGGAGGGCATCATCTTGAGTGAGGTAACACAATCACAAGGGAACTCACACAATATGTATTCACTGATAAGTGGATATTAGCCCAAAACTTAGGATACCCAAGATATAAGATACAATTTGCTAAACGCATGAAACTCAAGAAGAATGAAGACCAAAATGTGGACAATATGCCCCTTCTTAGAATTGGGAACCAAACACCCATGGAAGGAGTTACAGAGACAAAGTTTCGAGCTGTGATGAAAGGATGGACCATCTAGAGACTGCCGTATCCAGGGATCCATCCCATAATCAGCTTCTAAACGCTGACACCATTGCATACACTAGCAAGATTTTGCTGAAAGGACCCAAATATAGCTGTCTCTTGTGAGACTATGCCGGGGCCTAGCAAACACAGGAGTGGATGCTCACAGTCAGCTATTGGATGTATCACAGGGCTCCCAATGGAGAAGCTAGAGAAAGTACCCAAGGAGCTAAAGGGATCTGCAACCCTATAGTTGGAACAACATGATGAACTAACCAGTACCCCGGAGCTCTTGTCTCTAGCTGCATATGTATCGAAAGATGGCCTAGTCGGCCATCACTGGAAAGAGAGGCCCATTGGACTTGCAAACTTTATATGCCCCAATATAGGGGAATGCCAGGGCCAAAAGAATGGGAATGGGTGGGTAGGGAAGTGGGGGGTGGTATGGGGGACTTTTGGGATAGCATTGGAAATGTAATTGAGGAAAATATGTAATAAAAAATATTAAAAAAAAACCTCAGTTAGACAGCAATAAATCCTTCAATCAAAAAAAAAAAAAAAAGGAGAGCTGAAAGTTAGGGAGGGAGTCAGCTCTGTGAAGAGTTGGTAGGAAAAGCATCCCTCCACCTCATTTGCAGCCAGCTTCTGAATACACATCTGCATTGTAGCAAGCATATACACACAAACTGCTTGTTGCTTATAATTGTTCTCTTGATGGCCATTATGTCACTTTAGGTATGATGACCTGACTGTAATGCCTCACAGATAAACACGATTTGTTCTTAAAAGGTCCTGCAACATGTGGCCTGGGGCAATTCTCAGCTGGGAAATTCCAGAGAATGGTCCTGACCAAAGTCCATCTCTTGGTCAGTATTTAATATTTAATAAAGACTTCTTTAAAATTGTCCCAAAATCGTAGAGTTGGTTTTTCTGGTGAATCTCAGGATGAACATGGAGAACAAAAGGGAAAAGACAGAGCATGTTGGCTCCTTTGTCCAGTAGGTGTACAGAGACAGCTCAGCCTTTTTCTGTGTGGGAGTATTTACCAGTGTAGAGACTATAGGAGAGTCCTTTATAATGTGTGCAAGCTGCTGGTGACCCCTGTAGGCTGGCTTGGTGCCTATCTTTTTATTTCCCACCTAATAGCTCCTGCTTGTGGAATACTCTTCGCTTGTGAGCTCTGGTGACTCCCCATTTCCCATTACTCATTTGTGACTAATTATGTCACTAGGCCCATGCTCTCCTTTGTAATGATATTATACATTCACTGTTATGGCCTTGTGGTGGGTGGAGTTTATTCTCTGCCTCTTGATGATACTTTGGCCATTGGATGTGAATGAAGCTGATGACCCAGAAGCTTGGGATGCACCTGGGAGGTGGGCTGGCTCTCCTGTATACTTGCAGTTTCTGCAGATGCTTAGGGCATCCCTGAGAAATGACAGAGAAGTATAGCCACATGAATCCAACCCAGGTGATGTGGTTTGAATCTGGAATGTTCCTAATAGGATCATGCTTTGTATGTCATATATCAGGTACTGCTTTGAAGACCTTAAGGAGATGGGACCTGGTTGGTGGAGGTAGGTCACTAGGGCATGTCTCTGTAGGTTAGGCCAGATCCTGGTTCTGGCTGCAGACTCTGCCTCTGTGGTTTTCAAACAGCTGTTGCTTCACATTCCTGTATGCAAGAGAGGAATCATCTCACTATGCTTTCCCTGCTATGGTGGGTCCAAATCCCCCGAAACTGTGAGCCCAAATATGTCCTCCCTTAAGTTGCTTTTGTCAGGTATTTGCTTACAGACAGGAAAAAGTAACGAACACTTGAGATTAGATCAGCTTTCATGAATAAGAACTTGATAACAGATTTCACACAAAACCAGCTCAGTGCATGTTTATGAATAACCAAATACTGTTTACACAGATATCCCTGATATCTACAAGGGCCCGTTGCAGGATCCTCACAGATGCCAAAGTCCGAAGATGCTCAAGTTCTTAATATGAAGTAGTAGGACATTTGCATACAGCCTATGTATCTCCTCTGTGTTCTTTCAATCACTGTTGGATTGCCTATGGCACATAATGTGATGTAAATGCTATGCTAATAGTTGTTATACTGTATTGTTTAGGGAACAATGACAAGAGAAAGAAGTCTGCAAATAATCAGTACAGACACAACCTCCCTTGGCTGAACTACACATTCAGAGATCAAGATGCGGAGAGAACAATGCCAGGCAAGGAACACTGGGAGCAGTGGGGATTTGAGCTGGATGGGGCTTCAGCAGGGTGTGCCTACAAATCACTTCAATTTATGATCATTCAGCATACTACTTCACATACAGCAAGTTCAAGTTTTAAATTTTGGGGCTTTCTTGAATTTATCTTTCCCAATATTTTTTAACGGTGTTGGTGTGGTTGATTCTAGAGAGGGAGAACTTGTAGACTAGGAGGGGGGCCCTTTGTAGCCAGCATCATTAGGGTTTCTGTATATTGAGGGCCAGGTGAACAGAAGGCATTGAATTCTTTTGGATTGGATGGGAGGTTTCTTCAGGGGTCTACCTGGCAGTTTGTGTTTCCACGCATTGACTATTCAGGCAGAAGCAGGGCAGACTTGCTGACTCTTTGGGATTTCAGAGCCTGGTCCCTTGAGCCCAGATTTTATGACCCTGCTCTCATTGGCATGGATTCTTTTGTACTTTGGTGCTTTGAGTGGCCTTCAAGGCTAGGCATTGCCTCCAGCTACTCAGTACTCAGAATGTGCCCCTGAGTGATCTGAGGTCTGCATGGTGATGAGCAATTTGATGCCTGTTCTTCATGGAGGATGAGAGGGACAGATGCATTCCACCTGTTTTCCTCGACAGTGGTAATGCCACCTGATTTACAGCCTCCCGTGACCCTCCTACTGTGTATTAAAGTGTCTCTTTCAGACTTGACTTGGCCTTGAGGACTTAGGAGAGGAATTAATTCACATTGACTTTGTTGGGCAGACAAAACTGGGTGATGACTTTCAGGTGCGCTGTCTACACAGAGAAAATGAAGATGGTCTCGAATTAGACAGAAATTTTTTCTTTTTTGTCAAACGTTACTGATAGGTTATTCCTCCACCACTGCCAGTGAAATGAGCTAATTCAAGCTAGATTTGAATATATTAAAGTCTGGTTTATTGAGAAACTGTTCTTGGGTGAGTTCACTGGTCCCAAGGACTAATGGAGGCCAGAGGAGTCATCATGGGGAGGAAGCCCAGGGGGAAGAGAAAGAGAGAAAGGGTGATGGTGCAGAAAGAGAAGAAAAGAGAACAAGAGAGACCAGAAGGTTTGGATTTTATAGGGAAGAGCCTTCGGGGGAAGGGCAGCCCAGCCCCTGGGTGGAAAGTGCAGGGTTGGGGGACAGGGTATGCCAGGTAAGGACTGAGGGATGCTGGGAGAACCTGGAAGCCAGGTCTGCTTTGATATGTAAAATATGCCCCTCAGTCCCTTGTCCCAGCCCCAATCCCAACTTCAACCAAACAGTTATTTCCTTTTGGAAATAATTTTCTGCATTTAAAAAAAAAAAGAACCTTTCCCAGTGGACACCCAACTTCCTTGGTGGACCTGACTAATATGCATTTGGTTTGATTTGCTGTTGTCTTTGTTTTGCGCTTTTACAACAAAATACTGCATCTGGAATCAACTAAAACACATACCACTGGGCACTCTTATGAGGAATTTTCTTGATTGGATGATTTGAAGCAGGAAAACGCACTCTAAAAGTGGGGACACCATCTGGTGAAACCCAGGGGGAAAGAGGAAACGTTGCTTTTTGCCTGCTTGCCTTTACTCTTTCTGGAAAATTCATCTATCCTGTTAAAAATAGATGAATAAAATAAATAAATGACTAAATAGATAAATGAATAAATAAATAAGTGGGAGGCAGAGGCAGGTAGATCTCTGTGAATTTGAGGCCAGATTAATCTATATAGTGAATTCCAGGATAGACAAAGACTACATAGCAAGGCTCTGTCTCAAAAAGTTAAAAGAAAAAAAAAATCAAAACAGAGAGCAAAACAAAACAAAATTCTAAGAAATCAAAGTCAAATTGGGGATAGTCTTATAATACTCAAGCAAGGAAAAATATCAGCGTTCCTAACATGCGAAGATTTTACAGGAAATAGCTGGCAAAGGAGCAGAACAGTGGGTGAAGGCTCTGCTGGTCCCTCCCTCCCCAAAGCAGTCATCCACATGGTTGATGGTTAGTGGGCAGGTGCTCAGAGAGTAGCATGTTGATGCTGGATGAGAACCCAGGGTCTAACTGGCTAGAGGGGAAAAGAACAGGAGAGGGAAGTCATCTCAAGCTGGCAGAATGTAAAGAAAGAAATACATACCTATATTGTTAGTATGAAGGTAAAATGCAACAAATAATATTGGGAGCATTTAAATAGCTGTTAAAAATAAACCACACATGCTTCTTGCCTAGCAACCTTGCTTTATGGATCAGTTTATGTACATAAAAGCATCTCTCTTTGCAAAGACAGACTTTCAAGGATGTTTATTATAAACTTATTTCTTTGGAGGGAAGGAATGGAACCAGCTTGAGTGTTCTTGGATAGGAGACAGTCTCTATGTGCTTCGTGGAAGACGAGACACGGTCATTGAAAGGATTTAATATACACAAACTGCTACATTCATATTAGGAAGACTATTTAGCCATAGAAAGGAGTGAGCAATATGGTCCCATTTCTGTAAGCACAAATTACTAAAAAAGCCTTTCCATATAAGATTGTATATTTGTAAATGTTTCTGTGAATGTGATAATAGGTTGAAGCACACTCCAGGTAGTCGACGGTGGTTCCTCCAGAAAGGTAGGGATGGAAGAGGGAACTCTGAGATATTTCTTTGCACAGTTTTGCATTATTTCACTGGTTATAATGAATAAGTAATGTGTTTTTAATTAAGAAAGAAAATGATGCAAAATTAATAAAGGAAAACTAAGAGGTAGAAGAAAACAAGAAAGGAGGTGTACAGGCAAGAAGGTGAAGGTATGAAATGTGACAGGCAGCAATGTGACCTTTGGATCACATGGCTCAGGGGATCGAAAAACTTATGCGGTACCCTCAGACGTGGAAATCAGGAACACAAGGGGGACACAAGGCAGCTTTTTTGGGTTTTACAACCTTTTATTTATTTATTTTTGAATGTGGCTCTAATTTTATTTTCTTCCATATTCTACTTTTTAAAAATATATTTTTGTTATTTTTTTTAGAATTTCTTATTTTGCATTTTGACCATATTCACACCTACTCCAGCTCCTTCCATTCTGTACTCATCAAACTTTGTGTCCTCCTTTAAAAAAAGAAAACCCCTCAGTACTGCCTGAAAACTCTTGGGTGTGTGGCTATCCAACTACAGTGTGTTCAACTTACAGGGGACCACATGCTTAAAGAAAGCTCAGTTACCAATAACTCCTCCATTAGGGGTGGGACTTCGTGCTTTCCACATCTCCCCATCATGGAATTTGGTCTGACTTGAGCCTGAGCAGGCCTCGTGCACTGTGTAACAACCTCAGTGAATTAGAATCTGCAGCTGCCCTGTCATGTCCGGAAAACACTGCTTCATTATAGCCTTCCACCACTTCCTTCCCATTGTGAAAGAATCACTGCCCCTTGGGAGGAAGAGGTGTGTTGTAGATATTCCACTTATGACTGAGACTCCACAGTCCTTACTCTTTGCACCTTGACCAATTATAGATCTCTGGTTAAATGCCATCTACTTAAGACAGACACAACTGCAACCCTATAGGTGGAACAACAATATGAACTAACCAGTACCCCCAGAGCTCGTGTCTCTAGCTGCATATGTAGCAGAAGATGGCCTAGTCGGCCATCATTGGGAAGAGAGGCCCCTTGGTCTTGCAAACTTTATATGCCCCAGTACAGGGAAACGCCAGGGCCAAGAAGTGGGAGTGGGTGGGTAGGGGAGTGGTGGGGGGAGGGTATGGGGGACTTTTGGGATAGCATTTGAAATGTAAATGAAGAAAATACCTAACTAAAAAAAAAAGAAAGACACAATTGCAAAACGAAGCTTCTCTGCTGAGTTTGGAGAGATGTACTAGCTATAGATATAATGTTAACTCATTAGGATTCGCTTTCATGCTTTGTCCCTTGCAAAGTAATAGTAGTAAGTTTTTCCCTAGAGCCTATCACTTGTCTAGCTTGATAACATGTCAAATCCTTGGCCTGATAACAGTTTCAGGTAGATTTTTCATCTTATAAGGAAGGACTTATGTCCAATCAGGGTAGTTGGATACTACTATAACGGATGTACCACTATGGCACCAGTGGGCATAGCTTGCTATCCTGGTTTCTGTTGTAGTTCCCAGGGTTGACAAAAGACATGATTACTTTTCTCCTTAATAAATTTGCTAAATGCATGAAACTCAAGAAGAATGAAGACCAAAGTGTGGACACTGTGCCCCTTCTTTGAATTGGGAACAAAACACCCATGGAAGGAGTTACAGAGACAAAGTTTGGAGCTGTGACAAAAGAATGGACCATCTAGAGACTGCCCTATCCGGGGATCCATCCCATAATCAGCTTCCAAACGCTGACACCATTGCATACACTAGCAAGATTTTGCTGAAAGGATCCAGATATAGCTGTCTCTTGTGAGACTATGCTGGGGCCTAGCAAACACAGAAGTGGATGCTCACAGTCAGCTATTGGATGGATCACAGGGCTCCCAATGGAGGAGCTAGAGAAAGTACCCAAAGAGCTAAAGGGATCTGCAACCCTATTGTTGGAACAACATGATGAACTAACCAGTACCCGGGAGCTCTTGACTCTAGCTGCATATGTATCAAAAGATGGCCTAATCGGCCATCACTGGAAAGAGAGGCCCATTGGACTTGCAAACTTTATATGCCCCATTACAGGGGAGCGCCAGGGCCAAAAAAAAAAAAAAAAAAATGGGAATGGGTGGGTAGGGAAGTGGGGGGGAGGGTATAGGGGACTTTTGGGATAGCATTGGAAATGTAATTGAGGAAAATACGTAATAAAAAATATTAAAAATTAAAAAAAATAATGTGCATAGCTTCTTCCAGCACTGTGAAAATGCTCCAGTAGCAATGAAGCTTCTAGGTGAGTACCAGACTGAGCCCTCCTTGTTCTATAACTCAGACACACAGTGTCTTCAGCAACAGTCTTACCATCAATTCTTTAAAGATAACCAGTACCATTGAAAATAGCCTGTAGTGTTTGGTGGTGAACCTCAGTGGCTAATGACTCCAAAGGAGATAACCCATTCCTGGCCTATGATGTCTAGCAAGGGTATTGTTGCCACATTATAGGGTAACTTCATTTAAATCACATACATGTGTGTGAGAGAATGTGCATACTTGAGTACATACTATAAGTGTGCGCATGCACACACACATACTACACACACACACACACACACACACTCATTTATATTTTAGGATGCTTTTTAGTGTTAATTATCCCTCCCTATATTCCTTCCTTTACCCTGCCCTCCCATACCCTACCACATTTTGCCATTACAGTTTCATTCTTCTTTCCTCTCCACACTTTATTATTGTCCGGTTAGCTCAGTTGGTTAGATTGCACTGCTAATAATGCCAAGGTCATGAGTTTGATGTCTGTTTTGGCCATATGGCTCACTGCCTCTCCATTCATCTTGTCAGTTGTTCATTCCTGCATCCCTGGATCAAGGAATCTATCATTCATTCCCCATCATTCATTATCTATACACCATTTGTTGAAGGGCTACTATGTTTGTAATTAAAGACTATAAAATGTTTATTTAGTATATTTTTTAGAATTTCACACTTGAGTACTGTGATTAGATCACTTTTTCAACACCATCTATCCTCACTAATTCCTCCCATATTCATGTTTGACAGTTTTTCTTCTTTAGTTATTATAATTCCATATATGTAATACAACATATAATAATAATTAATAATAATAATGTAGTGATAAAATGAATGTAGAGAAAGTGAGCTTTATGACACATACACGGATCAATCGCACAACCTTAGCATTAATAGCACCATGCTCCAACCAACTGAATTAACTGGATAGTGATATAAAGGGAGTATGGAGAATAATGAGTCTCGAATGGTTAAATGGAGAACAGAAGAGAGGAGGGAATACAAGGATATATATATACACACATATATATGTGTGTGTATATGTATATGTGTGTATATATGTATATATGTTCACATGTAATGTATGTATATATGTACACAGATATACATGTATATGTATGTATATATGTATAATCTACTGAACCCATTCAGCATTGCTTATATGTACATGTGTGTAGGGATAGGATAACCTACCAGGGCACTCATCCCTGGAGAAGATTGATTCTCCCTCTCTTAGCAGCTATTAACTGCTTGTAGCTCTCCATCTAGGGGTGAGGCTTTGTGAAATTTCCTTTATCCATGCTGGTATGTTAACTGGTGTTGTCATTGTGCAGGTCATGTTTAAGTGACCATGTTGTTAAGATTTCATGAGTATAGTTCTCTGTCATATAGAGAAGACATTGGCCTGTGGCAGGTATCTTACTCCTCTGGCTCTTACAATCTACCTCTGTTCTTAAATTCTCCCTGAGCCATAGGTATAGAAATTATGTTGTAGATGCATGTACTGGGGATTAGTTAGCACATGCTCAGTTGGTTTCTGCATTTTGGCCAGCTGTGGTTTTCACTGCTGGCCTAAATATGCTGTAAAAAGACACTTCTCTGGTGAATGTGTGGAAGCTATACTTCTTACCCATGGGTAAGGATAAGTGTTTAGAATGACATTGGGAATTATCCTGGCTTAGGAAGGTGTTAGTAGTAGGTTCTCTGTGGCCTATAAAACCTCATTAACCATTGGTAGTTGATTGGGTCTATACTGTCAGGTACAAATGTCCACCTATTGAATAAATGTTAAGCCTAGTTATGTGGCTGTTAGTTACCCTCAAGATCTAAGTGCCATGACTGCACCTTTGAATTTGTCTTACCATGTTGGCCACTGTTGTAACTCAGAGGACTTTTAACTTGTTTTTTCCTTGGCAGCTTGCATTACACCTTTGGATACCATGAGGTCTAGTCTTCAGGGAGGAATCTTCCAGATCACTTGTCACTTGATTCTTTTAAGACCTATGTCCAAATTATATGATATCTTCAGGAATCTTACCTTCAAGACCTTGGAGGCAACCAAGGGCAATGACGATAGCCTACACCGTTTTTAGAGTCATTTGGACTCCCCTGACCAACAAATCAAAGCGAAGTTTCTCATGCTTGGTACTGGAATGTTTGTTAATAAAATATTATGTATATATTTTTAAGTAAACATAAAATAATGTTTTCCTATTGCCTGTTCAATCATCCTTAATGTTCCCTTTTCCCTTCTCTACACTAGGTAGTGACATCCCTTCTCTTCCCTGATAAAGTGCCTCCTACTTTCCCTTCATGGTACAGTTGTCATATTATTCCCATCTCTAGAGCTTCTTCTCCCCACTCCTCACCATGGTCCTTGTTATATAGCAGCTTCCTCCAGGATCCATCCTGTTGGGAAGCTCCTTCAGCCAGAAGGGAGATAACTCAAAAATAACTTCAGGAAGTCCCTAAATCTGACCAGACTCACTAGGTCCCTCCCTCCCAGAGTAAACAATAAGGGCTTCTAGGAGTCACTCTCAGAGGAGCCAAGATACAAAGAGTGCTCCTACTCAGACTGGCCAAGCCAGTCTCCCTTTTCCATTATATAGCATAAACACAAGCCCTCCATCAGATGTACAAAATAAACGCAGTAAGATCCAGGGCTGTAGTTGGTGCCCTCAATCAGAGCAAGCAGAGCCCACATGATCTTAGCTTTTCTGTGTGTCAGTGTGTCTGTCTTTTCTTCATTCTCTTGTTACTCCAGTGTTAGGTCAGTCTCTGAAGCCACCCAGAGCAGCTTATCTGAAATTAACATCTAGAATTGGCAGCATTTGGAGACAGACCTTGTAGACAGGTGTCATCCCATCTTAGGAACACTCCAGCTTCCTGATAGGACTGGTTATAGCAATGCTTCTTGATGCAGAAGAAGAATTTTCAGGCAAAACTTTTCAAGTTTAGTTCCCAGGGGTGTCACTGTGTGTCATTGAGTTGGGCTAGTGGAGAATTTGAGGCAGAAGTACAAGTCAGAATTTACCTGTCCTATCATTTCCTTTTTTGACTGTCTAAAAATTTGCTACTGATTTACTCTTTTTTTTTGTAATTTCAAAATAAGAATAAATGAAAAAAATCAGTAAATTTTAAAATGGAGGTAAGGCTGTTCACGAATCTCTTCTTTCCATGTTCTAACATATTGGTTTGTGAAGGCAGCCATAAAAAAGTATATAAATGGAATTTCTGATCCTAATGTGAAGGTGAGATTTGTCTGGTATAGATCCATGAGGTCAGTCTAGTAAATCACTCTGCTGGTTGTTATGTTAGCAGTGAAAAGCCTGAGATGCCTCTCTCACTTAGAATATCTGTGGCTCCCCAGATACCACTAGTTCTGATCCCTGTGGCTCAGACTTGAATAAGCAGTGTCCATAGAATCTGGGATTAGACATTGCTCTCCATGCTGGCCTCCTCTGTTTTGTGTCTCTGCTCCCCAACTTTAGTCTACTTTGGTGCCCAGAGATAGTTTACTGTGATGGATGGCACACACAGGCTTTTTTAGGTCCCTCTGAAAAAGCTGTAAAACACATCTCACTATGTGCTAAGCAAATGTGTGGAAGGTTGTAGTTGCTACAGGGATGGCAGGCATTTTTTTTTTTCAGGCAAGAGCTAAAGGTCGGGGACAGAAACAATTTTGTCCATTTCCAGAGAGTAGGATTCTTTTAATGGAGGAACTTACATTTTTATGAGTTACAAGAAATTCATACAAAGAAGACATTGTAATGGCAAGGATTCTTAGATCTGAGCCTCAGGATGCTCTGTAGGTGTTAAGTAAGCTAGAAAAAAGAAGGCATGGGGCATGTGATTCCAAAGAACAATATGGAACCACCTTTGAAAGCAACAGGTCAAATCAGAGCTACATTATAAGCTGTGCGACTCTAGGTACTGGGGCAGACTCTCTGAGGCTCCACTTGGCATCTGTATGATAAAACCACTTTAAATTGAATTTTTAGAAACAGACATTGAGAGGAGTCACAGGCAGCAGCTTACTGGGAAATCTGTGCTTCCAAGGAAGTGAGGTTTGCAGGACTAGATAGAGGGGGAACCTGACCTGCAATATGGCTGTTATCCAGTCCTTTGGAGCTTGGATGAGGAGTCTGTGCTCAGTTGAACCATTGGAGATGCCTCTTTTTGGAGAAGAAGGACTGAGACTTTGAACTCATCTCAATCAATAGTTGGCTGTGTACCACTCCCCAGGAGGGGGTGTAACAGTGAGTGATGAAGTTTCCTGTAGCTGAGGGCAGTCTCTAGTGTGAGGTCCAGCTGTGAGCTTCCAGCAGCCTGTGTTCCAAGCAGCTGAGGTGCATTGGCTTTGATCTAAGCTCACCAGTGTCCACTACAGATCCATGTTCTGTAGGTTTATAGGGAATATAGAAGCACTTTGCATACTGTGAGGAACACCTCAAAACTATAAATGTAAACACAAATAAATAAATAAATACAAATATTGGCTATTTTTTTCACTTGAGAAATGTTTTTTAATAGCTTTGGAAAAGAACAGAGGTGGGGTCCCTGTCATAACCTAAACTTACCCATTTCAGTGGCTCAAAGCCCCAGGTCCATCAGAAACATCTCTTTGCCTTGGAAAGAACAAAACCCACACTAACAAGCCACTTAGTATCTAATTGCCTTTCTCAGTCACCACAGAACCCATAGCCTCTCCACAGGCAAAGTGAGTGGGCAAGCTTTACTCTTGTATCAGCAACATAGCTACTATGATTCCCTCCATCACTCTCTTGGTTGAGCCTGGTGACCTCATTATCCCTTTGCCAATGTATTTTATAACGTAGTGCCAGGAAGTTGAAGGTAACTGAAGAAGCATGCATTTAAGATATGACTAGGGTTACTCATTAAACATTAATTTTTAAAATTAGCTTCAGTAGCTAAGTGTCACCTCTGTTTGACTTTAACTTAGAGTTTCAGGGAGATGTGCCAGTCAGAAGCCATGTGCATTTACTACCCAGGAGAGTAGATGCTTTCAGGATGCCTTTGCATTCCCACTGTCTTTTGCTTTCTACTTTGGCACTCAGCAGAGGCCAGAGCAGGTCAGGAGAGAGCAACAGTGGGGCATGGCACCCACAGTCCTTGCAAGTCTTTGGTGGGTGAAGTCACTAGGGGAGGGATAATTGGCTAAGGAGTGTTCAGTGCAGAAAACAGCATGAGTTTCCAACAGTGAGCTGTGTGGCCGAAGCAGGATTATCAGAAGTGTTGGAGCTTTAGTTGCATGAATCCATTTTGTGACTTAGATTTTGTGTATTGAGAGTAAGTAAATGTCCAAAATATTTTAGGGAAGAACACAGACACAGACACACACAGACAAACAGACATACAGACACACACACACATACACACACACACAGACACACAGACACACACACACAGACACACACACAGACACACACACAAACACACACACACACACACACACACCACACACAGACACAGACACACACACACACACACCATACACACAGACACAGGCACACAGACATACACAGACACACACACAGACATACACACACAGACACACACACAGACACACACACAGACACACACACACAGACACACACACAGACACACAGACACACACACACACACACCATACACACAGACACAGGCACACATACACACACACACACACACACATACACACACACACACACACGCATGCACACTTTTATACCATATATTCTGGTCATGGTTTCCACCCCAACTTCCCTAGATCTTCCCATGCTCCTGACTCTGTGTCCTTTTTTCCTCCTTTTCTTTTAAGAAAAAACAAACAAACAAACAAACAAACAGCCAAAAAGAACAAACAAACAAAACAGAACTTAAAAAAAAAAGAAAAAGCACAAGAAACACAGAAAAATCCAAACCCTGTAAAACCACAAAATCAGAAACCATAACATACAAACTAAAGACCAACAAGAAAAAAAATGCCCAAAGTAATATGAGACAAACAATATCTCCAAAAATGGCATTTTGTGTTAGCTACCTATTGCTGGGCATGGGCCTACTCTTAAGAGTGATTAATATACCTAATAATAGTCCATTGGAGAAAACTATTTTTTTTTTATTGCAAGTAGGTGTCAGTTGAAGATAGCTTTTTGGTTAGGGAAGGCAACTTGGGTCTACTTACCCCTTTCAGTGCTGAGTCCCTGTCTGGCTTGAGTGGTGCAGACCCTGTGATATTGCTGTAGTCTTTGTGAGTTCATACATACATGACTCCCGCTGTGTCTAGAAGGTACTCCTCACTTGGAGTCATTCATCCCCTTTGGCTCTTACTGAGGCTCAAGAGGGGTTTGATAACAAACATCCCACCAAGACTGAGTGCTTCTTCTCTCTTCCCACTGTCCCGTTGCGGATCTCTGTGATAGTTTGAATTTATAAGCATTTATTATGCCTGAGCAAGACACTGATCTATAGGTATAGCAGAATATTGTTGGGAGCATGCTTCTAGGCTCCTTTAGCAGAACAATAACATCTGGACCTCCATCAGGCCCTGGGTCTATTTAATCTCAGGTTTTTGGGTACTTGAGCAGTGTCAGGCATGACTCCTGTCTCAAGGAGTCTTCAATCCACTCAGAGAATGGTTGGTTACACTCACAATGTTTGTGCAACTTTTGCATCAGCATATTTTACAGGCGGTTCACTATTGTAGATTGTAGAGTTTGTAGCTGGGCTGGTGGTTAACTCCCTTCTTTGTTAGTATGTAGAGTCCTTTCTAGTACCACAAACACTAGTAGGTATGTGTAAAGTGTCTTTAGGCACCATCTTGACTTCTCTTCTTCTTGTGTTCAGTGGGAATGTAAATGCTGTTTTCAGCATTAAGGTCTTATTGTCAGTTTGTGGAGAGCAATCAATAGCCTGAGGTGTTTCAGGTTTGTCTTGGGGTCCCTTTGGCCAACAACTCAATTAGATGTAATCTATTCCTGGCACTGGTTCCCTTTTGTTTTTCCATTGGCATTGTCTCCCAATATTTAGTGTCTTGATTTAGATTTCTTTTGAATACTTATTAAATTTAAGAAACTTCTATAATAGTAGGTTTTCATGTGCCCCCTCAAATGGCCCTTAGTGTCAGGTGTTCTTCCCTGTACTCCCTCTCCTCTCTTCTCCCCCTTCTCTTGTTTAATCTTCTTGCTCTTGTCTCCCTCCTATTCCACCATAGCTGTATATTCTCTTGCTCCTTCCTTGGAATATCCACCCCTATTGCTGCACTTTCTTGGACTTGCAAGTTGCCAAGTAATGACTCAGAGACTTATTTTATTATAGCTTAGGTATAGCTTAGGCTATCTCTCAGCTTGCTCACCTAACTTAATTAACCTGACTACTCTAGTGCCACTTGGCCTGTTACCTCTCTCTCTCTCTTTCTTCTGGTATGGCCAACCTCCTCTGTGTTCCACTCGCAAGTCTTTACCAAGCCTCATTCTTTCCCAGAGGCCTTTTCTCTGCCTGGAAGTCCAGCTTTTTACTTCCTGCCCAGCTATTGTTCATCATATCTTCATTATACTAATCTGTGAGTGAAGAAGGTGTGTATTTACAAAACTGTGAGGCAGGTGATAGCCAATACTAAAACCAGCCAGTCCTTAGCTCTCTGCTGGTACAGAATTAACAAATGAAAAATACAAAGACAACCTTCACACAGTGCACCTCAACACTCCCCCCATCCCAGTCTCTTACTCTATGCCTAGCCTCTGTGTTCACACAGATTACAGAATGCCATTTAAAGGCTAAAAAGATAACATCCATGTATAAGAGAACACATAGAACATGTCTGGGTTATCTTACTCGCAATGCATTGTTTGATTGTTTTTAGTTTCATCCTCTTGTGAATTTAGTAAGTTTTTTTCTAACAGCAGAATAATATCCATTGTGTAAATATATCACATTTTCACTGTTCATTCATACATTGATAGTTATCTAAGCTGTTTCTAATTTCTGGCTATTATAAATAGAGCAACAATGATCATGGATGGGCGAGTGCCTCCATATATAGGACCTAGAGTCCTTTGGGTGTCTGCTCAAGAGTGGTACAGCTGGATCTTGAGGAAGATCTATCCCCAGCTTCCCGTGGAAGCACCACACTGATTTCCAAGGTTGTGCAAGGTTGCACTCCCACTAGAAATGGATGAGTCTTGCTCTTTAAACACATCTTTCCCAGTATGAGATGTCATTTGTTTGATTGATCTTGGCCATTCAGATTAGTGAAAGATGAAATCTCAAAGCAGTTTTGATTTGCATTCCCCTAATGACCAAAGGTGTTATCATTTTTAAGGGTTTCTTAGCCATATGTGTTTTATCTTATGATAAATCTGTTTAGTGTATCCTATTTAAAATTGGGTTGTTTGTTTTCTAGGAGTCCAGGTTTTGTTTTGTTTTGTTTTTAGTTCTTTATATATTTTACATACTAACCCTTTATCAAGTGTGTAATTGGGAAATATCTTTTTCCTTTTGGCAGTTACTTTGTCCTAATCATGGAGTTCTTTGCAACATAGATGCTTTTTCAGTTTCATAAAGTCTTATTTATTAATTATTGATCTTTAGTGATTGTGCTAATGGTATTCTGCTTAGAAATTCTCTTCCTCTGTCAATGAGTTCAAAACTATTTTCCATTTTCTTTTCTATCAGGTTCAAGGTATCTGGTTTTATATTGAGGTCCTTGGTCCTTTTGTAGTTGGTGTAGGGTGCTACATAAGGATTTATTTGCATTCTTCTACATGCAGCCATTCAGTTAGAACAGCACTGTTTGTTGAAAGTACTGTCTTTTTTTCAGATGTACTTTTGGTTTCTGCATCAAAAAATGAGGTGTCCATAGATGTGTGGACTTACATCTGGATCTTCAGTTCTACTTCTTTGATCAATGTGTCTGTTTTCATGCCAATACCATGTTGAGAAAATATTTTTAAGAGTTCAGTTATATTTTACACAACCACACCAATAGCATAGAACTAGGTCTCATAATTAGACCACAGTCCAGAAACCTGGGCAATCCTATCTCACCTCTGTATCTGTGTATTTGCTTTCTTATTGGATTTCAAAAATACATTCTCAATTTTTGAATATATGTATACACACATATGTATACATACATATGTATACATACATATATGTATGTATATATACATACATACATATATGTATGTATACATATGTGTGTGTATGTGTACTTGTTTTGAGACAGAGACTGGTTGTGTAGCCCAAGCTACCCTTGAACTTGAGATCCTCTTACCTTGGATTCCCAGGTTCTAGAATTAGAGAAATACATCACCAGGACTGTCTGGGAAGTCTTCATAAGTAGAGCCTTGCTGTGTGTGGTGGTACATGCCTCTGATTCTAATACTTGGAGGATTAAGACCTCAAAGTCATCCTTTGCTAGGTTACAAGTTTGAAATTGGCCCTGGGATACATTATACCTAATCTCAAACAAACAAACAAACAAACAAACACACATACAAACTAAAGTAGAACCTGCTTTTCTTCCATTAAGTGTGGGATGGATGGCTTACATTCAATGAGTGGGATGTTTCAGAGAGATGATTTGTGACTTCTGAGACTGTACATCCAAAGTATGGCAACTTCCTGTCTTGTCCCTTGGAATATTGGCTCTGGCGGAAGCTCTGCCGTGAGGATGCTGTAGACAGGGCCGTGTAATACAGAACTGGAGCCCCCTAATAGCATCCTGTTGGAAGTAGATTGTTCAGTTCCATTCAAACCTTCAGATGACTGCAGGCCCAGCTTTTCTTCTGAGAGAGAGAGACAGAACCATGTAGCTAAGTCTCTCCTGAGTTCTTGTTCTCAAGAAACTATGAGATAATACATTCACTGTTTAATGTATGAAAATTTATGTTCACATTGTAATAGGCAGCTAGTATTCAGCTGCCAGTAATCAGTGTTAATAGCTACCCCCCCCCCATTTAGATAGAACTCATCAGGGAGGAAAAACATAATCTTCTTAAAATATATTTTATTGTTTTTACTTGATCTTGTTTTTAATATGTTTACAATGGGCACATAAGTGCTATGAATATTTACAGGACACATTATGGAATTTCAATATGTGAGTGGAAGGCAAAGGTCAGATAGTCAGCACACCTGTCACCTCAGACATACGTCACTGCTACGGGATGAAGATATTGAAAATCCTCTTAATTAGCCATTAGTTGTCATTCACCACTGCCATTGGACTGTGCTAAGACACATTAGGAGTGATGTCTCCTGCCACCTCCACTCCTGCACCCATTAACCATCCTTTGAGAACTCGATCTTGCTTCCAATTTCCGAAAACTAATATTTCAGTTACACAACTTGACTCAATTGGTCAGATGAGAATCAGTGAACTGTGGTTAAGATGATGGGAACCACCAAGTGCAGGAACTTTCACTGTGACCATACACACATAGTATGTTCTAATAAAAGGCATGGAGGAAAAGCCAACATAAATACCGTACTTCATTTCTTCAGTCACTAAAATGTTTCTAAAGGTGGTTTATTTTTAACTTGGATGTTCTACAGCAGTTGACATGTAGGTGCCAAATGTCATGTATAAAATATAAATTGTGGCTGCTTTTCACCTGCATGCTTTCAAAGGGTCATACAGGGATTGTGCTCTGACAGTCTGCCCCTGAATGTCTGGCTGCCCCTGGTGCTCTCACACAGCCCCATGACTGCATTTCTGGATACTTTCAATCTGCAGAAAAAATTTCCAAAATATCTTCTGATAACTGTAGTGAATGTTTTTCAAAAGTATCTTCTATCTCTTACTGTATGTGATAAAACTTAAAAAAGTCACCTAGCTTTACTTGCTAGGACCCCCTCTCTCCTTCTTTCTCTTTCTCTCTCTCTCTCTCTTTCTCTCTCTGCATGTGTGTATACTTGCATGTGTGCATGTGTGTGTATGCTTGTATGTGTGCATGTGTGTACATATGGATGCATATGTCTTGTCTTTACCCAGCCACTTATTTAAATGCTAACCTTATCCAGAAGCACAGACCTACCATCTATATGGGCAACATTGCACCCAGCAAGGAGAAACATGAATTAAGCATTACCATAGGTAGCTCAGGAGTAAAAATATGTTTTCTGTATACTTATGTATTTCCCCTCCTTTTGCTCCCGCCTGCAGATGTGTTGGGAGGAAGTAAATGCACTTGAGTATGGTTGATTTCTGATTCATAATGAAGCCAAGCCATTCTCAAGGAGTGAGTTAATTATTGTAAGGCTGGCATGTACTACAAGGGCTGGGTAAATGAACTTCTTTTCACATAATAAGCATCACAACAAAGAAGAACATTTGTCAAGAGAAACCCATGCCCAGCATCTGGATTTGAGGTTTGCACAAGGAAGAAGAGAACACCCTTGGGAACAGTGAAGTCCCTGGGGAAGGAAGGGTCCAGGAGGCTGTTCATGGGCACACGGGGGAGGGAATTTGAATGTGCTGAGAATGAACTTTCACTTCCACCTAATTAAATATTTATATGTTGAGAATCTGCAATGTAAGTGGAAGTATTCTCCAGATTAGCCCTTTACAGGCAGCGTAAACAATAACTGAGCGCCTGGTTACTCCATGGCACTCAGCAGCCTTCCCGTCCCTTTCAAACTTGCTGGGCTGCTAGCTGAGGCTCTGCTGTCATCTTAGAATAGTCAATTCATTAACAGTGATTTTTAAATAGAGGTTTCTGAGTCTGTTCCTCCACTTCTCTTTGCCACAGACAAAGACCATTACAGAAAGCCACAACCAATCAAAATGTGGAGAACAAGAGATCATGAGGTGCTCAGTCCCAACTGAGACAATTACAACAGAACTGAAGCGAGCACCCAGTGCTCGGGGAGCAGAGAGGAAGAGGGCAAAAAAATACTTAAGAGTCAGAGGAATAGGAAATTTGCCATTGTGTCTCCTAGAGGTTTTGTCTCCTAGGAAGGTGAGAGGAGGCTACATCCCTTGAAGTCTCAATTTAGATCCCTCTCTCACAAACAGTAATTATTCATGGTGGTGTCTGATTCATAAGTAAAGCAAGCCACTTGAAATAGATGTGGTCATAAAGAGTGAGTTATGAGGCTACTAACTTAATTGTCAGTACTAGTTTAGATTCCAATGGGAACTTCCAAATTTTACTGAGACAGCAGCTACTGTTTATACAGATATTCTTGATATAAACATATTAGGAATACTTTGACCCATATTTACCCATGTAACTCCAGAATATTCTGTATTTCAGGGACCTTGTGCCAGTTACACTTCCAAGATGATTAGTGATGCTGTGCAGATCTTCCCATGCTCAGAGTCTACTAGTTTAATAGCCATTAAGTATATTCTGGTCATTCAGTTAATTGGTAGTTAGGTAATAAAAGCGAATTCTTTCACTATTAGTGTCTCTGAAATTGTTGTTGTAGCATGGGTGTACTTGGAATTCTCCAGTGAAATAAGATATGTGGGATAATAAGTATACAAAGGACAGAGAAGCTAACTAAGAAGATTCCTATTGGGAAATTGTCTTACAGACTTATGGAGGCTAAGAAGTCCTATGATCTAGGGTCTGCCAAACATGAGCTCTGGAGAGGAGGTGGTGCAATTCAGTATGAGCCTCAAGGCCTAAGAACGAGGAACTGAGGCCTGAAGTCAGTAGATAGACAACCTGGCTCAAGAAGATGAAGGATTTCATCTTTAGCCTTTTGCTTCTACGTGGGGACTTCAATGAATAGACAATGTTTTCTTATGCTGGTGAGGCATACATTCTTTTTTTTGTTTTAATATTTTTTATTAGGTATTTTCCTCATTTACATTTCCATGCTATCCCAAAAGTCCCCCATACCCCCCCTCCCCTCCCCACCCACTCCCACTTTTTGGCCCTGATGTTCCCCTGTACTGGGGCATATAAAGTTTGCATGTCCAATGGGCCTCTCTTTCCAGTGATGACCAACTAGGCCATTTTTTGATATATATGCAGCTAGAGTCAAGAGCTCTGGGGTACTGGTTAGTTCATAATGTTGTTCCACCTATAGGGTTGCAGATCCCTTTAGCTCCTTGGGTACTTTCTCCAGCTCCTCCATTGGGGACCCTGTGATCCATCCAATAGCTGATTGTTAGCATCCACTTCTGTGTTTGCTAGGCCCTGGCATAGTCTCACAAGAGACAGCTATATCAGGGTCCTTTCAGCAAAATCTTGAAGTGTATGCAATGGTGTCAGTGTTTGGAGGCTGATTATGGGATGGATCCCTGGATATGGCAGTCTCTAGTCTAGTCCATCCTTTTGTCTAATCTACAAACTTTGTCTCTGTAACTCCTTAAATGGATGTTTTGTTCTCAATTCTAAGAAGGGGCAAAGTGTCCACACTTTGGTCTTCGTTCTTCTTCAGTTTCATGTGTTTTGCAAATTGTATCTTATATCTTCGGTATTCTAAGTTTCTGGGCTAATATCCACTTATCAGTGAGTACGTATCATTTGAGTTCTTTTGTGATTGGGTTACCTCACTCAGGATGATGCCCTCCAGGTCCAACCATTTGCCTAGGAATTTCATAAATTCATTCATTTTAATAGCTGAGTAGTACTCTATTGTGTAAATGAACCACATTTTTTTATATCCATTCCTCTGTTGAGGGGCATCTGGGTTATTTCCAGCTTCTGGCTATTATAAATAAGGCTGCTATGAACATAGTGGAGCATGTGTCTTTCTTATTAGTTGGAACATCTTCTGGATATATGCCCAAGAGAGGTATTGCAGGATCCTATGGTAATACTATGTCCAATTTTCTGAGGAACTGCCAGACTGATTTTCAGAGTGGTTGTACAAGCTTGCAATCCCACCAACAATGGAGGACTGTTCCTCTTTCTCCACATCCTCAACAGCATCTGCTGTCACCTGAATTTTTGATCTTAGCCATTCTGACTGTTGTGAGATGGAATCTCAGGGTTGTTTTGATTTGCATTTCCCTGATGATTAAGGATGTTGAACATTTTTTTGAGGTGCTTCTCAGCCATTCGGTGTTCCTCAGGTGAGAATTCTTTGTTTAGCTCTGAGCCCCATTTTAAATGGGGTTATTTGATATTCTGGAGTCCACCTTCTTGAGTTCTTTATATATATTGGATGTTAGTCCCCTATCTGATTTAGGATAGGTAAAGATCCTTTCCCAATCTGATGGTGGTCTTTTTGTCTTATTGACGGTGTTTTTGCCTTACAGAAGCTTTGCAGTTTTATGAGGTCCCATTTGTCAATTCTCGATGTTACAGCTCAAGCCATTGCTGTTCTAGTCAGGAATTTTTCCCCTGTGCCCATATCTTCCAGGCTTTTCCCCACTTTCTCCTCTATAAGTTTCAGTGTCTCTGGTTTTATGTGGAGTTCCTTGATCCACTTAGATTTGACCTTAGTACAAGGAGATAGGAATGGATCAATTCGCATTCTTCTACATGATAACCACCAATTGTGCCAGCACCATTTGTTGAAAATGCTGTCTTTTTCCCACTGGATGGTTTTAGCTCCCTTGTAAAAAAGACCAAGTGACCATAGGTGTGTGGGTTCATTTCTGGGTCTTCAATTCTATTCCATTGTTCTACTTGTCTGTTGGTATACCAGTACCATGCAGTTTTTATCACAATTGCTCTGTAGTACAGCTTTAGGTCAGGCATGGTGATTCCACCAGAGGTTCTGTTATCCTTGAGAAGAGTTTTTGCTATCCTAGGTTTTTTGTTATTCCAGATGAATTTGCAGTTTGCCCTTTCTAATTCGTTGAAGAATTTAGTTGGAATTTTGATGAGGATTGCATTGAATCTGTAGATTGCTTTTGGCAAGATAGCCATTTTTACAATGTTGATCCTGCCAATCCATGAGCATGGGAGATCTTTCCATCTTCTTAGATCTTCTTTAATTTCTTTCTTCAGAGACTTGAAGTTCTTATCATACAGATCTTTCACTTCCTTAGTTAGAGTCATGCCAAGGTATTTTATATTATTTGTGACTATTGAGAAGGGTGTTGTTTCCCTAATTTCTTTCTGAGCCTGTTTATTCTTTGTGTAGAGAAAGGCCATTGACTTGTTTGAGTTAATTTTATATCCAGCTACTTCACCGAAGCTGTTTATCAGGTTTAGGAGTTCTCTGGTGGAATTTTTAGTATCACTTATATATAATATCATATCATCTGCAAAAAGTGATATTTTGACTTCATCTTTTCCAATTTGTATCCCCTTGATCTCCTTTTGATGTTGAATTGCTCTGGCTAGTACTTCAAGTCCAATGTTGAATAGGTAGGGAGAAAGTGGACAGCCTTGTCTAGTCCCTGATTTTAAAGGGATTGCTTCCAGCTTCTCACCATTTACCTTGATGTTGGCTGCTGGTTTATTGTAGATTGCTTTTATCATGTTTAGGTATGGGCCTTGAATTCCTGATCTTTCCAAGACTTTTATCATGAATGGGTGTTGGATTTTGTCAAATGCTTTCTCAGCATCTAATGAGATGATTATGTGGTTTTTGTGTTTGAGTTTGTTTATATACTGGATTATGTTGATGGATCTCCGTATATTAAACCATCCCTGCATCCCTGGAATAAAACCTACTTGGTCAGGATGGATGATTGTTTTAATGTGTTCTTGGATTCGGTTAGTGAGAATTTTATTGAGTATTTTTGCATCGATATTCATAAGGGAAATTGGTCTGAAGTTCTCTATCTTTGTTGGATCTTTCTGTGGTTTAGGTATCAGAGTAATTGTGGCTTCATAGAATGAGTTGGGTAGAGTACCTTCTACTTCTATTTTGTGGAACAGTTTGTGCAGAACTGGAATTAGATCTTATTTGAAGGTCTGATAAAACTCTGCACTAAACCCTGGGCTTTTTTTGGTTGGGAGAATATTAATGACTGCTTCTATTTCTTTAGGGGATCTGGGACTGTTTAGATCCTTAACTTGATCCTGATTTAACTTTGGTACCTGGTATCTGTCTAGAATTTTATCCATTTCGTCCAGGTTTTCCAGTTTTGTTGAGTATAGCCTTTTGTAGAAGCCTTTTGGTGTTTTGGATTTCTTCAGGATCTGTTGTTATGTCTCCCTTTTCATTTCTGATTTTGTTAATTAGGATGCTGTCCCTCTGCCCTCTAGTGATTCTGGCTAAGGGTTTATCTATCTTGTTGATTTTCTCAAAGAACTAGCTCCTTGTTTGTTTGATTCTTTGAATAGTTCTTCTTGTTTCCACTTGGTTGATTTTGCCCCTGAGTTTGATGATTTCCTGCTGCCTACTCCTCTTGGATGAATTTGCTTCCTTTTTTTTCTAGAGCTTTTAGGTGTGTTGTCAAGCTGCTAGTGTGTGCTCTCTCCAGTTTCTTTTTGTAGGCACTCAGAGTAATGAGTTTTCCTCTTAGAATTGCTTTCATTGTGTCCCATAAGTTTGGGTATGTTGTAGCTTCATTTTCACTAAACTCTAAAAAGTCTTTAATTTCTTTCTTTATTCCTTCCTTGACCAAGGTATCATTGAGAAGAGTGTTGTTCATTTTTCACGTGAATGTTGGCTTTCCATTATTTATGTTGTTATTGAAGATCAGCCTTAGTCCATGGTGGTCTGATAGGATGCATGGGACAATTTCAATATTTTTGTATCTGTTGAGGCCTGTTTTGTGACCAATTATATGGTCAATTTTGGAAAAGGTACCATGAGGTGCTGAGAAGAAGGTATATCCTTTTGTTTTAGGATAAAATGTTCTGTAGATATCTGTTAAGTCCATTTGTTTCATAACTTCTGTTAGTTTCACTGTGTCCCTGTTTAGTTTCTGTTTCCACGATCTGTCCATTGATGAAAGTGGTGTGTTGAAGTCTCCGACTATTATTGTGTGAGGTACAATGTGTGCTTTGAGCTTCACTAAAGTTTCTTTAATGAATGTGGCTGCCCTTGCATTTGGAGCATAGATATTCAGAATTGAGAGTTCCTCTTGGAGGATTTTACCTTTGATGAGTATGAAGTATCCCTCCTTGTCTTTTTTTGATAACTTTGGGTTGGAAGTTGATTTTATTCGATATTAGAATGGCTACTCCAGCTTGTTTCTTTATACCATTTGCTTGGAAAATTGTTTTCCAGCCTTTCACTCTGAGGTAGTGTACTGGCTCCTTTTGTGTCAACTTGACACAGCTGGAGTTAACACAGAGAAAGGACCTTCAGTTGATAAAATGCCTCCAAGAGATTCAACTGGAGTTAGGGAAGCAGAAACCGGCCTGATTAGGGCCACAGGCCTCATCCGGCCAGATCAGCGCCGGGGTAGCGGGAGCGCAGGGTTGCCTGACACCCGCCAGCTACCCACGACCCCTGCTGCAGGATTTTGGGACTGCTGGTGAGTGGAACACAGCTTCTGCTCCAGTCCAATCACGCGGGACCTGAGACTGCTCTGGTTGGGGAGAGAGAAATCCAGCCTACATAGGGCCACAACCCTCTTCCGGTCAGAAAAGCACAGGGGCAGCTGGGGCGCAGGGACTGCTGACACTCGCCAGCTACCCACAACACCCACCACAGGATCTTAAGACTTCTGGTGAGTGGAGCACAGCTTCTGCTCCAATCCAATTGCGCGGGACCTGAGACTGCATTAGTTAGGGAAACAGAAACCGGCCTGAGTAGGGCCACAGGTCTCATCCAGCCGGATCAGCGCTGGGGTAGTGGGAGCGCAGGGTTGCCTGACACCCGCCAGCTACCCACGACCCCCGCCGCAGGATTTTGGGACTGCTGGTGAGTGGAACACAGCTTCTGCTCCAATCTTTAAACAATGACAAAGATAACAACTAACCCCAGAGATTACCAGATGGCGAAAGGTAAACGTAATAATCTTACTAACAGAAACCAAGACCACTCACCATCATCAGAACCCAGCACCCCCACTTCGCCCAGTCCAGGGCACCCCAACACACCGGAAAAGCTCGACACGGATTTAAAAGCATATCTCCTGATGATGATAGAGGACTTCAAGAAGGACTTTAATAACACAATTAAAGAAATGCAGGAGAACACTGCTAAACAGGCAGAAGACAATAAAGAGGAAGCACAAAAATCCCTTAAAGAATTGCAGGAGAACACTGCTAAAGAGTTACAAATCCTTAAAGAAAAACAGGATAACATAATCAAACAGGTAGAAGTCCTTACAGAAAAACAGGAAAACACATCCAAACAGATGATGGAAATGAACAAAACCATACTAGACCTAAAAAGGGAAGTAGACACAATAAAGAAAACCCAAAATGAGGCAACACTGGAGATAGAAACCCTAGGAAAGAAATCTGGAACCATAGATACGAGCATCAGCAACAGAATACAAGAGATGGAAGAGAGAATCTCAGGTGCAGAAGATTCCATAGAGAACATCGGCACAACAATCAAGGAAAATGTAAAATGCAAAAAGATCCTAACTCAAAACATCCAAGAAATACAGGACGCAATGAGAAGACCAAACCTACAGATAATAGGAGTGGATGAGAATGAAGATTTTCAACTCAAAGGACCAGCAAACATCTTCAACAAAATTATAGAAGAAAACTTCCCAAATCTAAAGAAAGAGATGCCCATGAACATACAAGAAGCCTACAGAACTCCAAATAGACTGGACCAGAAAAGAAATACCTCCCGACACATTATAATCAGAACAACAAATGCTCTAAATAAAGATAGAATACTAAAAGCAGTAAGAGAAAAAGGCCAAGTAACATATAAAGGCAAGCCTATCAGAATTACACCAGATTTTTCACCAGAGACTATGAAAGCCAGAAGATCCTGGACGGATGTTATACAGACACTAAAAGAACACAAATTCCAGCCCAGGCTACTATACCCAGCCAAACTCTCAATTAACATAGATGGAGAAACCAAAGTATTCCACGACAAAACCAAATTCACACATTATCTCTCCACGAATCCAGCCCTTCAAAGGATAATAACAGAAAAAAACCAATACAAGGTCAGGAACCACGCCCTAGAAACAACAAGATGGTAATCCCTCAACAAACCTAAAAGAAGACAGCCACAAGAACAAAATGCCAACTTTAACAACAATAATAGCAGGAAACAACAATTACTTTTCCTTAATATCTCTTAATATCAATGGACTCAACTCCCCGATAAAAAGACATAGACTAACAAACTGGCTACACAAACAAGACCCAACATTTTGCTGCTTACAGGAAACTCATCTCAGAGAAAAGGATAGACACTACCTCAGAATGAAAGGCTGGAAAACAATTTTCCAAGCAAATGGCATGAAGAAACAAGCTGGAGTAGCCATTCTAATATCTGATAAGATTGACTTCCAACCCAAAGTCATTAAAAAAGACAGGGAGGGACACTTCATACTCATCAAAGGTAAAATCCTCCAAGAGGAACTATCAATCCTGAATATCTATGCTCCAAATACAAAGGCAGCCACATTCATTAAAGAAACTTTAGTAAATCTCAAAGCACACATTGCACCTAATACAATAATAGTGGGAGACTTCAACACACCACTTTCACCAATGGACAGATCATGGAAACAGAAACTAAACAGGGACACAGTGAAACTAAGAGAAATTATGAATCAAATGGATCTGGCAGATATCTACAGAACATTCTATCCTAAAACAAAAGGATATACCTTCTTCTCAGCACCTCATGGTACCTTCTCCAAAATTGACCACATAATTGGTCACAAAGCAGGCCTCAACAGATACAAAAATATTGAAATTGTCCCATGCATCCTATCAGATCACCATGGACTAAGGCTGATCTTCAATAACAAAATAAATAATAGAAAGCCAACCTTCACGTGGAAACTGAACAACACTCTTCTCAATGATACCTTGGTCAAGGAAGGAATAAAGAAAGAAATTAAGGACTTTTTAGAGTTCAATGAAAATGAAGCCACAACATACCCAAACTTATGGGACGCAATGAAAGCATTTCTAAGAGGAAAACTCATAGCTCTGAGTGCCTCCAAAAGGAAACTAGAGAGAGCACACATTAGCAGCTTGACAACACACCTAAAAGCACTAGAACAAAAGGAAGCAAATTCACCCAAGAGGAGTAGACTGCATGAAATAATTAAACTCAGGGGTGAAATCAACCAAGTGGAAACAAGAAAAACTATTCAAAGAATCAACCAATCAAGGAGCTGGTTCTTTGAGAAAATCAACAAGATAGGTAAACCCTTAGCCAGACTCATTAGAGGGCCCAGGGAAAGCATCCTAATTAACAAAATCAGAAATGAAAAAGGAGACATAACAACAGATCCTGAAGACATCCAAAACACCATCAGATCCTTCTACCAAAGGCTATACTCAACAAAACTGGAGAACCTGGATGAAATGGAGAAGTTCCTAGACCAGGTACCAAAGTTGAATCAAGATCAGGTTAATGATCTAAACAGCCCTATATCCCCCAAAGAAATAGAAGCAGTCATTAATAGTCTCCCAACTAAAAAAAGCCCAGGACCAGATGGGTTTAGTGCAGAGTTCTATCAGACCTTCAAAGAAGATCTAATCCCAGTTCTTCACAAACTATTCCACAAAATAGAAACAGAAGGTACTCTACCCAACTCATTCTATGAAGCCACAATTACTCTGATACCTAAACCACAAAAAGACCCAACAAAGATAGAAAACTTCAGACCAATATCCCTTATGAATATTGATGCAAAAATCCTCAATAAAGTTCTTGCTAACCGAATCCAAGAACACATCAAAACAATCATCCATCCTGACCAAGTAGGTTTCATCCCAGGGATGCAGGGATGGTTCAATATACGGAAATCCATCAACGTAATCCAGTATATAAACAAACTCAAAGACAAAAACCACATGGTCATCTCGTTAGATGCGGAAAAAGCATTTGACAAGATCCAACACCCATTCATGATAAAAGTCTTGGAAAGATCAGGAATTCAAGGCCCATACCTAAACATGATAAAAGCAATCTACAGCAAACCAGTAGCCAACATCAAAGTAAATGGTGAGAAGCTTGAAGCAATCCCTCTAAAATCAGGGACTAGACAAGGCTGTCCACTTTCTCCATACCTATTCAACATTGTACTTGAAGTCCTAGCCAGAGCAATTCGACAACAAAAGGAGATCAAAGGGATACAAATTGGAAAAGATGAAGTCAAAATATCACTTTTTGCAGATGATATGATAGTATATATAAGTGACCCTAAAAATTCCACCAGAAAACTCCTAAGCCTGATAAACAGCTTCGGTGAAGTAGCTGGATATAAAATTAACTCAAACAAATCAATGGCCTTTCTCTACACAAAGAATAAACAGGCTGAGAAAGAAATTAGGGAAACAACACCCTTCTCAATAGTCACAAATAATATAAAATATCTTGGTGTGACTCTAACTAAGGAAGTGAAAGATCTGTATAATAAAAACTTCAAGTCTCTGAAGAAAGAAATTATAGAAGATCTCAGAAGATGGAAAGATCTCCCATGCTCATGGATTGGCAGGATCAACATTGTAAAAATGGCTATCTTGCCAAAAGCAATCTACAGATTCAATGCAATCCCCATCAAAATTCCAACTCAATTCTTCAACGAATTAGAAAGTGCAATCTGCAAATTCATCTGGAATAACAAAAAACCTAGGATAGCAAAAACTCTTCTCAAGGATAAAAGAACCTCTGGTGGAATCACCATGCCGGACCTAAAGCTCTACTACAGAGCAATTGTGATAAAAACTGCATGGTACTGGTATAGTGACAGACAAATAGACCAATGGAATAGAATTGAAGACCCAGAAATGAACCCACACACCTATGGTCACTTGATCTTCGACAAGGGAGCTAAAAACATCCAGTGGAAGAAAGACAGCATTTTCAACAAATGGTGCTGGCACAACTGGTTGTTAACATGTAGAAGAATGCGAATCGATCCATTCCTATCTCCTTGTACTAAGGTCAAGTCTAAGTGGATCAAGGAACTTCACATAAAACCAGAGACACTGAAACTTATAGAGGAGAAAGTGGGGAAAAGCCTTGAAGATATGGGCACAGGGGAAAAATTCCTGAATAGAACAGTAATGGCTTGTGCTGTAAGATCGAGAATTGACAAGTGGGACCTCATGAAACTACAAAGCTTCTGCAAGGCTAAAGACACCATCAATAAGACAAAAAAACCACCAACAGATTGGGAAAGGATCTTCACCTATCCTAAATCAGATAAGGGACTAATATCCAATATATATAAAGAACTCAAGAAGGTGGACTCCATAAAGTCAAATAACCCCATTAAAAAATGGGGCTCAGAACTGAACAAAGAATTCTCACCTGAGGAATACCGAATGGCAGAGAAACACCTGAAAAAATGTTCAACATCCTTAATCATCAGGGAAATGCAAATCAAAACAACCCTGAGATTCCACCTCACACCAGTCAGAATGGCTAAGATCAAACATTCAGGTGACAGCAGATGCTGGCGAGGATGTGGAGAAAGAGGAACACTCCTCCATTGTTGGTGGGATTGCAAGCTTGTACAACCACTCTGGAAATCAGTCTGGCGGTTCCTCAGAAAATTGGACATAGTACTACCGGAGGATCCAGCAATACCTCTCCTGGGCATATATCCAGAAGATGTCCCAACCGGTAAAAAGGACACATGCTCCACTATGTTCATAGCAGCCCTATTTATAATAGCCAGAAGCTGGAAAGAACCCAGATGTCCCTCAACAGAGGAATGGATACAGAAATTATGGTACATTTACACAATGGAGTACTACTCAGCTATTAAAAAGAATGAATTTATGAAATTCCTAGCCAAATGGATGGACCTGGAGGGCATCATCTTGAGTGAAGTAACACAATCACAAAAGAACTCACACAATATGTATTCACTGATAAGTGGATATTAGCCCAAAACTTAGGATACCCAAGATATAAGATACAATTTGCTAAACGCATGAAACTCAAGAAGAATGAAGACCAAAGTGTGGACACTGTGCACCTTCTTAGAATTGGGAACAAAACACCCAGGGAAGGAGTTACAGAGACAAAGTTCGTAGCTGTGATGAAAGGATGGACCATTTAGAGACTGCCGTATCCAGGGATCCATCCCATAATCAGCTTCTAAACGCTGACACCATTGCATACACTAGCAAGATTTTGCTGAAAGGACCCAAATATAGCTGTCTCTTGTGAGACGATGCCGGGGCCTAGCAAACACAGGAGTGGATGTTCACAATCAGCTATTGGATGTATCACAGGTCACCAATGGAGAAGCTAGAGAAAGTACCCAAGGAGCTAAAGGGATCTGCAACCCTATTGTTGGAACAACATGATGTACTAACCAGAACCCCGGAGCTCTTGTCTCTAGCGGCATATGTATCGAAAGATGGCCTAGTCGGCCATCAATGGAAAGAGAGGCCCATTGGACTTGCAAACTTTATATGCCCCAATATAGGGGAATGCCAGGGCCAAAAGAATGGGAATGGGTGGGTAGGGAAGTGGGGGGCGCTATGGGGGACTTTTGGGATAGCATTGGAAATGTAATTGAGGAAAATATGTAATAAAAATATTAAAAATCAAAAAAAAAATAAAAAAAAAAAAGAGATCCAACTGTAAGGCATTTTCTCAATTAGTGATCAAGGGGAAAGGCCCCTTGTGGGTGGGACCATCTGTGGGCTGGTAGTCTTGGGTTCTATAAGAGAGCAGACTGAGCAAGCCAGGACAGGCAAGCCAGTAAAGAACATCCCTCCATGGCCTCTGCATCAGCTCCTGCTTTCTGATCTGCTTGAATTCCAGTACTGATTTCCTTTGATGATGAACAGCAGTATGGAAGTGTAAGCCAAATAAACCCTTTCCTCCCAGCTTGCTTCTTGGTCGATGTTTGTGCAGGAATAGAAACCCTGACTAAGACAGGTAGTGTCTGTCTTTTCCCCTGAGATGGGTTTCCTGTAAGCAGCAGAATGTTGGGTCCTGTTTGTGTAGCTAGTCTACTAGTCTATGTCCTTTTATTGGGGAATTGAGTCCATTGATATTAAGAGATATTAAGGAAAAGTAATTGTTGCTTCCTATTATTTTTGTTGTTAGAGTTGGCATTCTGTTCTTGTGGCTGTCTTCTTTTTGGTTTGTTGAGGGATTAATTTCTTGCTTTTTCTAGGGCGTGGTTTCCGTCCTTGTATTGTTTTTTTCTGTTATTATCCTTTGAAGGGCTGGATTCGTTGAAAGATAATGTGTGAATTTGGTTTTGTTGTGGAATACTTTGGTTTCTCCATCTATGGTAATTGAGAGTTTGGCTGGGTATAGTAGCTTGGGCTGGCATTTGTGTTCTCTTAGTGTCTGTATAACATCTGTCCAGGATCTTCTGGCTTTCATAGTCTCTGGTGAAAAGTCTGGTGTAATTCTGATAGTCCTGCCTTTATATGTTACTTGACCTTTTTCCCTTACTGCTTTTAATATCTATCTTTATTTAGTGCATTTTTTGTTCTGATTGTTATGTGTCGGGAGGAATTTCTTTTTTGGTTCAGTCTATTTGGAGTTCTGTAAGCTTCTTGTATGTTCATGGGCATGTCTTTCTTTAGGTTTGGGACGTTTTCTTCTATAATTTTGTTGAAGATATTTGCTGGCCCTTTAAGTTGAAAATCTTCATTCTCATCTACTCCTATTATCCGTAGGTTTGGTCTTTTCATTGTGTCCTGGATTTCCTGGATGTTTTGAGTTAGGAGCTTTTTGCATTTTGTATTTTCTTTGATTGTTGTGCCGATGTTCTCTATGGAATCTTCTGCACCTGAGATTCACTCTTCCATCTCTTGTATTCTGTTGATGATGCTCGTATCTATGGTTCCAGATTTCTTTCTTAGGGTTTCTATCTCCAGTGTTGCCTCACTTTGGGTTTTCTTTATTGTTTCTACTTCCCTTTTTAGGTCTAGTATGGTTTTGTTCATTTCCATCACCTGTTTGGACATGTTTTCCTATTTTTCTTTAAGGACTTGTAACTCTTTAGCAGTTTTCTCCTGTATTTCTTTAAGTGAGTTATTAAAGTCCTTCTTGATGTTCTCTACCATCATCCTGAGATATGCTTTTAAATCTGGGTCTAGCTTTTCAGGTGTGTTGGGGTGCCCAGGAGTGGGTGAGGTGGGAGTGCTGCCTTCTGATGATTGTGAGTGGTCTTGGTTTCTGTTAGTAAGAGTCTTATGTTTGCCTTTTGCCATCTGGTAATCTCTGGAGTTAGTTGTTATAGTTGTCTCTGGTTAGAGCTTGTTCCTCAGGTGATTATGTTAGCCTGTATCAGTAGACATGGGAGACTAGCTCTCTCCTGAGTTTCAGTGTTCAGAGTACTCTCTGCAGGCAAGCTCTCTTCTTGCAGGGAAGGTGCCCAGATATCTGGTGTTCGACCCTGCCTCCTGGCAGAAGTTGTGATCCACTCACCAGTTGTCCTAAGATCCCGTGGGGACCTTGGGGGTGTCCGCAAACTCCGCACTCAATGTGCCCCGGTGCTGGTGTGGACCGGAAGCGTGAGGCATACATGCTTTACCCAGTTTACTGTCTCAAACGTTAATATTGTCTATAAATACTGTCATAGACCCAGCAGAAACAGTATTTTACTCTATTGCTAGAGCTCTACATTTTGATACTCTAATCAAAACATCTACAACATAACCTCTGTACTTATGGCTCAGGGAACATCATGGAAGAGAAGGAGGAAAAATTATAATATACAGAGGACATCTGCTAAGAGATAGTATCTTCTATGAATGACAAGGGAGTGTTAACCATGAAATCTTAAGTAGCTGCCTAAACAAGTGCTGCACTGCTTGACATGCCAACCTGGATGGGGGGAAATCTAGCAAGGCTTCGATGAAGAGTTACAGCCAACTAATAGCTGCTAAGAGAGGAAAAATCAGTTTTCTTTGGGGATGAATCCTCTCATAGGTTATCTAATCCCAAGTGTTCAATCCTAAAGCACATATACATATAAGAAACACTAAATAGCGTCTGCATACACATATGTTCATATTATATACAAATGCACACACATATATCTATAATTACACTAAGTGGACTTAGCATATATATATATATATATATATATATACATGAAAATATGCAATCTGCTGAGTCTTTTAATTACAATAGTAATTAAAGTAGAGGTCATGATTTTAAGAGGGAGTGGGGGGGACATAGAAATAGAAAGGGATTTAAAAATGAAATACTATTTTACCAAATCCATGGCTAACACTACACTCTCTAGCTGAAACACAACATTAATAAGTAAGTCAGAAGTAAGCTCAGTCCAGAACTTCACTGTGGAATTCCATTTGCTCTGTCTTTGATATCATACTTTATACAGATGCCACATAGACATTTTAATTCCATGTGATACTGCAGAATAAGATTACAGTAAAACAATGACACAGATTAATTTCCAGCTTTGCTGAGTTTTATTTTGAGTTATCTATTTAACTCCATCAGTATCACTTTTCTTAGGTATGAGCAAAGGTTAATGCTTATGTCTTCATTGCTAGATTTTGCAAAGATCATTATATAACCCACATGGAAATGCTTTATAAATGTCCATGCTGAAGCTGTCTTGCATGTATAACATCCTCTGACTCCAAATTTGGTAGCCAGTCTTTTTGAGATCCACTTCCAGCTGCTTCAGTTTACAATACACTGGACTTAGTTGGGCCAAAGAAAGAGACAAATGGTTTTGTAATGAGTAGATATTTCAGTAGTTTCTCGGCAAGCAGTGATGAAAAAGACATTTCTCATTTCATAAAAACAATAATATGAGACTAACTGGCTAGAAGAAAAGATGATTGTCTAAGGATTTAAACAACACCATGAGCTTACTCCTGCAGGGGATTGCATATCATCGCAGCAAGTAGAAAGAGTATTTTCACTGTCAGATAATACTAATCTGTCAGTAGTGAGGCTAATGCCTTGTTATTATTAATGTCCCAGGAGAGTCACCCTGGATGGGATTTAGTCTTTTCCTTGTCTTATCCCTATAGAATACATTGGAGAAAAGTTGATTCCTGATCCACAAAACAGAAGCAAACCACTCTTTGCTTACCATTTAGTCAACACCGGATTAACAGAAACAAAGACAGGATTATATAATGATAGATTTAAGAGCATACATGACATCGTATTTTAGTTTATTATTTAACTTCTGTCAGCCTTAGTTTTCTAAGCCTCCTTGACAATGTAGTGTACTGGTTAATTTTAAGTGCGAACTTGATTATACTGAGAGATGCCTAAAAGATCAGTAAAAACATACTTGTGTGTATGCCATGAGGGTGCTTCAGAGAGGACTAACATCTGGGACAATAACTAAGGGATGAATACCTGCTCTGAACATAGGCAGAACCTGCCCCATAGGCCAGGACCCCATGTGGAATAAGGAGGCCAGTTATAGCAGGCTTTCTCTGTTGGCTTCCTGGGTGCAGTGAGGGAATGTCTCTATTCTGTCATAGCCTCCCACCACGCTCTAATGAAACCTCTGAGAACCATGAGCCCAAGTAAATCTTCCTCCTGTAACTTGCTTCTACCAGTAGCTTGGTCATGCAAAAGTAAACTAGACAGTTTGTTACAGTCATGAAAGTCTGACTAACACATGTAGATATGCTCACGAATTAGCTGAGATGGTATGTGTAAAGGCTCTGCAAACTATAATCATATCCTAAGTCTAACTACAGGGCTGTATATAGATTATACAATATAATACATTATGCATCTAATATATGTTAGATATCCAGGATTTATCATATTGGCTTATGAGTTGTGATCTGGCTAGTCTAACAATGACTGTCTTCTGATGGAAAATCCCAAATCCAATAGCAGTTCCATCTACAAGGCAGGGTGTCCCAGTTGATCTACAGTACACATCAGAATCCTGAAGAAGTAGGCTCTAATACCAGTGAAGAAATGAACTTGAACTTCCTAATGAGAGTGAGGGCAGGAAGGCAAGAAGCTTCCTTCTTCCATGTCCTTTATATAGGTGCCCCCTGAAAGTGGGGTCTAGATTTAGGGTGGGTTTTCCCACTTTAAATGATATAATCCACAATAATCTCTCACAAGTGCATCCATCTGTCTGATCTTTAGGTAATTAAAGAAGAAGTCAAGTTGAGAACCAAGAATAGCCATCACAGGAAGGAAGCTTTGTTTGGCTTACAATTCCATGTAACAGTTCATCATTGTGGGAAAGCCAAGTCAGGCATTCAAGTTGTATCACATCCATAGTCAAGAACAGAGATAATAAATGCATCCTTGCTTGCTTGCTCGTTTTCTCCTCTGTTAGACTGTTCAAAACCTCCTGCCTAGGGAATGGCACTGCCCACAATGGAATGGGCCCCCAATGAACTTAAGACAATCACCCACAGAAACATCCACAGGCAAACCAATGTAGAACATTTCTCATTGATACTCTAGATCATGTCAAATTGACAACCAACCACCAAGCACATGAAACATAAGCAAAAGGAGCATTATAATATAGACAGACAGATGGTGACAGAACTTGTTTGCCATGCTCATCTCTTTCCTGAGGATGATAGACAAGAGCACTGTAGGAAAAGGAAAAAGGAGGACTGGGAAGGTGGCTCTGTGGATAAAAAGTGCTTGCTGTTTATACACAAAAGCTGGTGCAGTGTATATGTGTTTGTTGTGGGAAGCCACATATGCCATTACAAGATGGCGCTGGCTACTGCTGGCCACCACCCATAAGTTTGGGTAAACAACCAATGTGTGCATGTGCAGTAGAGTTTTTTGCCGAACCACTGCCTGGCCCGAGGCATGTAATGAGGTACTGAAAGCATAACCAATTGGGTGTAGACACGCCTCTCCTAGGCCTATATAAGCAGTGCCAGTTCTGGGGCTCGGGGTCTTTTGCCTTCACAGTAAGCTCTCCCAATAAACATGTTGCAGAAGGATCCTGTTGTGGCGTCTTTCTTGCTGGCGAGTTGGGCGTTCACAGTTTGTAATGTTGGGTGGGGGTGAGGAATGGACAGGGAATCCAGCAGAGAGTCTAGCCAAAATGGCCAGCAAAAGTTTAGTGAGAAAAGCTATGCCAGAAAACAAGATGACAGACGTTGGTAAAGGAAGGTACTCAACTTTGATCTCTGACCTACACACACACACACACACACACACACACACACACACCCCACACATGCATACACAGAATATTCTAATTTTTGACTCCTGTAATTGCACGGAGTGCCTACTAGGAGGTGATAGTAGGCTTTCGGAATCTGAGCGACCATCTCTACAAACATTGTAATTCACTGTCAATCTTAACCTGGAATCCAGGCCTCTAGGACTGACTCAGATTTTCATCAAGTGGGCAAGCTTGCCACCACAGCCTCCACAGTTCTTGTCAGCCTCTTTCTCCTCCTCGTCCTTCTTCTCCTCCTTTTCCTCCTTTTTTCAGAGACTGTGTGATCAAAGCTTCCAGGCTAAAGAGAAGCAGAAGAAGCATGTTTATGCAGAGGGCAGCAGGCTAGGTCTTCTTATGTTTATGCAGAGGGCAGCAGGCTGGGCCTTCTTATGCTATAAAATTACCCTTATTTCGCAATCTAGCTGAAGACATTTTTTCTTATTTGCTGCTCTTTCTTTCCTTTGGTTGCTTTTCTCCAAAGTCTGTGTACTCAGAGAAGAGACAGAGCATTATACACAACTAAGGTAGTTTCTACATCGGTCAACTTTGGTTTTACATAGTGCGAGAATCTCCCAGGAGGATTTAGAAATACTCCTTAAATAATCACACCATGTTAGGAAGATTTAGAGTCAAATCAAACATATATTTTATACAATTTCTCTATCAGATAGGTTTAGGTTTGGTTGGATGGTCTCACTTCACCCTAGAAAGTGTCTCACCTCTGATCTTAGAAGCTAACAGGTCCAGTCAGCCCAGGGAAGGGAGAAGAGATGTTTCTGTCCCATGTCAAAGATGTCTGGAGGCCAGCTTTTAACTCCAGAAGGGCTTCTTTGGGACTGACCCATACCTTTTAGCTCCCAGGTAAATATAAACTATTCTAAGACTGTGGCTTTAGTCATGAAGATCAGATCTGGTTCAAGGAGGAGGAATGCAAAAAGGAAGACAATAGAAGATGTGTCAGGCTCCTGTAAGCATTTTTTAATGGAGGGATGGTCTAATCCCTAGTCCTGGAGGACTGGTCATACACAATCATATGACCACATCTAGCTTTAGAGAGAGTGCAAACTAGTGTTTCAGGAGCCTAATGTTTTTAAGGCCTTCCTTCTCCTCCTCCTTCCCTCACCCGTTCTTCCATCCCTCCTGCCATCGGTCCTAGTCCCTACTTTCTTCTGTTGGGGATTGAACCCAAAGCCTTGGCATATTAGATAGGCACCCGTCAGCTACATTTTGAACCTTTTTTCCTTGCCTTGCTTTGCCTCTTGCCTTGTCTTGCCTCCTCTCTTCTTCTCCTTTTCTTTCTGTCTTCCTCCTTCTCATTTTCATTTCTCCTTTTTTCCTTTCTCTCTCTCTCTCTCTCTCTCTCTCTCCCTCTGTCTCCCATTTTCTTCTTCTCTTCTTCTTCTTCTTCTCCTTCTTCTCCTTCTTCTTCTTCTTCTTCTTCTTCTTCTTCTTCTTCTTCTTCTTCTTCTTCTTCTTCTTCTTCTTCTTCTTCTCCCTTCTCCCTCCTCCCTCCCCCTCCCAGGGAATGACCATGAGTCACATTTTTCAGGGGCTTAAAAAGGCAAAACCTTTTAAATTCACCGCATTTCCCATCTGATTCAATTAGGGGCAAGCATACATCTTGACGTACTTCTTGCCTATGCACCTCCTGCACACATATGACCAAGCACATCCAGTGCAGATGGGCCAAACAAACTTTTTTCAGGGAGAAAGAAACATGTGGCTCATTATTTCCCAAGAACTATAACTCCTAGCCTTCCAGGGAGTTACTTTGCCTTAGGCAGGTGGAGCCTACAAGTTAATTGTACCCTTTACATCCACCCCCTTTTGAGTTATATCCTGAGTTAAATCCTTAACTCTGTCATAGGTACCTTTTTATACTGAGATTCAGTATCCATCAGCTTAATGGTACCCAGACAGGAAACAGAAGTGTTAAAGGTCCTGTGATGGCCAACATCAGTTACTATCTAGGAGGAGCCTGGAAATAAGACCTGGGAGTAGTCATTTATTTTATCTCAGGTCCCCTTTTTGCACTTTTTTGAGTACAACCAGATTACAATTCCAAATGGCTTGTATAGAAACATTTTTTTAAAAAAATTATTTATTTTATGTATGTGAGTACACTGTCACTCTCTTCTGACACACCAGAAGAAGGCATCTGAGCCCATTACAGATGGTTGTGAGACACTATGTGGTTGCTAGGAATCGAAGTTAGGGCCTCTGGAAGTGCTCTTAATCACTGAGCCATTTCTCCAGCCCCTAAACATTTTTTTTTTTTTTTTTGGTTTTTCGAGACAGGGTTTCTCTGTGTAGTCCTGGCTGACCTGGAACTCACTTTGTAGACCAGGCTGGCCCCGAACTCAGAAATTCTCCTGCCTCTGCCTCCCTAGTGCTGGGATTAAAGGCATGCTCCACCACACCTGGCTCTAAACATTTTTTTTTTAAAGTCATATAACACCTTGTTCTCCATAAAGTAGGCCTATCATATTATAGTACTAATTTAGTTAATGAATCCACTTGTTGATAAATCTGGACACATTTTCCTGGTATGCCAATTGGCATTATAGGTAACCATTTTGTCCCCTACGCCAGGGGAATTAGTATTTTGGCTTACTGGGAAACAAGGGATGATGTATTATTTCTGAAACTGGCTGAAAGTAAGATGTTGGCCCAGGAAGGCTGAAAGGCCAGTCTAAGGCCAGGCAATGGGGCATTCACCAGAAAGCATTTGGTTAGCTGGCTCAGCTGAAGAGACAAGGAGCAACCATATCAGCTGGATTGGTTAACATTAGCTTTCAGCAAGTCCAGAGAGCAGTAGTCTGTAGTCTGCAGCTGTTTCCTGGATGGTGTCCATCAGCCAAGTGCAATTCTGCTGAGACAGATATAGACTAGGAAGAGAAGTTAAAGGAAAAAATCTTAGATTTGGCACTTTCAGTCCCATAGTCTTACAGATCGAGAGTTGGGAGGAGTCTCAAGACCAGGGGATCCTGTCCTTAGGAATAGTCAGGCAGGGAAACTCAGACTGTACTTACCAGAAGTCCACTTGACCTGTGACAGGTGGAGCCACATTTTGTGACCCATTGACTGAAGCATTTTTGTATCTTTCTTAATGTCATCTCAGATAAAACTTGATCTTGTGTTAGAAATGCTTTCAGGAAAAGGGTGCACTTTTGTTTTCTAGATTGCTATTTACTCATGCCCACAGCACAGAAATACATGCTTTATACTTTTTAAAACCCTTCAAACATACCAGAAGGCTTTTGAGATAGAATCGTGCATTGGCAATAACTCCTGGGAAAGTTGAGCTACACAGGTAAACTTCAAAGCGGACAAACCCCAGCTATCAGTGGTGCATTTCATCTGTCCACTGCTCTCAACTGGAGTTGTTTAGACCCCATGTGGGTTCATACTAAGACACACTTCTCAATTAGAGTGTATCCTGCAGATTGGCCTTTAAGGGCGGGTCCCTACTAACCGTGATGATGGAATTTGGATTTCTGCAGTCATTACTCTATGTCTCCAGGTGTTTCAAACTGTTCTGAGGGACTCATATGTTCACTGTGGGGACTGACCAGATTTACAGTACAGGAGAAATAGGGGCCTAGGAGGAGTAGGAGACTTTCTCTCATTGCATAGGAAGAAAGCACAAGAAAGACTAGAAAGAAGTTCCCTTCCTGAACTTCTACCATAGAAAGTCTCTTATGTAGGGAAAGCTGAAGGCTGTGATTGCTACTGAAATCAATTTTTCCCAACTCTTTAGATCTTATAACTATTCATTGGAAACCAGGAGTTGCTGCCTGTTGATCAAATTCAGCCTGAATACATGGACTGTATAACACTGAAAAATTGGTTAGCATTGTTTTGAAATGGGATATTTCTCACTAAAATTTAGCTACCTATCTTTTCTTTTTCTAAGAATAAAATCAACATATCTTGTAGTAGTGGCCAGTAGTTCACACTGTGGGAATTAATGACACACTGGCCAACTTGCTCATTGCTATGGCAAATATCCCAGAGGGCCAATGTAAAAGGAGGAATCATTTATTTTGATTTATGGTTTTGGAGGTTTTAGATTACATTTGGCTTGCTCTGTGGTGAGGCAGGGCATCATGGTAAAGCGTGTGGCAAAGCAAGTTGCTCACCTCAAGGCATCCAGGAAGGAGAGACAGAGAAGGGTGGGAGGAAGAAGAGAATAAAAGAGGGAGAGAGAGGAATGGAGAGAAAAGGAGAGAAGAACCTGATCTAAGAGAGAGAGAGAGAGAGAGAGAGAGAGAGAGAGAGAGAGAGAGAGAGAGAGAGAGAGAGAAAGGAGGAGGAGGAGGAGGAGGAGGAGGAGGAGGAGGAGGAGGAGGTCCTGATCTCATTTTGGGTGGTACCACCCAGGTCAAGGCTTGCTGTCTCCAGGAGGCTTTGACAGACATACTGAGAAGTGTGCTTTAGGCAGTATCTAGCAATGTCTCAATTCAAGCAAGTTGACAAGACTGTCCACCACTGAAAAGATCAAGAGTCAATGATCCTTTGTATGAGGACATGCTATCAACTGGCCTGCTTTATTCTTTTATGGTTGTTTGGATCCTGTGGACATCTAAGCTGTGTTGCTGTGCCCTCTGCTTTAGTCTACCATAACCTGTTCACAGCTAATCACTGCAATTCTTGCTATTCCAAATATTTCACATGTATCTAGTCTTTCCCTCAATATTTCTGACTCTCCTATGCCTGACTTCTTTGTGAATTTGCTTTGGTTCATGGATGGGACATCTGCACCTGATATCTCTGAATTTGACTTCCAGTTTAGTGTCCTTGGGCCCATAGGGTCTTCCCACTTCAGGCCACATGCAGTAGTACAACATCCTAACCAAATTTAGCTCTTCTAGACCTGACCCTTGGCATTGCTTTACTGGGTTGGTGTCTGTGTTGGGATGGCTATATCATCCAAAAGGAGGAGATTCAGGTGATGAACATGTTACAGAAGGACACTTGTAAACCCAGATGCTATAAGTGGTGAATTGAAATGATTCTTAATAGTCCTCCAAGGGACTGAACTTACCTCAACTGCAGCCATGCTGTGCTGCTCTGATAAGTGTCAGTCAGAGGGACCTAGGGGAGAAAGTAAGTGTGACTACGAGTCAGGTTACAAGTTCTTGGGATACAGTGGCAACTGAAAAATAGAAGAGCTTTGTTAACTGATAGGTTTGAAGTCTGTGTCCATTAAGACCAGATGACCTAGATCCAAGTGAAGCTAGCTGTTAACATTGTGTGGCAGCCTAAGTCTTTCCATGACAATCCTACTACAGATAGTTTTCTATTTCAAAGTGTCAAGCTTTCATAGAAAATTGTCCTATTTATATCAGAAATAGACTTTTAAGACTCTTCAGCAGCAATGAATCCAATCCTATATAGTTTATAGCTTACTTTACAGCACAGTCAGTACAATTAGTCAGACCGATTCAGGTAATTTAAAAGTTCTCACGCAATGACAGCTGGGTTACCACTTTCACGTTTGCTTCTGGTGTGTTTTCTCTGTAAATGTGTGTGTGTGTGTGTGTGTGTGTGTGTGTGTGTGTATACTTATTGGCTTATTTTATAAGCCAAATGGTAGGACTGAATTTTGTCCATATTCTGATAATAAATGTGCATTTCTCTATGTTGTTAAATATTTTTAAAAAATAATTTTAAGGGCTGTTCATTTCATCATCTGATTTAATGAATGTTTCATGCAATGCAATGATGCAATGTAAAAATAAAATATTTTTATTATTAAAGACTAAGATTATTTTCATTTTTCATTAGTAACAATAATGCTGAGGTGAGATTCTTTCTTCATAAACCTTTGACTCTGTGAATATTTCTTTAGATGAAATTTAAAGTGAGAGAACTTTGTAAAATTTTTTGGATCATTCTCCTGAATTACAGGTAGATTATCATATATGCAAATGAGAAATGTTGCCACTTCCTTTTCAATAATTGCAGGCTTTATTTATTTATGTTTCTTGTCTTATTGCATTGGCCAGACATTTCAAGGCAATATTGAATAATTAGACTCTTAGCAGGCATACTTGTTCTGCTTCAATTTTTAATGCACCAGCTTCTGGTGTTTCACTGCAGTATTGCATATGCTTATATTTTATTTAGGGATTTTGCATTTATATTCATAGTTGAAATTGGTCTGTAGTTTCCCTTTTTGTGTGTGTTTTTCTTTGTCAAGTTTTGTAATGGGGTTATGTGAGCTATGTGAAATATAATAGGTTTCTCTTCTGCAGAGACATTTCCTGTGTCAGGAGGAGATAGCAATTTCCAACAGGCAAACATGCTAGATATTTGACAGGCTGGCTGGGCTGTTTTCTTTCAAAGATGCAGACAGAAGATACATAATTGAATTCCCACCCTCAGCTCAAACTGGTTATCCTGTCAGGAAGCTGGCATGTGAGATGATGTGCAATTGCTTCAATTATAAGAATTGAAGCATTTAGACAATTCTCCCTCTTCTGTTTGAGATGCAGCCTCAGCCTTTGAGTTGGAAGCTGTCAGGAGTCCAATTTAGCCACTTTCCAACCCAAGGAGTTTGCTGTGGGCTGTTATCGGCCCTGTTGTTACAACAGTGTTAATAGAGACCTCACTGGCCATTAGATGCATTTTGTGCAGGTCTTTCCTTCTTAGGGTGTGCTGGTACAATCATAGAAAGATGTTCATTGGTCAGAGTTAATCTATTTGCAGGATCTCCCTCCTGGATGCAGCTGTAGTGGTGCTCAAGTCCCAGGACAGCTTGGACAGAGGGAGGCTCTATTCTTTTGCCACCACAGAACTGAGACTATGTCCAGTCAAACTTAGTTATTTGCTAAGCAACATGCCCGCTCCTTCCAAGATATTCCAGGGACTTGTGCTCTTGTTACCTCCTATTTTTACACCCCATATGAGCTCTTCTTTATGAATTATAAAGCTCACATGACAGCTGGTCCATTCTTCCCTGTCTTCTAGTTTATCTATTCAAAGGTCAGTCACAGTGATGTTTCTAAAACACCAGAAAGTTCATCAATAACTGGATTTGATTGCTTTTTTAAAACTTTTAATTAATTTTATTTTATTTCCTTTTCCCCATTCGTGTGTGTGTGCAGTACACCTGTGTGTGTGTGTGTGTGTGTTTGTGTGTGTTTATATGTGTATAAGTGCTTGTGGAGACCTGAAGTTGATGTCAAACATCATTCTCAGCTGCTTGCATACCTTGCACGTTGAGGCAGGGTCTCAGTGAAGCTCACACCTCACCTATGTGGCTTACCTCACCAGGCGGATTGCTCTGGTGTTCTGTCAATGTCTTCTGAGGCTAGGCTGCTGGGCCAACCTGGAATTTATGTGAATGATGGGGCCCCAAAGTTGGATCTTCATAGTTGTGCAGTAAGAGTTTTAACTAACGAACCATATCCTCAGCTCAGCTTACTTTTTGCTTTCAACCTTACTGGTTCTCTGAGGGATCCCCAGAATTCTCTAAGGGGTCCCCAGAATTCTTTGGCATGTCCTACACAGCTAGCTCAACTCTCAGCCCCACTTCACCTTTTAGCTTGATTTCCTGTAATTCAGAGAGATGGTGACTTCTTATATTTCTGTGCACAACTCTTACTGCTGCCACAAACTTTTAAGATGAGTACTGATCTTTTTTTTTTTTTTTTGGAGCTCAATAGAAAGAGTAGCTATTTCAGTACTAATAATTTTGGTTCCTTGCTGTTTTTTACATCAGATATTTTGTGCCATGGTGTAAAAACTAGAACTTGAACCATGATAGATTCTCTGTACACTTGTTTGATGGCACATATAATCCTGCACTCTACTTGGATGCTTCCCTGGGCATGGGAAAGGCAGAGAACACAAGGGTCTGCTCTCTGTTTTTCCAATATTTAGCACACTTCTTCATATACAATAGGTGCTCAATAGTACCAGTGAAATTAGCAATTTGTTCATCTTAGGAAAGTCTCTATTTACCCATTACAACGTTTGTCTGTTTGTTTTGTCTTGGAAGGTGATCCCCAAGTATAAAGAGAATTGAACTAATCTTTCACTTTCAAATCTGAGGGATATGTTAATAGGTGTTAAAATAAATGGGTTAAAAGGTGGTACTTATTGCATTCAATGTCTACAATAGTGCACTTTCAAAATGATAATTTGAAATTAAAAGACTGGGCTATTGTGTGTGTGAGTTTGTGCACGTGCTTGTGTGTGCACACACATGTAGTGTTTTGAGAAAGGATCTCAATATAGAGACCAGGCTGGGTCCAGGAATCACAGGCTTTCCAGCATCAGCTTCCTGAGCACCAGGATTACAAATGTGTACCCTAATCCCTGGCTTTTACCCTGATGGCCTCTGGTCTTTCTGTTTCTCACCATCTCAGTGTCACAGTCCGAGAGACCATGATTCCGGCTTCAGCATAAGTGTGTAGAGGGCTAGGCATGACTCGACGGTGAAACCTTAGTGTTTTAAGGGGATGTGATATATGAAGCAGAGCAGATGTCTGCTGAGTGTTTGCTATATGTACACATTTACAGCAATCATATCCTTTTTACCTTCCTGCTCGTTTTGGTTAAAATATGCCTTCCTTTCACCTGGGTGGTCATTGAACCTGAGAAAGTCAAATAACTCAACTAGATGTCACACTGGATAAATGGCTACACCAAGCTTCCAGTGCTACTGGAATCATGGAAAAGATGGCAGAAATTGGTCCCAGGGTACCCAGGCTCCAGTCTTGCTTCTTTGATTTGCTAGTTGTGCTATCCAGAGACTTATCTCTTAGACTCTCAGACCTCAACTTTCCAATCTATCAAAGGGGGTATAAAATATTTACCTTACAGAGCTGTTGTGGGAACTGTAAATAATTTTGCAATTTGTTGGACTGTATACATTAGCTGCCTGCCTTACTACTGATCTTTTTTTTTTTTTTTTTTTTTTTTTGGAGCTCAATAGAAAGAGTAGCTATTTCAGTACTAATAATTTTGGTTCCTTGCTGTTTTTTACATCAGATATTTTGTGCCATGGTGTAAAAACTAGAACTTGAACCATGATAGATTCAATTCTAGTCTTAGTTTGGGCATTTGCTGGCTTGAGCACATTATTTAACCTCTTTGTGCTTCTGATCCATCCTCCTTACAAGGCTCTTAGGTTTTAGGATTGTGTGCTGTGGCAGGGCACAATGAAAGATAAACAGCATTTATCAGCTCTCAGCTTAGCAACGAGACTAAAGGCAATGCCCAAATAAGAAGTCACAATAAGACATTATGCATTATACCCATTCCAAAAACACTTTAGTGTGAACTAGACCAATCTGAGTCTCAAATTAGCCCAGACAAGGATATTATTAGTTTCACTTTTTATAAATGAAGTCATCATTGCCTGGCAATTTCAGTAATTTCTCCAGAGTCACCCCACAGGGCTCATCCATATCTAGAATTTTTTTCTGCTTTGAGAGCAATGCCTTATCCACGTGGCATGGTAATAGAGAGCCAGAGAGGATTTAGAGGCTCTCGGGGAAGATGGAGAAAGTAAAACTCACGTGCAGTTTCTGAGGAATAGCTCAGAGGTCAGAGCCTTCCCAGCAGAGAGCATGCTGGGAATATGAGTTTGTTTCTTAAGGATGCTGAGAGAGTTATTGAACTGACAAAGCATAGACAATAACCTCAAATGACCTCTCCTTTTGTCACACAGTCTTGTACTATGACCAAGAGGTAGCCAACTGGCTGGAATTGTTCTGTGAGTATCCACATGGCTTTGTTCAGACACACATCTGGACATCAAACCTGCTCTATAACTATTATGTTTGTGAAAGCCCATGCTAGTAATGGCTAAATTGCAAGGATGGCTGAGAGATCACCGGTAGGTCCTTTAAAAGCATGCACAGTTACATGTATGATTTCTTTCTTTCTTTTTGTTTTGAGACTGGGTCTCACTATATCCAAGTTCTTGGGCTAAAAGTGTGTGCCACCATGCCTGGCTATACCAGTATTTTCTGACACATTCTAAAGAGAACTTTACTTCTTGAGGGTTGTCCTATATTTTCTTAATGTTGTATACCTTAATTATTGATTGATTTAAATCATCAAGAAGATTGAAATACTTAAAACATGGCTCTTTGGGAGTTTTGCACAATGTATTTTGATTGTGTATCACTCCTCCCCCAACTCCTTCCAGCTCCAGCTCCATTTCCCTACCCCCAAACTGTGCATGTGCTATTTTTTCTTAAACAATTATTTCCAATTTTTGCTGCCTATATAGTCTTGGTGGTGTGGCTTTCCACTGGAGAGTGGTGGGCCTACCAGGGGCTATAGTCTTAAAGAAAATGAACGGATTCTACCTCTCCCAACAGCTATCAGTTATCAATATCTCCTCTGCTGGGGTGAGAATCTCTGCCTAACTCCCCTCTTCATGCTGGAATTTTGCTACCTGCTTAGGCAGGTCTGATCCATGCTGTCACCAAGCTCTGAGTCAGTATGAACAACTTCTCTGCAGTAGTCACTGTGCCCTGCAGCCGTCCTTTGCACCTGTGTTCTCTTCTGCAAAGGACCTTGAGCTTTGGGAGGTAGGGAGGTGGAATGGACATCTGATTTAGGGTGGGGCATTCCCCGGTCTCTTGTTCTCTGCTCCTTGACAATCTACTGAAGAAAGACACTTCTCTGGAAAGGGATTTAGATGATGAGAGCTTTAGACCTTGGTCTCCGAGTCACACTGAGGTCATCAGACCAAGGTATTTTTATGACACCTAGAGAGATCCTGGTATTTTTGTTAAGGCATGTCCATTCCTTATCAGTAGAGCCAGTATTTAATTTCTGCAGGCAAATTCCATAGATGGAAAAGGGAGGCTGGAGTCTTTAAGTCGATTTGTGATGCTTGCAAAGAAGCTAGCACTGGCTTTAGAGTCTTGTTGAAGGTCTGACTCCCCACTTACTGCCTAGATCTTTGGGTAATTGAGTTAAGCCTCCGAAGCTTCCTTGGGGAAAAGATTGCATCCACGTCCAAGGTCCACTTCAAGTCTTAAAGAGGAAAATGCATTTCATACTGACCTTAGATTAGGACCCTACCGCTTGAGCTTCAGATTAGCAATCAGGAATCAGATCAGGAACCCCAAGACATTAGCTTTACAGTGCTCAGTCACTACATCATAAGCCTGAGCAGACTGGGAGGGCATTGGAAGAGGGTGGAATGGAGAGAGAGATTACAATGTCAATGGCTTTCTAAAGTATCAACAGCTAATATTTGTGCTTGTTCTAAAAGTCAAGTCATAGAAGGACTTGTTTCACCTTCATAGCCATCCCCTGGAAGAAAGGATGTGTGTGATTTATTGTAAATCCTGCACTACAGGTGTGCAAACTGTAAGCATGCGAACATTGGAGCATTTGCTTCATGTTGTCATGGGGGAAGTGGAGTCAAAAATGCTAACTAGGAACCTACTACCTACACCTGTACTACACTGTTTCTCTAGCACTCATGGGAGTTTCTTGTGCTTAGTGCTATTGACATCTTGACTGGGTAACTGTCCTGGAAGTTACAGGTTGTTTAGAAACATTCAGTGGCAGACTCATCATCCCACGCCAGCTATGAACACCTCAGATGTCTCCAGGTTTTACAGCAGGAGGGAGCGGCATTGATTTGAAGCCTGGCTCAGTCATTTGCCACCTGTGTGAACTTAGACAAATCACTTAGCTTTTCTGAGGCTCAATCACTTTATACAAAAGAAAGGCATTTTCTTTTATTTATTTAGCATTTCCTTTTTGTTTTTTCCTTTTTTCGGACCAGGAGTCTAAAATAAAATGATACACATGATGTTCCTGCACATAGTAAGTGCTCAACAAACAGTGGCACAATGCTAATTAATGCACAATTGTGTCATGATGGATCCGCTCCTTCATGTACTCATATACCCTCTTTAAGCCTATGACACAAGTGGGGATTATGATCATGACATTGGAAAACCAAATCATAGAGAAACATGGCAATCACCCAGATAAATTGCATACAATTTACATAATCTCTCTCTAGTTGTTTACTTCTGTAAAATGGAATGGAAATCCTCTTTCATTTATGGAAATCAGAGCAGTCTTCCCACTCCCACAATGATGATAGTGGGTAACATTTATTGAGTCTTTACAATAGATCAGAAACTGTGCTTAACTTCTTTTTCATTCATGTATTATTTGTTTTTTACAAAAATCCTGCAATTATCCTGGTAGTGGGTTGATTTCAGTAATGGTCCACATTTGTGTCTGCCTGGCACTCTTTGTCTATGCACTCTATATTCATTCCTTCTGGTGGATGCCTTCCCGCACTCATGATGATGGGTTTGATCATGTGACTATTTTGCCTATGGGGGACTGAGAGACATGACGAGAAGAGAGACTTGGAAAGAGTTTATGTGCTGGGACTTGGCTTCCTGCTGCTTTTGGAAGCCTGAGCTGTTATGGGAACAAACCCAGCCTACCCTGCTGGATAATGGCTGTCTTTGCTTCCAACTAGCCTGTACCCCCAAACTAGTGGCTGACTCCAGCTGCATGAAGGATGTTCGCTAAGACCAGAAGAGCTTCTCAGATTAGCTGGGCCTCAATTACCACCCTAGAATCATGGTGTAATAAGCAGGGGTTGATTTCTGCTTCTGTATGTCCCATGCTTTACTGAGGGCACAGGAAAAGCTAATGGAAATCATTCCTTTTCAAATGAGGATGTATTGGGCCTAAGAGGTTAAAAGTGTTTCTTTGCCAGCAAATCATAGCAAATAGGAAATGAGCTGGTTGATGCTTGTATTCACACTAGGGAGATGAATTTGGGAGGAAGAAAAGATAGAACACAAACCAAGCAAGAAGATCCCAGTAGGCAGAGGTGATTTAGGGGAGATGGGAACGAAGCTTTGGTCAGGGGTGCTCAGCTCTGTTCCCTCCCTCTTCTATTCTTCCCTAAGTGACCATGAAGAGCCTGTCAGCAAGAGAGGAGCTATCTGCACACAGATACCAGGACCCATGTCTGAGTTTCTCAGACCTGTGGCAGACCAAAAAGGATGGTGGAGGATCCCAGTCATAGCCCAAGAGATGATCTAGGATCTAGGATGTGACACAGCATTCCCCGGTAGAAGTTCAAGGTGGAAGCTGTCTTCTGTTACAGTTTTTAATCTCTACTTTCCCAGTGTGTTTGCTGCTCTGAGCATCTCCTTTCCTCAACAATAGAATCTCTGTGGCTTCCACTTTCTGGTACCTCAGGAGATGGAGAGGTTGCTCCTACTAGGTTGTCTCCCCAGTGTTCCCCAGCCCTCAGAGGCAAGAGTACTCATTAGTATGCATAGTGTGAGTGGGATTAGCACCAGTGGATGTGGCTGCTCTAAAATGTGTGCATGTGTTGGCATTCTTTCTTTTCACCCTTTCAAGGAAGATTCAGGGTCCACACTGAGGAGGAAGACTGTCTACCTGTTGTTTCTCTATTTTCTTTCTCTTATCTTGTCATTTGGTTGTGTTCACAAAGAGTTCTCAGATGTTAGACAGCACTAACTTTTTTTCTCCATTTAAAAAAAAACTGTCACAAAGACTCGGGCTACAGCGTTCTGCAAGCTGGGAATAGCGGTTCACACCAGAAACCGAGGACCTTGGTGGGGCTCAGGCCATGATTTTCGTGAGAGTCAGACCAGCTAAGGCTACACAGTGAGAGACAGACCAGCCTGGGATATGTAGGGAGACTCTGTCTCAAAAGCAAACCAAAAGGTAAGCAAAAATAAACCCAACAACACACAACACAAACCAAAATCATGGCTAAGCAACAACAAGAACACCCAAGTACATCTTGCAAGGTGGAGCCATCCATCCCTTCCCAGCACCCCTTTGGGACTCAACCCCCAGGGACGAGAAACTCTTTGTTTCCTGTAGGGCTTTTAAACTCACGATACTGCATTGTGATGCAATTCATAGTGGGCTTCTTTCTCTTCTAGACAGTCAAGTCTGCTGAGGCTTTTAACTTTTATGTCTTCATTTTCCAGCCCACAGTATAGACAGTATAATACATAGGTATCCAGAGTTCCTTCAGTGAAGACCTGTGTTCAAATCCGGACTTAGCCTCTTGGCTGCCTGACAGTGGTGTGTGTGTGTGTGAGATTTTCTGAGATTTAACTTCTGTCAAGAAGAAACTGAAACTAATTGAGGCTATCTGACAGGGTTTTTGTGGAAATGAAGCGAAATCAAACAGTGTCAGACCATTGGGACAGTGTACACACCACAAAGAAGTTATTTATCCCTTTCCATGCAAGGTTGGGCGACATGGAATGTCCCAGATCACTGGGTTGGGTCTTCTGCAACCACATCTCATGCTCCTCATTTGCATGTATCTGTTCTCCCATACAGTACCACAGAGGCCCTTTTTCTCTTTTCCTCTCGCCGAGCCCTGGCTTTCCTAGGTGCCTTCTCTGTCATGAATGACTGCAGAATTGCTAGGGTCAGGGCAGGTTGGTTTTTCTTAGATTCCCTTTTGAATCTGTAATCTTAGTTGCCATCTATATGACCCTGGAGATTAGTAAGCATTTTGTAAGGCAAGTAGTCCTTTAGAAAATGGTTCTAATGCAGCCATGATTGAGAAAAGCCACTTACCATTGCATTTCAGTCTTGCCTCCTTGTCTGTGGTCCAGCTAGCAGCTGCCCATGACCTTGGCAAAGAGGAGGCAGCTTGCCTTGATTCAAGTCAATTACCAGGAGACGACCTCTGAAACTTGGTTAAATAAGGTTTCTCATTCCTGTTTCTTTCTGTTTTCCCCCCATTTTTTTTAAAGCTCAGCAGACAAAGCATTTGCTGGGGACAGCAAGGACAAATATGCACGGTGATGGAGGAGAGCGTTCAGTTTTCCTGGGGAGGGATTGGGCGTCAGTCCACAGATGTGCACACTCTGCCTTCTCCCATAGAACTTCAAAATCCTGGCTCCAGAGAGCTGCTCAGACACTGCTCGGCTGGTCGGTTAGTACATAACAGAACACTCGCTTTTCAGATTTATAAATATTTTAACTCTTCTTTCACTTTGGATCCTCTGTTTCAAAGCTAAACTCTTCTTACTTTGTTAGTAGAATTGCACTTTTTACACCACAACGGAGCAGGTTTCCTTTCTGCCTAAGGCTTGCATTAGGGGGAAATGTGTCTTCCTCTCCCTTTCTTCTGCCCTAAAAGGCCCAGTTCTTAAGTTCCTTTGTTGAGCAATATTTTACTTTTTTCTCACTGTTTGTACTTTCATAGGGAGGTTAATTTAGCAGACAGGAGTGGGTTCTTTCTCAGCCTCTGTGCTAAGACATATGTGTATACACAGACATACAGATATACAGAGATAGGTACACACAGGTATATAAGTATATATAGGTATTTAGAGATACAGGGACCATGGAAAGCTGTTTTCTCTATATAAGTCATTAATGCTTTATCTGTTGTATTAACCGTCTGTGTACGTAGGAGAAGGACACCGTTGCATAGAATAGAAAACATATAAGCATTATACAGCCATCTGAGAGCCTAGAATGTAGCATGGTGAGAAGAATACAGATAGAATATAGGTGAGAACTGGGATTTCCAGAGAACATGGTGGTAAATGAGGTGAAGAGACAAGTGGGCTTCATTTGAGAAGTCTTTGCATATTTCAATGAAGTACCGAGTTTGATAGAGAAACTAACTTAATAGGTAAAGTCCCTGCCATGCAGGCATGAAGACCTGAGCTTGGATCCTAATAACCCACATAAAAGCTGTGCATGGTGGGGTGTGTCTGTATCCCTAACACTGGGGAGTTAGAGCCATGCAGACTCCTGGATCTCACTAGCCAACCAGTCTAGCTTCTTAGTGAGCTCTGGACACAAAACACTGTCTAAAAATGTGTGTGTGCACTGTGTAGTTGTGTGCATGTTCACACACATACACACACACACACACTCACATGAAAATTTGAGCTTGAAATCGGAACAAGATATTCAGTACTCTTTCAATTGGCTCAATCCTCAATAAAATTTCTCATACATTTTTGAAAAATAAGCTGGGCGTGGTGGCTCAAATCTTTAATCCCAGCACTCGGGAGGCAGAGGCAGGCAGATTTCTGAGTTCGAGGCCAGCCTGGTTTACAAAGTGAGTTCCAGGACAGCCAGGACGACACAGAGAAACCCTGTCTTGAAAAAAAGAAAGAAAAAAAGAAAGAAAGAAAGAAAGAAAGGAAGGAAGGAAGGAAGGAAGGAAGGAAGGAAGGAAGGAAGGAAGGAAGAAAAATAAGCCAATAAAAAATTGAAAAGCCACTTCCCAGAAACCTAAAAAGCAAATGCAGACTAAATGTTACATGTCTATGTCAGCCATGTAGATACATAAAATGAGGGCTCGAGCAGGCAAAGATGTGAGCAACTGAACTCCAGACCTCCATTCAGTCAAGGACTTGGTAGGCCTGGTGTGGCAACCTAAAGCTTTGTAGATAATTCTCTGTATATCACCTACTCTAATTGATAGGTCCATTGGGCCATAATGATTTTGATGGAGATAAAACACTTTGACCCATTGCTTTCCAAAATAGTGTTTTAAATTCTGGTACATGTTGTTTAAAATGAAATCCTATCAGCCAGTATTTAGGGTTTTCTCTGAAGACATCTTCAGTTCTCCTGGGAGACCACAAGTCCTTCTTTGTTATACCCACAGGATTAAGGCTCTCATTTGAGCATTACAGAATTTATCATAACTCATTGTTAAATGTGGTGGAATAGATTGCTTAAGAACACATTGTTCTAACTAGAATACCTGGTCTTACATCCCAAGTGTCATTTATTAGCCATGAATTTGTTACTTTACTTTTTTTTTGGTCTTAGTTTCCTTGTCAGCAGATTGGAATCATGCTCCCTACAGAACATGGTTAATGGGAGTAAAATGAGATGAGAGAGAAAAGTATACAGAAATACATATTTACTAAGCACTCAGTAAAAGTTGCCATGATTTTTCAAGCGATCTGATTCCTTCATGTTTCCCATCATGTCCTAGATTACTTGAAAAGATAATATGACTTAAATAGCGTATTGGAATAAATATAAGAAGGCACTTGTTTGACACGACCAAGATCAAGAAGGGTCTAACGCTCCTCAAGACTTTCCTGGTTGGTCTGATGGCTGGAGGATTATACTTTTATCCCATCTACCACCCAAGTTTTAGGCTGAATCCATGCCCTTTAGGTTGCAGATGGGGAAACCTTGGCCAGAAACACAGGCACATTGTTTCTCTTGTTGTATAACAGCCTGAAACCACCATTAGTACATTTCTGTGTACTGCATTTGTCTAAGGTTCTGTTTAATAGCTAGAGTCATTTGGGAAGAAGGAACCTCAATTGAGAAAATGCCCTTACCAGATTGCCCTATGGGAAAGCCTGAAATGGATTTAATGATACATATGTGCCTACCCCACTGTGGGCAGAGTCATCCCTGGGCTGGTGGCCCTGGGTGTTAGAACACATACTGAATAAGGCATGAGAAACAAGTCAGTAAGCAGTACCCCTCCATGGCCTGAGTCAGCTCCTACTGTCAGGTTCCTGCCTTAAGTTCCTGCCCTGGCTTCTATAGACTGTACACTATAATGTGGAATTGTAAGGGAGATAAACCCTCCTCCCCAGCAACTTGCTTTCTGTGGTGTTTTATGAAAGCAATAGAAGCCTTAACTAAAACAGCATTCTGTCAAATATTGGCTCATTAGAGCAAAATTACTTACATGCAGCTCTCTATAAATTGCTGCCATCCTTACAGGCATAGCAGAATGACAGTGTTGCTGGTTAATCTAAAAATAATTCTAAGACAATTGAGCTTCATGGCTCCATTAGCAAGGGTTCTGACCTCACCTTCAGAAGGTATGTGTGTGTGTGCGTGTGTGTGTGTGTGTGTGAGTGTGTGTGTGTGTGTGTGTGTTTCAATTTAGAAACTGCCCTGAATGAAGGAAGGACAGTCAGCTTTTTATTCTCCCTGCACCTTCTCTTCCCCACAGGACCAGGTCTGTAGTGGGATTCCTGTCCCCTGCAGCAGCCTCCCTCTGGGAATTCTCCACAGCAGCTTCTGTTAAGTGCAGTGGCAGCAGGACACCCAAGGCCCATATTTTTTTTTTTTAGTTCTTTACCTAGGGCAGAGAGAGCCCTCGGACAAATGGCTCTGTGTAAGACAAACAAACACCAAGTAGATGCAACAGTTGCTTACAGGTTAGAACTGGCAGCCCTTATTTTAAAGCACATGCCTCAGAGGACTGCAGTGTGTGCAGTGTGACTTCTGTCCTCCCACTGTGGCACTGGGAGAAGTGTTTGCTTTCTCACAACTGAACAGCAATTGCATGCGACAGCCCAAAGACCACAAAACCCAGAGAGCTGTATGCTCTCCCTTTTGTTCCTGGTGCTCTTCTATTTAGAAGATATCAACTGAGCAATGCCTGTGACTGCTGCTGGTCCTCTGGAAATTTAAATGGGATCCATGCTTCTCTGTATTAACCAAAAGAGAAGCATTCCATGTGGATTTTGAAGAAAGGCATTTCTCTTCTATCCTTGGTTGGCTACAATTAAGAATATGATATAATATAGTTAATATTAAATTAATATATAACAATATATTACTATCATATAAAATACAAAATATTATTGTGTAATATATTAAATATTATACAATTATATACATAATTCTGTTATTGATATATTGTTAATTACACAATTAATAATGTATAAATTTAACAATATGTTAATATTAATATAGAATACAGTATAATATAGAATAATATAAGATCCTTGAATAAAATACCTTTCTTTATGTAGTGTTGATGGTTCCAAAATTGACCAATAAGAGTGTGTCCTTTGAAGGTGGGGGAGCCATCTTGGGTCCCGGATCCCTCAGAGACTAGTCTGCGCAGGTGAGAGTATGGACTACAGAAGCTACACAGCTTCTGGGACAGGCCCTGTTTCAGGCCTTCATCTTCAGCCAGGAGGCAGGTCCAAACACCAGATATCTGTGCACCTTCCCTGCAAGAGGAGAGCTTGCCTGCAGAGAGTACTCTGACCACTGAGACTCAGGAAAGAACTAGACTCCCAGGTCTGCTGACAGAGGCTAACAGAATCACAGGAGCAACAAGCTCCCACCAGAGACAACTATAACAACTAACTCCAGAGATTATCAGATGGCAAAAGGCAAATGTAAGAATCTTACTAACAGAAACCAAGATCATTCACCATCATCAGAAGCCAGCACTCTCACCTCAGCCAGTCCTGGGCATCCCAACACTCCCAAAAAGCAAGATGTGATTTAAAATCACATCTCATGATGCTGGTAGGGGACATCAAGAAGGACTTTAATAACTCACTTAAAGAAATATAGAAGCCGGGCGGTGGTGGCGCACGCCTTTAATCCCAGCACTTGGGAGGCAGAGGCAGGTGGATTTCTGAGTTCGAGGCCAGCCTGGTCTACAAAGTGAGTTCCAGGACAGCCAGGGCTATACAGAGAAACCCTGTCTCGAAAAACAAAAAACAAACAAACAAACAAAAAAACAAAACAAAACAAAAAAGAAATATAGAACACTGCTAAAGAGGTAGAAGTCCTTAAAGAAATACAGGAAAACACAACCAAACAGGTAATGGAATTGAACAAAACCATCCAAGACCTAAAAAGGGAAGTTGAAACAATAAAGAAAACCCAAAGTGAAACAACGATGGAGATAAAAACCCTAGGAAAGAAATCTGGAACCATAGATGTGAGCATCAGCAACAGAATACAAGAGATGGAAGAGAGAATCTCAGGTGCAGAAGATTCCATAGAGAACATCGGCACAACAATCAAAGAAAATACAAAATGCAAAAAGCTCCTAACTCAAAACATCCAGGAAATCCAGGACACAATGAGAAGACCAAACCTATGGATAATAGGAGTAGATGAGAATGAAGATATTCAACTTAAAGGGCCAGAAAATATCTTCAACAAAATTATAGAAGAAAACTTCCCAAACCTAAAGAAAGACATGCCCATGATCATACAAGAAGCCTACAGAACTCCAAATAGACTGGACCAGAAAAGAAATTCCTCCTGACACATAATAATCAGAACAACAAATGCACTAAATAAAGATAGAATATTAAAAGCAGTAAGGGAAAAAGATCAAGTAACATATAAAGGCAGGCCTATTAGCATTACACCAGGCTTCTCACCAGAGACTATGAAAGCCAGAAGATTTGGACAGATGTTATGCAGACCCTAAGAGAACACAAATGCCAGCCCTGGCTACTATATCCAGCAAAACTCTCAATTACCATAGATGGAGAAACCAAAGTATTCCATGATAAAACCAAATTCACACAATATCTTTCCATGAATCCAGACCTTCAAAGGTATTATAATAAAGGGAAAACACCAACACAAGGATGGAAACTACACCCTAGAAAAAGCAAGAAAGTAATCCTTCAACAAACCTAAAGGAAGACAGCCACAAGAACAGAATCCCAACTTTAACAACAAAAGTAACACGAAGCAACAATTACTTTTCTTTAATTTCTCTTAACATCAATGGACTCAATTCCCCAATAAAAAGCCATAGATTAATAGACTAGCTATACAAACAGGACCCAACATTTTGTTGCTTACAGGAAACCCACCTCAGGGAAAAGGACAGACACTATCTCAGAGTGAAAGGCTGGAAAACAATTTTCCAAGCAAATGGTCTGAAGAAACAAGCTGGAGTATCCATTCTAATATCGAATAAAATCGACTTCCAACCCAAAGTTATCAAAAAAGACAAGGAGGGGCACTTCATACCCATCAAAGACAAAATCTTCCAAGATGAACTCTCAATTCTGAACATCAATGCACCAAATGAATGGGCATCCACATTCATTAAAGAAACTTTAGTAAATCTCAAAGCACACATTGCAATGCACACAATAATATTGGGAGACTTTATCACCCCACTATTATCAATAGACAGAACCTGGAAACAGAAGCTAAACAGAGACACAGTGAAACTAACAGAACGTATGAAACAAATGGATTTAACAAATATCTAGAGAACATTTTATCCTAAAACAAAAGCATATACCTTCTATTCAACACCTCATGGTACCTTCTCCAAACTTGATCATATAATTGGTTATAAAACAGGTCTCAATAGATACAAAAATAATGAAATTGTCCCATGCATCCTATCAGATCACCACAGACAAAGGCTTATCTTTAATAACAACATAAATATTAGAAAGGCAACATTCACGTTGAAGCTAAACAACACTCTACTCAATGATAAGTTGGTCAATGAAGAAATAAAGAAATTAAAGACTTTTTAGAGATTAATGAAAATGAAGCCACAACATACCCAAACTTATGGGACACAATGAAGGCAGTCCTAAGAGGAAAACTCATATCCATGAGTGCCTCCAAAAGGAAACTAGAGAGAGCATACACTAGCAGCCTGACAACACACCTGGAAGCTCTAGAACGAAAGGAAACAAATTCACCCAAGAGGAGTAGACGGCAGGAAATAAACTCAGAGCTGAAATCAAGCAAGTGGAAACAAAAAGAACTATTCAAAGAATCAACCAAACCAGGAGCTGGTTCTTTGAGAAAATCAACAAGATAGATAAACCCTCAGCCAGTCTAACTAGAGGGCATAGGGACAGTATCCTAATTAACAAAATCAAAAATGAAAAATGAAACATAACAAGAGAACTTGAGGAAATCCAAAACATCATCAGATCCTATACAAAAGGCTATACTCAACAAAACTAGAAAACCTGGATGAAATGGACAACTTCCTAGACAAATACCAGGTACTACAGTTAAATCAGGATCAGATTAACAATCTAAACAGTCCCATTTCCCCTAAAGAAATAGAAGCAGTCATCAATAGTCTCCCAACCAAAAAGTAAACCCAGGACCAGATGGGTTTAGTGCAGAGTTCTATCAGATCTTCTAAGAAGAACTAATTCCAACTCTCCTCAAACTTTTCCACAAAATAGAAACAGAAGGTACTCACCCAATTCATTCTATGAAGCCACAATTACTCTGATATCAAAACCACACAAAGATCCAACAAAGACAGAGAACTTCAGACCAATTTCCCTTATGAGTATCTATGCAAAAATACTCAATAAAATTCTCACTAACCAAATCCAAGAACACATCAAAACGATCGTCCATCATGACCAAGTAGGCTTCATCCCAGGGATGCCGGGATGGTTTAATATATGGAAATCCATCAACATAATCTACTATATAAACAAACTCAAAGACAAAAACCACATGATCATCTCGTTAGATACTGAGAAAGCATTTGACAAAATCCAACACCCCTTCATGATAAAAGTCATGGAAAGATCAGGAATTCAAGGCCAATACCTAAACATAATAAAAGCAATCTACAGCAAACCAGTAGCCAACGTCAAACTAAATGGAGAGAAAAAAAAAAAAAGAGTGTGTCCTTTGATTTCTAAGCTGGGTTACCTCTTTAGCTACATTTTTGAAACCAGACTTGGCCAATGGACTGTAATTTCTTGACCTAGTTTCTTGTCTGCTTTATCATGTATCCAGGAAAGTCAGGGTTTACCTGTGCATACTACAATATGTGTGGAAATCACTTAGTCCCATTAATAAGCTCAATGAATCCAAATTATCACATTTTATACATGTAGACAATATAATTTTATCATAGCTATCCCCAGTCTCCCCAGAAACTCTTCCTGGACCCTTTACAAACTTCATATCCTCTTATTTGTTTTCAGTGACTCCCTGAGTTTAATTAGTGATGTTCATAAGTGTTCATGTAGAGATCATCCATGAAGTATGGCCAACCTACTGGGGACCATACCCTTGCAGGACACTGTCTCTTTCTTCCCCAGTGGCAATCATCTGTCAATATCTACTAGTTAGGGGTGGATCTTCCTATTTCCCTTCCCCATCCTTGCAGAATGTTGACTGGCTTCATCATGTGCAGATCTTGTGCAGGCAACCACAGCAGTTGTGAGTTCATGTGTGAGGCAGTTCTATCATTTCTAGAAAATTCTGTTTTGTAGCAGCCCTCTCTGATTGCTGGCTCTTACAATCTTCCCTCCCCTTCCCCTAGTGTGTACCCTGAGTCTTGGAGGAAGGAAAGTGATCCAGATGTCCCACTCTACTGACATTCTTTTTCTGCAGTGTGTCCATGTGTGGGTCTCTGTATTAACTAACTTCCATCCACTACACAAACCAGCTTCTCTGATGAGGACTGAGAGCTCATCTAACCTCTCTGAGTACCGAGGTATGTACTTAGAAGGTAGTTTGATAGTAGGTTTGTTTAGTCAAATAATAGTAGTAGGGTCTCCCATAGAATCTATTGTCTCCATAGTCATGGGATCTTGGGCAGATATACAGTACCAGCCCAAGTTCCTTCCAATGGATGAGCTTTTTAAATCTAATAAGAAAGCTGTTGATTGCCTCCCCAACTTTCATGCCACTTTGCACCAATAGGCATACCTTACCGGGCTAGTTCCACACAGCACCTTCTGGCATTATGAAAGCTAGCTAGCAGGAAGGGGAAGCTTACAGGTCAGCACCAGCATGATTTTTCCATGTCCTACAATCAAAGTGTGTGGTGTCTTACCATTGAATATTTTTAGTATTCAAGGACTGTCTTGTTTCATGAAGTCTCTGGGAACCCTCTGACCAACAACACAAATGTAGGTATCCCACATCTGACACTAGATTTTCTACTCAATAGATTATGGCTTCTTGGAAGAGCATTAGATCCTCATTTAAGGTGGTAATTAAGTGGTGTGTATGTGTGTGTGTGTGTGCGTGCGCGTGCGTGTGTGCACATGCACATGCTTGAGTGCATGAGTACACATGCAAACATCTATAGCAGTAGGTTTCTGTATGGATTTTCCAAACATCTTTAGTATTAGTTGTCTTTTATTAACCTTCTCCTTTACTCTACCTTCCCAACTGACTTCCCACTTCACTCTCCCCTGCCAAGCAGGCCTGCATGAAATAATGGCAGTCAGACTAGAACATGGTCAGCAAGTACTACATTGTGAAAGTACAGTAGGATGTCTACACTGCTTCTTTAAAAAGCTAAAATGTAAAATAGAGAAAACACAAGACACTATCTCAAGAAAAATGGAGTAAAACTTTGCCTTCCAACACAGCAGAGCCTTGAACATTGGAACATGTTTCTGATGCTAACCTTCTACTTAACATACAACATCTCTTTCATGAGTCATTAGGATGGAGTCCCTGGAGCTGGATCACTATTCATCTGTAATGGTCCAGAAGCTGGATCACATGCTGGACAGTCTGAACAAAGAGAAAGCTGGCCATCAAGCCTTGTTCTAATAAACAAATAGAGATGTCAACCTCCATAAAGGCCAACTTTCCAGTTAGAGAGGAAGCAAACATAAACTTCAGATCAGTACTAGAAAAATCAAGACCTAGGATATCCATATTAATTTACATCATTTTCTTTTTCTTTTTCTTTTTTTTTTTTTGTCTTTTCACGTACTTGTTTTTTTTTTCATTACCTATTTTCCTCAATTACATTTCCAACGCTATCCCAAAAGTCCCCCATACCCTCCCGCCTACTTCCCTACCCACCCATTCCAATTTTTGGCCCTGGTGTTCCCCTGTACTGGGGCATATAAGGTTTGCATGTCCAATGGGTCTCTCTTTCTAGTGATGGCCGACTAGGCCATCTTTGATACATATGCAGCTAGAGTCAAGAGCTCCGGGGTACTGGTTGGTTCATAATGTTGTTGCACCTACAGGGTTGCAGATCTCTTTAGCTCCTTGGATACTTTCTCTAGCTCCTCCATTGGGGGCCCTGTGATCCATCCAATAGCTGACTGTGAGCATCCACTTCTGTGTTTGCTAGGCCCCGGCCTAGTCTCACAAGAGACAGCTATATCAGGGTCCTTTCAGCAAATGCTTGCTAGTGTCTACATCATTTTCATTAGAAGTTTAAGCCCATCTAATTTTAATGCCAACTACAAAAACAAAAGCAATAAACAAGAAGCAGAAAATTATAAAATTACTTAACTTTGACATGAAACTCATTATTTGATAGCATGAATGTCTGGATCCAAGTAGTGAAATGTCAACCTTTATCTTTGCTTTCTTTTACATGGGATTAATTCCTAAGCATCCCTAACATCTTAGTTTGGGTTGTCTGACTATGTCTAACACCATTATCACCCCCTCACTACCCTGGTTCTACCACCCCTACTCTCCACAGCACTACCCATCCACACTATCACCACCACTACCCACTAACACTACCCACCACTACCACCAACTGTACCCCCTCCCCCCTTTCCAAGAAGATCCTTCAAACTGTAGTCACTTGGTGGATGCAGTTCTCAGGAAAGTGCAGTGTTCAGATGTTCTGAGCAGGAAGCACAGTTGACTGACAGCTCTGCCCTTACCCTTCTAGGTCCATTGCCACATTCAGGCCAAAGACACATTTGTTACTGAATATCATCTGCTCTTAGAGGAGCATAGTGAGACCATCAAAGCAGGCTCATTTTTTTGCAAGGTGTTAGAGAACCAAGAACTGGCCAGTGGCTTCGATTTGAGAGCCCTACAGTGGACTGACTAAACTTGTCTTGGAGCTGTCCTACAAGACAAATCTATACTTGTCTTGCCCAACTATTCCTATGTCACTCTCTCCTTCCCAGTGTGAGTCCTGTACTATATTTTTTCATTAATTACTTGATTTATTTATTCACTTTACATCCCAATCACAGCCCCTGTCCCAGTCCCGCCTTCACAAATCCCTCCCGCATTACCTCCCCCCTTCTCCTCAGAGAAGAGGAAGCCTCCCATGCTCACTGCTATATCAGCCTACCCTGGGATATCCAGTGGCAACAGGACTAAATGCCTCCTCTCCCACTGAGGCCCAACAATAAGGCAGTTCAGTTAGGAGAAGGGAATCCAATGGCAGGCAACAGAGTCAGGGACAGCCCCTGTTCCAATTATGAGAGGACCCACATGAAAACCAAGCTGAATATTTGCTGCAAATGTGTAGGGAGCTTAGGTCCAGCCCCTGCATGCTCTTTGGTTCGTGGTTCAGCATCTGTGAGCCCCGATAGCCCCAGGTCAGTTGGCTTTGTAGGTCTTCTTGTGGTGTCCTTGACCCCTCTAGCTCACTCATTTCTATCCCCCATTCTTCCACAAGTCTCCCCAAGCCCCATCTACTGTTTGCCTGTAGGTCTCTGAGTCAGTTTCTATTTGCTGCTGGATGCAGCCTTTCAGGAAACAGTTATGATAGGCTCCTGTCTGCAAGCATAGCAGAGAATTATTAATAGTGTCAGGGACTGGCTATCTTACATGAAATATTTTTCAAGTTGGACCAGTCATTGGTTGTCTGTTCCCTTAATCTCTGCTCCATCTTTATCTCTGTACATCTTGTAGGCATGACAAATTTTGGGTTAAAGGATTTGTGGGTGGATTAATGTCCCTTTCCCTCCACTGAAAGTTCCTCTTGGCTACATATCCACCATTCACTCTCCATATCCACCACTGCTAGTCTCAGCTAGGGTCACCTCATAGACTCCTGGCAATTTTCACTGTCCCAGGTCTTCAGCTAGTTCCAGAGATGTCCCCACCAATATCTGTTCTTTCTACATCCCTTTCCCACCAACCCCTCCCCCCACATCTAATCCCCATCCCTGTTCCCCTCCTCACTCCCTCCTGCTCAGTTCCCTCCATCCATCCACATGCAATGTCTATTTTATTTCCCCTTCTGAGTGAGATTCACACATTCTCCCTTAGACCTTCCTTATTACTTTCTTTTGGTCTGTGGATTGTAGCATTGTTTATGGCTAAAGTCCACTTAGAAGTGAACAAGCCAACAGCCTACATTAAATTATATGGAGAGAAACTTAAAGCAATTCTACTAAAATCAGGGACAAGACAAGGCTGCTCACTCTTTCTGTATCTATTCAACATAGTACTTGAAGTTCTAGCTAGAGCAATGAGACAACTAATGGAGATCAAGGACATACAAATTGGAAAGGAAGAAGTCAAAGTATTGGTATTTGCAGAGGAGGAGGAAGAAGAGGAGGAGAAGTAATTATGAATGAAAATCACAGTATCACCAGACCAGCAATTCTAATAAATATATTATTTTTTCCTTTAAAATTTTTTTAATTGAATATTTTCTTTATTTATATTACAAATGTCAGAATTCAGTTGAAAGCTTTAGGATGCCTCTGATTGGATGACCATGTATCTTTTGACTCTCATTGAGCCAATCCTTTTGGTTATAGGAGTGGAGCACTCTGACACATTAAAGGTATCCTTAGGTCATCTTTCCAAAGCATCTCAGAAAAGGCAAGAACAGCTTTCTAAAGGAGGCATATATAATGAAAATTCTGTGATCACTACTGGATACATTCTTTTTTTTTAGAAGATGCAGGAATGTTCTAGAAAGTAAAGCCTTTCAAGTGTCTTCTCCAGAAGTGCGTGTGTGCTGGTGTCCAGAGACCACCAACATCTTAAGGATTTGGAAGAGCTGAGTTCTGAGGTCACCTCAAGGGAAACTGGAGACTAGGATCCGATGCCAGTTACTGATGGGACATGGACTTTGCTACCTGCACTGAGATGTGGGAGCCCTCATTGGTCTCAAGACCCCAAGTATCTTCTCTCTGCTAGTTTCATCCAGATGCTAACCTGAAGAAGAGCCTGAGATGCAGTTATCCAGTTGCTTCACACACATTTCTTCAGCCTGTGAGCCAGGGCCATGTTTGTGTTCAGTTTGGGAAGTGGCCTCAGCCCAGCACCCTGTGGTGGGATACAGAGAAGTGTACAATTAGCAATTAACAGCTTCATCTCTGTTCACATGGAGGAGACATAATTAGCTGGTTCCATCTGTTACTGATACCTGCAGGAGTCAGCCAGTCACACTTCAGCCAGATATTATTCGGAGTAGGAGGGTTTGAGAAGGAAACATTGCAAAAATAGCTCACACTTTTGTTGCTGCAGACATCTCCCCCACCCCAACCCCTGTGGATACAGTTTCCAACTTCGCTTCCTTCAGGTGTATAGGGTTTGCTGTCAGTTGGCAAGGAAAGGTGTGGGTCGAAGAACAAGGACGCTGATGGTGTGTAAGATTTCCCCACAAGCTGAGAGCTTGAATTTAAATGACTTGGTAGCCATAGTTTGTCAGTAGGGGCGGTACTAACCTAGTTGGGGTTATATCATAATAGAGTAGCTGAATTCAGAGAGCTACAGGGAAGGTATTTTTAGAGAAAAAAAAATCAGTTTTGGAGGCACCAGATACTAAGTCAATGGCTCTGGGTCCATTTGAGTGAGTGGCTTGCCCAAAGTTACTCAGCTAGGGACAAGAAGAGCTGGGGTTTGCACCCAAGTCTTTCCTCCCCTCCCCTATTCACCTCCCCCCTTCCTCACCCCATTTTGCTTCTCCCTCCCTCCCTCCCTCCCTCCCCCCCCTCCCTCCCTCCCTCCCTCTCTCCCTCCCTTTGTAAGATAGGGTCTCTCTACAAGGCCTAGGTTGGTCTCAGACTTACAGTGCTTTCTGGTTCGTCTTCCTGAGTCTAGAGTTTACAGGCATATGGCACCACACCAGCTCTGAGTTTATTTTCAAAACCGCTATAATATACAGATACCATGGTTATATGGGTGAGGAAGGGGGAGGGGGAGGTGAATAGGGGGAGGGGAATTAGAAAAGCTATAGCAAAGTATGTTTGTCTATTTATTTATTCAGGCCAGAGTAGCCATGCAAAAATGAGCTGTTTAAAAGAAATATTTCTATTTACATTATTAATGCTTTTAATGTAAAAAAAGGTATGTTGCACTATAGTTGGGGTAGTCATATGGTAATTACTGGATTCATGAAATATTAATTCATAGTATACTACCAGGCCAGAGCCTGAATGTATGTTCAGAGGCTCAACAGGTGGCACCCACAGAACAAGATGATTGAAGGGTAATTCATTTTCAAGAGAATTTTTGGCAGATGTGTGATAGTGGGGGATCCATAAAAGACAATGCAGTTATCTGGGCGGGTAGCAGCCAGTCAGTTATTACCACTGTGAAGCTGAGGGGTTGGGGAGAGGGAGAGGGATAGAGGGGGAGGAAAGGGGGAGGGAGAGACAGGTGCAGTACAAATGCATTGGGAATAGTATTCATCTGACTGGAGCTAGGATCCATGGGAGGTGGCCCCAGAGGTGAGGAAACAGGAAACAAACGTCTGACTGTATTGCTCACACTCCTGCCTTCTCATTAGACGTTCTCATTGGTAGAACCCATCAGAATCTTGAGGGCCTCGGTGGGAGCAAGAGCTAGACTATCTAAGTGAGGCCTTTGGCAATCAGCCTTTAAGGAGGCTCCACTCGCGGGACAGGGTTAGGCTTGGAGCGATTGCATGGCTCTGTGAGCCCTGGCCTCCTTGAATACAGCACCCAGCATCTTTTGTCTCATCCTCGTCTCAGTCAGAGGCTGGGGTCTGCTAATGAGCCTATGAAGTTTAGCGTTTAGCAGCCATAATCCCATGAGGGAAAGGAGAGAACGGACCCACAGGAGAACCGGAAGTTTCCTAGCATAGCAAAAGATTTTCAGTTTGAGATAAACATTGTTCCCGTCCATCTTTCTCAGGTGTTGTGATTTTTCTGCTTCATTTCTAAAGTCAGAAATCTGAAAAGGAGTCACTCTTAACATCTTTTACCTGGGGTAACCCTGATAGAAGTTTAGAAGGTGTCGGAAATCCAGCTTTGTCTCTTTAGGAACATGGGCTAGAGGAGACATAGAGGAACCTGTGCAGACTGCCCCTGGGACTTAGACTGCTTCTGGCCAGGCACACTTCTATCTTCCAACTCTTGCGGGGCTCTCAGTGCATTTATTTCCCTTTCAACTCAGCTTTCCCCTCTGACTCCCAATCCTAATTCAGATATTCCGTTTTCTTCAGTCCCTTTGAACCGCTAATCTTTCCGAATACTTTAAGTCTCCCATTTCTCCTTCTTCTGTCTCCTGTCTCTTGCCTGATCCTTGTATGTCTGCCCTTGCCAGGCCATCTGCCTTGTAAATTCTTCCCATGGCCTCTGTACTGCATCCGTTAACACCGAAGTCCTTGACACACACAGAACTCCACATCCTGTCCTGTGTTTCTCCTTTCCTCCTACACATTGGACTTCTGTAGATCAATAGGGACCAAGTTTAACTGAAGGAATTTGCTTTGCAAACTAAGCCTTGCTTTGTTTCCAATAAAAAATGTCCTTGGAGAGGTATATGGGGTGAGAGAGTTCTAGAGCATGCCGTGTGAGCTTGCTTTCTAGTGGAGTGAATTGGTTACTTTTGTAGTTGTCCTGACAAAGTACTCGACAGAGCAAGGGGGTTCTTATTTATTTTGGTGCTTGGTTTAAACAGGGGAGGATTTGAACAGAATCCAGAGTGGATTCTGTATATTGTAGTGAGAACTTGAGGCAGCTGGCCAACAATCAGAAAGGCAAGGGAGTCCGGCAGAGACAGATCTGTCTATCAGCTTCAAGCCCCACCTTTACAGATCTATGCGTGTTGTCAGTTCGACCACTTGCCCAACCATTGGCCCATCTGGGGACCAAATGCTCAAACACATGAGCCTGTGGGGGGGACATTTCACTTTTAAGCAGGAACACAGACAGATCCATTTGATTATTGCATTTTTCTTCCTACAAGGCAAACGTGTCAGTAGGGGATGAACAGGTCAGCTATTTACAGGAGATTGGCAAGGCCTGCTCTCAGGACCAGGAGACCACAGGCCACATAAAAAGTTGTAGTACATCCAGCCAGGGCTGGAGACATGTTCTTGGTCCCGTGAGGTAGCTTTGCTACCCCACAAGGGAAAACTGGCCCAAGACATCTCTTTGTCTAAGCAATCCAGAGTAAAGTTCTGGGGTCACTTTAAGTCAGCCAGGCTGCCTGTGTCACAGTGCTAAATTATTAAATGCAATCTTCTAATGGGCAATGATTTGACAGTAGAAAGTACGGACAACAGTGATATTGAAAGAGCTTCTTAATGAGGGACAAAAATATCCCCCAAACCTTGCACATTTACTTTAGACTGACCTTCAGCAGGTTGGGAGCTGCAGTCAGCTGATAAAAGAGTCTTGTGTGGTATGCCGAAATATCCCTCAACACTCATGTCAAAAATAGAAAATATAGTGACAATTATATCCCATTTGCCTTTTTTGCTTATTGAGAATAATGACTCTCCACACCTGCAATGCATTGTTTGTGTAGAAGTGCTTACACATACCAGCTAGAAACCTTTTCTTTCATCTTATCATTCAGCATAATTATACGTAAAAATTAGCACAAAATTCAAAATCCAAACGTCGGTTCATAAAAGGGGTTTTTGTCTCATGTTTCTGATTTCTTGCAACTTAGTCAAACTCAGTCCTGAAAACAACTTGAATTTTTTCTTTTATAAATAATTTAAACTAAGTCTGCCAGCATTATATACATTTAAAGGAGGATAAGACAAAATAATATTAGGATGGAGACATGGTTTTTGTAGTATGCTGTTTACAAATGCTATAGTATAATACAACACATTATTATTATTATTATTATTATTATTATTATTATTATTATTATATGTATATGGGTATTTTGTATGCATGTGTGTTTGTGTACCACCTGCATGCCTGGTATTGAATGGGGCCAGAAAAGGGTGTCATATACCCTGAAACTGGAGTTACAGATGGATGTGAGCCACCATGTAGGTGCTAGGGATCAAATCTGGAGCCTCTGGAAGAATAGTCAGTTCTTTAACTGCTGAGCCATTTCTCGAGCCCCTAGAACTTCTTTAAAATTGTCACCTATTATTTATCAATACTGAAATGATAAAAAAGTCCCAAGGGCCTATCATAGTTTCAATTTATTTTTTCTTTCAGAAAGAGTTTGGAAAAAAGTTGCTGTAGTGGGAAAGGGTTATTCATTTACCAGCTGTTTGCATTCAAGCAACTTTCTTAACCTCTCTCATCCTTAAATTTTTTCATCTTTCAAATGGAAAAGTAACACCTATTTTGCAGGGCACATTTGATGATTGCACACAAGATGTGAAAGGCTTTGAACAGAGTAGGTTCTCATTAATGCTAGTTATCATTAGTATTATTGCTGATTCATTCATTCACTTAACACCTTCCCTGAGGACCTATCATATGTCAAAGGGTTACTTGTGTTAAAAGCGTGAGAGATGAAGTCCCAACATCCTGGTGTTATATCCAAGCTGACAACAGTCTGTGAAGCATGAAAACTGAGCAGAACTTTTCCAGCCTATTAATCGGGAGGGATGGTCCTGAAAGTCCTAAACACTACTAATGCTAAGGATTGATTGATAAGATGCAGGGGATCTCCAACGTGCCTGAGTCTGTGTTGAATGCTTCCTGTACTGTCACATTAAATACGATACTGAATGTCATTGAATGCCATTAACACTGTTGCCACTCTACAGAAGAAACCCCAGAGCCTAAAATGATGAGGCTAAAGAGTAAAGCTTTGCAGAACACTAGGGGGTTGGGTTCAAAGCCATCACGTTTAACACAACACATTGGACTCAGAGTTGGGGCACAGGTCTCACTGTAGCCCAGGCTGGTCTTGAACTTGCAGTATAGCTCAGGATGGCCAGGAACTCATCATCCTCTAGCTTCAGCTTTCCAGTGTTCTATGATTATAATTGTGTACCACTGCTCTTGCTTGGGGTGTCTTTATTTATTCATGTGTGTGCATTTGCATGTATTCAGGGGTACATGGGTACATGCATATTTGATCATCTGTGTGTGAAGGTCTAAACCTGGTATTGGCTGTCTTCCTCAGTTGCTCTTCACTTTGTTTATTGAAACATGCTTCCTTGCTGAACCCGGAGCCATCAAGTTCCACCAGTCTAGTCAGCTAGCTTGCCTAGGGATCCCCTATTCCCACTGAGTGCTGGCACTACAGGGGGGCACCTTACCTGCTCTGCATTCATGAGGGCTCTAGGAATCCAGACTCTGGTTTCCATGCATTTGCAGCAAGCACTTTATTCCCTAGTCCCAAGGGTGTCTTAAACATTAAGTACATTGTATAGAATTAAGATTATGGCGTTGGTTCATGGAGCAAAGTTCTGACATGTGGGAGGGGGTTGAAATAATGGGTGAAGGAATTGACTGGGGCAGGGAGGTGAAGACAGGATGGGGTGAGTTTTGGAAAGGGAAATAACAGTCATGAAGTTTTAACAATATTTTAGGGAAGTGAGGGGCAGAGAGTCAAGAGCTGCTATTTTGAGATTAACAGTGGGGTAAGCAATATGCCAGTCATAACAGGAAGCCGACTTAACTTTCTAGGGTACTAGAAATGTGATGGCACTCTCGTCTTGACATTGAACATTGGATATATGTCTGACAGTTGCTGCTAAAACTGTAATATTGTACCCGAGAAGATGCTCTGGCATGAAAAAAGTAATTCAGCATATTTCCATAGAAAACATCAGATCTGTCTGAAAAAATGGACCAGTTGTTGGGACTTGACAAAACCTTCAGCACTCAGAATTGTGCTATCCTGAAGTTTCATGCCAGGTCATCTGAAAAATTAATCTGTGTAGTAGAACCAACTCAGAGAGGAAATGGTGTAAAAAAAATTAAAAAATTGGGGTATCCTTGTAAGGAGAGCCACTTTGAAACCCCAAAGCAAATAACTATGAGCATTGGGATTTGTGTGCAAGGTGAGCTGGGAAGAGCATGGTTTGACTTGGGAATGTGCACATCTGCATGCATGTGCCTCTGTCCATCCAACAAAGGGTCCTTGGCAGTGACTTGAGTTTATTTTTCTGTAGAAGTTTGAGGACTGAACATATTGTTTCAAGCTTACTTGGTTCTTCGTACCTAAGGTCTTGGAAAGAGGGGAAAAAAATCTTAGCATCTATGAGGGCTCTGATTGGCTACCTGACCAGCTTTGTAATAACCACTGGACTAGATGGGTTAGAGTATGCTGAGAGGATGGCCTGGGTCACTAGCTTACCCTCTTAGTAAATGAGGCAGAATTCTGGTATGTCAGTCCTGCTATGCCAGGGAGAAGCAGCCCTAAACTGTTGTAATAATATGAAACTTCCACTGGTGGGCACAATCCTGCCTTGTTTCTCTAAGTTTCTCAAAGCATGGTCTCAAGTGATCAGGGTTATTGACTCCTGAGCATTTCTTGCCTCCAGCACAGACTCATGGATCAGAAACTCTGAGATTGAGTGCAGCAGTAATCTTTCTTTCAGTTGCTGTCAGATGATCTTATGTATGCTGAAGTGTAACACTCTTCCATTTGCTGAATTCCTTTTACAGCTCCATATTCAGTTTCTTTCCTCAGTCATTCTATGAAGTGAAGTCTGAGCTCTAGACAGACATTACTCATATGTTGAGTGAGACCTTTGTCTCCAAATATCAAGTCAACCAAGCACAAGATGCTTCATACTCAGAAGGCCGTAATAGTTCCCTTTCTAGAATTGTGATAAGATATCACGATCAAGGCAACTTATAGAAGAAAGTTTAACTGGGTTTAGGGTTCCAGAGGGTTAGCATCTATAATGATGGAGCAAAGGCACAAAGAAAGGTGGCTGGCAGCAGCTGAGAGCTCACATCTTGATCCATAGCAGAAGGTGGGGGGGGTGGGGAGAGAGAGAGAGAGAGAGAGAGAGAGAGAGAGAGAGAGAGAGAGAGAGAGAGAGAGAGAGAGAGAGAGAGAGAGAGAGAGACTGAAGAGAGGAAGAGAGGAAGTGTGTTGAGAATGGCTCCAGTCTTTTGAAACCTCAAAGCCTACCCCAGTGACACATCTTCCTATCCTTTTCAAACAGTTCCATTAACTAGGGGTCCAGTTATTCAAACATTTGAGCCTTTAGGGGTCATTCTCATTCAAACCACCACAGAAGATGCTTCCCATCAATATGAATCTGGTGTGATGTATCTTATACTTTCATTTTGCTGGCTCAGAAATAGCAAGGTTCTTTTCCATCTTATCATCATTTAAATTGGTTTGCTTTGGGTCAGTTTACATAATTCTTCAGGAAGCATGGAAAGAGAGTAGGAGTGTTACTTTTTCTGCAGCCAAAATACATGAGAAAACCACTTTATAAGGCAATTATCATGTCAGTGCTACACACATGTTTGGAGAGCACTCTAGTGCCTTCTGGACTGAGGGCCACCAGAGTGTGGAAAGACTGTGCTTTGTGTCGAGAGGAGGGAAGCAGCACACTTGGTGGGAAGCCTTGTTGCTTATATGCATAATTTGCAGGAAGATTATGGTATAGTAGCTTCAGAAGGAAGCTCAACCATAAAAACCAGGGCTTTTCACACCCATTGAGGTCTGGCTATCTGGGAGGAGAGAACAGACCTCCCTCTAACAATACTGAAATGCTAATCACTCTTGTTTAGAGTCCAGTCAAACAGAGTTTGGTCTCCCAGTGCAGCCAGCAGAAAGTTTAAGGGAAAGATCTTCCCTGTGGGCTCTCTGGGTTGTGGTGATGGTGAACTTGCTGTCTATGTCTTTTGCAAACTTTTTCAGGAACAGGAAGCCTGGCTTTCCTCCAGAGATGAGAGTTCAGGGTTATGAAGTGGAAATTCCTGTTTATTTTCCTTTGGAGACTCAGTTATGTCATGTGATGTTTTTTTCTGGAAGCTGTCTTATGAGAGGATGTCTTTGCTGAAGCAGACATGTGGGAGAATGTTTAGCTGAGAACAGACACATGGTGTTTTTCTGGAAGCATCCAGGAAAAAGGGCATGTGATGTTATTCTAGAGTGGACCCTTGATAGAACATGCGATATTTGGAAAGGGTTTAAAATATAACCTAACAGGCAGTAGATGCGGCTGTGTGGTATTGGTTCACCTTGCTACTCTTTGCTGGTTAACAGTTGTTGTACTTCATAGAGAGAAACGCACCAAAGAATTTCTGGTGGTTTTTGGGCAGCTTCTTGCAGCTTCCGTGGACTTGTGCCGATTGGCAGATTCTCGAGGTTTCTTCTGGATCTAACTGCTGTTGCTGATTTGTGAATGATGTTTGGGGGTGCATTGAGCTACCTCTGCTGATTCATGTGAACTGACCTGCTGATATCCTGACTATGCAGATTGGATTCACTCCAAAGAATTATTTCTAAATAGGTCCATATTGTCCTTTACCCCATTAGCCTTTCCTTTCCACTACTTCTGGTGGGTGGTGGGCTAAGAGGGAGGTTAAAGCATTTAAAAACACATATTAAGGTAGGTTTTTGAAAAATACAAGCCTACGAGGTTAGTTCTGAGTGATTTGTTTCACAGACTCCAGTACTTTTTTGTGTATGTGTTCTTTTAGATATAGACATTGCTATCCCCTTTCTGTTTACTATGTGGAATATATTAGTTATCTCATGTTTGGGATGGAATGTTACTTAAAGGAAGGAGTATTTTTGTCTCATGGGTTCAAAGGGTCTGGTGCATGGTTGTTTGGCCTCAGCATTTGGGCAGAATATCATAATGAATAGATAGTTTGATTAAAATGTAGCTTTACTTCACTGTAGACAGGAATTACAGACAGGGAATACAAGAGGAAGCCAGGGCAAGACATACTTTGTGTAATGTCATGCACCCAATAACCCACTTCCTCCAACTAACTACCATCTCCTTTCATCTTTCCCCCACATGCCAGGTTAATGATACATCAAGGAACATTCATTCATTAGGTCAAGACCATCATGAATGTTCCTGGAAACATTCTCACTGACACATGCAAAGGTGAGCTTTGCCAACGTTCGAGAAATCAGCCATCACACAGTCTTTGGCATTTCTCTGAGATTTTCTATTTTATTATATTACATAAAACTTAAGTTCTTGTGGATTCCCTGTTCATGCTTTACTGGTGTCTTAAGCAGGTCATTACTACTGATTTGGGTAAGTTTATTTTGTCTGTGCCATATGCCAAGGTACTGTTGACTTATAAGACAGAGTTCCATGTGAACTGAGTCACTAAGATTATAATTATGCTGCAGAGTCTGGCCATGTGTCAGCTGCCCAAGCTCTGGATGCTGAGTAGGGACACTGTAGTTTCTCTAACGTGCCAACTATAGGTAGCTCTCTAACTGGGCTAAACAGCTGTGAGGCTTAGAGGACTTGCCTGTAGTTGGGACTGCTGGTGGTTATGGTGATGAGGTCCCTGTGACCCTCTGGTTTACACTATCCCCTGCTCAGAGGAGACCCCTAGACACAGATCTGGGGTGATTGTAGGTGGTCTCTGTTCTTTCACAAGTCTTCACTGCCTACAGGGCTATCATATGTCTCCTTTGCAATGTAGAGCCATGTTGTCATCACCAATGAAGGCATACATTTGTTTGTTTCTTCCTTGTGGAGGAGTAAGGGATAGGCACCTTTACTTTGCTGTCTTCGAGTCCTCTTAGTCGCCACTTGTAAACTTATTTTTATCTCACTCCTTAATGTCAGCTTTTACCCCTGAAACAGTCAGCTAAATTCTTCCCCAGAAGGCCACTTGACCGTTATTAACTCATCCTTGTTCCTGGGTCTGTCTCTGTATTACTCAGATCCATGCCTACCACAACTTTGAAGAAAGCTCCAGTTTCTTTTGAAAGTACCCATGCATTTCTCAATAACATACACTGTGGTAATTTCAATGTAATTGCCCCCAAAGGCCCATAAAGAATGGCATTATTAGGATGTGTGGCCCTGTTGAAATGGATGTGGCATTGTTGGAGGAGGTGAGTCACTCACTATAAGGTCAGGCTTTGAGGTCTCATATGCTCAATCTCTACCACTGTGGAATTTCAGTCTCCTTCTGATTAAGTCCTCCAGCACTAAATCTACCTTCACATTGCCTTGATTCCTGCCATAATGATAATAGAGTAAACTTCTGAAATTGTAAGCCAGCTCCAACTAAATGTTTTCCTTTATAAGAGTTGTCTTGGTCATGGTGTCTCTTCACAGCAATAAAACCCAAACTAAGTCATATACATTATTTCTTTTTAGCATCTTTGTTGAGAAATAGTTGGCCAAATGTAAATACACTGGATACTCTGCACGTGTTGATGAGTTTTGACATTCACTCTTATGAATCTGCTAGCCCACGAAGATAAGGAATGTGGTAATTGTCTTGAGATGTCTCCACACATGGCTTTTTCTAATTCAGTCCTTTGGTCCCTTCTCTGACATCCCCTCAGGCAATACTGATTTGCTTTCTGACATTGTATATCAGTTAGTACTCAGAAATTTTTATTTAAATTGTATACATTCTTTTTTACTCAGTGTAATCATTTTAAAATTCATTCACCATATATGTGTTATATGCACTAAGCAGTCTTCTTAAAAGATACTGTTTTATTGCTCAGAGATTTTCCATTGTATGACTACTTCAGAGTATAGGCATCTGCTTTATAGTTTTGGACCAGTGCTAATGAAGCTGGTCATCATTGTACACTTGCCTTCATGGCAACATGTGCTTTCATTTATCTCTCAATACCAGGAAATGGAACAGCTGAATCTTAGGGGTAGAAATATGAGTTGATTCTATTATTTTAATTTGTCAGAGTACAAACTCCTCCACACCTTCATAAACTACAGGAATCCTCATTTTTTATTTATTTAAAAATGAAAGAGAGAGAGAGATCACAAGTGCCCTGCACTCACAGAAATAAGAGGACAATCTAATCTCAGGTTCCAGTCCCTGCTTCCATCTTGTTTTTTACTGGGTCTCCTTTTTGTTTGCTCAGTGACTGCCAGGTTAGGTGGCCCATGACGTTCTGGGAATTCTCTTGTTTTTCGTATTTCCTGGTAGGAGTGCTGAGCATACAGCTCTGGGCTTCCACACTCAGCTTTTACACAAGTCCTGAGGTTTCACACTTGGCAACTACTTTTCCACACCTTGTCATTCCCCCACCCTATGACTGGGATTCTTGAATTCTGTCCACTGTAATAGATATAGAAATCTGTTGCACTGTGGTTTTCATTTTTCTAATGATGTTGGGTATGTTTTAATATTCTTGACTTATATCTGTGTATCTTTTTTGATAAAATATCTGTTCAAAAAATATTTTTGAGACTAGGTCTTACTATGTCATCCCGGCTGGCCTAGAACATGTTATGTAGACTAGGCTGGCTTTGGACCAGCCCTCCTCTGTCTTGCAAATGTCTGGCATAAAGGCATGTGCAACCATACCTTCATAAAATTTTACTTAGTTTTAAACATGAGTGTTTGAAAATTAGGTTTTGAGAATTCTTGATATAATCTGTATATAATTTTAATTGAAAACCATATTTGGTTTGCAAAAATTTTCCCCTTTGTCTTTTCATTCTCTAACTATTACTTTTTTTAAAAAATTAAAATATAATTACATCCCTTCATCTTTCCTCTCTAATCTCTCTATTTAACGTACATCTTCCTCTGCTCCCTTTTGAAATCATGACCTCTTTTTTCTTTATTTGTTGTTGTTACCTGTATATGCTTAGATATCTAAATACATCCTGCTGATTCTCTTTAGCGTCACTTGCATATATATGATTTCAGGGATGAGCACTTGGTATTGGATAACCAATTTGGGGCTCCCCCCTAGGGAAGACTATTTCTCCTTCTCTCAGCACTCCTTAGCTGCCTGTAGTTCTTTGTCTATTTCTGGACCCTGTGAGATTTCCCCCTGCACATTAACATGTCTACTGGCATTGGCCTTGTTTAGTTCTTGTTTAGGTAGCCATGTTGTTGAAGTATCATAGGTGAAACATCATTGTTATTTCCAAGAAACATAATATCACAGCAGATTTTCTGGTCCTCTGACTCCTAGAATCTTTTCATCTGCTCTTCTGTGATGTCCCCTGAGCCTGAGATGAAGGAGTTGAGTTATAGACATGTCAAGTGGGACTGGGCACTCCATGATCATTTGTTATTTGTATTTTTACCAGTTGTGTTGCTTGGTAATGGTCTCTGTTACAAAGAGAAGTTTCTTTGATGAGAGTTGAGAGCTAGCTTTGTCTGAGAGTATAAACATAGGTATTTATGTAGTTGGGAATTATACTGGTTTGGGAAAGGAGCAAGAGTAAGTTCTTCTCTAAGGTCCATGACTTAACTAGTCCTAGATGGTTGGCAGGTTCCCTCTCTAGGCATGACTTTTCTACTGTTGAGCGATATGGAAATCCAATTAGAGAGTATGAATGCCACTATTGTGCACTTACATTTATTGTGCCATCTATTTAGAGAAAAAAATGGTTTACATTTTAATGAAATCCATGATGTAACTTTATTCTTATATGGGTTATACTTTTTTGTAGTAAGTTTATTCTTTTTAAAAATTTAATTTAATTTTCGTTTTACTTATTTATTTTACATACCCTTCACTGCCCCTTTCTTGATCACCCCCTTCCACAATCCTTTCCCCATACACTCTCTCCTCTTCTGAGCAGATTGGGGGCCCCTAACTATTTCCCCACCCTGGCACTTCAAGTCTCTGTGAGGCTAGGTGCTTCCTCCCTCACTGAGATCAGTCAGGGCAGCCCAGCTAGAAGAACATATCCCACATGCAGGCAATAGCTTTTGGGATAGCCCCTGTTCCAGTTATTATTCAGGACCCACATGAAGACCAAACTGCATATCTGCTACATATGTGCAGTATTCTTACATTAATTTTACTTTTGTTGTACTGCCCAAGAAATCTTTGCATGACTCAAGATCATTGAAGTTGTCACCTGTCACATTATGCAGACATCTTTATAGTTTGAGCTTTGTATTTAGGTTTATACATACGTTGCATTGTTTTTCCTACCGTGTAAGATGAGGTTTGAAATGCATTCTTCTGCACATGGCTCTCCAACTTTCCCACTCACTATAAAAAGTCTCTCCTGTGCCAATTCCTTTTGCAGATGTTGATATGCAGTTTCTAAAATGTGCATATCTCCTTACATATCTACTCTATTTTATTATTATTTTTTATCTTTATTTTGTGCCAATACTACATTTTCTCAGCTATCATGTTTTTATGCCAAGTTTTGAAATTAGGTAATGTGGATCATCCCCCAACTTTAGCTTCCCGTTTCAGCATTATTTTGGCTGTTTTCTGGATCATAAACTGTGCCCATGTAAACTCAAGAATATGCAGGAGCCAGTGTTCATAGAGTTGATGCCAGCATGAAAAGTCTGCAGAGATTTTGAGAGATATGTTGAATTTTTAGATAGATTTGGGGTGAATTGACATTTTAAATGTTTTTCATCTTCTGACCCACAAATACTTTATGTTTCTTCACTTATTTTTTTAAAGTGGTATTCTGTATACAGGCTTTAAACATTTATTCAGGTTTACCTTTAGCTATATCATGTTTATATATAATATGTCATATATAAGTATGATGTGCCTAAATAATGTGATATACTCATATATCGTGTTTATGGTAACATGGCATACTACTAGCATAATAGGATAGATATACAGACTTTTTATTGTTGATCTTATATTCTGAAACCTTACCAAAAGCACTGCTTGGTTCTAGTAAGATTTTCTACATGTGTCTGTGGGTCTGGATAGCCGAGGTTTTCCATGGAGACCTCTGGCCAGGCCTTGTGAGAGCCTTCCAGCAAAGGGAAGCAAGTACAGGCAGAGAGATAAAGTCTCTGCCTTGCCTTCCAGGTCACTCGGTAACTCTTAGCCACTCTGCACTGAGTCGGGTCAGGCTGGGCCAAGGAGAAGCTGACTATCCAGTGAGGAGTGCCGCGGGTCCTCAGGTGGCTCTTCTGGAGAGAAGATCTCTTCCCAAGTGTTACAGCTCTTGGAACAAAAGACTCAGACGAAGGAGTAGTTCTCGCACCCCTTTAATTCCCTGGATAGGATTTATATACAGTTTTGGGGTGATTCAGGGTTCAGCAGCAGATACTTCTCATTGGCTTGGACTGAAAGTTATGGGGAACCTTATTTGCATGTGGGAAGGCTCGTGCTGCTCCTACTTGACTGATAGTCACACACCTCTCCTGGTTGGGGGGGGGCTGTGGGGGCAGTAACTTCGACAGGAGCCAGGGGTCCAGGAGACATGATCGAACACCTTCTGTCCCATGTAGGTGGAAATCACTACCTACCGGGTCCCCCGGGGTTCAAGACCTATGTTCGACTGGAGTCCAGGCTGTCTGTGCACAGCTCATTGATTGCCCCACAGATTCTCCTTTTCTTTTTATAAGGGAGAGGTGTCACTAGAATAACTCTCTCCTAAGTTGGGAACAGTTTGATACTGAACCAAGACCTGATTGGGATTTTTGCAATGCTACTCATCTGCTACTTTAGAAACTGAATGAGACAGGGTGCCAAGAGAAGCAAGGCTCCCATGGCTAGTATGGGGCTGAGAAGAGGAAGAACCCAGGCTACCAAGGGGTTAGGGTACCAAGGGGTAGGGGTGTTGGAAGTATAGCGTGCCCAGAGGTTCCTTGGGAGTTCTTTGAACATTTGTATATCTTGTTCTACCAGCCCAGATTCATTGACATAAAAGCAACATTTCTCACCCAGCAAAACACAAGTCCCTCCCTGCTCAGCAGTCAGTTAAGTCCAGGGCTCTCCGGTTTTGGAGAGCAACTCCTGCTAAGGCGGTCATCTGGCATTGAAGAGACTCAAGGCTGTCTGTAGTGGAAGCCATTGCCTGGTCAAGCTTGTCTTGGAAGTCACTGACCAGATGTTGTGTTTGGACGAGGGCTGCTCCAGCAGTTCCTGTTGCACCCAGTGATACAGCAAGGCCTAGTCCAATGAGCAGAGGGATGAAGATCTCTCTTTCCTTTCAACTTTCTCCCATCTGCAAGGTGAGTTCTTCAGGTTCGTAGAGATAAACCTGGGGGCTTGGGGGAGAATTATCATGGGGGTGCCGGAGCCTTGAAAAGGGGGGTTAATACAGGCACCCATAGTGCCTTTGCACCAGAGGAGGGCAGGAGTGTTAACACATACTGATTTGGTGATGGTGATGTCATGGATACATGTAAGATGGGGTTTTGAGGAGGGTCCTACAAGACAAAGAGGGGGGTTATGTCAAAGAGAGGAATGTCCTGTGCTTCCATGGAGGTCATGAGGGGAAATGTTAATGGGAACAGCTGCTAATAATGGTCGGGAGAGAGAAGCACAGAAACAGCATTGGGAGGAGTTGGGGTGGGTTGTTAAGGGAAGTAAGTAGGTCAGCTGTGTTATTGGATGTACTGTAGCCAGGAGAGGGTAGCTCACAGCTCCTTCTGAGACTGATTTTCCTGTTGGATAATATTAGCATGGGTACAGGCTGATTTGGAGGCAGGAGCAAGTTCACAGGAGATGTGCAGATCAGCAACTGGGTTTTTGACATAGCCATTGGGGTAAAGTTTACCCATAACTCCGGTCTGCCAACATTCATCCAATGGATCGCTGATGAAAAGCTGAAAGTGAATTTTAAGGTTGCTGAGCATTGTGCCACCATGACTGGTGGATTCCATTATGCAGCTCCAGTATCTGTAACCTCCATATGTGGAGGACTCCTGGAGACATTCACCTGTGTTTTGGTAAGGAAGGCAGAGAAAAAGGCTGGGCATAGTGGAGATGGAATCTGGGTGTGGGGGATCTCAATCCTGGTTCGACATCCTTCTAGTGGATAGTCCTGAGTCCCTATAATTGACATCCTTCTAGTGGATAATCCTGGGTCCCTATAACTTTTTTGTGTCCATTGTAGGTTTTCCTAGCATAGAATCTCCAGTGGTAGGTGTTAGGAAGGCTAAGGAGAGGCTGGGCAGCAGCAGAGCTTGCATGAAGAATGACAAAAACAGCCAAGAGAATAGAGGAAAGGGGGGCTTGTGGAAGGCATATGGCCTGGGCAGCAGTCACCAGGTCATGGATGTCCTTCCAGGAGATCTTGTTATCATTTTGGGTGTGGCGTTCCCTCTGCCTCCTCCTCCCCTTCTTCTGTCCTTGATCTGCCAGTGAGAGGCAGTCCATCTTCTTGGTCGGTGGGGTGGTTTTGGACATTTCTGGCAGGAATCTAGATAGGTGTAGGCTGGTCCTATGGAAAGACACAAGCAAAACCCCTCCCGGTTGTAAGGAAGGGGTCTGGTCCTTTCCAAATTCTGATCTCGCCATTTTACTAGGATTGGGGGTGGTGGTGGATAATTTTGTTGTATGCCAATGGAGGGAGATAGGAGGATGTTTGGAGTTTTTGTAGATGTTAAATATGTTTAGGGTAGTCAGAGCCATCATTAATGTACAGTAGGGGGATAGGTGGTTGCCTTTTGTTTTAGGAGTTGGGCTTTTAGGGTTTGATGTGTGCTTTCTATTATTCCTTGGTCCTGGGGTAGTGGGGAGTTCCCGTATGATGGGCAATTTCCCAGTGTGTGCAGAAGGTTTTGAATTGAGAGCTAGTGAAGGCCAGGCCATTATCAGTTTTTATCTGTTGAGGAATGCCCATGATGGCAAAGGTGGAGAGTATATGATGAATCAATTTTTTTGAGTTTTTACCTGTTTGGGCTGTAGCCCATATAAAATGTGAGTACTTATCTATGGTGACAAAAACATTTCTGTCTACCGAATTGGGGAATATGGGTGACATCAATTTGCTATAAGGCATTGGATTTAAGGCCTCTGGGGTTGGTGCCCATAATCTGTAAAGCTGGGGTAATGAGGGATGCACAAGAAGAGCGTGTCTTTATTATCCTCTGGAGTTGAGCAAGAGGGATGTGGGGGAAGTGGGCACGAAGCCCCTTTATATTTGTGTGTGTGTGTGTGAATGAAATTGATCTGCTTGTTTAGTGGAGGTCATGCATGTCCCTGTTGAGGCAGTTTGGTCAGCAAGTGCATTTCCCTTGGATATAGGACCTGGCAGGGGACTATGAGATCAGACATGCTGGATGTAGATGGGGGAGTCTCTTTCCTGTAGGAGAATGGAGACCTGTATGAGTAGAGGGGAAAGTGGGTTGGTGTCTAGTTTGATGAAGGATCTTGACAACCGGGGGTGGGGGTGGGGCGGCAAATTGACAGCATATACACTGTCTGATAAAAGGTTAAGGGGACCCCTTGACTTCTTTTAGAGGAAAATAGATGGCATATAATTCTTTATATTGGGGAGAGTGACTGGGTAAGTCTTTGAATCAGAGGGTAGGAGGTCCATCCTCAGGGAAGTAGTATATTATTGCTGCAGTCCCCCTCTTTCCCCCATCAGTAAATATTGAGGAGGCTCCTGCTATGGGCCCTTTTGAGAATAGTTTTGGGGCAGCCATCGCAAAGATGGCTGGGCAGAGGCCCATTTCTCATCAGGATAATGGTTGTCAGTTTGTCCTGGGAATCCAATTAAGCTGATAGCAAAGCCGGAGTGATTTTTGATTAGCCACTGAATTTCAGAGAGGGAGAAGGGGATGACAAGAATGTCAGGTTCTTTCCCTAGGGTTTGCAGGGTTCTATCCTTGCCATTTTAAATCATGCTAGCCGAGGGCATCTAACTCATTTAAAATTTGGGGTGCACCACCCATCTGGGTGTGGAGCCATTCCAGCACCCTCTGAGGTTGGTAAAGGGCTTCAACAGGTGTAGGGGAGGAGTTAAAGATAAGGAGCTGTAAGGTTTTGTTGGGTCGTGCCTAGCAAGAGCCATATATTTTAGAGCTGCATTGACAGAATTTAGAGCTTGGACTGCCTCTGGGGACAGTGTTCTCAGGGTGGAGGACAAGACAATTTTCATTCTGATTTGAAAGTCTTTTGTTGCTTGCAAATGTTGCTTTCAGGGTTGAAAGGAATTGGTGAGAGTAAACATTTTTTTTTGTCATTGAAAACATTTTATCTTCAATTATTAGAAACAATATTAGCTGTTGACTTTTTTTGTAGAGGCCATTAATCAACTACAGAGGTTCCATTCTGTTCTTAGTTAAAAAGGAAGTTTGCAAGAAGTTTCTCTGAAGTTAGAAGTGGGACTGGACTTTTATCAAATGTCTTCTCACTGTCTTTTGAGATGGTCATATGTTTTTCCTTTGTAGTTTTTTAAAACCTAGGTTAATTTTGAATGTTAATCTGGTCTTGCATTCCCGAGGAACCCTCTTAACAGGATGTATTGACTTACATGTATATTGTTGAATCTGATTCACTAACATTGAAGAAATTGTCCATCTCTGTTCAGGCTCCTTAGGCTCCTCTTGCAGTTAGGATACTGTTGGCTTCCTAAAGTCAACTGTACAATATTCTCCATTCTTTAATTTTCTAATAAAGTCAGGTAGACTTGCTATTTTTTCCCTTAAAATTTGAAAGACGTCACCATGAGAGCTACTGTAGCCTGGCATCTGGTAAAGTTTCTAACTACATTTATACTTTTTCCTATAGTGGTAAGGATATTAAGAGTATATGTGTTTCCTGCCTAAGTTTTGGCATGTTTTATTTTTGAGGGAATTTATCTGTCTTATCTAAGCTGTCATATTTGTTGGTACAGAGTTGTCTAGGGCATTTCTATAATTAATCTTCAAACATCAGAGATGCTTCAGCATTTCTCTCTCTCCCATTCCTGTGTTAATTTGTATTTTTTGTAGTTTTTTTCCCCTGCTAAGTCTATCTTGGGTTTTTATCGATTATATCAGTCTTTTCAAAGAACAAGGTCTCCTTTCTATCAAGTGTTTGTTTTTCTATCTTGTAGGTCTCTACTTTGATTTCCATCAGTCCTTTTTAATGCTATTTATTTTGGATTTAATTTGCTCTGAGCATTTTAAAAGATGGAAGCTAGCTATGGATTAGAAGTGGTGATGCACATTTTAATTTCCATTTTCTACAGTAATATTTGGAAGTATGTCTTTCTTATTAATCCTATCTCATGAATGATGAAAATTAGAGTTTAGAGAACTTAATTTAACTAAATTATAGGATTGTAGCCTAGAATTATCTGATTTTGAAGTATTCTTTACCTTTCCATCTTTCCTGTCAGTTAATAAGCAGACCAACACCTGGGCAATTTCCTAACTATATATAACACAAGAGTTTACTATATTCTCTAACAAGAAAACATACCTTTATTCTCAGAGGATATAAGTTCAGTATTCATCTCACTGAAAGAAGATGCATGCTTAGTGCACATTTAATATCAAAGCTTAGTACTATATAAAGGCGTGTATTTAGCTCATGGTTATGGAGCCAACAGCATGTCACTGGTATCATCTCGGATCTGTGATGGCCTGAGGTGTTATGACAGTGAGGTGTTGGCATCATGGTGCATATACAAGAAAGAGTGACACAGCACCCTGAGATTTGGAGCACAGGGCACTCCTATGCAGATCACTGTTTCTATAATGATCAGGACTCATAGGAGGGAATCCAGATCCCCTAAGACCTGCATCAATTTCTGAGGATGATGCTCCCAGTGACCTGATTACCTTCCAGTAATCCAACTAGTAAAATTCCCTCCATCTCTGACCATCGTGCATCAAGGGTCAATGTCCTGAGCAGAACAGTGACACATCTTCAAACTATGGCAGTTTTTATGCTAAACCCCTGCTGTGTTACAGAAATAAGCTTAAGACATTTGAAATTTGTATCACATTGAAAAAAGTCTTTCTCTTTACCCTATCTTCTTAAAATCACACACATGCACACACACACACACACACACACACACACACACACACACACACACACACGGACTGTATAGTTGGAGCAAGATTTCAACCTTATTTAAGACAAAATTGTGTATTTATTGTCCTCTCTTACCTAAAATATCCCAACTTTGCTTCCTCCATTAATTTTACTAACACATGAATATGCTAATATGAAAGTACTCATTATTAGGAAACCCATTTCACAGGTTTTATTTTCCTGCTTGAGGCTAGATGATTCCTAGTATAGAGGACAAGAATAAGACTTGTCCCTAAAAATAAAGAATTTGAGCATTGACCAAAGTTTCAGGAATCTTCTAGGCTATCTTCAATGCCTTGTGAAGTTTTGGGATTAATGGTCACACCATCCATATGTTTCTTTCCTTGAGAATTTCTGTCCCAAGCTACCAAGATGGATCTAGAGGCTATTCACTCCGCTCCTGGGTGACAGCTAATTGATCTGAGCTGGGTCACTTGGCTTTAAATGGTGCAGTGATAGTAAAAGGACTGATGAGACTTTTCTTTCCAGAAAGTGGAAATTGGCTTTGGAGATGTGATTTATTTTCTGCTGATTGTTTTAAAATAAGAGTATGCAAATTCAGGAGCTACTGGGCAGCCACAGTTGGCCACATTTGACTTTGGCTTTCTAAGTCAGCAAGAGCTGGTCTGAGAGGTAGAATCAACTAGACACATAGAAATAGAGATGAAAGGCCATCTGGCACCAGAAAGACAGCAAAGAAGAGGAAAAGAGGGAGGTCAGGAGAGGGAGAAAGAGGAGCTGGAGAGTTGGGTGGGGAGAGAAGGGGCATCCCGTAGCGTTTCATTACTCCTTTCCAGTTTCTGTTTCCAAATGTTCATTGGGAAAGCTTGACTGTCCCTTCAGCTTCAAGCCATGCTCCTGCATCACCCTCTTAGCTTCACTTTGGCTTGAGGCAAACCAAGAAACAAACACACATGCACAAGCAAAAACAACAATAACAACAATAAAAACCAACCAACCAAAAAACAAACAAACAAACAAACAAACAAACCCAAAGAAAACACCCAACAAACCACCTTGACTAAGACACATTTATGCTTGAGCTCCATTCCAATTTTGTAGACTAGCAAATGCCCAGAGACAGAGTCTGATGGATGAGCAAATGACTGCAAGGGCCAGGATACACAGGAGCTTCTTCTCACCTGGCTTGAATTGCTGATTTTATATTTTTAATTTTTTTTACATGTAGATCACTTTGTACTGGAGTGTGTTAGAAAGTTTTCTGGTCCTGGGCAGGAATGCATGACATATATGAACACACCAGTATAGTAGATAGCTGGCCCAGCAGAGAAAGAAATCGGCATATAGCTTGAGACGCTGCCCTTGCTCGATCCACGCATGTGTGTTCAGAAGCCAGTAGAAAGAGCATGAGTTTGCAATGGTGCTGGGATCTTGTCCCAAAGTGCTTGGGAATCACGTGTGCCACACCCTGAGCTAAGGAGCAAGTGGTTTCATGAGACAGGACTACGGTGATGCTTCAAAACCCACATGTTAGGAAGCAGTCACTATCTGCATTACGGTTTCCACAGGGAAGTTTTAGGGTATTCTATAAGAAGCATTTTATATTGCCCCAAAGGCAGACCGGATTGTCAACCTGGTCTTTTGATTTTGATTTGCTTCCCTGGCTGAAATATTGCTTTACTGGGGCTTGGAGTCTTAGCCTCTGGAAGCACACAGTGTAAGTCAAGTCTCTTGCTCACCACAGAAGCCAGCTTGTGTGTGTTTTACATTTTACGTGGCCTTTGGACTCCAGTATGTGCCCATTTTTCCCTGAGCTTGCTCCAGTGTGCTTGTATCCCCTTTAAAAGATATGCTTTTCAGAATTGGACACCTGCTTCCTGAGTTGGTCAGATAGCAAGACGAGTGTGACTCACCATCGATTAAAATGAACATGACACTATTTCTATTAACATGATCTAAGCTTGAATTAACTTCTTTTTTCCTTTGATGTAATGCAACATGCTGGCTCAATGAAAACCCTGCCGTTCTTTTTACATAAACTCTTATTGCATTTTCTCTTATTCCTATGAAGTGGGTATTTTAAAACTCTTGTTCATTAATCTATTTATTTCTATTACAAATTATTTCCTTTGTGTGTCATTAAAGCATCCATAAGAAAGCTCAGAATTAGTGTACTCTGCAGCTACTGGTTTCTTATAGGATAATACAGTATGGCAACACCTTTGAATGGCATAGCAAGTCTCTCATGACTTGAATTTTGTATTATAATATTAAGTGCTCTCTCATGTCAGCCATTCTAAACTCCAAACATACACTTTGATATGTCATAAACAAAAGCGTTTAATTGGGACTGGCTTACAGTCCCAGAGGTTTAGTCCATTATCAGTATATCAGGAAGGATGGTGGCACACAGACACACACACATGGAGCTGGAGGAGCTGAGAGTTCTACATCCAAATCCACAGGAAGCAGGAAGAGAGAGCAAGCCACTGGGCCTGGCTTGGGCTTCTGAAACCCCAAAGTACAGATCCAATGACACAGTTCCTCCAACAAGGCCACACCTACTCTAACAAAGCCATACCTCGTAATCCCTATGAATAGTGCCATTCTTGATGACTAAGAATTCAAATATATAAGCCTATGGGAGCCATTTTTATTCAAACCACCACACCCTGTATGCTGGTGAACACAATCATCTTTAAAAATGTAGCTCAAGTATCTTTTGAGAGGCCTTGCTTGATTTCACTCTACTCCTGCAGGAGAGTAATAGCACAACCCTTTTCCCATCATGTAGAGTTGGAATCACAGTTGGATTTGTGAGTAGGAAAAGCCATTTTCCTGGATTTGTCTATTTCTAGTAGTAATGGTATTGGCTACAATGGTAATGGTGTGTTTTCCTTGTTCAGGCTACAGCACTGAGGATTTCGCTGCCACCTTCTGTCTTCACAGTGAAGTTCTGTCTGAGGTGTGTGCTGTCAGTATGCTGCCATCTTCCTGTGTCCACCTGTGCCTCTCAGCCTCAGGGTTTTCTCTGGCCTCAAAAGAGTTCCCAGCCAGTGTTGTTCAGTACCAGCCTAAAGTGCAGAAAACCAATTCCTTCATGGCCACTCTTAGCTGATATTAGTCAGTCATTGGTAGCTGGTAGAGATATGCTCAAGCTCCTAGCTTCTTGGGTAGGACCACTCTGTTACTCTTCCTCTTGTTTTTATAAGTCCTTGGAGCACAGAACCCAGTTGGCCCTCCCCTGGTCACTTGCTCGCTGCTATGCTTCTTTCTACCCACGTACCTTGTCCCCACTGTCTCCTTTGTGCTTGCTGTACCACCCTCCTGTCAAGAAACACTTGCACTGGAATGCCAGCCTCTAGTCCGATTTCAGAGAGAACGCCCAATAAACCCACCCTAAGCTGCAGGTAAGGAGCTAAGCTCACACACACTGCAGGATTCCATTATAGTGACCCTTCTAGCGGAGGCAGGCTTAAAGCCTCACTGATGAGAGCCCACTTATAACACAGCTGAGACTCAGAAGGAGGAGGAATCTGGGTAGCTAGATCTCCGAAATCCCTCTGAATGAAAGTATTCATAGGTCCACACCCCAACACGATTACCCATTCCTGCCTTATCCACCACTTGAACACACGCCAGTGCATGGTCCTCCGAAGGGCAGTAAAGTGACACTGAATAATTGAATTCTGAACAAGCCAGACTAATGCAAATATCTGACAAATTGATTTAATTGCATTCACATACAATAAGGCTTAGCTCTAAAAGGTCAGCTAGAAAATGGGAAAGGACCCCTGGGAACTTCCAGAGAGAGGCTGAGTTTAATACACATTCATCACATTTTATCATCTAATTAGTCCACACAATGCCAAACTGATAGACGGAGGCTTAAAGCAGTGTATTGATTGATTATCTACTTGGCATCTATCATATCACCTTAAGGCTGTCCCTGTCACGGGCAGGCAGAAGTTATTTAGTGGCTCAGCAGAAATGGTTGTGCATTTGGAGAAATTGTTTTTCTATGAGGGATTTGAGGCTCCAAAAACATTTTGCCCAGGCACAGACACATCCTCTGAGGGCTACTATCGAACAGTGTGCTACAAAGGCAGACACCAGAAGCCAACTTTCTCTTGCCTCCTTCCTTCTGCAGAAGGGGTTTTTTAATAAATGGCAGGGTACAATGTGCTCTGTTAAGCTGAAAAACAACTCAAGCGATTTGCTAGTACCAGCTTTGCATGGAAGTACCAGGGCAGAGAAAATGTTTTGGAGAAGTTAATAAGGAAGCCAAATAGATCCTGCAAATTTATCCCATTGGAAATAAAAATGTAGGTTTCAATCTAACAGTTTACATGATAGGTTTGGTCTCGGTGAAAACACTGCCTCTACCTTGCTCTCTTCAAGGATGCTGAAATGGAGAAGGGCTTTAGTATTGGGGCTGTGCCCAAGCAAGCTGTGGTCAAAATGATATGGTAATTATTTTCTTCCCTTTATCCTTTGGAAACCTCTTTCCTTCTTATCTCTCTTGGCTTTCGTTTCCTCGTCAGTAACATTGCGATGGCCTAGTGATGTGAATTTGAAATGAGCCCATGTAGGCAAAAATCCCCTTGAATTAAATGGCTATAGAAATCGGAGTTATTGTTTCCAAAGGGGTATCTATAGCTCCTATGGTAGATCATTGTATGAGAGATTTCCTTTAAGTTGATCGATCCTCTCTCTCTTACTTCTTTTCTTGTTTATAGCCAGGCATCTTTAATGTTTTCTCTATTGGCCAACGATACTTGGAAATGTTCTATTCAGAGACCATCCCTCTGATATTGAGGCTCTCCTTCCTTCCAGCTTCTGAAACAACTCTCATTAGGGTTATCAGTGACTGCTACATTATTTAATGCAATGCCAGCTTTTGAGACCTTATCACACTTGAGTTTTCACTGGGCTGTGCTAATTAGCTCTCGGTTTGGAACTCTGTTTGTCTTTAAACTATTACCTTGTTTATTTCCTTCTCACTTCTACAGTATCTGCTTTTCATTAACTTTTATAGAATCGTCTCTTGCTTTTCATTTTGGATTAGTCAGCTTTCTGGTGTTGAGAGAAAATATAATATAAAGTGCCTGAAAGAAGGATATGGTTATTTTGGCCCAGGATTTCAGAGGTTTTAGTCCAAGTTTCTTATGCTTTGAGGTTCCTGGTGAGGCAGAACACTGTGGAGGGGAGGATGGAGAATGAAGAAGTGTAGATCTGCTCACTGTGGCAACTAGGAAGGAGAGAGAGTGAGAAGAAGATGGAGGGCAAGAAACTGAAGGGGAGGAAAGGGAGGGAAGAGAGAAGGGAAGGGAGAGGGCAGAGTATATGGCTTTAAGTCTATATTCCCAATACCTATTAATTGAAACCTGGTCCCACTTCATCATCATCGTCCTCAATAGCACTTTCACTTTTGCATCCACCAATGGCATAATGCATAGGTGAAGTGAGAGTTCTCACAATCCAATTACACACCGAAGGCTCCATCTTTTATCATGACTGCATCAGGGAGCACACCTAAATTAAATTGATCTTTTGAGAGACATTCCAGATCAGTATTCCTCTTTTGGGGTTCCTGTCTCTGTCTAAGCTCATTTCTATTCCACACATGCTTCAATCCAGACTTATCACTTGAATTGTCAGTGAGCTTCTGGCTTTGAAGTCCTAGGTCTTTCCTCCACCTTCTCATCTCATGGCCCATTGCCTATCCTCTCATTGGGCTATCCTGTCTGTCCTCGGGCTTGAGTAACTTCCTTTCTCAAAACTCTTCCCTTTACATTATCCCCCTTATTGCCCATTCCAATCTAGCTGAAGAGAAAAACATCATTAAGCCAACAAGTGCAATTCTACATTAGATAAAGCCAGGAAGGACACAAAGTTCCAACCATAATCTACAACTCATATCCTGCTAGATACAGTTAAATCTGAACATATTGAGTCATTTCATCCAGAGGAGATGCAGCTCTACAGATTTCAGTCAGCACGTGGAGGTCTCCAAATATAAGCACCACATATGGTCTCTGAAAATCCAGGAGTATGAGTGGGCTTTAAAACCATCCCCGAGTCATTAAAATGCCACACAGTGGTGGGAGGTGATGTAGGAACTGTGTAGGCATGCAATATCAACAAGAAGCAAGACATGGGTGTAGCAGAGAGGGGAAATGGAGAAACGGAAGCAGGCAGAAGGAAAATAAACACTAAGTCACAAGATTAAAGCTGGGAAGATACACTATTTTACTGCAAGGTAAGATAGTCTTCCCAAATGCACATAAGTAGAGCTAGCATCTGAAGAAGGAGTAAGATGCACATAATAGGGAAAGGAGGCTGGAGACCAAAGTCAGGAAGAAGGTTCTGAGACAAAACACCTAATTCTGAATGGCCAGATGTCCTAGCTCACTCTCCCAGGCTGCCTCTCACTCCATCCGTTAGCCCACATCTTCTACAAAAGATATAACTTCCATCCAAAGATAGCTAAATCTGTTAAAGAAAGAAATTCAAAATGTAGGTCCAGAAAAATGTAGCTATTCAGGGAAAAAAAGAGTATGAACATTTCCTTACCAAAATCAGATTAGTTAATGAAAATCAAAGAAAAGAAATAATGTCTCAAAGAAGATATATTAAGATGGAGAAGAATCAGACTGAGAGGTGACAGTGGTTAGGAGTGTGCTGCTCTCTGGAGGACCTGAATTTGGTTCTCAGCATCCATGTTAGACTGCACACAACTACCTGAAATTCCAGATCCAGGGGATCCAACCCCCTCTTCTGGTGTCCATGGGCATCTGCACTCATTGGCACATACCATACTCCTTAGCACATACACATAATTACAGGAAAGATAGATGAAGAAATTATACCACTCTTGGGAGGGTGCTCAAAGGTGTGTGAGTCTGACCACAGAAACATGTGTGCACCAATAGTTACTGTTCCAGATAGCTAGAAATGGAACCAGTCTCAGTGCTCATCAATAGTGGATAAATAAATCATGGCACACACACACACACACACACACACACACACACACACACACACACACACAAAATTTTATTCCATTATAAAAAATAAAATTGTAGCATTTCCATTGATGTAAGTAGAAATTATTGTATTAAGAAAGTAATCAAGACTCAGGAAAACAGATACCAGTATTTTTCTCATATATGATTCCCACATTTTAATTTTTCATACATGTGTAGCATGTATGTAGGATGTAGGTATAGGAAATGGACAATAGAAGGGAAAAGAGAGGTGTTTAGGTGAGTGGGGAACGGGAGGGGAACAGATAAATAGAATATACCTCACATGAAAGGAATGGGGACCACTGGGGCAGTAAGGGACTGGGGAGGGCCAGCATAGACAGATGATGCTCGAGGATGCCACAGCGAAACCCAATGGTTTATATGCTGTTAAAAATATAAAATAACATTTGAAGAGGAAGAAAGGGCAGAAGTAAAGATGACTAAAAGCAGAGGAGGCAAGATGAATACTGTCAGTGAGAGGAGCTAGCTTTTAAGTAGGGACAGTCTCAACAGAGGCCAGGAGATGGAGGAAATTAAACATATAAGACAAAGAGAAATGATTGGAGGAGACAGTGTTGCGATGTACACAAAACTGACATGCCCAGATAAAGTTTACTGAATATATGGAAGGAAAGACTTCAGCAGTATCCTAGAGAAATTTTTTCCTGACTGAGGAAGAATTGGCCTTTTAACTTTAGCAGGTGAGAATACTACCATCGAACCGCTAGTGGCATTTGGAACAGTAAAGACACAGAATTAGGAAATATCAATGGAAAATAGTCAGGATGCCTTCCGGCACAATTACAATGCTGCAAGTAAGAAAAAAATAATCCTCAGGACCTCTATGAACATTAATAAAGCCTTCGAGTACCAAGAAAGGACAAGAAGGGATTCAGCTTCCTGTCTAAGACTTAACAGGTGTGATTTAGGAGCATCCAAGTGGAAAGATATGGAGCTTAAGAAAAACATAGCCAGGATATTTAGTCATAAAACCCAGTTCTTCTTAGAATTTTTGCCACACAAAGATGATTAAAAGGCAAAATATGCAGGATGTATGAGCATATGATATAAAACAAATTAAGAACAGAAAATGAAAAATAGTAAATTTCAGAAAGTTTCTATATTTTTACCCAAAATTAAAAATGTTGCATTCTATGAAACAGGAGACTATAACTTACATGAGGATTTAGTGAAGCTGTTTCTTGCCATGAGGAAGTCAGAAATAAAAATTCTGTATGAAAATGAGACATTTTAGGAAATACCCCAATTGTCCTACAATTGATGAATGGATAATGAAAATGTCACACACACACACACACACACACACACACACACACACACACACACACATACACACACACACACACACACATACACACACACACATACACACACACACACTCACACACAAACACACACACTCACACACACACACTCACACACACACTCACACACACTCACACACACTCACACACACACTCACACACACACACTCACACACACACTCACACACACTCACACACACTCACACACACACACACACTCACACACACTCACACACACTCACACACACACAAACACACACACTCACACACACACACTCACACACACACACACACACTCACACACACTCACACACACACACTCACACACACACACTCACACACACACACTCACACACACTCACACACACTCACACACACACACTCACACACACACACACACACACACACACACACACACACACACTGAAGTAGTATTCAGCTATAAAAAATGATTTCTTGACCTTTGCAGGTAAATGGATGGAATTAGAAAAGATCATATTCAGTGAGATAACCCAGATCCAGAGATTCAATCATTACGTGTTCTCTCTCATGGGAGTAAGGAGCTCTAAATCTTCAGCTATGAGTACATAACCTGTATGAACTACAAAAACAAAACAAAACAAAACAAAACAAAACAAAACAAAACAAAACCAAACCAGGCAAGCAAAATGGGACCATTGCTAGGATGGGGTGATTGGGGAACAATAGAGGAGGGCATACAGGGTACCAGTTACCTGGCCAGGGAAATGGGAAAGTGGGGCTTTTTAGGAAGAGGAAGAAAAGTAAATACAGAAGAACCTGGGAGGAAGATGAAGGAGAATGGTAGGATACAAGTGATCAGGGAAATGGAAAAGGGGGGCTCCTTAGGAGGTCAGGAAGAGAAGCACAGAAGGACCAAAGAGGTACAATGACAGTAATGATGACCAAAAACCTACGAGGACTCTCACTGCTAACTCTTTACCTAAACAACAACAACAACAACAAACCCAACCCCCCAAAATACCTCCTCTAATACACGTAATTCCATGTATAAATATACAGATACAGTTTTAGTAAACTTTCTCATCTGGGTTAAAATTGCCTCCTCCAAAAGCCAAGGACCACCAAAGTTTTCTAGCACTAGGCATAAGAAAACCTCGTTTGAGTTGTTGGCAAGAGCTGTCCAAACATACAGACTATTGCTGTTGCCCTTGGTTTCCCCTGAGCAGTGGAAGGACTCCCTTTAAAGACATGTACTGCAGAAACAGGACTCAGACATGGGACTGACCCGAATGCATCCTCCAGGAAGATTAGATTTCATGGTATCAGAAGGCACCATGCAAGCTTCCAAAGGAGAGAGGCAGCCAATAGTCCTACCCAGCTATGATGCCCACGAACCACATCAATGATCAGCCTGGCACAATACTCCTAAGGATGCAATAGTACCTTGGCAGTAACCAACAGCTCTCTAATTGGACTTAAATACTTCTCACCAAGAGGGAAACCATGTCTGGCACTCCTAGCTAACTACTTGCTGTCTGTAAAGTTACAGTTATTGGAGGAGAATCCATAACCACTAATTTACTAAAACAGCAGAATCCCTGAAAATGATCTCTAAAGACTTGTCCTTATGCCCACAGGTAAGTGTAGTTTTCACCCCAAATCAAGGAAAATTTTCTTTGCAACAGACAGAGGCTATTAAAAAATTGTAACTAACCAAAATGCAGAATTGTGGAGCCCAGTTTCAATGGCTACATATACAACACATTCTCACACCCAAGGCTCAGAGAACATTGCAGAAGAGGGGACAGAAAGATTGTAAGAGCTAGGGCATCAGGGAATTTGTAGGACATTGCATCTCTTAGTAATATCAGAAGCCATATCCCTAAAGTCTCAACAATATGACCCCTGAAGTGTGAGCTAAACAAGGATGACACCAAAGGACACGCCGAAGTGCATGAGTAAAACCCCACAAGGCCTCAATCCTACATAAAGAATTATAGGCTACTAAAGGAAGCTGGGAGCAAGGGAGGAGGTCTTCCCCAGGGAGGAGCACACCAACTGCTTGTCCAGTGCCAAAGGTCAGTCTGCAAACACACAGACAAGTAACAATATACAGACTGAACAGGTTATATTTAGAAATACATGCTATATATACACACATATACCTATGCATGCAAAAATAATTATGGAAAAAAAGAAACCATGAATTTGGAGGAGAGTGGAGAGGGGCATTTGGGAGGGTTGGAGGGAGGAAATGAGAGAAAGAGATGTAATCATAATTTCAAAATTAAAATTAAAAAATGAGAAATTTAATGATCAAACTACATTGTATTAAATTCTCAAAGAATAAAAATACTATTTTAAAAAGTGAGAAAAATTGAATACATTTATAGCTTAGCAATACTAATGTACAGAATTGACAGGGAAATTGAACAGAAAAATGAAGATGACATGTTTTAGAAATTTTCTTGTTTGTAGAAGAAAGTAGCAAGGAATAAGAGCTAAAAATAGAATAAGATAATAATAAAAATTTGAAGGCAATGGCTCTGCAGGACAAAAGACTTATTCAAACTACTAAATATTTTTTCTAGTTTTCCAAGAAGCACTCAAACAAACTTAGGTGAGAAAAATTTTAAAAATTAGAGATGATTGAGTTGAGAGAAATCAAGATGTCAGATGGTGAAAGGCTTGTCACAGTGAGGACACTGGAACCATGGGTAACTGGGACAATCATTGAGAACCCATCAGTGACACATTGTCAAGCTAAGTATCTGTGTCACATGACCCACCATGCCAATTTCTGGGTGCTTTTGCAGAAATTATCACCTCCGTTTTCAAGGTGACCGTGCTGAAGTTCCTCATCAGAGTATTGCTTATGGAAGTGAGGGTTTACGTGTGATCTAGTTCAGGAATTTAAGAACAAGTAATAGGTAAACAGCCTGGTGTACTTCTCATGTAATTGTATTCAGGTTAGAATTCAGACTAAATGTTCCCAGACTGATATGCTGCTGCGTATGAAAATGTGAAAAGATAAAAGAGGTCCGTCTACACTACAGTACCATTTATGCAAATTAAATATATGTGTGCATAAAACAACACTGTCAGTTTTACAAGGACACCCAGAAATGAAAGACCACACATCTAACACATTTGAATGTTGCCAAAGGGAAGGAGAAGGAGAGGGGAGTTAGAGGGGATATAAAAGCAAAAGAATAAACAAATATATTATGCAAAAGAAGGGTCCCAGCAGACTGATGATGAAGGTGTATCATGCAATGAAGAACAGGGGCTGTCTGTATCTAAAGTCTGCAAGCAAAAATAGAGGACCCAGCAGACATTAGGAAACAATCATGAAGTGGCCAATCTGATAAAGCCATGGAGCTTCAAGTATAAAGAATGCAACAGTTATCAAGCAGAAAAGAGAATAAACTGTTCAGAATAAGAAACTAGAGGCTGGCTTCAGACGGAGCATGGATGATGGAGAATAACTCTATTTGCCCTCCACAGCCTTCTTGTACGACAAGATACATTCAAAGAAATTTGAACATTTGCTACTCCATATTCTAAATCCTCTATTCCTCCCAGACCTCTGCTTTTCTTCAATTGAAAAAGGGATCACAAGCCAGGTACCAGGAATACTCAATACTCCTGAGTTAGCCATTGCTTCTAGACTATTCTTTGGTCTTTGCTGGTATCTAGGTATTTTTAAGGACTAAATAAACATTTTAAATTTATTACGTAGTCAGGCCTACAGGGAGTTTTGTCTGATCTGGTGCTCTGTGATACTTTTTCTGAAGAGATATCACACAAACATCTGTTTACCCCAGATAGGAGCCAATGACAGATCAAAGAACAAATTAATGGACCAATGAATTTACTGGGGTTACTTACAGGGTATGAACGAGGGGTGATTTACTGGAGCATGGACCACTCAAAGGCTGGTGTAGTACTGAAAAGTCCCTACAGATCACAATTCCACTCCAGTTTCTATAACTGGAACCCTTGTGTGCAGCATGACTTCCATGCAGCTCCAAAAATCTCTTTCTAACTCTCAGTGGGTGGAGCACCTCTTCCAAGTATCTGGTCCTCCTCTGTCCTCCTCAGGAGTTGTTTTCTGCTGCCATGGCTTAGGGAGGGGCCCCTTGTATATCCTGTTAGTTTCAGAGCATTCTGCAGTCTTGAGGAACCTCCCTCCAGGATGGAAATTACTGCCCAGACCTCATGAGCCTCCATTCATTGAACTGTACGTCCTCTGAACCAATCCCAATTTTCAGTCTGTAGTGACTCTAATGTACTCACCTGATTCAGTGTTTTACCAGAACAATAGACACTGGTGCTACCACATCAATGCTATCCTGAAAACAGCCAGAAACCCTTCTTTTCTTATCTTTTTGTCCTTTGGATCTGCTCAGTTAGGGATGTAGAATCAACTTGCTGTGCTGTAGAATCTCCCGATGCTCCCTTTGTGTTGAGATTAGCTTGCCCACTGGGTTACACTTAGGTTCACATGCTTGAATGTACCTATACAGTCAAGCACTGTACTTTTCTTTATTTAGTTTAATAATGTACAATATTAACAGGGTTTTACAGACAAGTCCAATACAAGCTCTAATCAAATAAGTCTATTTTCAGTTCCTAATTTTTCCAGCACATTTTATCTCTGACTTGTTTTACAATTAAGTTTTTTAGGTTTTCTATGTTTTTGACATAAAAATATTAATTCAATATATTTAGCATATAATTGAATAGATAAATGGCCTGTTTAAAATATTCTTATGGTGTGATAATATTAAGCAGCATGAAAATTGACATAATCTAACACATAATATGAGTTGATAATATAAAAATTATTTAATACAATGATTTTATGTGTGTGTGTGTGAGAGTGAATCTGCTCTTTTTTTTTTTTTTACATAAATGTTAGCAAGATCCACTCATATTCCTTCAGCTAGCCCTTTCATTTAACATGTATTTAGGTCACTCCATAACAGTGGCCACTCCAAAACATACAGTTTTGAGGGAACAAATATAATCTCAATGTGGATGTATTATTTAAATTAGAGAGCAATGGAAAGAACATTTCCAGATACACGGGGACCTTGAAGTATCCTACTATAAGAAAGCCAACAGATGAGCAAGTCATTCTAAGTTTTCCATCTACTATGTGGACGAATTAAAACAAATAAATCTTAGAAAAGGAAATCTGAGGCCTGAAAAGATGGCGAGAAAATGCTGGAATCAATTGAACACAGAGTTAATGGGCAAAATTTCTGTCAATTAACAGGATGCCAACATAAATAAGTCTGAAGGATTTCCACAATGAAACAGCAAACTCTGGGAGGATGAGAAACATGGGCTTGAGATTCCAGCTAATAAACTGGGGGAAATAAAGGAGAATAATAAAAACAAAGTATGCTATTTTCTCACCCACAGACACTAGTGTTCTTGATTTTCATAAGTGAAGCAATAGATAGTCAGCTCTTAAAAGTGAGCTATGAGCGTGTTAAGTCAATAAAGTGAGGGCCGCAGAGGAGCTTCAGTTGTGGGCATGGCGGCTGAGGTGAACCAGCAACGTTGTTCAGCTCATAGGTTGCATCTAGTCTACTGGTACAACTCTTCAGCTCTGGGTGGTGTCTGATCCTCCTTCTGGATCTCTCTTTAACGATTTTGATTCTTGGGACACATGTGAGCTATAGCTTGTGATACATTTAAAATGCTTCTCCAATACTCATGTACTGAAGGATTGCATTCCTGCTTATGGTGTTGTTGGGAGGTGGTGGGATCCTTAAGATGTAGAACCCAAAGGAACCACATTAGATCATCATCCGAGAGAGCTTGTAGGGCCCTTGCTCCTTCGTGACATTCTCTGCTTCCTGGTTCATATGAGGTGAGCGACTTTGCCCTACCATATATTTCCCACCATGATATTCTGCCTTAACAGAGTCTCAAAAGCATCAGGACCAAGTGGTCCATATACCAAAACCTTGGATACCAACCTTCCTTTTAAGTTGATGCACTTCAAGTGTTTTGGCACAATGGCAGAAAGCTGATTAACAACAGTGCATGCTAACAATAAGTGACCAGATGCCTCTTTCACCCACTGTAGCACCTCCGGAAACTGTGGGTTGCAGTCTTCTGTGGGATTGTGTAACTGAGTGTTGTGAGCATTTTGGGAACAGTAAATGGTTACTGAATGTGCAACGAGCAGAGATTAACTCAGAATCAAACGTGTGATGGATCCGAGGGTCTTCTGGCAATGCTCACTCTTGCTGCCTTGGCCCCCAACACACAAAAGAGGCACTTTGCACTATCTACATGTGTCAGCTTGCTGTAGCCTTGGTTCAGAACACACAAAACAGCCACTTTGCCTTGTAATTGATGTCATGTTACACAGTGTCATTGGACGTATTCTGAAATGCCTCAGCTCAGATTGGAAACTGCTGGAATAAACCTTGAACAGATTGCCAGTCGCTGACCACGGAACCTCCTGTTCCCCCAAGGGTTACTGAAGCCCTCTGTCCTTATGTTATAACTCCAGCCTCCCCTAGCTGCAATGGCTAACTCAGTCACTTGCTATCCCCTGCATTCTGAGAGCAAGTTTGAGCAAGACAGTTTGTAGAGATAAATGGTTTTGTCTGGACGAAGAACTCCAGGAAGCAGAGACTGTAGACTCCCACGTAGCCCCCTGAAGTTGTATTTAACTTCTCTATCCCACAGACCTCCTAAGTAAATCCCAACTACTTCCTTCCTTCTTGGTAGACAGACTTCCACTCTGGAGAATATCCATCCTTTGAAGTTTAAAATAAATAGCCCCCTTTCATAAGGTTGGACTTCAGTCTCTCTCTGTAGTCTGACTCTTCTGCTGCCTCAGAAATCTAACAGAGACCACTGTTTGAGTTACAGTGCTTTTGTTGTATAAATGAAGTTTTCTGTTTTTATAGAAACATAATTGTTTAATTACAAAAAACAAGGACTTTTCATATTTTCTTGGTGTCACTCCTCAGCATATAAGATTCAAGTTAGCATATCTTTGGAATGCATTGTGCTAGGATATTTGGTTTTAGAAATTTGCTATTTGAGTTGCTGTCTCGAATTTCATAAACATCTTTAAATGAATTTTGGCTTGGGATTAGTATAGAATTTCCAACATTTTCTGAAATAGTCCCAAACTTACACCTACCATTTTGTACTTTATGTGAAGAATATGTGTTCTTAGGATTGAAGCTTATAAAATAAAAACACTGATGAACTTGAAAAGGATGTGGATCATCTTATAGTATTACATATTCAACCAAGATTGAACTCTTTATGTAAAAACAAGCATGCAGATACATTTCATTGGCATGAGAATTTGTTTTTTAACCTTTATTAAAGGGTAAAGTTATATGTATACAAAATATTGTTTTCTGTTTTATTTAATTGATATTTATGTATATAGCTGTTTTGCCTGCATTTATGTCTGCACCACCTATGTGCCTGGTATTAGCAGAGGCCAGAGGAGGGCATTGGATCTGGTGACACACAGTTATGAGCTGCCATGTGAGTGCTGGGGACTGAAGCCAGATCCTTTGCAAGAGCAACAAGTGGTCTTTACTGAGGAGACATCTCTCAGCTTCACCACAATTATTTTACAATACATTTCTTTATGATTTATTATCAGTGAATGCTTGGTTTGCATATTTATTTCATAGACCTACATACCTGGGGTTGTTAGTGGAAAAGGAATGAGGAGCCCTATACAGGTCAGGGCACTGGGACAGTCCTGTGACCTCAGCTACTCAGGAGTCTGTGGCAGGATGGTACAATTTCTAGGCCTGCTTGGGCCACAGACTATATTCAAAGCCATTCTGGGCAGCTTAGTAAGACTGTCTTTCAAAATAAGAAGCAAAAAGAGGCCTATCTTAGTTAGGGTTTTACTGCTGTGAACAGACACCATGACCAAGGCAAGTCTTATAAAAAAACAACATTTAATTGGGGCTGGCTTACAGATTCAGAGGTTCAGTCCATTACCATCAAGGTGGGAGCAGGGCAACATCCAGGCAGGTATGGTACAGGAGGAGCTGAGAGTTCTATGTGTTCGTCCAAAGGCTGCTAGTGGAAGACTGACTTCCAGGCAACTATGGTGAGGATCTTAAGCCCATACCCACAGTGACACACCTACTCCAACCAGGTCACACCTATTCCAACAAGGCCACCTCTCCAAATGGTGCCACTCCCTGGACCAAGAATATACAAACCATCACATTCCACTCCCTGGCCCCCATAGACTTGTTCAAACACATGGGTCTGTGTATGGGGGGGAATACTTAAACATAGCATAATGCAAAATGCATTTAGTCCAATTTTCAAAGTCCTCATAGTCTATAGCAGTCTCAACAATGTTAAAAAGTCCAAAGTTCAAGGTCTCTTCTGAGGTTCATCCAATCACTTAACTGTAATCCTCAAAGAAAGACAGGAAACCAGCTGGGTAAATTCCAAACTCTGCATCTCCATGGCTGATGTCAAAACGATCTTCAGATCTCCACTCCTTTTTCAACTTTGTTGACTGCGACAAACTGCTTTCTCCTGGGCTGGTTCCACTCCCTGTTAGCAGCTTTCCTCACTATGTATCCCATAGCTCTGGCATCTTTAACATCTTTGAGTCTCCAAGGCAATTTCAATGCTACAGCTTCTTATTTCAGTGTCTGGGATTCCACCTGATCTTTTGGGCTCTTTCTAAGGGCTGGCATCACTTCTCCAGCTCTGCTCTCTGTAGCACTCTAAGATCAGGTTGATCCATTCCACTATGGCTTCTGTTCTTGGTGATCATCCCATGGTACTGACATCTCCAATACACTGGGGTATTCCAACTAGGCTTCACCAATAGGCTCTCATAGGCTCTCTTCATGGTGCCAAGCCTCAAATCCTTTGCATGACTCCTTCAGTCCTGGGCCATCAACTACAACTGAGGCTGCACCTGCACCAATGGCCTTCCATGGCCTCTCACAGTACCAAACCTCAGCTGCTCTTTATAACCCCTTCATGCTTTCAAAACCAGTACCACCTTAGTGACTCTTTCCCATTACCAAGTCCAGCTGCAGCACGAGGTACAACCTTGGCTATCTCTGGAACACAGCTTCTATATGCTCACAGAAAACACTTCCCAGAAGATTTTACCTCAGTGATGCTGGTCTCTTCTTAATCACTGCTAATTTCTTAGCTCCAGCTAACCAGCATCAATTGTCCAAGTAGTCCCTTCTATTATTCACTCTAAAGCCAGAGCCACATGGCTGAAACTGAAGAGTTCTGCTGCTTGTAGGAGCTAGAACATGACCCCCTTGTTCTATTACATCATCACTAGCTTTCTGTTCTCCAACTCCTTCACTACCTAAGTTTGGCTGTTCTGGATCTTGCTCTGTAGATTGACCTTGAACGCAGAGATCAGCAAGCCTGTCTCCTGAGATTAAAGGTGTGTACCACGATGCTGGATCTAAATTTAGCTGGGTAGAATCTTGCCCCAAGATCCCTTAATCTCCCTTAATCTGTTACCTCCTAGAACACAAGATTTTGCAGTCTTTATGCCACATTCTGAAATTCTTCACCTTTGAAATCTCTTGGGCCAGGACAACGCAGTTCAAATTACTCCCAGCAACAAATTCTTCCACATTCCTACTAGGATGACCCATTAAGCCCCATTTAAAGCACTGTGTTCCAAATCCAAAGTCCCCCAATCCACATTCTTTCAAATAAAAGCATGGTCAGGCCTATCATAGCAATACCCCACTTCTGGTACCAATTTATCTTAGTCAGGGTTTCTATTCCTGCACAAACATCATGACCAAGAAGCAGTTGGGGGTGGAAAGGGTTTATTCAGCTTACACTTTCCACATTGCTGTTGATCACCAAAGGATGTCAGGACTGGAACTCAAACAGGTCAGAAAGCAGTCGCTGATGCAGAGGCCATGGAGGGATGGTACTTACTGGCTTGCAACCCCTGGCAGGGCATCTGCCTCACTGAGGTCAGGCATGATGATAATGGGCATGGCTTCAATATGTCCATGTGCTCTCTAGTGCTCCAGTGTCAGGTGTCAGACAATACTTGATTAGGTAATTGTCTGTATCATGTATGTAAATGCATGTTGTACATGCATGTGCATTATGAAATTGTTACATAATGTTTTGAGGAATAATATATATGAATGTTTTTATGCTAGTTACTTTCTTTCTTTGAACTCTCTGGTTTGCATGTGTCTGCTGTACATTTAGGTTTATAGATATATTAGGGATGATTTTGGACTGATAATTAACTTTTAGTTAGACTTGCAGTTTGTTTTTTGAAAAAGTGAACAGCCCCTGAGAGTCTGTGACCATCAGTGCCCTCACCTGTCCTGTGATGGATAGGTTCTACTATGTTGTGGGTTTTCCCTTTGCCTGTTCTTGAAATCCACAGATGGGCTGTAAAAGCTCAGCAGTAGGTAGCAGAACATAAAACACACAAGTGCATCTTAGATAGCAAAGGGGATGCTACTGTCTTAGTCTTTGTCTTAGTCAGGGTTTCTATTCCTGCACAAATATCATGACCAAGAAGCAAGTTGGGGAGGAAAGGGTTTATTTGGCTTACACTTCCACATTTCTGTTCATCACCAAAGGAAGTCAGGACTGAAACTCAAGCAGGTCAGAAAGCAGAAGCTGATGCAGAGGCCATGGAGGGATGTTCCTTACTGCTTGCTTCCCCTGGCTTGCTCAGCCTGCTCTCTTATAGAACCAAGACTACCAGCCCAGAGATGGTCCCACCCACACGGGGCCTTTCCCCCTTGATCACTAATTGAGAAAATGCCTTACAGTTGGATCTCTTGGAGGCATTTCCTTAACTGAAACTCCTTTCCCTGTGATAACTCCAGCTGTGTCAAGTTGACACACAAAACCAGTCAGTACAGTCTTGTTCATTTAGTTCTTTGGTTTACTTATTAGCTTAATTTTTATTAGTGTGTCTTCACTGTACAACACAAGGAGTTCCATAATGGTGTTTTCATATATGCATGCTATAGGATAGGACATGGACTGGGACGTGGACTTAGGACATATACACTCCCCATTTCCTCTCTTGTTCTCCTCTTCCACTGATTTCCTTTCTATTCCCAGAGTTTCATTTTCCTTTTTTGTGTCCCTTTTAAATATAGACTCTTCAGGTGAGAGTTGATATGGTATCTTTCTGAGGCAGGCTTATTTCACTTAAGATGGAAATCTTCACTTTCACCCTGCTAATGCGTTGACTTCATTCTTCTTAACCCATCCATCTTCTTAATCCACCCAACCCTGGATGGATATCTGGATCCACATCTTGGCTATTGTGACAGTGCTACAGTCAACATGGATGTGCCATTGTTTCGGTAGTATGCTGCCTGGGATTCCTTTGGCTGTGTTCCCAGGAGTGGTCTAGCTTGGCAGCTCGACTATGGCCTCCTCCTAAGGACCCTTCATACTGTTTGTCATAAAGGGTACACCAGTTCACAGTCCCATCAGGAATGTATAAGGATTTCTTTCTTTGAGAAAAATATTTTCTTACAAGTGGGGAGAAGGATAAGTTCAAATGTGTATATGCTGTAACATAAACAATATTTCTTATTGGAGAATCAAGTCATAAAAGCCTGAAAAGTGTTTCCTTTTGTGATGATCAGACAGATTGTATCTCAGGTCTAAAGCCGCGAGTTTCCTCTATTCCAGATAATTCTGGTGGGACGAGGCAGGAAGCCATAGATTATATTTTATAACAACAGTGACGTCCTTTTCCGTTCCCAGCTTCCCCCTTTCTCAGATTGGAAGTGCTTGGATACACATGTGAGCCATACAGCATTTTCAATTTGTATCACTTATCAACATAAAAACATGTCAAAGATTAATCAAATCCAAAATTGTAGCTTCTTTAAAAAAATCCAAGTTTCTCTTTCTCATCAGGTAAGAGTCAGGTAGAAATGAGTAGATATTTATACTCTATGGGCATGTGTTCCAAAGTGAAGGCTCTGCCTGTGACTTTGGTATTGTAGCCCAACATATGGGGGATGTAATTGCCAATGAAAAGATACTTAGTTGTTCACATTTCCCCAGAGGCAAGCTTGGAAGCACCAGAAATGGTCAGGTGGCAGAGGCTCCGGGGGCTGATGTGGGCAAATACTGGGACTTCTGACATCAAAGACAAAGCAGGACTGGCTACTTTGGGTACTTGCAGTGGTTTAAGGTATAGGGCAGAATCGTGAGAAGAGCAGCAGCCCAGAGTATTTATAGTAGCTTGGTATTTGAGCTCAAGGAGTAGTAAACATGGTAGAGATTTGGGACTGGTTAATCTGTATATGAACAGAGCTACCAACTGAGTGTTGACTATCTGTGGCAATAGTTCTAGGGACAGCAGTCTTTGTAGAGTCAGCAAGGCCAACACATGAAGTTTCAGAGCATAGCATCCTTTAACTGATAGGGCAAGGAGTTGCTCTGACCGCTCATAAGCAAAGGATCCAGTGCCTACGAAGCAGGATGGTCTGGCTGGATTATCAGCGGGGCTCAGATTCCTTGGGGCATAGCTGTCCTCAGGCAATGCTACCCTCAGCATTACTCAGGCATTTTGTTTTTTGTGTCTCTCAATTGGAATCAGCACTCACACCTTTTGCCAGTGTTGGAGCCTCTGGGGAGTGGGGAAGGAGCCAGCACTCGAGGACTTTGACCAAAGAAGGATGCTGTGGTAGATGCCACCCTTCTTCACTAGCCTAAGAAACAGATGCTTCTGCAGATGTGTTAGACAGAAAACCAGAAGGGAGAGAGTCTTCCTTCCCTTGATTTTCATTCTAATATAGTGAGGACAATTATGCTGTTTAGCAGATGCATACAAGGTCCACCCTCAGAAGGACTCAGTTCAAATCCCAGTGTTTGCCATGTCTCAATATTGCGCAATTTACTTTTAGCCTACTCATTTGTTCTTAAGTTGCAGTAATAATATCTAAGCAAGCTGTGAGGGTCAAAGGGGTCAACCCAAGGAAAACATACAGAATCAAGACTAGCCCTCGGCGCGGGACCTGAGACTGCATTAGTTAGGGAAGCAGAAACCAGCCTGAGTAGGGCCACAGGCCTCATCCGGCCGGATCAGCGCCTGGGTAGCGGGAGCGCAGGGTTGCCTGACACCCGCCAGCTACCCACGACCCCCGCCGCAGGATTTTGGGACTGCTGGTGAGTGGAACACAGCTTCTGCTCCAATCCAATTGCGCGGGACCTGAGACTGCATTAGTTAGGGAAGCAGAAACCGGCCTGAGTAGGGCCACAGGCCTCATCCGGCCGGATCAGCGCCGGGGTAGCGGGAGCGCAGGGTTGCCTGACACCCGCCAGCTACCCACGACCCCCGCCGCAGGATTTTGGGACTGCTGGTGAGTGGAACACAGCTTCTGCTCCAATCCAATTGCGCGGGACCTGAGACTGCATTAGTTAGGGAAGCAGAAACCGGCCTGAGTAGGGCCACAGGCCTCATCCGGCCGGATCAGCGCCAGGGTAGCGGGAGCGCAGGGTTGCCTGACACCCGCCAGCTACCCACGACCCCCCGCCGCAGGATTTTGGGACTGCTGGTGAGTGGAACACAGCTTCTGCTCCAGTCCAATCACGCGGGACCTGAGACTGCTCTGGTTGGGGAGAGAGAAATCCGGCCTACATAGGGCCACAACCCTCTTCCGGTCAGAAAAGCACCGGGGCAGCTGGCGCGCAGGGTCTGCTGACACTCGCCAGCTACCCAAAACACCCGCCACAAGATCTTAAGACTTCTGGAGAGTGGAGCACAGCTTCTGCTCCAATCCAATTGCGCGGGACCTGAGACTGCATTAGTTAGGGAAGCAGAAACCGGCCTGAGTAGGAACACAGGCCTCATCCAGCCAGATCAGCGCCAGGGTAGCGGGAGCGCAGGGTTGCCTGACACCCGCCAGCTACCCACGACCCCCGCCGCAGGATTTTGGGACTGCTGGTGAGTGGAACACAGCTTCTGCTCCAATCCAATTGCGCGGGACCTGAGACTGCATTAGTTAGGGAAGCAGAAACCGGCCTGAGTAGGGCCACAGGCCTCATCCGGCCGGATCAGCGCCGGGGTAGCGGGAGCGCAGGGTTGCCTGACACCCGCCAGCTACCCACGACCCCCGCCGCAGGATTTTGGGACTGCTGGTGAGTGGAACACAGCTTCTGCTCCAATCCAATTGCGCGGGACCTGAGACTGCATTAGTTAGGGAAGCAGAAACCGGCCTGAGTAGGGCCACAGGCCTCATCCGGCCGGATCAGCGCCAGGGTAGCGGGAGCGCAGGGTTGCCTGACACCCGCCAGCTACCCACGACCCCCCGCCGCAGGATTTTGGGACTGCTGGTGAGTGGAACACAGCTTCTGCTCCAGTCCAATCACGCGGGACCTGAGACTGCTCTGGTTGGGGAGAGAGAAATCCGGCCTACATAGGGCCACAACCCTCTTCCGGTCAGAAAAGCACCGGGGCAGCTGGCGCGCAGGGTCTGCTGACACTCGCCAGCTACCCACAACACCTGCCACAGGATCTTAAGACTTCTGGAGAGTGGAGCACAGCTTCTGCTCCAATCCAATTGCGCGGGACCTGAGACTGCATTAGTTAGGGAAGCAGAAACCGGCCTGAGTAGGAACACAGGCCTCATCCAGCCAGATCAGCGCCAGGGTAGCGGGAGCGCAGGGTTGCCTGACACCCGCCAGCTACCCACGACCCCCGCCGCAGGATTTTGGGACTGCTGGTGAGTGGAACACAGCTTCTGCTCCAATCCAATTGCGCGGGACCTGAGACTGCATTAGTTAGGGAAGCAGAAACCGGCCTGAGTAGGGCCACAGGCCTCATCCGGCCGGATCAGCGCCGGGGTAGCGGGAGCGCAGGGTTGCCTGACACCCGCCAGCTACCCACGACCCCCGCCGCAGGATTTTGGGACTGCTGGTGAGTGGAACACAGCTTCTGCTCCAATCCAATTGCGCGGGACCTGAGACTGCATTAGTTAGGGAAGCAGAAACCGGCCTGAGTAGGGCCACAGGCCTCATCCGGCCGGATCAGCGCCGGGGTAGCGGGAGCGCAGGGTTGCCTGACACCCGCCAGCTACCCACAACACCCACCACAGGATCTTAAGACTTCTGGAGAGTGGAACACAGCTTCTGCTCCAATCCAATTGCACGCGGGACCAGAGACTGCATTAGTTAGGGAAGCAGAAAAACGGCCTGTGTAGGACCACAGGCCTCTTCCGGCTGGACCAGCAGCGGGGTACCGTCAGCTACCCACGACCCCCGCCGCAGGATTTAGAGACTGCTGGTGAGTGGAACACAGCTTCTGCTCCAATCTTTAAACAGTGACAACGATAACAACTAACCCCAGAGATTACCAGATGGCGAAAGGTAAACGTAATAATCTTACTAACAGAAACCAAGACCACTCACCATCATCAGAACCCAGCACCCCCACTTCGCCCAGTCCAGGGCACCCCAACACACCGGAAAAGCTAGACACGGATTTAAAAGCATATCTCCTGATGATGATAGAGAACTTCAAGAAGGACTTTAATAACACACTTAAAGAAATGCAGGAGAACACTGCTAAACAGGCAGAAGACAATAAAGAGAAAGCACAAAAATCCCTTAAAGAATTGCAGGAGAACACTGCTAAAGAGTTACAAATCCTTAAAGAAAAACACGATAACATAATCAAACAGGTAGAAGTCCTTACAGAAAAACAGGAAAACACATCCAAACAGATGATGGAAATGAACAAAACCATACTAGACCTAAAAAGGGAAGTAGACACAATAAAGAAAACCCAAAATGAGGCAACACTGGAGATAGAAACCCTAGGAAAGAAATCTGGAACCATAGATACGAGCATCAGCAACAGAATACAAGAGATGGAAGAGAGAATCTCAGGTGCAGAAGATTCCATAGAGAACTTCGGCACAACAATCAAGGAAAATGTAAAATGCAAAAAGATCCTAACTCAAAACATCCAAGAAATACAGGACACAATGAGAAGACCAAACCTACGGATAATAGGAGTGGATGAGAATGAAGATTTTCAACTCAAAGGACCAGCAAACATCTTCAACAAAATTATAGAAGAAAACTTCCCAAATCTAAAGAAAGAGATGCCCATGAACATACAAGAAGCCTACAGAACTCCAAATAGACTGGACCAGAAAAGAAATACCTCCCGACACATAATAATCAGAGCAACAAATGCTCTAAATAAAGATAGAATACTAAAAGCAGTAAGAGAAAAAGGCCAAGTAACATATAAAGGCAAGCCTATCAGAATTACACCAGATTTTTCACCAGAGACTATGAAAGCCAGAAGATCCTGGACGGATGTTATACAGACACTAAAAGAACACAAATTCCAGCCCAGGCTACTATACCCAGCCAAACTCTCAATTAACATAGATGGAGAAACCAAAGTATTCCACGACAAAACCAAATTCACACATTATCTCTCCACGAATCCAGCCCTTCAAAGGATAATAACAGAAAAAAACCAATACAAGGACAGGAACCACGCCCTAGAAACAACAAGAAGGTAATCCCTCAACAAACCTAAAAGAAGACAGCCACAAGAACAAAATGCCAACTTTAACAACAAAAATAACAGGAAACAACAATTACTTTTCCTTAATATCTCTTAATATCAATGGACTCAACTCCCCGATAAAAAGACATAGACTAACAAACTGGCTACACAAACAAGACCCAACATTTTGCTGCTTACAGGAAACTCATCTCAGAGAAAAGGATAGACACTACCTCAGAATGAAAGGCTGGAAAACAATTTTCCAAGCAAATGGCATGAAGAAACAAGCTGGAGTAGCCATTCTAATATCTGATAAGATTGACTTCCAACCCAAAGTCATTAAAAAAGACAGGGAGGGACACTTCATACTCATCAAAGGTAAAATCCTCCAAGAGGAACTATCAATCCTGAATATCTATGCTCCAAATACAAAGGCAGCCACATTCATTAAAGAAACTTTAGTAAAGCTCAAAGCACACATTGCACCTCATACAATAATAGTGGGAGACTTCAACACACCACTTTCACCAATGGACAGATCATGGAAACAGAAACTAAACAGGGACACAGTGAAACTAAGAGAAATTATGAATCAAATGGATCTGGCAGATATCTACAGAACATTCTATCCTAAAACAAAAGGATATACCTTCTTCTCAGCACCTCATGGTACCTTCTCCAAAATTGACCACATAATTGGTCACAAAGCAGGCCTCAACAGATATAAAAATATTGAAATTGTCCCATGCATCCTATCAGATCACCATGGACTAAGGCTGATCTTCAATAACAAAATAAATAATAGAAAGCCAAACTTCACGTGGAAACTGAACAACACTCTTCTCAATGATACCTTGGTCAAGGAAGGAATAAAGAAAGAAATTAAGGACTTTTTAGAGTTCAATGAAAATGAAGCCACAACATACCCAAACTTATGGGACGCAATGAAAGCATTTCTAAGAGGAAAACTCATAGCTATGAGTGCCTCCAAAAGGAAACTAGAGAGAGCACACATTAGCAGCTTGACAACACACCTAAAAGCACTAGAACAAAAGGAAGCAAATTCACCCAAGAGGAGTAGACGGCAGGAAATAATCAAACTCAGGGGTGAAATCAACCAAGTGGAAACAAGAAAAACTATTCAAAGAATCAACCAATCAAGGAGCTGGTTCTTTGAGAAAATCAACAAGATAGATAAACCCTTAGCCAGACTCACTAGAGGGCACAGGGAAAGCATCCTAATTAACAAAATCAGAAATGAAAAAGGAGACATAACAACAGATCCTGAAGACATCCAAAACACCATCAGATCCTTCTACCAAAGGCTATACTCAACAAAACTGGAGAACCTGGATGAAATGGAGAAGTTCCTAGACAGATACCAGGTACCAAAGTTGAATCAAGATCAGGTTAATGATCTAAACAGCCCTATATCCCCCAAAGAAATAGAAGCAGTCATTAATAGTCTCCCAACTAAAAAAAGCCCAGGACCAGATGGGTTTAGTGCAGAGTTCTATCAGACCTTCAAAGAAGATCTAATCCCAGTTCTTCACAAACTATTCCACAAAATAGAAACAGAAGGTACTCTACCCAACTCATTCTATGAAGCCACAATTACTCTGATACCTAAACCACAAAAAGACCCAACAAAGATAGAAAACTTCAGACCAATATCCCTTATGAATATTGATGCAAAAATCCTCAATAAAGTTCTTGCTAACCGAATCCAAGAACACATCAAAACAATCATCCATCCTGACCAAGTAGGTTTCATCCCAGGGATGCAGGGATGTTTCAATATACGGAAATCCATCAACGTAATCCAGTATATAAACAAACTCAAAGACAAAAACCACATGGTCATCTCGTTAGATGCGGAAAAAGCATTTGACAAGATCCAACACCCATTCATGATAAAAGTCTTGGAAAGATCAGGAATTCAAGGCCCATACCTAAACATGATAAAAGGAATCTACAGCAAACCAGTAGCCAACATCAAAGTAAATGGTGAGAAGCTTGAAGCAATCCCTCTAAAATCAGGGACTAGACAAGGCTGTCCACTTTCTCCATACCTATTCAACATTGTACTTGAAGTCCTAGCCAGAGCAATTCGACAACAAAAGGAGATCAAAGGGATACAAATTGGAAAAGATGAAGTCAAAATATCACTTTTTGCAGATGATATGATAGTATATATAAGTGACCCTAAAAATTCCACCAGAGAACTCCTAAGCCTGATAAACAGCTTCGGTGAAGTAGCTGGATATAAAATTAACTCAAACAAATCAATGGCCTTTCTCTACACAAAGAATAAACAGGCTGAGAAAGAAATTAGGGAAACAACACCCTTCTCAATAGTCACAAATAATATAAAATATCTTGGCGTGACTCTAACTAAGGAAGTGAAAGATCTGTATAATAAAAACTTCAAGTCTCTGAAGAAAGAAATTATAGAAGATCTCAGAAGATGGAAAGATCTCCCATGCTCATGGATTGGCAGGATCAACATTGTAAAAATGGCTATCTTGCCAAAAGCAATCTACAGATTCAATGCAATCCCCATCAAAATTCCAAATCAATTCTTCAACGAATTAGAAAGTGCAATCTGCAAATTCATCTGGAATAACAAAAAACCTAGGATAGCAAAAACTCTTCTCAAGGATAAAAGAACCTCTGGTGGAATCACCATGCCGGACCTAAAGCTCTACTACAGAGCAATTTTGATAAAAACTGCATGGTACTGGTATAGTGACAGACAAATAGACCAATGGAATAGAATTGAAGACCCAGAATTGAACCCACACACCTATGGTCACTTGATCTTCGACAAGGGAGCTAAAACCATCCAGTGGAAGAAAGACAGCATTTTCAACAAATGGTGCTGGCACAACTGGTTGTTAACATGTAGAAGAATGCGAATCGATCCATTCCTATCTCCTTGTACTAAGGTCAAGTCTAAGTGGATCAAGGAACTTCACATAAAACCAGAGACACTGAAACTTATAGAGGAGAAAGTGGGGAAAAGCCTTGAAGATATGGGCACAGGGGAAAAATTCCTGAATAGAACAGTAATGGCTTGTGCTGTAAGATCGAGAATTGACAAGTGGGACGTCATGAAACTGCAAAGCTTCTGCAAGGCTAAAGACACCATCAATAAGACAAAAAAACCACCAACAGATTGGGAAAGGATCTTCACCTATCCTAAATCAGATAAGGGACTAATATCCAATATATATAAAGAACTCAAGAAGGTGGACTCCAGAAAGTCAAATAACCCCATTAAAAAATGGGGCTCAGAACTGAACAAAGAATTCTCACCTGAGGAATACCGAATGGCAGAGAAGCACCTGAAAAAATGTTCAACATCCTTAATCATCAGGGAAATGCAAATCAAAACAACCCTGAGATTCCACCTCACACCAGTCAGAATGGCTAAGATCAAAAATTCAGGTGACAGCAGATGCTGGCGAGGATGTGGAGAAAGAGGAACACTCCTCCATTGTTGGTGGGATTGCAAGCTTGTACAACCACTCTCGAAATCAGTCTGGCGGTTCCTCAGAAAATTGGACATAGTACTACCGGAGGATCCAGCAATACCTCTCCTGGGCATATATCCAGAAGATGTCCCAACCGGTAAAAAGGACACATGCTCCACTATGTTCATAGCAGCCCTATTTATAATAGCCAGAAGCTGGAAAGAACCCAGATGTCCCTCAACAGAGGAATGGATACAGAAATTATGGTACATTTACACAATGGAGTACTACTCAGCTATTAAAAAGAATGAATTTATGAAATTCCTAGCCAAATGGATGGACCTGGAGGGCATCATCTTGAGTGAAGTAACACAATCACAAAAGAACTCACACAATATGTATTCAATGATAAGTGGATATTAGCCCAAAACTTAGGATACCCAAGATATAAGATACAATTTGATAAACGCATGAAACTCAAGAAGAATGAAGACCAAAGTGTGGACACTGTGCACCTTCTTAGAATTGGGAACAAAACACCCAGGGAAGGAGTTACAGAGACAAAGTTCGTAGCTGTGATGAAAGGATGGACCATTTAGAGACTGCTGTATCCAGGGATCCGTCCCATAATCAGCTTCTAAACGCTGACACCATTGCATACACTAGCAAGATTTTGCTGAAAGGACCCAAATATAGCTGTCTCTTGTGAGATGATGCCGGGGCCTAGCAAACACAGGAGTGGATGTTCACAGTCAGCTATTGGATGTATCACAGGGCTCCCAATGGAGAAGCTAGAGAAAGTACCCAAGGAGCTAAAGGGATCTGCAACCCTATTGTTGGAACAACATGATGTACTAACCAGAACCCTGGAGCTCTTGTCTCTAGCTGCATATGTATCGAAAGATGGTCTAGTCGGCCATCAATGGAAAGAGAGTCCCATTGGACTTGCAAACTTTATATGCCCCAATATAGGGGAATGCCAGGGCCAAAAGAATGGGAATGGGTGGGTAGGGAAGTGGGGGGCGCTATGGGGGACTTTTGGGATAGTATTGGAAATGTAATTGAGGAAAATATGTAATAAAAATATATATATAAAAAAAAAAGACTAGCCCTCAGCGTGTGTGCCTATCATTTATATGATGTGTTTATCAATTACACCTTGGTGCCACTTCTAGAAAGCTGGTAAGAGGTGGTCTCTGTTACACTTTCAAGCGGGAACATCTCCAGAGGCTCTGATGTTGAAAGCTTGGTTCCTAGACCGTCGTCCCAGTTAGAGGAGGTGGCCCCTGTTGGTGTACGTTTTTGTTGTTTTTATACAAGTTAGAGTTATCTGGAAAGAGGAACTCCAAATGAGGAAACACCTAGGTCAGACTTCCCATAGGAAAGTCTGAGGGACATTTTCTTGATTAATGATTGATGCGGGGGTGGGGGGGCAGTTCACCAGGGGCAGGGCACCCCCGGGCCGGTGATCCTGAGTGGTGTAAGAACGTAGCTCAAGCAACCCCTGAAGATTAAGCCAGTAAGCAGCACTTTCTCCATGGCTTCTGGTTCCTTTCCTGCTTAGAGTTCTTGCCCTGATTCCCTAGATAACAGACCTCCAGTTATAACAGGAAATAAACCTTTCCCATCCGATCCGCTTTTGGTATTTTCATTAAAGTAGTAGATACTTAACTTAGAAATTAGTACCATAGCCGGGCGTGGTGGCTCATGCCTTTAATCCTAGTACTTGGGAGGCAGAGGCAGGCGGATTTCTGAGTTCGAGGCCAGTCTGGTCTACAGAGTGAGTTCCAGGATAGTCAGAGCTACAAAAAAAAAAAAAAAAAAAAAAAAAACAGAAAAAAAAAAAGAAATAAAGGAAGAAAGAAAGAAAGAAAAAAGAAATTAGTACCAGGTTCATGAGGTATTGCTGTGACAGACCTGTCCAGATTGATTGGGGGAGAATTGTGAAGAATTTTGCAACTTTGGGCTCCGGAAGGTCCTGAATGTTCAGAACTTCATGATCTGCTATGGGAACTTGGAAGATAATGGTGAGAGTCATGCAGCACATGTAATCTTGGCTTGTGAAGGTTCAGAGGGAAGCAATGACTCTGCACTTCAATGGGACACTCGGCACTGGTCAGGTAAGACAGATGACTCGGCTGTGAGTATAAGAGACCAGCATCATGCACTTCAATGGGACACTCGGCACTGGTCAGGTAAGACAGGCTGTGATGATAAGAGACCAGCATCATTGAGTAGACTCTTCTAGTAAAGTGTTGTTTTTTTTTTTTTTTTTTTTTTTTTTCAGAATCAATTCAGGGAAACTGTGGTCCAGAGGGGCCAAGGCTGCATCTCATGTGGACAGCTGAACTTGGGAATATATATGAGTCTCCCAGACTCTCCTAGGAGCTCTTAGTTTTGAAACCATGAAAGGATCATCTCTATCTGAGCTTTGGCACTGTGAGAGGCTTTTAGTTGCAGTGTTTATTACAGAATTAGAAACCTTACTAGCACACTGGGTCATCTTATAGGGGCCACTGGGACTCTGGCTCCTCCACCACGAGGTGACAAGCCTTGTATCTCCTCCACTGGGATGTTCTGTCTCATCACAGGTACCCTTAACAAATAAGAGTCAAAAGATAATGGACTGAAAACTCTTAAATCGTGAGGGAAAACATTAAAGAGTGGGGCTGGGTGTGTGATAGGGTGAAGGATATGCCTAGGGTACAAAGACTAAGGAGACACTGGACAGTCTAGAAAGTGTCTCTAAAATATCCATCTTGGTACTCTGACGAGTTCACCTGAATCCTGGCCCAATGAAGAAAAGATGCTGGGAAGGGTAGACTCTAAAGTGAGGTGGCCCAACACAGACCCTAAACAAAGGTGAGGTGGGGGAGCCTAAGAAAACATAAGGAAAGGTAATAATGGCCTGTTCAGCTTGCTCCACATGAGTGGAGCAGTGGGGCCTTGGGAAAGGCTGAGAAGGGAAGCAATTGGGCTTGGCATTTAACCTTAGCAATGGGAAACTCCTGTAAAAACTGGTAAGAAATGGGCATGCCCTGAAAACATACAAGTATAATTTTTTTTGAGAGGCATAAAAAAACCTTGAATAGCTAGAGAACTGTGGATCTGTTTCTACAGCCCTGATAGCATCTCGACTTCATGTAAACGCTGTAAACAATGTGGGCACGGACCTATTTATAACGCCAGACTCAATATCACCCAAGGACTTCCAATTGTTAGAATGTAAAACCATTGATTTAGCCCTGTGATTTCTGAACTTGCCTACAACACATAAAGCCAGAAGGAGCAGGGACAAAAATGGGAACACCTTTTGTTCCTTTTCTGTTTGTCTGGACTTTTATAAGGACCGCATGCGAGGAGGGGGTCTAGAACTGAAAGTATGAGAGAAGTCATCACTTTAGCACTTGCAAACTTGGTGCTGTAGTTAATTTTCTCAAGGAAAGATAAAGGGATCGAACATCTCTTGCTTCATACATTGTAGAGCAGTTCTTATCGGCTACTTCCAAAGAATCATGACTCTTTTCTAAACCCAAGTAGGCCCTATAATTTAAAATCAATGCTTCAGATAAAGCCACTGCGCCAGCAGTATTTTGAATAACTAACTACTCCATAATGTAGAAGCTTAGAACACCCAGCATCTGCGCTGGAGCTGGGGCTGCACAGCATTTATTTCATGCTTACGGGTCTTCAGCCTGTCAGATCTGGCAAACAGTTTGCTGCAGATGTCCACACTTTCGGCTCTTACAATTTCCTGACCCCTCTTCCACGGCGATCTACGGATCTTTCAGGGAGGGGTGTTATATAGCTGTTCCATTCCGAGCTCAGCACACTCCGGTCTCTTTGCACAGTGACTGGTTGTGAGTCTCTGCATTGATTGCCATCTCTTGCAAAGGAAGCTTCTCTGATGAGGTTGAGGGCTGCATGGATTGATGGGTAGAAGGTAAGTAGTTAGAAGGTAGTTTGATACTAAATCTAGTAGAATAATAGTAGCAGGTTCTGCCCTAGGGCCTGTGACATAACCAACCAGAGATTCTTAGCTCAGTTGATAGGCATCAGTTGTATCTTTGTGAAGCAGGCCTTAAATCTAATCAGACTGTGGTTGGTTGCTCTAGCAACATCTGTTCTACCTATCATTGTATCAACTGGCTGTTTCTTTCCAGGCTGGTTCATATAGGATTTGAACCTCTATGAGGTTACTTTGGCCATGGTATTTAGTGGCGGGGCCTCTGGGAGGTGATTTGGATCAAAGCCAGTGGAATTCTGGTGGCTTTGCAAGGAGAGATTGAGACTGTGGAATACATGCATGCACACTTCCTGTCATTGGCCACAGGCTTTCCTGCAGCATCTAAGGACTCGGTTGTCAAGTCAGCCATCCCCTGATGCATCCCCTGGACCACCGAGCTTCCAGGATCATGAGCCAAAAGAAACTTGTTTTCTGTAGAAATCATCCAGTCCCTGGTATTATGATATTGGCAACAGAAAATAGACTGATACTCTATCTAGGTCTTATTTAGCATTTAACACCCTATTTTGGGTTTTATTGCCTCTCCGCTGCTATTGAGAAACTGAAAGTCTACATGTCTTTCCCTAAGAAGCCCAGCTGATGGTCCAGAGTACTGAAAACCACATGTTCTGCAGACATCCTCCACCTGCATTGCTGACAGGTGCATTCTGCCATCCAGGCTGTGTTCCTGCACAGTGGACAGGGATGGAGTACCTGCAAATACGCAGGAGAGGATGTGGGTTGGAATTGGATGCCTAGTTCCCAGGGCTGGCACCGCCGCTTGTCCTGTTTCCTCATCTGTGAAATGGAGATAATAATAACTGCCCCAGTTTCTCACATGTGAAGACAAAACGAGAAAACCATGCTGCAAAATAGGAAACACTATTCAAATGCAGACAGTTTTAGATCCTTTGATTGCTCTCTACATTAATAATAGTCCCATCGAGTTGGTGAGCCTCTGTAGTTCCTTTCAGTTTCCAGAGTGCTTCTACTTGCATTATCTCATTTGGTTTGCTCCATGGTGCTCAGTGTTTCAGGGGATCATGGGGATTGAAGAGGCCATAGGGCTTGCTCAGGGCCATCCTGTAAGTAACAGAGCTGGGAGAGCAGCTAGCTTTCCCAGACTTGTTTCTCTACTTCATCTACCAGAATCCATTGCTTCAGCACCTCTGTCAAAACCTCAAGGCTCCCTTGATACAACATTTGTGGGGTCAATGCTGCTGGTGGCGGCACGGTAGACAAGGTATTTGCAACCTCCTTATGGGAATGTGAGCATAGCGCTACTGAAAGTAACTCCAAACCCTCTCCATGGTTGGAAAAGCATCTATGGGCTTTGTGGTCCAAGCTCCTGGGTCACCTGCAGGTTCTGCCCCATTTCATCCTGCCAGTGTCTTCTTAGGATGTTAAGAAGATGGTCATCATGTCAGATGTCCAGTGAGGATTAACTGACTTCTCAATGATGGAAAGACTCTCCCAGAATACAGAACTATCTAATTACTTACAGTGGAAATAAACTTAGAGGTATTTCCAGTCCAGTTTGCTCATTCTATAGGAGTAAAACACAGGGTTGCAGAGGGATAGAGGTGTGTTCTCTGCTAGTGACTGGGTTTCAGGTTATTGTTGATGTGAGGGTTCATTCTTAGCTCTGCCACTTACTGTTTGAGGACCCAGTGCCAGGAGGATTAACTGAGATAAATATGTTTTTAGTATTGAATGCTTACTAGGCACTATAGCTAGAATGAAGTCTGAGCTTATCAATGTGCTTGGTTGAAAACAGTTTAGTTAACTCATGTTATCAGGAAAGATCTTTAAGATTATAGCAGGAGCTATAATCTGGGAGCTGAGTCAAACGTGGAAGCAACAGAAAAACAGTAGAGTACACACACTCATGACCAGACAGCTCCAGCAGCATCATGTCACTGCTCAGGGCCTCTGCCAGCAGCTTCTCCAAAGCACATCAGGACATTCTCAGCAGCAAATGTCTTCTAGGTGCATCTGTTACCCAGAACTCTTTTCAGCCAAACCCAAATTTCAGGAAGGATTGGAAGGACCAAGGTCATCTGGTTATGCTCTAGTTGCAAGGGATGCTAGAAAAACTAGTTCCGGGCTTCTCTGTTGGAAAGGAGAGACAATTATAATATGAAACATTCCAGTACATAAGAAGAAATGTCCAGAATACAATGGAGACTTCAAAATATTCATCCAAGTACCCTATGTTTTCTTTCTGTTTGTCCTTTTTTTATGTGTGCATAGAATGCCAAGTCACTTTCTTATGTTACGTATGCTCCCCCCCACCACAGCCAGCCTCCACGTAGCCCAGTTAACTTTATTTAATGCATCAATCACTTTTTAACCTTTTTAGGGTTGAGCCCCCATATTCTCTCCCACACTTGCTCCACACCCGAACATTATGTTGCAAGCATTTCTACCCTATTAATTTTGCCTTTGCAACACAACTCTTAATAGCCCCATAGTATTCTAGAATATGGATGTGTCAAAATTTATACAACCAATTCCAGTGTGTGCATTAAACCTGGCAGGCGGATGCTTTTTCCTTGAAGTTACATGTGATTTAGCAATGAACACTCTTATGCAAAGAAATCCTTCAGTTTGTTTTCCTATAATGGAGGGGCTAACTCAGGAAGAACATTTAAGCCTTCTGATGGATCTTGCCAAGTGGAGGACCACTAATGTGACTTGAGCTTTTATCTTCCCAGCTGCTGTGGAAATGTAAATGCTTATACACGTCTGAACATTGGGAATGGTAGTCCCAACTATTACGCACTTGCGAATGCTGGGAACGCGAGATTTTACAACTTTTTAGCTAAAAATGCTTCTTAATATTTTAGTGCAAGATTTCTGTTATTTGTGATATAAAAATTTGTCTTGATTGCATTTTGTTAGCAGAAGTATATAATTATGTCGTCAAACTCACTAACATTCTTTTCTTTTCCATTTTTGGACATTTATGTTTAGGAAGACCTTTCTTCTCTTTAACCTTTTGAGGCTGGAGAGATGGCTCAACACTGACTGCTCATCCAGAGGCCCTGAGTTCAATTCTCAGCAACTACATGGTGGCTCACAACCATCTGTAAAGGGATCTGACACCTTCTTCTGGTGTGTCTGAAGACAGTGATAGTGTATTCATATATACAAAATAAATAAATCTTTTTAAAAAAAACAGTCTTCTAAATTGAGGAGGATTGTATTATCTGCAAATGGGAAGAACTAAAGAAGTTAACCTTTGGTTAGTATATACTAATTGCAGAAAATAGTGCTTTTTATTTTGTGACATTTTTTTTGTACATAAATATATGGTACTTAGATCATATTTCACATTTCTCTTGTTGGCTCCACTCATGTCCCTCTTCCTCCCACTGGTCCACCTTTCACTCCTTACTTGCTGTACTCTTGTCATTTCCACGTCGTTCTCAGTCTGGCTTATTTTGCTTGACATGATTATTTCCCGTCCTATCCATTTTCTTGCAGACAGGATGATTTCGTTCTCTTGGGCTGAATGATGTTCCATTTATCTGTGCCACGTTTCTGCTCTCCTGTGCTACTGTCTTTCACATATGTTTAAGACCTACACAAGCTTTCATCCGTCAAGAATACTTTTCCCAATTGTGATGCGGGGCCACCACCAACTCCAGTTACCTTCCCTGTTTGTCTCAGCATCCGTTATGAGAGACAGAAGTCTTCCAACTCTCAGTGCTTCTCCATGGAGCACATTCCAGGCTATTTTTGATGTTTCCAATTCTTCTTTATCACATCACCTTATGTTCTTGTCATCTAGTTTATAAAGAAAATAGAAGCCGTGGGGTGGGATAGCTACCAAGCCTCCTTGAGGTCAAAAGAGTCCACATTCTTCATCTTGGTTCCTCCTTTCCTTTTTAGTCACCATGATTTATTTCTTGATCTGTGGTTTGGATCTCATTGTCCAACACCCCCTTCTATCAGGAATACCTCACCCTGTCCTTCAGCGGCTCCTTCCCTGTTATTTCTCAAGCTCATCCTGTGTGCTCCAGTCACTCCCACAGCCATCTGATTCCATTTAATTTGAGCCACGACATCTGTTACAGGCTGACTTGTGTCCCCTCCCAAATATAAGTTTCAGGCCCAAGACCTGGTACCAAAGAACACTGGAGTCATTAAGGGATGATTACATTAAGTTTTGTCTGTTAGGGTGGTACCTGGCCTAGAATAATTTGGGTGATTTAGAGGAAGAGGAGATTTGAACACAGATATACAGTGGGAGATCACAGGAAGATGAACGTAGGAGACAGCCTTCCATAAGCCAAGCAGAGGGGCTTCAAAAGTCCACAGCAACAACATCTTAGTCTCATACTTCCAGCCTGCCGATCTGTGAAGTAGTGAATCTCTGCTTTGAAGCCACTCAGTCTGTGGTACCTAGTTATGGCAGCACTAGTGAGATTATGCATCTAATTGCCCCTTTTCTGAAATACCTCTTTTTAAAGAAGGACAGAAAAATCCTATTCACAGTGGAAATAAGAAAAAGAGGTCGTACATGAACTGAAAAAGAAATCTTTGAGGAATTTCTCTAAGTTGAATTGCAAAGAAGAAAAGCAAAGTGGAGCAGCCTAGGGTCTATGGTATGCAGTGTGTGGGCAGCACTCATGGTATACAGCATATGGGCAGGACCCATGGGATAGAGCATACAGGCAAGACATGGACATTGAGGAAAGGATGGATCACTGACTTCACATTTTTGTCCTTCCTGGAACAAAGAGCATGAGGAAAATTTGAGTGTTGGGCAAACTAAAAGATGCCAAATATTCCAATTCATCCCAGGTCTTTCTAGTCTCTTTCTCTTCAACTCTTATCCTTATTTTTTCTCTGGGCACTTTGATTTAATAAAAGTGATTTGGATGCGTTTTCTAGAACAGGGAGTATTGGAGAAGAGAAATTCTCCCTTAGGCTACAGTGGGCTGGGCTTTCTCTGCAGAGTTAGCATCAGCAATGAATAGAGAGAGGGCCCCTTGTGGCACCAGCCTCCTAGTCCATATGGTCCAGTTCATCTTACCCAACTTCTGCATTAAGATTCAGGAGCAGAGCCAGATCAAATAGTAGACCACAATCTCCCCTGCATTTTCTGTCCATTTTCTGGCAGAAGTATTTCTTTAGCTTGTGATAGAGAAAGATGATGGTTCACAGGCAGAATTAGGATGTTCTGGCCACAATAACATCCTGGAAAACCTTTTATTGTGCATTTACCCTTCAGGCTAAAACAAAAGAACATTACCAACCTTATATACCCAAGATGAAGCTACAATTGCTCAATAGTCTTGTTCCACCTATTTTGTGATTGTAGAGGTTTTTTTTTTTATTTTAAAAGGTCTTAAGATAAAAATCTATTGAATATAGTATATTTGATAAAGTATAACTTGAACCTATATCTCTTGTTGTTTTCACAAAAAATGATTGTGTTTTGTATTTGTACTTGATGTGTGTGTATGTGTGTATGTGTGTGTGTGTGTGTGTGTGTGTGTGTGCGTGGGTGGGTGGGTGGGTGCTTGTTTGTTTTGCTCCATGGCATATCCTGGAGATCATTACATAGGTGTGCACACACAGATTACTTCCCAGAGCCTCTGCTCTGTGCAGATGTAGAATAGTTATGCCAGCCAGACTCCTCCTGATGGGGGACCCATATTCTGTTTTTAATTTAGGATCTCACTATGTAGTTCCATTTGACCTGACACTTGCTATGAAGATCAGGGTAGACTTGACCTTATGGTCATTCTCCTGCTCCTGACTCCAAAGTGCTGAGTCACCACACACATCCTCTCTAATATATGATCAATGATATGATAGCTTTGTGTCTAAGTCCTTTATGTATTTGTTCATGCATATTTGAGGTAGATTCTGTATTAGTCAGGGTTCTCTAAAAGAAGAGAACGAATAGAAAGAATATATATGTATATAAATATATATGTATATGTGTAAGTGTGTGTGTAAAGGGGATTTATCAGGTTGGCTTCCAACATGTGGTCTATTCAAGTTAAAGGCTGTCTCACACTGGAGACAACAAGAACTCTTTACTTGTTCAGTCCATGAGGCTGAGTATCTCAGCCCCAATCTGATGCTGAAGGCCTGGAGGGCTCCTGGAGAGCTGCTGGTCTTCAGTGTGTAATGGAAGCCAGAAGTTGGTTCTGACTCTGGGGAAGAAATGCTCTAGCAACAGGATAGACAGATAGATGAACTTGCCAGAAAGATGAGGGCAAGCAGGCAGAAAGTTTCTGTCTTCCATATCCTGTTATTTGGGTTGTTGCCAGAGTGTATGGTCCAGATTTAGGATGAGTCTTCCCACTTCAGACAATTTGATCAAGAAAATCCCCCACAGAAGTGCCCAGCACCTTGTGTTTTAGCTGATCTAAGATGCACCAAGCTGACAACCAGGATTAGCCATTACAGAGTCTTAGAAATGAGGTTGCTGTGTTAAAGAATGCACTTGTCTACGACTGGCCCTTGTGCTTCTTTTTATCCATATTTCATTTCTGAAATTATTTTCGTTTATTTAAAAAATTTGAATTTGTTCTACATCTCCGTCAGCTCTCATTTCTGATCATCCATTAATCCAGTCGTCTTGAATTTGTATTTCTCTAATTAAGTTTTATAGTCTTACCTGGTTGCTATCTGTTTCTCATGGACTTATGAAAAATGTTTTGTTATTATCCAATTCTGACTCCATTTCGACTCTTCAGGTCTGTTTCTATTGGAGTGGGGGAGATGCTCAGGAGAAAGAGCACTTCCTCTGCTCGAGTGGTCACTGGAGAGTAGCAAGGGAAAACACACAACATCGGTTTCTGGTCTCCACATGTGTGTATAGGTGTGCATGCACATACCCACATCCACCTGTAGCCACCTACCCCCCCCCCATACCTTACATACATACACACAAAAATACATTTTATTTTTGAATGTCTAATACATGAATAGTATATGTATAGTTTCTACCCTCCCTCTACCCCTCCAAATCTTCCCATTTCCCCCTTCCAACACATGAGTTCATCTTTGTTAATTATTATTATTACACCCACACATACAAATACACCTCTACACACACACACACATACACACACATACACCTCTACACACACACACACACACACACACACACATAAACACACACCACACACAAACACACCACACACACATAAACACACACCACACACAAACACACCACACACACATAAACACACACCACACACAAACACACCACACACACACACACACACACCAGCAGCAGCAGCAGCAGCAGTAGCAGCAGCAGCAGCTTGTTAATTCTGTTTAGTATTGCATGTATATATATGTGTTTAGGATTGATTACTTGGAATTGAATAACCAAAATATGTTTTTACTAGTGTATGCCAATTATGGACAAGATGTCATCATGACATTTTCATACATGAACAAAATGTGTTTTGATAATAATCATCCTATTGTTATTCTGTCCTCCCATTCACACCCCATCCTCTCCTTCTACCTTCTCCATGTGCCTTTTGTTTGTTTCTTGTTTTCCATAATCCAATGGGGTTTTTGGGGTGGGGGTTCTTACAAGGTGTGTGGGTAAAAGTATGTTTATAGGAGAATGGGAACTTTACCATTGTCTATACCACCAAATAAAATGTCTCTCCTCAGTCAACCATAAATGCATATAAATTCTTAGAAAAAGCTGGTCTTATGAGTAACCCTCATTTTCATGACAGTTTTTTTTTCTGGGCTCAGTCATGTGCAATGGAAATATTGAATTTTTGTGGGTGGGGGCACTGGAGAGATGGCTCGGCAGTTAAGCGCACTTATACTCTAGCAATGGACCTGGTTTCGTTCTTAGCACACACCTGGAGGCTCACAACAACATCCATAACTCCAGTTCTAGAAGATCTGTTGCCCTCTTGTGGATCCATGGAACCAGGCATATGTGGTACATATACATACTTGCAGACAAAACATTCATGTATATAAAAATCAAAATAAAGAAGCCTAAAACCATTTTTATTGTTTGGTAATTTTATATATGTATATTTTGTGTTTTGATTAAACCAATTCCTTATCCCCTCCCAGTTCCTCTTCTAGCCCCTCCCCCACATTTTGTGTTTTAATTTCTAAACCTACCGAGACCACTTAGTGCTGCCCATATGAGCATGAGTGTAGGGCTGTCCTTCCATCTATCTGTTTGAATACACACACACACACACACACACACACACACACACACACACACACAGAGAGAGAGAGAGAGAGAGAGAGAGAGAGAGAGAGAGAGAGAGAGAGAGAGAGAGATATTAAGTGGAGTTACTATATAATGGGGAGAGAATGCCTCCCTCAGACACCATAAACTATAAAATAAAAAGCACAGGTTATCTGTTTTTGAGTTATTGGTCAGTAGGTTCCTATAGACCCCCCAAACATTAAGGGCTATTGCCAATGCTCTTTGTACACTCCAGAACTTGCTAGCAAACTCCTATTGCTGAAGACATTGGATTCTTTTTTTTTTTAATTTTATTAGATATTTTCTTTATTTACATTTCAAATGTGTTTTCCTCTTTCCTGGTTCCCCTACAAAAGCTCCCTCCCCCACTCCCTCCCCCTCTCCCCTGCTCACCAACCTGTCCACTCCTACTTCTTGGCCCTGACATTCCCTTACACTGGGGCATAGAGCCTTCACAAGACCGAAGGCCTCTCCTCCCACTGATGACTGACTAGGCCATCCTCTGCTACTTATGCAGCTGGAGCCATGAGTCCCACCATGTGTAATCTTTGGTTGATGGTTTAGTCCCTGGGAGCTCTGGGGGCACTAGTTAGTTCATATTGTTGTTCCTCCTATGGGCCTGCAACCCCTTCAACTCCTTGGGTCCTTTCTCTAGTTCCTTTATTGGGGACCCTGTGCTCCGTTCAATGGATGGCTGTGAGCAGATACTTCTGTATTTGTCAGGCACTGGCAGAGCCTCTCAGGAGACAGCTATGACAGGCTCCTGTCAGCAAGCTCTTGTTGGCATCCACAGTAGTGTCTGGGTTTGGTGTTTGTTTATGGGATGGATCTCCAGGTGGGGCAGTCTCTGGATGGTCATTCCTTCAGTCTCTGCTCCACACTTTGTCTCTTTAACTCCTTCCATGGGTATTTTATTCCCCCTTCTAAGAAGGATCAAAGTATCCACACTTTGGTCTTTCTTCTTCTTGAGTTTCATGGTACCTTCAGCAATGGGGTCTTACCACCTAGTCCTGGTGGGTAGTCAACAACAAATCCAGTTGCCTATATTGTTTTGGTGGCTTCCTGGGTCTCCCTGACCAAAAATGTAGGGAGAGAGCTCACTGCTGGTATTGGGACTTATGTTTAACAATCTATGGCTTCCGCCGAGAGCTCTGTCCACTCACACAAGATATCTTGGTTCAAACTATTTTTAAAAAGTTTTATTTTTGACTAGTTTACCAATAATCAAAGTTACTTATGTCTTTAAAAACATCACTCGTTTTGGCTAATTTTACTTCCCACCTCTTATTAAATTCCTACTTAAGAAGCAACCAACCAAACCAACAAAACCATAGTGAAAGAAAGAAAGACAACATTCTTCTCCATTTTAACTTGCCCTTGCCATGCCTCCTCCATGGTAACTGTCTTAAATGATTTCCCCAAACACTGCCTTCATTCCCTTAGCTACCAATTGGGAGGTAGTATGGGCGAGTACCAGTCTATTTTAACAGGGCAAGACAGTGTTTAAGATTGAACAACAGGGATCCAAAAACAATTTTTAGGAGAGTTTTAATGAATATATGTACTCAAGTGTAATTTACATAAACATTGTCTTTGGATGTATGGGATTAAATGAGCAGAATTTGCTGACACAAAGAACATGCTGCAAGTAGCACAATATTAGGACGTGGGGACAGGACAAAGAGGAGAATAAGACATATTTTTAAGCATCATAAAGATCCTGTGAGAGAAGATTAGAATGGAATATGACAGATCCATGCATAACAGATACATACATGAAAACCGATGTCTCATAGAGAAAGTATGAATGTAATCAGGGACCCATACCCACAACTTTGTATTTGACCTCAGCTTTAGGTTTTTCTGACTGAATTAAAATGCAAATTTTAGAAAATTATCAATACTGAAAGAGAACAATACACCTCTGAGATGTAGAAAGACTCCTAACTATTATATGATGGTCACATCTGAAGAAAATACAAGCTTAATGATAATAATTGTTAGCATAAAAATTAGAAATGTATGCATGTAAAAGCATAGTATAAATCTATAAGTGAAAGTGAAAACTATACAGTCATCTGTGAAAGATATCAGCAACATCCATGAAAATAATTAAGTTCCTTAACTTTTATTATTTTTTTTAATTTTTTTTTTAAATTTTTAATATTTTTATTACATATTTTCCTCAGTTACATTTCCAATGCTATCTCAAAAGTCCCCCATAGCGCCCCTCACTTCCCTACCCACCCATTCCCATTCTTTTGGCCCTGGCATTCCCCTATATTGGGGCATATAAAGTTTGCAAGTCCAGTGGGCCTCTCTTTTCAATGATGGCCGACTAGGCCATCTTTCGATACATATGCAGCTAGAGACAAGAGCTCCGGGGTTCTGGTTAGTACATCATGTTGTTCCAACAATAGGGTTGCAGATCCCTTTAGCTCCTTGGGTACTTTCTCTAGCTTCTCCATTGGGAGCCCTGTGATACATCCAATAGCTGACTGTGAACATCCACTCCTGTGTTTGCTAGGCCCCGGCATCGTCTCACAAGAGACAGCTATATTTGGGTCCTTTCAGCAAAATCTTGCTAGTGTATGCAATGGTGTCAGCGTTTAGAAGCTGCTTATGGGAAGGATCCCTGGATACGGCAGTCTCTAAAGGGTCCATTCTTTCATCACAGCTACGAACTTTGTCTCTGTAACTCCTTCCCTGGGTGTTTTGTTCCCAATTCTAAGAAGGGGCACAGTGTCCACACTTTGGTTTTCATTCTTCTTGAGTTTCATGCGTTTAGTAAATTGTATCTTATATCTTGGGTATCCTAAGTTTTGGGCTAATATCCACTTATCAGTGAATACATATTGTGTAAGTTCTTTTGTGATTGTGTTACTTCACTCAAGATGATGCCCTCCAGGTCCATCCATTTGGCTAGGAATTTCATAAATTCATTCTTTTTAATAGCTGAGTAGTACTCCATTGTGTAAATGTACCATAATTTCTGTATCCATTCCTCTGTTGAGGGATATCTGGGTTCTTTCCAGCTTCTGGCTATTATAAATAGGGCTGCTATGAACATAGTGGAGCATGTGTCCTTTTTACCGGTTGGGACATCTTCTGGATATATGCCCAGGAGAGGTATTGCTGGATCCTCCGGTAGTACTATGTCCAATTTTCTGAGGAACTGCCAGACTGGTTTCCAGAGTGGTTGTACAAGCTTGCAATCCCACCAACAATGGAGGAGTGTTCCTCTTTCTCCACATCCTCGCCAGCATCTGCTGTCACCTGAATTTTTGATCTTAGCCATTCTGACTGGTGTGAGGTGGAATCTCAGGGTTGTTTTGATTTGCATTTCCCTGATGATTAAGGATGTTGAACATTTTTTCAGGTGCTTCTCTGCCATTCGGTATTCCTCAGGTGAGAATTCTTTGTTCAGTTCTCAGCCCCATTTTTTAATGGGGTTATTTGACTTTCTGGAGTCCACCTTCTTGAGTTCTTTATATATATTGGATATTAGTCCCTTATCTGATTTAGGATAGGTGAAGATCCTTTCCCAATCTGTTGGTGGTTTTTTTTGTCTTATTGATGGTGTCTTTAGCCTTGCGGAAGCTTTGCAGTTTCATGAGGTCCCACTTGTCAATTCTCGATCTTACAGCACAAGCCATTACTGTTCTATTCAAGAATTTTTCCCCTGTGCCCATATCTTCAAGGCTTTTCCCCACCTTCTCCTCTATAAGTTTCAGTGTCTCTGGTTTTATGTGAAGTTCCTTGATCCACTTAGACTTGACCTTAGTACAAGGAGATAGGAATGGATCGATTCGCATTCTTCTACATGTTAACAACCAGTTGTGCCAGCACCATTTGTTGAAAATGCTGTCTTTCTTCCACTGGATGTTTTTAGCTCCCTTGTCGAAGATCAAGTGACCGTAGGTGTGTGGGTTCATTTCTGGGTCTTCAATTCTATTCCATTGGTCTATTTGTCTGTCACTATACCAGTACCATGCAGTTTTTATCACAATTGCTCTGTAATAAAGCTTTAGGTCCGGCATGGTGATTCCACCAGAGGTTCTTTTATCCTTGAGAAGAGTTTTTGCTATCCTAGGTTTTTTGTTATTCCAGATGAATTTGCATATTGCACTTTCTAATTCGTTGAAGAATTGAGTTGGAATTTTGATGGGGATTGCATTGAATCTGTAGATTGCTTTTGGCAAGATAGCCATTTTTACAATGTTGATCCTGCCAATCCATGAGCATGGGAGATCTTTCCATCTTCTGAGATCTTCTATAATTTCTTTCTTCAGAGACTTGATGTTTTTATTATACAGATCTTTCACTTCCTTAGTTAGAGTCACGCCAAGATATTTTATATTATTTGTGACTATTGAGAGGGTGTTGTTTCCCTAATTTCTTTCTCAGCCTGTTTATTCTTTGTGTAGAGAAAGGCCATTGATTTGTTTGAGTTAATTTTATATCCAGCTACTTCACTGAAGCTGTTTATCAGGCTTAGAAGTTCTCTGGTGGAATTTTTAGGGTCACTTATATATACTATCATATCATCTGCAAAAAGTGATATTTTGACTTCATCTTTTCCAATTTGTATCCCTTTGATCTCCTTTTGTTGTCGAATTGCTCTGGCTAGGACTTCAAGTACAATGTTGAATAGGTATGGAGAAAGTGGACAGCCTTGTCTAGTCCCTGATTTTAAAGGGATTGCTTCAAGCTTCTCACCATTTACTTTGATGTTGGCTACTGGTTTGCTGTAGATTGCTTTTATCATGTTTAGGTATGGACCTTGAATTCCTGATCTTTCCAAGACTTTTATCATGAATGGGTGTTGGATCTTGTCAAATGCTTTTTCCGCATCTAACGAGATGACCATGTGGTTTTTGTCTTTGAGTTTGTTTATATACTGGATTACGTTGATGGATTTCCGTATATTGAACCATCCCTGCATCCCTGGGATGAAACCTACTTGGTCAGGATCGATGATTGTTTTGATGTATTCTTGGATTCGGTTAGCAAGAACTTTATTGAGGATTTTTGCATCAATATTCATAAGGGATATTGGTCTGAAGTTTTCTATCTTTGTTGGGTCTTTTTGTGGTTTAGGTATCAGAGTAATTGTGGCTTCATAGAATGAGTTGTGTAGAGTACCTTCTGTTTCTATTTTGTGGAATAGTTTGTGAAGAACTGGGATTAGATCTTCTTTAAAGGTCTGATAGAACTCTGCACTAAACCCATCTGGTCCTGGGCTTTTTTTAGTTGGGAGACTATTAATGACTGCTTCTATTTCTTTGGGGGATATAGGGCTGTTTAGATCATTAACCTGATCTTGGTTCAACTTTGGTACCTGGTATCTGTCTAGGAACTTCTCCATTTCATCCAGGTTATCCCGTTTTGTTGAGTATAGCCTTTGGTAGAAGGATCTGATGGTGTTTTGGATGTCTTCAGGATCTGTTGTTATGTCTCCTTTTTCATTTCTGATTTTGTTAATTAGGATGCTTTCCCTGTGCCCTCTAGTGAGTCTGGCTAAGGGTTTATCTATCTTGTTGATTTTCTCAAAGAACCAGCTCCTTGATTGGTTGATTCTTTGAATAGTTCTTCTTGTTTCCACTTGGTTGATTTCGCCCCTGAGTTTGATTATTTCCTGCTGTCTACTCCTCTTGGGTGAATTTGCTTCCTTTTGTTCTAGTGCTTTTAGGTATGTTGTCAAGCTGCTAATGTGTGCTCTCTCTAGTTTCCTTTTGGAGGCACTCAGAGCTATGAGTTTTCCTCTTAGAAATGCTTTCATTGCGTCCCATAAGTTTGGGTATGTTGTGGCTTAATTTTCATTGAACTCTAAAAAGTCCTTAATTTCTTTCTTTATTCCTTCCTTGACCAAGGTATCATTGAGAAGAGTGTTGTTCAGTTTCCATGTGAAGGTTGGCTTTCTATTATTTATTTTGTTATTGAAGATCAGCCTTAGTCCATGGTGATCTGATAGGATGCATGGGACAATTTCAATATTTTTGTATCTGTTGAGGCCTGTTTTGTGACCAATTATGTGGTCAATTTTGGAGAAGGTACCATGAGGGGCTGAAAAGAAGGTATATCCTTTTGTTTTAGGATAGAATGTTCTGTAGATATCTGCCAGATCCATTTGATTCATAATTTCTGTTAGTTTCACTGTGTCCCTGTTTAGTTTCTGTTTCCATGATCTGTCCATTGGTGAAAGTAGTGTGTTGAAGTCTCCCACTATTATTGTATGAGGTGCAATGTGTGCTTTGAGATTTACTAAAGTTTCTTTAATGAATGTGGCTGCCTTTGTATTTTGAGCATAGATATTCAGGATTGATAGTTCCTCTTGGAGTATTTTACCTTTGATGAGTATGAAGTGTCCCTCCCTGTCTTTTTTAATGACTTTGGGTTGGAAGTCAATCTTATCAGATATTAGAATGGCTACTCCAGCTTGTTTCTTCATATCATTTGCTTGGAAAATTGTTTTCCAGCCTTTCATTCTGAGGTAGTGTCTATCTTTTTCTCTGAGATGAGTTTCCTGTAAGCAGCAAAATGTTGGGTCTTGTTTGTGTAGCCAGTTTGTTAGTCTATGTCTTTTTATCGGGGAGTTGAGTCCATTGATATTAAGAGATATTAAGGAAAAGTAATTATTGTTTCCTGTTATTTTTGTTGTTAAAGTTGGCATTCTGTTCTTGTGGCGTCTTCTTTTAGGTTTGTTGAGGGATTATCTTCTTGTTGTTTCTAGGGCCTGGTTCCTGTCCTTGTATTGGTTTTTTTCTGTTTTTATCCTTTGAAGGGCTGGATTCCTGGAGAGATAATGTGTGAATTTGGTTTTGTCGTGGAATACTTTGGTTTCTCCATCTATGTTAATTGAGAGTTTGGCTGGGTATAGTAGCCTGGGCTGGAGTTTGTGTTCTTTTAGTGTCTGTATAACATCCATCCAGGATCTTCTGGCTTTCATATTCTCTGGTGAGAAATCTGGTGTAATTCTGATAGGCTTGCCTTTATATGTTACTTGGCCTTTTTCTCTTACTGCTTTTAGTATTCTGTCTTTATTTAGAGCATTTGTTGTTCTGATTATTATGTGTCGGGAGGTATTTCTTTTCTGGTCCAGTCTATTTGGAGTTCTGTAGGCTTCTTGTATGTTCATGGGCATCTCTTTCTTTAGATTTGGGAAGTTTTCTTCTATAATTTTGTTGAAGATGTTTGCTGGTCCTTTGAGTTGAAAATCTTCATTCTCATCCACTCCTATTATCTGTAGGTTTGGTCTTCTCATTGTGTCCTGTATTTCTTGGATGTTTTGAGTTAGGATCTTTTTGCATTTTACATTTTCCTTGATTGTTGTGCCGATGTTCTCTATGGAATCTTCTGCAGCTGAGATTCTCTCTTCCATCTCTTGTATTCTGTTGCTGATGCTCGTATCTATGGTTCCAGATTTCTTTCCTAGGGTTTCTATCTCCAGTGTTGCCTCATTTTGGGTTTTCTTTATTGTGTCTACTTCCCTTTTTAGGTGTAGTATGGTTTTGTTCAATTCCATCATCTGTTTGGATGTGTTTTTCTGTTTTTCTGTAAGGACTTCTACCCGTTTGATTATGTTATCCTGTTTTTCTTTAAGGATTTGTAACTCTTTAGCAGTGTTCTCCTGCAATTCTTTAAGGGATTTTTGTGCTTCCTCTTTACTGTCTTCTACCTGTTTACCAGTGTTCCTTTGTATTTCTTTAAGTGTGATATGAAAGTCCTTCTTGAAGTCCTCTACCATCATCATGAGATATGCTTTTAGATCCGTGTCTAGCTTTTCCGGTGTGTTGGGGTGCCCTGGACTGGGCGAAGTGGGAGTGCTGGGTTCTGATGATTTTGAGTGGTCTTGGTTTCTGTTAGTAAGATTATTACATTTACCTTTCGCCATCTGGTAATCTCTGGGGTTAGTTGTTGTCGTTGTCACTGTTTAAAGATTGGAGCAGAAGCTGTGTTCCACTCACCAGCAGTCTCAAAATCCTGTGGCGGGGGTCGTGGGTAGCTGGCAGGTGTCAGCGGACCCTGCGCTCTAGCTACCCCGGTGCTGGTCTGGCCGGAAGAGGCCTGTGGTCCTATTCAGGCCGGTTTTCTGCTTCCCTAACTAATGCAGTCTCAGGTCCCGCGTGCAACTGGATTGGAGCAGAAGCTGTGTTCCACTCACCAGAAGTCTTAAGATCCTGTGGTGGGTGTTGTGGGTAGCTGGCGAGTGTCAGCCGACCCTGCGCCCTAGCTACCCCTGCGCTTTTCTGACCGGAGAGGCTTGTGGCCCTACTGAGGCCGGATTTCTGTCTCCCCAACCAAAGCAGTCTCAGGTCCCGCGTGATTGGACTGGAGCAGAAGCTGTGTTCCACTCACCAGCAGTCTCAAAATCCTGTGGCGGGGGTCGTGGGTAGCTGGCGGGTGTCAGCCGACCCTGCGCTCTAGCTACCCCGGTGCTGGTCCGGCCGGAAGAGCGTTCCTTAACTTTTAAAGCACATGAACAAACAAGAAAAACCAAAGACTTCAAAAGAAAATAGTAATTATTTAATATTAAGAGTGGCTTAGTTTTGGAAGGATGGAGACATAAATTTGAGCAATGGGGTAATGGGGCAGCATTTAAGGATACAATGCTAAGTGTAAAATGGCATGATATGGAACGTGCATAATTTCAAGTTTAAAACATTAGTTGCTTTGCAGTACTGGAAATTGAATTTACAGCCTGACACATGCTAGACAAATGCATTGTTACTGAGTGATATCCCGAGCAATTCATTTAAACTATATGTTGGAAACAGTTTCTTAGCTTGCTTTTCTCTTGCTATGATAAAACACTGACCAAAACAAACTTGAGAATGAAAGGGCTTATTTCAACTTAGGGTCCCCATTCCTTCATAAAGGGGAGTCAGAGCAGGAACTCAATGCAGGAACCTGAATCAGGAACAGAGGTGGAGGGCATGGGGGTGGGGGAGGCATGCTGTTTGCTGGCTTGCTCCTCAGGATTGACCAGCCAGCTTTTTTATAGCACTTAGGACCACCTGCATAGTGGTGGTACCACCATAGTGGGATAGATCCTTCCACACCAGTTCTCAGTCAAGAAAATCTCAAAGGCCAATCAGATGGAGGCAATTTGTCAACTGAGATGGCCTCTTTCCAGATGACTCCAGTTTGTGTGTCAGTCTGACAAACAACCAATCAGTACACAGGGGTCTCTCTACATTGTTAAATGTACAATCCTCTGCCTCAGTTTCCTAAGTAGGTGGGGTTATAGCCTTGTGCCAGCAGCTTTTAAAAATAATGAAGTCCCTGCTATATACTTCCTTCTAAGGAAGTTATATATATAGAAGGAAGTTATATATATAGAAGGAAGTATATACTTCCTTCTAAGGAAGTTATATACTTCCTTATAAGATTATGTTTTCTGTAGGGCTAGGGATGGTCGAGGAGATTTCCTGTTAGTCTGAGCTATATCCCCAGTTCCTGCCTTTCTGTTGATATTATCTCTGAGTTGTGGGATTATGGATAGTTTTCTCTTTATTCATCTTTATGCAAACTGTTTTCTACCATAAACATTAACTGCATTTGAAATAGAGGAACCAGTTATGTACTTTCTTTTTAAATTAATAGCACCCAGTACTAGCATGACTGTTTCTAGCTGGTCATTCTCCTGCTTTCACAGAAAAATTTAATATTTCCCACAAATAAATGTAATATTTCTAAAAATAAGTTTGGTTAGAAAGCAATCTTTAAAGTTGACACACTCTCTCTCCCTTCCTCCCTCCTTCCCTTGTCTTTCTTTCCCTTCTTTCCTTCCTTCCTTCCTTCCTTCCTTCCTTCCTTCCTTCCTTCCTCCCTCCCTCCCTCCCTCCCTCCCTCCCTCCCTCTCTCCCTCCCTCCCTCTCTCTCTCTCTCTCTCTCTCTCTCTCTCTCTCTCTTTCTTTCTTTCTTTCTTTCTTTCTTTCTTTCTTTCTTTCCTTCTTTCTTTTCCTTCCTTCCTTCCTTCCTTCCTTCCTTCCTTCCTTTCTTTCTTTCTTTCTTTCTTTCTTTCTTTCTTTCTTTCTTTCTTTCTTTCTCTCTTTCTCTCTTTCCTTCTTTCCTTCCTTCCTTCCTCCCTCCTTCTTTCCTTCCCTCCATCCCTCCTCCCTGTCTCTCTCTTCCTCTTTCTTTCTTTCTTTCTTTCTTTCTTTCTTTCTTTCTTTCTTTCTTTCTTTCTTTCTTTCTTTCCTTCTTTCTTTCCCTCCCTCCTTTCTTTCTTTCTTTCTTTCTTTCTTTCTTTCTTTCTTTCTTTCTTTCTTTCTTTCTCTTTGTCTCTTTCCTTCTTTCCTTCCTTCCTCCCTCCCTCCCTCCTTCTTTCCTTCCCTCCATCCCTCCCCCGTCTCTCTCTTCCTCTTTCTTCTTTCTTTCTTTCTTTCTTTCTTTCTTTCTTTCTTTCTTTCTCTCTCTCTCTTTCCCTTCTTTCCTTCCTTCCTTCCTTCCTTCCTTCCTTCCTTCCTTCCTTCCTTCCTTCCTTCCTTTCTCCCTCCCTCCCTCCCTCCCTCCCTCCCTCCCTCCCTTCCTTCCTTCCTTCCTTCCTTCCTTCCTTCCTTCCTTCCTTCCTTCCTTCCCTCCCTCCCTCCTCCCTGTCTCTCTCTTTCTTTCTTTCTCTCTCTCTTTCTTCCTTCTTTTATTTCTTCTTCTCTCATACAAGAGATGCCTATTGCACTTTCCCCTCCCTCTACTCCTTCCAGCCCCCCTCCCTTCCTCTCACCCCCCCCCAAACAGACTCTTAGTAGCCCTGAGTGGTTTGGAACTAACTATGGAGACCAAGTTAACCCTGAACTCACAGAAATCACCCTACCTCTCTCTCCCAAATGCTAGGCCTATAAAGGCCTGTGCTTCCATGCCCACCTTCACAATTCTCTTTTATTAAATTAATCATAAATTGTACGAAAGTATAAGAAGACACACAAGCATATTTAGGATGATACTGATATTTGTATTTACACTGTGCATGTAAACATTCAAGAAGTCAGGATGAAAATATTAAGATGAGAAAATTAAGATGACTTTGTAGGATGATTTTAGGGTACCCTAAAAAAGCCACCCATGATCAAATTTTCTATGAACACCCTGTGGAACAGAGCTAAAGTATACTTTTAGTCATGAAGTTTTCAGAATTTAACAGCCAATGTGCATTGCCACAGTTCAATGAACAGTGTTTTCCAAACTTATTTTGCCACCCAGTTTATTTTTGTCTCAATATTTCTATGTGAGTCATTTATAACAGAGTTTGGAGGATTCAGGCTTGGAAACACTGTCATACAGAGTCACTGGGATGGTCTTGTAGAGGAGCCTTCCATGGTATGGTAAGGTGTTCACAACAGCATCCAATGATAACACAAACTATAGAAGGCCCCGGACAATGCGGTCCCGTTAATGGAAAATTGAGTGCACAGAAAAGAGACTGGACAAGAACATTAACTGCAAAATATTAAAAGAGGCTACATCTGGGAAATGAAAAGTGGGTAATTTTTACTCTTCTTTTTGCTTGTACATGTTGAATAAGACTTCACAATGAACATATATTACCATTGAAATAAAGAAAGCGATAAAAGTTATAAAAATGATGCAGAAGAATATGCAATGTATTGTTCATCTGTGTTCCCTGGAAAAAGGAGATTGCAAAGCAGTTTGTTTATTACAATTTCTTGTTAGAAATGCTTACTCTTATGGATAGCTGTGCAGAGAAGGAGGAAATGCGCCGAGATATTAAGTTATATCTGGGAGCATAGATAATTTTAAAGACATTTGTGAGAGAGGATATACTAACTTTTTTTCTACAGTGAATATTTCACACATTTTAGTTAAACAGAAACACAAATATGTGTTTCTGGATATATGTAAATAGAAAAAGAAGGCAAATATTAATTACCCTTTCTTTCATTTCTCTTAAAAATATTTATTTTTTGAGAATTTTATATATGTATACAGTGTATTTTTATCATATCTACCTCCACTTCCCCTCTCCAACCCCTCATGTAGCTGTTCCCACATCATGCCCCCTCTCAACTCCAGGTGATCTTGAAAAAATATAACTATGAGTCTAATGTGTGGCTGGTGTATGAATTGGTGTGGGGTATGTGCACGAGTGTGTGGCCATCCATAAGAGCACATGCAACTTATCAGGGGCTGCATCTCTGCATCCCTAGAGAAAACTGACTCACACTCCTTCAGCAGCCCTCATTGACACAGAACTCTGGGATGTAGGTATAAGCTGCTGCTCTGGACAACATATATTACTGACTTGTTGGACTCTACAAGTAAAATGTAAACTTCTTTTCATCTTTAAGGCTGTTCTTCCAAAGTGTATCCAGTACAGGCATCCCAGAAGAATAGGAGAAATTACATTGACTGGGAGGCATGTTAGTATACATATTTATTTTTCTCACCTTAAATGTTGTTGCATGTGGAATGATGTCCATGCTCTGTGTGTGTGTGTGTGTGTTAAATATGGTCTATATAGTTTTATGTATGATTTTAAAAAGTCTTAATTAACTATAAATTTGAATCACTGAAGCACTAGCAAATGCCATCTTACCTATGCTTCCAATGCTCTAGAAAGTTTTCTCTTGATCATGTAGATCTACCCCAGTCCCCTGTCAGCTTTTGTCTTTCCTCTGCATTGGTTGACCAGGGTATTGGAAGGTTCCAGTTTTCCTTTCTTTCTAGATTCCCAGTTTCCAGTCTGAGAATGGACACTGTTGTTGAGACAGCCACTAATGCTGCACATCAAAAATGCCTCATCCTCTGTGTTGTATAGATGCACATAGGGCTGTGCTTTTGACCTCCTCCAATGGGGTCATGAGACCATTTCTAGCAGATGCACTGTGAGTTGTAGTGCATGCCACTCATAGTTTATGCACATGATTTCTGTGGGACCTACCTGTCAGTGTTACTAGTGATCCTTGAGATTGTGGGTACTCCATGAGCTAAGACTGAAGAAAGGATAACGATGAACCAGGCGAGACAATTGCAATTTAAGCACTCAGAAGCATAGGAAGAGGGTCTTGAGTTCAAGGTCAGCCTGAGCTGAACAGTGCCTTGTTTTATAATGAACAGATGGAGTATAAATAAACGACAATAAGAGATTATATTTTCCTGTAGGATGAGTAGAAAATGTACCTTTCTTTGTTTTAATACATGACGTTTGATTTTGTTAATACAATATATGTCACATGGAGGTGAGAATTCATCAGGAATGCCATTACTATTCCTGTGAATAAAACCAATCCAATGTTAAGAATCTTTCCTTGCAAATGATTATTTATACAAGTTTATATAACTTAAAAACTATTTATTTGTGACAGGAAAGAGTTAATATTTTTCTTTAAAATATTACATAGCAGTGCGGAAGTTACAAGTTTTTTCTCCTTGACTACGCTAACGCATCACTTTGCTCGGGAATCTTTCCCCATGCCTCTACAGCCAACCCCTAGGTCCCCTTTCTGAGTCTGGCCTGGCTGCGATGGGATTTCACAGGATAATGAGGCAAGAGGGACACATTCAAGTAAGAGAGCAGAAAACTGCACAAAAATAGTTGATTATCAAATGTTTTTCTACAAACTTTAATGATTAAGGATAAAGCATGAGTTGTGGGTAGTTATTCACCATTATAACCCTTGACATTTCCCCAAGATGTTTTTAAAGAACAGTGCATCTGATTTGGTGTCTGCGTCAATATCCAAGAATTCCCCACACTGATTCCCACAGTGGCTGCAGTGATTTCTGGTGGTACAATGAATGAGGACTCCTCTGAAGTGGAAACTTGAGGGTTCCTTGGAAAGTCAGGTGGTGTTTTGCCAGAGCAAACACATGTAGGAAGGTTTTCCTAAAACAGACACAGGTGAAAGGGTGTTTCACTAAGGAAAACTCATGAAGGAACGTTTCACTGAAGCAGACACAAATGAAAGGATGTTCTGCTAAAGCAAGCACATGAAAGGTCACGTGATAAATGGTTCTTCGCGGAACTTAGTCTGCACAGGTGAGAGTGTGCACCACAGAAGCGGACAGCTTCTGGGACAGGCAGGAGCCACAGAGCCGCTGAGGCAGCACCCTTTTTGGGCCGCAGACATCTGGCCACCCTCACGAGTCCACCCTGCACGGGAGCCCTCTGCCTCAGGAGCAGGGAGCGCCATCTTGGATGCGGGACTCCGCCGAACTTAGGAACTTAGTCTGCACAGGTGAGAGTGTGCACCACAGAAGCTGACAGCTTCTGTGACCTGCCAAAGCAACACAGCATCTGGGAAAGGTCCTGTTTTGGGCCTTCTTCTTCGGCCAGGAGGAGGTCCAAACACCAGATATCTGTGCACTTTCCCTGTAAGGGGAGAGCTTGCCAGCAGAGAGTGCTCTAACCACTGAAACACAGAGGAGAGAGCCTGTCTCCCAGGTCTGGTGATAGACAGTAATCAGACTCACCAGAAGAACAATCTCTAAACAGAGACAACTATAACAACTCCAGAGATTACCAGATGGCAAAAGGTAAACATAAGAATCTTACTAACAGAAACCAAGACCACTCACCATCATCAGAACCCAGCACTCCCACTTCGCCCAGTCCAGAGCACCCCAACACACCTGAAAAGCTAGACCTGGATCTAAAAGGATATCTCATGATGATGGTAGAGGACATCAAGAAGGACTTTAATAACTCACTTAAAGAATTAAAGGAGAACATTGCTAAAGAGTTACAAGTCCTTAAAGAAAAACAGGATAACACAATCAAACAGGTAGAAGTCCTTAAAGAAAAACAGGAAAAGACAACCAAACAGGTAGAAGTCCTTAAAGAAAAACAGGAAAACACATCAAAATAGGTGACGGAAATGAACAATACCATACTAGACCTAAAAAGGGAAGTAGACACAATAAAGAAAACCCAAAATGAGGCAACACTGGAGATAGAAACTCTAGGAAAGAAATATGGAACCATAGATGCGAACATCAGCAACAGAATACAAGAGATGGAAGAGAGAATCTCAGGTGCAGAAGATTCCATAGAGAACATCGGCACAACAATCAAAGAAAATGGAAAATGCAAAAAGATCCTAACTCAAAACATCCAGGAAAACCAGGTCACAATGAGAAGACCAAACCTACAGATAATAGGAGTGGATGAGAATGAAGATTTTCAACTCAAAGGACCAGCAAACATCTTCTACAAAATTATAGAAGAAAACTTCCCAAATCTAAAGAAAGAGATGCCCATGAACATACAAGAAGCCTACAGAACTCCAAATAGACTGGACCAGAAAAGAAATACCTCCCAACACATAATAATCAGAACAACAAATGCTCTAAATAAAGATAGAATACTAAAAGCAGTAAGAGAAAAAGGCAAAGTAACATATGAAGGCAAGCCTATCAGAATTACACCAGATTTTTCACCAGAGACTATGAAAGCCAGAAGATCCTGGACAGATGTTATACAGACACTAAAAGAACACAAATTCCAGCCCAGGCTACTCTACCCAGGAAAACTCTCAATTAACATAGATGGAGAAACCAAAGTATTCCACGACAAAACCAAATTCACACATTATCTCTCCACGAATCCAGCCCTTCAAAGGATAATAACAGAAAAAAACCAATACAAGGATGGGAACCACGCCCTAGGAAAAACAAGAAGGTAATCCCTCAAACAACCTAAAAGAAGACAGCCACAAGAACAGAATGCCAACTTTAACAACAAAAATAACAGGAAGGAACAATTACTTTTCCTTAATATCTCTTAATATCAATGGACTCAACTCCCCAATAAAAAGACATAGACTAACAAACTGGCTACACAAACAAGACCCAACATTTTGCTACTTACAGGAAACTCATCTTAGAGAAAAGATAGACACTAACTCAGAATGAAAGGCTGGAAAACAATTTTCCAAGCAAATGGTATGAAGAAACAAGCTGGAGTAGCCATTCTAATAACTGATAAGATTGACTTCCAACCCAAAGTCATCAAAAAACACAGGGGAGGGCACTTCATACTCATCAAAGGTAAAATCTTCCAAGAGGAACTATCAATTCTGAATATCTATGCTCCAAATACAAGGGCAGCCACATTCATTAAAGAAACTTTAGTAAAGCTCAAAGCACACATTGCACCTCACACAATAATAGTGGGAGAGTTCAACACAGCACTTTCACCAATGGACAGATCATGGAAACAGAAACTAAACAGGGACACAGTGAAACTAACAGAAGTTATGAAACAAATGGATCTGGCAGATATCTACAGAACATTCTATCCTAAAACAAAAGGATATACCTTCTTCTCAGCACCTCATGGTACCTTCTCCAAAATTGACCACATAATTGGTCACAAAACAGGCCTCAACAGATACAAAAATATTGAAATTGTCCCATGCATCCTATCAGATCACCATGTACTAAGGCTGATCTTCAATAACAAAATAATAGAAAGCCAACATTCATGTGGAAACTGAACAACACTCTGCTCAATGATACCTTGGTCAAGGATGGAATAAAGAAAGAAATTAAGGACTTTTTAGAGTTCAATGAAAATGAAGCCACAACATACCCAAACTTATGGGATGCAATAAAAGCATTTCTAAGAGGAAAACTCATAGACTGAGTGCCTCCAAAAAGAAACTAGAGAGATCACACAATAGCAGCTTGACAACACACCTAAAAGCACTAGAACAAAAGGAAGCAAATTCACCCAAGAGGAGTAGACAGCAGGAAATAATCAAACTCAGGGGCGAAATCAACCAAGTGGAAACAAGAAGAACTATTCAAAGAATTAACCTATCAAGGAGCTGGTTCTTTGAGAAAATCAACAAGATAGATAAACCCTTAGCCAGACTCACTAGAGGGCACAGGGAAAGCATTCTAATTAACAAAATCAGAAATGAAAAAGGAGACATAACAACAGATCCTGAAGACATCCAAAACACCATCAGATCCTTCTACAAAAGGCTATACTCAACAAAACTGGAGAACCTGGATGAAATGGAGAAGTTTCTAGACAGATTCCAGGTACCAAAGTTGAATCAAGATCAGGTTAATGATCTAAACAGCCCTATATCCCCCAAAGAAATAGAAGCAGTCATTAATAGTTTCCCAACCAAAAAAAACCCAGGACCAGATGGGTTTAGTGCAGAGTTCTATCAGACCTTTAAAGAAGATCTAATCCCAGTTCTTCACAAACTATTCCACAAAATAGAAACAGAAGGTACTCTACCCAACTCATTCTATGAAGCCACAATTACTCTGATACCTAAACCACAAAAAGACCCAACAAAGATAGAAAACTTCAGACCAGTATCCCTTATGAATATCGATGCAAAAATCCTCAATAAAATTCTTGCTAACCGAATCCAAGAACACATCAAAACAATCATCGATCCTGACCAAGTAGGTTTCATCCCAGGGATGCAGGGATGGTTCAATATACAGAAATCCATCAACGTAATCCAGTATATAAACAAACTCAAAGACAAAAACCACATGATCATCTCGTTAGATGCGGAAAAAGCATTTGACAAGATCCAACACGCATTCATGATAAAAGTCTTGGAAAGATCAGGAATTCCAGGCCCATACCTAAACATGATAAAAGCAATCTACAGCAAACCAGTAGCCAACATCAAAGTAAATGGTGAGAAGCTTGAAGCAATCCCACTAAAATCAGGGACTAGACAAGGCTGTCCACTCTCTCCAGACCTATTCAACATTGTACTTGAAGTCCTAGCCAGAGCAATTCGACAACAAAAGGAGATCAAAGGGATACAAATTGGAAAAGATGAAGTCAAAATATCACTTTTTGCAGATGATATGATAGTATATATAAGTGACCCTAAAAATTCCACAGAGAACTCCTAAACCTGATAAACAGCTTCGGTGAAGTAGCTGGATATAAAATTAACTCAAACAAATCAATGGCCTTTCTCTACACAAAGAATAAACAGGCTGAGAACGAAATTATGGAAACAACACCCTTCTCAATAGTCACAAATAATATAAAATATCTTGGTGTGACTCTAACTAAGGAAGTGAAAGATCTGTATAATAAAAACTTCAAGTCTCTGATGTAAGAAATTATAGAAGATCTCAGAAGATGGAAAGATCTCTCATGCTCATGGATTGGCAGGATCAACATTGTAAAAATGGCTATCTTGCCAAAAGCAATCTACAGATTCAATGCAATCCCCATAAAAATTCCAACTCAATTCTTCAACGAATTAGAAAGTGCAATCTGCAAATTCATCTGGAATAACAAAAAACCTAGGATAGCAAAAACTCTTCTCAAGGATAAAAGAACCTCTGGTGGAATCACCATGCCTGACCTAAAGCTTTACTACATAGCAATTGTGATAAAAACTGCATGGTACTGGTATAGTGACAGACAAGTAGACCAATGGAATAGAATTGAAGACCCAGAAATGAAGCCACACACCTATGGTCACTTGATCTTTGACAAGGGAGCTAAAACCATCCAGTGGAAGAAAGACAGCATTTTCAACAAATGGTGCTGGCACAACTGGTTGTTAACATGTAGAAGAATGCGAATCGATCCATTCCTATCTCCTTGTACTAAGGTCAAATCTAAGTGGATCAAGGAATTTCACATAAAACCAGAGACACTGAAACTTATAGAGGAGAAGGTGGGGAAAAGCCTTGAAGATATGGGCACAGGGGAAAAATTCTTGAATAGAACAGCAATGGCTTGTGCTGTAAGATTGAGAATTGACAAGTGGGACGTCATGAAACTGCAAAGCTTCTGCAAGGCAAAAGACACCATCAATAAGACAAAAAGACCACCAACAGATTGGGAAAGGATCTTTACCTATCCTAAATCAGATAAGGGACTAATATCCAATATATATAAAGAACTCAAGAAGGTGGACTCCAGAAAATCAAATAACTCCATTAAAAAATGGGGCTCAGAACTGAACAAAGAATTCTCACCTGAGGAATACCGAATGGCAGAGAAGTACCTGAAAAAATGTTCAACATCCTTAATCATCAGGGAAATGCAACTCAAAACAACACTGAGATTCCACCTCACACCAGTCAGAATGGCTAAGATCAAAAATTCAGGTGACAGAAAATGCTGGCGAGGATGTGGAGAAAGAGGAACACTCCTCCATTGTTGGTGGAATTGTAAGCTTTACAACCACTCTGGAAATCAGTCTGGCGGTTCCTCAGAAGATTGGACATAGTACTACTGGAGGATCCAGCAATACCTCTCCTGGGCATATATCCAGAAGATATCCCAACCGGTAAGAAGGACACATGCTCCACTATGTTCATAGCAGCCTTATTTATGATAGCCAGAAGCTGGAAAGAACCCAGATGTCCCTCAACAGAGGAATGGATAAAGAAATTATGGTACATTTACACAATGGAGTACTACTCAGCTATTAAAAAGAATGAATTTATGCAATTCCTAGCCAAATGAATGGACCTGGAGGGCATCATCTTGAGTGAGGTAACACAATCACAAAGGAACTCACACAATATATATTCACTGATAAGTGGATATTAGCCCAAAACTTAGGATACCCAAGATATAAGATACAATTTGCTAAATGCATGAAACTCAAGAAGAATGAAGACCAAAGTGTGGACAGTGTGCCCCTTCTTAGAATTGGGAACAAAACACCCATGGAAGGAGTTACAGAGACAAAGTTTGTGGCTGTGATGAAAGGATGGACCATCTAGAGACTGCCATATCCAGGGATCCATCCCATAATCAGCTTCCAAATACTGATACCATTGCATACACTAGCAAGATTGTGCTGAAAGGACCCAGATATAGCTGTCTCTTGTGAAACTATGCTGGGGCCAAACAAACACAGAAGTGGATGCTCACTGTCAGCTATTGGATGGATCACAGGGCTCCCATTGGAGAAGCTAGAGAAAGTACCCTAGGAGCTAAAGGGATCTGCACCCATATAGTTGGAACAACATGATGAACTAACCAGAACCCCGGAGGTCTTGTCTCTAGTTGCATATGTATGGAAAGATGGCCTAGTCGGCCATCACTGGAAAGAGAGGCCCATTGGACTTGCAAACTTTATATGCCCCAATACAGGGGAATGCCAGGGCCAAAAGAATGGGAATGGGTGTGTAGGGAAGTGGGGGGCGTATGGGGCCTTTTGGGATAGCATTGGAAACGTAATTGAGGAAAATACGTAATAAAAATAAATAAATAAATAAATAAATAAATAGTTCTTCGCTAATGACACACAAGTGTTAGTCTGTCTTACATTGTGTAGTTGAGCTCTATTTGTCAGGACTCCATAGATAGAAACACCAAAAAATCAAAATCAAAAACAAAACAAAAAAACCAAACCCCAAAACTTTTGGTGGTGTGCTGTGGCTTCTTGCTGCTTCCACGGATTCAGGCTGATTGACAGAGTCATAAGTCAGCTAAGACCGATGAATATACTGAGAGGCAAGACACATGGTGAGGCAAGAATCATGGAGGATACAAAATGTTTGGAGAGAGTATAAATAGGACTGTGAGATGTACAGCTAGTAGAGCCAGCTGTACAGCACTTTCTTGGTCCTCAAGTCTTTGCTGATCTTCACTTTGCTGAGAGAGGCACAGCTTCCTCCTGGCATTTCTTCTGGTCCCTCCTGCTGTCTTGAGCCTAGGATGAGACCTGGCTGTCTCTGCTAGGTAGTACCAATATTGCTGATTCATGTTTGCTATCCTGACTCTACCAAACTGGACAGCTGGTGTATCCATGAAGTGTTTGTGCGTGAATGGAGCTGCTGCTGCAGACCTGTTGCAGATTTCCTGACAGTGCACATGGGATTTGCTCCAAAGAACAATTTCTAAACAGGTCTACTTCATTTGTATCCTTTTATTTCTACTACCTCTAGTGGGTGGTGGGCTATAAGGGAGGTTAAAGCCTTTAAGAAGCATCCTTAAAAGCTAAGGGGAGGTCATTAGCCAAAATACCCAACAAAGAGGAGATAGAACCTGTAGAGACCATATCCAGTGGATAGGCATGGCTCCTGGTTGATATCAAAAATATTAGTCCAGAATTCCTCCTGTCAAAAGGAAATGCATGGACAAAGAATGGATCAGAGACTGAAGGAAAGGCCATCCAGAGACTGCCCCACCTAGGGATCCATCCCATCTGCAGACACCAAACCCAGACCCTACCACTGATGCCAAGAAGTGCTTACTGACTGGAGCCTGGTATAGCTGTCCCCTGAGAGGCTTTGCCAGCGCCTGACCAATACAGATGCAGATGTATGCAGCTAAACATCGGACTTAGCAAGGGACCCCAATGGAGAAATTAGGGCAAGGACTGTAGGAGCTGAAGGGGTTTGCAACCCCATAGGAAGAACAACAATATCAACCAAGCAGATCCCCCCAAAGCTCTCAGGGAATAAACCACTGTACTGACTGGTTTTAGGTGTCAACTTGACACAGGCTGGAGTTATCATAGAGAAAGGAGCTTCAGTTGGGGAAATGCCTCCATGAGATCCAGCTGTAAGGCATTTTCTCAATTAGTGATCAAGGGGGAAAGGCCCCTTGTGGGTGGGACCATCTCTGGGCTGGTAGTCTTGGGTTCTAAAAGAGAGCAGGCTGAGCAAGCCAGGGCAAGCAAGCCAGTAAAGAACATCCCTCCATGGCCTCTGCATCAGCTCCTGCTTTCTGACCTGCTTGAGTTCCAGTCCTGACTTCCTTGGTGATGAACAGCAGTATGGAAGTGTAAGCCAAAAAAACCCTTTCCTCTGCAACTGCTTCTTGGTCATGATGTTTGTGCAGGAATAGAAACCCTGACCACCAACCAAAGAGTACACATGGGGGGATCCATGGCTCCAGCTGGATATGTAGCAGAGGATTGCCTTATCGGGCATCACTGGAAGGGGAACCCCTTGGTCATATGGAGGCTTGCCTCATAGAGTCAGGGAGAGGGAATAGGGATTGGGAAGGGGGATAACATTTAAAATGTAAATAAATAAAATAAACAATAAAAAATGAAAAAAAGAGTAGGCTTTGAAAAAATTAAAGTTACACTCCTCCTTCTCCATGTCCTCACCAGCGTTTGTTGTCTGTCAGATGCTTTCTTGATCTCAGCCATTCTTACTGGGGCTAGGTGAAATCTTGGAATAGTCTCACTTTGCATTTCCATAATTTCTAGGGGCAATGAACCCCCTCCCTTTTTGAGACATTTCCTAGCCTATGGTACTTATTCTTTTGAGAACCCTATTCAGATCATAGCTGCCCCCTTCTAACTGGGTAATTTATTATGTTTATTCTTTGTTATAGTTTTTCTAGATTTTGGTTATTAATCTTCTACCTGATACATAGTTGGCAGAGTCTCTCTGCTCAATGGGCTTCCCTTTCACTTGATTGATTATTTCCTTAGCTGTAAGAAGCTCTTTAGTTTTATGAGGTTCCATTTGTCAGCCGATGGCCTTAATTCCTAGGCAATTAGAATCTTATTCAAAAAGTCTTTTCCTGCCCTTATATCATATAGGGTCCTGCCTATGTTTACTTCTAGAAGTTTCAGACGTTCAGGTTTCACATCTAGGTATTTCATCCTTTTGGATTTGATTTTTGTGCATGATAGACTTGGATTTCATTCTCCCACATGTGGACATCCAGTTTCCCCAGCACTATTTCTTAAAGATTCCATCTTTCTTCTAATATGTATTTTTGTCAAATATAAGATATCTCGGGATCTTTTAACTGTTACTGTTTTTCTGAAGTAGACAGCAAACTCCTTGCTTCAGTGGTATCCCTCTAGTGCTTAGGAAAATGCCAGTCACACACTAGGCTTTCAACAAATATTCAATTACTCAATAATTGTGTTTCACGTTACTATAACAAAATAATTGAGATAGTTGATTTACATAAAGTAAGGGTTTATATTGGCTTTATATCTATCACTGAGTGGTGATACAGCACACTAGGGTGAGAGGGTGTGGCCAAGACAAGTTGCTCACTTTATGGGCCAGGAAACAAAGAGGAAGAGAGAGACTGGGATCTCAAAGTTCTCTTGAAACGCATGTCTTTGTGACTTAAGGTTCTTTAGCAGTGGTTCTCAGGCTTCCTAATGCTGCAACCCTCTAATGCAGTCACTCATGTTGTGTGACCCCAACCATAAAATCATTTCATTGCTACTTCATAACTGTAATGCTACTGTTTTGCTACTGTTATGAGTTGTAATGTAAATATCCAATATGCAGGCCTCAGAGAGGTTTCGACCCACAGACTGAGAACCACTGTTTTATAAGATCCTACCTCCTAAAGGTTCCACCACTTTCCATGATACCATCTTGGGGACCATATATTTAATACATGGGCATTTCAGAAGCAGACTCAAGCCACAGCAGAGGCATGACGTTCTTATACTCACAGACAATCACAAACAGCATCTCATATCCTTTCTGTAGACTCCCTTGGAACGGTGACTTAATATGCTTTCATGGGCAGTGAGAACTTCACAATGACTATAGACATGCATTCTGCCATTCTCTCATCCCACAAGTATGTAGTAGTAGGAAGTGATGGGGTCAAATGGATGAGTCAAGCTCTGCTTCTGCCTTTGGCAGGATGTGGGATGAACATGTGAAATTGAAGCTCTTTGGCTATTCATCTTAGTCAAATATGTGAATTCCAGGTTCAGAAAGAGACTCTGCCTCAAAGAAAGAAGTGGAGACTGAACAGTTAGAATGTCTACTCCATGTCTGTCTTTGGAATTCAACATAGGTGACAGGGGATACAGCTAGAATTTCAACCAACAACAATGCACTTTCTTATCTGTTTGGCTGTGATCTCACTGGCAACTGTAAACGAAGGTGACATTCTGAAACTGGTCTATCATGGCTTAGAGAAGAGGCAACAAGGTCTGAAAGGAAGGTGTAGGTGCAAGGACATATTTTTGTGCAAAGTCATGGTAGTGAGGGAGTGTAGAGGCAAGGAAGAGAGGTGAACTTTGGATGAATTCTTGAGCTTCTAACATGAGCAAAAGACAGGGAGATAACTCAGGTTGGTGGTGGTGGTGATAGTGGTAGCTTGGTTGCTGTTGTTGGTATTTAAACAGGGAGGAAGGGCTATTGAGTGTGAGGAGAAAGCTGGGGGAATTCTGTGTTTCAGGTCATAATCCAGAGAGTGTCTTTTCTGCATTCATTTTCATTACACATCTACTCTAAGAACATTTCCAGTACATTGAGAGTTGCTTCTATTTTAAATCTGGCATAGTATCTGAGATTAAACAAATAACGAGCATGCCACAGCTTGGGGAACAGAGGTTTCTCACTGCCATCATTTCTGCACAGCAACTTCTCCTGACACTGCTCCTCCCTGGGCTTTTGCTTCTCTTGTTGCCATTTTACTCCGCTCCATTAACTCCCTGGGCCATTTACCATCTTGGTTAAAAGTTTCCCAGAGTCCTGCCTTTGTTTTTTATTCCCTGCACAGCCACTGTTGCAGCTGCCTAACTCTGCAGAACCTGCACAAAGCTTTTCCATGGGATCAAACTGTGCGTCTGTCTGCACTGATGGTTTCTGTGTTGGTTGTGTTCCCCTGAGAACCTGAAGCCCGAAACACAGACTTTGGTATACAGTGACATTGTTTATGGGGCTGAGGATGTCCTGTGTCTTAGGTGCACAGATGACAAAGTGTTTAGGTTTCAGAGAAGTGTAGCTTCTTAGAAGACACACACAGTTCATAGTGATCATTGTTAGCTATTGGATTTTCCAGTTCCCAGATCCCCTGGGTTCTCAGGCTTCTGCCTGTGCTCACAGTAGACTGCTAGACGCTTATCTCTGGAGGCCTCTTGGGAAGGTAGGATCAGAGCAGGAACACAGTTGGCAGAAATATTGCTGGGTCCCTCAGCAGGCTTCCTACCTGCAGGATTTCTTCCAGGAGTGACCTCAGATGCCCCTTTCTACTCTGCTTCCTTCTTGTTTGTAGCTTGTTCCTGTCCAGATCTGCCTGCATTGTCCCATAACATCTGTGAAACAGCAGAGGAGTGCGAGGGAGCTGCCCCCAGCAGGGGCTTACAGGGGCAGGTGCCCTTTCCTCTTAGCCATTAGCCACCTCCCACTCAGGAATGAATCCTGCAAGTGGCCTGGATAGCATGCACAGCAGCTAACTCTGCTTGTGACCTGCTTGCTAATTAGCTATAGTTAGTTTCTGCCCTTTTTTGTCTTGTGCGGGTCATAAGGGCTTAGTTTTCCTCTTGTGGGTTCATTAAAGCAAAAACTCTCAGCTTCCTCTTCTGACCACGGTTAGTAAGCAGCAAGAGATGCTACTTTGGGCCAATCAGGTTCTAGTTATGAAATCTTTACGAGGCTTCTAGGTAGAGTTGGGGCAGTCTTATCGGATGGGCAATTTCTGTCACCTACCCTAGCTGAGAAGGGGAAGCTAAGACACTGCTACTTTGATGTTGAACATGTTCTGTAGCTTTGGATGCAGAAATACCAATACTTTCTTTGAATAATTTTAAAACATGAACACAAAGGTAGCACATGGCCATCTATGCACTGGCTTATCTAAGAGCAAGATACAAAGGAGACCTATAACAGTTTAATTACATGTGTTATATATGTATGTATGTATGTATGTTTGTATGTATGTATGTATGTATGTATGTATGTATGTATGTAACTATGTATGTAGGCATGCATGCATGTGGGTTTATGGACACAAGGGCAGGTATCCATGAAGGTTGGAGGCTAGAAGCATCAGATCTCCTGGAAGCTGGTGTCATGGATAGTTATGAACCATCTAATATAGGTGCTGGGAACTGAATTTGGGTCTTCTGGAAGATCACTAGTTCCAGATGTTATGATGGTTAATTATTGTTAACTAGACTGGGTTTGAAATCACTGAGAAGGCACATCTCTGGATGTGTCTGTGATGCTGTACTTAGAGAGGTTTAACTGAGAAAGGAAGACCCATCCCATGATCCTAGATTCATCTCTTTTTGCTTCCTGGCTGTGGACTCTGTGAGGCGCTGCCTCACACACCTCTTGGCATGCTTTCCTGCTGTGATGGATTGGATCTCCTCGAATTATGAATAAACCCCTTCTTTCTTAAGTCATTTGTGTTTGGGTGTTTTGTTGCACTGATGAGCAAAAGCAACTCATACAGATGACACTGATTTGAGTTGTTTTCTTAGGCAACAAGAACATGGATCAAATGCTACTTTGGACCAATGTCATAAGAGGGTCAAGGAAAAGCTAGGATCTAAACTTTCTTATTTAAAGAGATGTCAAGCCTATTTCTTTCACCTTCATTTTGACCTTATCACTGAGACTTTAATTCCAAGGACTCTATGCGTTCCCATCTATTGTGATCATTTTAAGATATATTTATCTTTGTTTTGCTTTGCTTTGCTCTCCCCAAATCTCCAGATCAGATGTTGTTTGGGGCTGCTGTTCTCTGATGCCTAGACTGCAATGGATATGCAAGTTGCCTTACGCACAGAAAGGTAAGTTCACGTTGCCCGTATAATGGAGCTCAGCTCAAGCTGACATTATCCTCACACACTCAGGATTTCTGATTTACACTAGGGCCGGGTGTGAGTAAGGTCCCTGATGTTTGATTCCCTGAATGTGATGGTCAGCTTTTATGGTCAACCATATGGGGTTTGGAATAATGCAGGTGTATCAGAGAGGGCTTTTCCAGAGAAGATGAACTGAGGGGAAAGATCTACTCTGAATGTGGGAGGCACATTCTTGAGCTAGGGCTCTGGACAGAATAAGAAGGAAAAGGAGGAAGCCAGGGGCACGTCAGCATCAGCACCTCCTTTCTCTGCTCCCTGGCTGGCCATGGAGTGAATGGTCCTGTGCCACACATACTCCTCCTGCCACCAGGGTGAAAGCTGCCCTGCTCTGCCCTGCTCTGCTATGCTTTCCCTGCGATGATGGACCAGGTTCTCTGAAGCCGAAGTAAATTGGCTCTTCAGTTGTTCCTATCAAACAGAATTCTGTCATTGTGACACAGAAGTAATTAACAAGCTTAGTGTGCATCCTCTCTACCCAAAGATATGGGCAAACAAGAGGTGTGTGAGGCTCCTCGACTTCTACTACACAGTGGTGGCTAAAGGGCAGAAAACCACAATAGACATCCAGGGTAAAAAGGGATGTGTGAGAGGTCCTTCTTCTCTAACTCCCTTCCATGTAATCATGGAGTCTGTACAGCCTTCTTTGTGCTTCAGGTACAGTTCTCTTCATTCAAACTTGGGTTTTGAGGTGTATTCATCCACTGGACTTCTGGGTCTATGCTCCAGTACAAACATCCCAGCACAGTGAAAACTGCACTGTGCTTCCAGACAGCTTCAGAGAACACATTCTACCACATTCTGTGATTACAAATTCGTCACAGTCCAGACTAAGAACCAACTGCATAGGCTCTACTTGCATATGAAAAAATGTCAAAGACTTTATGGCCATGGAAAGCTGTAACAAATTATTTTTAAACATCTTATGATAGCTTTCTCCTTAATTTCAAGATGCACCATTTCCCCAAAGATGAGAAGACAGTGGACTGTGCCAAAACAAAGCAAAACAACAACAACAACAACAACACCTCCCTTCACTCATGTGGTAGTTTGAATATGCTTGGCCCAGGGAGTGGCTCTATTAGGAGGTGTGGCCTTGTTGGAGGAAGTAATCCCTGTGAGGATGGGCTTTCAGAGACCTTTTTCTTAGCTCCCGGGAAGCCAGTCTTCTCCTGTCTTTGGAACAAGATATGGAATTTTCAGCAGCTCCTGCACCATGCCTGCCTGGATGCTGCCATGCTTCCTGCATTGGTGATTGTGGACAGAACCTCTGAACTTGTAAGCCAGCCCCAATTAAATGTCCTATATAAGAGTTGTCTTGGTCATGGTGGTGTCTGTTCACAGCAGTAAAACCCACACTAAGACAATTTAGGATCCCTGATCCCTACCCAAGCCCCATTAACACAGGAAAGGATAGGTTGGCAACAAAGGTGAGATTGTTAGAATCACTTTGCCAGTCATATACCCCCTCTCAAAAATCTTGAAGTCTGACATTATAGTGTAAAAGCAGCACAATATGCAGTATGGCTATGTTTCAAAATTTCAATACAATTTCACTTAGAAAGACAAAACAAACAGTGGGCCAGATTTTCTTACTAGGTCAGTGTGTTTAACTCTTGGGATAGATTACAGTTATTTGTTGAAGTCTACATGAGATATGGAGGAGGCATTATATAGAGACAGAAGTCTGAAAGCAATGCTGATATCCACAAGTCCAACTTTAGTTAATTCTAGAAACCTTGTTCTATTGACCTGTGAGGGTGGTTAGTTTAGGGTCTGAAGCTAATCCTAAATTTGCATTATGGTCAGTGTGTGGGGTGTTTAATGACTGTTCAGTCTTAGATGGAGGATGAAAAAAGAGTGCCCTTTCAGGTTCTTAAATAATCTTTTAGTTAATCCTTAAATGATCTCTCAATTAAGAATGTGGAGCATGTTGGAGTCCAGGACTTTAGCCCCGGGAGAATGTCTTGGTCTGATTACGGCAGCTCCTCTATCTCAAGACACAGAGTGGGAGCCAAGGGAGAAGCTCAGCACTGCAGCTTAGGGAAGGCCAGCAATGGCAGGAGGATATTGGAGCCATCAGTGAGATGAGTGAGGGTCCAACTTATCACCAGTGTCAGGGTCAGGTTTTGCCCTTTCTGATTAGGAATCTGAGTTAGTCAGAGGAATTTCGAGTGACATTTGACTTAATGTCACAGTTCTTTGTCTGCTCTAGCTGAACTCCCAGTTTAAGTCAGCTTGTTATTTATATAGTCTCTGAGGTTGTGTTTCACAAGAAAAAGATTCGCCCTTATTTACAATTCTAATTCAGAAGATAAGACATAACATAAAATAGCTAACAGGCCACACACCAGTTGCATGCTGTCACTTTGGCACAGTGTTTCATCCCCCTCCCCTACCACTCTGCCAGTTTCAGAGCAAGAACATGCGAACTTGGACCACTGATTCACAAGGGGCCAGCCTTCTTCTTACAGCACCACGTAAACTTTTCTTTTTACATTATAATGAAAATATTGATCATGACCCTCACTAATATCAGGCATTCATTGTCTGTGGATAGAACTAACTTGTTTTTGTATTTAAAAGTAAATTGAGTTTCTTCTAAAAATACACAATGACAGAGAGAGGGATAGGTAGATAGATAGATAGATAGATAGATAGATAGATAGATAGATAGATAGATAGATAGATAGATAGATAGATAGATGGATGGATAGATAGGTAGGTAGATAGGTAGATGGATGGACAGATGGACAGACAGACAGACAGGGTACCCTAGTGTGCAGGTAACCTATGTTCAGATTCTGTTCTGGCAAACATTTATAAGTATATGTGACATCCATCAATTATTTAATCTATCCCAGTCTTAGTATCTATATCTGTCACAGGAAGTGGTATAGGCATCTAATGAAGATTAAATTTAATAATACTCATAAGATACTTGTTGTATTAGGCACAACATATCTCCTCAATAGTAGCAGCTTCATAATATATGATTACTATTTAGTAACAGACACTTTCTTATCTCACTTTGGTCTTCATGGGGGCAGTGTATTGCAAAATTATAGTTATAAAGTATCCATGAAATAATCTTATGGCTGGGGTCACCACCACATAAAGAACTCTACTAAAGGGTCACAGCATTAGGAAGGTGAGAGCCACTGGACTAGAGAGATATATATTGAAGGAGCACAGAATTCCCAGGTTAGACTTTAATGGTATCACCTGCCTGCTTGCTCCTCCAGGACCTTTTTGACCATCACTATGAGTAGACTATACTGCAAGTAGCCATCATTCCTAACCAAAGATGACCCAGGCTCCAGAAAGGAAGAAACTGCATGTTAGTTGATGCCAACCAGACCTTGACCTCGGAATGAAGCCCAGGGCAGTGCAGCTGAAGATATCAGACCCTGTTGACCAGCAGACACACATGAGAAAGAATTATTTGTTGTCAACCACTGATGGCTCCTGTTTGCTTGTTACACAGGAATAGCTAACTGATACAACAAAAATATTTAATAAACACACAATGAATTTTCAGTCCAGAGATGAGGGAGATGGAGGTAAGTCAATATCCCCAGCTTGTCACATCCTGTGAGAAAGTCGCTGAGTGACCTTGAACATAAACTCTGTTGATCCTGTTCTGATTTCTCCCACTGTAAGGGGGTTATTCTCCTTTTATGTGGTTCAGCACAGTGTTGCTTTTTAGCTATAAACTTTTGGTGTCATCTGTGAAAATGCTGTCCTATAAATACACTAATCAGTAATATTTGTTCAGAAACACGGAAGCCAAAAGTCCTGAAGATGGAAGTCAATAAACTCACAAGCGACGTAGATTGAACATGACCTTGATTCTAAATTCTTGGCACCACATAGAGAAGGATCATGAGATATAAGGAAGAATTTAATTTGGAGCCAAAGAAGAGAGCAACTTCTGTCATTTTAAGTGTTTCTCACAGTGGTAACATGGCTGAATACGTAGATAGATCTATAGCTTTCAGGGGTCATGAGTGAGCTTCAATGGTAAGGACAGTATTTTAAAGAGAAAATATTTTTCTTGTCAACATGTAAGAATAAGAAGGCCTACATAAAATCCACTTATATGGATCTCTATTTCTGTTGTAATATTTAATGTTTTGATAATTTGGATCCCTTCTTAAATCAGAAAAATGGCCATTTGGATCTACATAGAGCCCCTCCCTCTTTTTGGTGGGTTTAAATCCAGCCCCTCCCTCTGCCAAGGTTTTACTATATATTCTGTGCTGGCCTTGAATTTGCAACCTCATGACTTCTGCCTCCCACTGGCCACAGTGTATTCAGAGGGACTTAAATTTTCACTGAGAGTTGAATTGTCATGGTGGTCAGTTGATCCTTTTCCAAGGGGCCTGATGGGATCTTTGTGATAAATCAGCACAGAGGTATATTTCAGGACCTGGGTTTTCCATTTTAGTGTTGGAAATAGAATGGCCAATTTTATGTCCTGGACTAAACCACCATTCCACTTAACTCATTCTTCTCCTGTTATTCCACACTGTACCTGATGCTACTACCCACTCACACAGGCTATACCTGAAGATTGTTTCTGATTTTCTTCTTTCTTTTCTTCACTCTACCCAAATTCATATTCAAGATACCAGCTTCCATGAAAACCTCTGATTATATGTTATAACATAGAACACAGTTCTTAGCTTTCAAATTAAGATTTTAGATTAGTATGCAAATGACTGTGTACATGGTAGCACTTTCCTGTATGTGTGTCACTACATTTTGTTCCCATTAGTCCTTTCCCCAGTGTCCTCAGATGCCCCTCCCTCCCTCCATCCCTCCCTCCCTCCCTCAGGCTGGTTGCCTTTAGCCCCACCCTCTCCTTCCTTTAGCCCCACCCTCTCCTCCCCTTACATGTCTTCCATCACTCCTCTCCATTTCCTACCTCTCTACTTTACTGACCCTCTGATAACCCTCTCTCTGCCTTAATGACGTAGGAAAATTCATATAGAAAAGCACACACTCACAAACATACACATGCATGTAAAAACTTATATCTAAGTTCTGCATAAAATGAGAAAGCAAGTGGTATTGGTCTTTCCAAGACAGGATTATTTTGCCTAACATGATTCCCATTGAAATCCATTTTCCTGGAAAATGTCATGACTTCATGTTTCTTTGTAGCCACATAAAATCCCATTTGGTGTATATATCTGGTCATCTATAGATGGATGGCTGAGCTGGCTTCATTCCTTGGCTATTGTGAATAGTGGAGCCATAGAACATGGGTGTGTGGGTTATCTCTGTGCTGTCTACTTAGAGTGCACATCGGAGACTGGTACATTGGGTCATCTGCTAGTGCTTTTTGTTTGTAGTTTTCTCCCTCCCTCCCTCCCTCCCTCCCTCCCTCCCTCCCTCCCTCCCTCCCTCCCTCCCTCCCTCCCTCCCTCCTTGTCTCTCTTCCTGCCTCTCTTCTTTCTTTCTTTCTTTCTTTCTTTCTTTCTTTCTTTCTTTCTTTCTTTCTTTCTTTCTTTCTTTCTTTCTTTCTTCTCTCTCTCTCTCTCTCTCTCTCTCTCTCTCTCTCTCTCTCTCTCTCTCTCTCTCTTTCTTCTTTTTTTTGGAACCCCCATACTGATTTTCATAGTAGCTTCACCAGTTAACATTCCTACCAGCAAGTGTTTTTATTTACCCACATCCTTCCCAGCAGTTGCTTCATTTGTTTTCAGATGATATGCAGTCTGACTTATGGCAGGATTTTCCCTGTCCAATTACATTAAAATATTAGTGCAGCAGGAGGCCTGTGATTGGACAGGGGAAAGGGAGGTGGAGCTAAGAGTTGCAGAGACAGAGTGTCTCAGAAGAGGGGAGGAAACAAGGAAGACATACAGGAAGAAGATCCTGATCCCTTGTGATTTTAAATAGCCATAGGTAGCTATGAATTATCAGATAGGGATAGAATAGTTGGGATAACTTGTTTGATCTAGGTGGGCAACTTGTACCATTATCAACTGGCCCTGAAATTATTGTGTGGGCATGTTGTGAATTGAGAATTTATTGATATATAAATCTGACTGGTTAATTATAAGTTTCTAGAGTTTTCTTTTACTGGGTTACTGGAAGATAGGACTCCCCACCACAGCGGGGATTGTGGCTGCGAGGGTATGGGTGATACTGAGGCAGTGAACCAGAGCTGGGAAGACTGCAATCGGTTGCTGCATGGGGCTGGCCATGGAGGCCGCGGAGTTGGCAGGCAGAGAGTAGCTGGATGGAGTTCGGAAACTTGGCGGTTCAATTTAATATTTCCCGAAACATGACGGGCTAAGATGGACTTACAAAGGGGCTTTAATTTGCATTTCTGGATGATATGATTTCAAGTATTTATTGGCTCTTTGTGCTTTATCTTGGGAGAACTGTTTATTCAGTTTATTTTTGATTGTTAAGACAATTTTTTTTGGTGTGTATTCTGGATTTTAATCCTCTGTGTGATGCAAAGCTAATAAGGAATTTTCCAACTCTGTAGACCGTTCTGTAATTGTTTCCTCTGTGTGCAGAAACTTTTTTTTTTTTTTTTGAGACAGGGTTTCTCTGTGTAGCCCTGGCTGTCCTAGAACTCACTCTGTAGACCAGGCTGGCCTCGAACTCAGAAATTTGCCTGCTTCTGCCTCCCAAGTGCTGGGATTAAAGGCGTGCGCCACCACCATCCAGCTACCAAGGCAACTCTTATAAGGACAGCATTTAATTGGGGCTGACTTACAGGTTCAGAAGTTCAGTCCATTATCATTAAGGTGGGAACATGGCAACTTCCAGGCAGGCACGGTGCAGGAGGAGCTGAGAGTTCTACATCTTCATATGAAGGCTTCCTGAAGAATACTGGCTTCCAGGCAGCTAGGATGAGGTTCTTAAAGCCCACACCCACAGTGACACACCTACTCCAACAGGGCCACACTTTCTAATAGTGCCACTCCCTAGGGCAAGCATATTCAAATCATGACACAAGGTGATCTTTTTTTTATTTTTATTTTTTTTACTAGATATTTTCCTCATTTACATTTCCAATGCTATCCCAAAAGTCACCAATACACCCCCACACTCCCCTACCCACCCACTCCCACTTTTTGGCCCTGGCATTCCCCTGTACTGGGGCATATAAAGTTTGCAAGTCCAATGGGCCTCTCTTTCCATATGCATATGCAGCTTTTGATACATATGCAGCTAGAGTCAAGAGCTCTAGGGTACTGGTTAGTTCATAATGTTGTTCCACCTATAGGGTTGCAGATCCCTTTAGCTCCTTGGGTACTTTCTCTAGCTCCTCCATTGGGGGCCCTGTGATCCATCCAATAGCTGACTGTGAGCATCCACTTCTGTGTTTGCTAGGCCCCGGCATTGTCTCACAAGAGACAGCTATATCTGGGTCCTTTCAGCAAAATCTTGCTAGTGTATGTAATTGTGTCAGTGTTTGGAAGCTGATTATGGGATGGATCCCTAGATATGGCAGTCTTTAGATGGTCCATCCTTTCGTCACAGCTCCAAACTTCATCTCTGTAACTCCTTCCATGGGTGTTTTGTTCCCAATTCTAAGAAGGGGCACAGTGTCCACACTTTGGTCTTCGTTCTTCTTGAGTTTCATGCGTTTAACAAATTGTATCTTATATCTTGGGTATCCTAAGTTTTTGGGCTAATATCTACTTATCAGTGAGTACATATTGTGTGAGTTCCTTTGTGATTGTGTTACCTCACTCAGGATGATGCCCTCCAGGTCCATCCATTTGCCTAGGAATTTCATAAATTCATTCCTTTTAATAGCTGAGTAGTACTCCATTGTGTAAATGTACCATATTTTCTGTATCCATTCCTCTGTTGAGGGGCATCTGGGTTCTTTCCAGCTTCTGGCTATCATAAATAAGGCTGCTATGAACATAGTGGAGCATGTGTCCTTCTTACTGGTTGGGACATCTTCTGGATATATGCCCAGGAGAGGTATTGCTGGATCCTCTGGTAGTATTATGTCCAGTTTTTTGAGGAACAACCAAACTGATTTCCAGAGTGGTTGTACAAGCTTGCAATCCCACCAACAATGGAGGACTGTTCCTCTTTCTCCACATCCTCGCCAGCATCTGCTGTCACCTGAATTTTTGATCTTAGCCATTCTGACTGGTGTGAGGTGGAATCTCAGTGTTGTTTTGAGTTGCATTTCCCTGATGATTAAGGATGTTGAACATTTTTTCAGGTGCTTCTCTGCCATTCGGTATTCCTCAGGTGAGAATTCTTTGTTCAGATCTGAGCCCCATTTTTAATGGGGTTATTTGATTTTCTGGAGTCCACCTTCTTGAGTTCTTTATATATATTGTGTATTAGTACCCTATCTGATTTAGGATAGGTAAAGATCCTTTCCCAATCTGTTGGTGGTCTTTTTGTCTTATTAACGGTGTCTTTTGCCTTGCAGAAGCTTTGCAATTTTATGAGGTCCCATTTATCGATTCTTGATCTTACAGCACAAGCCATTGCTGTTCTAGTCAGGAATTTTCCCCCTGTACCCATATCTTTGAGGCTTTTCCCTACTTTCTCCTCTATAAGTTTCAGTGTCTCTGGTTTTACGTGGAGTTCTTAATCCACTTAGATTTGACCTTAGTACAAGGAGATAGGAATGGATCAATTCGCATTCTTCTACATGATAACCTCCAGTTGTGCCAGCACCATTTGTTGAAAATGCTGTCTTTTTTCCACTGGATGGTTTTTGCTCCCTTGTCAAAGATCAAGTGACCATAGGTGTGTGGCTTCATCTCAGGGTCTTCAATTCTGTTCCATTGGTATACTTGTCTGTTGTTATACCAGTACCATGCAGTTTTTATCACAATTGCTCTGTAGTACAGCTTTAGGTCAGGCATGGTGATTCCATCAGAGGTTCTTTTATCCTTGAGAAGAGTTTTTGCTATCCTAGGTTTTTTGTTGTTTCAGATGAATTTGCAGATTGCCCTTTCTAATTCCTTGAAGAACTGAGTTGGAATTTTGATGAGGATTGCATTGAATCTGTAGATTGATTTTGGCAAGATAGCCATTTTTACAATGTTGTCCTGCCAATCCATGAGCATGGGAGATCTTCCCATCTTGTGAGATCTTCTTTAATTTCTTTCTTCAGAGACTTGAAGTTCTTGTCATACAGATCTTTCACTTCCTTAGTCACACCAAGGTATTTTATATTGTTTGTGACTATTGAGAAGGGTGTTGTTTCCCTAATTTCTTTCTCAGCCTGTTTAATCCTTTGTGTACAGAAAGGCCATTGACTTGCTTGAGTTAATTTTATATCCAGCTACTTCATTGAAGCTGTTTATCAGGCTTAGGAGTTATCTGGTGGAATTTTTAGGGTCACTTATATATACTATCATATCATCTACAAAAAGTGATATTTTCACTTCTTCTTTTCAAATTTGTTTCCCCTTGATCTCGTTTTGTTGTCTAATTGCTCTGGCTAGGACTTCAAGTACAATGTTGAGTAGGTATGGAGAGAATGGACAGCCTTGTCTAGTCCCTAATTTTAGTGGGATTTCTTCCAGCTTCTCTCCATTTACATTGATGTTGGCTACTGGTTTGCTGTAGATTGCTTTTATCATGTTTAGGTATGGGCCTTGAATTCCTGATCTTTCCAAGACTTTTATCATGAGTGGGTGTTGGATTATGTCAAATGCTTTCTCAACATCTAACTAGATGATCATGTGGTTTTTGTCTTTGAGTTTATTTATATACTGGATTACTTTGATGGATTTCCGTATATTGAACCATCCTTGTATCCCTGGGATGAAACCCACTTGGTCAGGATGGATGATTGTTTTGATGTGTTCTTGGATTCGGTTAGCAAGAACTTTATTGAGTATTTTTGCATCAATATTCATAAGGGAAATTGGTCTGAAGTTCTCTATCTTTGTTCTGTCTTTTTGTGGTTTAGGTATCAGAATAATTGTAGCTTCATAGAATGAGTTGGGTAGAGTACCTTCTGTTTCTATTTTGTGGAATAGTTTGTGAAGAACTGGGATTAGGTCTTCTTTGAAGGTCTGATAGAACTCTGCACTAAACCCATCTGGTCCTAGGCTTTTTTTGGTTGGGAGACTATTACTGACTGCTGCTATTTCTTTAGGGGATATGGGACTGTTTAGATCATTAACCTGATCTTGATTTAACTTTGGTACCTGGTATCTGTCTAGAAACTTGTCCATTTCATCCAGGTTCTCCAGTTTTGTTGAGTATAGCCTTTTGTAGAAGGATCTGATGGCCTTTGGATTTCTTCAGGATCTGTTGTTATGTCTCCTTTTTCATTTCTGATTTTGTTAATTAGAATACTTTCCCTTTGCCCTCCAGTGACTCTGTCTAAGGGTTTATCTATCTCGTTGATTTTCTCAAAGAACCAGCTCCTCGATTGGTTGATTCTTTGAATGGTTCTTCTTGTTTCCACTTGGTGGTTGATTTCACCCCTGAGTTTGATTATTTCCTGCAGTCTACTCCTCTTTGGTGAATTTGCTTCCTTTTGTTCTAGAGCTATTAGGTGTGTTGTCCAGCTGCTAATGTGTGCTCTCTCTACTTTTTTTTTTTTGGAGGCACTCAGAGCTATGAGTTTTCCTCTTAGAAATGCTTTCATTGTGTCCCATAAGTTTGGGTATGTTGTGGCTTCATTTTCATTAAACTTCAAAAAGTCCTTATTTCTTTCTTTATTCCTTCCTTGACCAAGGTATCATTGAGAAGACTGTTGTTTAGTTTCCATGTGTGTGCTGGCTTTCTATTACTTATTTTGTTATTGAAGATCAGCCTTAGTCCATGGTGATCTGATAGGATGCATGGGGCAATTTCAATATTTTTATATATGTTGAGGCTTGTTTTGTGACCAATTCTGTGGTCAATTTTGGAGAAGGTACTGTGAGGTGCTGAGAAGAAGGTATATCCTTTTGTTTTAGGATAAAATGCTCTGTAGATATCTGTCAGATCCATTTGTTTCATAACTTCTGTTAGTTTCACTGTGTCCCTGTTTAGTTTCTGTTTCCATGATCTGTCCATTGGTGAAAGTGGTGTGTTGAAGTCTCCCACTATTATTGTGTGAGGTGCAATGTGTGCTTTGAGCTTTACTAAAGTGTCTTTTTGAATGTGGCTTGTATTTGGAGCATATATATTCAGAATTGATAGTTCCTCTTGGAGGACTTTACCTTTGATGGGTATGAAGTGCCCTTCCTTGTCTTTTTTGATGACTTTGGGTTGGAAGTCGATTTTATTCGATATTAGGATGGCTACTCCAGCTTGTTTCTTCCTACCATTTGCTTGGAAAATTGTTTTCCAGCCTTTCATTCTGAGGTAGTGTCTATCTTTTTCTCTGAGATGAGTTTCCTGTAAGCAGCAAAATGTTGGGTCCTGTTTGTGTAGCCAGTCTGTTAGTCTATGTCTTTTTATTGGGGAGTTGAGTCCATTGATATTAAGAGAAATTAGGGAGAAGTAATTGTTGCTTCCTTTTATTTTTGTTGTTAGAGTTGGCATTCTGTTCTTGTGGCAGTCTTCTTTTAGGTTTGTTGAGGGATTACCTTCTTGCTTTTTCTAGGACGTGGTTTCTGTCCTTGTATTGGTTTTTTTCTGTTATTATCCTTTGAAGGGCTGGATTCATGGAAGGATAATGTGTGAATTTGGTTTTGTCGTGGAATACTTTGGTTTCTCCATCTATGGTAATTGAGAGTTTGACTGGGTATAGTAGCCTGGGATGGAATTTGTCTTCTCTAGTGTCTGTATAACATCTGTCCAGGCCTTTCTGGCTTTCATAGTCTCTGGTGAAAAATCTGGTGTAATTCTGATAAGCTCGCCTTTATATGTTAATTGACCTTTTTCCCTTACTGCTTTTAGTATTCTATCTTTATTTAGTGCATTTGTTGCTCTGATTATTATGTGTCGGGAGGTATTTCTTTTCTGGTCCAGTCTATTTGGAGTTCTGTAGGCTTCTTGTATGTTCATGGGCATCTCTTTCTTTAGATTTGGGAAGTTTTCTTCTATAATTTTGTTGAAGATGTTTGCTGGTCCTTTGAGTTGAAAATCTTCATTCTCATCCACTCCTATTATCCGTAGGTTTGGTCTTCTCATTGCGTCCTGTATTTCTTGGATGTTTTGAGTTAGGATCTTTTTGCATTTTACATTTTCCTTGATTGTTGTGCCGATGTTCTCTATGGAATCTTCTGCACCTGAAATTCTCTCTTCCATCTCTTGTATTCTGTTGCTGATGTTCGCATCTATGGTTCAAGATTTCTTTCCTAGGGTTCTATCTCCAGTGTTGCCTCAATTTGGGTTTTCTTTATTGTGTCTACTTCCCTTTTTAGGTCTTGGATGGTTTTATTCAATTCCATTACCTGTTTGGTTTGGTTTTCCTGCAATTCTTTAAGGGATTTTTCTGCTTCCTCTTTAATGTCTTCTACCTTTTTAGCAGTGTTCTTTAAGTGTGTTATTAACGTCCTTCTTGATGTCCTCTATCATCATCATGAGATATGCTTTTAGATCCGGGTCTAGCTTTTCCAGTGTGTTGGGGTGCCCTGGACTGGGCGAAGTGGGAGTGCTGGGTTCTGATGATGGTGAGTGTTCTTGGTTTCTGTTAGTAAGATTATTATGTTTACCTTTCGCCATCTGGTAATCTCTGGAGTTAGTTGTTATAGTTATCTCTGTTTAGAGATTGTTCTTCTGGTGATTCTGTTAGCCTCTATCGGCAGACCTGGGAGACAGGCTCTCTCCTCTGAGTTTCAGTGGTCAGAGCACTCTCTGCAGGCAAGCTCTCCTCTTACAGGGAAGGTGCACAGATATGTGGTGTTTGGACCTCCTCCTGGCGGAAGATGAAGGCCCAAAACAGGACCTTTCCCAGAAGCTGTGTTGGTTTGGCGGGTCACAGAAGCTGTCAGCTTCCGTGGTTCACACTCTCACCTGTGCAGACTAAGTTCAGTGGAGTCCCGGAACCAAGATGGCTTCCGCTGATCCTGAGGCAAAGGGTTCTCGGGCCGGGCGGACACCTGTCCTCTGGCCTGGAGGGTGGCTGGATGTCTAGGGCCTGAAAAGGGCTCTGCCTCAAAGGCTCTGTGGCTCCTGCCTGTCCCACAAGCTGTCAGGTTCTGTGGTGCACACTCTCACCTGTGCAGACTAAGTTCCTAAGTTCGGTGGAGTCCCGGAATCAAGATGGCTCCTGCAGTTCCTGAGGCAAAGGGATCCTGGGCTGGGCAGACACCTGTTCTCTGGTCTGGAGGGTGGCCGGATGTCTGGGACCCAAAAAGGGTGCTGCCTCAGAGGCTCTGTGGCTCCCGCCTGTCCCAGAAGCTGTCAGCTTCTGTGGTGCACACTCTCACCTGTGCAGACTAAGTTTCTAAGTTCAGTGGAGTCCGGGAACCAAGATGGCTCCCTCAGATCCTGAGGCAAAGGGCTCCTGGGCCAGGCGGACACCTGTTCTCTGGCTGGGAGGGTGGCCGGATGACTTGAGCCTGAAAAGGGCCCTGCCTCAGAGGCTGTGTGACTCCCGCCTGTCCCAGAAGCTGTCAGCGTCTGTGGTGCACACTCTCACCTGTGCAGACTAAGTTCCTAAGTTCGGCGGAGTCCCTGTGTCCGGATCACCTGAAGTCTTAAGATCCTGTAGCGGGTGTTGTGGGTAGCTGGCGGGTGTCAGCCGACTCTGTGCCCTAGCTACCCCTGTGCTGGTCGGACCGGAAGGGACTTGTGCCCCTACTCAGGCTGGGTTTTCTGCTTCCCTAACTAATGCAGTCTCAGGTCCCGCTCGATTGGATTGGAGCAGATACTGTGTTCCACTCACCAGAAGTCTTAAGATCCCGTGGAGGGTGTTGTGGGTAGCTGGCGGGTGTCAGCAGACTCTGCGCCCTAGCTACCCTGGTGCTGGTCGGATTGGAAGGGTGACACAAGGTAATCTTATTCCTACGCATTTTCATGTTTTGATGCTACTGTGAGTTTTTTCTCAGTGAGTTTGCTACTTCGATAAAAATGATCAGAAGTTCTAAGAATTTTCTGTTGGGGTCCTTAGTGTCTTTTAAGTATACGATCATGTTGTCTGCAAAGAGTGATAATTTGACTCTTCTGTCCCATTTGTAGTTCTTTAATTTCTTTCTCTTACCTCATTCCTCTAAAACTTGGAGCACCATGGTAAGTAAGAGTGGAGGGAGTGTGCATCTCATATCATATGATCCCTGTTCTGGTCTCCTTTGAGTTATAGCCAGAGGTTTAGCACAAATGCATCCTCGGGCTACTGTCACAACTATTTATTAGTCTTTTCTGTGCATTTCTATTGTGTTCAAACTCACTATGCTCAGAAAGAAAGAAACTCACTATATTCATTTCTGAAATGTGCATCTGTGGGTTCCTGTTACCTTCCTCTTTCAATGTTTGAACCATTGGTCTTACATTTCTCACCAAATATAAACCCTTTATATGGTATTTGGGCCTCTGCAAGTTTTAGTTCCATCTTAGCTTTTATAAAGCATACCTTTTATTGTTGTTTCAGGCCAGTTTACAAAGCAATAAATTCATCATGGTCTCTTCATACACATGTGGCATTGTTTTTCCTTCTCGTTCATTCTTCTCTTCGATGCCTCACACCCCTTCCAGCTGATTCCCTCCTTCCCCCATTCATCCATTTATCCTCATGCCTGCTTCCCACCCCCTGCCCCCCCTCACAGGTAGTAGCCTATTATTCTTTTAACCTCCCACCTCTAGTTAGAGTTCTTCCTTTCCATTATGGTCCTCTTCCTAGTTTCATTACCCATCCCCCACATACATGCACATTACACACACACACACACACACACACACACACACACACACACACACACACACGGTTTAAAAACAGGTTCCAAAGCTGGGCAGTGGTGGCACATGCATTTTAATTCCAGCACTCTGGAGGCAGAGGAAGGCATATCTCTGTGAGTTTGAGGCCAGCCTGGTCTTCAGAGTGAGTTCTAGGACAGCCAGAGCTACACAGAGAAACTCTGTCTCGGGCAAAAACAAACAAACAAACAAACAAACAAAAACAAACAAAAAACAAACAACCCCCCCCCCAAACAGTCAAAAACATCAACAAAAAACAGGTTCCACATATAAAACATGATATATCTGTCTCTCGGAATCTGGCTTGTTTGACTTAATATACTGATTTCTAAATGTGCCCATTATTCTGAAAGCTGTGATTTCACTTTTCCTGTGGCTGCATGAAATCTGACTGCATCTCATCTCTTTAACTCTAACTTGCTGCCTTGTTACATATACCTTATGTCATGACTGCTGTAACAATTGTGAAGACGAACTCCTTATGAATGTGTTTCTATCTTTTCTGGCCTTCCTTCCTAGAGTGTCTCACCTTCCATGGCTGTCCATTCCTATGTCTAAGTTCAACTCAACAGTCACTTATACTTAAAGTCATTTCTGGTCCCATTCTACCCTAAACCAATGACCAACAGCTCTTTAAATTCTTAGCATTAGATTTACTTTCATGGGCACAGGTCATTTTATTATATAATGTTCCCTGTAATACTGTTGATATTTGGAGGGCAAGACCTTGCTTCCTACATTTTGGCTTCACTACCTTCAGTAATGCTGAGTGCATTGTAGGCTGTAGGCATCAGTACTTGCTCAAGAGCCACGTGACTGTAAACCTGACTCCTTGTCTCCTTGGAAGCGCAAGGCTGGAACACTGATAGTGAAATCTTAGCAGAGCCTCACAGAGCTTTGGTGCCCACTTCATCCAGCCTCATTAAAATATGCTGTCTCTCATCCTCATGTAATGTCTTTCTCCCTTGTCTTATATTTAAAAGTGTTTATGTTTATTGCTTAAAGTCTGAGTGCACAATCCACTGTTGCTGTAATGTACCAGGCCCATGTCTCATACATAACTTAGGATAAAATCTCTCTTTAACCCTCCTCATTTCCCAATACTCACGGTAGGATTACTCCCCTAATTTGCTGCTTTAGTTTTTAATTTGGGCTATGCTGGGAACTGAATCTATGTCTCATACATTATATTCAAATGTCTTACCATTGAGCTGTGTCCCCTAGCCTATCCACTCAGTTCTGGTTGCATGTTGGCATCAACTTAGAAGCACTACTTTATATTTTTTTTTTTACTTTATTTCGCTCACTGGCATAGTGACCTAAGTCACCCAAGGTCGGTCTGGGTCCTCTGTCTGACGGTTCTAAGTCTTGAATTGGAACTTTCTTCCTTTTGATGAGGGAGGTTGATTTGGGCCTCAGTGTGCCAATTGCTGTATGTTCTGCTTTTAGATGAGTGTTTATCAGCTTCCCTCAGTTGAACCACAATTATATCTGGGGGTTAAAAATAAAAATATTGGTATTTGTTGTTCATTATTTTTAAATTTTTATTTTCTTGATGTATAAAATAAAATTAGTTCCCATAACATTTCTGAATCTTTTCGGTTTTTTGTTTGTTTTTGTTTTTTTGGTTTGTTTTGTTTTGTTTCTTAGAGAAAATAAATTTGTTATCTAGGGCGTGGGAGCCAAGCTGTGTTGTCTTTTCTGGTGCTTTCCTTCATAAGATTTGCGTGTTCCACTGAAAGCAAGCATCCTTTCTCTCACTATCAAAGCTACATACCAGAAGACTCTTCAGTTTCCAGCTTGAGAATAGGGTGAGTCTTAAAACTGGCTCTGTATTACAACATGATCAGCATAATGCTGGCCTCTCTTCAGCTCAGATCCAACTAGAAGCTCCTTTTAGGACAAGTGCTGTGAATATAGTCATGTGGAGGGGGTGAGAGATGGGGAGGGGGAAGTGGGGAGGAACAAACCTAAGTACTGAAAAGCACTTCCTATAGGAAAGGAGTCCTTTACCACTAATCTCTTCTGGGAAGCAGGTCATTTCACTATGCCTGGCCTTGAGGACTTTTATAGGGAGGAAAAAATGCACTGAAATTCCCATTGAGTTTCACCCTTGAATTGGACAGTTGATGTCCTCTCCCATAACAGATAAAAACAAAAAAGAAAACAAAATCCCCCAAACAAACAAACAAGCAAACAACCCCCCCCCCAAAAAAAAAACAAAGTCAGCCACATGAAGTCAAATGCAGAGTGGGTGAAGAGAGTGCACTGAACAGGCCTGTCTGCAGTCCTTAGGTTTCCCGAAGCTCTAAAAGAGAGGTGAAAAAGAGTTGGTTGCTAATGGTGTAGTTGAGAAGAAGGGGTATGGCCAGTAGATGGAGAAATTTGAGGCATTCTTACCTTATAGAAAGCAGTTATGATAAGATTTATGGAGCAAATGTCATAGGAAATAGTCCTCAACAGACTGTAGCCAAAAAGAAAGAATCTGAGGGCGCCAAGCTTAGCATTAGCAAGAGGGAAAGGGCTCTAGAAGCCGACCAAGACATCTGCTCTTCCTGTGTGGCATCATCTCTCTTGCTTGTCAATGATATTTGAGCAGGATCAAGAATCCCTAAATCTTCTTCAGCTGTCCTTTTCCTCCAGGCAGAAAAATGCAGGCAAGATCGGGAAAATCCCATTGCTTATTTCCATAGAAACAGAAGCTCTCGGTTTCTAAGCTAGAGGGTTCCCTGTAGAAATTGGGAGAAAAAAAGTAATTTCCTGGGCTCCACTCCAAACTTACTGAATCAGAATCTTCGGGATTCTAAACATCTGCATTTTCAGAATTTGCCAGAGAAGACTCGTAAATTTAGGGCTGAAGGTTATTGCTGGAAGATGTTTTCTCCACACTCCAGTTTAGCTTTTAAGTGAGTTGGCTCTACTGAGGTGTATGTAACAGTTATTTAAAAGGATATAAGGCAAACTTCCAGAGCTGAAGAAAGACAATATCTTCTGACCCAGAGAAGGAGGAATAGAGAAAAAAGCTATATATGGGTACCTTTCTTTGAAATTTCTGGACACCAAAACATTTAGAGCAACTCAAGGTCCCTCAGACTTATTTTGGATGTATCTTGGTGGTTATACAAACCATCTTCATTTAAGGAGGTCCTACAGAACCTTTATGTTAAAGTACTTGTGATGTGTACCTTGGTTTTCCTCCATGAAGTAGGAAATTTACTTGAAGAGTTCTTCTGAGAGACCAGAGAATGTGCTAGGAGCAAAAGAGGCAGGGAATTTGAGAACTACCGGGAACCAAGTGTCAAAAACGAAAAGTGAAGGAGAGTTAAATAAGCTAGAGTGTAGAAAAATTCTTATTTCTTGGCCATGAGTGCACAGCAGATTTTTCTTATTGTCACTCCACAAAACTATGCTTCGGTGATCAGATGTTTTTGTTATACAAAGAGCACAGTGCACTTAATGGCATCAGGGAGATGGATCCCTATTGTACTATTATCTGTTTTGCTCTCTCTGTTGTGACTGTGCCTCTAGAAGTGCCTTAGATTCAAGGGACATTGCATTGGATGATTCCCATGGTCCTGCCCAGGAGGATATTAAAGATATTTCAGGTGGAACTTTATAGATGGGATAGTATATTCTAAATATAATCAACTATTTCTAGCTTCTAGTTCTGAACATAAAATATGAATGTGAAGGGTGAAAGCAAGAGCATGGCTTCCTGAGGCGTGCTGCTCACACCTAGGAAGCATCTGAGACCCCAGAGGAACCTGGCTCAGTTCCAAAGGATGAGCCAGAGAGCCTCGTTTATGGCATGCAGTCTGTAGCCAGATTGATGGAGCACTGTGGGAGTTTGGGAACAATCCCGGGAACTTGGCAGCCTGAATGTACTTCAGTGACCTTCTTGAAACTGATGTTTCCCTATTCATCTTTACTCTGTCTTTCACCTACAAAGCTCAGATAGATAGCTTCAAAATGTACCCTCTGTATGTGAGACCCTTAGTCTTAATGTTTATGATCCTCAACATAAGTAGAGAAAGTAGATAATTACTTCTAGGAATCAAAGGAAGTCATAGGATTTGCTGGTACTATTTTTCAGTCCTCTGTCCCCTCCCCAGAAAGTATTTCCTGTAGAATAAGGATGCTATTCAAGGGTTGGACCAACACTTGAATTATTGGAGTTCTAGAGGTAAGTTGGAGAGTTCTTCTGAGAGACTGGAGAATGTGCTGTGAGTAAAAGAGACTGGGAGTCTGAGAACTACCAGGAACCAAGTGTCAAAAATGAGAAGTGAAGCATTAGTTTGTAAATTGCTTTGTTCAGCAAGGATCTTAGAGGCAGGTCACTGGGCTCCATGCTCCTCATGTTGTGTGTGCAGTATCTAGAAAATAGTATATGAATTTGTGTATATATATTCTGAGAAACACACACACACACACTCACTCACACAATGCCTTCCTTAATGATCAAATGGGCTTTAAGGAAGAAGTAAGGCATTAAGAGCAATACTATCCTCTACAGATGACCAATTCATTTCCTGGCTGGGGTTTATTCAATAGTCTGGTTGACTGTGCTACAAGTGTTCAGAGTGAATCGTGAAAGTTCATGGTTATGAACACTCAGTCTCCTACTGGTTTCCAGGTACTGTGCTAAGCAAAAATATACAGCACAAGAGATTTTCCCTTGAGAAACAAAGTGAACGATACTTTTACTTCCAGCTTAATAAACATGGGTTTTCCAGGAAAAGGAAGAGACAATATTCTGAGAAAATGGAATTTATGTTCTCAAATTCAGCTTAAAGAACATCTAATGTAATTTGTTTGCAATTGTGAAAAAGGGTGGTAGAAAACTTGTCTATAAGGTAGACAGACTTGGGGTTGACTACATCATGTTGGGGTTGAGAAATAGCAATAAGAATTTCAATAGTCTCAGGTTGGGCAATAACCTCTTTGAGAACACATACAGAAAACGGAATGGAGAGGCAAATGAACACTAGAGAAGAGAGACACGTGATGGAACCATCTTCTTTCCCCTGTTCAGAGTGATGAAACTCAGAGTAAACCCAGACAGGCAGGGGACAAGTAGGAGGATCATTAGAGTCTGTTTAAAACTTGAAATCCAGAGGATTTGGTGACTAGTCTGATGTGGGAGATCTTGAAGATTCTTCTGAAATTTCTAACTTTGGGTGGATGTTGCTTATCTTGGATCAGAGGAAGGCAAGATCCTAGTATACAGCCCAGGTTGATTTTTTCCTATTTTTAAAAAAATTATCTTTAATTTTTTTTTACATTATCCCCCTCTCATTCTGCCTTCCAACAGTTCCTCATCACATTCCTCCTCCCCTGCCTCCAAGAGGATGCTCCACCAGGCCTCCTCACTCCTTGGGACCTTAAGTCTCTCAAGGGTTAGGTGTATCTTCTCTCATTGAAGACAAATCAGGCAGTCTTCTCCTGTATATGTGTCACTGGCCTTGGACCAGTTAGTGTGTGCCGCCTGGTTGATGGCTCAGTGTCTAAGAGATCTTGGGGATCCAGGTTTGTTGAGACTGCTGGTCTTCCTATGGGGTTGCCCTCCTCCTTAGCGTCTGCCAGCCTTTTCCCTAGTTCAACCAGAGGGGTCCCCGACTTCAGTCCATTAGTTGGGTGTAAGTATCTGCTTTTGTCCCAGTCAGCTTCTTATTGGGCCTCTTGGAGGACCACCATGTTAGGCTCCTGTCTTTATGCACACTATAGCATCGGAGATAGTGTCAGGTCTTGGAGCCTCTCCTGGAGAGGGATCCCAAGTTGGGCTGGTCACTGGACCTCCTTTCTCTCAGTCTCTTCTCCATTTTTGTCCCTGTAGTTCTTTTGGACAGGAACAATTCTGGGTCAGAGTTTTTTTTACTGTGGAGGGGGAGGGGAAAAGCCCAGGTTGATTTTAATCCCATGATCCCTCTGCCTCAGCTCCTGAGCAGCTGGGATCACAGGCGTCACTACTAGCTAGCCTTTTGTTCTTCCCTTTTTCCCTCTAGCTATGTTCTTTTAGGTCAAGTCGCCAAATCTTTTCCTCTGTAAGTATTTTCATTATTTACAGCATAATGAAATCATCTTATCTTTGCTTTTAAAATTGACATGTGATTTAAAATTATTAAAGCGACACAGAGTAAATACAAAGTTGATTCATAAAATCACTCTGTGACCTCTCCATCAGTTATGGATAACTAAGGATATCACCATCTTATTTTCCTTCTGATATATTTGTCTTTTTGAAGTGGGTTCAAATTGGCATCCAAACAATTTGTTTTTCTTTCTTCAGTCTTCTGGAGTGGCTCAGGTTTTGGAGCAAACTCTATGACCCATGATTCCCAAGGAGAACTGTCATTTGGGTATAGTTTGTGGGAAGGTAACATAATTCTCTTTCCTTCAGGCTGCGTGTTAGTTGGGCCAGCAGCGAACCTCTTCCAGAGAAATCCTTTCTGTCTAGAGCTGGCCTGACGATGCAAATCAAGACTCTGCTTAGGTGAATACATGCTTAGGGGTTCTTGACTATATTATAAGTGTAATGTGGGTTTAATTCCTGGGCAGATGCCTGAAGAAATCGGTAACCAGAGAGGTGTTGAGGCTGAGTGCGTATTAAAATCTTATTCATAGCAGTCAACTTTGTGGCTCAGTTAGATATGCACCAACAAAGGAATGGATAGAGACAATGTGAGTGTTAGTCAACTACAAAGAACAATGAAATCATCTCAGTTTGGGGGACAAGATGGATTGCAGGTTGTTATGTTAAGTGGAATAAACGACTCAGACCACTACCATGTTTTCTTTCTATGTAAGACACAGTTTTATATTTATTTATCATAATATCATACATAATATGTGTGAATTATCATAATGAACCCAATTTCTTATGCGATAAGCACATACTAATTGAAAAAGGAAAATTAGCCCCTCAAAAGAAAAGAAATCTCATGGAATTAGAGAAAAGGAGAACTTAAGCTAGATTGTGGACACAGAGAGCTTCTATGGAAGATAGCTTGTACTTTCAGGTTTCCAAGCTCCCTGGTTATGACGGTTATGCTTGTGCTGGGTGAAGGAGGTTGCACATTACCTGGCACAATGCACTTAGTTGGGTTAAAAACTTGCATTTGGGGCAATATTATAGGAAGATCATGCCATGAAGTTAACAAAAGTGGCCACAGGGTGAGACAAACCTCTGGGTCAGAAGTCAAGGGCATGTCTGACAAAATGTCTGCATGAGCTATCAGGAAAAGACACTCTTAACAAGGATGTTAATGGAGACCTTATTGAATTATCTTATGCAATTATTTCTTCAGAAAAATTTCAAGCAGTATATTTCCTATTGTCTACACTGAATACCAGGGAAGCCTTACTGGTGAGCAGACCTGGGTCATTATTTTCCAGTGCTTAATTTATGCACTTCCCCTATTGATAAAATTGTCTCAGGTTCCTCCCTTATGTGGTCAGTCCTAAAAATCATGAGTCTTTGGGGATACTTTCTTCAGGAAGAAATAAGAAACTTATTATTTTTCCTACATGGCATTTGCTGGCTCCATCCCCTAATTGCTACCAACGATCTTAGCCTGTTCTAATAGGCTAGTGGTCCCCAGCTGCTGGCGATTTTTGTCCTTAGGGAATATTGACAATGTCTAGAGACATTTTTGATAGTTACAAGTCAGGGGAAATTGCTACTGGCTTTTAGTGAATAGATCGAGATATAAACAAGGTCTCAGGACAGAACCACCCAAGCTCAAGCTGTCAACAATGCCAAGGCTGAGACGCCCACTGATGGACTGTGACTCTGGCACCATCGTTTCCTAATATTTTTAAAATAACAGCCTTGCTGTAGTGGTCCTTTTCCTGCACTGTTTTGTACTTTTTTTTTCATATAGTATTGAACAGAGAGAATCAGCTGGATATGATAACCGTGAGGAAATAGACAACACTCAGAGAGTAGAGATATGAAATTGGGATACCAGTGGCTGTTTTTTTTTTTAACCTGACATGTGGACCAAAAAGCAGAATGCTGGAGGATTGAGATGCTGCTGGCTGTGGCTGTAATAGGGATGCTTGCAAATGCACTGAGGCACAATATCATTAATAATGAGCATAAAGATTTAAATTTTAAAAATAAATACACATTTTAACTTATGTGTGTGAGTGTTTTGCTTGAATGTATGTATGTGCACCACATGCATGCTTGGTGCTTGTGGATGCCAGAATGTCAGAAGGGGATGTCAGAACGAGTGTTCCAGGAGATTTTGAGCTACCCTGTGGGTATTGGTAATCAAATCCTCATCCTCTGGAAGGACAACAGATGCTCTTGACTGATGAATTATCTCCCTAGCCTTGATTAAACAAGTATCCTTACAGTATGTATGTATAGACACATACATATATACATATATAGTATAATATATATTCAATATATGTCCTTGGGAAATTATATATATATATATACACATACATATATATATACACACATACATATACATACATATATACATGTATACATATATACATACATACACACACCAAACACACACACTCTCTCACATATATGTGTTTTTATTTTTTACCCCCTCCTAGTCTGCCCTCCCACAGTTCCTTATCCCATTCCTCCTTCCCTCAATCTCCAAGAGGATGTCCCTCCGCCCTCACCAAGCCTCCTGACTCCCTGGGGCCTTAATTCTCTCAAGGGTCAGGGGAGTCTTTTCCTACTGAGACCAGACCAGGCAGTCCTCTGCTGTATATGTGTTAGGGGCCTCATATCAGCTTGTGTATGCTGCCTGGTTGGTATCACAGGGTCTGAGAGATCTCAGGGCTCCAGGTTAGTTGAGATTGCTGGTCTTCCTGTGGTATCGCCCTCCTCCTCTGCTTCTTCTAGCCTTTTTCTGATTAAACCATAGGGATCCATGACTTTAGTTCCTTGGTTGGGTGTAAGTATCTGCTTCTGTCTCAGTCAGCTGCTTGTTGGGCCTCTTGGAGAAGTATATGCAGTGTTCATCAGTAAATGTTTTCAAGTCAGCACTAGGTCAAAAGATATTTCAATTAAAATTGTTTGTGGATTGGGGATATAGTTCCATGACAGTGTTTGTCTAATGTGCACAAGACTCTGAGTTTTATCCTTAGCCCTGGAAAGAGAGGACAAGAAAAATGACAAGAGGGAGAAGAAGAAGAAGATGTTAGTGGTCATGGTGCTGCAGAGCTGTACTCCAAGCAAATGCAAGGTTGAAGCAAGAGGATCTGGAGTTTGAGGCTAGCTTCGGCAAAAATAATGAGACTTTGTCTCATGAAAAATAAAAAGCATTGCAGTATTTCCCTCTGGAACAAGCATATTAGTTTATACTTTCATTAAATCTCCAAATCTATTGCCACACCAGGTTTTATTCGTGTGTGTGTTTTCCAGGGAATTGAAGCCAGGATTCTGCGAATGCTGTACCAAGACACCCCCCCCCCCCCCCCGCACAGGCTCAGCCCCTGCTCTTCTCAGGACTCTGCACATGCTCAGAAGTATCTGCTACACGCAGTTCCCTTAAGCGTGCTCAAGTGGTCTTCCCAGCACTACCCTTTTCAGCCCAGAGATTGCCAAGGTTTTCAGTCCAAGCAGAGCTTATGTCACATTTGAAACTTCTAAGTTGTTCAAGCACTAGTGGGGGATGAGTACCACCTCTTTACTATTGACTTTTTATTTTTTATTTTATAAGTTGCTTCACATTTTTGATTTATGAGTTATTTCTTATTTTTTTATGTGTATGAGTGTTTGTCTACATGTAAATATGTGTAATGAGTGCGTGTCTGATGCCCATGGAAGCCAGAAAACTGTGTTGAATCCCTGAAACTGGAGTTAAAGATGATTGTGAGGACCATGTATGTGCTGGGAACTGAACCCAGATCATCTGCAAAAGCAGTCAGTGTTTTTACCTGATGAGATGCCTCCTAGTCCTTTATAGTTTCTATTTCACTGTTAACTTGTAATCAATCTTTTTTGGAGAGCTTTGTTCTTTACTATACATGCTGCAACAATTTCTAAAACTATATTTTATTTGGGATATGTGCATTTATGAGTGTGAATACAGACTGCATGTGTGAAGTCAGAAGACAATGCAGGTGTTGGTCCTTGTCATCTACCTTGTTTGAGGATGGGTGACTTCGTTTATTCTGTTGTAATACTAAGTTATCTAGCTTGCAGATTTCCAGGTATTCTCCTGTCTCTGCTCCCATCTCCCCCATAGAATTCCTAAAATTATAGGTGGTTATGATGCATATCTTTCTTTTAAAAGTATTAAGCTAAATGTAATTATATAATTTTCCCTCCCTCCAACCCCTCCTGAGGCCCCCTACTTACCCTCTTTCAGATTCATGGCCTTTTTCTGTGTGTGTGTGTATACACATACTTGTATGCACATACTCATATACACATAAATGCATAAATACATAAATACAACCTGCTGACTCCATTTCAATGCTGACCACTTGATACTGAATGTTCAATTAGGAGCCTCATCACCGAGAGAGACTAATTCTTTCTCTCTCAGCAGTCATTTGTTGTCTATAGTTCTTTGTCAGGGGTGGGGCTTTGTGACATTTCCCCCTTCCAAGTAAGCATGACTGTTGGTGTTGTTATTGTTTGACTGTCTGTGTGGAAGCCACACAGTTGCGATATGGTAGGTCAAATTTCCCTATCATTTCTAGGAAACACAACCTTACAACAGTTTTCTAGGTCCTTCGGTTCTATTTTTTCTTCTTTCCTCTTCTCTCATGCATTTCATCCCAACTAGAGTTTTCCCTCCCTCCACTCCTGTCAAGTTTCCTTCCCTCCCTCCTCCCTTCTCTCCCAGGTACATTCCTTTCTGTTTCCCTGCAGAGAAGAGCAGGCCTCCCAGGGATATCAACCAAACATGGCATAACAAGTTACAATAAAACTAGGCACAAATCCTCATATGAAGGCTGAACAAGGCTACCAAGTAGGAGGAAAAGAGTTCCAAGAGCAGCCAAGAGATTCAGAGACACTTCCACTCCCACTGTTAAGAGTCCCAGGAAACACCAAACTAAACATCCATATCATATATGAGAGGACCTGGCTCAGACCCACAGCCTTTCTGATTGTTGCTTTAGTCTCTATGAGCCCAACATATTTGATTCTGTGGGCCTTGTTCTCATGGTGTCATTGGCCCCTCTGGCTCCTATAATTCTTCTTTCCCTTCTTCTGAGGGGTTCCCCGAGCTCCACCTGATGTTTGGCTGTTTGTCCTCTGGCTCTTACAGTCTTTCCTTCCACTCTCCCACGATGTTCAGTGCAGGTGTTGTATTGCAGATGCATTTGTTAAAGCTGGGCACCCTATGATCACTTGATCTCTTATGTTTGCCAATTGTGGTTTTCTGTAATTGTCTCCACAGGCTGCAAAAGAAGGTTCTTTGATGAGAAGTGGTAGTTATCTGTAGATAAAGGAAAAGTATTTAGAGTGCTGTTAGAGAGTATGCTGGTCCTCTAAAGTGGTGGCAATGAGATCCTCAGTAGACCTGGGGAGTTGCCTAGGTTCCCAGTACCAGGCAAAAAGTTCCTCCTGTTGAGCAGGCCTTAGGTTCAAGCAGAGAGCTGTTGGTTACCACCAAGATATGAGTGCCACTACTGCACCTTTAGTATCTTACAGGGCTGCTCATTCTTGCCTTTCTTTCCATAGGAGGTCTGAACTCATGTCCTGTGTTCTGTGAGATGAGCTCTTTTACACACTGCCCATGCAGTGGGAGAATGCAAACACTTTTAAAGCATGCATCATTGCATAGTTTTTCAAGTGTTAATTTTGTTTCCTCTTTGTGGAAGATAATAACACATAGGCTTATTTTATTCTAGGATTAAAAGCGTTCTACTTTCTAAGACTAATTCATATGCTTTTGAGTTGTGGAATGGTGGGATGGTTCCTCTTCCATAGTTGCTGAATTCTTGGGTTTCCCACCCACAATCATTCAGTCCTGAATGGCTCCAAATTCATCCGTTGTCAGATCCTTGGACTGCACTCCCTCTTTCACCCACATTGGCCAAGAACTTACTATTTTTTGAACCCACATTTACAACAGTCTCTTAATTGGTTTCTCTGATTCCAGTCTTAGAGTTCTGAAATTCAGTCCCACATGTTACCACAGTAACTTTTTAGACAGAGCTGTTGGGGCTTTTCCAGGAAAATATTTGATTTTAGCAGAGTCATTTAAATTCCCTCTCTAATTATTCATAAAAAAAATACTTGCTGAATCAGTTTAACTATTCCATACACAGTCATTCATTCTACCATGTTTCTGAACTTCTCAAATTAAATTTAAAACCTAGAAGGACCCTGTGCTTCAGATTGGTAGAGTTTGGTGCTATCTTGTCTTCTGTTTTCTGGTTTAAGACACAAGGGACCAACTGGCCTAAAATGGCTCCCAGAGAATAAGGAGCTGCTGTGAGATTGGTATGATGTTCTGTGTGAGTTAGACATAGCAGCTTGCTACATTTCTAGCTTCCCTCATGTCTCCAAGCTTCCTTTCAGTTAAGGTTTGGGACACATATGATTTTTGTTTGTTTGTTTTGTCAATTATACAATATATGATGCATGATACATGATATATGATATGATGTGATATGACCAAGATGAAGCCCCAAGGGCCAACATCTAGCCAATCCACTGTACTGTTTCCTTCTACATGAGATTGGGGTGGCACAAACAACATACCCAGTCTATCCTGTGTCCTGTAAACTATAAAGAGAAATCTTCTGGGACCAGAGATGCAGGTAACTCCCATAGGACTCAAACCAGACCAAACCAGACATGGACATCATTTGTTTTGATAAAGCAATTCAATCAGACTCTCAAGAGAGTCTCAGGAGCTGCCAGCTTTCTTAAAGGCCAGGTTCTAATCTGGCCTGTCCCTTCAGTCACACTTTAGTGGTCAAGGAGGACACGGGGGGGGGGGGGGCAGAGTCAACAGATGTTAGATGAGGGTGAAGACTAAGGAATTTGTGGTCCTCCTTCATCTCTCAAAATCTGCCTTTTAGTCACAAACAGATCCCTCCCCCACAAAAATCCATTCAGCATCTTTCAAAACCACCAAAGACCCACCCCTTACTGCAGCAGACTCAAATCCAATGGCATCATCACCTAAACTTGGAAGTGTTACCTAAGCCCCTTCAGATGTAGCTCTTAGGGTTTCCTTGGTCTGAAGACCTCTGAATAAAAGAACTGAGTGATCCATCTCCCACAAACCCAGCTCATATATAACACAAAAACCAAGATAGCCACAATGGACACTTGAAAGGGGAAATGGGCACAGCATTTACTGGTCCATAGAAATACTACAGCCAAGTCAGGAGCATGAGATTTCTTGCTAGATGCAGATCCATCTTACTCCCTGGTACTGATTTTCTGTGGCTCTGAGTTTCTTGTTCTGATTCTGTTCCACTCATGTGAAGCATATCAGTTATGTAGACAAATATGAGTCCTAATTTTTTTGTAGCTCCAAACACCTCTTTTAATTTTCTCTTAAAAATTAAGTGTGTGTGTGTGTGTGTTTTGCAGTATGTGGACATGTGTGTATAGGCACTTGTGTGTACACTCATGTATGCACATGTAGTGGGAAGGAGAGGCATTAGGTACCTAACACTGTATTACTTTCTACCAAGATCCCTGGAGACACTCTTTCACTAAATCCAGAGCTCAGTGGATGCTCATAAGCTCCAGAATTTCCCCTGTCTCTCGCCACCTTCCACTCTCCACCACAGACACTTATCAGTTGGTGAGCATATCTGGCTTTTATGTGGTTGCTGGGGATTTGAACTCAGGTCCTCATGCTTGTTCAGGAGATGCTCTTTACATAGTAAAAAGTAGTCGCACACTGTTTCAGAAGTATTAACAAAAAGTCCAGTAGCATCCTCCAAAACTCTTTGCCCATGGACCCTTTCTTGTGATGAGACATTTTTTACTGTTTGAAGGTCTCAGAGTAAGGAATGATCTTACTTTTAAAGTCTTGTCCCCTCAGTATTCTCGGTGAAGTTGGAACCCTTCCGTACAGAGGTTTCTTTTCCATAGATCATCTCACTCTCTTTGCACTTTCTTACATGTAGCTAAAGAAAACCGACTTGATTTGCACGTTTGCCATTATTCCTGGGCATCTCCTTAGCTGGGTCTATAAATTCATCGTTCACATTTTCAACATTACCTCAGGCAAAAATGCTAGTGCTAAAGAGACGGCTTCTTTCTCCAGTGTTTTGAATACGTTCCTCCCAAAGAACTAAGCCTTCTGGAGACTTCTGGGGCTCTCCATAGGTAGGTCTCAGTTCTCCTCTGTGGACTGCAGCTGCCAGGTAAGTTCCCAATTGTGTCCTGGTCTGTTGCTGGTGTATTACAAACCATTACAAACTCACAGGCCTGACTCTCTTCTATCCTGTTTGTAGGATCAATTGGAGAGGTCCAAATGGCTAGAAACTCTCAAGAGTGTCTTTGGCCTACTGTGTGTGGAAGGATATAGCTGTCATTGTGGATTCTCTTTTTCTTGAGTCACTTGCCCTGGAGCCATAAGCAAAAGAGGGCAGTCCTGTCACAACAAACAAGCAACTTGTGGAGAAGTCCATGGGGCAGGAAACTAAAGCTGCCTCAGGAGAAGGCAGTTTTGTCCGATGTTCAGGCAGCCTGTCGAGAGGGCCATATAACAGAGAACTGAAGTTCCCAAAACACACACGAGTCTTGAGGCCTGCGTGCAGTCAGGGAGAGTTCAAAGTGCCTTCATTAAACTTAGTATATGACCACAGCCCTTGGCCACATCTGCATTACTACCTCATGAGAAACAGGCCAAACCAGCCAGCCACTCCTAGATTCCTGATGGGAAGAAACAGATAGGTATTTGTTATGAGAACCTGGGTTCAATCTCTAGCAAACACACACGCACCACCACCACCATCACCACCACCACACACACAACCATGCTGAACTCCCAAGTTCAGGGTAATGCAGCAATGAATAAGATTATCCCTCTGTTTCTCATCATGTAAAATGTTGGATGTATTGTCATTCTCTGTGTCAAGAGTTACTGTATTTAGCTCTGATTTTTTTTGTGTGTGTGTGCCCAATGCCATGGTTAGATTTCAAGGTCGACCATGTTTTATGTTACATATATAAGGAAGAAAATGGACATTCACAATGAGAGCACAGGGTGCGGTATGCCAACATTCACAACTCAGCATTGGCTGTTCGTTGTTCTCGGAGTGGACTGTACATCACTCCTCGGATGCTTGATAGAGCATGCGCTTTTCCTGGGCCAGTGAATTGTGAGAACTGAAGTGTGCCCTTTGACCGAAGCATCACAGCCACACCCAAGCACTTGGTTTTTCCCTTTCCCCTTTGCTTTGAGAGCAGCTGCTCCACATAAGGACTGTGTCCTCATCCTTGACCCTGCAGCAAAAATCCACACAGTACCATCTTCTTCATAGGCATGGGATGTGGGAGAGAAGCCACCCTCTGTTCCCGTCAATCATAGAGATCCCTGGCCTACTTTTCAAAAAGTAAAACTTATTGAAAATAGATTCTTCTCTCATACAATACATCCTGTCCACAGTTTCCCCTCCTTCCATTCCCTCCAGCTTCCCTGCACCACCACCCTTCTCCATCTCCCCCACGCCTCCCCAGGACCACTCCTGGCCTGTCACGCCTTTAAGAGACAATAACCAAACACAGCAAACTAAGATATAAGACAAGGCAAAATACCTCATACCGAGGGTGGGCAAGGCGACCCAGTATGAGGGCAAGAGTCCCAAGAGCAAAAGGATCACAGACACCCACACTTAGGGATCCCACAAAAATACTCTTAGGGATCCCACAAAAACACCAAGCTAACAGTCATAACACATATGCAGAGGACCTACCTGGTGCTTATCCCTGCAGGCCTTGTGCTTGCTGCTTCAGTCTCGGTGAGTTCTCATAAGCCCTGCATAGTCGATTCTGTGTTCTCCTGCCATCTTCCATCCCCTCTGACTCCTGGAGTCTTTCTTCCCTTTCTTCTGTCAGGTTCCCTGAGCTCCATGGGCAGGGGTCTGATAGAGACCTCCAGTTCTACTCTTTCCACATCATATCTGACTGTGGGGTTCCAACTCTGCCTTTATCTGCTGCTGAGAAAGCTCTCTGATGATGATTGGACAAGGCACTGATCTATGAGTATAGCAGAATATCATTAGGAATCATTTCATTTCCCCTTCCTTCCTTCCTTCCTTCCTTCCTTCCTTCCTTCCTTCCTTCCTTCCTTCCTTTCTTTCTTTCTTTCTTTTCTTCTTAATTTGTATACCAAGTCACGTTTGGCTCTATTCCAGGGCTCTGGGCTATCCAGCTTCTTATTTCCGGACACCCAGGCCAATTTTAATGCATAGTCCTTCACCTTGACTAACACACTGACCCTTCACCATGGTGTTCTGTGCTGTAGCTATCATAGAATTGATTCAAGTTCTTTAGTCTCTATGGAGAAGAGCTCTTGAAGACCCTCCCTGGACTAGATTTGCAATGAGAGCAGTTAGTGAGCATCATCCCAGTATGTCTCACATATGGGAAGGATGTTTTAAGAAAACCTCATGGCCTAGTCGGCCATCAATGGAAAGAGAGGCCCATTGGACTTGCAAACTTTATATGCCCCAATATAGGGGAATGCCAGGGCCAAAAGAATGGGAATGGGTGGGTAGGGAAGTAGGGGGCGCTATGGGGGACTTTTGGGATAGTATTGGAAATGTAATTGAGGAAAATATGTAATAAAAATATTAAAAAAAAAAGAAAACCTCAATTAAGAGTATTTTAATACAAACCTTTTCTCCTTAAATATCAGTTCCTACCTTTATCTAAAATATTGATATTGGTTCATTGTGAATTTTCCCATTAATTTTAATTTTTAAAAAATATTGTTTATGCCGTTGAAAAAAACAGCTCAGTTGATAAAGCACTTTCTAAACTAGCATGAGACCTGAGTTTGATCCCTAAGAACCAATATAGAAAAAGCCATGTGTGGTGTTGTATGTTTGTTATCCTAGCATTGGGGATGCAAAATTCCCTTGGGTGGGCTTGCTGACCAACCAGCACAGCATAATTGGTGAGTTTCAGGCCAACTGAGTAGCCAATAAACATACCAAAAATACAGTTTGTCATGATTACTGCAACTTGGGAAGACATTTCTTACATTTGAGTCTGTGTATTCTGTTCTTCCCACATTAAGCTCACCTTTTCTCTGAATCAATCAGAATAATTCAGTTATATTCTTGAGAACCCCATTCCTTGAGCTTATTATCTATTTAAAGCACAAGGTTTTGAATCCTGAGATGTCCTGAGTACAATATTGTATCACCATGAAAAGCATTAAGCCTTTGGACTCAATGGATAGGAAGCCTTAGAGGCAGAGCCTTCTAAGACCATCTGTTAGAGAGCTTGAAATGAAGACTCATAGGGAGGCAGTAAGCTGGACAAAGTCACACAGCCGCTTAATTCCAGACCTTGTGTCCAAACACATTATATTTTGCCTCAAGTTTAGAATTTTTTCTGCTACAGTGAAAGCCCATCTCTGGGTCCATTTCTTCACAGAACAAATCATGTCTTGTTAAATCTCACTTGGGTGTTTTTTTCTGGGGGGAAATGCTGAGGGAGAGTAAATCTGGAATTTCCTCTGACTCGGAGCATGGCTTCACTCCAGCTGACTCTATAAATTGACATGGATTATGGGGTTGTGTGGCATTTAGCTTTATGATAATTACCTATTTGAATAGCTGATAAGAGTTAATTTATCCTGAAGACAACTAGGAATAAAAGAATAATTGGGTTATAAAATTAAAGCAATAACATCTGTACTTTCTACTACATTGAACATATTTGATGCAAAGAATATTTCAATTAGGCTAAAAAAAATCTGTGAATGCTCTTTCTTCTTTATATTTCTCCTCAAGAGGGAAAAAACAAATGCTTAGCACACTAAAGGGAAAAAAATAAAAAAAAAAAATGGGAAAACTCGCAACACCTTGCACACCCTTGACACAGGCACCCCAAGGAAGCCACCATGGATAATAAAAACTAGATGTGCAGATCCAGCACATAAAAGTGCAGTTTCTGTACGACAGCCACTTTACCAGATCAGAGAGTTGGGAATTCTACGCAGACACACAGAGTCCAGATTCTTAACCCGAGGACTGTAACCCCATGTGGGGCTATGTAACTGAATGTAGGGCTGGTCACAAGAATTTTGGCAGTAGAATAAAATAATTTCAAAACACACAAAAAATTGAGAAGTTTATTTGAAAGTGAAAACACAGAGAGCCCAAGGTGCTTAGCTGGTGCTTCCTGGTGCTCTGTTCTACACCATTGCTGCGGCCTTATTCTGAACACGCATGCGCACTTTGTATGCCCATCCACTGAGCTGCCCGCCAGCGAAAGCCTTCTGAAATACTGTAGTTCAAATTCGTGGACTTGAGACCATTTCGGGTTGTGAATTGCAGTCTCTTTGCTGTGTATACAAAGTTTTCTGTTCTCATAGAAACACAACAGTGTAATTGCAGAGAGGAATGACAATATTTTCTTTACCATCATTCCTCAGTATTGTAAGCATCAAATTAACCTATCTTTGGCTCATATTGTGTTGGGATATTTGATTTTTAAAATTGCTATTTGAATTGTTGACTAATGTTTCACAAAAAGAATTATTAAATAAATTTTAACTTGAGATTAGAAAAGAATTTCCAACAATTTCTATAATGGCCCTAAACATACTTCTACTATTTTGTTCTATATATTTAAGAGCACTATAATTATAAAATCAAAATAGCAGTCAACTTTCAAAACCATTGGAGATACTGTATGACCTACAGTATCAAATATTCAGTCAAGATTCAAATCTTCATGTAAATTAACCATGCATATCCATTTCAGTGTGCAAGTTTCCTTTTTTTGTTTAGTAAGCCGTGAAACTTTGTATATACCCTATAAAGAATTACCCTATAATAGATTTCTTTATGAAATTTTATATCTATTTTAAATACCTATATACCCAGAGTTACATTAAAATGTCTTGGGAGAAAAGAGATTAGAAGCAGAAAAAAAAAACCCTCTAAGAAGCCTTGTTATAGATTATACTCTGACTCAGGGTAAATCACTTAATGTCTCTGTGCCTCGGATTTTTGTTCAGTGGGTTATTAACTGACGACCCTCTTTGTTTCCAATATTCTACTGAGCACCGAGGAGAATAGAAAAATCTCCGATCATAATCAGGTCATGATAAAAGATAAACACAAATGCTCCCATGAGACAACATTGGAAAATTACATATATGTGGTACAGAAGAGAGCAGAGCATAGAGAAAAGAATGCGTCCATCTTGTTGGAAGCAGCCGCTTTACCAGCGTGGGATGGGAAGGGGACAGGAGAGGAAGAAGTTGGCCTGGCTGCAAGTAGTTAGTGGTCACCAAAACTCAATCATGCACACCCCTGGTTCAGTCTGTTCCTGTCATAGTGGTGTGCTCAGGCGCTTCCTGTCACCAGTGTAGCTCTCCTCAGGGATGATGTCCTACCCTGAGTCAAAGGAGCATGTGCCTGTCTTTGGAACATGCTAGGGGTCTTAATTTTTATGGAAGTCTTTGAATGACCTTTCAAGGATGGTAAAGATGAGATTTAAAGTTATATTACTCCTCACTGCTCTCCGTAAGATTTTCTATAGTGAGTGAATAGTTGCCTATGTACCCACTAGCATTTAGAAGGCTCTCATCAACAGCAATACTTCCTGTGTGCTTAGTTATTTCCAAGAAGCGGTAACAGCCTCATAGGAAATGCCATGCGAGGTGTCATGCTGTGTAGTGGTGTATCTGTGCAGGATTTCTTGTGGTTTTGTTTTGGGGATGGAAAAAAATTAGAAATTGTGAGGAAAAAGGGTAATTGAAGCAGTGTTGGCATGTGTTGTGTGAAGAGATGCAGTGGAGCCATGAACCCCACACAACCCTTTTTCCACTGTTTTATCATCTCTAAGATCAGCTTCGATAATCCAGTAAGAAGCTGGTTCCCTCTTGCAGAACCTGTCTCATATTTCATGTGTTGATTTCAGAGTCAATGAAACAGGAGGTGAGCTTTGATTTTGACATGAATCTTAGAACCACCAGAGCAGTGATAATTAGGAGGTGATGATGGACAGGTTGGTGGAAGGCAGAGCTCTAGGCATCCACCCCATCTCCTCACTGCCGATCGTAGCTCCTCAGCTATTATGCTATTACATTAGCACCCATCCTGCATTTTGACCTTCCTTATGAAAAACAAAAAACCCTGCTGGGATCAGTAGCTTAGTCATGGTGTTACTCTGGTCTGAGAGTCAGGAACAAACAACTTGTCTAATATGAGTCATAATCGTCTCAGTCATCATACCCTTGGCATTGAGACAGGCCTGAATTGGGTACATGAAGACATATCTTTATTATTATTTTTATCACAGTCTACTTTTAGTGCCTGAAATAAGGAATGCTTAATTTATCTGTCTGCCAGTGTGAGGTTGGGAAAGGTTAGGTGGGCTAGCCCCTATTATCTATATCCAGGTACTGTCTAGAACAAACGGAAAGGGAGATGGCTTATCTCAAAAACCGTGGGTAGCTTGGTATGGCTGAAACACAGTGTTCATGTGGTGCAGCAACAAATCTGCATATAGAGAGGAAGGAGAGGAGGGGTATGTGAAGGGAAAATAACAGGAGGTTTATTTAATATTCTAAAGGGCTTTCTTGTAATCTGAAGCCAATGGAGACCTTAGCAGGCTATAAAGCAAGATTGGTAATGAACATTAGGAATGACAACATACTGAATTAGCTAATTAATTTTTTGCCATCCTGGGGATAAAAGCCAGGTTCTTACATATGCTAGGCAAGACCTCTCCAACTGAGTCACAATGTCATCCCCTGATATGGTTTTTAAGATTACAAATTTTCTCCTGATAAATTCTCACTGTGTTACTGCTTACGGTTAGGACTTAGAAGTTTTGACCATCTAAGTCCCTTTGGAGTGGCAAGAAGGACTTCGTAGTGACAAAGAGTACCTTGTCAAGGTCAACAGTAGTGGATGGCATGTCTGTCCCTTGGTTTTCAGGTATAATTAAGATGTGCTGGGGATCGAGAGTGGATAACCTGCTAAGACCACTTGTGCTTTACAATAAGTATCCTTCCCTTAAATTTCTTCCACTCAATTACAAGGATCAAATTTATAAAGTCCGAAGATGGGTGTAACCTATGGTTTCCAAAGGCAAAACTGAGGCTCTTCAACTTGGCAGCCATTCTGATGACACAGAAAAGCTGCCATTTGCACATCATACCCTTCTCTGGTCCTCATCTCCAGCTCCGGTGACTTCCTAAAGAGGTGTGAGATAGTCAGTGTGGTGTGTTTGCTCCATTGTGTGTTGCCATGCCTATTTCTTCCGACATAATCAAACTGGTAGGGTAGTTTTATGCACTTTTGGAGGTAGAAGCCCCAGCAGGAGAATTGTTCCCTCATATTATTTTCACAGGAGCTACCCATGGGCACCCTGAGCGAGTACAGCTCAGCCTCTGCCAGCATCTCCCTCCTTTGTATACAGGATTTTTGTAAAAAGACCTTTCAATGCAGGAGCTATTTCCGCATATTCTGTGTATGACGATGCCTTCCCCCTCTGCTCCTCTCTCCAGAGTCTGCATGAAGAACACCGCCTTAAAAATGCAATAACTTTCTGTGACACTTTATCATCTCAACAGCAATAAAATGACCAAATATGGCATCTTTTATTTTTCTGCATACTAGCTAGGGAAACAAATTCATGGGCACATCTCCCTCTCAGAGAACAAAGCTGACGAAAGGACAGGGTTTTTCCGTTTTAATTTCAGTTTGTTGCCATTTCAATTGACTTACTCTGTTTTCAAGGTCTCCCTTTCTGACCCATATCATCAAAGTTGGAGATCAGTGGCTTGGCTCGAGACATTAAGCTGAGTTAAGTACTGTGCAGGAAAACGCTGATGCTCTCTAAGCATCTCCAGGTAGAATTCCTTATTATGTCTGGAGGGAGTCTGAGGGTTGTTCACATATCCTGTAGTCTTACAGTCTATAGAGTTGGGTTTGCTATCGAATAGAAATGACCAGCACTCAATGCAGCTCTGGTAAAAATCTCTCTCTCTCTCTCTCTCTCTCTCTCTCTCTCTCTCTCTCTCTCTCTCTCTCTCTCTCTCTCTCTCTCTCTGTGTGTGTGTGTGTGTGTGTGTGCATGTGTTTGCATGTGTCTGCGTGTATGCACCTGAGTGTTTGTGCATGGGGAGATGAGAGGTCACACATCTGCCTCCATTGCTGTCCACTCTATATCCTTAAGAAGGGATCTACCACTTGACCAGAAACCCTTTGCTTGGCTATACTGGCTAGCAAGCTCTCAGAATCATCAGCTCATCTCTGCCCAACACTGCTGGTGTTACAGCAATGTGCAACCTGGCTTTTTATGTAAGTGCTGAGATTCAGAACTTAGGACCTCAGGCTGGCAAACCAAGTACTCTTATGCTCTGGCCATAACCCTACTCACCCTTACTCATTCTTAAAGAGCCATTCACTGATTCCTGCTACCTAAAAAGTACACTCTGGACCCAACCTGTCTTTGCAGTTTGAGCGGCATCAGCCATGAGTTGAGGAGCTTGTTACTAATGAGTATTTACTTAGGGAGCACCCCATGAGCTCTCACATGCTCACACTGCTGTACCTGAGTTCCACCTGCCTGGGATATTCATCAGCTTTGTCTTTCAGAGCATGATTATGATGCCCAAATTAGTAACACAGAGCAATGCCTGACATAGTAGATGCTCCGTAAATGCCTCTTTACTGAACTGCCAGACACAGCCCATTAATTACCTGTCTTCACAGTTTTTTCAGTGAGTGTATAATTTCAATGTTTGTATGTTTTAAAGTGCCTTTAATGCCAAGGGTGTTAGCTTGGCATACTCAAAGTCTTGGGTATGGTATCCAGCCCTATAAATGAAAGTGCCTTTCCCCCTTTCATTAGTGGTAATTTAATCAGATATGGGTCATACCTTCGGAGTATTTTCTATAAGTGTGAAGACGGTATATAACTCCATCACCATCGACCATCAACTGTGTTCAACAAGAAGACTGCTGTCTGTAAAACTGTCAATCTTTGTGTAATCTGCATTAACATCTAGTTTCTTTTCCTGTTGCTATGATAAGACATTCTAACAAAAGCAACTTAAGGAAGAATGATCTTAGTTTGGCTTAAAATTCCTGGTGTGAAAGTCAAGGCAATGGCTGCTTGGAGCAACTGGTCATGCTTTATCCATAGGCAGGAAGGAGAGAATAAATGGATACTTTCTCCATATATACAGTGTAGGACCCCAGCCAGGGATTGATGCCATCCATAGTTGGTGCTTCTTCCCACCTTATGTGGGAACACTCAACAGACATGTCCAAAGTCTATCTCCCAGGTGACTCTAGGTTCTTTCAAGTTCTCAACAGCAACCATCACAAATCATCTTTCTTGTAGCTCGTAGTATCACCTAGCTGGATACTTCTGTCGCTCACTTGGCAGAGTGGAGGATGGTAGCATCACCTATTTTTTCCTGACACACTAGAATTTCCATAAAATGTGTATGACTCTGCATTGGGTTACATTTAAGTATCTGGATTTAACACACTTTTCACTGTATCTGGAAAACAATTGATCAACATCTTTTAGAGTATTTCCATTCTGCCTCTTGCTTTGCTCTACTCTTTTACATTTTCCATTGGATATACTTTGTAGTCTGTACATTTATTCCTCATGTCTTCTAAGAATTGCTTAATAAAGAAGTACTTTATATTTTTTCCATACTGTATTCTGGCTGAATTATCACAATATCTTTCAATTGAGCAATTCTTATGGACAATATGCAGTTCCATCTATTAGTTTAATAAATTTTAGCAACCATAGTTCCAATTTCTAATATTTGTTTCTCCTTCCCTTCATTTCTCTCCCTGCTCCTCCTTCTCACTTTTTCTTCCCCCCCACCCCTTCTTTACTGTTTCTTTCTGTTTTGACCCAGGATCTTGTGATGGAGCCCTCACTGTCTCTGACTCTCAAGTGGTAACTACTACTTCCCACTCCTGGGTTCTGAGATTCCAGATGTGCAATCCTCACACACAGCTCATTTCCAATATTTCCAAGCAACATCCAAAAATATGTTTTATTATCATTGGCCTCCTCTTTTATTTTCCCCCGTGCTTTTGGAAAGCACAGTGTATTCTTCTTCTTTTTTTCTTCCAAGGATATGAGATACAATTATTTTAAAATTAATCCCTGCTCACCATGCTATTTTCACTAATGATCACCCAGGCTTTGATTGAGTACACTTCTCATCCTGTGTTGGAACTCACTGTGTTCTATTTTGGATCAGTTCATTTTCAATAAAAGCTTTCTTTCTCTATCTCTTTCTTCTCTCTCTCTCTCTCTTTCTCTTTCTTTTTTATCCTCTCTCTTCTTTCATCCTCTCTTTCTCTCTTCTTTCTTTCTTTCTTTCTTTCTTTCTTTCTTTCTTTCTTTCTTTCTTTCTTTCTTTCTTTCTTCTTTATTTCTCTCTCTCTCTCTCTCTCTCTCTCTCTCTCTCTCTCTCTCTCTTTCTCTCTTTCATCTTTCTTTTGTTTTTTTTATTACTGGTAGTGATCAAACCCATGGCCTCCACACAATAAACAACTGTGCTGTGACTGAGCCATACTAAGCCCACAGACCTTAGTTTATATAATTTATCTAGTAAGAGTTTCGGAACATGGTCCTCATAATCTCCATCTTACCTGACACAGTGCTGAATACTTTTTTGAGTGCTGCAATCGAACCCAGAGACTTAAACAGATTAGACAGGTGATCGACTACTGAGCTACCCCTATACCTTGACTCATACGTTCCTAACGTAGGTACTTGTAGTGTATGGTGAAGGGGAACTGTCCAGAATCTCCCCCAGGATTGAAGCCCTTATTTTTGAGTGTCAGTTGACTACTGTGTACAAGTTGAGTCCCTACCCAGGAATTTTCTGCAGTCAATAGAAGCTGTTTGCCCAAGATTACAGTCCTTTCTCAAGGTAGCTGCCTCCCAGTGACTAGGATGGGGTGTCTTGGAAGCTGGATCTCTTTGTTCTGACTCAGGACAATGATAAAGAACCAGCCTGGATCCAGAGCTCCCTGGGAGTTGGCCTCAGGTCTCTGCTTCAATCCAGTTTTGTCCTTTATCCATCTTGTTTCCCATTCTACCTTACAGGTGTTAATTTCAAAATGCCCTCAATAAGTCTGCTTCTGAGTCTGTGTCCTGAGGAAACCAATTTAATTTAAGACACCACCCTCTGAATGGCAAACATGCGGGTATCCCTCAGGGCCTGGCCCACCTGCTTTCCCATAGCAGATGCATAGACATGCCTGTCTGTGGAATGACTCCACAAAAGAAAGAGACCTGCTCAAATTTGACCTGCTCAGTTTTCTCAATCTACATCATCTTTTCAATTTTTATTAACATAACTTGCACTATCAAAGCCTGAGAGATTAATCTTGGGCTCAGGTAAGATACATCTCTTACCATGCAAAGTTTCCATTTAAATTGAGCCCTAATGTCATTTGGATGAACCTAGAGCATTGACATTTCTACAATACGTTTGAAGATGAATTGCCCAAGCACTTGGTACTCATGTGGGAGGTGAAGGCAGATAGCAATATGATCAAAAGCTGAGAACAGGCTATAAATTGAAGTTTGGCACTGGGAAGGAAAGGCAGTACTGGAAACAGGCAATAAAGACAGCTCCCTTTTAAGAATCACTGGGGTTGGTATAGCACGGCCCCTTTGCCTCACTCAAAGCTTACTTGAATTCTTTGCTGGGCAAGCTTTTCTTGGATTGACAATTAAGATCCTTCTGGCAATATTCATCTCAGAGGGCCTATTAAACAGACTGTGCTCTCTGTAAAAGGGATGGAAAGGTAGATTGATGGAGAAAACCACATTTAGAGACACTGCAGTATGTTGAGTGAAATATTTCATAAATGTGCTGTCAGGTGCCTTTCAGTTTTCTAAGAGAACATTTAGATGACATACTGCCAGACTTAATTAAGAGTAATTAAAATATAAGACCGTCCTGAGGTATTAAGATGACCACCAATGGCGGATGCTGTTGTTTCCCTATCTTGAATCTTGTTTCCCACTTTATGAGCTTTCAAAGCATCATTGATTTACCAGATGTTCCTGCCTGTTCCCCAGCCCATATTCTAAGGGCAGATTCTGGTTTCATTGTATAGATTTTGCCATTCCTATTTCCCTTGGAAGTAGTTATTTCAGATATCCAGATCAAGATAACTAGCTGTTACTGTTTGTACAAATGACTGTCAAAGGCTCAGAGCAGGAAGATGTTCAAATGGAGATGAATTCAATAGATCTTTCTTGCACTGAAGGTCCTCAGGTCTGTAAGATGCTAGATGCAGAGTGGGTAGAGTGACATGTGGGCCAGAAAGCTGGGTGGGCAGTCTAGACACAAAACAAACAAACTCTGCTGAGGAAACAATTAGCCAGGCTTTTATTCCAGGATTTTGAAAGCCAGAATGCTCTTCTCTAGAGAAATTAGCAGTCTTCAATGAAATGTTCTTCACATGTGCTGTTTAGGTGCTGTCTCAGTTTGTTCAAGCTGCTATAACAAATATCATAAACTGGCTAGTTAAAAAATAGCAGAAATGTATTTATTGCAAACCTGAGGGCTGGAAAGTCTAAGATCAAGACATCAGCAGATTTGGTGTCTGGTCCACCGTTTCTTTGGCTCTAGATGGTGCTTTCTTTGCTGTTTCTTGCCTGGTGGAAGTAGAGAGCAAGTTTTTTAGGTCCTCAAAAGATAAAATGCTATTTATGAATATTCTACCCTTGAAATATGGTTACCCCCATTGTCCCAGCTCTGGTATGATCACATTGGTAACTGGGTTTTAATATAAGAACTTAGGGGAAGATGCAGCATTCATATCACAGAAGGGCTACAGGTCATAGTTCACTAACTTTCTTTTATTTTAAAATTTTTTCATTTGTTTATTTTACACTCCATATTTCATTCCCCCCCCCCTCTGTCCACCCTCCTACTGCTCCATATCCCATAACTTCTCCCCACTCCCCTGTCTCCACATGAATATCCCCACCCCTCACCCCACCTGACCTCTAAACTAACTCCCTGGGGCCTCCAGTCAGCCTCTTGAGGGTTAGGTGCATCATCTCTGAATGAACACAGACCCGGCAGTCCTCTGTTTTATGTGTGTTGGTGGCTTCATATCAGCTGGTGTATGCTGTCTGTTTGGTGGTCCAGTGTTTGAGAGATCTCTGGGGTCCAGATTAATTGAGACTGCTGGTCTTCCTACAGGGTCGTTTTCCTCCTCAGCTTCTTTCAGTCTTAACCTAATTCAAGACCAGAGGTCAGCTGCTTCTGTCCATTGGTTGGGTGCAACTATCTGCCTCTGTTTCTTTCAGCTGCTTGTTGGGTCTTCCAGAGTGCAGTCATGCTAGGTCCCTTTTTGTGAGCACTCCATAGCCTCAGTGATAGTGTCAGGCCTTGGGACCTCCTTTTACATGGGATCCCACTTTGGGCCTGTCTCTGGATCTTGTTTTCCTCAGGATCCTCTATGTCTTCAGCTTTCTTAAACAAACAAACAAAAAACAAAAACAAAAACAAAACCCTTTTACTTAGAATGAGTTGGCAGAGCTAATCAACTGGTCTGTTAGTGCTTGTTACTGACTGAACTGCTTTGGTCCTCCAACAAATAAGAACATCAAAAGATCAAACATGACACAGACTACTGGAGGAGAGAGACATCTTGCAAAGGACAGGAGAGACACTTGAAATAAATTCTAATGAGTGTTCACAATGAGATTGGAGGAGATATTGCAGTATTAAAACAACTGTGGGCCACAGGGAGGAATGAAATAACCCCATGCCAGCAAATGCTTGAATAGTAAAGATAAGCCTTTCAGACTAGAGGACAAGTCAAAAGAATGGTTGGAAGATGAATCCTAGGGAATTCTTCAGAAGAACAACAAAAAGAAGTGGGAACGTGACAATGAGAACCTCAGGGTCAGTGAAGGACCAAGAGATATACAATAGTAGCAAATACTAACAAAACTGTGACGAATACTTTTAAAACTGGAGGATACAATCAATGTGCAGGTTGAGCACGTACACCAAGGGCTTAGCACACTGACTAATAATACCTTTAAAAACCAAACCCTACACTCTATGGAAACCAGTGTGGATTGTTCTCAGAAAGCTACAGCTAGAGTCACCAAGTAGAACAGGTGGTTATTCCTGTATGCAAAGGACTTTATAGCTGTAGACAAACTTGTTCATCCATGTTCTTGGATTGATGTGATAGTTGAGAAATGGGATTGGCCTAGATGCCCATCAACTGATGAATGGATACTGAAGATGTGGTATGTTTATATAACAGAGTTTTATTCATATGTTCAGAAAAATGAAATTAAAATTTGTAGGTAAAGGGAAGAAAATGAAAGAAAATTATTGCACGTGAGACAAACCAAGCCCAGATAAAGTGAATGCCACATATTCTTCCTCATATTCAGGTCATGGTGTTGAATCTCTACTTTTATATGTTCAACTTAGAGTTCATTTGGGACAGAGATGACTTACAGGGGGGTTGTTCAGTTGACAATAGAGTCACTTAATTAGGTTTCTATTGCTGTGATAAAATACCATGACGAAAAGCAAGTTGGAATGAAAAGGTTTATTCTGCGTATACTTAGACATCCATAGAAGTCAGGGCAGGAACCAGGAGACAATAGCTGATGTAGAAGCTATGAGAGAGTGCACCTTACTAGATTGCTGTCTATAACTTGCTCAATATGTCGTTTATTTTTTATAATACCCAAGATCACAAGCTCATGAGTAGCACCACCCATGGTGGGCTGGGCCCTCCCACATCAGTCACCAACCAAGAATGCGCCATGCAGGCTTGACTACAGCTGGGTCTTATGGAGGCATTTCCTCAATTGAGGTTCTTTCCTTTCATATGATTTTGCTTGTGTCAAGTTGACATAAAACTGGACGGCTTGGGTAATGTGAAAGAAGAGGGGGAGAATGGTGGGGTAGAAAGGTTTAAGCAAGGGGTATGTGTGAAAGGATTGGGAAGGGGAGGAGGCAGAGGAGGGACAATCTCAAGCGAGAACGAAGTCTTGCCATTCCCTTAGTTGCTCATCAGAACCAGATGGTAGAATGCTACATTGAAGTTACCTCAAGCATCCTTCCGGCTGGCTAGTTTTCATAGTATCAGAAGGTCCTCTGCAGGCTGTTGTGAGAGAAAAGCATCAGTGTCATTTGGTTGTCAACTCTGCCGTCTATGATACCAACTTCCCACCCAGGAGATGCCCACTTGTGAAATAGTTGCATGTCTGTTACTAGAATGAGTGATTGGACTTGAACTCCACTGTAAATATATTTTTTGGCTACTTTAATTGGGTTCTTTTTTACCTGTCCACATAAACTCCTTCCAACTCCCCAACTAGGTAGGAGAGAAAGATGGTTGGAGGGGAAAGAGCAAGTGGGCCTATTTAGACTACTTTCTGCTGGTTAAGGGCAAGTCCTTGGGGGCAAGTCCAAACTTCATTGTCAGGGTGTCTCCAGCCAGCAATCTAGGAAGCACCAATCCAGCAACCAGAAATCAGCAAGTAACAACCAGAAATCAGTAACCAGTAGCCAACAACCAGTGATCAATCCAGCAACCCAGCAATCCAGCAATAGCAAAAGCAGCAAACCCAACAGCAGGAATCTCATCACTAGGGACCACCAGCAGTGGGGGCAGCAGCAGGGGAGCAGCAGCTGCCACAGGCCCTCTTGGGGCTCTCACATTTATACCACCTCAAGAGTCCCCAGAATTCCAGACATAAACTATCTGTAGCTGACAAAATCATGCCCCTCCTAGAGCACAAGACAAATCAGTTAGTGGCCATGGACAATCTGAAACAGCCCTACATCCCACACCTAGGATTAAAACAAAAACATAATCTCATAACATAACTGGGTTTTTATGCCCCTTACACATATGTAGCAGTAGTACAGCTTGTTTTTCATGTGGGTTCCCTAAAAATTGGAGTTGGCACTGTCTCTGACTTTGCCGTAGACTTTTGGATTGTTTGGACATAGCTGGGTTGTGTTGTCTGGTCTCAGTGGGAGAGGATGCACTTAGTCCTGCTGTGACTTGATGTACTAGAGTGGGTGGGTACCCATGGGGGGCCCTCCTTTTCTCTGAGGAGAAGGGGAGGGGGGAAAGGGTGATGGGTGTAAGGGTGGGACTGGGAGGAGAGGAGGGAGGGGGCTGTGGTCAGACTGTAAAATGAATAAATAAAAAGAAGAAGAGAAAAGGAAAGAATCTAGAAATCTCACTCTACTCCACAGGAGAGACTCTAGGCCTGGTACCATCAACCTACTCAAAACATCATGGCTAGGGAAGTCATAGGCCCTTAGCACTGAACTTAATTCTGTTGTTCAGTTGAATTGACATGGCACTAGACTACTTATTGTGAACTATGGTAAATGTAGAAACCCAGGACAATACAAGGTACCGAGAACAAGAGTCAGTTGAGTGCTTAGCTCTTTACAAGGTATTTACACTATCCCTTCCAAGGCTCAAGGAACACTGCAGAAGAGGAGCAGAAAGAATGTAAGAGCTGAATGGGATAAGGGTTACAAAATGTCACTATCCTGGTAATAGTCATTGTTAGCATAGACACTCAACAAATGCCAATGAATGTGTTGGTTTTATGCAGGAATGGTTCTATTGTCAGTCAGACATGGGTGGATGAGGGGCTCAAGTGTCCCTCACTGCTGAACTATCTGCTACTGACAGACTCAGGGAAAGAGGAGCCATTTCTATCAACTATGTGCCCAACTGGTGACTGTACCAAGCTCTGATGGGCACTCCTGGTCCAGTGGATACAGAAATGGTTTTAGTTAATGTAAGTGGGTCACCAAACCAAACCCAGGAGCTATGAATCTGGGAGAAGGACAAAGTGGGAGTTTGACAGAGGTGAGAATAATATTATAAGAGATAGGGTATTGAGAGAGAGAGAGAGAGAGAGAGAGAGCAGATTGTACTATGTGCACATGTAAAATTATCCAAGAATGAGCTTAATAATAAAAACAACAAAACCCTAAACTCTCTGCTTTGCATTTCAGTCTACAATGTCCTCAGAAGTTTGCATTTTCAGTGCTAGGGGACTGTAGAGCTTTATGGAAGTAGGACCAGGCTGACAGAGAAAGCTGGTGAAGAGCAGACAGTTGAAGACTGTATCCTGTTCTTGTTCCCGACCTGTTCACACTGCTTCCCGAATCCCTATGATGTGATGAGCTATCCCTGCACACTCCCACCGTAGACAGCACCACTCTGCCATGCCTTCCCCACTGCAGTGGACAGAGACCCTCTAAGGCAGTGAGCCCAAATCAATCTTCCCTTCTGTGAGTCACTTGTGTTGAGAATTTTGTCTTAGCCGTGCAAGAGTAACTAATACACAGTCCCCTGGATAAAACGATCAGCTAAGAAGGCAAAACCAAGGGAAATGTAAAATTAAAACTGAAAATTGATATTAGATTGAGCACTCACAAGTCTTGATGTGACAACCTTTGACTTTCTGAGGAAGAAAACTTATCAACTTAGGATTTGATACCTAACTAAAGCATCAATATATAAACCAGCAGGATAAAGACATTACCAAATGCAGAAGGCCCAGAAAGACTCTCCAAGGAAAAAGGACTCATCAAAATACTAAATTTCTATGAGAAGTTGAACCAAATGAAAAGTGAGTCAAAAATAATTAGTTGCAAAAGGAAAAAAAAATGACCTGCAGGCAAAACGCTATTCCAGAAAGAACATTTCATCTGGAGAGCAATGGCTGGGTAGTGGACCAGCTACACAGCCATCATCGTGAAACCTCTATTGGTTTCCAATTTTTAGAATCAATGCTCAGAAGACTTAATTATCACTATAGCACAAAATGCAAATATTGTAAACTTGATATTGTAAAAGCAAAAACTCAAGAGATGCTGCAGAACAGGAACAGACAGAGCTGGCAGGGAGGTGTTAGAAACTGAGGAGTGAAAAAGCATAATGTCTTGACCAAAGGAAAAGATGCAGGCAATTTAACATCCTGTTCCTTTTACACTCAGCAAGAGAATCCTCCTTTGCAAGGACAGATAGTTTCTGACAGAAGATTCTAGCTTCTTATGCTATTGTTAAATCAATGTCTTGATTGGATGTCACGAGAGCAACAACGTGCAACTTCACTGTTGCAATATCAATGTAAAAAAATAAGAGCAAGGAGGATAAGGCCACACGCATGGGAACCAACAGAGCTACCTGACACAGAGTTACATACATATGTCCTAGCTTTTTATTGCTGTGATAAAATGTTATTCCCAGAAACAACTTGGGGAGGAAAGGGTTTATCTCAGCCTGTGCTTCTACATTGTAGTTCATCATTGCGGGAAATCAAAGCAGGGGCTCAGGCAGGAACTGAAGCAGAGGTCAAGTTGACAAAACACGAGACAAAACTCTAACTGGCAAAACACATGCACGTGCCACACACACACTTCACTTTAGAAGTTAAATCGGAGGGGTGTTTCTCAGAAGAGATGCACCCCATCTATATAAACTCAAAGCACACACACTAAATTCACCCTGGCGTTGAACAGATCGCTATTATAGCCAATTAATAGTATACACTCAATTTTGTCAGATGTGTGTGTTTGCTTACATTTAATTTGTAATGTTTTCTGCTGTGTGGTAGTTAAATGCTTTTTAAATTCCTCTGAATAATTCAGAAGGGATAAGTGTGGCTAGCTTAATTGTTACTTTTCTTCTCTGTTTTCTTGTCCCTCCCTCCATACCGCTCTCAGTCCCTCCCTCCCCCTTCCTTCCCCTCCCTTCCCCCTTTCTTTCTTTCTTTCTTTCTTTCTTTCTTTCTTTCTTTCTTTCTTTCTTTCTTTCTTTCTTTCTTTCTTTCTTTCTTTCTTTCTTTCTTTCTTTCTTCTTCTTCCTTCCTTCCTTCCTTCCTTCCTTCCTTCCTTTTCTTTCTTTCTTTCTTTCTTTCTTTCTTTCTTTCTTTCTTTCTTTCTTTCTTTCTTTCTCTCATCCTTTTTTTTTCTTCCTTCCTCCTTTATTTCCACATTGAGCTAAGGACCCATGCATGCTAGCTAAGTACCCCTAAGATACACCCTCCAGCTCTAGGCTGCCTGTTTTCTCCACATCAGTAATGTTTCTATAAGTAACATAGCAGTGACCTGGCTCAGCATGTTTGAGGCCAACGGTTATCCAAGCTGAAGGCAGGGATGGATGACTCCTTCTCTGCAAGGTTGTTCTATGGACAGAAGATCTCCGGTTTGTAACGGCCTACCTCTTGTGTGAGCCTTGGAGTGTGAGCTTTGCTCCATCAGTGTCAGAATGTCAGTGCAGAAGCTTGGGCCTCAATTCAGGACACTGCATCAGAATCTGTCTCCCTCACCCAGAATCTGCTGGGTGCTTTCTTGTGAACACTAAGCTCTCAGTGGAGCTGTCCTCCCTCCTTCCCTGTGGCTGTAGAAACCAACAGCATGGCGTTGAGCTCATGCTCTCCTCATGATGCTCCCAGGCCAGGTCAACCCAGCCTCACATTCCTTCTCTTCAGTCCATCAGGCCTGGGGTCTTACGCAGTTTGACATTCTCTGTGCTGGACAACTCTGTAGTGGCAAGTGTGTCTTGAGAATGCCAGCCCTGGTACATGGTGGACCTTTTTCTTTGCATCTTCTATGTTCCTTTTCTGTAAATCAGAATAGCAACAGCACTTTTCTCATGGCACTGTTGCGAAGCTAACATGTATTCATCTCTATAAAGCACTCAGTATAGAGTAACATCTCAATAAATGTGATTATAATTACGAGCTATTATTAAGGAGTCCTGGGTGATAATAGTCATCAAGAACAGGCATAGATGTTAATGGTCTCCAGCTTCTGCTGTCGTCTGGTTCATTTCCCTCATCAATAGCTCATTACTTGATTGTCAAGTCACAGACGCTATAAGCTACACACCATCACACCGAATAATAACAATTATTCCAGGTCTCATGTGTAAAGCATTACAGAACCAACATCCCTCTAATCCTGAGAGGAGTCTGTCTGCTGCTGGAGGTAGTATGGCAAGGGACAAAGCTGTGTCATGGGAACATGTCTTTCTTGTTCTGTTGGTAAGGGACACTTTGTTCTAGTAGCAGCTGAGCCATCCTGCTGTGTGTCCTGATGCAGCACAGACCTAACATCCCCTTGCCTTTGTTTTTCTTTGACCCATTTCTTGATTCTCTGCTTATCCTTCAGAGATCCAAGGCTGTGTCTGTAGGAGCAAGCTGGTGCACAAATCTCACAGGCTGCTCTCTGACAGAATCTTCTCCCTGGTCCTGCTTTCTCACCCCCAAACTGGAGGGATGCTACTGAATGAAAATGACACTCCTCAGACTATCCTCCAAAGGAGACTGTTTCCCCAGAAACCACATTCTGTCATGTAGAATTGCAGATTCCCTGTCAAAGGCAACAAACACAACTTGTCCTACCTGGGGCCCTGGAGCAACTAGATTTAATGTCCAGTAGGTTATCTCTTGGCTTGAAACAATTTTTCCTTCTGAATCCAGAAAAACAAAGACATGATTCATATGTGGGAGAGGGCTTGGGATAAACATAATCTAGTAATTTAGAAGGTTCAAAGTGTGTATAAGAGAGATGACATTTTCTAAATAGCACAGGAAGCACCCTGAGGTCAAATGGTGCAAAGAAAAGAAAGGAAGTCGTCATTATGATGCTCTTACTATGTGAAGGGTAGAGTATGCCAGCTAGTGTTAAGGCCCCATCTCCCCTGTTCTTGTTCTGATAGGGAAGGCCGTATGCTCATGCCAGCCCTGCCCTGGGCGAGTTCCTGAGAGGCTAGCACATTCCCAAGAACACGCCATCTGTACCAGAGGCTGCTCCAAGGAGAAGCAAATTTGCACATCCCACTCAAGGGGGGAATGGAACGGATGGGTGTGAGGAGCCCCCAGATTTCCTTCTTCCCCTCTGAGGTGCTTTAGGAAGGAGCACATGACTCATTTCAAAGAATTCAGGAAGTGGAAGATGGTCAGGAAGGGCCTGGTCACAATGTAAACGAGGCTTTCTTTGCATTTGGCAAGTTGCTCACAGACAACTTAGGTCTTAATCCTCTTGTGCCAGGAGGTTTTCAGAGTGTTTGAAGGTTGGGCCTCTCAGCCTTCAGTACAGGTAACGAACAATTTGAGGAACTTATTTTTTCCCCTCAGGAAAAGAAATGGGTCTGCTTTCCCAGCCTCCATTTTAGCTGTGAATTGGGTTTGGAAATGTGCATGCAGAGTATCAGAGTGAACTTGTTCAAAGGAAATGCTAGCAGTCTGGGCATGCCTTAGCCAAGGAGATCAGCAAGCATTTGGATCAAATCACCATGCATGGGATTAACGGTTTAAAATACTGATGCTGAATTCTTGCAAATTGGAAGGCGTTCACTCGGAATCTGGACTTCTGATCCATCTTGAAGCAGTGTAAATTTTTTGTGATACCAAACCTGTTTTACTATTAGAAAGCATTCAGATCATGCTTGCATGAGTTATTATCTTTAGTAATTAAAATTGAACTGTGCGGTTTGTATGTACTTAATTCTCAGCTCCATTTCTCCTGAAGGCTTTTGGGAAAATATCCACAGCCTACAGTAGGGTTGGACGTTTTAAAAATTTCTTCATTGATGTGTAATAATTGTACACTTTTATAGATACAGGCATACAAGCACAGTGATCTCGTAGGAGCAACTGGGGTATCTCTCAGCTTGAAAACTTATAATTTATTTATATTGGGAACATTCAAAGTCTGTTCTCCAGCTCTTTTGACACAAACAGTAAATTATTGATAATTGCAGACACCTAGCATGCTATGGAACAATGGGAATGGCGTTTCCAACACTGTATTTCTGTACCTAGACCACAGCAGAATGGTGGGACGAAATCCTCAGTCCTGCCTGGCTAGCAGACACAGCCGATTTCCTTAAACCTGCTGAGAGATTGAGGTCTTTTCCTGGAATTCTGGATAGGAAGAGTGGTCAGGTACTATTTGGAAGCTGGTGAAGTTGATTAGCAAAGGGGCAAGGAGAGCACAGAGCCAGGTAGACATTGTGCTTTCTATATCTTACCTTGCTATGATACCAGCTTGCCCCCCGTCCCTTTCTACTGAACTATATAGCAGATGGACACAATGCTATTTGTCTGTTCCACTCTGGGGACATTACAAATAATAAAGAACAGAGACGATACCATCTCAAAGGACAGTTCTCTCTTTTATTTCTCCCAAAGGACAGATAGCAATGGGCAGATGGAATAGAAAAGCTAAGTGGGGCCAAATCTGAGATCTGGAAAGAACTGCCACAGGGCTCATAAGGTGTAAATTGTTCAAGGGGAAGAGGATTGTGGGGGAAGGAAGCAAAAGTCTGAGAGTGGTCAAGATCCCGAACCACTTACTTTAAAGCAAGTATGGAGCACAGAATGTCTGGGGCTCAGGTTGGCATGGGAGGATGATACTGCATAGTTCCACAGAAGAAAACTATCAGGAGCAGGGTGTGTTGTTACCAGAGCTGTTCCTCCTTTGAGAACAAGACAGACAGCTATTGTGGTACTTTCTAAGCCAGCATGATAAATCCTAATGGAGGGTGTGAATGTAGGGCTTGGGTGAAGCAAAATCTGGAAGGAGTTTGTGAAGCAAACTCGAAGAGCTTGGTGGTGGTGGTGGTGGTGTAGCTACAGAAGCAATGCCAGCAGGACTGAGGCTTGGTGTGACATTGACTTGGGTCCAAGAGGGAATGCACAGAGCCAGAAGGATTGGTTTTACCTTCAGGGTTTTACCTTTCAGCTATGACGAGAGCTGTTTGTTGGGGGAACATTTTCTCATTTCATGCATTTGCTTGACCTTGGGTTTTTGAAGTTTCATGGTAGGCCTTGCACAGGAGGTGGCCAAGACACATTGTGAAGTAAGCTTTGGGGGCAGAATTGTTCCCGTCCCCCTGACAGAGTCAGCCAAAATGCTGTGTCCTTTGGAGGTCAACTTCAGGTTCTGCGACTTCAGGCATTGTCCCTGTACACCAGGCACTGTCCTCTGTCTATAAATGGCAATAACCTGGGAGGTCTCCAGGAAAGACCATCAGGAGATGCCTAAATGATGAATAAAGTCATCTATCAAGGACAAGACTAGCAAGCAACATAGATGCTGAGTAGGGAAAGACTTGCAAGCAGCCCAGACCCGAGGGAGATGGGTGAGTCTTTGGAATTACTTGGAGGGACAAAGAGAGACAGTGAGGATCGATACCCACTAGCAGCCTGGCTTCTGTAGCCATTGCCAGGCCTTCTCAGTGACACCTGGCTGGGTTTCTGCCCTGCTGGGATGTGGCTGTCTTGCTGCTTAGGGAGGGTGATTCCTCCTTTTGACAGTTTCCTGGAATCAGCTGGTCTCGCGGCTGCTGTGTCTGCCTCCAGCAGGATTTAACAGACTGGGGAAGATTTGAGGCTCGGATGCTTTTTTCTGCAATTTCTTTTCTTTCTTTTTTTCAGGTGCCAGTGGGCCTTCATCTTTCTAGGATTCTCAGCTGTGGCTTCCCTGAAGGCTGATGTCATTATCCCTCAGAATAGGAAGCTTCCTCTTACTAGCATCTCCCACATACATCGTCAGCCGTCCTGTTCATCTTGCTGACTTCTCTCTCCACCTTACCAGCCCTTCTGCAAGTCTTCCAAATATCTCACTGATGTCCATTGTTCTATGTGTTCACATTCTCTACTTACACCACCCCATTAAACTGCCTGCCTCTCTCTCCATGCAAGACCTCAAGTCACCCATTTCCAGGCTCAAACTTCTTGCCTGAATTTTGGTACACCAATCACTAATTTTTTTTCATTGATGGATTCTTTCATTCAGAAAACATTTATTAACAGTCTATGCTTTGTCTGCTTCTACCCTGAGTGAGATAGATCTGGTCCCCGCTCCACCCCAGCTCTTTCATCTGGGGTCTCAACTCTGTCCCAGGCTGGGCTTAACTGCAGTTTTACCTTATTTCTCTTCCTGACCAATTTTTCTAAGCACGTCTGATTTCTGGGGCTGCCCAGTGGGATATACCTCTTTTGCACATCACCCTAACATTCTTACTCCCCATGTTATTTCATTAACCATTGATGTTTACTCCCACATCCAAAGTACTCCAAACCAAAAGGTAAAGACAACTTTTCAAGAGCTAATATTTTATTCTGAATGGGAACAATAAATTGCCATGTTTAGTTCCTCCTCCTCCTCTTCCTCCTCCTCCTCCTCCTCCTCCTCCTCCTCCTCCTCCTCCTCCTCCTCCTCCTCCTCCTCCTCCTCCTCCTCCTCCTCCTCCTCCTCCTCCTCCTTCTTCTTCTTCTTCTTCTTCTTCTTCTTCTTCTTCTTCTTCTTCTTCTTCTTCTTCTTCTTCTTCTCACAATCCCAAATGCCCACTCATTCACACACTTGAATGTATGTATGAACACTAGGTCAGGGCAGTAAAACAGACAGAGATACCCTTCCGACCTACTCAAAGCCAAGGTCCACAGAATATCCACATTTCTAGAGATGAACAGAAACACTGCTCATTCCTTTGCTTTTTGGAGCACTGCAGGTGGGATCCAGGGTCTCAGGTGCTAAGCAAGCTCTTTATTATTGAGCTGCACCTTCAGAATGAGGAACCGTTTTAGAAGAGGAACACAGAGAGGAGACGTTGTGGACTCTATGTTGATATTCTCCTTCATTCTAGAGGCAGCTCTCAACTTCCCCATCGGCAGCCACGAATAGAGCACCAACTCCTTCCTAGCAGAACCTCTTAACAATTCTAGGAATTATTTGAATTTAAGTAAAATGGTTCCCTGGTGACTCCCTGACAGCCAACAGCATTGACAACATGTTTTCTGATATAAACTGTTTTTTTACGAAGAACGTGTGTCTTTTTACTATGAAGCACTACATTCTGAGCAGAAACCTAATAAGGTTTTCAGCGGGGGTTTTAAGAGGCTCTGTCACAGGGCTTAAAACAACTGTGATCTATTGTTTTTAGTGCAACGAAAGGCCTGGGAGAAGAAATAGCATTTTCAATTTGACTTTATGGCCCCCCAAGTTGTGTTCACGTTAAATGAAAGCTAGAAATTGGTATTGAGAAAAGGGCAAAGACTTCAGACTCGCACGGTGTGGAATTTCACCCTGACTCGTGAGCTAACTTTGGCCAAGTGTTTTGGCTGGTCTGTGTCTCATTTTATTTGCACATATAAAATATGCATATGTTAGGTATACTATCTATTGTACACACCACACCACACACATATTGCAGTAAAAGGTGACACAAGTCCTGGGACGTAGAACGATGTACCAGATGCTTTAGGTTGCGCATGACAGAAACTCAGTTTAAACCAGTTAAATAACTACTAATACATAACTGAAAAGTTCAAGGTGGATTGGATACAGGAACAGCTAGATCTGGGGACTTCAACGTTGTCCGCAGATTTAGTCTGTCTTTAGGTTTTGCTGTTTTGGTTTGAGTGTGAGCTGTCACTCAGCAGGCTCTTGGATTTGGATATTTGGTCCCCAGATGATGGTGCTATAGGAAAGGTTGTGGAGGAGGGCCCAGCTCACTTCCTGTTGAGTCTCTGCTTCCTGACTTCAGGTGCAGGGTGAACCTGCCTCCTACTCCTGGCCTCATGCTTGCCCTGGGTGATGGACTGGGAGCTGGAACAAGTCTTTCTTCCCTCCAGTGCTCCTTGTCATCTGCCTGCTCACAGCAATGAGTTAGGTGACTAGTAGAGTGTCTTCTGCTTGGCTTCATCTTTCAAGCATCCCCAGTGAAGAGGAACCTATCTCCTGGAGCAAGCGCAAGAGAACTGAAAGGCTGGATGCTGGTTTGCCAGAAGCCAGAACAACAACCCTCTCTCAGCAAGAAAAACTGATGAAGGTATGCGAAGAGTCCAGACTGTACTACTGGGAGGGCATCTGGGGACAGTATGAGAGAAGAAGACATTTCATCCCCACCAAACCCACTCAAAGGCAGCAGCCCCAAGATTATGATTTCTGTCCAACAGTTAAAGACACAGAGGCCTGTATATGTTTCTTATTATTTTTGTAATGTATGTTACCATAACTCACTGGGTTGAGTTAACTGAAGCTTGTTATCTTGTTCTGGAGGTCAGAAGGGGTTGAATAGGAACCACCCTGGGATAAAATCAAGAAGTAAACCCAAGTATAGTGGCTCGTGCCCATAATCCCAACATTTGAGAAGCAGAAGGACTGGTGAGAGCTCAAGGCCAGCCTGGGCTACAGTATGAGACATTAACCCCAAAACATCATCACCGTCATCACGATCACCAGCACCACCACCACCACCATCATCATCAAAGATAGAAGAGGAGCAAAAGGGAAGGAGGAGGAAGGAGGAGAGGAAGGAAAACTGGAAGGAAGAGATATCAGTGGGTTTGAACCCATCTGGGTGCTCTAGAGGAGAATCTGTGTCAGTTACGGCCTCTGAAGCCTGCATCTACTCCTCAGCTTGTGGTCTCTTCCTACTATCCAAGTGACAGCACTGCACCTCGTGTTTCTCTCTGTCTCTGACTTCCTGTTCCCCCTTTCTTTACAAGGACACATAACTTAGTTGACTCAGGTGATCCAGGGTCATCAGCTCTCCATCTCAGGAACTTAGCTTGAATCACATCTGCAAGAGTGGCATATTCCAAAATTCTGAGAATTATGACCTGTGTGTCTTTGTTGGGGCCATGTTGGTTGGTCTCCCATGCAGGCTTCTTAGGGTTAAAGCTCCCTACACCTTAGGTGGCTCAACTATAGCTTGAATTGAGGCCAGTGATTCTGGGGTAGGAAATGTAACTTCATTACACAGTATGTTCTGTGGCCTCAGTCTGGTATCTCAGGGCTTCTGTCTTCATGTATAAAACAGACATATTATGTAATAATAAAATGAAAGCTTGTCTTAAAGCATGTGATAGTGTCTGACCTAGAGCAGGAAATGGATGACTCCCATTTTCTTATTATCATTTATGTTCTGAGATGAGGGCTCATTATACATCTCAAGCTGGCATTGAGCTCATGATCTTCCAAGCACACATGGCAATTTTCAACAGTCTTCAATGTGTCCTCTTGGGAACTTGGCTCAGGAAGACCTGAAGAAGAACAAGCAGTGTTTGGGAGTAGGTGGAGCTCTGACTCTGAATCTGCCATGTGACTACAAAAACCTGAAAAATTTCCAGACTTCACCTTTCTTATAAATGAAAGCAGTAGGCCCTTCCCTTCCAGAATTAAGCAGAAAGTCTACCTGTAGTCAACTTCAACGGCTATAATCTTCTTTCCCGGATGCCTTTCTTCTTTCTCCTCTCCCCAACTTCCTTTTTTCTATTCTCTTCTCTCTCTTGTTGGAGTAGGTGTTTTTTCGGGAAGAAGTGTGTCACTGGGGTGGACTTCAAGGTCTCAGATGCTCAAGTCAGGCTCAGTGTCTCTCTCTCTCTTCCCGTTGCCTGCTGATCCAGATGTAGAACTCTCAGCTACCTTTTCAGTACCATGTCTGCTTTCATGCTGCCATGTTTCCCACAGTGTCTATAATGGACTAAACCTCTGAACTGTGAGCTAGTCCCAATTAAATGTTGTTCTTTGTAAGGATTTCCATGGACATGGTGCCTCTTTACAGGAATGGAAACACTAAGACCTACACAATCCCAAACAAAGCACAGAATGTAATAAATGTTGTCATCTGTGTTTGAGGAAGGTCACATGAGCTTAGAGACTATTAGTTTACTGGGGATTACATAATAAAAGCTCATAGGCAATAGACATTTATGTCTCATAGCTCTGGGGGCTGGAGGCAAGAATCCAAGTGTTGTCTTCAGACTGTGTGCTCACATGGCCTCTGCCCAGGCACATTTTCCTTTTCTCATATGGAAATCAATCATGTTGGATTGTGTCCCTACTTTATGACCTAAATTAACCCTAGTCACTACAAATGACATTTCTTACATTCTGTTCTTTGTTTGGGATTGTGTACTATCTTAGGGTTTCTTTAAAGACTGTCTCCAAATATAGTCACACTAGGAGCTGAGAACTATGTCAAGTGTATTTCTCAACTGTGTCTCCACCTGTTTAATTTTTTTTTTTTGCTGTTTTTTGGAGACAGCATCCCCCTTACTGAACCTGGGATTCCTGGATTTGGTTAACGTGACTGGTCAGCAAGCTCCAGGGATCTTGGTGTCTCTGTCTCAGTCTCAGCCTCCAGGAAGTTGGAATTTATTGTGTGCAGCATTGTGCCTGGGTCTTTGCCTCGCTGCTAGAGATTTGTACATAGGGTCTCCATGCTTGTGTGGCAGGCACTTGACTGTCTGGGGCGTCTCCCAAGCCCCAGGAGAACCCTTTTAGCACAGGTGAACTGCAGCCGATCATCTCTCCAACGTAGAATTTCAGGCCAGTGAAAATTTTTGTTTTCTGCAGGGACACGACCTGGCTTCTCCATCACTACTCCGTTGGTGACTTTTATGATACACACAGTGACTTTTAATCAGAAAGCAGATCTCAGCAATAAAATGGTGCCAAGTGCAATGCTCACAGAAGCTTCTGATTGAGTGACTCTGGTCCTTTTAAAGCAAAAATGAGGCCACTTACCACCTATCCTGCTCAAAAGTGTACACCAGGTGCTTCCTATAGCCCCAGCCTTCTTGAAAGGCACTTCCACTGCTTCACCTTTCTGCTCACTGACAGGACTTCTGAATATTGCCTTAAACACACAAGCAGCCTCCTCTGGGATCATCATCCACACTATTCCTTCTATTTGTGTGACTCCAACATTCTTGTGAGACCTTACCCCCTTATTGAGAGGTAACACCAATAGAAGACCATTATGCTTTAAGGGTTCTGTCTCCTGCTTGGGATAAGTGCCCTTATCAAAGAGGCCAGAGAGTTTGCTTTTCTCTCTACTTTGTGATAACAAATGGAGACTTGTACAATTTAATTTGTTTTGTTTTATGTTTTGGGATAGAGTTTTGCTTTGTAGTCCAAGCTGGCCTGAAATTCACAATCTTGCCTCACCCTCCCAAGTGCTGTGATGACAGGTGTGCAGTTGCACCTCTGGCAGGTGTCCTGTGTGAGGGAGAGAGCTAGCCCGCAGCAGGCATCAAATCTGCTGGCATTTTCATCATGGGGTTTTCAATCTCCAGAACTCTGAGCAATGCATTTTCCCAGTGTGCAAACCGCACGAATGTGTTTTTTTCTTACAGAAGGCAGAAGAGAACATAGTCAGAACTCTATTCCTTCCTAGTATTTTACAGCTGTTTCATCATCCAGGTTGGACCATAATGAATGCCATATCCGCATGTCCTCAGAAAGGCTTCCCCTTAGGATCATGGCCACGAGAGCAACTGCACTGTGTTTCTTCTGCCACACCTAGGCGGCAGAGGAGATTCGGCAGGTCAGTCTGGCAGTTCCTTGTTCATTTACTGGGGACTCTTGGTACTGGATGTTGGGGATTACAAGATAAACAATCCAGATCCCTCTTTCCCAAAGGCACTTCTATTTCATGGTGTAAAGTCTATTTGTAAACATGTAAAAATCCACAAATTGTAATTTATAATATGAGTTATGGATTTACTTGTAAGGCATCAGAACTAGGCACCTTGCAAAGTTACAATATTGTCTCGCATGGCCCAAATGCCCTTTTAGGAGTTCCTCCATGAGAGTGTGGTGTGGCTGGTCCTTACAGAGGGATACTGGGGCCCAGCACTTCCTTCTTTGTCTCAGGTTACAATTCAGTTTCATTAGAATTATCTTAAGGTATCCGGCTGCCTCTTGTCCAACATTCTTGGTGATGGAGGAGGATGGTCTATTACATTTTTCTTCCCTTAGTGATCCTGGATCCAAGAGCAAGGAAATGCCTAAAATAACAATGAAAAGCACAGCTTTAATTAGAGGAGAAAGATCCCCAGCCCCGCAGTAACCGGCATATTCATGGTGCTGCATCCTCAATGTTCTGAGCCATCTGTCGAATATTCTAGAAGGCTGAAAATGTTCACCTGACTCTGTTCAATGAGTGCACACACATGTTTCTTTAGGGTTGCCTTGTCACATGCATTTATTACAATATACATCTTGAGACGGATGATGACAGAATTTGTATGGGACAAGGAGAGGAAAGCATAGGTTTGATAATAGTTTAATTGCCTAAATGTTACAATAAGGATGAATTCTTCTGCACAAGGAGAACATTTTCTTTCTTAAAACTTCTCTCCAAGACACTACCAGCTTTCAATTGAGATATGAACTTGTTACGGACTAAATTATGGGCTCCCCAAATCAATTTGTCAGAACTCTGGTATTTGGAGGTGGGGACTTCAAGGGTTAGGTCCTCATGACAGGGTTGGTGTCCTTATAAGAAAGGGTGCATAGGAATGTAGTCAAATGAACCTAAGTCTGTATACTTGGGAGACACCTGCATATGAATATTTACTCTCGCCCAGGGTTACAGATAATAGCCAAGTCGTGGAAGCAGAATCTGCCCATCAACACATAAATGGCTAAAGCTAATGTAGTATAAAAACAGAAAGGGATTTCATTCACTCATAAAGAAGAGCAAAATGACAACATTTGCAGAGAAAATGGATGGAACAAGACATCATCATATTAACCAAAATAAGCCAGATTCAGAAAGAAAAGAGCAGCACGTTTTTCTCTAATATCTGAAGTCTCTCTCTTGATCTCTCTCTCTGTGTTTGCCAGGCACCATCATAGCCTCACAAGAGACAGCTATATCAGGGTCCTTTCAGCAAAATCTTGCTGGCATATGCAATGGTGTCAGCATTTGGAGGCTGATTATGGGATAGATCCCTGGGTGTGGCAGTCTCTAGATGGTCCGTCCTTTAGTCTCAGCTCCAAACTTTGTCTCTGTAACTCCACTTTTCACAGATACAACACTGGCCTCAAGATCCGAACCCTTGTTCCCCAGTGGGTGGCGCTGTTTTTAGAAGCTTGCGGGATGTTGGAAGGAGGTAGCTGAAAGAAGTAGGTCACTGGGCGTGGTTTCTTAAGATTTTTATACCCGAGCTCTGCATGCCCCTTCTGTCATTAGCAGTCTACCCTGATGTGAACAGCCTTTGCCACAACTTCCTGAGGCCACAAAATGAGTTATCTGGCCCCACCTTCCCCATAGCCGTCAACTGACCCCTCTGAAACTGTGGCCAGGAACATGCCTTTTCATCCTTAAGTTGCTGCTGACAGGCATTCTGTCACAATGATGCAAAATTAACAAGTGCCACCGCCAACACTTCACATGCCAAAAGAGGGGAAAATGATTTTCTGTTAAGGCACTAGCTTTGTGGGACTGTGCTAGGACAGTTCCACCTCAGGGTGACACTCCCTACTCTGCCTGCTGAGATCAGCCAGCTGGCCAGCCTACTCCAGAGCTGCTTCCCATAGCCTCACTGGTTGGCTGTTTTGTTTAGTGAGATCCATTGCTTTTGCTCTCAACATAATGAGGCCAGCCATAACGGTTTCCGTTTGTAATTAAGCAATTCCAGTAACATCATAGAAACCAACAATGTATAAATATAAAAAGGAAGAACTGTATCTTGAAATCTAATTGAACACTCAGATAAAGGGGGGTGACTACAGGGATTTCTGACTCTGTGGAGGCGGGAAAGACAAACATTAGATACAGTCATTACAAAATTCTTGCCCTATAATACCTTATTCTTGGATTATTTCTCAAATGTGTCTTTAGTGCCCACTGTACTTCTGAGCACCGGTAGATATTGCCTTCGGGGTATGGTTTGTAGCAGGGAGTTAGAAGTGTGATTTTTTTTTTCATCTTTCATTCTGGGCATTGAGCCTCATGCCTGATAAACATGTTCCCTGCCACCGAGCAAAGTCTAAAAAGAGTAAGGAGTTTTTATTTTGTGTGTTTTTAAGATAGGGTCCCAGGTGGGCCGTGCTGGCTTCAGACTTGCTAGCTGAGGCTTAACTTTGAACTCTGATCCTCCTGCCTCCATTTTCTAGGTGCAAGAATGACAGACAGGGTAGGGCCACAGGCCTCATCCAGCCGGATCAGCGCCGGGGTAGCGGGAGCACAGGGTTGCCTGACACCCGCCAGCTACCCACGACCCCCGCCGCAGGATTTTGGGACTGCTGGATCTTAAGACTTCTGGAGAGTGGAACACAGCTTCTGCTCCAATCCAATTGCACGCGGGACCAGAGACTGCATTAGTTAGGGAAGCAGAAAACCGGCCTGAGTAGGACCACAGGCCTCTTCCGGCTGGACCAGCACCGGGGTACCGTCAGCTACCCACGACCCTAACCGCAGGATTTAGAGACTGCTGGTGAGTGGAACACAGCTTCTGCTCCAATCTTTAAACAGTGACAACGATAACAACTAAACCCAGAGATTACCAGATGGCGAAAGGTAAACGTAATAATCTTACTAACAGAAACCAAGACCACTCACCATCATCAGAACCCAGCACCCCCACTTCGCCCAGTCCAGGGCACCCCAGCACACCGGAAAAGCTAGACACGGATTTAAAAGCATATCTCCTGATGATGATAGAGGACTTCAAGAAGGACTTTAATAACACACTTAAAGAAATACAGGAGAACACTGCTAAACAGGCAGAAGACAATAAAGAGGAAGCACAAAAATCCCTTAAAGAATTGCAGGAGAACAATGCTAAAGAGTTACAAATCCTTAAAGAAAAACAGGATAACATAATCAAACAGGTAGAAGTCCTTACAGAAAAACAGGAAAACACATCCAAACAGATGATGGAAATGAACAAAACCATACTAGACCTAAAAAGGGAAGTAGACACAATAAAGAAAACCCAAAATGAGGCAACACTGGAGATAGAAACCCTAGGAAAGAAATCTGGAACCATAGATACGAGCATCAGCAACAGAATACAAGAGATGGAAGAGAGAATCTCAGGTGCAGAAGATTCCATACAGAACATCGGCACAACAATCAAGGAAAATGTAAAATGCAAAAAGATCCTAACTCAAAACATCCAAGAAATACAGGACACAATGAGAAGACCAAACCTACGGATAATAGGAGTGGATGAGAATGAAGATTTTCAACTCAAAGGACCAGCAAACATCTTCAACAAAATTATAGAAGAAAACTTCCCAAATCTAAAGAAAGAGATGCCCATGAACATACAAGAAGCCTACAGAACTCCAAATAGACTGGACCAGAAAAGAAATACCTCCCGACACATTATAATCAGAACAACAAATGCTCTAAATAAAGATAGAATACTAAAAGCAGTAAGAGAAAAAGGCCAAGTAACATATAAAGGCAAGCCTATCAGAATTACACCAGATTTTTCACCAGAGACTATGAAAGCCAGAAGATCCTGGACGGATGTTATACAGACACTAAAAGAACACAAATTCCAGCCCAGGCTACTATACCCAGCCAAACTCTCAATTAACATAGATGGAGAAACCAAAGTATTCCACGACAAAACCAAATTCACACATTATCTCTCCACGAATCCAGCCCTTCAAAGGATGATAACAGAAAAAAACCAATACAAGGACAGGAACCACGCCCTAGAAACAACAAGAAGGTAATCCCTCAACAAACCTAAAAGAAGAGAGCCACAAGAACAAAATGCCAACTTTAACAACAAAAATAACAGGAAACAACAATTACTTTTCCTTAATATCTCTTAATATCAATGGACTCAACTCCCCGATAAAAAGACATAGACTAACAAACTGGCTACACAAACAAGACCCAACATTTTGCTGCTTACAGGAAACTCATCTCAGAGAAAAGGATAGACACTACCTCAGAATGAAAGGCTGGAAAACAATTTTCCAAGCAAATGGCATGAAGAAACAAGCTGGAGTAGCCATTCTAATATCTGATAAGATTGACTTCCAACCCAAAGTCATTAAAAAAGACAGGGAGGGACACTTCATACTCATCAAAGGTAAAATCCTCCAAGAGGAACTATCAATCCTGAATATCTATGCTCCAAATACAAAGGCAGCCACATTCATTAAAGAAACTTTAGTAAATCTCAAAGCACACATTGCACCTCATACAATAATAGTGGGAGACTTCAACACACCACTTTCACCAATGGACAGATCATGGAAATAGAAACTAAACAGGGACACAGTGAAACTAAGAGAAATTATGAATCAAATGGATCTGGCAGATATCTACAGAACATTCTATCCTAAAACAAAAGGATATACCTTCTTCTCAGCACCTCATGGTACCTTCTCCAAAATTGACCACATAATTGGTCACAAAGCAGGCCTCGACAGATACAAAAACATTGAAATTGTCCCATGCATCCTATCAGATCACCATGGACTAAGGCTGATCTTCAATAACAAAATAAATAATAGAAAGCCAACCTTCACGTGGAAACTGAACAACACTCTTCTCAATGATACCTTGGTCAAGGAAGGAATAAAGAAAGAAATTAAGGACTTTTTAGAGTTCAATGAAAATGAAGCCACAACATACCCAAACTTATGGGACGCAATGAAAGCATTTCTAAGAGGAAAACTCATAGCTCTGAGTGCCTCCAAAAGGAAACTAGAGAGAGCACACATTAGCAGCTTGACAACACACCTAAAAGCACTAGAACAAAAGGAAGCAAATTCACCCAAGAGGAGTAGACGGCAGGAAATAATCAAACTCAGGGGTGAAATCAACCAAGTGGAAACAAGAAAAACTATTCAAAGAATCAACCAATCAAGGAGCTGGTTCTTTGAGAAAATCAACAAGATAGATAAACCCTTAGCCAGACTCACTAGAGGGCACAGGGAAAGCATCCTAATTAACAAAATCAGAAATGAAAAAGGAGACATAACAACAGATCCTGAAGACATCCAAAACACCATCAGATCCTTCTACCAAAGGCTATAATCAACAAAACTGGAGAACCTGGATGAAATGGAGAAGTTCCTAGACAGATACCAGGTACCAAAGTTGAATCAAGATCAGGTTAATGATCTAAACAGCCCTATATCCCCCAAAGAAATAGAAGCAGTCATTAATAGTCTCCCAACTAAAAAAAGCCCAGGACCAGATGGGTTTAGTGCAGAGTTCTATCAGACCTTCAAAGAAGATCTAATCCCAGTTCTTCACAAACTATTCCACAAAATAGAAACAGAAGGTACTCTACCCAACTCATTCTATGAAGCCACAATTACTCTGATACCTAAACCACAAAAAGACCCAAAAAAGATAGAAAACTTCAGACCAATATCCCTTATGAATATTGATGCAAAAATCCTCAATAAAGTTCTTGCTAACCGAATCCAAGAACACATCAAAACAATCATCCATCCTGACCAAGTAGGTTTCATCCCAGGGATGCAGGGATGGTTCAATATACGGAAATCCATCAACGTAATCCAGTATATAAACAAACTCAAAGACAAAAACCACATGGTCATCTCGTTAGATGCGGAAAAAGCATTTGACAAGATCCAACACCCATTCATGATAAAAGTCTTGGAAAGATCAGGAATTCAAGGCCCATACCTAAACATGATAAAAGCAATCTACAGCAAACCAGTAGCCAACATCAAAGTAAATGGTGAGAAGCTTGAAGCAATCCCTCTAAAATCAGGGACTAGACAAGGCTGTCCACTTTCTCCATACCTATTCAACATTGTACTTGAAGTCCTAGCCAGAGCAATTCGACAACAAAAGGAGATCAAAGGGATACAAATTGGAAAAGATGAAGTCAAAATATCACTTTTTGCAGATGATATGATAGTATATATAAGTGACCCTAAAAATTCCACCAGAGAACTCCTAAGCCTGATAAACAGCTTCGGTGAAGTAGCTGGATATAAAATTAACTCAAACAAATCAATGGCCTTTCTCTACACAAAGAATAAACAGGCTGAGAAAGAAATTAGGGAAACAACACCCTTCTCAATAGTCACAAATAATATAAAATATCTTGGCGTGACTCTAACTAAGGAAGTGAAAGATCTGTATAATAAAAACTTCAAGTCTCTGAAGAAAGAAATTATAGAAGATCTCAGAAGATGGAAAGATCTCCCATGCTCATGGATTGGCAGGATCAACATTGTAAAAATGGCTATCTTGCCAAAAGCAATCTACAGATTCAATGCAATCCCCATCAATATTCCAAATCAATTCCTCAACGAATTAGAAAGTGCAATCTGCAAATTCATCTGGAATAACAAAAAACCTAGGATAGCAAAAACTCTTCTCAAGGATAAAAGAACCTCTGGTGGAATCACCATGCTGGACCTAAAGCTCTACTACAGAGCAATTGTGATAAAAACTGCATGGTACTGGTATAGTGACAGACAAATAGACCAATGGAATAGAATTGAAGACCCAGAAATGAACCCACACAACTATGGTCACTTGATCTTCGACAAGGGAGCTAAAAACATCCAGTGGAAGAAAGACAGCATTTTCAACAAATGGTGCTGGCACAACTGGTTGTTAACATGTAGAAGAATGCGAATCGATCCATTCCTATCTCCTTGTACTAAGGTCAAGTCTAAGTGGATCAAGGAACTTCACATAAAACCAGAGACACTGAAACTTATAGAGGAGAAAGTGGGGAAAAGCCTTGAAGATATGGGCACAGGGGAAAAATTCCTGAATAGAACAGTAATGGCTTGTGCTGTAAGATCGAGAATTGACAAGTGGGACCTCATGAAACTACAAAGCTTCTGCAAGGCTAAAGACACCATCAATAAGACAAAAAAAACCACCAACAGATTGGGAAAGGATCTTCACCTATCCTAAATCAGATAAGGGACTAATATCCAATATATATAAAGAACTCAAGAAGGTGGACTCCAGAAAGTCAAATAACCCCATTAAAAAATGGGGCTCAGAACTGAACAAAGAATTCTCACCTGAGGAATACCGAATGGCAGAGAAACACCTGAAAAAATGTTCAACATCCTTAATCATCAGGGAAATGCAAATCAAAACAACCCTGATATTCCACCTCACACCAGTCAGAATGGCTAAGATCAAAAATTCAGGTGACAGCAGATGCTGGCGAGGATGTGGAGAAAGAGGAACACTCCTCCATTGTTGGTGGGATTGCAAGCTTGTACAACCACTCTGGAAATCAGTCTGGCGGTTTCTCAGAAAATTGGACATAGTACTACTGGAGGATCCAGCAATACCTCTCCTGGGCATATATCCAGAAGATGTCCCAACCGGTAAAAAGGACACATGCTCCACTATGTTCATAGCAGCCCTATTTATAATAGCCAGAAGCTGGAAAGAACTCAGATGTCCCTCAACAGAGGAATGGATACAGAAATTATGGTACATTTACACAATGGAGTACTACTCAGCTATTAAAAAGAATGAATTTATGAAATTCCTAGCCAAATGGATGGACCTGGAGGGCATCATCTTGAGTGAAGTAACACAATCACAAAAGAACTCACACAATATGTATTCATTGATAAGTGGATATTAGCCCAAAACTTAGGATACCCAAGATATAAGATACAATTTGATAAACGCATGAAACTCAAGAAGAATGAAGACCAAAGTGTGGACACTGTGCACCTTCTTAGAATTGGGAACAAAACACCCAGGGAAGGAGTTACAGAGACAAAGTTCGTAGCTGTGATGAAAGGATGGACCATTTAGAGACTGCTGTATCCAGGGATCCGTCCCATAATCAGCTTCTAAACGCTGACACCATTGCATACACTAGCAAGATTTTGCTGAAAGGACCCAAATATAGCTGTCTCTTGTGAGACGATGCCGGGGCCTAGCAAACACAGGAGTGGATGTTCACAGTCAGCTATTGGATGTATCACAGGGCTCCCAATGGAGAAGCTAGAGAAAGTACCCAAGGAGCTAAAGGGATCTGCAACCCTATTGTTTGAACAACATGATGTACTAACCACAACCCCGGAGCTCTTGTCTCTAGCTGCATATGTATCGAAAGATGGCCTAGTCGGCCATCATTGGAAAGAGAGGCCCATTGGACTTGCAAACTTTATATGCCCCAATATAGGGGAATGCCAGGGCCAAAAGAATGGGAATGGGTGGGTAGGGAAGTGAGGGGCGCTATGGGGGACTTTTGGGATAGCATTGGAAATGTAATTGAGGAAAATATGTAATAAAAATATTAAAAATCAAAAAAAAAAAAGAATGACAGACAGGCATGACCCACTGCACATGGCTTTTTAAATCTATATCAAAATCTTGGTGATTGCATATATGTTTTCTGTTTATGCTAAAATAATGTGAGTCAGGAATAGTTTTTAATTTTAGTTGGCTTGCCTGACGAATCTATTGTTGGTTCCTCTTGTGTCAGATAGGATCGCAACAGTTATAATAGTAAAAATAAATAGTAAGTAAATCCCACTGACTGTGTATTATGTGCCTGACATGTTTCCGAGCCCGTTTTCTGTTTTCCTTCACTGGGCATTTCCTGCGGCTGTATGATGTGAACTGGATGATGCCAGCTGTTTTGTTACCCAGTGAAAGGGCCATAAAGCGAGCTGCAGGAGGGTGCTCACCTGGAGGTGGCTGAGCACCTCCCTGGGTGTTGAGGCATTTTAGGCATGGTGGCCCAATTCTTGGTTTTGATGAGTTGAGCTCTTTTGTGTGACTCTAGGGGTCTACTAGAGGGTGACCCAAACAGAGTGGTTACTTCATGTTCCTGAAAACTGGGGTGAAGTTGGATTTACCAAGGACTCTCATTTCAATCCTTGTACAGTTGGGGCTGACAAAAGAGCCACTTGTCCCCAGTTCTTTCAGGGACTCTGGCCTGCTAACCTGGCCCTGGCTGAGAATGGGATTAAACCTCATTTTCAGAGAAGTTGTGGGGCTCTGGCTGCGGACTGTCCCTCTAGGATTAACTTTGAACCTTTATGTATCTGACTGCAACCTGGACTACTTTTCTGCATCTTTGTACCTCACCTTACTCATCCACAAAATGGGGATAGAAACCCAGCAAGGTGACTGGGAGCCTGAGATAGGAGGATCATGAGTTGTAGGCTAGTCCTGGCTATGAAACCCTATCTCAAAAAATACAAGCCCAAACAAATCACACCATATCAAAGGAAGTCAAACCAAACCAAACTAAACCAAATCAAACCAGCAGCAGCAGCAGCAACAAAACTAAACACAGATGGGAATGGTAAGGTGGGGTTAAATGAGTTAATATACTATTATTTTAGAGCCCTGTCAGCAGAGGGTGAATACTGCAGTAGCTAGCTGACCTGTACTCACTCACTATCATTTATTCATTCATTCATTCGTCCATTCATTGTGGGGCTCTGGCTGCATTCATTAATTTATTCTACAATTAGTTGCTCTAAATCATGTTAGGGCAAACCCTTTGCAGATGCCTCAGATATGGAACTGGTTATTACCTTATATGGGAACCACAATCCAAACATTTCCAAAGTGACCTTTGTCTCAAAGAAAAATTTGACTTTCATAACAGCCCAAGCTGTCAGAAGGAACAGAAAGCTTAAATATCTACACAAGGAGTCCCTGCAACATTGGGGGAAAATTCCTGAAAAGTAGCAAAGAAAATTAAAAAAAAAATCAGCCACAAATTCAGCCCTCGTGTACGGTGACTATTTACATTTTAATGACTTTCCTTGAGGCTTTTTATGCATGGATTTTTTGCATAATTATATCCATTTTCTCTTTGCAGTTTTTATCTCTTTTTTCAGTTATTATTATATCATAAGCACTTTCTACGTGGCGCAGTCTTCACGAACATCACATCTTATGCCTCCATAATGTTCCACGCAAGAATTGTGGCATGGATTATTTAACCAAACATTTAAATTTAAACTTTTTCTTCCTATCAACTATGCTGCTGCAGTATTGATCTTGCAGCAGCACAAAAGGCTCACCCTCCTGCCCTTCCCAAACTAACTCCCAGCGTTTTGGCTTATTTCATTAGGCTGTACATGCCAGCGTGTAATTACTGCCTCAAAATATATGCCCATCTCAGGGCAGTCAATCCATGCCTCCAGTTCTCTTTAAAAGCCTCTGCCAGTTTATTCTCAGATCTGCAGCTCAGGAAAATACCCATTTTTGCCCCAGTTCGTTTAGTATGCCTGTTACGATTTTTAAAACACTAGCTAATTTGAGAGCCACTTAATCCCGTTGTTTCTTTCTGCAGGGCTTTGATTAGCAGAGATATGGAAACATTTTTTTGTGTTTGTTAAGCAACAGTGTTTCCTCTTTGTGGAAAGGTCATCTGCGTCCTCTCTCCACTCATCTGTGGATTTCTTTCTTTTTCTTAAAGAGTCGTATTAATTTGAATATATAAATGCAGGGTTCCTTTTCTTGTTACAGGTGCATCAATGTGTCTACCCGTTTTCTGTTTCCCTTTTAAGTTTCATCAAGATTTCTGTGTTTCTAAGATGTCATTTCTTTTCCTTGTAATCATATCTGCCCATCGTACTCTTATTGATGTTATAATCTTTTCTCGATCTAGGCATTCTTTCTCTTTCCAGAACCTTGATAAATATTCATTTCTAACTGTTTATAGTTTGTTTATGCTTTGATTTAACAAAAAAGTAACGCTTTGATCTGTCTGGGATTTGTTTCGGTACATGATATTGAAGGGAGCCTCCCCTGACTAACCAATTGTTCCAGTATAATATTTTTGTTTTAAATCTTATTTTCCTTGCATTGTCATACATTAACTATTCATTTGTATTGAGATGTCATCCACGCTGTCTGCTGTGTCGAGCTGAACCGTAAACCACACTGTTGAAGTCCAGGCCTTTTCAGAGTCCATCCTTGGGTGGTTTGAGAATCAGAGGGATCTCCCGTGTGTAATAAACTCCATGACTTCCCTTTTTCGGTGAGACTCAGGGGAAACTGAGAAAAGACAAACACCAGCACCAATGAAATTAGCACCTAGGCAGAGTCATGCCCACTCCAGCAGGCCTCACCTGCTCTACTCTGACATTTGCTCCTGGAAGGTGATTTTGTGCTTAGCTTTTCTTCATGCTGCTCACTCCTGCTCCTGCAGTTCCACATTGGGAGGGTGAACCTGGTTAGGAAGGCCCTCCCTGGGGGTGGCTTCCCTTTCACAGGCACTGCATGCACCCATGGCTCTCTTGTGCAACTGGAGAGCCTGCACCAATTTCATCTGTTTATCTCTCCCCAGTTCCTGCCTTTCTTCTTCAGTTTGAGGAACACCTACACACCAAAGGTGCGCTGCTTTGTTTTGTTTTCTTCATTTTAAGACATGCTCTCTTGTATCTCAGTATGGCGTCAAACTCATTATGCAGTTACTGATAACCTGGAACTTCTGAAGGCCCTGCTTCTACTTCTCGGCTATTGGGAGGATATCTGGTTCTATCCAGTGCTGGGGATCAAACCCAGGGCTGCATGCATGCTAGGCAAGCACTCTGCCAACCAGTCTCTCAGGATTCCTGATCTGGCATATCAGAGATTTCATATCTTCCCAATCAGAGGCAGACGCTCCATCCAAGATCAAATGCTTTTGCTTCAATCCTTTGAATGAATTTTTAGCTACTTTTTTCCATATCTGGTGATTTTTTTGACATTTTTATTATTTCCAATCTTGTCCATGAAATTCCAGGTCCTTTGTCACACACATAGATACTAGGCAGAGTTAAGTTGGGATGTGGAAGCCCTCCTAGGGAGGGAGACCAGGGATTTGTCATGGAAGAAAGCTCTTCAGGCCACCCAAGTGCAGCTTCAGGTAGACAGAACATCAAAAGAGAAAAGTCCAATATACCTAAGGTCTATGACACTGATCAACGGGGCAGTTAGAACATGGGAAATGACCACTGGCAAGGTCTGCAGGAGAACTCACACATGCACCCTCTCAGCTAGCTAGAGAAGATTCTAAAAGGGTCAAAAATTTTCAGCACATACAGTCCGTGCAAAATTGTAGTGCTGTGGGTTGATGTTACCAAAGACTCCTTGTGTAATAAATATTCTGATGAGGAGTTCACCATCCATCCATCCATCCATCCATCCATCCATCCATCCATCCATGTTATAATACCAGCTCTGTTGGAGTTATTATTGCCATTCATTCTAGGTACTCGTGATACAGTGTTGAAATCAACGTAGTCCAGTGGAGGAGGCAAGTGTGATCAAGTCAGTGGGAAGAGGCAGGTGATGCCACATATTATTTCTCCCTTTTTCTTTGGCTTGTCTCAGTTATCTGCATTAATACTTAGGGGTGCAACATGGGACTCAATCTGGTTGTGGTTTATGGATAATCAGTGGTGCTGCAGTCCACACAAGCAGCGCTGTTGGGAGCTGTGGGGGTGATAGTGTCCTGTGGATCTCCTCTAAATATGTTTTTGCTCCTTACTGCCGCGCAAGAAAGAATGACTTCACACCCACTGGGAATCTGTATTTGTGGTCTTTTGTTAATAAAACAGCCGAATGACAGATAACTGTGCAGTAGTTTTCCCCACATGAGATCAGAGAAACTGGAGGCTTCCGTGGTAGTGAGGGTTCTTGGCTTATAGCTTTAATATGTTAGCTTGTTTGAGAATGAGGCATCTTATTTCCTTCCCATACGGGGATTAAAAGACAAGGAAAAAGATGAACATTTCAGAAAGGAGGTTTAAAGATTACAGGTGCTTTATGGACTTTGAAATAGGTGGGAAATTCTTAATTCCAAGCCACCATCTCTTGACTTCTTCATTTGATTCCATAAGTCTTTGGTTATAGCCTATTACTGGCTTTCCCCTGTGTTTTAGAAATGGTAGACCCAAAATGAAATTTTCTTTTTAATGAGGCACTCTGACAGATTCTGAAGATAGAAGAAACTAGCACCATCAGCTTTATATGAACCATAATTTAGTGTAGAAGACAGCTTGTGAATAGCTAGCTCTAATAAAATAATGTCTAGTGTTTGTTAAGCAAATACAGTGCAGGCACTGTGCTAAGCACCCCTTACATCTTACTTCATTTAACCCTCACAGAAGCCTCATGAAATGAAATAACAATGCTGAGAGAGGTTCACAAAGCTATGGCAATAGTGATGAAAAAAAAAAAGACAAATTGTGATGGGGAGGTGGGGGTGGATCTGGGAGGAGAGGGTGGGGTGAGAGCTATGTATGATCAAACTACACTATATGCTTGTGTGAAATTCTCAAAGAATCAATACAAATGTTATATTGAAAAGAAGACACAGTGAAGCCAGGTTTTTTATGACTTAGGTCTCTACATGGACTCTAAACAGGTCTACTATGTTTGGCTCCTTTGGCTGGACATACAGGCTCTTGGGTGTGAAAGGTGCAGGTAGAAGGCAGAAGAGAGTAGCAAGTTGGTCCTCCTGGCAGATGGGTTTGAAAATCATTCACAAGGAAAGTGCTGCTTCCCTTGAAAAGTCTTCTACATGGAATAAACTGAGTGATTTAACAAGATCTAAGTTGATATGAAAATATGGAACTGTGGGCACACTGTCAATCACTTTGCTGGGCTCTACTCCATCTTGGTAACTGCAGGTCCACCGTCATTGTCTGGATTGCGAGGGGCACTTGCCTCCTCCTTGTAACCCTTCCTCCATGATTAGTCACTGACACAGACCTGATGACACCAGATCTCCCTACCTCTACAGGGTTAGGCTCTGTTTTGGCCTCTAATGCTACCCTGTTGTGCTTCCAGGATGGGTGGTGCTGGTGTGGGTGGGCACTGCCTCTTTTGTTGAGACACTTTTACTGGAAAACATCCCCCTAATCTCCACTGCCTCCCCATCTATAACTGACTCCTCTGCAGTCTCACTAACCTGGTCATCAGTTCAGTGGCTTCACCCAGTGCCAGATGCCCTTTCTACCACGCAGGCCACCCCAGGTTCTGATAACAGTAGCCCTGCTGGGCCAAAGTCACTGCCATACTTCAGAGGACTTGATTGCTGCTCTTATCCACAGACAAACGAGTGAAGAGCTTGGAATACTTTCAAAGGCTGTACATGCTTGGAGACAGTGCCCTACTAGACCTCCATATTTGACATGCTACTAAAACCCTGCAATTCCTTGTCCCGATGGCCCCAGGCTCAACTGGATTGCATGCTATTTCTTCTTCCTGTTTTTTTTTTTTTTCAATCTGGAAGATTGGCCATGTAGATGAGTGCCTTCCTAGGCCTTCTGACTCCTAAAAGCCAGCTGCTTGGTTCCACATGTAGACAGAGCTTGCATCTACAAGCCAAAGCACCCACATGCTTGCACATTAGTCAGCTATGTAGGACAGAGCTGGAAATGGGCTGATTACACAGAGCTGGCTTTCCTCCTATGAGCAAGTCTGAAAACTTTTCAAGAGGATTTGATTTTCTAGCTATTCACCAGATTATATATTTGGAGGGAACCACTTCCTCTGTCTGCTCAAGCTCTTGAAACTAATTGATGGGTGGCAAGGTAACAAGAAGACAAGGAGGTTTGACATGCATTTAGGAGTTCTCCACAAGCATTCACTGAACAGCCAGAGGTAAAAAGGTTAACAGTAATTTAACAAGGAAAGGGTGTGGGCTCCAGGCTTTAATAGGAAATCACCTATGTTATCAGTTTTCATTGACTTCTCTCTGTGTGTCCTCTGTGTATGTGTTTGTGTGTGAGTGTGTATGTGGGTGTGTGTACACACACATCTGTGCATGTGTGTGTAGGTTGCACATGTATGCATGTATACAGGTGCACAGGGAGGCCACAGGATAACTTCCAGTTATCCTTAGGACCGCTACCTACTTCCTTTGAGCCAGGGTCTGTCTTGGTCTGGAGATAACTGACTAGGCTGGATCGGTTAGCCAGCCAGCTCCTGTCTCTGCACTCTGTGCCCTACACTAAACACAGGGCTTATGAGTGCGTATTATCCTGCCTGGTATTTTATGTGGGTTCTGGGGACTGAACCCACAGCACCTCATCCTTGAAAGGCAAGCGTTTTACTGACAGGCATTCTCCTGGACCTTCCCCTGGGCTTTTTGATGTAAGGGGGCAGTTATTGAGCTTGCTTTTCCCAGTGTTAAGGAACAGTCTTCTCTCAAACAAGAAAGTGCTCTGGGGGAGGCTTTATTTGGGAGAGGCAGTTTATAAGGTAATATTTCCATAGCCGTTTATTGTTCAAATGCTTTCAGTTTAAATTAATTTTCATGTCACCTTTGTGGGCTGTTAAGCCCTTCACATATTTATTAAGGAAGGGACTAGCACATATTTTTATTTAATGGTCAATAGCTTGATTTTTCAATTTACAACAATTTAAATTCCAGGTACATGGGTGTCCATTTTTTTTATGTTTGCCTCAGGCTTTGCAAATGTTAAAGATGGGCCCAATTTTTGGTCAGCTTTCACGAATGAAATGGGCCTGGGCACTTTTATTTTCTGTTAGGAGAAAGTGTTGGATAATGCTGGTCTGGGCACAACTAGAGGATACTTGGTGGCACAGAGGCACCAGTTGCTAGATTTGGGCGAATTATGCCACTTAAAGCATGAGAAAACCTGGATGCTTTTCTGTGGGTATCCAGGAGCTACTCACAGAGCAGGGGGAAGATTTACTGTCTTGTGTACACAGAAGAAACAAAATAGCAAGTGGGAAAGTCAGTCTCCCTCTCAAAGATCACCCCTCCCATTATGCCACAAATCTCAAACATAAAGCAGGCATTACAACTAAGCTAAGCTCCATCATACATAAATCACATGAATCATGTCTAGTGGAATATTATTGTGTGATATATCACTCAACTTTCCTAACGGAGTCTCTAGAAAACAGCCCATCCATTTGTCATGTGCTACATACCCATCTCTTGGCTTTATGTTAAGAGATATATTAGAATGGTAGTGCGTGTCTGTACTCTGAGCACTTGGGAGGCTGAAGCAGGAGAATCTTGAGTTTAAAGCTAGCCTGGGCCCCATAGTGAGACTGTTTTTTTTTTTTTTTCAGAAGCAAACAAAGAGAAAGAAAGAGAAAATATTAATGCCAAGCTATTAAAAAAAAACCTCAACAATTGTGACTTTAAACAGTAGCATTTATCATCAGAGAAATTTCTTTGTATAGTGGACAGTAGTTAATGCAGAGACTCACAACTGGTCAAGGGGCAGAGAATACATATCTCTGGAGTGCTCAGCCACAAGTGGGACATCTTTACTGTCCCTTCCCAGGACTCAGGGACTGTTTTGGAAGAGGAGGTAGAAAAACTGTGAGAGCCAGAGGTCAGTAAGGACCAGAGTCTTCTGAACATGGAGGAGACACTGAACTTACACCATTGGTGATTGTCTGCACAAGACATGCACAAGATCAAGCCAATCAGCTTCCAGCATGGAGTGGGAAGGGGCCCATTAGCCTCCATCCCTTACTAGGGAGCTATGGACTACTGATGGCTTTTAGTGGTAAGGGGGCAGTCAGTTTGCTCTAAGGATGTGGTTCATGGCATGCACACCCAGATGTACACAGACAGTTCAAATTAAAGTCAATAGGTTATATATATATATATAAAAAAGGATGTGAAGTTGGGAAGGTAGGGATGGATCTGGGAGATGTTAGGAGAGGAGTCAGGGGTGAGATTATCAAATTCTCAGGTAGTTAATAAATACATTAGAAAACAAATAGCATTTAGAATGAGAAAGCAAAACATATGCTCACAATGGAACACTATCTAGCCTTTAAAATAATGACAGGTGCTGTCATCTCTGATAGCATGGATGACCCTGTAAGACATAATGTTAAGTGAAATAAGCCAGACACAAAGAGGCTAGTATTGTATCTCACTTATGTGTGCAATCTGAAAAAGCCAACAATTTTTTTCCTCCAGAGAATAGGTGGGGTGGGAGCTGGGAAGATCTAATATATGTTAGACACATGAAAATTGATGTGAATAAATTTTGTCTTCTCACCATATATGCACATGCACACAAGTACACACTATTTAGGAGCACACATACATGCGTGCACATATGTGAGGTGATGAGTGTGTTAAGTAGTTTGATTTAGACATTTTGCAACATACACACATCAAACTATCATGTTGTATACTGCAAATAAATATATGAATAAATAAGTTAAAATTTTAAAAATTCTGCCTGTTAGGTATCAAATGTAAAAACATAAGACCCAAACAAAATGGGTGTTCAATGAGGGCAGCTATTCTAATAGTTTCTATGTTCTAGACTTGTGGTTGGGCTGGTCATCTCACCAGCCTATAATTAAGGGTCATCCAGGCTGCAGATATTACAAGCTTCCCTGGAAAGGCTCTTCTGCTGAGATCACCCATGTGTTTGAGCTGGCTTCCTCTTGGGATGCTGCATTCAGGGCTCTCTTCCTGTGCTGCTGGTTGGAGAAGGCCCGTAGTTTGTCACCATGTGTTTCCACAGCACAGTGACATGCTTCAGAGAGCAAGCAAGTAAGAGGAGCCAGAGAGAAAAAGTGTGATCACACAAAGTCAAGGTCTTTCACATGCCAGTCTCAGCAGTGACTGTGGTTTCTGAGACCATACAATGTGGACTCTAGTGGGCATGTTTTGCCTGATCTCGGAACCATGCACATGATGGCATATCATTCCCATGCTACATTATATGACCAACATATACATTATATATGTCATTATGGACATTATATTCCATTTATAGTTCCAATGTACTTAAGGTCTTGATGGATCTAAAATTATGGAGATTTTTTAGACTAAGTGATATAATGGTATAAACTTTTTAGAGGTCTAAGTACTACATACATATTCATTGAATCTGAGTGCTGAGGCCAAAACCCACGGAAGTCAGAGATTCAATTCATGAGGAGAATGTGATGCATCATGATTGACAGGCCAAGGATGACATCACAAGTAAAGGAATGTAGGTAGCTTCCAGATGCTGAGGGTATCCCTTAGAACTTTCCAGTAAATGAAGAGAAATTCCATCCTCCAGCAAAAGGGGGCTAAATTCTGCTGATAACAACAGTGAACTTGGACATGCATCTCCATCTCCTCTTCCCCTTTAGGGTCTCTGGATAAAACCCAGAATGGCCAACACTTGGCTTTAAGATACTTGGTGCTTTGAGCAGAGGGGCCAGCTAACCTCTATTGAGGATCCTGGCCCATGAAACTGCAAGATAATCCACTGTGTTGCTTTAAGCTACACAGCAGGCTGAGATGTGTCTCATTCACTTATGTGTTTTAAAGGCCTAACTATATTGCAAGACAGCATTAGGAGCTAGGACTTAAATGGACTTGATTAATATTAAATAATTTATAGGGAGTAGAGTGAGACTGGTTTATAATGTTAGCGCTTGTGTTAGAAGAGGCACCAGAGAGCTTTCTCCCTCATTGCACATGTGCCAGGGAGAATAAAAATAAAAACATGAGGAGACAGCCCTGAGCAATCATGAAGTTTATCAGAATCTTGGTCCTGGAACTCTGGCTTCTGAAAATGTGAGAAAATAAATTTCTGTCTCTGGTATTTTGTTACAATCGCCGGAGAAAACAAACACATGTAGGAATAGCAAATTCTTAGAATGTCAGCCTGCTGCTTTCACTGCATTCTATTCATTGAAAGTATGCTGTGCCAAGTGAGGTGGTGCATTCATTCTGGAACCCCAACACTTGTGAGGTTTAGGTTAGCCTGGGCTACATAGGAAGTTTGAAACCAGCCTGAGATACAGAGATTTTAAGACAAGTGTTGTAAAAAGAGCGCAAAACACTCCAAACAGTAAGTAGAACTGTCATTTCCCAAAGTACAGAGACACAAGGCCATGGCACTAGGAGATTCCAGCTATCTTGGATGTCTGCCCACCACTGGTAAATATTTAACAGCAAAGTTATTTAGCATTGATGCCAAACAACAAGTAGCTCACATGTTTATACGTACTGAGAATTTAGGGGTAATTAGAATCTGTAAAACCATCTATTTCATGTGACTCTGTGGGACTGTTCCCAGGAAAGCTGGGAAGTCTTGAGGTAACTTGATACTGTGTTCATCTGAAGAGCAACTAGCTACATGGAAGAATCAGAGGGCTATGGGCCATTCTTGGTAGGTATATTGCTTTAAGTAAATTACTTATATACTCTGAACACCACATATAAAACAGGCATAAGAATAATATTTTACATATTCTCAAGATTTTGCTGAAAGAACCCAGATATAGCTGTCTCTTGTGAGACTATGCCGGAGCCTAGCAAACATAGAAGTGAATGCTCACAGTCAGCTATTGGATGGATCACAGGGCCCCCAATGGAGGAGCTAGAGAAGATAACTAAGGAGCTAAAGGGGTCTGCAACCCCATAGGTGGAACAACAATATGAACTACCCCTGGAGCTCGTGTCTCTAGCTGCATATGTATCAGAAGATGGCCTAGTCAGCTATCAGTGGAAAGAGAGGCCCATTGGTCATGCAAACTTTATCTGCCTCAGTACAGGGGAACGCCAGGGCCAAGAAGTGGGAATGGGTGGGTGGGGGGAGTGGGTGGGGGAGCGGGTGGGGGACTTTTGGGATAGCATTGGAAATGTAAATGAAATAAATACCTAATTAAAAAAAGATAATATTCAATAATGGAGTGATATAGAACTCAGAGAGTCTGTACAATTTAGTATACAGGTTAATTATCAAAAAAATAACATATTTTACATAGTCTTGTTGAAATGATTAAATGTATTCATGAGTGCAAAAACTGAAGGATCTGCTCAGCACACCTAGGCTTTGCCAGAATTGTTATTAACAGGAAGGTCTCCTAAATGATTTGGAATACCCAGAATATGTGTTGCTTGTTGGCATTACTTCTAGGCTCCGCCCCACAGTTACCTGGCAACAGCTAGATGTGCCTGACTCACTATAAAAGGGGCTGCTTGCCCCCTTCTCACTCTTTTCTCTTGCTCTTACTCTATTACAGTACCCTTCTCTCCTCATTCCCCTCCTCTCTCTCTCTCTCTCTCTCTCTCTCTCTCTCTCTCTTTCTCTCTCTCTTTCCCTCCCTCCCTCCCTCCCTCACCCCTCTCTCTTTTTTGCTGGTACCTCAGGGGGAAGGGATGCCCCATCATGGGCCCGTAGCAGCACCCACCTTCCCCCACACCATTCTTTTTCTTTTTTATAAAGCACAACATTTCTATCTGGTCTTCATTAAAAGAAACAGTTTGCATCATCTATATGTATTATCTTAGTTAATCTGTATCTCTTCCTAGACAGGAAGATTCATACTACCCCTCATTTATAAACAACAGAAACAGACAAACCGAACCTACTGAGGCTTAAGGAGTTCCATTTACCATGTTGGAATTCAACATCAAATTAAGGTCCAGGCCTGTTTCCCTCTCCACTGAACTGCGATCAGTGATATGGTGGATCTGTTGTCATTGCAGGCCTGGAATCTTATCGTGCTCCAGAAAAGACATTTTCTTTGCACGTTGGACAGCCTCAGCAGCAGTTGTCATTTGTCTATGGTTCCCGGGACACCAGGATAACCGAGGACAACTTAATCTTCACCAGATTCCCCCCCCCTTTTTTTTCTCTTTCAATCCTATACTTTTAGAGAGGCTAGGCAGATTCCTGCACACCCGGGAAGGCATGAGGGAGGAGAGAAGGATGGGTTTGAAGCTCCCCAGCTCTCCTGAAGCAACAGCCTGAACGGGTTTTATCTTCTACAGTCTTGGGTCTTTAGGCCTGAACCCACTTCACTCTTGGGAGTAGTGAGTCTTGGGTGTAAATTTCTCTCTGCCTGCAGTGACCGCCCCTCTCCCTCTCCAACACTCAGAGCTGCAGAGCATTAAAGAAGCCTCCTCCTGCTAATGCCTTCCCGCCACTGGGACACTGGGAAGGGCTATTCTGCTGGGGCTTCCTGAGTGGTAGCTCAAAGGGTTTCATTTCTATTCATTCTAGTCTCTGGGTTCCTCAATTTAATGAGGTCTTTACTATTGTCTTTAAAGAGTGCTTTCCCTCCTGCAGAGTCAAGCTGTTAGGTGGAATTTGAGCACTGAAGGGAACAGGGCCGGTAGGGCAGACAGAGAAAACTAACCTACACAAGCACTTCGGAGCTGGCTTTCTCTGGCATCCCTGCCTCTCCCCATGCCCCAAAGCTGGTGTTTCAGTGGCTTCCCACTTACTAGTTGAATCTGCCCCAGTTCCAGAGCAGACTCCCCAGGGGATGCAGAGTTTATTAATAGTCTCTATCCCCTCGGACCAGCAGGGATGAAATACTTGCATATCCTCAGAGAACAGAGCCAGCCGGTAGATAGATGGGGCCTGGGCTGCTTTCTCCATTTCTCTTCTCAAGCACCACTGCTGAAATCAGATGCAAACGACTGGACTCGAAGACCCTGGAGCCCTCTGGATGCCCATGTGGTCTCAACGGCAGCTGCTCCTGGAATATGGGCTTCTTGTGGCCTGTTTACTGTTACTACAGGAAAACACTGGAGAATTGGTAATTATAAAGGATGGAGACTCTTTGGTGCCTGGTTCTAAAGCCTGGGATGTCTAAGGGTGTTTGGTGTTGTCCTGTGCTTAACATCTGACAAGGGCCCTGTGCTACCTCATAAAATGCTAGCCAACTCATGTTTGTCCTCTGGTTCTTATAAAGTCCCTAATGCCTTGAAGGGGTCTTGATGTAATCCTAAGTATCCCTCCTCCCCCCCAAGACAAACATTCTAACTACTGTTTGTTTACGAATCTTGGGATTAAGCTTACAAGTATCGAGCTTTCTGAAGACACGTTCAAACTATAGAAAGGCTGCATCCAAAGTTCATCCAGTTGGATACTCTAGACTTGCAGCTTCATTAGACTTACTATGACCTCCCAGGGACCTGAAGAATGACCTAAACTCAGCCTCATTCTCCTGCTCACCCCTAGACTGCCAAGAACCCTAAACAGGGTCAAGAGAGGAGAGAAGGAAGCTACTGTAGTCACTGCAGAATATTAGAACATTGCTGGGGCAACAGCCTGATCTCTGTCCATCCACAAAAGGGGGATGAACTGAAATTTAGACTTGAACCAACATTTCAGGAGCCACTAGGAACTAATGTGTCAAGCCAGGCAGGTGCTGGCAACAAAGTAGCAGAGAAAATGTAACTATACTCAAGTCATCATTGGTTCCACTTAGGGCTTTGAAGAGTGTGTATCTTGTCCCTGGATCCTTCCTCTCTGTCTCTGTCTCTGTCTCTGTCTTGGTGAGATGTTTTTCTTCTCCAAGACCCACAGGGCCTGTGAACTGGTTTTTCAGGTATTCTGTTATAGCGACAAAAGTTGACTTGTTAATTCTAAGGGCTGAGTACTGGCATAAAAAGAACCAGCTGCCTGAAGAGGATAGGATTAGGACCATCAAAGTTGAAGACTGTGATATGGAGGATACAATGAAGAAAAAAAAAACTCTTATCTAGTCGTGGAGAGTAGGTTGTTTTACATTAAGGAGGCACCCTCCTCTAGAGCAGGGAATTACAGTTTGTTCTTGTGGTCCTTGCCTACTTAGTAAAGTGGGGGTTACCAGCCTATCCAGAAGAGGGCACTAGTGAGTCTTCAGAAAGGGACAGGTCTAAAGGTCCCAGTGCCAGAACCCAGAAGGCTCCGGGATGACAGTTTGGTAACACCACTGTTCCTGGCAAGATTACACTTTTAATATTATTTTTGGACACAAAAATTGTTTGGGAGTCCCTTTTACATTGGCGTAACAACACAGACCTGGAATTCAGGGGAGATAAAATGAACCACTTGGGAGCCTCTTTTTTTTTTTTAAATTTATTTAGATGAAACAAACCAAGTACATTCTTTTCACGAAGTTAATCAGGAAAGAAAAACTGTCTGAAAATAAACCCTGTGAATAATGGCCATGCGCAGAATGGGACTGCGCTGGGAATGTGGTGGAGGAGGTGAACAGTGCTAATGGCCAAACAGTGATCAATTAGCTTGCAGAGCTGAGCAGCCATTGGGTTTGCAGCCGATCACATCTGAGTGAGGGCTCTTCAGGGACACACAATGGCTGTCAGTCCTTGGAATAAAGCTGTATGAAGCCGCTGGTGCCTTTGGCTGGTTTCAGTGAGCAGATGTCGCCTGACTGTGGCTCAGCCTCATAGTCATACAAGCAGCCCATCCTATACCCTGCCTGGGGCAACTTCTGAGCCAGGGTTCTGCTTCCCTGGAATTCACACAGCCTGGGTTCCAGATGAGAGTGAATGGGAGATGCAGTGAATGCTTTTCAAAATGTGTTTGGGGGGTTGAAGTAAATCAACTCATAATCTTACAGTATCATCCTCATTGTTAACATGTCTGAAACATTCCTGCTTTGTGCTAAGACAATATAAGGAGTGATATACCCATTCGTATACAATGTTCACCAAAGGCTTACGTTGGGTGAAAGGCTTTGTTGGGCACCAGAGATGTACCAGTGACACCAGCATCCAAGCGTCCTATCTTCAGAGCACTTATAGTTTAGCAGGAAACAAGGAATAAGCAAGCATATTAAAACCGTCAGTACAGGTGAATCTGAGCCAGGAACTCAGCAGAAGCAGCAAAAAGGAAAAGGTATTAACTGGATTTTATCTTTTTGTTGTTGTTGTTGTTTTCGAGACAGGGTTTCTCTGTATAGCCTTGACTGTCCCGGAACTCACTTTGTATCAAAGGTGATTGTTTTCATGTTGTTATAGAAATAATATAAAGAAAGAAGACAAATCAAAGTTTCAAAACAGAACCTAAGACTTAAATAGGTATTTCTCCAAAGACATTATATAAATGATGTTTGAGTGCATGGAAAACATATAAATAGCCATCAATCCAGTGCAAATCAAAACCTCAAGATGGCACTTTGTATTCACTAGGAGAACTCTGTGGAGAGAGGCCAATGCGGGACAGGATGTGGAGAAATCAGAACATACATACAATTCAGCATCAAATGATACAACAACGGAAAAATAGATAACACCAAACCTAAGGAGAGGTTTACCACATAATTTAGCATGTCTACTTTTAGTTGTAATCCCAACTGAAATGAAAAGTATGTCCTCATAAAAATTGGATGTGAAGGCTTTGTTGGAATTATCCATAGTGGCTAAAAAGTAGAAACAACCCAGATGTTTGACAACTGATAAATGGGTAAATAAAATGTGGTAAAGCCATACAGTGGAATATTATTTGAGATAGAAAATCAATGAAGTGTTGATACAAAATTGATGAATCCTGAAAGCATCACGCCAAGTGAAAGAAGCCACTCTTAAAAGATCACAAACTGTGTGATACGATTTCTTTGAAATGGGATTTCTTTGAAATGTTTAGAAGAGACAAATCTATTCTAAGAGGAAGTAGATGAATAGTTGCCAAAGGGAGAAGGGGGTTGCTAATGGGTATGGATTGCTAAAGCAATCTAAGGTTGACCGTGGTGATCTTTGTGAAAAAATACTTGGCTTTTGAGACAGGCTCAAATTGTCCACAGTGGCCTTGACCAGGATCACCCTCCTATCTCAGTCTTTCATATAAGATTACACCTGGCTGAATGGTAAGTTTTAAGAGATTAATTACCTATAAATTACTGCTCAGTAGATAATGTGGATGGACCTGGTGCTGTCTGTATGTTGATGCTAATTCTACTTTCCTGGCAGGGGTTGTGAACAAGGAGTGAATCATACTCAGGTGACTTCTTGTGAACCAGTCCCCTAATGAATAAAGGAGTCAATCACTGGGAAAGTAGGCGGGACTTCCAGGCTGGAGAGGGGAAGAGAGGAAGCAGGAGAGAGTTAGGTCCTTTTGGATGGCGATATCATGAGGACAAGGTAGCTACGAATGTCTCCTGGTTTTAGTGGCAGATCTGTTAGGATTCGCCACTGGAGGATTTAGATTTAATAAGGCTTACAAGTTAGGATTTTAGTTGTTGTGCCCAGCAATTGAGTTACTACTGTTTCTGAACTAAGTTTGTGTTGTGTTTTTCTTCATGAGATGGCTCGTCTGTGTTCAAGAGAGAAAGCTACAGCGGCAAAGAATGAGTTTGATGTGAAAGAATGATGTGAACCATGAAGGCCATGGAGGATTTGAAGCACAGGGCTGGCGTGGTATCGACCCACCAGTGGGAACCTAAGGAGCTAGGGAGCTGGGTGGAGTTGTTTTGAGGGCTCCAGGCCAGAGTCTCCATGAAATAAAAACAGGTTAGCCATTGCCCGCCAGGACATGGCAGGCCAGACGGCTGGGGCAGAGAGTTGTGGCACAAGCACAGGAACGAGACAGTTTTTTTTTTTTTTTTCTCTGTGTAGCCCTGGCTGTCCTGGCACTCACTTTGTAGACCAGGCTGGCCTCGAACTCAGAAATCCACCTGCCTCTGCCTCCCGAGTGCTGGGATTAAAGGCGTGCGCCACCACGCCCCGCAACAGTTTGATTTTTAAAATATTTCCCGCAGCAAGTAGAGATGGGATGAGGAGAAGAACCTGAAAAGAAATGACTAGTCTTAGGATAATTAGGGTTGAAGGAAGCAGAGAGCAGACACGGCAGCATCGCTCTTCAATGGTGCATGGGATGAGGACCATGTGTAGTGGACACATGCATCTGAGCCAGAGTACCTGCTCTGTCACGTGCAAGAGACAGTTTTATCTGAAACACTTTGGCCTTTCTCCCTTCTTCCCTTCCCTCTCTCTGTCTCTGTCTCTCTACCGCTCCTTCCCTTTCTCTGACTCTCTGTCTCTGTCTCTCTCATATCTCTCTTCCTCCCTCTCACTTCCTCCCTCCCTCCCTCTTCTTTTTCCCCTCTCTGATAACTTCCTATGTACCAGACCTCCTCCCAACAGCTTTCGATGCATGGAGGTATTATCATTGCCTTCCTTTACCAGAAGGTTGGTACCCAATGATTCTCAGCCACCATGCTGTGATGAAGGTGTGGTCTGGGAACTTCTTTTGGTTTTATGTATCTCATTTCCAAAATCTAATGGTTTTATAGACTAAAACCTTGCTTTTAATTTTTTATATGATTATTTCACATTAATACCTTACTTCCACATTAGATTGTGAGAAAGTTTTTTTGTCAAATGTCAATGATTTATAATCTTTCAAATTTTATTATTATATTTTTTGGCACAAAAAACTCTGCTTGGTACTTATAGTCAGTCGAATCTTGATGCCTCTAAAGATGCCTAAGTCCTAAAACTGAGACCCTGTGAATTCTACTTTATTTGGAAAAGGGACTTGTATAGGTTCTTTAAGATCTTGAGTTATTTCATGGTAGGTTACTCACATGGGACTGAAATGCAGAGCCAAGATTCTTCATTATAGAGAGAAGATAGTCAATCCAACACTGAAGAATAGGCCACATGAAAATGGACCTACAGGTCAGAGCTTCTGTCAAGGTTAGACTTCATCATTAGTTTCAGTTTCAGTCTGCTGGCTTTCTGAGCTAGCCACATTGCTTGTAACAATTTGTGATGGTCACTACAGAACACTGTACTGAGATATTGTATCCATTAATTCATTGTGAATGAGTTTTCCTTTACCACATTGCACATAGTTGTAACTATTGTATAGTCTGGTCCTACAGTCTTAACATCTGAGTTGTCTCAGGGTTAGACTCTATTGATTGCATTCTCTTCTACAAAATGACCACATTTTCATACTCCCTGTATGTTGGATACTCTGAGATTATATTCTTGGTCTTGTTAATTTGTGAATTTGGTTGTATCTCCTTACTGAATGCTTATATTGCTTCATTAACTTGGTTAGTCAGGTCGATGGCAGCTCAAGTCTCCCTTTCAATGTTCTATGTTTGACCAGGAAGCTTCTGATTTTTTCTAATTCATACACAGTCCTGGTCCCTGTTAGATACAGTGGCAATATTTATACACGTGATTTAATTTTTTCTTCTTTGAATCTCCCCTTTCACTCTTCCATACTCCTAGCTGCTCCACATTCTCTTCTTGCTCCATATGCTGGAAACTCTGTGGGTTTTCTGTCATTTCCCTATATCATGATTGGAATCTGCTGTCAGGACAATGCCCCATAAGAAACATCTCATGAAGGTATCTCCTTGATGTCTTGACTCTTCTCACAAATCTCTCGCTCCAGAAATCTCCAGTGGTGGTCTTAGGGCGTTTATACAAAGTTTATAGCTGTTATCTGTGTTATCAACATATTGAAGCCTTTCTCTTCTGTCCTGGAAATGGAATCTGGCATTTAACTACAGGTGGAAACCACAAAGCAATTAGATAAAATCTAGCCCAATTTACTCTTCAACAACAATCACTATCGATTATACTTATCACAGCATTGTGTGAGATACATAGCATCACCTCATTGTTCAGATAAACTGTGGCGTTGAGAGAAGTTAAGTCCTGTGCCCAGCAACTTACAGCTCCTAACTGGGACTTTATCCAGTGGGCTGAGATTTGAGATTGCACATTGGCTGGGAAGTTCCATTGCTTTTGAGTTTTGAAGAGCCAGAATGAACCTCAGTTCCCCTGTGCCATTGATTTCCACCCAAAAATTGGGAACTCACGGTTGTGCTTATAAAAGTCTGTGGCTTCCTTTCTTCATCAAGAGAAATGAACTTGAAGAAGTTCCTGAAAACGATATGTCACAGCTTCATCTTGGGGGGTGGAGACAGTATGTAAATGAGGATACCAGTGTCCAGGGGAATTCCAGTCCCAGACAGGATAAAATGACGTCAGCTCCTCCCTTATTATGGCTTTGGTCAGTAATTTTTCTTTTGAACCTCGGGTTTTTGAACTCCAAACTGAATATAAAATTCCCAATCCAAAATACAGCAGGATTCAACAAGAAAGCTGATTCTTAATTAAAAAAATACTTACCATTTTACTCCATGGGTGTACCTGAGTGCATGGATGCATGTAGGAGCCTGCAGAGGTCAGAAGAAAGATCAGAACCACTGGTTCCTCGTTCAAGATGCTTGTGAATTGCTACTTCTGGGAACTCTGGTCCCTTGTAAGAACACTAAGTGCTTTTAAACACTGAGTCATCTTTCCAGCCTGAATATTTTATTTTAAAAAGTGTGCATGTGTGTGTCTGTGTCTGTGACTGAGTGTAGAAGTCAGAGGAAAACCTTACCTTCTGCCTTGTCTGAGGCAAGGTATCTCGTTACTTGTTCCCTGCTACTTATCGCAGGCTTGACAGCCCACAAGCTTCCAGGGACTCTCCTGTCTCTACTTCCAATTTCCACAAGGTGCTGGGACTACAGGCACAAATCACTACATCTTGCCTGATGTAAGTTCTGAGTATCAGATCCCCAATCTTCATACTGGCACTGTGTGCTGGTTAGCTTTTGTCAACAATACAAACTGGAGTCATTTGGTAAGAGGAACCTCGACTGAGAAAGTGCTTTTATTGGACTGGTCTGGGGCATGTCTGTAGGGCATTTTCATGATTAATGTTGATGTGGAATGCCCTAGCCCACTGTAGGTGGGGCTGCCCCTGGGACTTTGGTCTAGATTGTATAAGGAGGTGGCCAAGCAAGCCTAGAGGAGCAAGGCAGTACACATTCCTCCTAAATACTCTCTGTTTCAGTTCTTGCCTCTAGGCTCCTGCCTTGGCTCCCCTTAGTGATTGGCTTTGACCTGTAAGCTAAATAAACATTTTCCTCAGTTTCCAACCAAGCTGCTTTTGGTCAATGTTTTATCTCAGCAACTAAAAGCAAACTGGCACATGGCAAGTGCTTTGTCCACAGAGCCATCTTCCTGCCTGGAATCTGACTTTTACACCATCCACTTTATACTTCACAGCTGGCAGGGATTGTATTTATGAAATCCGCATGAATGGTGGTCTCCAGACCCATGCAGGAGGAGCCAGAGGGACACACTTTAGTGGACAGAGACCTGCACTTTCTCTTTCTCCTTGGATTGAGTTTCTACCAGGCTAGGATACCAGTCCCCATACAACAGACCATTGTATAGTGGCTCCTTGCTACCACCCACTACCACTTCCTCCCTGTGTGACTTGGGCCATGGCAAATGATCAGGCAGCTAAGAAAGTTGTGCACTCCTGCTGGAGAAGTGGCTCTGTCATTATTTGGTCTTCCTTTTTTTTTTTTTTTAAATTTTCTAATCCCTGTCCTCTTCCAGGGATGGGAAAGTCCCACTCCAACCCAATCCCACATGCTCACTATGGTACTAGGTACTAAGTTATTATAATAGAGCAAACCACATATAATTGTGACTCTCCAATCTCAGTGAGGATGGACTTGAATCCTTTGGACTTTCATTTGGTTGCATATAGTATTTCAATGTATGTTCTTCCCCTGTAAACAATCCTCTAGGTGGCAGTGTTGGAAATTGGGGCCTAATGGAAGATGCTTGGGCTTGGAGCGTTGGTGTTGAGCCTCATGGGTGGGTCAGTGTCAATCAAGGATATGAATTTGATTGCTCTCACCTATGTTACGACAGAGGCTGACACAATAAAACATCTCGATCTTCCCAGAAATCACAACTCATAGGAAACAAATTCCTTCTCTTTGTAAACCCAGTCTTTGGTACTGTGATATTGCAATCCAGAATGGACTAAGACAGGAGTATTAGATCAGAGATTTTGCCTTGGGGCAGTTTGCATTGGGACTTGGAAGCTGAAGGCCAAACATGTACATGCATCTATTTTTAAAGTGTGTTTTGGGAGCTACGTGAGAATGGGCTCCTGCAGTGAGCTTCAGCATTCTACCTCTGGCACACATCTGTTCTTTCTGACATATCTGCACTGTCGCCTGCCTAGCATGACTTTCCCCCTGTATCCTGTTTGTCCAAGGACAATTTCAGCAAGCGAAGGCTCAGAAGCACATGTACTCAGTGCGTCATGACCTCTCTCCAGTTGACAAATCCCAGTTCCCCAAGACAAAGCCACCTTGTACCCTACACTGCGCAGTGGAAAATGCATTTGTCTGGGAAGGTTTCTGAGTCCACGTCTGCTTGGTGACAGCTGTCCAAATAGAAGAGGTGTTATGCATTTGGAAAATGAAGTTATTTGGCCGGGTTGATGGTGTGTGACTGCCGGTGGCAGATGTCTGTTTCTGTGCTGGTCACCATGCTCTTTTTTCTTCTGGTATCCAACGAAGACACACTGGAGAGATGGGTTTGATGCCAACAGCGTTTTCCTTTGTCGGGCAGGATAACATTACTGCAAGCGTGATATGCCCTGCCACAGAGGTGCTCCCTACCCTATGCTTGTCCTCAACTTCTTTATTTTTGAAACTTCCCCCCCCCCCTTCACCCTTTCATCTGTGATTGTCTAGGGGAGCTACAGGCACTAAGGGATCCTATTAAAAGACATATCTTTGGACTTTTCATGCAGACTCTGTCCAAAGTTGCCACTTCCCTTTAAAGTTGCAGAACTTGCTACCATCCTTGTTTCATCTAGGCAGAGGGAACTTTCCGTTGGAGCACTTTGGAGGTGTTTGCATATAGAAAGAGCAATGACCAATAGAAATTAAATCCACTTTATTTCCAGTACTGAGTTTGTCGGCTTGTGTTCCACCCAGCATAAACCTTTCTAACAAACTAGGCTATTATTTATGGCAAATCTGCCTAAGATATCTCTCTCTCTCTCTCTCTCTCTCTGTGTGTGTGTGTGTGTGTGTGTACTTGCACCTCATCTTTTATTCCTCCCTCATTTCCTCATCCTCACCCTTGTAAAGTCCCAAACTCACACCTTGAACACGCTTTCTCAACAATACATGTCACATGAGAAAACGTACACCTTTAAGTAGAACAGTGCATGCCATAGTACATCTGAGATGCCCAGAGGGTGCCACTTCATTGTCATAGAAATAAAGGCAAGGGGGGGGGAATATTCCCATGTATTTGCTTCATCCCACATTGACACTGCTTACTTCAGTCCATGACCAGTCAGCATCCTTGACTGTAACCTTACATGGCTAGAGTTTCTCTGTTCTAAGGAAAAGTGAGGTTGTAGGTTTTGGGAAGGGTACCTACTTTCACTTCATTAGCTGAAAAGCTACTCTCAGACCCTCACATAGGGAATCAAATGAATATAAAAAGAGGAGAGAAACTCACTCACTCTAGTAGAATAACTAGGTGAATGTGTCATGGCCCACAGGAGAGCTAGAGTCCAAAAGGACTCATGGTGCTCTGAGCTATTAAGCCACTCAGGCATTCTCCCACCAGTCACAGTAGAAGGTAAGTAGAAAGGACCTTGCCTTTATCATCAGTTGTTTAGAGAGCAATGCTGGAGACTGTGAGACAGACATTCAAGAAACATCATGTCTAGAGTTGCTTTTCAATGCTGCTGAAAATGGCAGATCTGGGTGACCCTGGTAGGTCTCCAGATACAGCACTAGGAAGGAGACAATTATGTGCATAGAAAGAAGCCTGGTCAGGCAGCAGATACCAAGTGCTATCTCATTCCTATGTTGGGAAGTTTGAAAGACTAGCAGTATGATCAGTGAGTGATTGGTTTACAGCGTTGTTGGCATCTCTTCTATTTTAAAATATATTTCCTGGAATAACAAGGTAATTTTTATTTTTTTCCATTAATTAATTTATTTATTCAATTTACACTCCAATAGTATCTTCCCCATGCCAGAGTGGGTTGGCACCCAGGGGGCATCTCTTCTTAACCCAAGAATATTTGGCTCTATGAGTTAAACCTAAGTTAAGTCAAATCCCATGGTCTGCTGCGCTGTAGACTTTGGTCACCTGCTCTGAAATGGTGGGTGGATTACTCCAACAGAGTGCTGTCAGAGAGACTGAGGGGTTGAGACGAGTTCTGACTCCACATACTGCCTGGACCTAGATAATGCCTGGGCCTGGATATTGCATACTAGTCAATGTAAAGATGCAAAGCAGATTGCCATGCTTTAAAGAAACTCAGAATGAAGCAGAGAAGAACGATGCTTATCAAGGGCTTGATGTGATTAAATGCTACAATAGACCACTGCTTCAAGTGTCTGGGACTGTAGACAAGGGACAGCTAATCTGCGGCAAGGAAAGCTTCAGAGAGGAAAGGATTTTTGAACTGGGCGTTGGTATGCACTCACAGTATGAACTCATCAAACATTCTCAAAAGAAAAAATCAAATATCTAGTGTGATTGAAATGTACCAAGTAGGGGGAAGGTGGGTCATCAGACTGGAAAAGTTGGATAAAGTTAAGTTATTTAGTAAAGTTATCTGTGCTGTGTCCTGCAGGAATCAAGAAAGTGGGAAATCTGTTCAGAATGTCAGTCAGATACTATCCTAGGACGGAAGGCAACTGATTAAGGCGATGGAGTGGATATATGCAAATATCTCAACTCTCCAAGAGATGTACTGCAAATTATTAGACATACACAAAAGAACCCCTACTCTCTCTGGGATATGAAGCAAAGGGAAGGAAAAGCCTACCAGGTTAAGCAGAAGACATTTCACCAATCCAGGAAGAGGGAGGGACACAACTTTGTGTAGGGGATGAAGACTAAATGTTGATTCATATGATAGGAAGTGGGGATTATGATGCCAGAGGCTAGATTGGTGTCTGCCAGCCAAGGCAAAGTTGTCTAACACACAGGATATACAATGGCCTTTGTAAGTGGACATCTGGTGCTGCCAACGAAATGATCCTAGGCAAGTTAATGTGCCTCTATGTGCCTCCATTTTCCTATCTTTAAAATAGAGATTCTGACAGTATCTTCTTTGAAATTCTTCTACAGTGATCAAATGAATTAAATATGCAAGACATTTAATATTACTGAATACAGCGAGATCTGGTAAGTTTTTATGTCATCACTGTGGGAAAAGCCAGGGGACACTGAGTCTGAAGTGTGTGTGATGGTCAGAGAATCTATTCTGATGCCCAGTGTTCCCACCAGAGATATCAAAGAACAACAGCAATAGCAGCAGCAGCTGCAACAACAACAAACCCTCCAAACCTAGTAAGAACAATACGATTAACTGTCCTCTATTCCTTGCAGATCTAATAGAGATGGTTGGTATTTTTGTAGCCTGTGGTGAGGCACTTGGCAGCAACTCTTCTGGTGCTGGCTCTGTGGGTTTTGCTGAAACCTGCAGGCTTTGTCTCAAAACAACATTCTCCAATGCACAGAATAAAAATGCAGAAACCAAGCTGTATCAAGTCCAGTCATCAAAACATACATCTGCAATATGGTAATATATGTGTTTTTAATTAACACAGTAAATCTTAAAAATCTATCAGTGACTTTCACAGCTAGTGTAATTTTAAAGCAAGGAGGGGGTGAACAAGGTCTGTGGGTTTATCTGCAGCAACAGTAAGAGAGAAACTATTTGTGATTTTTTTATTACTGATAATTCATGGATGCAAGAGTGATTTCCAGAGTTTAGATTTATCCCTTAGCTTAAGAATTCAGCCTCATGGGGTAATGGGGTAATGGGAGCAGAAATGTGGGGGCTATGGAGGAGAGGAGGGATACTAGCAAGGGGAGGGGAAGGAGGATAGAGCAGGGCAGGCAGGGGGGGAAACCTGAAAAAAGAATTATATCATCTCCACAAAACCCTTTCCAGTGTTTATCGTGCGGCTTCTGTGCACATAGAAATAGTGGGACAGGTGTCCAGTGATGGCATAGATGTGACATACGGGAGCCTCTCCACAATTATTTATCAATGAATGGATGAATGAGTGTCTAAACATGGAGTTGATTAGCCCAACAGGTGTCCCTTGCTTCTGCCCTGTGTCTCTTACTTCTCTTTCTTATGTTTTTCTCTGAGAGTGTATGGATGCATGGTTGTGCTAATATTTATTGAACAGATGCTACATGGAAAGCTTGCAGCTTTATGAGTGGTACCCAGCTGAGTGAGTAAGCTATGAATATGGCCCTAAGGGAGGACTTAGCCTGAGAGGAGTGGACAGGAACCCAGAAAAACCAGTGTTCTGCACATGGCTGTCCTTATCTGCACATGGCTGTCCTTACCAACTGCCTATTTTTTCCTCATGAGTTCCTATAAAGGTCTGGAAACCAAAAAGAATTTCCAAGTTGGCAGTAGTGAAATAGCAGCCAGGCTGCAGTACCTGAAAAAGAAACCTGCTTCACACAGGGCTTGTTCAAATCACACAGTTTGCAGAACGGAGCTTGGAGAAGTGGGTCAGTTTGCAGAGTGATCCACCATAAGAGTCTGCAAACAGCTGCCTTTGTGGGAACCTGTGTTTGCTAGGGGAGAAACCACAGATGGGACAGCTTTAAAATATTCTGCAGGGTGGTATCTGCTATTAAAGTTTTAAAAGATTGTTTTGTGAGATGTTTCCATATTGATTTATTGAGAAATAGGTCACTCTTTCACAAAGCGTAACGACATCTGATTGGATGTGTAAATTGTTTTCTTCATGTTACCACTAGGTTTTTGATAAAGCTGGCTCTACGCTTGGCTGCATAAGTCTTGCTGTCATGTGACTGCTTATGGGAGAGACTGTTCTTCCTATAGTGGTGAGCTGGCTTGTTAAGTGTATACACACTTAACAGTGAAACAGGAAATCCTGCCTCCTTTCCTATCCCTATGGAAAACTCCACCGTCTGCAAAGGTTGGCAGCAAGTCGCCTTCTTAGCTAACCCCGCCCCCTGTTTAAATAAAGTTTTATTGAAACACAGTGGTAGGTTGAATATGCACGGCCCAGGGAGTAGCACTGTTTTGAGGCATGGCCTTGTTGGAGGAAGTGTGTCACTGTGGGTGTGGGCTTCCTAGCTGCCTGGAAGTCAGTTTTCTCCTAGCAACCTTCAGATGAAGGTGTAGAGCTCTCAGCTTCTCCTACACCATGCCTGCCTGGATGCTGTCATATTCTCACCTCGATGATAATGGACTGAACCTCTGAACCTGTAAGCCAGCCCCAGTTAAATGTTGTCCTTATAAGAATGGCCTTGGTCATGTGTCTGTTCACATTAGTAATGCCATAACTAAGACACAGGCACATAGACTTTTTAAAGATAGGCTCTTTTCATGCTTCAACATCAGAGTTCACGGAACAGCACTCCACTCCCTGAAAAGCCCAGAGTGTTCCAAAGGCCAGGAGACCAAGGATGTCTGTTGGCTCATGGTTAAGCTGAGCTTTCTAGGACATGCTTAGGAAGGGTGGAAGTGAACAGCATGGTCTTGAGATTTCAAATATGCTTCCTCCTTGTTAGTCTGAAGTCCTATAAAGATGCTGAATGGTATTAAGTCTATTTAATAAAAGAAGTAACTTTAAAATTTTAATTAAAAATATTCCCCCTCCTCCCTCCAACCCCTCTGTTCCCTTTTCACTCCTTCATGGTCTCTTTTTGCTTAATATTGTTACATATATATGCATGAATATAGAAACACAACCTACTGAATCTGCTTAGTGCTGCTTGTATGTATATGGTTTCAGGGCTGATCACGTAGAATTGGATAAACAGTTAGGAAGCTTGTGCCTGGGAGAGAGCTGATCTGCTCTCTCTCAACCCTCCACTCAGTTATAGAAATCACCATATGGAGGCTCAAGAACAGTGGTCCTGTTCTCCTCAACCTCTTCCCTCTGTATCTAAAATAATTTTTTAAATGGCCCAAGACATATCCAAAGAGTTCTTCAGGGAGACGGTGAGGAGGTGGTTTGCATCTGCTACTCACTGTAAGGGACTTCCAGCGTTAGTCCCAGAAGATGGGACTAGATCAAGGAAAGCCCTCAGGGTCATAGCAGGATGCACAGAATGTGAGAACAGAGGGATCTCACTGCTTCCCATTTTTTGGAGAGGTGATGCTCAGAAAGAAGACAGTGCCATGATACATGTAGGAACTACTACAACAGAATTTCATTCAGCCCAAAAACAGCTTCGTCCATGTCCTGCAGAAAGCCATGGAAACCATCTTTATGACAGGAGTAATTTTTTTTTTCTGGGAGTGTTGACAATGAAAGTAGAAAAAGCATCAGTTGCAATGTCTATGTAACACAGAACAGGTTGATTTCCATGCACTATAAAATAAAGATAACTAGGGGCAAACTCAATAACTCTACCGAAAATAAATTTAAATCATGACAAACACCTCAGAAGTACCTGCCTTTCTCTCCAACTGATTCACACACTCTGTTAGGTTCCTTAATTTATAGCGAAAATAATCAAAACATGGTTGCATCTGACACATAGATAATAGTAAAGTTAGGAAGATCCATTATTCACAAGTATCAAGCAAAGACAGAAGTGCCTTCCATAAAGGCTGAAAAAATAACCTGAATTTTGCAAGGAAAATAATTCAGCATAAAAAAATGTAAGAAACAGGGATCAAGATGCTTGTTCAGTGGGTAAGAGTGTTCGTTTCACAAGCATAAGTACCTGAGTTTGAATCCCAGCACTCATATCCAAAGCCGAGCATGTAAAAGCCCATACCCGTAACCTCTGTGTTGAGGGGTGACTCCTGGGAACTACAGGCAGGTGGAACCTAAGAGCTCACTACCCAGCTAGCATATCCAAAATAGCAAGCTTCTATTACTGACAGGCCACATCTAAAGGCAATAAGATGGAAAAGTTAATAAAGGATGGTTTCCTTTGTCTTGTGATAGGCTCTGCATGGGTAGATATGGCCATTTGCACTTGTACCCTAGTGCACATGAACCACACATGGACACACACCCTGAACAACACACACACACACACACACACACACACACACACACGCTATACATAGCATACACACCACACATATACACATGTGGTGGTTTGTATATGCTCGGCCCAGGGAGTTGCTTTATTAGACGGTATGGTCCTCTTTGAGTAGGTGTGTCACTATGGAGTAGGCATTAAGACCCTCTTTCTCTCTGCCTGGAAGTTAGTATTCTGTTAGCAGCCTTTAAATGAAGATGTAGAATTCTTATTTCCTCCTGTACCATGTCTGCCTGGATGCTGCCATGTTCCCATCTTGATGATGATGGACTGAACCTCAGAACCTGTAAGCCAGCCTTAATTAATGTTGTCCTTATAGGAGTTGCCTTGGTCATGGTGTCTGTTCACAACAGTGAAACCCTAAGACAGAAATTGGTACCAGGAGCTGGCTATTGCTGTGATAAGCCTGACCATGCTTTTGTTTGGAAGAATGTGGATTTGGGGACTTTGAATTTGGAAAGCCATGTAATGTTTTAAGTGGGGCTTAATGAGCTATCCTAGTAGGAATATGGAAGATTTTGTTGCTGTGAATAATTTGAACTGTGCAGATGTGGCCCAAGAAGTTTCAGTGGAGAAGAACTTCAGTATGTGGCCTAGAGACTGGTTTTGCAGTATTTTGGTGAAGAATGTGGCTGCCTTTTGCCTTTGTATGAAGAGTCTGCCTGAGGCTAAGGTAAAGAGGTTTATATGAGTTGCACTGACAAAGGAAGTTTCAAAGAACCCTAGCAGAGACTTTGTTCTATGCTTAAGTCTCATGAAGAGTGTTTTGAACAAGTGTAGCAAGTATAGAAAGGTAAAATATAAAATATATGGTTCAAATATTCCATGGTCCAAGTTCACCTGGAAGTGAAATGGAGCTGAATTCTGTGTTCTAGGAGGTAACAGATTAAGAGACTTTGGGGGCAAGATCCTACCCAGCTAAGTTTAGATCCAGGTATGGTGGTGGTAAACACCTTTAATCTCAAGAGATAAAGTCAAGTAGATCTCTGAATTCAAGGTCAGCCTGGGGCAGAGCAAGTTCTAGTTGAAGAAAAGCTTAAGTCCAGGTGTGGTCGTGCACACCTTTAATCCCAGGAGATAGAGCCATGCAGATCTCTGAGTTCAAGGTGATTAAAGGGAGACCAGCATCACTGAGGTGTAATCTTCTGGGAAGTGTTTTCTGAGAGCTTAAAGAAACTGTGGTTCAGAGATAGCCAAGGTAGTACCTTGTGCTGAAGCTATACTTGGTTATATGTAAAAATCACCCAGGTGGTACTGGTTTTAAAGACATGAAGGGGTCCTGAAGAATAACTGAGGCTTGGCACTATGAAGAAAGCCTATGAGAGACTTTTGGTGAAGCCTAGTTGCAGCAGAAGACCCCAGTATATTGGAGATGCCAGTACTTTGGGGTGATCACCAAGAACAGCAGTGGGAGTTGATCAACCTGAGCTTAGAGTGCTACAGAAGGCGGGGCTGGAGAAGTGACACTAATCCTTTGGAGGAGTCCAGAATATCATGTGTGGATCCCAGAAACTGAAACAAGACGTTGTAACACTGATGTTGTCTTGGAGACCCCCACGATGTTTGAGATGCCAGAGCCATGGGCTATCTATCTGCTGAGGAAAGCTGCTAACAGGTGGTGGAACCAACCCAGGAGAAAGAACTTTGATGCCGTTAACAAAGATGAAAAAGGAGTTGGAGATCTGAAAACTGCTTTGAAATCAGTCATGGAGATGCAAAGTTTGGAGTTTGCCCAGCTGGTTTCCTGTCTTGCTTTGGGAATTACAGTTAAGTGATTGGATGAATCTCAAAAGAGACTTTGAACTTTGGACTTTTAACATTGTTGATACTGCTATAGACTATGGGACTTTGGTAGTTGGACTAAACGTACTTTTAAAATTATGCCATTGCTAGATATGACCCCCCCCCATAGAGTCTTGTGTTTGAACAAGCCTATTGGGGCCAGGGAGAAGGATATGATGGTTTATATGCTTGGCCCAATGAGTGGCACTATTAGAAGTTATGGCCCTGTTGGAGTAGGTCTGTCACTGTGGGGTGGGCATTAAGACCCTCATCCTAACTGCCTGGAAGCTAGTATTCTGCTTGCAGCCTTCAGATGAAGATGTAGAATTCTTAGCTCCTCCTGCACCATGTCTGCCTGGATGCTGCCATGTTCCTGCCTTGATGATAATGGACTGAACCTCAGAACCTGTAAGCCAGCCTCAATTAAATGCCATCCTTATAAAAGTTGCCTTGGTCATGGTGTCTGTTTACAGAAATGAAACCCTAACTAAGACAACACATATACACACACTATACTCCACCCACAAACATTCACACATACATATACACATATATACACATACCACATAGGCACCACATATGACATACATACACATTACATGCATATTCACATCTGCATTCCACAATACACATACATACCACACTATGCACACACTACACATACACACTATATACAACACAACATAGAAACATATATACACTATGAACCACACATCTCACAATACACACTACATAACACACAGCATGCAAACATATACACATACATTATACACCACATACATATACCACAGTATACTACATATCACACATACACATACCACACATACCACATATATACTACATACCACATTGCATAGAAAAATACACCCTCTATATACTACACAGCATAAAACACACACATTATACACACCACACAGTACACCCTACACACATTACACATACACACACATGCATGCATCACTCACACAAAACATACACAATGTAAACATATAGTCCCAAATAACTCATACATACACATACACTACAGGTATACACAATACACTTCACTTACATATAACACACACACACACATACACACTATGCATATACATCATTCATACACACAGCACCCACATAACACACCCACAAAACACATCACAAATACATATCTTACACACACTGTACACACATCACATACATATTATGCATACATATCATGCATTGCTCATACACATAACACACATATACCATAATGCACTACACAAAGGCCAAGAAAGTAGAGGATTCAGCATTGTGTAGAGGAAGATAGAAGTGTATTTTGCCCAGCATATGTGTTCTCCTCCCTGAGAAGTGAAAATGGAAAGCAGGTGAACAGAGATGAAAAGAATGGTGAGCAGGGTGCTGCGACTTCTGTCCCAGAGACAGAAGAGGGGTTGACATGAAGTGAAAGGTGAATGCTAGGGCCAAACCAATACAAGAGCTCAGTGGCAGGCAGAGTGAGTAGCAAGGAAGCGACTCTGCACTGTGTTCCTAGAAACTTTTTGCCAATTTCAGGACAAAGGAAGAATTCTGAGCATATGGTCTGTATGCACATTACCTACAAAAACACAGTGCACTAGCCAGCAAGGATTAAAATTGCATTCCTCTCCTTCCTTTTCCCTCTTTGAAAAGAAGATATCTCCCCAGGCCTCAGTGCCTCTCCCATGAGTCTTTGCCCCCTCACTCGTTCCGTATCCGTTGCCTGATTTCCACAGTCATTTGTTCACATAGCAGCCTCAGGGGTCCCGTCTTTATAATGTGCCAAGCAGAGGCTCTCTGCTTCACTTGACTTTGACATAAAGACCGTTCCCTCCCTTCTTCCCTCTCCTTCTTTCTTCTTCCCTCCCTTCTTTTCTTCCTTCCATCCTATAAATATTTATTGAGTACCTACTCCATGTAGAGTCTGCCCTCTGCACCATAAATGTATCAATAAACAAAAGAAAGCATTATTTTCCTTCTAGAAACTTTTAAAACACTTTCCTTTTTGTGCCCCACAAATAAATAGAGATTATTGACAAATAACAAATCAACATATAAAGACCTGACGTATTATGTGATGAATGCCTCAGGAGAGAAGCAAAGGACAGAGAGAATGAGGAGCCCTTGCCTCACAGGTTGATAACTGCACAGAAGCTCAGATAATTTGTGGATGACCCAGGCCAGTTTCTTGGGAGAGAAGGAACTCCCAGTAGAAATTTTCTCATTGTTGTGACTAGACTTGACAGAAACAGCTTATGGAAAGAGAACTTGTTTTGTCCCACAGTTTGTTGTGGCAAAGAAAGCATGACACCTGGAGTGGTACGTGCTTCACATGGGGACCAACAGACAGAGAGTGCAGGACAGAATCAGAAGTGGGTATACTTCAAAGACCACTTCTAATGACCTAGTGTCAGCTGGTTAAAAAAAAAAAAGACCTGTGTAGTAGAATAAGAGGGTACAGGGAGAGTGTACTGGGATAGGAACTCAGCCAACTAACGGTAGACCACTGAGAACAATGATAGGGAATTTGTATTTTGTACATGCCTGTGCACTGAGATACATTTTTAAGATGTGAAAGTGGGGATGGGGTGCAGGAGCTCACTATGTAGTCCAGGAGCTCATTATGTAAACTAAGATAACTTAGAACTTCAGACCATCCTGCCTCAGCCTCCTGAATAGTATACTTCCTTGTATTATAGGTATGTACCACCATGGCTAGCTGATCTGACCTTCATTTTAAAAAAATTTCCAAGACCATTGTTAAGTTCAGGCTATGAGATACAGGCAAGGGGGAGAAGAAGGGATATGATAAGACAGTCAAGATTATAAAGATAACAGAGAGAGAGAAAGGAAGAGAGAGAGACAGAGACAGAGACAGAGAGACAGAGACAGAGAGACAGAGACAGAGAGACAGAGACAGAGAGAGATCAGTTGGAGTTGATAGGTCTTCTCAGTCCGTGGTCATGCATTGATTAATGATATTGATATTAATTGTTGAGTGGTTTCATTATATGTGGATATCATCGAGTGTACTTGCACCACCTACAAGGGTGAAGACTACCACACACCTAGACTGTATGCTGCATGTGTGTGTATAAGATTTTGTTCCTAAGGCCATTACAAAAGCACATGAGATTAAATCTATCACAAGAGAAAATGGTACAATCAAAGACACAGTAAACAATGAGATGCCTGAGGCTGCTGGTGCTTATTCATAGCATAGCATAGCATAGCATAGCATAGCATAGCATAGCATAGCATAGCATAGCATAGCATAGCACAGCAAATACATAAACCAGGAGCATGGCTGATTATCATTATTACTGATATTATGTAATGGGCATAACTGCATATGTTGCTCTTTATACAACTGGTTGTGAGAGGTTTTGCTTCTAAGAAAAGCACAATGGGTACTGTGTTCTCCAGCATCACAATGGCTATAATGTCAGCATCTAATAGAAGCTTTTCATCTTCTTTATAATGTATGGGTACTCCATTACATGCAGTTGTCAATCAACTGGGAAGTTACTTGCAATGGAGTCAGAGTTCTTGCCAATTTGTGTTTCTAGTCAGTGTTTTACTCATGATCCCCTGTCTTTCAAAGGCTTCATCTTCCTACCCCTATGACTATGTCCCATACACATACAAGGAAGAATTCTACAAGAAAAAAGAAATTTCTTTCAAGTGTTGCTGCAAGGTTCTGGCTGTCTGCACCACTGTTGCCACATGAATTCAATTCACAGTGTTTGTTCCTCAGGTTTGCTCTCTCTATGGATGTGGAACTGTGTTAGGCAGGCCTTCAGGGATGGTTGACCAGTTGTCTGACTGCTGCAGGGCCCATGTTTCTGAGTAATGGGAATTAGTGGACTTTACAAAGCGCTGCTTCACCCATTTCAGGCTTTCTTGCTTCCATGCACCAGCATAAAGGAAATCTAAGGCAATCTTATTTTATTTTATTTTTTTGTTAATACAGACCCATCCACCCTATAATCTTTTAGTCCTGTAATTGAACTCAATTCTGCCCAGTTTCAGGCATCATGAATTTTATCAATTTTATCTTTTACTGTCTTCATCTCCATGTCTTTGTAGTTTTAAAAGAGAAGATTGGAGAGGCTAAACCCGAAGCTGTGAGCCTCACATTATTAATAAAATGATTATTACCACACTGCCCTTAACTATACAGAGTAAAATAGTAAAGGCTATCTTGGCCGAGGCAGGATAAGGATGGTAAAAATTATCATTATCACAGACATCTCCACAGCTGAATGAATTCTAAAAACTAGAGTTAAATATACAGGTACATTGCAGACTGTGTGTCCCACTGGAATTTCATGACGTTTTCAATATTTTATGAACTATGGAAACTACTACCCAACAGCACTTTGTTTTGAAGATTGGATCTATTTTATGTGCTGTATTATCATGTTTATCTTTTGTTGTTCTCCATTAATCAAAACTATGAATTCAAGGTTATGGATGATCTAAGAGCACACAATGTAGATAAATTTGGAGACTGTGAGAACAAGGAAGTGTTTAGTTCTGTCTTTATCAATTTCGATTTGACAAATTTGTCAATTTTAGCTTATGACAATAAGAATAGAGACAAAGCATGATTCCTTCAAGTTTTACAGAACTTAAAAGTTCTAAATCTTTCTGGTTCCACGATTACGTTTTTCAGTGAAATTTGCCTTTACAGGTCATTGCTTTAATTGATGAGACATTAAAAACACAATAAAGTTGTGCACAGCAAGACCTGCCACACATACTTTAGAACTTCTTGTCAAAATAATAAAATCAAAGAGGACACATTGGGATACCTATTAGATGCATAGAGATAATGTTATTATTTTAAATAAGAATGTCTATAATGAAAAATTAATGAAAACCAATGTAAACACTAATAGCATTAATGAGAAAGTTCAACAATGTGGCCCCAGTTAGGAGAAAGATTCAAGAAATGAATTTTTACACATGCTTAAGAGAAAGTGAAAAACTTGAATACATTTTAAAGATGCTGTTTACAGAATGACCTAGTGATGGCTCTTTTGGGTAAACTTGACACAAACTTAGACATGTCTGGGAAGAAAGAATGTCAATTCAAGAAACGTTTCATCACATGGCCTTTGGGCATGTTGGCAGCGCATTTTCTTGATTGATGGTTGATGTGGGAGAGTCCAGTTTACTGTGAGCGTGCCATTGCTGGGAAGGTTGTCCTAGGTGTTTTAGGAAAGAATGCTGAGCAAACCAGGGAAGCAACCCAGGAAGAGTACTCCTGCATGGTCCCTGCTTCAGTTCATGTTTTCAGGCCCTTGCTATAACTTCCTGAAGTGATAAACTATGATCAGAAAGTAGAAGCCAGATAAATCCTTTCCTGGGACTGGAGAGATGGCTCAACAGTTAAGAGCACTGGACACTCTTCCAGAGGTCCTGAGTTCAATTCCCAACAACCACATGGTGGCTCATGACTATATGTAATGGGATCTGATGCTCTCTTCTGGCATGCAGGTATACAAGCAGACAGAATACCAAATACATAAATCTTAATAAAAAGTCCTTTCCTTCTCAAGTTGCTTTTAGTTGTTGGGTTAATCACAGCAATAGAAAGCAACCAGAACAGACCTAAGATCAAAGTGTCCATAAATGAGCTTAACAAGCGAAAGTAGAGTTTTATAAAGAATGGTAAATAAGTGTCTAAAAGACACAGACTTGGAATAAACAGATTCAATAGTGAAAAGACATATCAAATTCTCAAAATGATGACATTTCACAATTTCTAATCCTCCCACCAATGTTACTCTGTAAGTTGAAGACAAATCCCAGCACACAAACCAAGATTATAATAAAGAACATATTCTATACTAGGTATTTAAACATATTACAAGGACACATATTGCTGAAACACTGGTATATACAGAAACCAGCAGATCTTTGGAACAGAATAGATGCATAAAACCAGGTACAGGGCCTCATGTATGTGGAGTCCTCATGGTGGCACTATGGGGAGAAGGTTGGACTTGCCAGGCAGGGCAGTACTCAAAACGAGACTCAGAGGTCAGGCATGTGTTTTTTACTTACTTATTTATTTATTTATCTATTTATTTAATTATATTTTTGTACTTATTTACTTTCCATCCCAATCCCTGGTCCCCCATTACTCCCTCCTACAATCCTTCCTCCAATACAGCTGACCTGGGGATCATGTTGTCAATACATGACCATTCAGAAGAGACATACTTAAGTTAGATCTAAACCATAATAAGCTAGGTGAAGCAATGGGAAAAGGGCATTATGTATAGTTGAATGCAAGGTGCCCTTGTGAAGGTGGTACTCCCTCTGTGCACTATACCTCCATGACCAAGGGAACATCCCATATAGCTGAGAGGGATAATAAACTAGTTTGAGTAAGTCTCAGAATTTACTTAAGAAAGATGGGGAATCCTCCCAGGAAGAGATTCTATCCTTGAACAAATAGATCAGAAATGATAAATTTGAAGCAGCATTTAACACAGTGTTTGTAGCTCAGGGGTGCTTACAGAACAGCATGGGGCTATCACAAGCATTTGCCACTGTTTTAGCTCTGGGAATTAGCCACAGATGTCTGGTACAAAGAGCTGCCTGCAATGAGTCCAAGAGTCATTTGATCAGAACTTGAAAGTCGAATGTCTCCAGCAGTCCTGTTACCCGTTTACAATCGCATGAAACCCAAGGGATGTATAAGGAGAGATGGGGTTGGGTGTGAGCTTGACCAGGATACTCCAGAGGGATCAGCTGTAAGAAAGGATGCAACAGGTCAGTAAGTAGAGCCACGGATGTTTGTTTCTCACTCATATGTCCATCATTATTGGATGTCAGTTCAGAATACCATGTACCCTACGGTTGGATAAATTCATTCTCATTTCTTGGGGTCACTACAGCTCTAGTGACAAGGAGAAAGAAACATGGAAGGCACACTGCTTCTTACTGCTTTCACTTGGGAGTCATATTTCTGTTTCCATTTCTGTGATCAAAGTAAGTCACATGACATCACCTGTTATTCTCCCAATAACTTGATGTTGGTGGGATAGACAAGAACATCAGATGAATCAGTAGTAAATTTTTAATATTCCTCCTCTTCCCCAAACCACCTTGTTTTCCTAGAACCAGCTGTGCCCCAGATACTCTGGGTCCATTTGGAAAATTGCCCCAGGGCCACATACCCATCAGGACACAGAGCTTTGCCTGTACAATCTGCTAGCTCCTCCGTTTCTGAGGCAATTGCTCAGCCAGTTTGGCAGATGTTGGGTGCTGATGGTGCCGGAGCCCACTGTGATGGACAGCTCCTCTGCTTTGTTTACTCTTCCAGGCAGGGTGATAAATTCTCCTTCTAATCAGTATCCATGTTTCTCATTCTCAGATGAACCAACCCTGCTAATGAATGATTCGCTGGAGTCAGCTGGGAAGATGTACTACCCTGCATCCCGCTCTGCCTTTGTTATGCCAAGTCATGCCCTCACTATCTCCCAAACACAAAATCGAGTTCCTGAGGATGGTGGGGATGGATGAGAGTGTGCAAGAGCCTCGAGTAATTTGTTCACAGCAATTCATCCCAGTCTATTCTGTCAAGTGTTCTCCTGAATACGTTTGGTGGTTGTGGAGGGACACGAGTACTTGGAGGGAGTCCTCAGAGGTTCATTACTGCACAGTCCTGAGAGTTTCCAAGCAGTGACCCGAAAACTGGTAGGTCAGGTCCTGGAGTTCTTGACCCAGAGCCCACTTCCAATACAGCAAAATCTCAGGAACTACTAGGGACCCTCACTCCTTGTTGCTTCTACAGTGGCTTGAGAAAAGTCAAACTGAATCCAGAAGAGTTTTTATTTTCTTTTTCAGCGAGGGCCGTGCAGATGGCTAATATCTCAGCACCTGAGAGGTAGCCAAAGGAAGGAAGATCATGGGCTCAAGGTTTTCCTTGGTTACATATCAGGTGCAGGGATAGCCTATTTTTCAGCAAACAAATAAAAACTGTATTAAAATCAAGAGGAGAAAAAAAAAGAGATGACTTAAAAGAGTGGTCATAAACCATAGCCCTTTGCATTGAACCTGTGGTTGAAGCTGATTTATAAGGCAGCAGAATCTTAAAAAATAGGGGGCAGGCATGGGGCAACATGGCACTTGACCACAGTCACGAGGACTGTGAATTAAGGACCGTGTCACGCTGTGGGCAGATTTTTTTTAATGCTAACAGAGAAATATTTAAAGTGCATGAGGTATTATTGGGAAAGTGCTTACACCTAAGAAGACAAAAGAAACAAGTGTGAATGTTCAAGCAAGAAGGGAGAGAGGGAGGGAGGGAGGAAGGGAGCGAGGGAGAGAGGGCAGGAGAGAGGGGGGAGAGAGAGAGAGAGAGAGAGAGAGAGAGAGAGAGAGAGAGAGAGAGAGAGAGAGAGAGAGAGAGGAAAGAGAGAGAAGGTTGTATATAGGTACTTGGGACATGTGTGAAATATCACACTGAAACAGTGTTCTTAACAGTTAATGTAGGATAATTAAATTAAAAATATCAAAGGACAAAGGACAAAGAAGGAGGAAGATCTGATGAGGATGAGAGCTTGCCTTACTTGAGCCGTGGGTTCGCTGTGATTCAGCTGTTACCTTGAGCAGTCAGGACAATGCTGAGGACTAACAGGGTTGATATGGGGTCTTTAAGAGCATCCATTGCACAGCTTAGACTGAATGCAAGATGTATCCTTGGGAGAAAATTGATCAGGTTTAGACTTGGCTTCGGGAACATAAAACACCTTGCAGTTGACTAACCCACACTGGCAAGGAAATGGCAATTTTGGAACGTTGCTATAAACTCCAAATGAACCAGACACAGAAGCAATAAAAAATATATTGATAAAAGCATGTTGGTCTGTGGCTAATTTACTTTCTACATGGGCTATCTTAGTCAAGCACAGTTTGTCAGAAATAGTAGCCCACTCAAGCCACTCTAAGGAAAGGGACTTGCTATGAAGTGCAGTAGGTGTAAACCTCAGCCTTTGAAAGGATGAGACACATCTGTTTAGATTTACTAAGCAACTGAACTATCTCCCCGAGTCTCCAAGAAACTAACTCCAATTCTTGCTGCAGAACACCCATGCTGGGCTACTGCGACCATGCTACCCTGCTTGAAGGCATCACTGGGATGGATCTGCAGCTTCCTATTCTGGTCTTCCTAGGGTATCAGGGATGTTCATCATGTCTGCTTACATGGCCTTTCCATTCTCTTCATTCAGTGATGGTGCCCCTGCTTCCACATGCCTTTGAACACCACGGAGACATTTTTCCTCCTGAGTCGGTTTTCCTATTGATGTGGCTGGAAGCAGGTGGTAGACTTCCTCTTTGCGAGTCACATGTAATACATTCATGCATTACTCCATCTCTTGAGATAAGGGAAATATTTTAAGTTCAACATCTTTTTCTGAGGGAGTTCCTAAAGATATTATTAGAATTACTTTTTGAAAAACAAAACAAAACAAAAACAAAACAAAACAAAACAAACAGTAAAAAAAAACAAACAAAAACCAAAAAAAAAAAAAAACAAAAAACAAAAAAAACCAACCAAACCAAAACAAAACAAACCAAACCAAAACAAAACAAAAACCCTCAGGCCAAGAAGTGCTTCGCTGGCAACTGGCTTTCCCTTCAGCTGCCTTGTTTCTTTGGGGACCAACTTCCACGAGTAAAAGGAAAAGAAATAGAATATCATGCAAGATGTATCCTTGGGAGAAAATTGATCAGGTTTAGACTTGGCTTTGGAAACATAAAATACCTTACAGCTAAGTAGCCCACACTGGCAAGGAAATAATCATTTTGGAACATTGCTATGAACATCAAATGAACCAGACATTGTTTCCAATGTGCCTAGATATAGAAGGCCTATGCCTCTTGGTTATACCTCTGAAGATGTTTTCAGAGAGGATTAACCAAAAGATTAAGACCTATGTTAACTGTATTCAGCTTCAGTTCATGGGCTGGGGGGTATGATGAAATATAACCAGGGAAAGAAAAGGTCAAAGGTCAGCCAAGCACTGACAGAGGGGAGAGGAGAGAAAGGGGAGGGGAGAGGGAAGAGGGGAGAGGGGAGAGAATGAATATGAACCAAGATAGTCATTCATTGTCTATCTCTAGCTGGGGACACATGGTATCTCATGTTTGCTTTTTCTACTCTTTCTGGTGATGGTAATTAACCCTCATTACTATTGCTCATACACAGTCACCAATGGCTCTGCAACAGTAGTAATAACTCAGCCCTAAGCTGACTTGGTCATCTTGTAGAGAGCTTATGGTAAGGCTATAGAGATACAATTGTGAACTCCTTGAAAAGAATCCTAGTATTCCCAATCAGCTATAGGTCAAGGTCAGGTAGGGATGCCAGACAGAAAGAGGACTCTGATGACCAGGCTCTTTGGTGTTCTTAGGTTCACATGCACAGGCACCGGGCTGAAATCAACCACAAGTTCTTACTGATTAACCTGCACAAGGAAGAGCGAGAACCAGGGCTCTCTCATTGGTAGTGCAAGGGGTGACCTTGTTATTTCATTGGCACAGAACTGTATAATCCATTCTTACCTTCAGCCTGAGCTTCTTTACACGAAAACGGGAGTGGAATTGAGTACCACACAGGGCTATGATGAGAGACAAGTTTGTGAAATTCAAAGGCATGCAGAATTTAAAGTTCAAGGATACTGATGTCGGCCCCATCTGCCACTCAGTAGCAGTTGTGTGATTATGAAGCAATTACTAAGATAACCGAGGAAATAATAGTGAGGTCATTGTGTAATTAAGAAAGATAGAGTTTTGTGTGTGGTTGATTTGGTTTTAAGCCACCTTCTGCCACTTCATGGCTCTCTGTCATAGCTTTTCTGGGCAGTGGAAACTCCCCAGTTAGCCCACTATGCATTCAAGCTGACAAACCTCTACTTCAAACAATATCCTTCCTTGTTATACACTGAATTAGTTTTGCCCGAGGCTTCTTTTCTCAAGACAGGTTATTAGATGACTGGACTAGCAGAAGACTTTAGGATGGGTCCTCACAGGTTTCTAATGGAGCTTGCTGTTTCCAAACATTCTGAGAATCATTAGCTCTGCTCTCTGACTTACAGACTCCCTTGTAACTCTCTCTCATATAGAAGCCTCTAACATTCCCTTGCTATGTTAAAGGCAAAGGTTTGTTCTTCATTAGCTGTCTTCAAATCTGTTTTTTACATTTGATTTATCCACCTCTTCCCTCCTCATTTCTATCCCTCTCTTTTCTCTTTCCTTCATTTCCTTCTTTCCCCTTCCTATCATCCCTTATTTTCTAGTTGCAGAATACTTAAATACATTCCTATCATCACCACTCACAGACTTATGTGTATATTTAGAACAAGTATGTTAGCTGGCTATGGGGCTCATGCCTTTAATCCCAGCACCCAGGAGGCAGAGGCAACCAGACTCTTAGTTCAAAACCAGTTTAATATACTAGTAAGTTCTGGGCTAGTTAGGTCTACATAATGAGCCCAACTATAAGCAGATAAAAAGGAAAGAAAAGAAAAGAAAAGAAAAGTAAAGTAAAGAAAAGAAAAAGAGCAGGCATAGCTAGTTTTTTAATCTGCCAAAATAGAAATCAATGCAAAACTTATCAGAAGAGATAGAAGACACTACATATTATTAAGGGAACAATTCACTAAGAAGATATCATTCTAAACACTTATGAACCAAACTTACATGCACCCAATTTCATTAATTTTCAAAAAGCACTATTAGATCTAAAAATCACAGACTGACCCCAACACAGTGGTTATGGGTAACCTCAAATACTACACTCTCACCAATAGGCAGCAGATCTAGACAAAAACTAAATAGAGAGACTCTGGAGTTAAATGTTATCATAAATCAAATGCAACTAAGAGATATTTACAGAACATTCCACCCAAACACTGAGGAATACATTTTTCTTCTCAGCAACGAATGGACATTACTTCAAAAGCAACTATTAGGACACAAAGCAAGCATTAACAAATTTAGGAACATTTAAATAATACCCTGACTCCTACACACCAAAGAAGAACAAAGCTGAGTATCTAAACAGCAGCAATGTAAGAAAGTACACAAACTCATGGATGCTAAGTCACACCACACAGAATGGAAGGAAACTCAGTCAGGAGAGAAATCATGGAGTAAATCTTAAAAATTCCTTGAATTGCATGAGAACAAAGCATTCCAAAAATCTGTTGGACCCAAGGGAGTTGGTCATAGGTAGGGAGGGAGTTTATAGCACTAATTTTCTACATGAGACAACTGGAGAGATCTCATGTTGGTGATTTCATGTTGCACCCAAAGACCTCTGGAAAACAGGAGCAAACAACCCCTCAATGGGTAGACTGGAAATGACAAGGAAAGTCAGTGTTGAAATAAATGTAATATAAACCAACAAACCAACAATAAAGAATTGTGGAAAAAGTTGCTTCTTTGAAGAGATTACCAAAATGAACAAATATTTTGCCAAATTAACCAAAAGAAAGGGAGAGAAGACACAAAATAATAAAGTTATGAGATGAAAAGGAAAGCATTACAGTGGATATTGAGGGAATTCAGAGAATTCTGAGGACATACTGGAAATGTCTATACTCAACTAAACTTGAAAATTTAGATGACATATATTATACATATAATATATTATATATAAATAGATATAATATATTATCTTTAAAAGAGATAGATGTACAAATACATATGTATAATATGAACATTAAAGTAATATGAGGAAATAATTTAAACAAACCTATAACAAACAATGAGATAGAAGTAGTAATTAAAACGCCCCAACTTAAAAACAAAAACCTGCAGGAACGCTCTTCCGGTCAGAAAAGCACCTGGGCAGCTGGGGCGCAGGGTCTGCTGACACTCGCCAGCTACCCACAACACCCGCCACAGGATATTAAGACTTCTGGTGAGTGGAGCACAGCTTCTGCTCCAATCCAATTGCGCGGGACCTGAGACTGCATTAGTTAGGGAAGCAGAAACCGGCCTGAGTAGGACCACAGGCCTCATCCAGCTGGATCAGCGCCAGGGTAGCGGGAGCGCAGGGTTGCCTGACACCCGCCAGCTACCCACGACCCCCGCCGCAGGATTTTGGGACTGCTGGTGAGTGGAACACAGCTTCTGCTCCAGTCCAATCACGCGGGACCTGAGACTGCTCTGGTTGGGGAGAGAGAAATCCGGCCTACATAGGACCACAACCCTCTTCCGGTCAGAAAAGCACCGGGGCAGCTGGGGCGCAGGGTCAGCTGACACTCACCAGCTACCCACAACACCCACCACAGGATCTTAAGACTTCTGGAGAGTGGAACACAGCTTCTGCTCCAATCCAATTGCACGCGGGACCAGAGACTGCATTAGTTAGGGAAGCAGAAAAACAGCCTGAGTAGGACCACAGGCCTCTTCCAGCTGGACCAGCACCGGGGTACCGTCAGCTACCCACGACCCCCGCCGCAGGATTTAGAGACTGCTGGTGAGTGGAAAACAGCTTCTGCTCCAATCTTTAAATAGTGACAACGATAACAACTAACCCCAGAGATTACCAGATGGCGAAAGGTAAACGTAATAATCTTACTAACAGAAACCAAGACCACTCACCATCATCAGAACCCAGCACCCCCACTTCGCCCAGTCCAGGGCACCCCAACACACCGGAAAAGCTAGACACGGATTTAAAAGCATATCTCCTGATGATGATAGAGGACTTCAAGAAGGACTTTAATAACACACTTAAAGAAATGCAGGAGAACACTGCTAAAAAGGCAGAAGACAATAAAGAGGAAGCACAAAAATCCCTTAAAGAATTGCAGGAGAACACTGCTAAAGAGTTACAAATCCTTAAAGAAAAACATGATAACATAATCAAACAGGTAGAAGTCCTTACAGAAAAACAGGAAAACACATCCAAACAGATGATGGAAATGAACAAAACCATACTAGACCTAAAAAGGGAAGTAGACACAATAAAGAAAACCCAAAATGAGGCAACACTGGAGATAGAAACCCTAGGAAAGAAATATGGAACCATAGATACCAGCATCAGCAACAGAATACAAGAGATGGAAGAGAGAATCTCAGGTGCAGAAGATTCCATAGAGAACATCGGCACAACAATCAAGGAAAATGTAAAATGCAAAAAGATCCTAACTCAAAACATCCAAGAAATACAGGACATAATGAGAAGACCAAACCTACGGATAATAGGAGTGGATGAGAATGAAGATTTTCAACTCAAAGGACCAGCAAACATCTTCAACAAAATTATAGAAGAAAACTTCCCAAATCTAAAGAAAGAGATGCCCATGAACATACAAGAAGCCTACAGAACTCCAAATAGACTGGACCAGAAAAGAAATACCTCCCGACACATAATAATCAGAGCAACAAATGCTCTAAATAAAGATAGAATACTAAAAGCAGTAAGAGAAAAAGGCCAAGTAACATATAAAGGCAAGCCTATCAGAATTACACCAGACTTTTCACCAGAGACTATGAAAGCCAGAAGATCCTGGACAGATGTTATACAGACACTAAAAGAACACAAATTCCAGCCCAGGCTACTATACCCAGCCAAACTCTCAATTAACATAGATGGAGAAACCAAAGTATTCCACGACAAAACCAAATTCACACATTATCTCTCCACGAATCCAGCCCTTCAAAGGATAATAACAGAAAAAAACCAATACAAGGACAGGAACCACGCCCTAGAAACAACAAGAAGGTAATCCCTCAACAAACCTAAAAGAAGACAGCCACAAGAACAAAATGCCAACTTTAACATCAAAAATAACAGGAAACAACAATTACTTTTCCTTAATATCTCTTAATATCAATGGACTCAACTCCCCGATAAAAAGACATAGACTAACAAACTGGCTACACAAACAAGACCCAACATTTTGCTGCTTACAGGAAACTCATCTCAGAGAAAAGGATAGACACTACCTCAGAATGAAAGGCTGGAAAACAATTTTCCAAGCAAATGGCATGAAGAAACAAGCTGGAGTAGCCATTCTAATATCTGATAAGATTGACTTCCAACCCAAAGTCATTAAAAAAGACGGGGAGGGACACTTCATACTCATCAAAGGTAAAATCCTCCAAGAGGAACTATCAATCCTGAATATCTATGCTCCAAATACAAAGGCAGCCACATTCATTAAAGAAACTTTAGTAAATCTCAAAGCACACATTGGACCTCATACAATAATAGTGGGAGACTTCAACACACCACTTTCACCAATGGACAGATCATGGAAACAGAAACTAAACAGTGACACAGTGAAACTAACAGAAATTATGAATCAAATGGATCTGGCAGATATCTACAGAACATTCTATCCTAAAACAAAAGGATATACCTTCTTCTCAGCACCTCATGGTACCTTCTCCAAAATTGACCACATAATTGGTCACAAAACAGGCCTCAACAGATATAAAAATATTGAAATTGTCCCATGCATCCTATCAGATCACCATGGACTAAGGCTGATCTTCAATAACAAAATAAATAATAGAAAGCCAACCTTCACGTGGAAACTGAACAACACTCTTCTCAATGATACCTTGGTCAAGGAAGGAATAAAGAAAGAAATTAAGGACTTTTTAGAGTTCAATGAAAATGAAGCCACAACATACCCAAACTTATGGGACGCAATGAAAGCATTTTTAAGAGGAAAACTCATAGCTCTGAGTGCCTCCAAAAGGAAACTAGAGAGAGCACACATTAGCAGCTTGACAACACACCTAAAAGCACTAGAACAAAAGGAAGCAAATTCACCCAAGAGGAGTAGACGGCAGGAAATAATCAAACTCAGGGGTGAAATCAACCAAGTGGAAACAAGAAAAACTATTCAAAGAATCAACCAATCAAGGAGCTGGTTCTTTGAGAAAATCAACAAGATAGATAAACCCTTAGCCAGACTCACTAGAGGGCACAGGGAAAGCATCCTAATTAACAAAATCAGAAATGAAAAAGGAGACATAACAACAGATCCTGAAGACATCCAAAACACCATCAGATCCTTCTACCAAAGGCTATACTCAACAAAACTGGAGAACCTGGATGAAATGGAGAAGTTCCTAGACAGATACCAGGTACCAAAGTTGAATCAAGATCAGGTTAATGATCTAAACAGCCCTATATCCCCCAAAGAAATAGAAGCAGTCATTAATAGTCTCCCAACTAAAAAAAGCCCAGGACCAGATGGGTTTAGTGCAGAGTTCTATCAGACCTTCAAAGAAGATCTAATCCCAGTTCTTCACAAACTATTCCACAAAATAGAAACAGAAGGTACTCTACCCAACTCATTCTATGAAGCCACAATTACTCTGATACCTAAACCACAAAAAGACCCAACAAAGATAGAAAACTTCAGACCAATATCCCTTATGAATATTGATGCAAAAATCCTCAATAAAGTTCTTGCTAACCGAATCCAAGAACACATCAAAACAATCATCCATCCTGACCAAGTAGGTTTCATCCCAGGGATGCAGGGATGGTTCAATATACGGAAATCCATCAACGTAATCCAGTATATAAACAAACTCAAAGACAAAAACCACATGGTAATTTCCTTAGATGCGGAAAAAGCATTTGACAAGATCCAACACCCATTCATGATAAAAGTCTTGGAAAGATCAGGAATTCAAGGCCCATACCTAAACATGATAAAAGCAATCTACAGCAAACCAGTAGCCAACATCAAAGTAAATGGTCAGAAGTTTGAAGCAATCCCTCTAAAATCAGGGACTAGACAAGGCTGTCCACTTTCTCCATACCTATTCAACATTGTACTTGAAGTCCTAGCCAGAGCAATTCGACAACAAAAGGAGATCAAAGGGATACAAATTGGAAAAGATGAAGTCAAAATATCACTTTTTGCAGATGATATGATAGTATATATAAGTGACCCTAAAAATTCCACCAGAGAACTCCTAAGCCTGATAAACAGCTTCGGTGAAGTAGCTGGATATAAAATTAACTCAAACAAATCAATGGCCTTTCTCTACACAAGGAATAAACAGGCTGAGAAAGAAATTAGGGAAACAACACCCTTCTCAATAGTCACAAATAATATAAAATATCTTGGCGTGACTCTAACTAAGGAAGTGAAAGATCTGTATAATAAAAACTTCAAGTCTCTGAAGAAAGAAATTATAGAAGATCTCAGAAGATGGAAAGATCTCCCATGCTCATGGATTGGCAGGATCAACATTGTAAAAATGGCTATCTTGCCAAAAGCAATCTACAGATTCAATGCAATCCCCATCAAAATTCCAACTCAATTCTTCAACGAATTAGAAAGTGCAATCTGCAAATTCATCTGGAATAACAAAAAACCTAGGATAGCAAAAACTCTTCTCAAGGATAAAAGAACCTCTGGTGGAATCACCATGCCGGACCTAAAGCTCTACTACAGAGCAATTGTGATAAAAACTGCATGGTACTGGTATAGTGACAGACAAATAGACCAATGGAATAGAATTGAAGACCCAGAAATGAACCCACACACCTATGGTCACTTGATCTTCGACAAGGGAGCTAAAAACATCCAGTGGAAGAAAGACAGCATTTTCAACAAATGGTGCTGGCACAACTGGTTGTTAACATGTAGAAGAATGCGAATCGATCCATTCCTATCTCCTTGTACTAAGGTCAAGTCTAAGTGGATCAAGGAACTTCACATAAAACCAGAGACACTGAAACTTATAGAGGAGAAAGTGGGGAAAAGCCTTGAAGATATGGGCACAGGGGAAAAATTCCTGAATAGAACAGTAATGGCTTGTGCTGTAAGATCGAGAATTGACAAGTGGGACCTCATGAAACTACAAAGCTTCTGCAAGGCTAAAGACACCATCAATAAGACAAAAAAACCACCAACAGATTGGGAAAGGATCTTCACCTATCCTAAATCAGATAAGGGACTAATATCCAATATATATAAAGAACTCAAGAAGGTGGACTCCAGAAAGTCAAATAACCCCATTAAAAAATGGGGCTCAGAACTGAACAAAGAATTCTCACCTGAGGAATACCGAATGGCAGAGAAACACCTGAAAAAATGTTCAACATCCTTAATCATCAGGGAAATGCAAATCAAAACAACCCTGAGATTCCACCTCACACCAGTCAGAATGGGTAAGATCAAAAATTCAGGTGACAGCAGATGCTGGCGAGGATGTGGAGAAAGAGGAACACTCCTCCATTGTTGGTGGGATTGCAAGCTTGTACAACCACTCTGGAAATCAGTCTGGCGGTTCCTCAGAAAATTGGACATAGTACTACGGGAGGATCCAGCAACACCTCTCCTGGGCATATATCCAGAAGATGTCCCAACCGGTAAAAAGGACACATGCTCCACTATGTTCATAGCAGCCCTATTTATAATAGCCAGAAGCTGGAAAGAACCCAGATGTCCCTCAACAGAGGAATGGATACAGAAATTATGGTACATTTACACAATGGAGTACTACTCAGCTATTAAAAAGAATGAATTTATGAAATTCCTAGCCAAATGGATGGACCTGGAGGGCATCATCTTGAGTGAAATAACACAATCACAAAAGAACTCACACAATATGTATTCATTGATAAGTGGATATTAGCCCAAAACTTAGGATACCCAAGATATAAGATACAATTTGCTAAACGCATGAAACTCAAGAAGAATGAAGACCAAAGTGTGGACACTGTGCACCTTCTTAGAATTGGGAACAAAACACCCAGGGAAGGAGTTACAGAGACAAAGTTCGTAGCTGTGATGAAAGGATGGACCATTTAGAGACTGCTGTATCCAGGGATCCATCCCATAATCAGCTTCTAAACGCTGACACCATTGCATACACTAGCAAGATCTTGCTGAAAGGACCCAAATATAGCTGTCTCTTGTGAGACGATGCCGGGGCCTAGCAAACACAGGAGTGGATGTTCACAGTCAGCTATTGGATGTATCACAGGGCTCCCAATGGAGAAGCTAGAGAAAGTACCCAAGGAGCTAAAGGGATCTGCAACCCTATTGTTGGAACAACATGATGTACTAACCAGAACCCTGGAGCTCTTGTCTCTAGCTGCATATGTATCGAAAGATGGCCTAGTCGGCCATCAATGGAAAGAGAGGCCCATTGGACTTGCAAACTTTATATGCCCCAATATAGGGGAATGCCAGGGCCAAAAGAATGGGAATGGGTGGGTAGGGAAGTGGGGGGCGCTATGGGGGACTTTTGGGATAGTATTGGAAATGTAATTGAGGAAAATATGTAATAAAAATATTAAAAAAAAAACCTGCAGGAACAGATGGCTATAATATAGAATTCCACCAGATCTTCAAAGAAAAGCTAATACCAATACTCCTCAAATCACTTTGTAAAATAAGAAAGGAAATAATAATTCTAATTTTTTTCTATGGAACCAGTATTATTGTGATGTAAAAAGCTACCTGGAACTAAACCACCAACCAAAGAAAACACATGGTGGGACTCAGGGCTTCAGCTGCATATGTAGCAGAGGATGGCCTAGTCAAATAGGAAGAGAAGCCCTTGGTCCTGTGGAAGTTCTATGCCCCAGTACAGAGGAATGCCAGAGCCAGGAAGCAGGAGTGGGTGGGTTGGAGAGTAGGAGGAGGAGGGTACAGGGGGTTTTCAGAGGGGAAACCAGGAAAGGGGATAACATTTGAAATATAAATAACTAATAAAAATAAATAAATAAAAATCTACTCACGCTAGCTGTTTATTCAATTTCTATGCTTCTTAGAAAATGTTCAGACTGTGAAAATGGGCATACAAACCAAAGATACCAACCAAATGACTCAAGTTAACTGTGGTCAACATTTTAGCAGCCAACCTTGCAAGCTTCTCGCATAAACAGAATTAAACTCTATACTGAGTTTTGAGACCAGGTGTCATGTAGCCCATATTGTTTTCAAATTAACTATGTAACTGTGGATGACCTTGAACTCCTAAAGTTTCCACTGCTACTTTCCACCTGCTGGGATTATAGACAGGAGCCACTATATCTGACTATGCAAATACCTTTGGTGTAAATACAGGTCAATAAACACAGGTCTGTAAAATTAGCTTTAATGATTACATAATATTTGATTGTTTGGTTGACTTATAAATGTCAATTTCTGACTTATTAGCAGATGTTTCACTGAGTAATAATTTCTCTAAAAAATAATGTATTATTAAATGGCTAAATATGACTTTGTACGCTTGCAAAAAAACAAACCTGGCAAAGACTCATAAATAAAAAATGAAAATTATAGGTCAGTGTCTATAATGAACAGAGATTCAAAAATTCTCAATAAAAACTTGCAAACCAAATTCAAGAACACATCCCAGAGATGCATGGATGGTTCAATATTTGTAAATCCAGAAATGGAACCCACTACACTAACAGATTCAAGGACACAGCACATACTCATCTCATTAGACTCAGAAAAAGCCTTTGACAAAAATTTATGTAATTCTACAATAAAAATCCTGGAGAGTCTGGGAATATGAGAGACATAATCAACAAAATAAAGGCAATATACCATAACCTACAACCAATATCATTATAATTGGAGAATAACTCAAACAATTTCTATTAAAATCAGGAATAAGCTGGGTGGTGGTGGCGCAAGTCTTTAATCCCAGCACTTGGGAGGCAGAAGCAGGTGGATTTCTGGGTTGAGGCCAGCCTGGTCTACAAAGTGAGTTCCAGGACAGCCAGGGCTACACAGAGAAACCCTGTCTCGAAAAACCAAAAATAAACAAATAAATAAAATGAGGAATAAGTCAAGAACTTGCATTGTCTTTATTCCTGTTCACCACAGTACATGAGGTCTTAGAGCAATAAGACAAATAATAAAGATACAAATGGGAAAGTAAACGTCAAATTATTTTAATTCACAAAAGGCATGACTGTTTATACAAATGACCCTACAATAGAGACTCTACCAGAAAACTTCTAGAGTTGATAAATAATTCAACAAAGTGACAGAATATAAAATTAACACACAAAATCAGAAGCCTTCTTATAAACAAATGACAAACATGTGGAGAAAAGAAATCATGGAAAAAAATTCCCCTTCAAAACAGACTAAAAAAATATTATGAAATGAATTACATTTAGCTAAGGAAGTGAACAACCTGCATAATAAAAAATTAAGATGTTGAAAAAATAAATTGGAAATATCAGAAGATGAAAAGATCTCCCCGATCATGAATTAGAAGATTCATATTGTAAAAATGGCCATCCTATCAAAAACATTGTACAGATTCAACATAATCCCATCCAAATTTCTATGAAATTCTTCTTAGAAGTTGAAATCATTATAAGCTTCACATGGAAACACAACAAAACCAGGATAACAAAATTAATCCTGTATCCATCAACTCAGATTTCAAGTTATACAATGAAGCTATAGTAATAGGAACAGCATGGTACTGTCATACAAGCAAGCACACTGATCAAACCAATGAACTAGAATTCAGGACCTATATCTAAGCCCATACACCTATAACCACTGAACTTTTGACACAGAGGCTAAAATATACACACGGGAGAAAAACACAGCATCTTCAATAAATGTCACTGCTCAAATTGGATAACTGCAAATAGCAGCAGCAGCAGCAGCAGCAGCAGCAGCAGCAGCAGCAGCAGCAGCAACTACAACAAAATAGATGCTTACCTCTCACCCACTCAAAAATCAACTGCAAATAGATCAAGAACTTAGACATAAGAACCTGAATCTGGTAGATTAACATGAGGATATGCTTGAGATCATAAGCGCACAAAAGAACTTTTCAACTAAGACCCAGGTATCACATTCAGACAAACAACTGATAAATTGGACCTTATGAATTTGAGAAGCTTCTGTAGAGCCAGTAACACTGTCACTGAAGTGAAGATCCCGGCCTACTGAATGGGAAAAAAATCTTTACCCATTACATCTGACAAGAGAGTTAATATTGAGACTGTACAAATAACTAAAACCAAACCAAACCCCCTAAACATCAAGAAAACAAACAATCCAATAAAACCTGGAGCATAGAACTAAAGATAGATTAAATATAAATGTCATATATATAATTCAACATCAGGGAAATGTTAATTAAAACTACTTTGAGATTTCATCTCACCCCAGTTAGAATGGTCAAAATTAATAAACCAGATGAGAGGAAATGAATGTGAGTAATGAGGAATATTTAGTCATGGTTAGTGGGAAAACAATCTTATACAGCAACTCTAGAAATAGTTTGGAGGTTCCTTTAAAAGCTGGAGATAGATTGACCACATGACCCAGCTATACCATTCTTGGGCAAATACCCCCCCCCCAAACTACATCTCACAATAGAAATACTTATTGTTCCATATTTGTTGCTGATCAAAATTACCACAAAATAGAAACAACCAAGATATCTATCAACTGATGAATGTATAATGAAAATGTGGTATGTTTATACAATGGAATACTATTCAGCTGTCAAAAAATGAATTTATGACATTCTCAGGTACTTATTGATGAAATTGGAAAAATCCTGAGGACAAGATAGAAAAAAGAACATGGGGAGGAATAATTAACACTAAAGGCATTTTGAAAAAATAATGGAAACCTAATACTGTAGAAACTTCCATATGTATATGCTGAGTTACTCTATAGTAGGGGAGACAGTACCCCAACTAGTCACCACATGCAAATAAAAACCCCACTACCAAGACTACGTTATCTCTTTATTGAGCTGTTGTTCAATGGGGATTTTTAAAGACTCCCCTCCCAAGCGTTACAGGATATTGCCAATACTCTTGGCTATCCACAGAACTTGAGATTAAAGGCCTATTGCTGAAGACAACACACATTTGAGTCATAGAACATGGAAAATATTAAGCTACTACTTGCCTAGAAGTTACAGCCCTACTGGCTAGCTCTCATAGTCCTAGAGGGTGCTATATGTGCTACTGGAAGAGAAAAGTAATTATCCATCTCACCCAGCTATGAACTCTATGGACTACAATAATGATGGATCAAATAAAGTATGTCCACAGGTGCAATAGTGGCATGAATATTATGGAGTATACAACCCCTTCCTAATTGGATCTAAGCCCATTCCATGATAAATGCCACATACCCTATACTGTGAATAGGGCCAAGAACCTGTGTCTAGGTAGGTCATCAGCTATCTTAATTTGGGTTTTACTGCTGTGAACAGACACTATGACCAAGGCAACTCTTATAATGACAACATTTAATTGGGGATGGCTTATAGGTTCAGAGGTTCAGTTCATTATCATCAAGGAAGGCACATGGCAGCATTTAGACAAGGATGGTGCAGGAAGACTGAGAGTTCAACATCTTGTTCAGAGACAAACAGGAAAATACTGGCTCCTATGTGGTTAGGAAGAGGGCATAATTGCCCGCCCCTACAGTGACATGCTGACATGCTTCTCCAACAAGGCCATACCTACTCCAACAAGACCATACCACTCCAACAAGGCCACACCCCCTGATGGTGCCATTCCCTGGGCCAAGCATACTCAAACCACCACATAAGCCCTACATGAGAACCTACTACTACCATTTTGCTAAATGAACATAGTGATAAAACAACTCCTAATGACTACACTCATTTTTTTCTTTTCTTTTTTTTATTAGGTATTTTCTTCATTTACATTTCCAGTGCTATCATAAAAGTCCCCCATAACCTCCCCTCTTCTCCTGCTCCCCTACCCACCCACTCCCACTTCTTGGCCCTGGCATTCCCCTGTACTGAGGTTCATAATGTTGTTCCACCTATAGGGTTGCAGATCCCTTTAGCTCCTTGGGTACATTCTCTAGCTCCTCCATTGGGAGCCCTGTGATCCATCCACTAGCTGACTGTGAGCACCCACTTCTGTGTTTGCTAGGCCCCGGCATAGTCTCACAAGAGAGAGCTATATCTGGGTCCTTTCAGCAAAATCTTGCTAGTGTATGCAATGGTGTCAGCGTTTGGAAGCTGATTATGGGATGGATCCCTGAATATGGCAGTCTCTAGATGGTCCATCCTTTCATCTCAGCTCCAAACTTTGTCACTGTAACTCCTTCCATGGGTGTTTTGTTCCCAATTCTAAGAAGGGGCAAAGTGTCCACACTTTGGTCTTTGTTCTTCTTGAGTTTCATGTGTCTCACAAATTGTATCTTATATCATGGGTATTCTAAGTTTCTGGCCTAATATCCACTTAACGGGGCTCAGAGCTAAACAAAGAATTCTCACCTGAGGAATACCGAATGGCTGAGAAGCACCTGAAAAAAATGTTCAGCATCCTTAATCATCAGGGAAATGCAAATCAAAACAACCGTGATATTCCACCTCACACCAGTCAGAATGGCTAAGATCAAAAATTCAGGTGACAGCAGATGCTGGTGAGGATGTGGAGAAAGAGGAACACTCCTCCATTGATGGTGGGGTTGCAAGCTTGTACAACCACTCTGGAAATCAGTCTGGCGGTTCCTCAGATAATTGGACATAGTACTACCGGAGGATCCCACAATACCTCTCCTGGGCATATACCCAGATGATGTTCCAACTGGTAAGAAGGACACATGCTCCACTATGTTCATAGCTGTCTTATTTATAATAGCCAGAAGCTGGAAAGAACCCAGATGTCCCTCAACAGAGGAATGGATACAGAAAATGTGGTACATTTACACAATGGAGTCTACTCAGCTATTAAAAGGAATGAATTTATGAAATTCTTTGGCAAATGGATGGACCTGGAGGTCATCATCCTGAGTGAGGTTAACCCAATCACAAAAGAACTCACATGATATGACCACACTCATATCAGTGAATCGTTCAACTCCTATTAGAGAAGTATCTTTTTTTTCCAATTTTTTATTAGATATTTTCTTCATTTACATTTCAAATGCTATCCCTAAAGTCCCCCATACCCTTCCCCGCCCCCCTGCTCCTCTACCCACCCATTCCCACTTCTTGGCCCTGGAGTTCCCCTGCACTGGCGCATATAAAGTTTGCAAGACCAAGGGGCCTCTCTTCCCAATGATGGCCGACTAGGCCATCTTCTGCTACATATGCAGCTAGAGACAAGAGCTCCAGGGTACTGGTTAGTTCATATTGTTGTTCCACCTATAGGGTTGCAGACCCCTTTAGCTCCTTGTATACTTTCTCTAGATCCTCCATTGGAGGCCCTGTGTTCCATCCAATAGCTGACTGTGAGCATCCACTTCTGTGTTTGCCAGGCACTGTCATAGCCTCACAAGAGACAGCTATATCAGGGTCCTTTCAGCCAAATTTTCTTACACTACTTAGAAATTAACATGGAGAGCCTCAACTGGTCAAGGTGCAAGGTGTAATAGACTGAAGAGTTCTCAGCCTTAAATAAAATTTCTATATCATACCACTCACAAGGGCTCAGAGGTTTTTGTAAAAGAGGGAACAGAAAGATTTAGGAGCCAGAGAGATCGTTTATAACTCCAGAGAAGCACTGTTTCATGGTCAGAACTAGACAGTTGCATGTATGAACTCATAGTGATTGTGAGAACACACACAAGATCTAGCCAGACAAAATCCCAGAACTGTAGGGAGTACATGGGCATGAAATCCCACTACAAGCTGAGGAGTTCTTGGTGTTTGATAGCTACTGGGAGAGAGGGAGATAGTTTTCTTGAGTGATGTGAACTATAGTTGGATAACCACACTGTGGAGCAGACTTGAATCACAAGACTAGTTGGATAATAAAAATTGTACCTAGTGGGATAAAAATAAAGTATAAAGGAACACAAAATCTGAGTGTGTTGGGAGGTGAGGGTGAAAGAGTTGATCTTGGAAGAGTTAGGGGAGAGAGGATGGATAAGATCAAAATATAATGTACAAAAATATCAAAGAATAAGATATTATGTTGCAAATCAAATATGTGCAAAATACACAGTGAAGTTCCCTTTCCATTTTGACTCTGCATGCTTCCATCCTCATCACAGATGTAACCATGATGGTTAATTCTGCACTCATCCATCCTCATCACAGATGCAGCCGTGATGGACTACATGCCTTTGGTATATCTTTCCAGTTTTGGAAATCTATAAGTTGGTATATATCTTTCCAATTATTCACTGTACATTAAGTGTCTGTGTCTATAACTATAGAGTGGTATATATACCTGCATCTATACCTACACCTACATATATGATTTTATCTACATATTATGTTTATGTGTTTGTTTAAAATAAAATTTAGCATTGTGTTTGCATGATGTCATTTTGTTTTTAACAGAAATGGCACCATACCATATGTCTTAGTTTCTTTTCTTGTTAGTGTGACAAAACACTATGAAGAAATTAACCTAAAAGAGAAAGGGTTAGGCTATAGTTCCAGAGGGATATGGTTTATCATGGCAGTGCAGACATGGCTGCATCCAGGGACCACATGGATCCTCGTTCTTAGCTATACTGTCTTTTTTTTTCAATTTTGATTTTTTATTAGGTATTTTCTTCATTTACATTTCCAATGCTATCCCAAAAGTCCCCCATTCCCTCCCCCCTCCCCTCCCCTCCCCACCCACTCCCACTTCTTGGCCCTGGCGTTCCCCTAATCTGAGGCTATACTGTTTAATCCAGGCTGCCATACACATTATCACAGACTGTTACCGCAGAGTGATATGCAATAAAAAACTATCTCAGTGGCTGAGAGACTGTTTAGTGGCTAAGAGCACTGATTGCTTTTCTAGAGGTCCTGAATTCAATTCCCAGCAACCACATGGTGCTGCACACCCATGCTCTCTTCTGGTGTGTCTGAAGAGAGTGACAGTGTGCTCACATACAATGATAAATAAATAAATCTTTCAAAGAGGTGGTGGCTTGGGAACTTAGCTCAGAGGTAGAACTCTTGCGTAGCAAGCACAAGGCCCTGGGTTAGGGGCTCATCTCCAGGGGTGGGGTGAAGACAAAAATAACAAGAATCTCATGTAGTGCTTATGGAGGGGTTCAGCTGAGAGCGCTCTTCCTGAAGCAGTGCACTTTTCTTTGCAGCTTTATGTGGCTCAGATAGGTTGGGTAAGGTATCTCACTTCTTGTAAAGTGGTGGAACTATTCTTAATGGATCTACCATCCTGACTAAATTATCTCTCCAAACGCCATCTCATTAGGGACTGAATTTCAATGAACGAATTAGCCATGGGGAACACACATGCAGTCCATGGTATATAGACAACTTTTTGTATGTGTATTTTTTTCTAGGTATTTACCTAGATTTCTTGAAAGAAGTTTCTGTAACTGTCCATAAAGGTAATTCAATATATTATTGGATTGCCTTCTAGGAATTCCACACCAGCTTGATCTTCTGGCTCTGGTGCTCATCAATATCCAGGTAATAATATGTGTACTTTGAGCTTATGTTCACTGTTACTCTGTAATCCTCCTGGAGAAAACGTCCAGGGCATTGACAATACCCTTATTGCTCTACAACCAAACATCTTTTGACTTGTCGTGTGCCTGTCTCTGTGTGTGTTGCCATTAACATCATTTGCATGATTTTCTGTCAAGTTTTAGTGATTTTATCTCACTGTTTCATTCTTTCAGCCTCCCCTTTCACTCTTTAGGATAATTTAGAACATAGAAGGTATCATTCTTTTTTTTTTATTCTTCTTTAAAATTTCTGAGGGTTTTTTTCATCTCATTCAGCAAGAGTCTGTAAAGTATTATTTAAAAATTGTTTCAACACTTAACTACCCCTCTCTTCCTCTGTCTCTCTGCCTCCTACATTCAGATAAGATTGTAAGCTCTTGGGTATTCCGAGCTTCTGGGCTAATATCCACTTATCAGAGAGTGCATATCATGTGTGTTCCTTTGTGATTGGGTTACCTCTATCAGGATGATATCCTCCAGATTCATCCATTTGCCTAAGAATTTCATAAAATCATTGTTTTTAATAGCTGAGTAATACTGCATTGTGTAAATGTACCGCATTTTCTGTATCCATTCCTCTGTTGAGGGACATCTGGGTTCTTTCCAGATTCTGGCTATTATAAATAAGGCTGCTATGAACATAGTGAAGCATGTGTCCTTATTACATGTTGGAGCATCTTCTGGAAATATGCCCAGGAGTGGTATAGCTGGGTCCTCAGGTAGATCTATTTCCAATTGTCTGAGGAACTGCCAAACTGATTTCCAGAGTGGTTTTACCAGCTTGCAATTCCACCAGTAATGGAGGAGTGTTCCTCTTTCTCCACAACCTCTACAACACGTTCTGTCATTTGAGGTTTTGATCTTAGCCATTCTGATTGGTGTAAGGTGGAATCTCAGGGTCATTTTGATTTGCATTTCCCTGATGACTAAGGACTTTGAACATTTCTTTAAGTGCTTTTTGACCACTCAAGATTTTCCAGTTGTGAATTATCTGTTTAGGTTTGTATTCCATTTTTAATTGGTTCTTTGTTTTTTTTGAGGTTAGCTTCCTGAGTTCTTTATATATTTGGAGAAGAGACTGAGGAAAAGAAGGTACAGTGACTGGGCCAATTTGGGATCCAACTCAAGGGGAGGCTCCAAGGCCTGACACTGTTACTGATGCTATGGTGTGCTTACAGATAGGAGCCTAACATGGCTCCTCTCCAAGAGGCCTAACATCAGCTGACTGAGACAGAAGCAGGTACTTACACCCAACCATTGGACTGAAGGTGGGAATCCCTGTGGTTGACTTAAGGAAAGGCTGGAACAAGCTGAGGAGAGTATCCCCATAGGAAGACCAGCAGTCTCAACTAACCAGGACCCCTGAGATTCCTCAGACACTGAGACACTAACCAGGCAGCCTACAGGAGCTGGTCGAATATCCCCGACACATAGACAGAAGTGAACTGCCTGGTCTATTCTCAGTGGAAGAAGATGTGTCTAACCCTCAAGAGACTTGGGCCCCAGATAGTGGGGAAGCCTGGCAGGGAGGGGCATCCTCTTGGAGACAAGGGGTGGAGGAATAGGCTGAGGAACCGTGAGAGGGCACTCTGGGAGGGGGCAATGACTGGACTGTAAAAAATAAAAGTAATAATAAATAAAACCCAGGAACTATCAGAAAAAAAGTAGTATTGATCTTGGTACATATTGTTATGACAATATAAGCATACCTAAGATACTTTCCAACCTATTTTTATGAAATAGGCTCTCTCACTGAACATGGAGTTTTGGCAGGTTGCTAGACAAGCGGGTCATCTAGTCCTCTAGTACTCTCAGATGTGTCCACCATAACTAGTATTGAAGTTATAAATTTGTGTTGCTATGCCCAGCTTTTACATGGGTGATAGAATCCTAACTTGGGTCCTTATGTTCCACAGCAAGCACTTTACCAACTCAGCTATCTCCTCAACCTGTTTCTGTTATATATATATATATCTTTGAGTATAGGAAAATAGTAGGTGTCTACCCTATGGCTAAATCGTACTTAGTGAATAAATCATCCCATCACCACCATCCTGAAGTACTGCCTTTTATAATACATTAACAATCCACATCCATGTGAGCCTACTTCCGGACTCTTTTTGTCTGTTCCTCTATTTGGCTATTTTCACACCAGGTTCACATTTGGAGAAGCTGTCAGTTTTAATGATGCTGTCCTGGAGCTTTAGAAGTGACAAGAGAATGCTTTCCACGAATACAACCAAGAGAATGTCTCACTTAAATGTCTCCTCGGAGTGGCCCCTGCCTCTTTCTTGATTATTGATGCTTCAGAAAGCTCCTGCTCCACAACAGAAGAGCCTCGGGCATTTCATTACTCAGTGCTTGGCCTGCAAACATTTATCTATTATTAATCTCAGAGAGAAGAGAAAATTCTGCAGGTCAGTCTGGGTCTACCTCTCAAACCCTCAGGTCCTATCTTGGATTTCTTTCTTCTCAGGATGATTTAGGTAGGAGGTAGGGCTGACTCTCTATGTTATGAGCAGAAACACCGGTGGACTTCCCCTGTGTCCCCTCTAAGATAGTCATGATTGTCTCACCTCGGTTATTTTATAGCACACAAGCTCTGGTGCCAAATTATACCATGTGTGATGCCAGAGCCTTGTTGATGTTAGACCAAGTAGATCTTATCACATCTGAATTACTTATTAAGAATTGGGGAGAAACAGGATTATAACCGAGTCATAGTGCTGTCCATTTATCCTGGAACTTTAGACTATAGCTGTCTGTTTCTGAGTCTCTTTCAAGCTATAGACTGTGAGCCTACACGAGGCAGGAAGAGCATCTTTTGTATCTTTGGAGCTCCTCCTCCTAGTATGCAGTATTTAGCAGAATCTGGCACAAAGTATGTGCATCAATATAAGATGTGCCTAAGAGGATTGAATCCTTAGCACTGTCACCCCCCAAATCACTCTAATTACATAAGGCTTTTTTGGTGCCCCTGTCACTTACCATCCCACCATTTCCACTTGCTCTTTTGCCTCCCTGTGTTGCTATTGTATAATTTCTTTATCTCAATATTGTCAGTGTGACCCTCATGGCTGCCTCCATTAGCGTCTTTTACATTAAATCAGATATCTGCACCAGCATAAGAGGCTCTCTGCAGCTTGATCACTGAGCAGTGGATCAGACAGCTGAACTGTTGATTTAATTGGCATGGAATAACTAAGCCATCTGTTCTGCAGAGTTGATTTTTTAAGTGTTACTCTCCTATCTGCTCTGAAATTTCTTGGTCACTTGGAAAGACTATTGATGTCAGATGCTGGGTCACAAAGCATGACTGCTTTAAGGCAGTGAGCAGGGGCTTAAGAGAAGTTGAGGGGTGCTGTGGTCCACCCTGCTTTATCTTTCCTCATTACACTTATTAGGATTTGCTGTCTTACATTTTAAGCTGTTTATCTGTTTCCTGAGATGCACACTGATTATCGAGTGTCAGGGGCTTTGTTCTTGCTGCTCCTTGCTGAATGCCAGGGCTAAGAATACCTGCAGCTTGCTTCCAAGCAGGTCTGTTCAGCTGCCCTTTGGGTTTAGTTTTGTGAGAATTGGTGGTACAGGCATCCACTGAGAATGTCAGGTAGATAGAAAGAATGTACAGAAGTTGACCCACAGAACTGTCTATAGCCCAAGTTGACGAGCTAAGTGCCGGTGTGAAGATTGGTTTTAATGTGAGAACTGCTTGTTCCAATTTACACAAATAGAGATAGTTCAATAGTTGACCATCGGTCAATTTGATGGGATGGACTTAGGAATGTTATATAATCTTTTTTGACTTGAGTATTTTGATTTATAAAATAAGAATCATCCTTAATGGCTTCATTTATGAAGATTAAATGAGGTAATGCTCCTGAAATGATAATCAAGAGCCTTGTAAACAGCAGGCGATAAGTGCTGTGTAGATACTGACTGTTGAGAAGTCTAGATTGGGAACTATTATTATTTCCAGCTCATGCATATGGGGAAACTGAGGCATCAATTCTTATAGCTATAACCAAAAAGCTCTGAGATTCAAACCAAGGCTGGCTGCAGAGTCCACCACTATAAGGTAGGGATGTATTCCATTGTGTGAATGAACCACATTTTTTGTATCCATTCTTCTGTCGAGGAACATCTGTGTTCTTTTCAGCTTCTGGCTATCACAAATAAGGCCACTATGAACATAGTGGGACACGTGCCCCTGTGGCATGATGGGGCATCTTTTGGGTATATGCTGAAGAGTGGTATAGCTGGGTCTTCAAGCAGATCTATTTTCAATCTTCTGGGGAACCTCCAGATTGATTTCCAGAGTGGTTGTACCAGTTTGCAATCCCACCAGCAAGGGACGAGTGTTCCTTTTTCTCTACACCCTCTCCAACATGTGTTGTCCCCAGAGGTTTTGATCTTAGCCATTCTGATTGGTGTAAGGTGGAATTTCAGGGTCATTTTGATTTGCATTTCTCTGATCACTAAGGACTTTAAATATTTCTTTAGGTGCTTCCAGCCATTCCAGAGTCCTCAGTTGTGATTTCTTGGTTTAGTTCTATACCCCAGTTTTTGATTGGGTTGTTTGTTTTTTTGGTGATTAACTTCTTGGGTTCCTTTAATATTTTGGATATTAGCCCTCTGTCAGATGTGGGGTTAGTGAAGATTTTTTCCCAATCTGTAGGCTGCTGATTTTTATTATTAATTATGTTCTTTGCCTTACAGAAGCTTTATAGTTTCATGAGGTCCCATTTATTAATTCTTGATATTAGAGCATGAGCCATTGGAGTTCTGTTTAGGAAATTTCCCCCTGTGTCAATGAGTTCAAGGCTCTTTCCCACTTTCTCTTCTATTAGATTCAGTGTATCCGGTTTTATGTTGAGGTCCTTGATCCACTTGGATGTGAACTTTGTGCAAGGTGACAAATATGGGTCTATTTTCATTTTTCTACATACAGACAGCCATGTTAGACCAGTACCATTTTTTAAAGATGCTTTCATTTTTACATTGTATATGTTTTACTTATTTGTTAAAGATCAAGCGTCCTTAACTGAGTGGTTTTATTTCTGGGTCTTCAATTCTATTCCATCGATCAACATGCCTATCTCTTTACCAATACCATGCAGATTTTATCACTATTGCTCAGTAGTAAAGCTTGAGGTCAGGGATGGTGATTCCCCCAACTGGTCTTTAATTGTTAAAAATTGTTTTCACTATTCTGTTTTTTTATTTTTTATTTTTTATTTTTTTTACTTTACAGATGAATTTGAGAATTGCTCTTTCCATGTCTTTGAAGAATTGTGTTGGGATTTGATGGGGATTGCATTGAATCTATAGATTGCCTTTGGTAGGATGACCATTTTTACTATGTTAATTCTGCCAATCAATGAGCATGAAAGATCTCTCCATTTTCTGAGATCGTCTTAGATTTCTTTCTTGAGTGACTTGAAGTTCTTGTCATACAGGATCTTTTCTTATTTGATTAGAGTTACCTCAAGATATTTTATATTATTTGTGGCTATTTTGAATGAAGTTGTTTCCCTAATTTCTTTCTCAGCCTGTTTATCCTTTGTATAAAGGAAGGCTACTGATTTATTTGAGTTAATTTTAAATTCAGCCACTCAACTATTAAGAATGAGGACATCCTGCATTTTGCAGGCAAATGGATGGAACTAGAAAATATCATCCTGAGTGAGGTATTTCAGACCCAAAAGGACATGCATGGCATATACTTACTAATAAGTGGATATTAGCCAAAAACAAAACAAAAGGATAGAATACGCAAGGTACAGTCCACAGAACTCAAAAAGGTCAACAAACTAAAGTGCCCAAGTGAGGAAGCCTCAGTCCCACTTGGGAGAGAGAAGAAAGCAATCACAAGTAGGGAGGGAAGGAGGATCATGGGAGGGAAAGTGGACAAGAGGGAGAGTGGGAGGGTCTGGGTGGGGAGAGGGGAACCTGATCTGGTATTGGGTGAGGGAAAAGGACAAAAGCCCTGAGGGCCAGCAGAAAGAATGGAAACAGAAAACCTCAGGAAATAGGAAGTTGGGGGGACCCTCCAGAATGCACCAGAGACCTTGAAGGTAAGAGACTCTCAGGACTCAATGGGAGGGACCTTAGATGAAATGCCAGACAGTAGGGAAAGGGAATCTATAGAGCCCACCTCCAGCTGGAAGACAGGACATCAAGTGAGGGATGGGGTTGCCATCCCACAGTCACAACTCTGACACATAAATGTTTCTGTCTGAAGGAATTACAGGGATGGAAATGGAGAGGAGCCTGAGGAAAAAAAAAGTCCAGCAACAGGCCCAAAGTGGGATCTAGCTCAAGGAGAGGTCCCAAGGCCTGACACTATTACTGAGGCTATGGAATGCTCACAAAAAGGGACCTATCATGACTGCCCTCTGAAAGACCCAACAAGGAGCTGAAAGAGTCAGATGCAGTTATTTGCACCCAACTAATGGACAGAAGTAGCTAACCCCGTTCCTGAATTAGGGAAGGCTGAAAGAAGCTGAGGAGAAGGATGATCTTGTAGTTGGACCATCAGTCTCAATTAATCTTGGTCCCTGAGATCACTCAAATACTGGACCACCAAACAGGCAGCATATACCAGTTGATATGACACCCCCAACACACATACAGTAGAGGACTGCTGGGTCTGTGTTCATTCAGAGATGATGCACCTAACCCTCAAGAGACTGGAGGCCCCAGGGAGTTTAGGGGTCAGGTATGGTGGGGGTGGAGACAGGGGACGGGGAGGAGGTATGAAATGTGGAACAGTAGGACGGTGGATCGGGGTGGGGGGATAAAATATGGACTGTAAAAAAATCATAAATGAAGTAAATAAAAAAGGAAGGTGGTGATTGTTTTGAACTGTAAATGCTCTTTTTCTACCTTTCAAGCCATTGCTAATTTGAATATTGTTATGGTTTGGATGTATCTATCACATATTCATGCAGTAGAGTACCTGGTCCCTCAGCTAATGGCTTTAAGACATGCTGTCTAGCTGTTACATGTAAGCTACTAAGGGTGTGCCTTTGTGAGTTATGGTCACCTCATTTCCAGTCCTGCTCTATGCATCCTGATCTGCTAAGACATGAACAAGCCATGCTGTAAGCTCCCATCATGGAGGACTGATATGCTCCAACCACCATTTCTTCTCTCTCATGATGGACCAAAGGTCCCTGAAAGTGTGAGCCAGGATGAATCCATCCTCTCTTAATTTGCTCCCATTGGGTGTGGGGAATTTTTAATAGCCAGGAGAAGAGTAACACAGAGGGTAAGACAGGAAATTGTGGCGTTATTGCAAGAATGGAGACGGAGACCATGAGTACAGATCAAAGCAGATACTGTTTCTATGATGAGAGGTGGGGGTTAAAGAGAACTGATGAGATAAACAATCTCTCAAGGGCTGTGGTATAAGATCAATGCAGTGGTGTTGAGAGAACAGACGAGTGATCCAGAAACCAAGAAGAGGAGCATGCTATGGGGGAGAACTTAGGGCTCCTCATGGTGGCTACCAAACACCCAAACAAGGTGGCTTCCCAGGCTGGAGAAGACCATGCTCTGCCTCTCTCCTCTCAGCATGAGGGTACCCTCCTATCTTGCCCATTCCTTAGTGAGAGTCTTTGTTTGCTGTCTGGTCAGCACAATGGCCTCAAATCTCCTTTTGGGGACAGTGGACTTCAACAGCATTCATGTCTATGAGTGGAAAGGTGTTCCTGGAGCAAGCAGGATCTGGACTGCAGAGAACATCCTGTTTCCTGAAAGGATAAAAAGTACTTCATATCTATTTAACTAACATCTACTTACAGTTTTTTGCTAGGTGCCAGACATCCAAGCACATGATATGTTAACTCACTTCATTCCCTCAACCAGCTACAAGCTATGGACTTCTCTGTCCCCTTAGGAAATGAGGAACAGGAGGGTGGGTCTGGTTAGTTCAGGTACAGCACAAAAGGTGACAATTATGCAGGAACTAGTTTGACATTTTTTTTAGAACTTCATTTTCAGATCTTGTAATTGGATAGTTGAAAAAAATGTTCCAGACTCCACACAGATATAGCTCCACAAGAATGTCCACAAGATGTGGCTCATTCTGCCCTTCAATCCATGATCTTCCTCCTTTACCTCCTCCTGTGGCAGTTTCAGGTATGCTGCCATGACTAACCATGCTTAACTCGGGCATTGCTTTGTTTTCTGATCACTTCTAAAGTTCCCAGACTTGCTCTTTGTTCAGACAGTAGTTATTGAACAGTTACCACATTGCTGGGCACTGTTGTAGGCACCAATAGCCCTGGCATTTCTCCTGTAACGTGCTTTAAGACAGAGAGGCCACCAATGATAATATGAGCCACTGTACAGCCAGTGTCAATGGGCACCATGCAGGCTGATGTGAGAAGGAAATACCACAACCTGGGAAGGCCCCTGGAGGGAGGTGACATTTATGCTAAGATTTGAGCAATTGAAAAGGAGGCAGATTTGGAATACCAAGAATCTGTTAGCAAGAGCAAAGCATCTGGTAGAAGAAGGAGCGATGTTCCAGACACAGCTTGGGAAAGAGGCTGTGATGGGGGATGGAAGTATTAGAGCATGATGTGGGACAGGTCAGAAATTAGAGATTTTTAGAAAGTAGAGATTATTAAGGAGTGACCAGTTGTTTGGCTTATTCTCTTCTAACCCAAGTATGCTATTCATCTCTTCTAGAAAAGAGACAAAGGCTGGTGTAGTCTCAATTGTCTACTGTACTTTCTAGTGGGAGGAGAGGTCGTACTCTTCCCTTTTGAGTTTAATGTTTCTGGTGGGCTATAAGGGAGCTTGAAGTGTTTAAGAACCCTTACTAAAGTTGGTTTTGAAAAAATATATAAGCCTATAATTTACCACTGAGCCTTCCCTCCATCTCCATCTTCTATAGTTTGACCAAGTTTCCCTCAACTCCAGTAGGCTGGCTACTTTTCAGTACTGTTCTTTTTGCTGGTGCTTCACAAATATTACATTTTGGAAGCACAGAGAAGTGGGCATCTCCAATGCTCCCTTCCTATTTTTTATTCTTGATTTTCTATGACAGTGGATTTTGGTATTTATTTGCTCCTTCCATTGGAATCTGCCCATCATGCAGTATTATGGAGCCAGTGGCCAAAAACCTAAGAAATAGATCCCCTACAAACTCAGTATATTTTAAAGGAGATATTGGATCTAATTCCATTATTTTATGGCTAGTTCATCATGGAAATACATAGACTACATAGAAAGCTAACACCGAGAAAATGAAAATTCACTGATGCTTTCAAAATAATTTGGAGAATGTGTAGAGAGGAGATCCTAAACCCAGCTCAACTACTGCAGAAGCCAGTCTCTTCATTGACCCAGGACCAAGGATCTGATTCTAGGATCTATATAGAGTGTGCACGCTGTATTTACACACTAAGTGAAGGCCTCCATGTGGTACCCTGCCAGAATATCCTAATTTTCTTATTTTATTATTAAAAAGATTTTATTTTATTGTTTGTAATTATGTGCATGTTTGTGTATCTGTGTGTAGGTATATGCACATGAGTGCAGGTGCCTGCACAGGTGTTGGGTCCCCCTGCAGCTGGAGTTACACACAATTGTGAGCCACTTTACATGAGTGCCAGAAGTTGAACTCATATCCACTGGAAGAGCAGTACATGCTCTTAACTGCTGTCTCTCCAGTGCTTCTATATTTTTTTAAAAAGGAAAGTTAGTGAGGATATGATGTGTTTAGACGGAAACACATAGTGGTTTAGACAGCACATCATCCAAAGGTGCAGGGTACTCAATAAAGAGTCACACTTAGGTATATTCCTTATTTTCAAGATTTTGTATAAGAACTTATTGTATGTTGAACATATTCTCTGTCATAATCCTCCATTCACTTTCTTTGATGCTCCCCTTTCCTGTTAAACTTCTTTGTCTCACTAGACAATTTTAGGCAGTTATCCACATTGTGTGTGTGTGTGTGTGTGTGTGTATTTATGTAACAACATAAAACCTAACAACCACAAATGAGAGAAAATGTATATTTGTCTTTCTGATATTAGCTTAACTCATTTAATGTGATTATCTCCAGTTGCACCCATTTTCCTGTACATGATACGGCTTTATTCTTCAGTATAGCTGAAAATATTGCCATTGCATATGCACCACATTTCCCCCATCTATTCGCTCTGTTGCTAGACTCCTAGTTTATCTCCATAACTTAACTAAAGTAAATAGAGCTGTAGTAAGCACTGGCATGCAAGTATCTAAAAAATACTGACATTGGTGGTGGTGCACACCTTTAATCCTAGCACTTGACAAGCAGAGGCAGTAGATCTCTGTGAATTTGAAGCCAGCTTGGTTTACAGAGAACGTTCTAGGACAGCTAGGGCTACACAAATAGAAACCCTGTCTCAAACAAACAAACAAAAACGAAAACAAACAAAAAAAAACCTGAAAAAACAAAACTCAACAACATCTAATATGTATGTGTGTATGTATATGTATGTATACATTCAGAGAAGTTTGTATAAATAGCCAGGAGTAATATTGGTAGTTATATGGGAGAAGTTTAGTTTCTTTCTTCTAAAAATTTTAAAAGTATGTGTATAGATGTTTACCCTGCATGTATTATGTATATGCAGTACCCACAGAGCTTGGGAGAAAGCATAGGCTTCCCTGGACCTCAAGTTACAGATGGTTGAGACTTGTTATGTGGTTGCTGGGAACTGAACCTGGGCCCTCTTGCAAGAGCAGCTAGTGCTCTTAACCACTGAATTATCTCTTAAGTTTCTGTGTTTAGTTTCTTGAGAAATCTTTATATTGATTTCAAATGTGGCTGACATGATTTATATCTTAACTGAAGTGTATGAAGTTTCCCTTTTGTCCAAATACTCATGTACTTCTTATGCATTTGTTAGAAATGACTTAGAACAACAGAATTGAAGCTCGCTATCTAGTTGTGTGTTTATACATAGATATATACAGATATAGAGATATATAGACATAGATATCTACTTAAACAGGAGACTGAGAATGAAGGGGAGTGTAAGAATGGGAGAGCCTGCAATTCTAGTCATTACAGTTATACTGATAGATGTACACAGTGCGCACATGCTGAGTGCCAAGTTCAAATCAACCACTCTACTACTCAGATGCACACAGAGAACACACTGAGGAGAAGTTACTGAAGCTGCTGTGATAGACAGGAATGTAGAAAGCACACTAACTTGTTTCCTCCTCCTCTTGGAGATATTAACTTAGACATACACAAAGCTGATTTTGCCAAATCAAGTAAAGCCCTCAGGGAAACTAAATTGTGTCACATATTCCTGGCTAGACCACTCAGGTAAGGGGATTAGAAGGGGCACAGGTCCTGTAAATTCTTGTAGGGTCAGAGCCTAAGTAAATATAGGTAAGCTTATCACACTGTGGGAAAGTAGCTAGTTGTCACTGCCTAGATAGCTTAATGGCCCCTACTCAGGTAAAGGTGTTCATTCAAGTAAATATCCCTTTTATTGGAGGTAGCAGGGGCATTGTTTCTTCTAATAGTCTGAAGAATGTTCCTATCCTTAGTCATCAGTCACTCCGGCTTCCTTAAAGCTTTGAATTTGTGTCTCATCTTGTTTGGATAAAAACCAAGTCCCTTGTACCACACACAAGGCTTGGCAAGAGTCAGTCTCTTCTTGTTCACTAAGCACCAGCCATATTAACCTCCTTCCCATTTCTATCTCTCAGTCTTTGCACGCTCTATCTCCTTGTTCGGAGTACACCACAGCTTTGGCTTAATTGGTTCCTATTCTCTTTTCAAGTTCCTACTCAAATGTCAGTTTGTCAGACAATCATCTTCACATCTCTGAAAAATATGTCTTCTTTAAGAAAAATATTCTTACCATGTCTTCTAGACCCAACTGGGCTAACCCACATATGAACTCACAGAGATTGAGGTAACATGCCTGCACAGGCTCAAGTCAGATCAGATGAGGTCCCATTGCTTAGAGGGGTGCATGGACAGGAGTTTCCATCCTTAACCAATGTGCTATTTCCTTTCCATTGATTGACACCCACTTACAAAGGAAAAATTAGTTTTTTCCAATGGTCACATAAACTACACTTAAGCGCAGTCCTTATGTCCAACACTAAACACACTCAATGGTATTTTTGTTGAAAACAGGGGAGAGAGAAAGAGAGAGAGAGAGAGAGAGAGAGAGAGAGAGAGAGAGAGAGAGAGAGAGAGAGAGAGAGAGAGGGAGAGAGAGAGAGAGAGAGATTGAGATTCCTTCTGGACCTTCCATGTCACTTGCAACCAAGAACAAACAGAAGCTTCCTGCAGATTATCCACACAAACCTGGGCCCTTCAACATTCCTTTAAGGATGGGGGAGGAACTCATGAGGCCCCACCTCTCCTGGAGGAACTTTTGTTAGCTAATAGTTGCCATGAGAAAGAAGTCATTTTCTGTCGTGGCATAGCCATTGGTAAGTTGCCCCTGGTTCTAGTAAAGAACCTCTAGCCATGTCCACAAAAGCTACTCTAATCTCAGTGGGCCGCAAAAAAATGGTGTAAAAGTCAGAGGGGTGGAGAGGAAGGAGCTATCGGGAGTGGGAAGGGATAAGGGTGTACATACAACAGGGGCGAGTATGATTAAATGCACTGCATGTATGTATAAAACTGTTAAAAAGAAATGTTTCCTCTTGCGTACCCTGATCTGCATATCACCTGGCATTGATTTATGTTGTTTGTTTTGGGGTCTGCCTTTCTTATGAGCAGATATTTTCCATGCAGGTAGTAGCTGTATAATATTTTCTTTTGTGTGGTGTCCTTGGTATCAAACACAAGAACACTGGAGTTTCTGTTCACAAATACCTGCATAGTACACAACTGGACCTTTAGAAATTCAAGTTCAAAGTATTCACCGATGAAATTGCGGAACCTCGGTCCAGCTCCACCCATTGCTTAGCCCATATTAGAGGCCTAATAAATATTTGTTGACCAATTGACAGGCACAGAAAGAGGTAATGAGAGAGGTTGTCCAAATAGGCTCCCAGCCTATCAACTCAGCCACAGGCATCTCATGATCATCTGGATCCACCTGCATCTTACTGTCCTCTGGGATGCCTGCCAGAGTCTGCCTCCAAAACCTGTTTGCTCTGTTTTGTTTCCTCTCTATTGCACATCAACTGCTTTCATTGCTGTTCTTTCTCTTTGTCTGTTTGGTGGCTCTAATAGTGCTTTTGCTCTGCTCCTTCTTGGCTAGTTCTGTGCTGGAAGCAAGCCTATCTGCTTTGGGGCTTCTTATAGTGGAAGCCCTGGGTCTGTTCCACTTTCTCCTGTGCTCCATTGGTGTTTAGAGACTGCAATCTAGACCAGAGCCTTTGGACACCATTCAGAGGTAGACGTCAGATAGTCATCCCCACTGTGATTATTGTTGCTATTTGGAACATCAAACCGGTCACCAATTAATTTATAAAACCAGAAAACAGAGTGTCCTGCATTTTAACAATGCAACCAGGCAAGGCACCAAAGCCAGGTCTCTACGCCTGACCAGATGGGCTGTCTGTGGATCAGTTACTTTGGCCATTGGCCACTCCCGGCATCAGCTGCTTATCGTCCTCCAAGTAGCCAAGTGTGGTGCTGGCTTCATTTCCTGGCAAGCTTGGCTGTGGGAAGAATTGTGAAGCATCCAAAAAACAGTGATGCTGGCTCCTTGGGACCTGGATAGAGTCATGTTTCCCATTTCATGCCTCCTCTTGGCATTTTCCTCCCGGACACACAGGCTGAACAAGCACATATTGACTTTGAGTGTATGCAACCTAACCCATAGGCTTTAGTTAAAATCACCTATACTGCTCAAATAACATTCTTCTGTTTCTCTAACTTGAGAAAAATAAAATACATGAAGGAATCTAATAACACCTCAAATCTTCAACCTTGCCCATATGCTGGGACTAACTTTGGAAGTTTAAGAAATCCTGGTGTCTTGCTCTATCTTGGAAGGATTAAAATAGGCATCTGTATAGTTCAGGCTCCTGAGATAATTTCAGTGTTTTTCAAGGCAGAAAAGAACTGATCTAAGACAGGTTCCCTGAATACACAGAAGAATTGCACACAGGTCATGTTTAGGTACAGATTCATTAAGGTGCAGTCTTTGTCAGCGTGGCCTGAGACTATGTGTCCCTATCAAGCTACTCAGTGATGTTTCAGGATGTTTACAAATCACAAGCATATAGCTAAAGCTCTGCTAATTGGCGGGTGGACCATAGGGACCTAGCATGGGCACCTTCCAGGTGCTTGCTGGAAATGAAAACTCTTAAGCACTACCCCAAGTTTTCAGAGTAGAATTTATCTTACAAAAAGGCTCTCAGGGATTGGTCTGCACACTGAAGATTGAAGCAATTATACACAGGAGGTGCACACTTGTAGCGTCTGGGCCTGATTTACCAGGCAGATGTATACAATCTGGCTCATACAATATTGCTTGGAAATTGGGGATTAATTGATGATGCTTAAAATTGAGACTTGTGGCTTTCTTTTGAAATTTCTTGCAACCCTTTGAACATAAAAACTGTGATTTTATTAGCTAACTACAGCCTGGGCACTGCCATTGCAATTTTCAGCTTCTGGTTCATATGTGTACCCTTTCACCTGGTCTTCATCTGAGAACCAGCGCTGCCAGGCATTACTGCACCCTCAGCCTGTTCATTTTAGATCTTTCTACACTACTCTATGAAACAATCAACAGCATTTACTTAGGTTTCTGATAAAGATTAGAGATCCCGCTTAAATTGATGTTGGGTATTTTGTCATCTGGTTTCCCATAATTCCATCATATCTTCTACACTGTGTATCTTTAGGTGATGACATCATCACTCATATGTAGCCTGAAGATGTTGCACACTACTGACTTCGTGTGTGGAAATGGTCTAGCTGTATCCAGAGGTCAGTTTCCGGATCCCTGCCTCTCTCTCCTGCTCTATAGTGTCTTAATTTCTAGAGCCCATAATTCCTATCTCCAGAGACTGCTTGAGTAATAAAACAAAGGAATTGGGGTCACATGACCCTGGGTGGAAGAAAGTGTGATATGACTGCATAATATTGTCAAGGCAAGAGAAGGTGCTGTTTAAAGATTGCACACTAGAAATCTCTTTATCTTGAGAGGGATTAGACCAGGTATTGAAACAACGGATCCAGGGACAAAACTATCATCCTAAAGGTGGTGACAGATATGCATATGCAGGTACTAGACAGCACAGGGCTTTGCTGGGAATGCTTGCTTTGACAGGTTTTAAGAGTGACTCTCAAGAATGACTCAGCCAACTGAGACTAATTAGGTTTAATACTGAGGGAAACAGGGCCAGGCTATGAGATTTTTCAGAATTGCTTCCAAGCAAAGAAATTAGTCGATAATAATGGTAATAATGATAATAGCATTGTCTTTTCAATAACAAGCGCTGCTCTAGATGTTTCCATACATTGTCTGAGGGGTCAGCACACTTCTAACAGTTTAGCTACTGGGGGACACTGCCAGTTACCTGCAGCGAGGCAGAGCACCCTTGTAGCACGAAAGGAGCCATAGACAATGCCTAAGCAGCTGTACACATTTCACTAAAATATTGTTTACATAAACGTGGGTGCGTAGGCTTCGGAACCCACACTTCAGATGTCTATCTCCTGCTCTCTCTCTGTCTCTCTCTATATATATGTCTCTCTCTCTCTCCCTCCCTTCTTCCCTCCCTCCCTCCCTCCCCCCCTCTCTCACTGACACTTTTAATATTGTGATATAGTTGTTGCTGATACACCTGCTTTACAGGGAAGGACACTAGATTTTGGAGTCTTTAAGCTACTTCTGAGTGAGTCTTTGGAGGAGCCCCTCTATCCCTATTCTTTTTTGTTGAAGCATCAGTTTTTCAGTTATTTAAGAATTGCCAGGCAGCCTTAAGCACTGGGCATTAACATTAGCTCATCTAAGACTGGCGTGTCTCCCGAGGAAGGTACTGCTAGCCCATTGGGGAGCTGAGTGCTCACAGGGGAATGGAGAGGAAGCTTAAGGGCCATGTTAATGAGAATCTGAGCTGGCATCAGACTCCAGACTCCAAGGTCAGTGGTTTTACAACTTAGTATCCTATCTTGAGGTTAACAAACCACTTTGAGTTCTCAAAACAATATGTATTTATCACAGAGGAATTAAAATTATGAAACAGATAAAGAGAACAGTACTAAGCTTATGCATCATCCAGTATTCAAAACCTGCAGCTGCCTTTAACTGGATGCTTTCCTCCTATCTTGGTTCTTTTGGGGGAGCTCTTGTCTAAATGCTATATTTCACATATGTGATCCCTTTAGAGTGGAAATCTTTTCTTAATGCCTCAAAATTTTAATCCAAACATCACTTACGTACATTTTGTATCACAGAAGACAACAATTTTAAATTCTTAGATTCTTTCTACTGTTTTCTTATCATAAATACCTTGGTTCTGTTCTTGTTGAAACGTATATAATTGACAAATCAGCATACTATATATGAAAGCCATGTGGTATGCTCATTTAATGCATAGTATAGATATAATACAATGCTTACCACAAAAATGAATGAACATATCTATCACCATTCATGGCTACTTTGGGTACAGTGATAACAAAGAGTAGAAGAGTAGCTGTAAGGAAACAAGAGGATAGAGAATGCTGGTCCAAAGGGTCAGGGGAGGGGAGGGACATGGAGTTGAGAGATAAAAGGTGCCAGGGAGCTTTTGGTGAGGTTTAGAGAGAAGCAAAGTGTTCTGTGGCCTGACACTGACCTCATTCGCTCCTCAGGCATGGTTTACTTAGAGGAAAAAATCATCCTTCCTGCCAGCTTAGGTCCCTCATTTGGGCCCAATAAGCAAGAAGATTGCTTTCCATGTTCTAGAGCAGGATAGGGTTGGGAGACCATTTGACCTCGGCACTGTTGTCATTATGTGAGCATCATTTGGAGACTGGAGTGTGAGTTAATGAAGGAATGATCCAATCGATGCATCTAAATATTTGAAATGTGAAAATTTAGGATATAGAAAGTTACTCTTAGTCCACCTGGTGGTTCACGGGACTGAATTAGTTACAGGGATAAAGCTACTTGGAAGAAGTCTTTGCTGTCATGGAAACAGCAAAGATGGGGTGGTCTAATTCAGAATTACTGACTATCTTTTTATGGGCTACTCAAAGAGAGACTAGATCGCTCTTGAGATGCACACTCTAAAGGCACTCATTCGAAACATGAACAATGGCAGGTTTTGAGGTATCCTCTACCCCTGTTCTCGATGTATCTATGTTGTATAACAAAATGTCTGGAGAGACATAAACAATGTCTACTTACCTCAGAAAGGGAACCTGTGACAAGATTAAAGTAGTGATACTACCAAGTTCAACTTAGTGAGCTTGTGAGTTTGTTGGAGTTACAGGAGTGTGAATAATGGGTTACTTACAGGAGCAAAAATGACTCAAGTACAGCTGCAGCAACAAAACTCCAGCATAATATGTATGATGACTCCTAAAACCTGCATCCAGGAGGAACAATGCAAAGGAAGTTCACTATTGCAGAGTCTCTTCTTAGCAGTCCTTACTACTTCACCTTTATGGGGGAGATGTCTTATACATTTGGCAAATTTCAGAGCTTCTTGAGACTTGTGAGTTAACTTTAATTATAAGTCTTAAAACGTCTTCCTTTAGGATGTAATGTTTCAATTTTTAGGTAACCACACATTACAATTTTTTATTTGACATTTCATACCCAAGCAGCATTTCCATGAAAGAACTTGTTTCTTGTAAAACAGAAGGCTAAGTTTTCTAGAGTAGTCAAGTTGTAAAATCCCAGTCTTTGGATGATCCAGAAAGAAAGATACTTCAAAGACTTTGAGGGCTTCTTACAACGATGAGCTCCATTTCTTCTAGTCTGGAGCTAAAAGACTCCAGACTCATCATAGTCTCTTTACCATATGACCAGGAATGTGTGTGTGTGTGTGTGTGTGTGTGTGTATGTGTGTGTGTGTGTGTGTGTGTTGCATGGCTGAGAAGCACCTAAAGAAATGTCTAAAGTCCTTAGTGATCAGAGAAATACAAATCAAAATGACCCAGGAATTTCACCTTACACCAACCAGAATGGCTAAGATCAAAATCAGAGGTGACAACACATGCTGGAGAGGATGTGGAGAAAGAGGAACACTCCTCCATTCCTGGTGGGATTGCAAACTGGTACAACCACTCTGGAAATCAATCTGGAGGTTCCTCTGAAAATTGGAAATAGATCTACCTGAAGACCAGCTATACCACTTCTGAGCATATACACAAAAGATGTTCCATAACGCCACAAGGACACATGCTCCATTATGTTCATAGTAGCCTTATTTGAGATAGCCGGAATTTGGAAACAACCCTGATGTTCCACAATAGAAGAATGAATACAGAAAATGTGGTTCATTTACACAATGGAATACTATTCAGCTATTGAGAATGATGACATAATGAGTTTTGCAGGCAAATGCATAGAACTTGAAACTATCATCCTGAGTGAGTTATCTCAGGCCCAAAAGATATGCATGGTATGTACTCAATAATAATAAGTGGATATTAGCTTAAAAATACAGAATGCCCAAGATATAATCCACAGAACTCAAGAAGGTTAACAAACCAAAGGGCCCAAGTGAGGATGCTTCAATTCTACTTGGGAGGTAGAAGGAAGCAGAGGGCAGAGGGAAGAATGAAATTGGGTGGAAGAGGGAATAGAGAGGGCAGGAGAAAAGGGTAACATGATCAGGTATTGGGGAGAGACCAGGGGTGAAGCCCTGAGGGCCAGCAGAATGAATGGAAATATAGAGCTTTGGGAGGTGGGAGGTGGGGGACCCTCTAGATTGTACCAGAGACCTGGAAGGTGAGAAAATCTCCAGACTCAAAAGGAGGGAGTGACCTTAGATGAAATGCCCAAATAGTGGGGAGAGGAAGTTTGTAAAATTCACCTCTAGTAGAAAGACAGGGCATCTAGTAGAGGCATGGGGTTGCCATCCCACAGTCAAAATCTCTGACCCAGAATCGTTCCTGTCTAAAAGAACAGCAGGGACAAATGTGGAGAAGAGACTGGTGAAAGGCAGTCCAGTGACTGGCCCAACTTGGGATCCATCTCAAGGTGTGGGGGGGGCGGCTACAAGGCCTGATTCTATGATATATTTACAGACAGGAGCCCAGCATGGCTGCCCTCTGATGGACCCAACAAGTAGCTGTCAGAGACAGATACAGATACTTACACTAAACCTGAAGTCAAGACCCCTGTGGTTGAATTAGGAAAAGGCTGGAAGAAGCTGAGGAGGAGGGCAACCCCATAGGAAGACCAGAATGCTCAACAAACCTGGACCCCCAAGATCTCCCAGTCACTGAGCCATCAACCAGGCAGCTACACTAGCTGGTCCAAGGGCCCCTGACATAAATACAGTAGAGGACTGCCTGGTCTAGCCTCAATGAGAGAAGATGCACCTAAACCTTTAGAGGCTTGAGGCCCCAGGGGATGAGGAGGCCTGGCAGGGTGTGGGGGGTGTGGAGGTGTGGGGACATCCTCTTGAAGACAGGGGAAGAGGAATGGGATGAGGAACTGTCAGAGGACAAAATAGGAGGGGTATAATGACTGGACTATAAAAACAATTAAAGATAATAAAATACCAAAGAAAGATAGCTATAAAATCTATTTATAAATGTACAAAGTTTCTTTTTATAAACATGTATGTTTATTAGTTCTTAGAGAATTTATTACTTTTTTGTTAATTTTCATCCTCTTCTTTCAACTTCTCCAATGTTCACTCCCCTTCTATAGCAATTTGAGCTCTCTCTCTCTCTCTCTCTCTCTCTCTCTTTCTTTCCCTGAGCCTTGAGAAGGGGGGGTGAAGTATACATGTTCTATTTAGAGCTTAGCATTCTATAATTTCTTACTCTCCACAGTTCAGCCACTTGTGCACCCTTCAGTTAATCACTATCTACTGCAATTAGCAATTTTTTGATGAGAGTTGATATATGCACTAATCATATGCACTATAATGATAAGTTATTGGAAGTCAGTTCACATGGGGTTAATAGCTGGAGTAATATTGATACTTACCATTCTCCTCCAGTAGTATATGTGGCACCTTAAAACACTGTGAAAGCTAGCCAGTAGGGTGCAGCTTCCAGGTGAGCCATAGCTTGATTTCTGCATGTTCTATGACTCAAGTATATGGAGTTTTCAAAAGTAGTGTCTTGTGTTTAAGCTCTAGATGGTAACCAAGAGCATTGTCAATAGCCTGCAACGTTTGGGAGTCTGTAGGACCTAGCTGTCCAAAAACTGTAAAAGAAACAACCCATGACTGGCTCTGGGCTTCTTATTGCTAGCCCATTGTGCCTAGTAGGGCATTGCTACTTTGTTATAATTTAACTCTATTTTAACTCTTTTTTTGGAGTTGCATGTGTATTTTAGAAAGTTTCTACAGAGAAGGTCCCTACCTGACTTGGAAAGCTCTTTAGTGTTAGTTATTTCTCACCATATTCCCTCCACTACTCTGCCTTCCCATCCTCCACTCCAAGTTAACCACAACTTGACACCATTATTTACCTTTTATACGATGGCATTCTACTTCCCTTTCACTGAAAAGGGGTATATGGTTTTAAGAGAATCTGGAAAGTATTAGATTGCTATCCACCAGAAGAAAGGACACTGTGAAAGTGCAGATGAATGCCTCATATGCAGAACAAGGGGGCAGCGGAGGCTGCCATCTCTGCAATTAGGTCATGACTCCTTGTGATGACAAGGGGAAAAATCCAATTCAAGCTGGCTTAAGTGAGTAGGAATAATTTATAAGTGCATACGCCTTGGAAGTGAAGAAAGGGGTGGATTTCAAGTGTGGGTAATGGCAAACTCTTGACACTTGCCTCAGCGCTCTGATGGCTGAAGCTTTGAAGAGTCAGGTCAAGCACATGACATGTGTCTGCCCTTGAAACCAAATATAGAAAGAACCTCATCCCTCCACATACTCCATCTTCATGAGATGAGAAAGTTAAAGTTTTAGCCTTTATGGAGTAGGCAAGTAAGTGCAGATCTTTGGAAGAGTCACCTTAAGAACAGAGGGACCTCAGAAAATCCTTCTCAGAGAAACAAGTCAATTAGGAAAGGCTTCAGAAGTTTGGAAATTATATTTATAACTTTCTTTCTCTATTTCTTTTTTCCAACATAATATTTTTATTGATTGTTTGGGAATCTGACAACATGTATCCTCATTGCCCTTACTTCCCAGTCCTCACATGTCTCTTCCCTCTCCCTTGTGACCCTCCCCCGAAAGGAAAACAAAAAACAAAAGACAAAGTCCATTTTGTGTTGCCCAAATACTCACTGGAGCATGGGCAAACTTCCAGTAGACAACTCCCTAAAGAAAGCTGAGTCCTTCTCCACCTGCACCCCCACCAGAAGCCATCAACTGTGGAGAGGTGCACTTCAGCATCCTTATCACAATTTTTTTTAAAAAAGATCAAACAATCTCATCTTTTAATCAAAATAAAAAAGTTCCATTATCCTATTTAACAACTGCTACTACTGAGTACAAATTGCACTAGCTGTAGGTTTCTCTCTCATGTATTTCCACTCTTCTGACATATGTATTTATTTTATTTATTTTTTTTGATTTTTAATATTTTTATTACATATTTTCCTCATTTACATTTCCAATGCTATCCCAAAAGTCCCCCATAGCGCCCCCCACTTCCCTACCCACCCATTCCCATTCTTTTGGCCCTGGCATTCCCCTATATTGGGGCATATAAAGTTTGCAAGTCCAATGGGCCTCTCTTTCCATTGATGGCCGACTAGGCCATCTTTCGATACATATGCAGCTAGAGACAAGAGCTCCGGGGTTCTGGTTAGTACATCATGTTGTTCCAACAATAGGGTTGCAGATCCCTTTAGCTCCTTGGGTACTTTCTCTAGCTTCTCCATTGGGAGCCCTGTGATACATCCAATAGCTGACTGTGAACATCCACTCATGTGTTTGCTAGGCCCCGGCATCGTCTCACAAGAGACAGCTATATTTGGATCCTTTCAGCAAAATCTTGCTAGTGTATGCAATGGTGTCAGCTTTTAGAAGCTGATTATGGGATGGATCCCTGGATACGGCAGTCTCTAAATGGTCCATCCTTTCATCACAGCTACAAACTTTGTCTCTGTGACTCCTTCCCTGGGTGTTTTGTTCCCAATTCTAAGAAGGTGCACAGTGTCCACACTTTGGTCTTCATTCTTCTTGAGTTTCATGCGTTTATCAAATTGTATCTTATATCTTGGGTATCCTAAGTTTTGGGCTAATATCCACTTATCAGTGAATACATATTGTGTGAGTTCTTTTGTGATTGTGTTATTTCACTCAAGATGATGCCCTCCAGGTCCATCCATTTGGCTAGGAATTTCATAAATTCATTCTTTTTAATAGCTGAGTAGTACTCCATTGTGTAAATGTACCATAATTTCTGTATCCATTCCTCTGTTGAGGGACATCTGGGTTCTTTCCAGTTTCTGGCTATTATAAATAGGGCTGCTATGAACATAGTGGAGCATGTGTCCTTTTTACCGGTTGGGACATCTTCTGGATATATGCCCAGGAGAGGTATTGCTGGATCCTCCGGTAGTACTATGTCCAATTTTCTGAGGAACCGCCAGACTGATTTCCAGAGTGGTTGTACAAGCTTGCAATCCCACCAACAATGGAGGAGTGTTCCTCTTTCTCCACATCCTCGCCAGCATCTGCTGTCACCTGAATTTTTGATCTTAGCCATTCTGACTGGTGTGAGGTGGAATCTCAGGGTTGTTTTGATTTGCATTTCCCTGATGATTAAGGATGTTGAACATTTTTTCAGGTGTTTCTCTGCCATTCGGTATTCCTCAGGTGAGAATTCTTTGTTCAGTTCTGAGCCCCATTTTTTAATGGGGTTATTTGACTTTCTGGAGTCCACCTTCTTGAGTTCTTTATATATATTGGATATTAGTCCCTTATCTGATTTAGGATAGGTGAAGATCCTTTCCCAATCTGTTGGTGTTTTTTTTTGTCTTATTGATGGTGTCTTTAGCCTTGCAGAAGCTTTGTAGTTTCATGAGGTCCCACTTGTCAATTCTCGATCTTACAGCACAAGCCATTACTGTTCTATTCAGGAATTTTTCCCCTGTGCCCATATCTTCAAGGCTTTTCCCCACTTTCTCCTCTATAAGTTTCAGTGTCTCTGGTTTTATGTGAAGTTCCTTTATCCACTTAGACTTGACCTTAGTACAAGGAGATAGGAATGGATCAATTCGCATTCTTCTACATGTTAACAACCAGTTGTGCCAGCACCATTTGTTGAAAATGCTGTCTTTCTTCCACTGGATGTTTTTAGCTCCCTTGTCGAAGATCAAGTGACCATAGGTGTGTGGGTTCATTTCTGGGTCTTCAATTCTATTACATTGGTCTATTTGTCTGTCACTATACCAGTACCATGCAGTTTTTATCACAATTGCTCTGTAGTAGAGCTTTAGGTCCGGCATGGTGATTCCACCAGAGGTTCTTTTATCCTTGAGAAGAGTTTTTGCTATAACTCATAGCTCTGAGTGCCTCCAAAAGGAAACTAGAGAGAGCACACATTAGCAGCTTGACAACACACCTAAAAGCACTAGAACAAAAGGAAGCAAATTCACCCAAGAGGAGTAGACGGCAGGAAATAATCAAACTCAGGGGTGAAATCAACCAAGTGGAAACAAGAAAAACTATTCAAAGAATCAACCAATCAAGGAGCTGGTTCTTTGAGAAAATCAACAAGATAGATAAACCCTTAGCCAGACTCACTAGAGGGCACAGGGAAAGCATCCTAATTAACAAAATCAGAAATGAAAAAGGAGACATAATAACAGATCCTGAAGACATCCAAAACACCATCAGATCCTTCTACCAAAGGCTATACTCAACAAAACTGGAGAACCTGGATGAAATGGAGAAGTTCCTAGACAGATACCAGGTACCAAAGTTGAATCAAGATCAGGTTAATGATCTAAACAGCCCTATATCCCCCAAAGAAATAGAAGCAGTCATTAATAGTCTCCCAACTAAAAAAAGCCCAGGACCAGATGGGTTTAGTGCAGAGTTCTATCAGACCTTCAAAGAAGATCTAATCCCAGTTCTTCACAAACTATTCCACAAAATAGAAACAGAAGGTACTCTACCCAACTCATTCTATGAAGCCACAATTACTCTGATACCTAAACCACAAAAAGACCCAACAAAGATAGAAAACTTCAGGCCAATATCCCTTATGAATATTGATGCAAAAATCCTCAATAAAGTTCTTGCTAACCGAATCCAAGAACACATCAAAACAATCATCCATCCTGACCAAGTAGGTTTCATCCCAGGGATGCAGGGATGGTTCAATATACGGAAATCCATCAATGTAATCCAGTATATAAACAAACTCAAAGACAAAAACCACATGGTCATCTCGTTAGATGCGGAAAAAGCATTTGACAAGATCCAACACCCATTCATGATAAAAGTCTTGGAAAGATCAGGAATTCAAGGCCCATACCTAAACATGATAAAAGCAATCTACAGCAAACCAGTAGCCAACATCAAAGTAAATGGTCAGAAGCTTGAAGCAATCCCTCTAAAATCAGGGACTAGACAAGGCTGTCCACTCTCTCCATACCTATTCAACATTGTACTTGAAGTCCTAGCCAGAGCAATTCGACAACAAAAGGAGATCAAAGGGATACAAATTGGAAAAGATGAAGTCAAAATATCACTTTTTGCAGATGATATGATAGTATATATAAGTGACCCTAAAAATTCCACCAGAGAACTCCTAAGCCTGATAAACAGCTTCGGTGAAGTAGCTGGATATAAAATTAACTCAAACAAATCAATGGCCTTTCTCTACACAAAGAGTAAACAGGCTGAGAAAGAAATTAGGGAAACAACACCCTTCTCAATAGTCACAAATAATATAAAATATCTTGGCGTGACTCTAACTAAGGAAGTGAAAGATCTGTATAATAAAAACTTCAAGTCTCTGAAGAAAGAAATTATAGAAGATCTCAGAAGATGGAAAGATCTCCCATGCTCATGGATTGGCAGGATCAACATTGTAAAAATGGCTATCTTGCCAAAAGCAATCTACAGATTCAATCCCCATCAAAATTCCAAATCAATTCTTCAACGAATTAGAAATTGCAATCTGCAAATTCATCTGGAATAACAAAAAACCTAGGATAGCAAAAACTCTTATCACAATTTTTAGGAGTTCTCTTTGATGGCTTCTACTTATTCATTCATTCGTTTGTTTGTTTGTTTAACATCCCCACCACAGTTTCCCCTCCATCTTCCCCTCCCAGTACCTCCATGCCTCCACTTTCCCATCTATTCACTCTTCCATTTCTTTTAAGAAAAGAGATATCAAGCAGCCTTGGCATACCAAGTTGCTGTAAGACTCAGTACATCCTCTCCTATTAAGACTAGATGAAGAAGCCCAGTAGGAGGAAATGGTTCCAAAGGCAGGCAACAGATTCAGAGACCGATGGCTTCCTTTTTAAGCTGTTATATTTGGGAGACGGATGGAGGTAGGGGTTAACACAGAAGGGTTCTATCTTTCTCTTTCTCGAAAATGCATTTGCAGCCATGTATACCACTGCAAGAGTATCCTCCTTGCCCTTTATGGTCAGCAGAGGCATGGATCTTGGACTTCTACATGGTTTCTGGCAATAGCACAGAGCACAAATATATGCATGGTCTCCAGCATCAGCACATGCCAAGAACCTCTGCTTGGTCTCCAGTGTCAATATGGCCATTGGACATCAACATAGCCTTTTGCCAAAGCTTGGGACACAGACAGAATGGCCTCTGGGAGAAGTAAGGGCCATGGAAATCTTTCGAAGAGGTCCAGTCCAGTAAATGGGTCACTTCTCATCTCAAATATCCTGTCCCTGTTAGGGGTGATCCTGAAGCTGGACAGCTTGTTGAGCTCCAGAGTGCTGTACATCATCCTGCTGATCCTACTGGGGACTGACTTACTCCTTCATTAACTTCAGCCTTCTCTCACACCCATCACAGCTGCACCCTCACTGCTCCTCTTCCTCATCTTTTCCACCTCTCCATCATTCATTCTAGTGGCATGGAAAGCTGCAGTGTATCACACAGTACACCCTCTGCTCAAACATCTTTGCATGCGAATATTCATTGCAATGAGTCATTGGCCTGGTGCAAGGCTTTTGGCTTCTGCCACACCATTAATACTGGAGTCCTCTCAGCTATCCTGCTGTTTCCCAGAGTCATGGAGATTCTGTGTCTCTGGTTCTTCAGGACTGGCCCCTTCATATGCTCCAGCAGCTCATAGATGGAGTAGATGTTGGGGTGGACCAACTCAAAGGCCTAGATCTGGGCCTGGGTAGTAGCTGAGTTGGTTAGCCTGGGCTAAGGAGGGGTAGAGCCAACCCTCTCTCTCATACTGCCACTGGAGCACCCTCATCTTTTCTTTTTTTTTTTTTAAGACAGGGTCTCACTATGTATCCCTGGCTGGTCTTGAACTCATTAGAGATCCACCTGCCTCAGTTTTGTAATTTAAGGCACGTGTCACTCTCCCCAATGTAATTTATTTTTATGCATCTTCTATAATATAGACTCTACTCTCCAATATTGCTAAGTTACAGGCCAGGGCATAAAAAGAATGGATAGACCTGCTGGTACAAAATGTTAAGCCAAGAGTGAACAAAGATGATGCACATATGGAAAAGTTGTAAGAGCAATGCATAAAAACTTCTTTAAGTATCTTGCATTTTTTGTGAGCATTGAACTCAAGGCCTAAGAAATTCTATGCAAGCACTTTCTCAGTGAGTTACATCCTGGCCTCAGTATTACTTATTATTTAAATTTTATTTATTTATTCATTTCTTTCTTTATTCCTTGTGTGTGTGCCTGCCTGCACACATGTGTGCATTTGAGTGTGTGTGCACATGTACAGGCAGAATTGTACATGTCATGCTGTGCATGTGGAGGTCAGAGGACAACTTTTAGGATCTAGTCCTCTCTTACCATGCAAATTCTTGGACTCAATCTCAGATCACCAGGTGGTAGCAAGCACCTTTACCCACTGAACCATCTAACTGACTGACCCCCTCAACCCACCCCAGGAATTACTTTTCATAACAATGTTAATAATATCTGCTACCTCTGTGGGGAATGAAAGTTGTTGGTTCACTGAGGTTGACATGCAGCCCTTTGGAATATCCTTTATCACCATAATAGAGCAAATGAGTCTAGCTCCCCCTCCACATACACAGCACAGGAAAACAAAGGAAGCCATGTCCCAAGCTATTCTTGCCAAGTAAAATAACTGCCCTTAAGTGCTCAGGAAATTTCAGGTCAACCCTCTGCATAAAAGTGAGTTCCAGACTCACGTGCTTCTTGGAATGTACGTTAGTGTGTGGAAAGTGCTAACAGTTCCCTTGAGAAACTGTTTGAACTTGGAATGAGTGCCCAGGCCTCTGTTGTCAAAGCTTCAGTGGAAAGGGTCCTGTCCCCAAGGAGATTTTCCCTCCAAGAACTTCCTCTAAGTCCCTATGGGGGATCACTTTGTGTTAACTCCATGTTTCGCTGGTCAGGAAGCCATTTTCCATAAAGAATCAGTCAATGTTTCCCTCATGCTTCTATTTTGTGGCTAGAGAAAGAAAACAAAAGTGGGGTTCCCTTAGGACACTTGAAATCTTGGAGTCTGTCTCTCTTCCCACTATACAGAACCTATCTCTAAGGGGACACAAATCTATCCCTCATGGGCCACACTATCTACTGGGGGAACACAGAGGTGCACATAAGCTTCACAGCTTTTTGTTTTGTTTTGGAAAGTGCCAGCTATAAAAAAAAACAAAACAAAACAAAACAAAAAACAGTCAAAACACTACAGAACCTGTGAAATGAAAAGTTTGTCCAAGGATTTTGAAATTTTAGCAAAATCCAGCATTGAAAGAAGTGAAATTTACAAATTGTATGTGACAGCAGGTAAGAAATAATATTTGAAATCAGTTGACTACATAATGCTGCTAATTGCTGTCCTAAGTGAAATATGGATATTGCATGTATTACTGATAATCTGCTTAATACTCCCACTAACCAAATAAAATAATGATGTGGCCATTGTTTTACAGATAAGGGGACTCGACAACACCAAGTCAGTGGTTCAAAGTCACAGTGTAATGTGCATTAGATCTAGAATTGTAATTTTGACATCTGACTTAAGAACACGTGTTCCTAACCTCTTTGCCTTATTACCCCCAAAGCTGTAGGATCAATGGTAAAAAGGTATCATGGTGGTTTGAAAATATGCTCCAATTCTTAGATATCCTTTCTTGCTACTGGCAGAGCATAGGGTGGACTTAGCAACTCGCTTTCAGATTAAAGTTGAAGCAGCAGTGTGTGGCTTTGAAGTCCAAGTTATAGAAATTAACCTGCACAATATATACCCTGTGTTTAAAGAAGGGTCCTGAAGATGAACAGAACTGAAAGAATAGATCTATGTGTATAAAAGGGGGGTTATCAATGTGACATACAGACTGCAGCCCAGCTAGTCCAACATAGCTGTCTCCTGATGAGAAGTCCAAGAATCTAGTAGTAGCTAAGTCTACAAGGCTGACTGCTATGGCTGGTCTTCAATATACATCAGATTTCTGAGGACATAGACTCCAGTGCACATGAAGGAATGCCTCCACAGCAGGATATTTAGATTGCCAGTGAGAATGATGGTAAGCAGGAAAAAAGTTTTATTCCTTTCCTTTCCTTTGAATATTTTCTTACAGAAAAAACATTCAAAATCAGTTGAACACATAATGTATATTATGTGTCTATATAAGAATGTGTGGTCAAGATTTAGGGTAGGTCTTCTGATCTTAAGTGATCTGAATTTAAAAAAAAATCCTAACAGTATAGTCCAGCTGCTTGAGTTTTTTTTTTTTTTTTTTTAGTTAATTCCAGATTGACAACCAAATTGACAAAAAGAATATCTATCACATGTCCACCCCTTTTCAACTTGACACATAGTCATATCTCCTGATGCTGTGCTTAACTTCCAAATGAAAGCAATAACCAGGTTATACTCATGCCTAACATGATATAACTATTGCAGATGCATTGGAGAGTTTAGAAGAACTGGCAATGTCCCTTGAGGGACATTCTTTTAGTTTCTCTTAGCTTAAATATGAGTAACTAAAGATACTCACTCAATTGATGTTATATTACATGATAAATAAATAGAAGAAAGAAAACACAAATATCTGCACAAACACATTTTAAGAAAATATCACAGAAACACTTATCTCAAATATAATCCTCATTGTGCAACTGTTAACATGGGCTTAGATGGTATTTATAACTACCCTCTTCTACTACTCCTTCTGTATTTCCTCTACTTTTAGCAAGCACCTCTGCAGGTCTTGGCTTTTTTCCTAGAAGAGTGACCCATACCTTCATTCTTGATGGCTCTGTGTCCTTCTTCATCTTGCCTGGATTATGTTGTAGTTTTTGCTCTGTGCCCTTCTTCATCTTGCCTGGATTATGTTGTAGTTTCCCATTGGCTTTAGTCACAGGCCATGACAGCACCAACCGATGTCCTAAAGCACTGATTGTCACCCTTCTCAATGTTGTGACCATTTGATACAGTTTCTTGTATTAGGGTGACTCCCAACCATAAAATTATTTTGTTGAAAATTCATAACTACACTTTTGCTACTGTTATGAATCATAATGTAAATATTTGATATTCAGGGTATCTGTAACCCCTCCAAAGGAGTCATGACCCACAAGGTTGAGAACTACTGGCCTAAAGGCTCTCCTGTACTCCAGACATTAACTTCCTTATCTCCATTGTAGAGAAGCAATCCAATTTCCCTATGGTTTAATCACCGAGTCCAACATGGTTATTTCTTTCTTAGCCTATTGGTTTAAGGACATCAGAAACCCATAATGGCCAGGGAAACATCTGAGCTTCCAGCTCAATGGAATGTTTGCTGTATCTGTAGGCAGGAGTGCTACCAAAATTTGTAGGCCAATAGAATTTAAGGTCATGGGAACAGGAAACAAAAGCATTCCTAGAGGGTCATTAGGGGTGATAGTGAGTGGAACTATTTCTCTTCCCACTACTAGAATTTTGGACTCATGCATCCAGGCTAAAGAAACTGTACTATATATTAGATGCAGATTCAAAGTGCCTTCTGGAGAACTCCATACCAGCCCTCCCGGATACTGCCACCTGGTCAGCATGGCAACTGTAGGTGTTGACAAATTGCCAAGTCTGCTCCAGCTATTTCACAAATTCACCCTCAATATTCTGTCCCCCTAGAACCACTACTGGTACCAATTCCTGTTTTAGTTACTGTCTTTTGCTCTGAAGAGACACTATGATCAACACAATTTATAGAATGAAACATTTAATTGAGCATGGGTTTGCTTACAGTCTCAGATGGTTAGTTCATGACCACTATGGCAGTGGAGCATGGCAGTAGGCAGGCAGGCAGGCAGACTTGGCACTGGAGAAGTAGCTGAGAGCTTACGTCCTGATCTGAGTCAGGAGACAAGGAGAGAGACTCAGCTTGGTGTAGGCTTTTGAAACTTTGAGGCTCCCCCCTGGTGACACACCTCCTCCAACAAGGCCATACCTCCTACTCCTTTCTAAACAGTTCTGCCAACTGGAACATTCAAATATATGAGCCTATGGGAGCCATTCTCGTTCAAACCACCATACCATGGCTTCCAGGTGGTGGCGCCTCGATGCAATAGCAGAATTTAGGAAGCGAATGCAGGAAGTTCATTAGTTCAAGAACAGCCTGGGCTACACAGCTAGACACCGTCTCAAAGTTAAAATCCCAATATGGTTTATTCATCCCCTTTCTTGTGGATTTCTCACTGGGAAAATCCAGTAGCTCCCAGGTTGTGTGAACGCTCGGGCCACCCATATTGAGAGGCAAGTAAGATGAGGGTAACTTGTTTCTGTCCAACCGATTAGACGGAGCTGCAGCCTCCTGCCAACACTCATGCAGTAAGTTTCTTGGACCTGGTAAAGCCTTTGGATTATACTACCCTGAGCCAATATTTTTCCTTCAACCTTGTCAGAACTTCACAACTACGTTCTTCCGTGTTCTGATCACACACTGTGGCTGGTGAAGAAAAGAGTGTGCTAACTTTGGAGGTAATTTGTTTCACTGCAGTAGCAGGTAACTGATACAGGCATAAGGACATCTGGAGTCTTTGATGAACATTGCCAGTCAGTGTTTTGGGACGGAAGTTCGGAGTTTATAGGGAACTAGCAATGAGAAGTGAGGTTGTTAGGATTCGTTATAAAGCATGATGGTTATTTTGCAACCTTGAAATCACAGGGCCAGCTTCACAAAAGCAACACTTTGCAGCACCCTACCCCTCCCACATCCAGCCCCAAAGCACCTCCATTTCAATAACTTCTTGCTTGGGCTGCTTATTGTATGCTTAGCACATTAATCTTCACTGTGCATCCATTTGCAGCCATGCTTTTCTTCCCATTGAGGGCAAGTTCCTGGAGTGCCAGGCTTACGTTTTATCCATCTTCCTGCACACAATTCTCTGGTCACCACAGAAGCCCTGTAAATGTTTGGGAGATAAATACTGTCCACTCTGAAACCATGTGGTTGATGGATTGACTCTTATTCAATTCCAGCCAGCGTGCTGTTTTCTTGGTTTTAGTTTGTAGCATAACATCCGCGAGAAGGATAGATTGAGACCCAAGAGGCAAATGAGTTTAAAGTATCAGTAGATATCCTGGATGCTTTAACATACTGCTGAGAAATGATAAATTCCTACATAGACTCCTGCATGCTTCATAAGAGAACTTTAATAGTGGGCCAATGGAGACAAAACAATAAGCCAGGGATGTGCTTGGGGGTGAATAAGGCTGTTTGCCAAAGGTAATACACATCAATACAAGCTATGTTTTCTATGTAACAGTTAAATTAATCCTCCCTATTGGTCTTGCTGTCTGCTAGTTGCTTGTGTCCTGCACATAGAATATGTTTAATGCACGTATATTAAGTGAAAGATTGCTGATATAGATTACAATGAATATTCATGATACAGACTCTCAAGGCTTCAGAAAAATAAGGAGTTGGGTCTTATTTAGGAAGATGCGGATTAGAAGTATTTTATACAGTAATGGGACTCAGTAGACAAAGGGTATCAAAGCCCAAGGAAAGTCACAGGGTGCAGGGCATAAAATACAAACAGAAGGAGAATGGCATTCATGTCTGTGCATGAGACAGCTTTTGGACTTTTCAGTGATTTGAATGGAGGTTAATTTTCTTCACTAGATTGTAGGAAGGACAGACACCCAGCCTTGGACAGCAGACACTCTGTGATGTTCTCCTGGCAAGGGAGATTGGTTATGAATTGGCTGAGTAGCTGAAGATGCTGTATAACTTTATGGATGAGAGCTCACTCTCTCCTGCTGCACATGCTGCTTCGAGCAGCTGGCTTCGGAAATGCTCTCATCAATATTGCTACCGAGAGGTAGAACTCAGCACGGAGCTGACGCCCTGGAAGGTAAAACTGGACAGAGTATGGCACAGGCCTGGTGACATGATCCAAGATCCCCACTGAGGCCAAATCCTAATAGGACTTTGGACCTTTAAAAATTTGCATGTCCAATTCTCTTTGTGTCTCAACTGACTTGAGTTTAGTTTATTTCACTTGTAACTTTAAGAGTTCTACTTTTAAGGCCTGCTTTGGGTGTCCCACAAATAACCAAGGGTCTACCCAGGATAGAGAAAATATCTAGTTCAAGGAAACAAGACAGACTTCAGTTTCCAGTGGCTGAAAATGAGGAGTCCAATTTTCTGCACCCAAAGAGCTTTGGAGCCTTCAACTGGCATGTTGCAGCAGGCAGGACAAATGCCTCCAGACACCAAGATTGATGTCTGCTAGTGATGCTCATGACTGGTGACCTGGAAACCTGAGGTGAGACCACCTCAGGGTTCCTGTAAGTGCACCAGACACTTTATGAGGAGTTACATAGAGTTTCAGGTGCTGTCTTAGCCACAGAAGCCAGAGGGGGTTTTATGGTTTTGATTTTAAAAAATGCTACTAGGAAGTCTGAGTCCCTTCCTCTAGTGATCTGCAGAGAGCGGGCTGTGCCGTGGAACTGCTGTTTCATCCAGGGACATTCCATCTATGAGTTGAGTTGAATGTACTTTGGGAAGTGAGTGAAACTTTAGAAGCTGGAACCTAGGATAGGAAGAGGACAAGTGATGGAAGGGTGTTTCTTGTCTTCAGCCTCTTCCTCTGCCCTTCCCTGCTTCCCTCACTTGATGCAGTAACCACTGTTATTCTGCCACAGGCTCCCTGCCTTCTCATTGCACAAAAACAAAGGAGCCAGTTGATGTGAGCTGAAATCTCGGAAACTATGAATGAAATAAAACTGTCTTCCCTTTACATTGTTGGTTTTGTGTATTTTGTCTTGGTGACAAAAGACTAGCAGAGGGGAAGAATCTTAATCTAGACAGGAGAAGCCAGTGGAGAGAGGTCAATGAGCTGTTGGTTGCATTGCCCTAATGTGTAAGGCCAAACCAACAAAGACATCAGTCATCAGTCAGGTAGCCATTACCTTGAAAACGGTGGTCAGTGATGGTCATGTTTTGTGTGTGTGTGTGTGTGTGTGTGTGTGTGTGTGCTTGTGTGCCTGTGTGCCTATGTGCCTGTGTGTGTGTGTGGTTGAAGTGATCTTGTCTGTACTCAAAGTTTTATGCAGAGCAACCGACCCAGTCCCATAGAGTGGAATGTAGGGACAGTGTCTGGCTACTATGTTCTACCCACCAGACTCCATGTGGTAATTGGAAGGAGAAAATACGGGTTCTTATCAGGTCATGTCAGTGAGCAGAGGCTCAGAGCACTCTAAGGACTCAAGAGTTCACTGCATCTTTTGAGGTTGGGATTAAACAAGAAAATGTACATAATCAACACATTAGTTGTTATCATTTTTTCTTTTTTTCTTTGATCACTGACACAATTGAATATCTCTTCATGTTTGACCATCTTTTTTTAATTAGGTATTTTCTTCATTTACATTTCCAATGCTATCCCAAAAGTCCCCCATGCCCTCCCCCCCACTCCCCTACCCACCCACTCCCACTTCTTGGCCCTGGCATTCCCCTGTACTGAGGCATATAAAGTTTGCAAGACCAAAGGGCCTCTCTTTCCACTGATGGCTGACTAGGCCATCTTCTGATACATATGCAGCTAGAGGCACGAGCTGTGGGGGGTACTGGTTAGTTCATATTGTTGTTCCACCTATAGGGTTGCAGACCCCTTCAGCTCTTGGATACTTTCTCTAGCTCCTCCACTGGGGGCCCTTCAATCCATCCAATAGCTGACTGTGAGCATCCACTTCTGTGTTTGCTAGGCCCCGGCATAGTTTCACAAGAGACAGCTATATCAGGGTCCTTTCAGCAAAATCTTGCTAGTGTATGCAATGGTGTCAGTGTTTGGAGGCTGATTATGGGATGGATCCCCAGGTATGGGAGTCTCTAGATGGTCCATCCTTTTGTCTCAGCTCCAAACTTTGTCTCTGTAACTCCCATGTTTGACCATCTTTATAGGTAAATATTTTTAATCATGTTGATACTTTTAGAAGGCATTCATCTTTTTATATTTATCTTTAAGTTGTCCTTACAAATTAAAGGCATTAATAATTTATAAAATTTTTGAATTTTTTCACATTTGTGTAACATAATCTTTGTAACTTATTTTAAAAGTGTATTTCTTTTGCCTTGATGGATTCAACTGTATAAGTCAAATACTATTTTCCTCAATGGCTATGCAATAGTCTCCAAATTATCTTTTCTAGATGTAACAGTCCATTTTTTGTCATATTCTAAACTTTTGGGTGGTTTTCTTTGTTATGTTTTCAACACTGTAATCGGTGCCATGGAACTGTGTATTTCTGTGCCATGATTTTGCTCTGCTAAATAACTACCCCTTTACTTATCTGCAATTGTTACCTGTTGGGAAAGGAAAATTCAACCATTCTCCAGGTAAGCCCAATGCCTAGGATAGCCTAGTAACACAGAATGGAAGCCATGTTTCTGTTTGGTTTTAGAATGAAGGTGAGATTGGGTGAGTAGGGAAGTGGGTAGGGGAGCACCTGGGAGGAGTTGTGGAGGGAAAAGAATATGATCAAATACATTGTAGGAAAAATTATTAAAAATACTCATAGCTTCCTGATGCACATTTGAATGCACTGGTAACTCATACTCCTTTGTCTCCGCTTACAGCTCCCCCATCTCTTGCTTCTGGTCTGGGATTTTTCTAAGGAATTAGAAGCTTATAGCCAAGGTACAACGGAGTCTTAGGACTAAGATTAGAGACAATCAGAGGTAATATATAAAAAAAATTATGGAAGATTTTTGGAGAATTTTTTATTTATGTAAATCTTTGATGTGTCTCAGCAAAATGTTATGGCACTGTTCATGTAGGTACAGTGAATTGTTTTTGTTTAAGTGACTTTCGGTTTTACATATTATTTTCCTTAAGAATGGGAAATTTCAACCAATGTGGTTTCTCACCAGTCATTTCTGGTACAATGGACCTTATCAAATAATAATTGTTCATGATGAGAAAGCTCTGCACATAAATTAGAGGGGGGAAGAGACAGTTCATTTGTGAACTTGATCATCTTACAAATAAATGAAACAAAGAAAAACAATTACAACTGCTTCCCCTTCAGCAACAATTTATCAGTTATGCTTGTCTAAATATAGAAATATAACTTGCAAGATTTATATTTATTTATTGACCCAATTTAACAACTTGGGCCATAGAATCAATACATCACTTTTATTTTCCACTTACTTGTTTGGGCATTACATGGATCAGGATGTCTTATGATTTCTTTTATAAATATACATAGCTATAGATATGTGTGTAGCTTATTCTTTGAGGGTTTCATACATGTATATAATGTATTATGGTCATGCCTGCTTCCTGTTTCCCCTCTCCTACCCCCATCTCTGGTCCCCATCACATATTTCCTTTTAATGGCATGTGCAAGTTGAGAGTCACAAGTCTAACTCCTGCTCATGTTGCAGATATATGTGGTTTTTCTAAAAGGTTTTCACACAGACACACACACATACAAACACATACATGAACACATGAACACACACAGAAAAAAGAGAGAGAGGAGAAAGAGAAGAGAGAGAGAAGAGAGAGAGAGAGGGAGGGAGGGAAGGAGGGAGGGAGAGGGAGGGAGAGGGGGAGGGGGAGGGGAGGGAGAGGGGAGGGGGAGGGGGAGGGGGAGGGGAGGGAGAGGATTGTACTCAGGCCCTCTGGAAGAGCAGCCAGTGCTTATAACCACAGAGCCTCCTCTCCAACCCATCTCTTAACTCTTAAAAATCAAAACAGTTTCACAGAAATGAATCATGTGAGATCCCATCTTCCCCTTCTAATTGTCCCCAAATTGACTTTCATGTTCACAAAACATTTTATGAAAAACAGTTGTCTTGCTCCCACTTTCTTTATCTTCTCTCCTTCCATTCTCTCTATAACTTCCTTCACCTCTGCTTGAGGGAGAATTGCGGCAGGCAGGTGGGTAGGAAGGTGAGAGGACTTTCTTGGCAAAAGCCAACTGAGGGGCAACAGAAACCCCTCCAAGATGGTTCTGACAGCCCCACACCTGATCTGCCTCTTTCTTCTGCCTGATCTTGGTTGTGCTATTTGCATGGTTTGAGTTTCACCTTCCTCCTCAGTGAAGACTGGCTCTACCTCCTCATTGTTGTAATATTTAAGCTGATGCCTTTGGTTGGACCTAGCACATCTACCTACTCAGATGCATGATGCATCTTCAAGCTTCAACTGAAGCTTTTAAGAAAGCTTCAGTTCTACAGTGTGAGCTACTCCTTAATGTGTTAACATGCATGCCCCTTCTTCAGCTACTGTCTGTGTATCTTTGGGTCTGTTTGTCTGTGTCTCTATTTCTCTCTCTAGATAACACACAATGCATAAATCTCTATAAATCTATCTATCTATCTATCTATCTATCTATCTATCTATCTATCTATCTATCTATCATCTATCTATTATCAGGGAATAGATATATAGAAGAAATGATTCTAAAGGCTTCAAATTCTCAGGACCACCAAAATCTTGGAGACTTTGTCTAAAAGTTTACAGAATTAAAGTTTTTTTTTTTTTTTTTTTTTTTTTTTTTTGGTTTGGTTTTTCTGTTGCTGTTGTTTATCTCTGTGAGCCTTACACGGGTAGCCCTCCAGGGAATCCAGAGACCCTGCTTGTGGAGGTGTGGCCTGTGCTGTGCTGTGCTATGCAGTCTCCAGTACCTAGCACTCTGCTTCCATGCTCTGAAGTCAGCTCCTTATCCACATGGTGCTTTAGATCTCGCTCAGCAGCACATCCAAAGAACTGTCATTTTACTCCCCCACGGAGTTTGGAGTCCTGCCTTTCTGTCTAGCCAATGCAAAGGCAAAACTGTCTTTGGGCTTGCTCCACAGTGAGCTCAAGAGTGGCAACATTCTTGCAATCATGAGCAAAACCGATCCAGGGAGCCATTCTGAGAAGTGGCTGTGGAATATCTTGCTGGGAAAGGTGTGCGCACTCCCACGCCCACGCCCACGCTTACAGTGACGGTCCACGTCTTGCCTGCTTTGCTTCTTTGTGGTGCTTCAGACCTTCTTACTATGTAGTCCCAACTGCTGAAAAACAAGACAACAGAGGCTTGTAGCAGCTCAGACTCTAACAAGTGCCCTCTAAGTGCACCTCCCAGAATGAGCGGCGTCTGTTATAGGACCTTAACTGTGATACTTTTTCCTCCCTGGACTGGGTTCACATTCTGGATGTGTTGCAATCTCTGTGTATCTGCGCTGATTGATTGGTGTTGAATAGCTGAGTAACAGCATCACTAATTATCCTCGGGACAGAGTGCAGTTTAAGAGTCATTAGGACTCTCTAAATTTGGAAAGCATCCACGGCCAAACAAAGGGACTCTCTTCCTTCCCAGCCTGGAAGAGAATGCACAGTCAGGTCTCTGGGGCCTCTTTGTACTCAGCTGGGGTTCATTTATGTTGTAGCAACTCCACTAAAGCAGGGCATACCCCTAATTGCGCTCAGTGATGACGATGAAGCAGAATCCACTGAAATGCCACCATTTTATTTTTATCTTTTCTTTAATAAGAATTTGGTCAGCTTTTCCTGCATACAGAGCACAAGGACACTAAATCCCAAGTAGATGGGATGGGCTTCATTGCAAGGCAGAGTCAATGTAATTTAAAGGTCCTAGATATTCTTTCCACCAGCCTCTCTGATGCTTAACTCTTTGCTATAGATCATACGGTATCTCGATGGTGAAATTGGAGTTGTACTCTAATTGCACAAACCTGAGTGGGGCGAGAAATGCTTGGAACTGATACATGAACTTAGATCATATAGACAAAGCTGTCAAATTGGTAGCTGCTGCAAACACAGCATTCAATGCACAGGAACTCTTATTTCTATAACTAATAATTGCTTGAGCATTCACTATGCAAATCTTTGTTGAACATCTAGTTGGTGTCAGGATATTGTACTGGATGTTAGGGAGATAGACATGAATTGCCATAATTCCTGCTCTCAAAAAGCTCAGGTGGTCAGGGCAGTCAAATCAAACACCTAGATAAAGGATTAGAATTCTGCATATTAAGTGCTATTTGTAATGGAGATACTGAGCCCTGAGAGTGGAGAAGCATGCAGCTAGCCTGGCTTGGGCAAGGCAGCTTACTGTTCAGAGAGTCCTCCTGAGAACACGGGACTATGCCAGGTGAAAGGGGGAGGGGCTTAGGACATTCTAGGAAGATAACAGGGCTAGCATGGGCACATAACAAAAATAACAGACTAACAGAATAACGCCTAACTTACTGTGTTTAGAGCATCAATGTCATGGAGGATTGTGGGAAGACATGGTGGAATGTATTCTAAAGGCTTTGCCTAGGTGAAAGGCTTTAACTCTATAGGATACAGAAGACCAGAGATGAGGGAATAGTTCAATGGCAAAATACTTGGTATGGAAGCATCCAATCAGTGCTGAATTCCCAGCCCCCACAAAAATGCTATGTTGTCTCTCTCCATGCAACAGGAGGTGGAGGCAGAGGGGCTCAGGAGCAAAATGCCCAACTAGCTCAATCAGTAATGTCTGCGCTTAATTGACCTGCACTGTCTCAATACAAAAGGTGGAGAACAGATGAAGCCATCCAATCTCAACCCATAGTCTCCACATCAGACACACACACACACACACACACACACACACACACACACACACACACACACATATATATATATATATATATATATATATATATATATATATATATATATGTACAAATCATCATGCATACCACACATACATACACAGGGAAAAACGAAAGAAAGAAAGAAAGAAAGAAAGAAAGAAAGAAAGAAAGAAAGAAAGAAAGAAAGAAAGAAAGAAAGAAAGAAAGAAAGATATCCATGCAAGGCCAGGATCATCTTCTTAAACAGGAATACAATATTTACTGCTTTAAATGATACGATCACTGAGAGTAAAGGGAAGGGATTGGCTAGCTTTGCCCCATACATCCAATCTAGTCTGTCTAGGCTTTCTGAGTTGTTTTGTGAGTGCTGCCTGAAAGCTTGCTGGTCCTGACTATAGGATACCTATGAAGCAGAGGGAGAGTGTGCTGAGAGGTCTGAGGGGAGGGCAGAAATGCTGGGCCTTTTCAACTGCAGGTCACGTTGACTCCCTCACCAAACCCTGGAGCTCAAAAACCACTTACATTATTTTATTCAAATGTTGAGGCAAACATTTACAGATTATCCTGTCCCACGTCCTGCATTCTTCCAGTTGTTACACAACTCTAAAAGAAACAAAAAAAGTTAAAAACTAAATAAATGTTAAGAAAATCACAGTGCCCAGGCTAGTCAGGGTCACCCGTGGTTGTTATCCTGGCAACAGAAATGCAGAAGCAGGGGATTACGAGTTTGAAAGAAACATGGGAGGCCTTTTGTTTCAACAAAATTGGTAAGAACACTCCATTTCATGTCAGCATAACTATTTTGGTGTGGTAGAATGTCTGTCTGGTACTCTAAAAGCTGAGACAGGGGATTGCAAGTGTAAGATATACTTGGGCATTTAGTGAAACCATGTCAAAGTAAAACAAAACAAAACAAAACAGCAATAACAAAAACAGAAAGATGGCTGGACTATCTTTCTCTATAGTGCTTTCTACTCTAGACTCAACCCCCCCAGTGCAGTTAAAATAAAAACAAACCAGCCAGTGTCTATTATAACTTGTCTGCTGCTCCTGGGACAAACACCTGTCCCAGGGTCATCTTCAGTGTGACTGCAGCTACTGCCATACTTTTTTTTTGGGGGGGGGAAGGCTTAATTCCCCCAACTTCCTTTTAATAAATACTTCAATTTTTATTTATGTGCATGTCTGTGAACTTGTATGTGTTTATGCGTACTACACAGACTCAGGTACTCAGAGGGCAGACATTGTGAGATCTCTTGGAGCCAGAGCTACAGGCAGTTGTTGCCACTGTGGGTACTGAGGTCTGAATGCAGGGCTTCTGTGAGAGCAGCAGGTGTTTTCAGAGTCATTTCTGGCTCCACCTGCAACCCCAACTTTCTTGAATATAGATGCTTTGCAGAGCCTATTCCCTCAGAGTAGTGACCAGCAATATTTCTGTAAAGGGCCAGGTGAAATTTTATTATTATTATTTCTTTTAGGTTTTCTGACCATAACTTGTCAGCTCTATCATTGTAGGTAGAATGCACCCACAAATATGTAGAGGAGCAAAGCTGCATCTCAGCAAAACTTCATTGGTAAAAAACAAAACAAAACAAAACAAAACAAAACAAAACAAAACAAAACAAAACAAAACAAAACAAAACACCAGAATCAACCTGAAGGCTGTTGGCAAATGATTTTTCTAGGTCATGAACTTCTAAACCAGGGCAATGGACAGCAGAGCCGATCTTTCAGTACCTGTGGACTTTTACTTAATAAGCCAGGACCTTTGGAGACAGAGGAGTCAATCCTTAAAGCTTATTTATGCAATGTATTTACGAAAGAGTCAATGATCTGGAATCATTTCACAGAGGACAGTTTACTAACCTTGGGTAAAATACAATGAACTAGCCTCTTCACTTTACACTTGTAAACTTGTACCCAAGCTACCTCATTGAAAGAATGCTAATGACCCCCAAGGGGCTGGGCAGGAGAGGGTTCAGAGAGAGAATAGAAATCAGTTGGTGGGTAGAGGGAAAGCATCTCCTAGACAAGCTGGAGTCTTGGACAGGGAAGGCTCCTGGGAGTCTTTAGGGGTGACCTTAGCTGTGTCTCCTAGCAGCTGAGGATATGACGACTGAAGTGGCTACCTCCTGTAGCTAGATGGAACTTCTTCTTCTTCTTCTTCTTCTTCTTCTTCTTCTTCTTCTTCTTCTTCTTCTTCTTCTTCTTCTTCTTCTTCTTCTTCTTCTTGTAAGAGGACACCAACCTATCTACAAAACCTTTAACTCAAAATTCGTCCTGCTTACAAGATGCTCAAGGATAAAGATGGAATAGAGACTGAGGGAATGGCCAACCAATGACTGGCCCAACTCGAGACTCACCTGTGAGAGAGAACCAACCACTGACCCCATTAATGATAGTCTGCTATGCTTGTAGTCAGGAGCTTAGCATAACTGTCTCCTGAGAGACTTCATCCAGCAGCTGATGGAAACAGATGTAGAGACCCACAGCCAAACAGTAGGCAGAGCTCAAGAAGTCTTTGGAAGAGTGGGGGATAGGGTTGACGGAGCCTAAGAGGCCAAGGACACCACAAGAAGACCTACAGAGTCAACTAACCTGTGGGGGTTCACTGGGACCTAATCACCAACCAAAGAACATGTGGGAGCTGGTCCTAGGGCCCCTACACATTTCTAGCAGATGTGCAGCTTGGTCTTCATATGGGTCCCCTAACAACTGGAGCAGGGGCTGTCTCTGGCTTGGACTCTGTTGCTTGCCTTTGGATTCCCTAGCTGGACTGCCTTGTCAGTCCTCACTGGGAGAGGATTCACTTACTTCTGCTGTCAACTGATGTGCTAGGATGGGTTGTTATTCATGGAGGACTTCCCCTTCTCTGAGAAGAAGGGCAGGAGGTCCTAATGGGGGTAGAGGTTTTGAAGGTGGGACATGGAGGAGAGGAGGGTAGCTGTGATGGGGGATGTAAAGTGCGTAAATAAGTAAATTAATGAAAAAGAAGAGGGGGAAGAATGCTAACATCACCAGTCTCCCTTGACCTAAAGTGTGGCTTCCCCTTCAGTTCTTCAACTTTAGGCAGCTTGAAGAGGCTCACAGTTTCTAAACACAAAGGACTTGATGGGATGTCAAGAAGTCTGGGTAGCTACAGATTTTGGGCATTAACTACTAGGTACAGGTGCACACTAGCAAACTCAGCATCATGGGTCTTATGACTCTTAAACCCCACAACATTGTGACCAAGGAGATTTGAGGATCCTCTTTTCAAACTGATGTCTGCCTTTTTATCCACATGGCAAAGCATTGGAGAGCACAGTTTGATTCTCTTCATGAAGACATTCTAGGCATAGACTCCAAAGACACACCCCACTCTTCTCCTACAACCACACACAACAGAGTTAATTTTACTGCTGTGTCTGCTAGACAGTTTTGCACCACTGTGATTGAACATTTTGCACTGGACACCCAGCAGAAACAACTAAGGGGGAGGGATGTTTAGGCTCTGGTTTAAGTGGGTGGTCCCCAGAGTCACTTAGCCCCCAAGTGTCAGGCGGAATATATCATTGTGGCTGGAGAATGTGGCACAAGAGACTAACTACTGAAAGACAGGAAACAGTGAGCAGACAGATGAGGTCAGGTTAGCCCTCTGAGGACAGCCCTCTAGTGACCTTCTTTCTGCAACTACACCCCACTTCCCAATTTCTGTCACGTTCTGATAAGTCCATGCTAAGTTTTAACTGTTCTGTCTCTCTGTCTTTCTGTCTCTCTGTCTCTCTCTTTGTGTGTGTGTGTGTGTGTGTGTGTGTGTGTGTGTGTGTGTGCGCGCGCGCGTGCATGCACGTGTGTGCATTCCCTTGCACATGTTCCATAATATGCATGTGGAGGTCAGAGGACAAGGTGTGGAAGTCGGTTGTCTCCTATAATGTGGGTTCTAGAAATTAACTCAGGTTGTCAGCCCTGACAGTGAGTGCCTTTACCTCCTGGAGCCATCTCACTGACCCTGTCTGTGCATATTTTGAATCTGTCAGTGGATTAATCCATTCAGCAGGTCAAAGCCCTCATCCTCTAATCATCTCTGAAAATGTCTCCAGACACAACAAGAAGTGTGCTTCACACTGATCTTGCTGCTTCCCAATACTATCAGGTTGACAATAGTTGCCACTACAAAGTCTTAATTTAAAGTAAGAAAATAGTATGGGGGGGTCAGAAAATAATTTGTATAAGTGGCAGACTTATTCAGTGTAGTTTCAGATATTGGTGTGCACATACATGTGTGTATGTGTGTATGTGTTTGTGGTGGGGGATGGGTTGTGGGGATAGGGAAAGGGCTTTAACTTCTCGTCCTGATGAATGGATGGGTGGTTACTTCCCAGCTAGTCAGGGAAGTTTCCAATCAGGCTTTTGGTACCTCTCCCTGAATGTTCTTGGACAAACAGCCTTCCATTACCTAGAGTCCTATTGATATGTGCTAGAGTCTATGTATAATATTGATAAACTAGAATTACGGACAAACAGATGGCGGTGACAAGGTCACTACCCAAGGATAACTTGAATTAAGTGCTTACTCTATGCCAAGAACAAGGTTAAGTGTTCTACATACAGTTTCTCTGAAGATAATGAGAAGCCTATTACTTCTCCTATTATGTATTCTACTTCATACATAAGAATACTGAGATTCCCAGACCTCACCTGTCTAGTGATGAACAGCTGTCACATGGCAATCTCTAAATGGCAACAGTGACCATTACATAAGATACAGGCAGCAACCTACAATTCCACAATGTCTTAAGTGAAGTGCTTTCAGAAGAGCTCTAGGGTGGCTTCTGCAGTCATGAGGGGGTGAGTAGAGTATGCAGATTTTATGCGGAATATTAAAGAGCAGATAGGTTATCACAGACAGTTTATTCGTGGGTGGTAAGCAAAGCACCCAGTTTTTGAACTTAGTAGTGATCCTGTTTTAGATTAACCTGGACTATTTGGAGGGGAATATCAAATGCATCCATTCAGCCTTCCTTCCTAGAGATCCCATGTTCATGTTCTTGCCCCTCTCCTTAAAGCTCTCTCGATATCTTGCTTACACTGCAGACCACATCTTTCCTCAGAGCACAGGCTGCTTTGCTAGCCCTTCCTATTCTTTTGTTGTGTAACTGCTTTCACCTGTGAATGCATGGTGCTGTTCATTTGTATATTGTGTTTACTGTTCATTTGAGTACTACTTACCATCCCCATTTATGATATAAAATCAACTAGAGGGACCTGTGTCTGTTTTGTTAACTGACTTATCCCAAATTTCTAAGCAATACTTGCTCACAGTATTGCTTAATATGGATTTGTTGAATGGATGGTTGGATGGATGGATGAATGGATGGATGGATAGATCTTGGAAAATGAGCTTTGGGTTAGTTGATTTCAGTGGTCCATGCTGAAGCTACCCACTCAGGTTAGGGGTGTGAGAGAGTAATCTCTCAACTGTCTAGATGTCTGGCTGAGGTCTCCCTGGATTAAGGATACATTGTTTAATAAGCTTTTATCTTCTCTTTCCAGTGCTCATCTTCATTCTAGTCCGCAGCTCTCATGACATGGGCAGTTAAAGAAGAGAATTTAGTGTGTACAAAGAATACTCCCCACAAAGTCAGAACCAGCTCTGTGATATGAGTTGGAAATATTCCTTAAAAAATTCATGGGAGTGTCTTTGAGTTTGAATTAACATAATTATAAAATTTACAGGCAGCCAGTGTGCTTTTTATAAGGTTTCTATAACAGATGTGTCAGATGTCTGGTTTTGAAAGGACTTCATAATTCAGTTACATTTTCCTCAGAGTTAAATATTGTAGTCTGAGAGTTGGGGGGCAAGAACAACACATTTCTTGACATGTCTTTTGAATTCAGGAGGGATGCCACCAATAACACAGGCTCCCTGTTTTTCTTTTTTCTTGTTTTTCTTCATTATGTAGAGTCCTAATTCTTTATTCATCAGACAAATATCCCTTTTAAAGGTTTGAATCTGACATCCAAATATTTATTTTCTTGACTGTGTTTGAGTTAGCACTACACCCAGTTTCCATTTGTGTTCCAAGAATGAAGGGGACAGAGCAATAAGGCACATTCCCATGTGACTAACAGTTCTCAGCTCTGGAGCTTTATTTGACCGTTCATGCCAAAAGAACAAATTCAGCACCATTTGCATATTAAATATTTCTTGGGTGCATCCATTTTCTCCATCTTTACCATCCTTGCCCTATGGAGGGTTCCATCATGTTTTTCTCAGGTCTGTCGGTAGGATTATTTCTAAAATTTGACATGATGTGTTCCCTCCAAAAAAACCTCATATATTGAAGACTTTTTCCCCAAATACAAGCAATGTTCAAAGGCGGACCTTTGAAGAAGTGAATGTATGAGAGGGCTCTGTTGTCACCAGTGGGTCAATCCATAAGTGAGTTAAAAAATCTAAATAAACTTGGAAGATGGCGAAACTATGGACAATTGGATCTCCTTGGAGGAATTAGGTCACCCTCTGAAGTTGTCCTGAACCCTTTCTGCTTGTCTCCTGTACTGGCTGATGTTGTGTGTCAACTTGACAAAGGCTGGAGTTATCACAGAAAAAAAAGGAGCCTCACTTGAGAAAATGTCTCCATGAGATCCAGCTCTAAGGCATTTTCTCAATTAGTGATCAAGGGTGGGAGGGCCCATTGTGTGTGGTGCCATCTGTGGGCTGGTAGTCCTGGGTTCTATAAGAAAGCAAGCTGAGCAAGTCAGGAGAAGCAAGTCAGCAAGGAACATCCCTCCATGACCTCTGCATCAGCTCCTGCTCCCTGACCTGCTTGAGTTCCAGTCTTGACTTCCTTTAGTGATGAACAGCAACGTGGAAGTATAAGCTGAATAAACCCTTGTCTCCCCAACTTGCTTCTTGGTCATGATGTTTTGTGCAGGAATAGGAACCCTGATTAAGACATCACGGGTGGAACAACATTATGAACTAACCAGTACCCCGGAGCTCTTGACTCTAGCTGCATATGTATCAAAAGATGGTCTAGTTGGCCATCACTGGAAAGAGAGGCCCATTGGACATGCAAACTTTATATGCCCCAGTACAGGGGAATGCCAGGGCCAAGAAAACTGGGAATGGGTGGGTAGGGAAGTGGGGGGGGTATGGGGGACTTTTAGAATAGCATTGGAAATGTAATTGAGGAAAAGATGTAATAAAAATATTAAAAAAAAAAAGAAAAAAAAAGGCATCACCCTCTTTGCTTCCCAGTCTCCATAAAGTGGGAAACACTACAGATTTGCTCCCCACAGCCATGTTCTATTTCACCACTGTCCCAGAATCCATGGATCCAAGGGAGCAAAGGCTAAAGCCTCTGAAGTCATGATCTGTAATAATGCTCTCCTTCTTGAACTTATTTTCTCAGATACTGGTCACTGTCATGAAAAGTCTCAGCAACACAGTGACCAAACCAACAAGTTTACTCAAGAGTACTTGAACTTTAAAATTCAAGCCCAGAATTCCAGGACCCATCTTCCACGTTCTGGCCATCTGAGGACTATTGGTCACTCTGCCTGATGTCCTTAGATCTCTGCTTCCTTTGTTTGCTCCTGCCCAGCTAACATATTTACATGAGCCTGAGCATCCTCCTTCCTGGCTTGAGGTCCTTACATAAGTTGACTTTTCTACCCAGCTACTTTTCCAAACACCCTGTCTGGAAAATTTCCGTTCCAGGTTTTGAGCTGGATGTCATATAATAAAAATCCTTGACAATTCTGTACTCAGCCACAGCTTGTTTTCCAACCTTGCTATTACCCCACGTTCGACTCTTTGCTGTTATACCACTCTCAATTTGAGTTGTGTTTTACCATGCAATTATATACACAAAATAGAAATGCTTCATTAGAACGTCTATTCCTTGTGGGTGGAGGCTATGCTTTAAACAGCTATTTATCTCCAACACATATTCCAAACGTGGAAAGTATTGAGCATTCTGCAAAATGTATCCTTAAAAATTTTCCTTTTTATGTATTTTTAGTTTTCCCTTGTAAGAGCTTAGTCTCTCTTCCCTTCATTAGTTCTTACCATTCTATATCTCTTCCATTTCATTTTTCCTTGTTGCTATTTCTCTGAATAAAAAACACATCAGATATTAAGCTGATAAGAACAGACGCTACACTTGATCTTAGCCAAAAGGCATAGACACTATTCTTTCCTTTGAAAAACCAACTCTTGGAATATTTATTAATCCTCACACAATTTATTTGGTATTATCATTTTGAGAAACACACTCTGTATAGCCCTGGCTGGCCTGAAACTTATATGTGGTGTATGTGTGTGTGTGTGTGTGTATGTGCATATACATATGTATAGGTGTATGCATGGACATGGTGGTCAGAGGTCAATCCTGGGTATTTTCTTCAATCATTCTCCACAATTTCTGGGCACAGGGACTCTCATTTAACTTAAAACTCACTGATTCAGATAGGCTGGCTGTCCAGTGAACATCAGGGATCCTCTTGTCTCCATATTCCCAGTACCAGAATTGCAGATGCCAATGGATTCAGACCACCCCTTACCTTTGTTCTGAGGATCTGCATTAGTTACTTTTCTATCGCTGTCATAAAATACTATGACCCCAAGAAACCTACTGAGCCATCTCCTCAGGCCTATGTTTTATGATTTCTATGCGAACAATTCCTGCGTCATCAATTTTATTATTGCTCTCATTTTATGGCTTTATTCATGTTTCCTTTTTTTGAGCTGCCAGCCTTCATTTCCTACCTTCTTCATACTCTTTTGAATCTGTACTTTTCTTCAAGAGTCTGATCTGCTTCAACTTGTGGTTTTCTGAATGCATAGTGTTCCCTATTGCTTTTGCCCTTCTTCCTCACATATAGCATATACCAGATGATTATCTTGCCCTCTTGACTGCCAAAGGACAAATTCTTCATGGCTTTGTATGCTCACCTCATGCATGTTTCCTGCCTCCATACCCTGAGGAGTTAACTTAGCTCTTAGTCCCACAGCTGTCTCTTGAGTTGACCTTGATGATAGCTAGCATGTCCCTCCTTCCTATGAGGTCGAAACAGTACCTGACCCTTGTGTCTGTTTCTCAGTAGGTTTCTATTTTGGAAGAAAAGGACACAGGCAATTAGCCTGGGTCTCTAAAGTCTCATTCCTATGACAGAGAATGAAAGGTCTCTTGTTTAAAAAGTGTTATAGGCAAATAGGAAAATGGACAAGGGGTGAACAAAGAGAAACAACTGGGTCAACCTCGTTATGTAATTCCAATGGAAACATTTTCTTTTGAAACTAAAAGAAAAAAGAGGGGGAAACAAACATAAGTATAAAGTTAACACAGATGAGACAGTTGTTGAGGGCACTTCCACCAGTTAGCCAGGGAGCTAAGGTCTGGAAGCTAAAACACACACACACACACACACACATACACACACACACACACACACAGTAGAACATAATTTCCAAAATCACGGGTCTTTGGGTGTTAATTAGAGATAGACAAGGTCATGGGAATGGAGCACTCACAACTACAGAAATGGCTTTGAAAGAAGCATGTTGTCTTGGTATCCTATATTGTCTTGGCACAAAGCTGTCACACATGCTGAACAGATGTGCTACCATGTTCTTGGACTTCCCAGCCTCCAGAATTATGTGCCAAATAAACTTCTGTTCTTTATAAAATAAATGCCTGTGGCGTTGTTCAGGTAACAGATGGTGCAGTTGTGAATTGGGAAGGGAAAGAGTGTGTGATGGAGGAAGGGAATCAAGGATATTGCATGAGAATCAGCAAAGGGTTTTCTACAGTCCAGAGATGCATGAAACAGGAGCCCCTGGATAACCAGTGACAGGTTCTATGGGGAAAGGTATGACTGTGGAGAAAAGAAAAAGTTACTGTGTCTAGAGGGATTTCAGCATTTCACTAGATCTGGGCAAGCCCAATACCAGGCCAATAACCTCTCCCTAACTAGAACCATAATTTTACCTCATTTGATGGAAATAAAATGAAATAATGGGGCACTGAAGATAAACTAGTCAAAATCAAGAGCCTTGCTATCTATAAGACCCAATGCCAAGAACTTCTCTAGTATTAAAACTTGCACCAGTCCTGCCTTCTGGCTCCAGCTCTGCACAGTCAGGGCACCCATCGGAAGCTGCAGTGATGTCTTAGCTCATGGATGAACTTCTCTCCCAACTGGTGAGGAAAGACGTTTCCATTCTTCTTTCATCTGTTTTAACGCCATGGAAAACAAGCACAGCTAAGGAGACACCTAGAAAAAGAAATGGTGGCACAAGATATACATTGTCAAGATCGTGGGGTCATTCCAATGGTGAGGACATTCTTCTGGCAGAGAGAGAAGAAGAAAAAGAGGGAGTAAAATATTCTTTAATTTGATGTACATAAGAGAGGATTTGGGAAAACTCACATTTTATGAGCTTGATGCACCAAAATATAATTTCGAAGGAGTTCTTAGAGAAGTGTAAAAGACAAACAAGTTATATTTCTAAGTACCTGGGGTTGCAGGAGACATCTGCACACATATTTCCCTTTGCTTCTATCAGATTTAAATCCTTAGGGGGGGATGCAGACCACATATCTTTATATAAGAGAAGGGAGTTGGAATACTTCGTTTCACATGCTTCTCATGATAGAGAAAAATGAGCACACACTGAAGTAAAAGGAGATGCTGGGAGCAAAGCCAATTGAGAGGATTTTCCCAGAGGGTCCTTTGTGTGATGGTCTGGGAGTATGATACACTCAGTGTGCTGTAAAGATCTAAGATATGGTCTGAGTTCGAGGCCAGCCTGGTCTACAGAGTGAGTTCCAGGGCAGCCAGGGCTACACAGAGAAACCCTGTCTCAAATAAAACCAAAATGATCTAAGATCTGGCCAGGACCTTGAGCAACATAGACGTTATAGTCACATCCAGTGATGATGAAGTGAAAAGTCACATCCAAAACATATAGTCTTGAGGATAACTGCAGGAGAAAGAACAGCAAAAGCAGAAGTGTAGGGTCAAGCTTCAGTAACAATGACGGTGATGGAAAAGAGATGTGTGTGTGTGTGTGTGTGTGTGTGTGTGTGTGTGTGTGTGTGTGTGTGTGTGTGTGTGCAGTTTGTATGTATGTATGGACACACAAGCTCTTGTGTGGAGGCCAGAGTTTGACCTCAGGTGTCTTAGTTACATGCCACCTTATATTTTGAGACAGAGTCCCTCCCTAAAGCTGGAGCTCACCAATTCAACAGGACAGCCAGACCAGGAAGTTCCAGAGATCTTCCAGTGAGCACTAGACTTAGAGGCATGTGTGGCTGTGCTCATCTTTTTACATAGGCGCTGGGAAACAAAAGCCATGTCCTCAGACTTCCATAGAAACATTCCACTGACTTAGCCATTGTCTCAACCAGAAAAAAATTAAAAAAAAAAAAAGATTCTTTTTCCTTTTGTTGAAAATAGAACTTTTTGCATAGTACTCCATTGTGTAAATGTACCACATTTTCTGTATTCATTCCTCTGTTGAGGGACATCTGGGTTCTTTTCAGCTTCTGGCTATTAAAAATAAGGCTTCTATGAACTTAGTGGAGCATGTGTTCTTATTACATGTTGGAGCATCTTCTGGGTCTATGCCCAGGAGTGGTATTGCTGGATCCTCCAGTAGTACTATGTCTAATTTTCTGAAACTGCCAAACTGATTTCCAGAGTGGTTGTGGCAGCTTGCAATCCCACCAACAATGGAGGAGTGAGTGTTCCTCTTCCTCCACATCCTCACCAGAATCTGCTGTCACCAGAGTTTTGGTCTTAGCCATTCTGACTGGTGTGAAGTGCAATCTCAGGGTTGTTTTGATTTGCATTTCCCTGATGTGGAGGTCCTTGATCCACTTAGACTTGAACTTTGTATAAGGAGAGAAGAAGTAAACCATGAATGTATGAAATTATTAGACAAATGGATGGATCTGGAAGATATCATTCTGAGTGAGGTAACCCAATCACAAAAAAACACACATGGTATGCACTCACTGATAAGTGTATATTAGCCCAGAAGCTCGGAATACCCAAGATACTATTCACAAAACACATGAATCTCAAGAAGAAGGAAGACTAAAGTGTGGATACTTCGATCCTTCTCAGATGGTGGAACAAAATACCCAAGGAAGGAGTTACAAAGTGTGAAGCAGAAACTGAAGGAATGACCATCTAGAGACTGCCCCACCTAGGGATCCATCCCATAGACAACCACCAAAACCAGACACTATTGTGGATGCCAACAAGAGCTTGCTGACAGGAGCCTGATATAGCTTTCTCCTGAGAGACAAATACAGAAATGGATGCTCACAGCCATCCATTGGACAGAGCACAGGGCCCACAATGAAAGAGCTAGAGAAAGGACCCAGGGAGCTTAAGGGGTTTTCAGCCCCATAGGAGGAACAACAATATGAACTAACCAGTATCTTCAGAGCTCCGTGGGACTAAACCACCAACCAAAGAAAACACATGGTGAGATTCATGGCTCTAGCTACATATGTAGCTGAGGATGGCCTAGTCAGTCAACAATTGAGGAGAGGCCCTTGGTCCTGTGAAGGTTATATGCCCCAGTATAGGGGACTGCCAGGACCAGGAAGCACAAGTGGGTGGGTTGGTGAGCAGGGGAATGGGGGAAGGGATAGGAGGTTTTCAGAGGGGAAACTAGGAAAGGGGATAACATTAGAAATGTAAATAAAGAAAATATCTTTTTTTTTTAAAGAAATAAAATAGAACTTTTTCTCACATAATATACCCTGATTACAGTTTCCTCATACTCTACTTCTCCCAGCCTTTCCTTCCATTGGATCGTGTAAATGTAATTTTATTTGCCTGTGGTAACTGTTTCAGAAGTTTACTGCCGCCTTCTGCTAACCTAGGCTTAGTCCTATAAGCTTCTAACCTGAAAGCTATCTAGGCCTAGAATGTTTTCAGCCTCTGAGACTTACTGATGAAAAAGCTCACCCTTTCTAGTTCTTTCTGAACTGTAGCCACCTGGTTCAACTCATCTGTTCTTGCTCAAACTCCTCTTTAAGATGACTGATTCAATCTGGCTTTTCTCTCAGTCTCTGACTGAATTGCTAAGCTTGGCCTCATATTAACTTTAGCAACCTGTTATAATCTTCTAGCTCCATAACATTCTTTGGCTTAATCTCTCTTTACCTGTGCCTAGCTTGTTTTCTCTCTGCAAACTCTCTCTGTAAAACTCTCAATGTAGCTGCCTCCTCCTCTTCCTCCTCCTCCTCCTCCTCCTCCTCCTCCTCCTCCTCCTCTTCTTCTTCTTCTTCTTCTTCTTCTTCTTCCTCCTCCTCCTCCTCTTCCTCCTCTTCCCCCTCCTCTTCCCCCTCCTCTTCCTCCTCCTCCTCCTTCTCCTCCTCCTCCTCCTCTTCTTCTTCTTCTCCTTCTTCTTCTTCTTCTTCTTCTTCTTCCTCTTTCTCCTCATCTTCCTCCTCCTCCTCCTCCTTCTTCTTCATCTTTCTCCTCCTCTTCCTCCTCCTTCTTTCTGCACTGCTCTCTCCCTTTTCCCATTAATTAATTAATTGATTAATTAAATTTACATCCTGATCATTAAACTCCCTTCCTGGTCCCACCATCACACAGTCTCTTCCCCCATCCACCCTCCCCTTCTCCTCTGAGAGGGTAGAGACCCACCCTGGGTTTCCCCTACCCCTGGCATATCAAATCTCTCTAGGGCTAGGTGCATTCTTTCCCAGTAAGGCCAAACAAGACAGCCCAGCTAGGGGAATTGATTCCACAGCCAGGCAACAGTTTAGGGACAGCCCCACTCCAGGTTTTTTGGTGTTCACATGAAAACCCAGCTTCTCATCTGCTACATTTGTGTAGGGCCTGGTTCTAGCTCCTGTATGCTCCTTTGTTGATGGTTCAGTCTCTGAGATCCCCCAAGGGTCCAGGCTAGTTGACTCTGTTGGTCTTCTTATGGAGTTCTTCACCAATTCAGGGCCCCTAATCCTTCCCCCAACTCTTCAATAAGAGTCCCAAGCTGCATCCAATGTTTGGCTGTAGGTCTCTGCATTTTTTTTTTTGTTCAGTCAGCTGCTGGGTGGAGCCTCTTAAAGGACAGCCATGCCAGGCTCCTATCTGCAAGCATAAACAGAGTATCATTAATAGTGTCAGGGATTGGTGTTTGTCCATGAGATGGGTCTCAAGATGGGCCAGTTATTGGTTGGCCATTCCCTCAGTCTTTGCTTCATACTCCATGTCTGCATTTCTTGTAGATAGGACAAAATTTGGGTAAAAAGTTTTGTGGGTGGGTTGGTGTCTTTATCCCTTCACTGGGGTTCCATCCAGCTACAGGTGGTGGCCTCTTTAGGTTCTACATCCCCACTACTGTGAGCCTCAGCTAAGATCACAACTATAGACTGCTGGAAGCCTCCCCTATCACATCCAGCACATGACAGATTTCCATTCATTCTCCTGGCCCTCTGGCCTTTTCACCTGCCTCTCCCCACACCTGATCCTGAACACCCATATTTCTCTCCACATCCCTTTTCCCACTCAGTTCCCTCCATCTATCTGCCTCCTATGACTATTTTATTCTCCCTTCTAAGTGAGGTTCAAACATCCTTGCTTGGGCCTTCCTTATGGCTTAGCTTCTTTGGGTTTGTATAGTATATCATGGGTATCTTGTATTTTATGGCTAATATTGACTTATAAGTGGGTACATACCTTTTAGGTCTGGTTACCTCATTTAGGATGATGTTTCTAGTTCCATCCATTTGCCTGAAAAATTAATGATATCCTTATTTTTAATAGCTTATTTTAATGAGTAGAATTCCATTGTGTAACTGAACCACATTTCCTGTATCCATTCTTCAGTTGAGGGATATCTAGATTATTTCCAGTTTCTGGCTATTACGAATAAAGGTACTATAAACATAGTGGAGCATGTGTCCTTATTACCATAAAATGATAGAGTATCTTTTGAGTATATGCCTAGGAGTGGTAACTATTTTCTAATTTTCTGAGAAACCACACATTGATTTCCAGAGTGGTTGTACAAGTTTGCATACCCACTAGCAATGGAGGAGTGTTCCCCTTTCTCCACATCCTTACCAGCATGTGCTCTCCTTTAAGATTTTAATCTTCTACATTCTGATGGGTCTAAGATGGACTCTCAGAGTTGTTTTGATTTACATTTCCCTGGTGACTAAGGATGTTGAACATTTCTTTATGTGAATTGAGAATTCTGTGTTTAGCTCTGTACCCCATTTTTAATTTGGTTATTTGGGTTGTTGGTATCTAATTTCTTGAGCTCTTTATATATTTTGGATATTAGTCCTTTGTCAGATATAGAGTTAGTGAAGATCTTTTTTCCAATCTGTGGGCTGCCTTTTTGTCCTATTGACAGTGTACTTTGCCCTACCTAAGCTTTTCAGTTGGATGAGGTCCCATTTATCAATTGTTTATCTTAGATCCTGAGCCATTGGTGTTCTGTTCAGGGAGTTGTCCCCTGTACCAATGCATTCAAGGCTATTTCCCACTTTCTTTTGTATTAGATTTAGCATATCAAGTTTTATGTTGAGGTCTTTGATCCACTTGGACTTGTTTTTTGTGCAGGGTGATAAATATAGATCTATTCTTCTACCTGCTGATACCTAGTTAGACCAGCACCATTTGTTGAAGATGTTTTCCCCCATTGTATCATTTTGACTTCTTTGTCAAAAACCAAGTGTCCATAGGTGTATGAAGGTTATTTGTGGGTCTTCGATTTGATTCCATTGGTCAACCTGCCTATCTGCTTCTGTACCAATATCATGCAATTTTTATTACTATTGCTCAGTAGTACAGCTCGAAATAAAAAAAAATGGTGATACTTTCAGAACTGCTTTTATTGTTCAGGATTGATTTTAGCTATTCTGGGTTTTTATTTTTCCATATGAAGTTGAAAATTGCTCTTTCAAGGTCTGTAAAAAATTGTGTTGGAATTTAAATGGGAATTTCATTGAATCTGTAGATTGCTTTTGTCAAGATGGCTGTTTTCACCATGTTAATCTTACTTATCCATAATATCATACCAATGTATTTTCTATTATTTGTGACTATTGTGAAGGGTGTTGTTTCTCTATTTTTTCTTAATCTGCTTATCATTTGTATAAAGGAGGGTGTTGTTTCTCTATTTTTTCCCAATCTGCTTATTATTTGTATAAAGGATGGCTACTGATTTTTTTTGAGTTAACTTTGTATCCAGCCACTTTGCTGAGGGGTTTATCAGCTATGGGGGTTCTCTGGTAGAATTTTGAAGGTTGCCTATGTACACTACCATATCATCCACAAATTGCAATACTTTGACTTCTTCCTTTCCAATTTGTATCCCCTTGATCTCCCTTTATTGTCTTATTGCTCTAGCTAGACATTTAAGTACTGTATTAAAAGGATATGAGGAAAGTGGACAGCCTTGTCTTGTCCTTGGTTTAGGTAGAATTGCTTTAAATTTCTTCTCTCTATTTAATTTGATGTTGGCTAATGGCTTGCTATAAATTGTTTTTACTATGTTTTAGGTACGCACCTTGTATCACTCATCTTTCCAAGGCTTTAAACATGAGGAGGTGTTGAATTTACTCAAAGACGTTTCAGCATCTAATGAGATGCTCATGTTTTTTTTTTTCTTTCAGTTTGTTTACATGGTGGATTACATTGATGGATTTTTTTTTTTTTTTTTTTTTTTTTTTTTTTTTTTTTGTATATTGAATCACCTTGCATCCCTGGGATGAAGTCAACTTGATCATGGTGAATGATACTTTTGATGTGTTTCTGGATTCAGTTTTTGAGTATTTTATTGAGTACTTTTGTGTTGATATTCATAAAAGAAGTTGATCTGAAATTCTTTGTTGAGTCTTTGTGTGGTTTAGGTATCAGGTAACTGTGGTCTGGTGGAATGCATTTATCAGGGTTCTTTCTGTTTCTGTTTTGTGGAATAGTTTGAGGAGTATTGGTATTAGCTCATCTTTGAAAGTCTGGTAGAGTACTGAGCTAAAACCATTAGGCCTTGGGCTTTTATTAGTTGGGAGATTGTAATGAATGCTTGTATTTGCTTAGAGATTATAGGATTGTTTAGATTGTTTACCTGATCTTGGTTTGAAATTGATCTAGAAAATCAACCATTTGGTTTATATTTTCCAGTTTTGTGGAGTACAAGCTTTTGAAGTAAGACCTAAAGATTTTAAAAATTTCCTCAGTTTCTGTTGTTATGTTTTCCTTTTCATTTATGGCTTTGATGATTTGGAAACTGTTAGTTTGGCTAAGAGTTTTTCTATCATGTTGATTTCTCAAAGAACCAGTTCTTGATTTTGCTTATTCTTTGTATTATTCTCTTTGTTTATAATTGATTGATTTCAGTCCTGAGTCTGATTATTTTCGGTCATCTACTCCTCTTGGGCATGTTTGCATCTTTTGTTCTAGAGCTTTCAGGTGTGCTGTTAAGTTGCTGGTATGAGATCTCTCCAATTTCTATATGAAGGCACTTAGTGCTATGAACTGCTTAGCACTGCTCTTAGCACTGCTTTCTTTGTGTACCAAAAGTTTGAATATATTGTGCCTTCATTTTCATTGAATTATAGAAAGTCTTTGATCTCTCTCTCTCTTTTTTTTTAAATTTATTTTTGACTCAGTGGTCATTGGGTGTATAGAGTTATTCAGTTTCCATGAGATTGTAGGCTTTCTGTTGTTTCTGTTGTTGTCTAAGTCCAGCTTTAATTCATGGTATTATGATAAGATGAGAGGGGTTGTTTCAACCTTCTACCTGTTGAGGATTACTTTGTGACTGAGTATATGGTCAGTTTTGGAGAAGGTTCTATGAGGTGCTATATTCTTTTGTGTTTGTGTGAAAGGTTCTGTAGGTATCTGTTAGGTCCATTTGATTCATAACATTTGTTAATTTAATTATTTCTCTGTTTAGTTTCTGTTTTGATGAGAGTTGGGTGTTGAAGTTCCCCACTATTAATGCATGATGTTTGATGTGTCATTTAAACCTTAACAATGTTTCTTTTTATGAATGTAGTTGCCCTTGCACTTGGGGCATAGATGTTCAGAATTGAGATGTCATCTTGGTAAATTTTTCCTTTGGTATGACCAACAATTGTTAGTTCCTGCTATTTTGATGTTGGTGGGTTAGTGTGTGTGTGTGTTTCCCTTCTTTTGGTTTTGCTGTGAGATAACTAATTTCTTGTATTTTGGGGGGATGTAGTTATCCTTTTTGTGTTGAAGTTTTCCTTCTAATATCCTCTGTAGGGCTGGATTAGTGGATAGATATTGTTTAAATTTGTTTTTTTTTTATGGACTATTTGGTTTCTCTGTGTATGTTGATTGAATTTTTTGCTAGGGTATAGTAGTCTGAATTGACATCTCTTAGAGTCTTCAAGACATCTGAGAGGCCCTTCTGGTGTTTTGAGTTTCTGTTGAGAAGTCAGGGATAATTCTGATAGGTCTGACTATATGTTACTTGGCCTTTTTCCCTTGCAGCTTTAGTAGTTTTTATTTGCTCTGTACATTTTGTGTTTTGATTATTATGTGACTGGAGGATTTTCTTTGCTGGTCCACACTATTTGGTGTTCTGCAAGCTTCTTTTACATTTATAGCCATCTATTTCTTTAGTTTAGTAAAGTTTTCTTCTATGATTTTGTTGAACATATTTTTGGGGGACCTTTGAGCTGGGAATCTTATCCTTTTTCTGTTCCTATTATTTGTAGGTTTGGTCTTTTCATAATGTACCAAATTTCCTGGAAGTTTCTGTTAGAAACTTTTTAGATTTGGCGTTTTATTTGGCAAATGTTAATTTCTTTTATTGTGTCTTCTATCTCTGAGATTCTCTCTTCCATTTCTTGTATTCTGTTGGTGATACTTGCACCTGTAGTTCCTGTTCTTTTCTAGAATTTCTCTCCAGGGTTGCCTCCTTTTGTGTTTTCTTTATTGCTTCTATTTTTGTTTTCAGATCTTGAGCAGTTTTATTCATTTCCTTCACCTGTTTGATTGTATTTTCCCATATTTCTTTATATTTATTTGTTTCCTCTTTAAAGGCCTCTATCTGCTTGATTATATTTTTGTGTATTTATTTAAGGGATTTATTTATTTCTTCTTTAAAGGCCTATATTGTAACCTTAATTTTTTGAAAACCTATTTTTTCATTTTTATTGGTTATTTTATTCATTTACATTTCAAATGTTATCCCCCTTCCCAGTTTACCCTCCACAAATTCCCTATCCCCTCCTCCCTCTGCCTGCTTTTATGAAGGTGCTCCCCTACCTGCCCACCCACTTGGGCCTCTGCCACCTAGTGTTTCCCTATCCTGGATCATAAAACCTCCACTGGGCCAAGGGGCTCCCCTTCCAGTGATGCCAGGTAATGCATTCCTCTGCTACATATCCATCTGGAGCCATGGGTACCCCCTGTGTACTCTTTGGTTGGTGGTTTAGTACCTGGGAGCTTTGGTGGGGGGAGTCAGGTTGGTTGATATTGTTGTTCTTCCTATGAAATTGCAAAACCCTTCAGCTCCTACAGTCCTTGCCCTAACTTTCCCATTGGGGTCTCCATGCTCAGTCTAATGTTTGGTTGTGTACATCCGCATCTGTATTGGTCAGGATTTGGCAGAGTCTCTCAGGAGACAGCTTATCAGGCTCCTGTCAGCACGCACATCTTGGCATCAGCAGTAGTGTCTGAGTTTGGTGTCTGCATGTGGGATTAATCCCCAGGTGGGGGAGTCTCTGGATGGCCTTTCCTTTGGTCTCTGCTTCACTTTTTGTCCCTGTATTTTCTTTAGACAGGAGCAATTCTGGGTAAAAATTTTGGAGATGGGTGGGTGACCCCATCTCTCAACTGGAGGACCATGCCTAACCTCTGGATATGGTCTCCACAGTTTCTCCATCCCCTTTGTGGGACAATTCTCAAATTCATTTGGAATAAAAAAAAACAGCAAAAACTATTCTCAGCAATAAAAGAACATTTGGGGAAATCACCATCCCTGACCTCAAGCTGTACTACATAACAATTGTGATAAAAACTGCATGATATCAGTACAGTGACAGTCAGGTAGATCAATGGAACAGAATTGAAGACCCAGAAATAAACTCACACACCTATGGTCACTTGATTTTTGACAAAAAAGCTAAAACCATACAGTGGAAAAAAGACAGCATTTTCAACAAATGGTGCTGGTTCAACTGGCGGTCAGCATGTAGAAGAATGCAAAGCAATCCATTCTTATCTCCTTGTACAAAGTTCAAGTCCAAGTGGATCAAGGACCTCTACATTAAACCAGATACACTGAATCTAATAGAAGAGAAAGTGGGGAAAAGCCTCGAACACATGGGCACAGGGGGAAAAATTCCTGAACAGAACACCAATGGCATACATCTAAGATCAAGAATCAACAAATGGGACCTCATAAAATTGCAAAGCTTCTATAAGGCAAAGGACACTGTCAATAGGACAAAATGGCAACCAACAGATTGGGAAAAGATCTTGACCAACCCTACATCTGATAGACAGCTAGTATCCAATATATACAAAGAACTCAAGAAGTTAGACTACGGAGCGCCATCTTGGCTCCGGGACTCCGCCGAACTTAGTCTGTACAGGTCAGAGTGAGGACCACAGAGGCAGACAGCTTCTGGGACAGGCTGGAGCCACAGAGCCACTGAGGCAGCACCCTTTTGGGGCCGCAGACTTCCGGCACCCTCCCAGCTGGAGGACAGTGACCTGCCCTGCAGGGAGCGCCATCTTGGCTCCGGGACTCCGCCGAACTTAGTCTGTACAGGTCAGAGTGAGGACCACAGAGGCAGACAGCTTCTGGGACAGGCGGGAGCCACAGAGCCGCTGAGGCAGCACCCTTTTGGGGCCACAGACATCCGGCACCCTCCTAGCTGGAAGACAGTGGTCTGCCCTGCACAGGAGCCCTCTGCCTCAGGAGCAGGGAGCACATCTTGGATCCAGGACTCCACTGAACTTAGGAACTTAGTCTGCACAGCTGAGAGTGTGCACCACAGAAGCCTACAGCTTCTGTGACCTGCCAAAGCAACACAGCATCTGGGAAAGGTCCTGTTTTCCGCCTTCTTCTTCGGCCAGGAGGAGGTCCAAACGCCAGATATCTGTACACCTTCCCTTTAAGAGGAAAGCTTGTCAGCAGGGAGTGCTCTAACCACTGAAACTCAGAGGAGAGAGCCTGTCTCCCAGGTCTGCTGACAGAGGATACTCAGATTCACCAGAAGAAAAACCTCTGAACAGAGACAACTATAACAACTCCAGAGATTACCAGATGGCGAGAGGTAAAGGTAAGAATCTTACTAACAGAAACCAAGACCACTCACCATCATCAGGACCCAGCACTCCCACTTCGCCCAGTCCAGGGCACCCCAACACACCTGAAAAACTAGACCTGGATTTAAAAGCATATCTCATGATGATGGTATAGGACATCAAGAAGGACTTTAAAGAACTACAGGAGAACATGGCTAAAGAGTTACAAGTCCTTAAAGAAAAACAGGAAAACACAACCAAACTGGTAGAAGTCCTTAAAGAGAAACAGGAAAACACATCCAATCAGATGATGGAAATGAACAAAACCATACTAGACCTAAAAAGGGAAGTAGACACAATAAAGAAAACCCAAAATGAGGCAACACTGGAGATAGAAACCCTAGGAAAGAAATCTGGAACCATAGATGCAAGCATCAGCAACAGAATACAAGAGATGGAAGAGAGAATCTCAGGTGCAGAAGATTCCATACAGAACATCGGCACAACAATCAAGGAAAATGTAAAATGCAAAAAGATCCTAACTCAAAACATCCAGGAAATACAGGACACAATGAGAAGACCAAACCTACGGATAATAGGAGTGGATGAGAATGAAGATTTTCAACTCAAAGGACCAGCAAACATCTTCAACAAAATTATAGAAGAAAACTTCCCAAATCTAAAGAAAGAGATGCCCATGAACATACAAGAAGCCTACAGAACTCCAAATAGGCTGGACCAGAAAAGAAATACCTCCCGACACATAATAATCAGAACAACAAATGCACTAAATAAAGATAGAATACTAAAAGCAGTAAGAGAAAAAGGCCAAGTAACATATAAAGGCAAGCCTATCAGAATTACACCAGATTTTGCACCAGAGACTATGAAAGCCAGAAGATCCTGGACAGATGTTATACAGACACTAAAAGAACACAAATTCCAGCCCAGGCTACTATACCCAGCCAAACTCTCAATTAACATAGATGGAGAAACCAAAGTATTCCACGACAAAACCAAATTCACACATTATCTCTCCAGGAATCCAGCCCTTCAAAGGATAATAACAGAAAAAAACCAATACAAAGACAGGAACCACACCCTAGAAACAACAAGAAGGTAATCCCTCAACAAACCTAAAAGAAGACAGCCACAAGAACAGAATGCCAACTTTAACAACAAAAATAACAGGAAACAACAATTACTTTTCCTTAATATCTCTTAATATCAATGGACTCAACTCCCCGATAAAAAGACATAGACTAACAAACTGGCTACACAAACAAGACCCAACATTTTGCTGCTTACAAGAAACTCATCTCAGAGAAAAAGATAGAGACTACCTCAGAATGAAAGGCTGGAAAACAATTTTCCAAGCAAATGGTCTGAAGAAACAAGCTAGAGTAGCCATTCTAATATCAGATAAGATTGACTTCCAACCCAAAGTCACCAAAAAAGACAGGGAGGGGCACTTCATACTCATCAAAGGTAAAATCCTCCAAGAGGAACTATCAATCCTGAATATCTATGCTCCAAATACAAAGGCAGCCTCATTCATTAAAGAAACTTTAGTAAATCTCAAAGCACACATTGCACCTCATACAATAATAGTGGGAGACTTCAACACACCACTTTCACCAATGGACAGATCATGGAAACAGAAACTAAACAGGGACACAGTGAAACTAACAGAAGTTATGGATCAAATGGATCTGGCAGATATCTACAGAACATTTTACCCTAAAACAAAAGGATACACCTTCTTCTCAGCACCTCATGGTACCTTCTCCAAAATTGACCACGTAATTGGGCACAAAACAGGACTCAACAGATACAAAAACATTGAAATTGTCCCATGCATCCTATCATATCACCATGGACTAAGGCTGATCATCAATAACAAAATAAATAATAGAAAGCCAACATTCACGTGGAAACTGAACAACACTCTTCTCAATGATACCTTGGTCAAGGAAGGAATAAAGAAAGAAATCAAGGACTTTTTAGAGTTCAATGAAAATGAAGCCACAACATACCCAAACTTATGGGACGCAATGAAAGCATTTCTAAGAGGAAAACTCATAGCTCTGAGTGCCTCCAAAAAGAAACTAGAAAGAGCACACATTAGCAGCTTGACAACACACCTAAAAGCACTAGAACAAAAGGAAGCAAATTCACCCAAGAGGAGTAGACGGCAGGAAATAATCAAACTCAGGGGCGAAATCAATCAAGTGGAAACAAGAAGAACTATTCAAAGAATCAACCAATCAAGGAGCTGGTTCTTTGAGAAAATCAACAAGATAGATAAACCCTTAGCCAGACTAACTAGAGGGCACAGGGAAAGTATTCTAATTAACAAAATCAGAAATGAAAAAGGAGACATAACAACAGATCCTGAAGACCTCCAAAACACCATCAGATCCTTCTACCAAAGGCTATACTCAACAAAACTGGAGAACCTGGATGAAATGGAGAAGTTCCTAGACAGATACCAGGTACCAAAGTTGAACCAAGATCAGGTTAATGATCTAAACAACCCTATATCCCCCAAAGAAATAGAAGCAGTCATTAATAGTCTCCCAACCAAAAAAAGCCCAGGACCAGATGGGTTTAGTGCAGAGTTCTATCAGACCTTCAAAGAAGATCTAATCCCAGTTCTTCACAAACTATTCCACAAAATAGAAACAGAAAGTACTCTACCCAACTCATTCTATGAAGCCACAATTACTCTGATACCTAAACCACAAAAAGACCCAACAAAGATAGAAAACTTCAGACCAATATCCCTAAGAATATTGATGCAAAAATACTCAATAAAGTTCTTGCTAACCGAATCCAAGAACACATCAAAACAATCATCCATCCTGACCAAGTAGGTTTCATCCCAGGGATGCAGGGAGGGTTCAATATACGGAAATCCATCAACGTAATCCAGTATATAAACAAACTCAAAGACAAAAACCACATGGTCATCTCGTTAGATGCGGAAAAAGCATTTGACAAGATCCAACACCCATTCATGATAAAAGTCTTGGAAAGATCAGGAATTCAAGGCCCATACCTAAACATGATAAAAGCAATATACAGCAAACCAGTAGCCAACATCAAAGTAAATGGTCAGAAGCTTGAAGCAATCCCTCTAAAATCAGGGACTAGACAAGGCTGTCCACTTTCTCCATACCTATCCAACATAGTACTTGAAGTCCTAGCCAGAGCAATTCGACAACAAAAGGAGATCAAAGGGATACAAATTGGAAAAGATGAAGTCAAAATATCACTTTTTGCAGATGATATGATAGTATATACAAGTGACCCTAAAAATTCCACCAGAGAACTCCTAAACCTGATAAACAGCTTCGGTGAAGTAGCTGGATATAAAATTAACTCAAACAAATCAATGGCCTTTCTCTACACAAAGAATAAACAGGCTGAGAAAGAAATTAGGGAAACAACACCCTTCTCAATAGTCACAAATAATATAAAATATCTTGGCGTGACTCTAACTAAGGAAGTGAAAGATCTGTATAATAAGAACTTCAAGTCTCTGAAGAAAGAAATTCTAGAAGATCTCAGAAGATGGAAAGATCTTCCATGCTCATGGATTGGCAGGATCAACATTTTAAAAATGGCTATCTTGCCAAAAGCAATCTACAGATTCAATGCAATCCCCATCAAAATTCCAACTCAATTCTTCAACGAATTAGAAAGTGCAATCTGCAAATTCATCTGGAATAACAAAAAACCTAGGATAGCAAAAACTCTTCTCAAGGATAAAAGAACCTCTGGTGGAATCACCATGCCAGACCTAAAGCTTTACTACAGAGCAATTGTGATAAAAACTGCATGGTACTGGTATAGTGACAGACAAATAGACCAATGTAATAGAATTGAAGACCCAGAAATGAACCCACACACCTACCGTCACTTGATCTTCGACAAGGGAGCTAAAAACATCCAGTGGAAGAAAGACAGCATTTTCAACAAATGGTGCTGGCACAACTGGTTGTTATCATGTAGAAGAATGCGAATTGATCCAGTCCTATCTCCTTGTACTAAGGTCAAGTCTAAGTGGATCAAGGAACTTCACATAAAACCAGAGACACTGAAACTTATAGAGGAGAAAGTGGGGAAAAGCCTTGAAGATATGGGCACAGGGGAAAAATTCTTGAATAGAACAGCAATGGCTTGTGCTGTAAGATCTAGAATTGACAAGTGGGACCTCATGAAACTGCAAAGCTTGTGCAAGGCAAAAGACACCATCAATAAGACAAAAAAAACCACCAACAGATTGGGAAAGGATCTTTACCTATCCTAAATCAGATAAGGGTCTAATATCCAATATATATAAGGAACTCAAGAAGGTGGACTCCAGAAAGTCAAATAACCCCATTAAAAAATGGGGCTCAGAACTGAACAAAGAATTCTCACCTGAAGAATACCAAATGGCAGAGAAGCACCTGAAAAAATGTTCAACATCCTTAATCATCAGGGAAATGCAAATCAAAACAACCCTGAGATTCCACCTCACACCAGTCAGAATGGCTAAGATCAAAAATTCAGGTGACAGCAGATGCTGGAGGGGATGTGGAGAAAGAGGAACACTCCTCCATTGTTGGTGGGATTGCAAGCTTGTACAACCACTCTTGAAATCAGTCTGGCGTTCCTCAGAAAATTGGACATAGTACTACCGGAGGATCCAGCAATACCGCTTCTGGGCATATATCCAGAAGATGTCCCAACCGGTAAGAAAGACACATGCTCCACTATGTTCATAGCAGCCCTATTTATAATAGCCAGAAGCTGGAAAGAACCCAGATGTCCCTCAACAGAGGAATGGATACAGAAATTATGGTACATTTACACAATGGAGTACTACTCACCTATTAAAAAGAATGAATTTATGAAATTCCTAGCCAAATGGATGGACCTGGAGGGCATCATCTTGAGTGAGGTAACACAATCACAAAGGAACTCACACAATATGTATTCACTGATAAGTGGATATTAGCCCAAAACTTAGGATACCCAAGATATAAGATACAATTTGCTAAACGCATGAAACTCAAGAAGAATGAAGACCAAAATGTGGACACTGTGCCCCTTCTTAGAATTGGGAACAAAACACCCAGGGAAGGAGTTACAGAGACAAAGTTCGGAGCTGTGATGAAAGGATGGACCATCTAGAGACTGCCATATCCAGGGATCCATCCCATAATCAGCTTCTAAACGCTGACACCATTGCATACACTAGCAAGATTTTGTTGAAAGGACCCAAAGATAGCTGTCTCTTGTGAGACTATGCAGGGGCCTAGCAAACACAGGAGTGGATGCTCACAGTCAGCTATTGGATGTATCACAGGGCTCCCAATGGAGAAGCTAGAGAAAGTACCCAAGGAGCTAAAGGGATCTGCAACCCTATAGTTGGAACAACATGATGAACTAACCAGTACCCCGGAGCTCTTGTCTCTAGCTGCATATGTATTGAAAGATGGCCTAGTCGGCCATCACTGGAAAGAGAGGCCCATTGGACTTGCAAACTTTATATGCCCCAATATAGGGGAATGCCAGGGCCAAAAGAATGGGAATGGGAGGGTAGGGAAGTGGGGGGCGGTATGGGGGACTTTTGGGATAGCATTGGAAATGTAATTGAGGAAAATATGTAATAAAAAAAAACAGTGAAAAAAAAGAATGAATAAATAGAAAATATATTTAAAAAAAAAGAAGTTAGACTACAGAGAACCAAATAACCCTATTTTTTAAAAAATGGGGAACAGAGCTAAACAGAGAATTCTCAACTGAGGAAACTCAAATGGCCGAGAAGCACCTAAAGAAATGTTCAAAATCCTTATTCATCAGGGAAATGCAAATCAAAATGACCCTGAGATTCCACTTCACACCAGTCAGAATGGTGAAGATAAAAGACTCAGGTGACAGCAAATGCTGGCAAGGATGTGGAGAAAGAGGAACACTCCTCCATTGTTGGTGGGATTGCAAACTGGTACAACCACTGTGTAAATCATTCTGGCAGTTCCTCAGAAAATTGGACCCAGCTATATCACTCTCGGGCATATCCCCAGAAGATGCTCCAATGTGTGATAAGGATACATGGTCCACTATGTTCATAGCAGCCAAATTTATAATAGCCAGAAGCTGGAAAGAACCCAGAAATCTCTCAACAGAGGAATGGATACAGAAAATGTGGTACATTTATACAACGGAGTACTACTCAAAACCTATTTTCGATGATGACTCTTAAATGCTTTAAGCCCACCACCCACCAGAGGTAGTGGAAAAGAAAGGATACAGAGGTAGTGGACCTATTTAGAAAGATTCTTTGGAACAGCTCCTTATGTGTTGTCTGGAAATTGGCAGTTCAGTTCACAGGTTAGCAGAGGCAACTCGATCCTTTAGTAAACACTTCAAGGATACACCAGCAGTCCAGTTCAGGAGAGTTGGGATCAGCAGCTGTGGCACTACCTAGCAGAGACAGCCAGGCCTTAGCCTTGGCACAAGTCAGCAAGAGGGACCAGGAGGGACGCGAGAAGTTCTTGGCTATGCCTCGCTCAGGGAAGTGAAGATCAGCGAAGCTTGTTCAGCCTCCATCACTGTTGGTCGAGTCCTAGTTATACCCTCAAACACCACCTGTCTTTCACGGGTCTTACCTCAGCATGTGCATCTATCTCAGCTGACATCACTCTGCCAATGAGCCTGAGTTTACAGAAGCAGCAAGAAACTACAGCATACCACCAGAAGTTCTGTGGTAAGTTTCTCTCTAAGGAGTCCTGACAAATGCAGCCCAACTATGCACTGTAAGGTGGACCAATACATGTGTGTTGTTAGCAAAGAATCCTTTATCACATGTCCTTTCAAGTGCTTGTTTTAGCAGAACATCCTTTCACCTGTGTTTGCTTCAGCACAACATTCTTTCACAAGTCTGCCTTAGTCTTTCAGCTCTGTCCTCTTTAATGGAACGTTCCTTCACGTGTTTACCCCAGCAAAACACCATCCAACACAACTGACCTTCCAAAGAACCCTTAAAGTTTCCACTCCACTCCATCATCTTCATAAGATGAGATTTAAGGTCTTTGTCTTGCTTTTCAGATTTGTTTGGATATCCCGGGCTTGCTATAATAGGAGAGTTCAGTTCTGGTGGTGTTATGTTACACTGGCTTTTGTTGATTTTGTTCTTCTGCTTGCCTTTAGGATTCTGGTTCTCTCCTGTTGGCTGGCCTGGGAGTCCTTGGTAGTAGCAGGCCTCTGGAACTGGTTGTTCTGGGTGACAGCAGGCCTTCTAGCAGGCAGGCAGAGTTGTGGTCTGGGGAGAGTGGAGTGCAGATTCCAGATTCCAGATAGAGGTGTGGAGTGGAAGATGGAGAGCACAGAATGAGCAGGGCAGACCTCACAGCTGCTGGGCTTGCCCCAGCAGGATGGAGATTGGAGCATGGTATCTTACCTGGTTGTCCTGGGTGGCAGCAGGCCTTCTGGGAGGCAGGCGGAGTTGTGGTCTGGGGAGTGGAGTGCAGATTTGTAATTCACACTGCTATCTTAAGTAGCCTCTTTTTCCTTTCTCTATCTCTCTCGTGAGAATTGGCAATGTCCTATTCTGTCAAATATATTACTCTGATTTGTCACTTTTCTGCCACTCAATTAGATATCACTTCAAACATGGGTGCTTCCTTCTATAAACTAACTTTACCTTCAATGTTTGGAGTTAAAGGTATGTACTAAGGTCATGTCTATATTCTAGCCAGAAGGATTAAAAATGTGTGCTAAGGGCTAAGCCACACCACAACTAAAAACACCCTTTTCAGTAGACAATACAATCTTGGAGTTCACAGTGTGATCAAATATCCTGCAACACGACCTACCTCCTTTCTGCCTCTCATTAGAAAACAAACGGGCCTTTATGGGATAATGATAAAATTAATTAAATGAAGTAATATTTTAAAATATCCTATTATATTAGAATTGTTCAAAAACAAACAAACAAACAAACAAACAAACAAACAGAAGGAAAAGAACCCAATAAAAGGCCTAAGAAGGACTGGTGAGATGGCTCAGTGGGTAAGAGCACTGATTGCTTGTCCAAAGGTCCTGAGTTCAAATCCCAGCAACCACATGGTGGCTCACAACCATCCGTAATGAGATCTGATGCCCTCTTCTGGTGTGTCTGAAGACAGCTCCAGTGTACTTACATATAACAATAAATAAATCTTAAAAAAAAAAAAGAGCCAAGAAAGAGATATGGATGCAGAGAGCCACTCATTTGCATACTCCCTTAAAAACAATAAACTAGAAGCCATATTACATCCACAAAAAAACCTGTAGAACAAAAATAGAGAAAAATATCTATAAATAAGATGAAATTTTAAAAAAAACAAACATTTTTTTTAAAAAAATGCCATGACAAAACCTTATGGTTTTGTGTCTTCAGAACCTCCAAAGATGCCATTGAGTTCATTTCTGTTGGCCATTCAGTGATGGGCATGGAGCCCACCCCTAAGAGTAGTCTGTTTCTCCAGTAAGATTCCCTTTTCAGTAGACAATACAATCCTGGAGTTCACAGTGTAAGCAAATATCCTGCAACAGGACCTACCTCTTTTCTGCCTCTCATTAGAAAACAAATGGGCCTTTATGGCATAATGATAAAATGTAATTTTCCTTTTCAAGTAGTTATCAGTTGAAAATAGCTTCTGGATGGATGGGATTCTGTGCCCACTCCTTTCAACTTTAGAACTCCATTGGGTGCAGACCCATACAGGCCCTGTGCATGCTGCCTCAGTCTCTGTGAGTTCATCTGTGTATTGATCATATTAGTTTAGTGGGGCTGTTTTCCTGGTGTTCTCCATCCCTTCTGGCTCTCATACCCTTTCCACCTCCTTTTCCACGGGGTTTCCTGAGACATGAGGTAAGGGGTTTGATGACGATATCTTGTGTATGGCTGAGTGTTTCAAAGTTCTCCCTCTGTGTTAAAGTCTGGCTGTAGGTCTCTGTATTTGTTCCAATCTGCTGCAGGAGGAAGCTTTTCTGATGATGGCTGAGCAAGGCACTGATCTGCTTCCCTGGCCTGAGTCAGAAAATCAATTTTAAATAAGCCATCATAGTTGCTGACATGGATAGATAATAAGATCCACGTAGTAGTGCAAGAAATTCAGTATTAATGAGGTATCAATCTATTTCCTGTTACTACAAGGAAATGCTTTATGAGGAAAAGAGGTTCTATTTAGGTAATGTTTTTGGAGTTTCAGGGTGATGGCACCAGTACTGTTTGGGCTCTGATGGAGACTTCATGGAAAAAGGCAGTATGACAGGAACACAAACAAAAGGGGACATCTCACAGCAAGACACGAAGCCAAATATTGGAGAGGTTCTAGTCTTCTGTGAAAGTCGTCTGTTTGGGTTTTATTGCTGTGAAGAGACACCATGACCACAGCAAGTCTTTTAAAGGAAAGCATTTAATTAGGGATGTCTTATCGTTTCAGAGGTTCAGTCCACTATCATGGCAAGAAGCATGGCAGTGTGCAGGCAGGCATGGTACTAGAGAGCTGAGAGTTCTTCAACTTGATGCACAGACGGCAGAAGGAGACTGTGTGTCACACTCTGAGGAGCTTGAGCATATCTGACCTCAAAGCCTACCTCCACAGTTACATACTTCTTCCAACAAATCCACGTCTCCTCATAGTATCACTCCCTGTGGCCAAGCATTAAAACACATGGATCTGTGGGAGCCACTTCTAGTGAAACCACCACACCATCTCATAAAACTTGCCAATGTCCCATGAGGACTACACTAATTCCTTCCAGGATCAGCATTCCCAGCGACCTCTCATGAGGCTCCATCTCTTACAGCCCCAACCGCCTCTGAACCTCATCCCAGTGAAAACTGGAGTGTTCAATTTGCAAACCTTCTGAGGACACATTCAGTCCTTGTCTTAACCCCAGCAAATACCATCAATCTGTGCCTGGCACTGCTTTTTTTCCACCTCTGCACTCCCATTAACAACACTAACAGCTGGAAAAATGTTAACTATCTCCACACGAATTACTGGACCCTTGGCAAGTGGATGCTGACTCGCTTCTCATTCCCCATCTAACAACTGTGGCAATTCTGTTTCACATGTGTAAGGGGAGCTCGCGCCTCCAGTTCCAAAATGGCTTCATCTCAGAATCACTTTACAATGGTCTGAGGGTAAGGTTGGGAGGTGTGAGTGACAGTCTGAGGGTAAGGGTTGGAGGTGTGAATGACAGTCTGAGGGTAAGGGTTGGAGGTGTGAGTGACAGTCTGAGGGTAAGGGTTGGACATGTGAGTGACAGTCTGAGGGGTGAGGCTGGGAGGTGTGGGTGACAGTCTGAGGGTGAGGCTGGGAGGTGTGAGTGACAGTCTGAGGGTAAGGCTGGGAGGTGTGAGTGACAGTCTGAGGGTAAGGGTTGGAGGTGTGAGTGACAGTCTGAGGGGTGAGGCTTGGAGGTGTGAGTGACAAGGCATTACAACATACTTTCATGAGAATTTCTGAACCACCCTGTGTGTCACAGATCATTAGTTGACATCTCTGTGGGCTAGCCACAAATCATTGCATTCTATTTTATCTCTTTATTACTGTTGGATCCACTCCTCCCTCTCAAGAGGTTACATTAATAAGAGGTACTGAAAAAATATATCATGGCTTTGAACTTTGCACTGTGAAGGAACTACCCCTTACATACACAAAGTCCCAACATTAGCCAAGCTACTTTTTCTAAAGGAAAAGAACAGATCTGTAATTGATTTGCTGGCTACTGAAGATTAACACAGAGTAGTGTTTGTATTGGATTTTAGATTAAATGATTTTATTAAAGCCTTTTTTATCATGTTAGACACAGAGTTTTGCTGCCGCTGCTCCAGCACACCCTCCAGAATGGAGGACTGCTCAGCACAGACATCTCCAGAGTGGAGGACTACCCAGCACAGACATCTCCAGAGTGGAGGACTGTCCAGCACAGACATCTCCAGAGTGGAGGACTGCCCAGCACAGACATCTCCAGAGTGGAGGACTGCCCAGCACAGACATCTCCAGAGTGGAGGACTGCCCAGCACAGACATCTCCAGAGTGGAGGACTGCCCAGCACAGACATCTCCAGAGTGGAGGACTGCCCAGCACAGACATCTCCAGAGTGGAGGACTGCCCAGCACAGACATCTCCAGAGTGGAGGACTGCCCAGCACAGACATCTCCAGAGTGGAGGACTGCCCAGCACAGACATCTCCAGAGTGGAGGACTGCCCAGCACAGACATCTCCAGAGTGGAGGACTGCCCAGCACAGACATCTCCAGAGTGGAGGACTGCCCAGCACAGACATCTCCAGAGTGGAGGACTGCCCAGAAGAGATATCTCCAGACATCTCCTTTTTGCCTCTCTTCAGCTTGGGCTCTGGCATGGACAGTTTCATGGGCAACACTTGCATCCCAGCCTGGCCATGTGGATCTTCCTCTCAATTAGAGGCTCCGGATTAGAAAGGAGATTTGTTTCCAGTTTTAAACATGTGTGGACAGTCTCGCCATACAGTCACATGGCATGCAGGTTGACATGTCGAAGGAGGAGATGACAGTTTTTGTGGAGAATGCGTTGATGAAGGAGGGGTCTATGGAGAGAGATGGGATGAAAGAGAGACATGAGAAGAAAAACAACCAAGGTGCAGCTGGCCTTTGGCAGTGAAATCAGTCCTTGGTCGCCTACTTTCCACTGTGGTAGGGAGTCACCCTCTAGACCACAGCTCCACCATGGCAACCAGTGACAGAACAAAGAAGACACGTGCACAAACAGTAGAGAACCTGGCAGGGTACACCAACATTCACCATACTAGGGCGGGAAGAGATGATTAGAGACACAGGGCTTTTGCTCTGAATAAACAATGCATAAGATGTGGCCAATGATAAATAAGAGGGAGGGTGAGAGAGACTCCTGGAAAGATCAGGGAGTGTGGCAAAGCAGGAAAAGGGAGCAGTGTAGGCAATGGCTTATGGGTAGAATAAAGAATGCTACTCTCCTTTTCTTTATTCAGGACTTTCTGGCCTGGCCCCAGGATTGAGGGGAGAGGTGAGATAACGCTACCATGAAGCAACAGTGAAGAATTTTATACGATTGAGTACGGTCCAATGGGTTTAGGAAAGAAAATATCATGAATGCATATTGGCCTGTGAGGAGTGCTGACATCTCCCTTCATCAATTCTAGTCTTTGTATGGAAGAGTGTTTTTCTAGTTTAGAGGGATGGGTGGCAATCACATGGCTGGAAGCATTGCTAAATGCAGCCTACCCAGCCATGTCCTTCTGAAATACAGCTGTCTCTTAGTGTCAATAGTGCAGCATGGTCTGTCCTCACAGGTATGAGATCTTGTGTGCTCTATCCCGATGGTTTACGCCTCTCTAGATTCAATGATGTAATCAGAGCAGTCAGATTTTCCCTGAGGTAGGCTATGCTGGGTGCGTTGGTTAGTCTTTTGTCATTTTGACACAAGCTAGGATCATGTGGGAAGAGGAACCTCTACTGAGAAACTGCTGCTAACAGATTGGACTGCAGGCATGCCTGTGGTTCCTTTCTTGATAAGTGTTTTATGTGGGATAGCCCAGACTATTGTGTGTGGTGCTACCTCTAGGCACACGGCCCTCCATTGTATCAGAAAGTTGGCTAAATAAGGCAGTAGGTACCTTTCCTCCATGGCCTCTGCTTCAGTTCTTGTGTTTAAGTTTCTTCCCCTGATTTCCCTCCACAGTGGCCTGTCACTGGGACCTGAGGACACTTTCCTCAAGTTGCTTTGGTAATGGTACTTATCTTAGAGGCAGAATGGTAATGGAACGGGGAGGGAAAAGAATAAACCAAGGCTTTAATCATGGCTCTCAGTTTCCAATGTTCAGTCCCTCCTATGAGGAGAGTAGAGAGAGCAGCTTGCTTGGTTGCCTGGAGGCAGAGAGAAAGCGCCTGAGTGATGGTCTCTTCTCCTCTCCTTCTTTTACTTCCAGCCTCTGGGACTGTGGTGTTCAGGAAGCACTGGCCCACTTTATCTTTTCTTGAAACTCCCTCACAGTCATGCCAGAGATACGCTTTGTTAGTCTCCTAGGAAGTCCTCAGGCCAATCGTCCGGGACAGGCAAGATTAGCCACCAAGCTGTATAAGCAATTCAACATTCAAAGACTCAGCAATGCAACATTCAAGGACTCAGTTGCATGAATTCTGGTAGCAAAAGAAACAAATAGGCAGCTATGACAGTGAATGACTGTGATACCCGCATCTTTGAGGCTGAGACAGGAAGATCATCACAAGTTCAAGACCTACCTGGTTTACAGGATACATTCTAAGCTGGCCAGGATTACAGAGTTATAGAGTAAGACTTAGTCACACACACACACACACACACACACACACACACACACACACACACGCGCGCGCGCACACGCGCACACACACACATACCATAACAATTTACTAAGTATCTCCTGAAATTTAAGGTACAGAGATTAACCCTTGTACATCCCTTGCAACTTTTTTTTTATTTAACAAAAAGAGTAAGTAGGTAGGGAGGGAAAGGGGCCCCAACTGCGGAAGACACTCAATAAGTATTTATTGGGTAGTAAATAAATGTTCTATTGAGGCCTCACCTCTTGATAGCCACTATACATATGAGTTGTAAACGAGAAGACTCAAAGAGAAAAGTAAGGATAGTGATGACAGGTGAGGCAGTAAGACGGAGTTAGAACTAAAAAAAAAAAAAAAAAAAAAAAAAAAAAAAAAAAAAAAAAAGGAAACAAAAGCAGAGAATTTTAATTCAAGGCGGTGAACAGGGGCCAGGTGCACTCGACTCTGCTTCTGAGGGTGGAAAGGCAGCCTGCACCTTTAAAATAGTATGGTGAGGACAATGGGGCTAGGAAGCCTGAAAGGCAGGTGTCTTCCTCCGGTGGGGGGGTGGGGGGGTGGGGGGCACTATTGCTGTGATGAAGCAGTATGGCTAAAGCAACTTGGGAGGCAAGGGTTCATTTTGGCTATACAAGGGTTTATTTGACTTACCCTTCCATATCACATCCTCAAAGGGACAGGAGCTCAAACAGGGCAGGAACCTGGAGGCAGAAGCTGATACAGAGGCAGATGGAGGGATGCTGCTTATCGGCTTTCTCCCCATAGCTTGTTCAGCCTGCTTTCTTATGGAATCAGGGCGGGCCCACCAGGCTATGGATGGCACTACCCACAATGGGCTGGGCCCTCCCCGTTAATCACTAATTTAAAAAGTACCTTACAGTAGATTTTATAGAAGCGTTTTCTCAATTGAGGATCCTTCTTCCCCAATGAATTTAGCTTGTGTCAAGTTGACATAAATTAGCCAGCACAGCAGGTAACTTAGAAGAGCATTTTTGAAGCCCCAGAATACAGAAACAGATGGGATCTGGTTGATTAAGAAAACTGATTACAGCAAGTTGTAGCCCCTAAATGCCAGCAGGAGAAGGGCTTTTCCCAGTAGATTCCTTCAAAAACTCCCGCAGAAGCTGGACTTAGACTCAGACCCCCTACACATCTGTAGCAAATATGCAGCTTGTGTTCATGTGGTTCCCCTAATAAGTACGGTGGGAACTGTCTGTCTCTGTTTCTGCCATTGGGTCCCTTTCTTCCCCTTATTTGGACTGCCTGGAAAGGCCTCAGTGGGAGAGGATGTCCTAGACTTTCTGGAACTAGATGTCCCAGGGGTGGTACCCAAGGGGGGAGTCCCTTTCTCTAAGGCCATGTGGGAGGTATTTGTAAGGATGGCACTGGGAAGAGAGGAAAGGAGGGAGGGAGCTGTGATCAGGATATAAAGTGAATAAAAAATACTAATGATAATGATGATCTCCTGTTTTGCAAAGGACAGGGATGCTACCAATATGGAGATAATATGTTAATTGTAGTCTGAGTCCTTCTGCATACTGTGTTATGTTGGGTGTATTTCTATTCGTTCTCATGGTCCCTCCCCATTGGTTTTTGTGTCCTTTCTGGCGATGTTCCTTCTTCAGTGACTTTACACTTACTCTTCATTTGGACAGACTCTGTCTCTGAACCATTACATGATCACCTCTCCATTGTCATTAAAGCCTCAGCTTCGATTCCACCCACTCACAGACATTTCCTCTGGCTGCAGCTTCTAAATTGGGTGCTGTCTTACCCATGGCTTTCGCATACAATCTCAATTTCCTTCCTTCACAGTGTTAGCCAATGCACCTGTCTTACCATGATTATCATATGAGAGCAGGGCCTTCAATCTCATGTGCCACAGCGTCCACAACTAGAGCATTATTATATCCTAGAGCTTGCATCAGTTAACTTCTCCTGCACAGCAAAGCGCTGCAATAATTAGTGACCTCAAACCGCAGCCCTTCATTTGGTATGTGATTCCGACCAGCTAGACAGCTCTTACTTGAAAGACCTCATCCAGCTACCAGGCTGGTTGGTAGATACATAGTCTTGCCAGTGTCATTCTCATGTATAGTCTGGTAGCCTGAAGCAGCAGAGACAGCATGCACCATGTAACCCGCAAGCCTGGGCCCTTTCACAAGAATGCGCAAGCAATCTGACCTGTATTCATGAACGAGCAGACAGCTCAGGGATGCGAGGAAAAGAAATCACACAACCGGATCCTCAAGAATAAGAAACCAGACAATTACGCTTTTATCAAATAAAGAGCATCCAGGAAACCAAATAATTAGGACAATCATGAATGATTTCAGTGAGATTTAGGATAGTGCACATGGAAGATCAGGCCGTGGCTGTGAAAACAGAGCAAGAAGAGGGTAAGACCGTGAACCTAGTAATTAGAAGTACTTTCTGTCACTGGAAATAAAATCCAGCAGACAGGACGCATAAGGGAAGGAATGTAGTTAATGACTGCGCCAGCAATGTTGGGAGGAAGGAATCACGCACAACCGAAGAGAGTGTGCGGGAAATACAAAGTGGCAGGGATGTCTCTCATTATTTTACTGTGCTTCTAGATGCAGAGAATGAAGTCAACACAAGATGGACATTTCAATAGCCTATTAGAAAATAATTTCCTGAGACAAAGGTATAAATGCCTGGTTTGAAATGAGCCTCAAAGAAAAAAATCACATGCATTTAAAAACCCCACACCCAGAGGAAACTCGAAATTTCAAGGAGAAAGAAGAAGCTTTGAAAGCTTCCTGTGTGGAAAGAAAGTTCACTGGCAATGACAAGAGCGTCGGTCTGCATTCTCATCAGTAGCCGTAGACTCCAGGAGATGGTGACATTGTGCCTTCAAATCTCCCAGTGTATGTAATTTTGAACCTTGGATGCAGGACTCAGTCTAGTCTTGGAAAGACTAATTTAAAGTCATATTCTAAAACGTGTGGTTGGCTGTTTACAGACATTGCTAAAATACAGCACATGAGGATGTCAAGATGGGAAGACTCCCCAGTAACACGGAACACGGAATGCACGGAACGGGAGATTTGGGGCAGTGCAGAAGAGGCAAGTAAAATTAAACAGTGCTTGAGGGGAAACACTTAAACCATGGGATTGAGGAAACTTTCAGGCAGTAGAGTCTCCTCAGTGGATCTATTCAAATTACTTGATGAAAATGTTGGTACAGTTACAACCTTCTAAGCTGCTACTTTTAAAAATCATTTGTTGAATTTTTAGTATCAGCACACAAGTAATATCAGGATAGTTAGATTTATAGAAAAGACCATAAAAGTCATAAGCTAGTCAGTGTGAAAGCTGCAGAGCCAGTGAAACTTGGAGAATGATCAGAGGGGGACAACTTGTGTCTGAAGGTGGTGATGCAATTCTCCATCCAAGATGTCTGCATATGAAGTGCATTCTCACTGTTATGGGAGGTCATCCCTCCATAGAGGAGCTCCTGATGCTTGTTGGTGTGTGATGTTGTCTGGAGATTGGGTGTCAACTCCTATCTTTACGGCTTCCTTTACAGAAATTCTAAGCAGGCCAATCAATTTTGTCTGAGCCTTATAGTCACTTCTCTTATTTAGACACTAGATGGCGCCCTAGAGACGGGTATGGTGTAAGTTGGCTGTTGGTGTGCTGTCACAATTTCAGCAGAAGAAGGCAATCCTAGCTGAGGGTTGTCCTAAATCCACAGTTGGTCTATTGACCTTTGCAGAAAGAGTCCCTAGTGAGGGTAATCTGTGCCCAAAAGCCTCTCCCTGGAGTAGGGTAGAGCTAGACACTGTCTCCACGCCAGCCTGCACTGGGCAGTCACTAACTGCAAGATCAGCTTCCTCTGCATGCTATGGCTACCAGTGCTGCACAGCTGGGCCGCACCCTGAGCCCACAGTCTACTGAGAACGACCCAACGATGATGATGTATGTAGGACCCACAGCGCCTATCTGTTGCGTGTCCCAGTGCAAACGGTTGCAGCTGACAGGGGCTGCAACACTGAGGCTGGTCCCGAGGGCTCATCTTCAGCAGGTCTGGGAAGGAAGCCCCATGTGGTCTGACTGGTATTGCTTTTACCAACCCAGTTTGCGTTCCACCGGAGTTGCTTGGTTGGGAGGTGGAATGTGGGCAGTTCCTTCCTGTCTTCTTCAGTGGGTCTTTTGTTTATACTAAAATCTAGTACTGTGGTTACCTACCCAGCTCCGTTAGCAGTGGGGACTTGCTGTGAGGATCATACTGGTGATTCCAGAGGACACAACAGCTCAAAGCATCTGGCCCAGACCACCTTGCTTTGCTTGTTTGGTTTGTTTGAAAGAGTCTCCCTTAAGACCCAGGCTGGCCTTAAGCTTGGCTACTCTCCTGCCTCAACCTCTGATATGCTTGGGTAAAAGACCTGTGTTACCACACTGCTTGCTTCTCCTGCCTTCTTTAAAGTTGACGAGTTTAAAAGGGGAATATGCTCACAGAATTTAAAGTGGGTAAACATTTTTGCTATATGTAAGTATTACTTTAATTAAAAGTTTCTTTTTTTTTTTTTAATATTTTTATTACATAATTTCCTCAATTACATTTCCAATACTATCCCCAAAGTCCCCCATAGCGCCCCCCACTTCCCTACCCACCCATTCCCATTCTTTTGGCCCTGGCATTCCCCTATATTGGGGCATATAAAGTTTGCAAGTCCAATGGGCCTCTCTTTCCATTGATGGCCGACTAGGCCATCTTTCGATACATATGCAGCTAGAGACAAGAGCTCCAGGGTTCCGGTTAGTACATCATGTTGTTCCAACAATAGGGTTGCAGATCCCTTTAGCTCCTTGGGTACTTTCTCTAGCTTCTCCATTGGGAGCCCTGTGATACATCCAATAGCTGACTGTGAACATCCACTCCTGTGTTTGCTAGGCCCCGGCATCGTCTCACAAGAGACAGCTATATTTGGGTCCTTTCAGCAAGATCTTGCTAGTGTATGCAATGGTGTCAGCGTTTAGAAGCTGATTATGGGACGGATCCCTGGATACAGCAGTCTCTAAATGGTCCATCCTTTCATCACAGCTACGAACTTTGTCTCTGTAGCTCCTTCCCTGGGTGTTTTGTTCCCAATTCTAAGAAGGTGCACAGTGTCCACACTTTGGTCTTCATTCTTCTTGAGTTTCATGCGTTTAGCAAATTGTATCTTATATCTTGGGTATCCTAAGTTTTGGGCTAATATCCACTTATCAATGAATACATATTGTGTGAGTTCTTTTGTGATTGTGTTACTTCACTCAAGATGATGCCCTCCAGGTCCATCCATTTGGCTAGGAATTTCATAAATTCATTCTTTTTAATAGCTGAGTAGTACTCCATTGTGTAAATGTACCATAATTTCTGTATCCATTCCTCTGTTGAGGGACATCTGGGTTCTTTCCAGTTTCTGGCTATTATAAATAGGGCTGCTATGAACATAGTGGAGCATGTGTCCTTTTTACCGGTTGGGACATCTTCTGGATATATGCCCAGGAGAGGTATTGCTGGATCCTCCGGTAGTACTATGTCCAATTTTCTGAGGAACCGCCAGACTGATTTCCAGAGTGGTTGTACAAGCTTGCAATCCCACCAACAATGGAGGAGTGTTCCTCTTTCTCCACATCCTCGCCAGCATCTGCTGTCACCTGAATTTTTGATCTTAGCCATTCTGACTGGTGTGAGGTGGAATCTCAGGGTTGTTTTGATTTGCATTTCCCTGATGATTAAGGATGTTGAACATTTTTTCAGGTGCTTCTCTGCCATTCGGTATTCCTCAGGTGAGAATTCTTTGTTCAGTTCTGAGCCCCATTTTTTAATGGGGTTATGAGACTTTCTGGAGTCCACCTTCTTGAGTTCTTTATATATATTGGATATTAGTCCCTTATCTGATTTAGGATAGGTGAAGATCCTTTCCCAATCTGTTGGTGGTTTTTTTGTCTTATTGATGGTGTCTTTAGCCTTGCAGAAGCTTTGTAGTTTCATGAGGTCCCACTTGTCAATTCTCGATCTTACAGCACAAGCCATTACTGTTCGATTCAGGAATTTTTCCCCTGTGCCCATATCTTCAAGGCTTTTCCCCACTTTCTCCTCTATAAGTTTCAGTGTCTCTGGTTTTATGTGAAGTTCCTTGATCCACTTAGACTTGACCTTAGTACAAGGAGATAGGAATGGATCGATTCGCATTCTTCTACATGTTAACAACCAGTTGTGCCAGCACCATTTGTTGAAAATGCTGTCTTTCTTCCACTGGATGTTTTTAGCTCCCTTGTCGAAGATCAAGTGACCATAGGTGTGTGGATTCATTTCTGGGTCTTCAATTCTATTCCGTTGGTCTATTTGTCTGTCACTATACCAGTACCATGCAGTTTTTATCACAATTGCTCTGTAGTAGAGCTTTAGGTCCGGCATGGTGATTCCACCAGAGGTTCTTTTATCCTTGAGGAGAGTTTTTGCTATCCTAGGTTTTTTGTTATTCCAGATGAATTTGCAGATTGCACTTTCTAATTCGTTGAAGAATTGATTTGGAATTTTGATGGGGATTGCATTGAATCTGTAGATTGCTTTTGGCAAGATAGCCATTTTTACAATGTTGATCCTGCCAATCCATGAGCATGGGAGATCTTTCCATCTTCTGAGATCTTCTATAATTTCTTTCTTCAGAGACTTGAAGTTTTTATTATACAGATCTTTCACTTCCTTAGTTAGAGTCACGCCAAGATATTTTATATTATTTGTGACTATTGAGAAGGGTGTTGTTTCCCTAATTTCTTTCTCAGCCTGTTTATTCTTTGTGTAGAGAAAGGCCATTGATTTGTTTGAGTTAATTTTATATCCAGCTACTTCACCGAAGCTGTTTATCAGGCTTAGGAGTTCTCTGGTGGAATTTTTAGGGTCACTTATATATACTATCATATCATCTGCAAAAAGTGATATTTTGACTTCATCTTTTCCAATTTGTATCCCTTTGATCTCCTTTTGTTGTCGAATTGCTCTGGCTAGGACTTCAAGTACAATGTTGAATAGGTATGGAGAAAGTGGACAGCCTTGTCTAGTCCCTGATTTTAGAGGGATTGCTTCAAGCTTCTGACCATTTACTTTGATGTTGGCTACTGGTTTGCTGTAGATTGCTTTTATCATGTTTAGGTATGGGCCTTGAATTCCTGATCTTTCCAAGACTTTTATCATGAATGGGTGTTGGATCTTGTCAAATGCTTTTTCCGCATCTAAGGAGATGACCATGTGGTTTTTGTCTTTGAGTTTGTTTATATACTGGATTACGTTGATGGATTTCCGTATATTGAACCATCCCTGCATCCCTGGGATGAAACCTACTTGGTCAGGATGGATGATTGTTTTGATGTGTTCTTGGATTCGGTTAGCAAGAACTTTATTGAGGATTTTTGCATCAATATTCATAAGGGATATTGGTCTGAAGTTTTCTATCTTTGTTGGGTCTTTTTGTGGTTTAGGTATCAGAGTAATTGTGGCTTCATAGAATGAGTTGGGTAGAGTACCTTCTGTTTCTATTTTGTGGAATAGTTTGTGAAGAACTGGGATTAGATCTTCTTTGAAGGTCTGATAGAACTCTGCACTAAACCCATCTGGTCCTGGGCTTTTTTTAGTTGGGAGACTATTAATGACTGCTTCTATTTCTTTGGGGGATATAGGGCTGTTTAGATCATTAACCTGATCTTGATTCAGCTTTGGTACCTGGTATCTGTCTAGGAACTTGTCCATTTCATCCAGGTTCTCCAGTTTTGTTGAGTATAGCCTTTGGTAGAAGGATCTGATGGTGTTTTGGATGTCTTCAGGATCTGTTGTTATGTCTCCTTTTTCATTTCTGATTTTGTTAATTAGGATGCTTTCCCTGTGCCCTCTAGTGAGTCTGGCTAAGGGTTTATCTATCTTGTTGATTTTCTCAAAGAACCAGCTCCTTGATTGGTTGATTCTTTGAATAGTTTTTCTTGTTTCCACTTGGTTGATTTCACCCCTGAGTTTGATTATTTCCTGCCGTCTACTCCTCTTGGGTGAATTTGCTTCCTTTTGTTCTAGTGCTTTTAGGTGTGTTGTCAAGCTGCTAATGTGTGCTCTCTCTAGTTTCCTTTTGGAGGCACTCAGAGCTATGAGTTTTCCTCTTAAAAATGCTTTCATTGCGTCCCATAAGTTTGGGTATGTTGTGGCTTCATTTTCATTGAACTCTAAAAAGTCCTTAATTTCTTTCTTTATTCCTTCCTTGACCAAGGTATCATTGAGAAGAGTGTTATTCAGTTTCCACGTGAAGGTTGGCTTTCTATTATTTATTTTGTTATTGAAGATCAGCCTTAGTCCATGGTGATCTGATAGGATGCATGGGACAATTTCAATATTTTTATATCTGTTGAGGCCTGTTTTGTGACCAATTATGTGGTCAATTTTGGAGAAGGTACCATGAGGTGCTGAGAAGAAGGTATATCCTTTTGTTTTAGGATAGAATGTTCTGTAGATATCTGCCAGATCCATTTGATTCATAATTTCTCTTAGTTTCACTGTGTCCCTGTTTAGTTTCTGTTTCCATGATCTGTCCATTGGTGAAAGTGGTGTGTTGAAGTCTCCCACTATTATTGTATGAGGTGCAATGTGTGCTTTGAGATTTACTAAAGTTTCTTTAATGAATGTGGCTGCCTTTGTATTTGGAGCATAGATGTTCAGGATTGATAGTTCCTCTTGGAGGATTTTACCTTTGATGAGTATGAAGTGTCCCTCCCTGTCTTTTTTAATGACTTTGGGTTGGAAGTCAATCTTATCAGATATTAGAATGGCTACTCCAGCTTGTTTCTTCATGCCATTTGCTTGGAGAATTGTTTTCCAGCCTTTCATTCTGAGGTAGTGTCTATCCTTTTCTCTGAGATGAGTTTCCTGTAAGCAGCAAAATGTTGGGTCTTGTTTGTGTAGCCAGTTTGTTAGTCTATGTCTTTTTATCGGGGAGTTGAGTCCATTGATATTAAGAGATATTAAGGAAAAGAAATTGGTGTTTCCTGTTATTTTTGATGTTAAAGTTGGCATTTTGTTCTTGTGGCTGTCTTCTTTTAGGTTTGTTGAGGGATTACCTTCTTGTTGTTTCTAGGGCGTGGTTCCTGTCCTTGTATTGGTTTTTTTCTGTTATTATCCTTTGAAGGGCTGGATTCGTGGAGAGATAATGTGTGAATTTGGTTTTGTCATGGAATACTTTGGTTTCTCCATCTATGTTAATTGAGAGTTTGGCTGGGTATAGTAGCCTGGGCTGGAATTTGTGTTCTTTTAGTGTCTGTATAACATCTGTCCAGGATCTTCTGGCTTTCATAGTCTCTGGTGAAAAATCTGGTGTAATTCTGATAGGCTTGCCTTTATATGTTACTTGGCCTTTTTCTCTTACTGCTTTTAGTATTCTATCTTTATTTAGAGCATTTGTTGCTCTGATTATTATGTGTCGGGAGGTATTTCTTTTCTGATCCAGTCTATTTGGAGTTCTGTAGGCTTCTTGTATGTTCATGGGCATCTCTTTCTTTAGATTTGGGAAGTTTTCTTCTATAATTTTGTTGAAGATGTTTGCTGGTCCTTTGAGTTGAAAATCTTCATTCTCATCCACTCCTATTATCCGTAGGTTTGGTCTTCTCATTATGTCCTGTATTTCTTGGATGTTTTGAGTTAGGATCTTTTTGCATTTTCCATTTTCCTTGATTGTTGTGCCGATGTTCTCTATGGAATCTTCTGCACCTGAGATTCTCTCTTCCATCTCTTGTATTCTGTTGCTGATGCTCGTATCTATGGTTCCAGATTTCTTTCCTAGGGTTTCTATCTCCAGTGTTGCCTCATTTTGGGTTTTCTTTATTGTGTCTACTTCCCTTTTTAGGTCTAGTATGGTTTTGTTCATTTCCATCATCTGTTTGGATGTGTTTTCCTGTTTTTCTGTAAGGACTTCTACCTGTTTGATTATGTTATCATGTTTTTCTTTAAGGATTTGTAACTCTTTAGCAGTGTTCTCCTGCAATTCTTTAAGGGATTTTTGTGCTTCCTCTTTATTGTCTTCTTCCTTTTTAGCAGTGTTCTCCTGCATTTCTTTAAGTGTGTTATTAACGTCCTTCTTGAAGTCCTCTATCATCATCAGGAGATATGCTTTTAAATCCGTGTCTAGCTTTTCCGGTGTGTTGGGGTGCCCTGGACTGGGTGAAGTGGGGGTGCTGGGTTCTGATGATGGTGAGTGGTCTTGGTTTCTGTTAGTAAGATTATTACGTTTACCTTTCGCCATCTGGTAATCTCTGGGGTTAGTTGTTATCGTTGTCACTATTTAAAGATTGGAGCAGAAGCTGTGTTCCACTCACCAGCAGTCTCTAAATCCTGCGGCGGGGGTCGTGGGTAGCTGATGGTACCCCGGTGCTGGTCCAGCCGGAAGAGGCCTGTGGTCCTACTCAGGCCGTTTTTCTGCTTCCCTAACTAATGCAGTCTCAGGTCCCGCGCAATTGGATTGTAGCAGAAGCTGTGCTCCACTCACCAGAAGTCTTAAGATCCTGTGGCGGGTGTTGTGGGCAGTTGGCGAGTGTCAGCAGACCCTGCGCCCCAGCTGCTCAGGTGCTTTTCTGACCGGAAGAGGGTTGTGGCCCTATGTAGGCCGGATTTCTCTCTCCCCAACCAGAGCAGTCTCAGGTCCCGCGTGATTGGACTGCAGCAGAAGCTGTGTTCCACTCACCAGCAGTCCCAAAATCCTGCGGCAGGGGTCGTGGGTAGCTGGCGGGTGTCAGGCAACCCTGCGCTCCCGCTACCCTGGTGCTGATCCGGCCGGGTGAGGCCTGTGGCCCTACTCAGGCCAGTTTCTGCTTCCCTAACTAATGCAGTCTCAGGTCCCGCGCAATTGGATTGGAGCAGAAGCTGTGTTCCACTCACCAGCAGTCCCAAAATCCTGCGGCGGGGGTCGTGGGTAGCTGGCGGGTGTCAGGCAACCCTGCGCTCCCGCTACCCCGGCGCTGATCCAGCCGGATGAGGCCTGTGGTCCTACTCAGGCCGGTTTCTGCTTCCCTAACTAATGCAGTCTCAGGTCCCGCGCAATTGGATTGGAGCAGAAGCTGTGCTCCACTCACCAGAAGTCTTAAGATCCTGTGGCGGGTGTTGTGGGCAGTTGGCGAGTGTCAGCAGACCCTGCGCCCCAGCTGCTCAGGTGCTTTTCTGACCGGAAGAGGGTTGTGGCCCTATGTAGGCCGGATTTCTCTCTCCCCAACCAGAGCAGTCTCAGGTCCCGCGTGATTGGACTGGAGCAGAAGCTGTGTTCCACTCACCAGCAGTCCCAAAATCCTGCAGCGGGGGTCGTGGGTAGCTGGCGGGTGTCAGGCAACCCTGCGCTCCCGCTACCCTGGTGCTGATCCGGCCGGGTGAGGCCTGTGGCCCTACTCAGGCCGGTTTCTGCTTCCCTAACTAATGCAGTCTCAGGTCCCGCGCAATTGGATTGGAGCAGAAGCTGTGTTCCACTCACCAGCAGTCCCAAAATCCTGCGGCGGGGGTCGTGGGTAGCTGGCGGGTGTCAGGCAACCCTGCGCTCCCGCTACCCCGGCGCTGATCCAGCCGGATCTAATTAAAAGTTTCTTAAAGAAATAGAAAATCAAAGTGATAAATTAAGCTCCTACATCATAGACTTTATTAAAAGTTTAGTGAAAGTGCAGTAGTTTGGCACAGTTAGAGTAACAAAAGGTTAATATTTAGGTATGGTGGTCATGACTTTCAGGCTGCTCTTGATTTATATAACAAAACCATGTCCAAAACAGCAGCAGTAGCAGCAGCAGCAGCAACAACAACAACAACAACAACAACAATCCCCGTAAACCAAAAAACATATGTGAAAAAATTTTAGAGGAAAATGTGAAGGTAGTAGCTATAGTGATAAAAGAAAGAAATCTAAGAATAAATATTCAAAGTAATTATTTGAATAAACATCTCCAAATCAGTAATTTTGTGTCCATCCATTTTAGCATTAAAAGACAAAAACCCCTATGGAAAGTCTGCAATAATTGCTTGTGCAGATATGAAGATTAGATGCATGATATGCACAGGGCATGTGAAGTCCATGCTATGGATCAGTAGAGGAAAACACAGGCACACACAGGTAAGACACATCAGGATATGCTCATAATGATTCTTTGTGCACTGCTCTGTGGGCCACAACGCTGTGGCATCAGTGTTGCTTGGGGCATCTTGGTTACTCCAGAGAGGGAAAGCTTCCTCTGCTCCCCAGCATGCTGGAGCAGCTTTTCAGGCAGATGGACCGGAAGTAGGAAAAATTGAAAGGTCACAATTACTCAGCATCTTTGAAGAAAGATTAATAATCTGGAATGCCTTTGGAATAAGTGGCAAGAAATGAGTAGGGGGTTGGCACAACAGCTTAGTCACAGAAGACTTGCTTGTTGTCCTGTTCTAAGGAACCTAGGCCTTATATCACGGAGAACTGAGAATGCTATGCACTAAGGGGGCCTTATTATATCCTACTTCATTTGGAGTTAGGCTGATAAAAAGCCAGAGGCTTTCCCTGTACTCGAATAGACATGAAGACCTCAGGGAACATGGAGACTGTCACCAGCACTGGGGACCAGGAAGGTCTGTGAGTGAGTGAAGGCTTTGAAGTCACAGTTACAATGGTGTGATGACCCTGTAAGCAACTTCTCACCCATGCTGTCAGTAATCACAAAAAAATAACCACTGGTCCGCCAAGTGGGTCACTGATGCATTTGTTACTTTGGTCTCTTGTGAGCTTCTTTTTTTGTTGGATGGGGGGAATAGATGTGTCTGTGTCTCCCCAGAAAAAAATCTGTCACAAAACTGTTGGCACCCGAACAGGGACCTGATAAAATCAAAGATGAATTGGGGAGGAATGATTGCATCGTCCTGCCTATATGTATCAAGAAAGGGAACTGAGGGTTAGGCACCAGGAGGGTAAAATCCTGAAATGGTGATATGATATATGAGACTTGCCTTGTTCCTATGTCAGTGGTTGCATGGCCCCTGCAGTGGGTCTTGAGGCATGGAAAAGATGCTGACTCCTTATCTGTAGGAGGAACAGTGTTGGCTACCTCTATGTAAATGCCTGGCCACACAGCTGCAAAAGCAGCTCCCACAGGAGGACCTCATTGAAGACTGCCTGAGAAACCAAGAATTGCTGGTGCAGACAATGCCAGTCAATTGGGAACTGCTGTTTAGAAGAGATGCTTTCTTGGAACCAATGGGGCACGCGTGGAGGGTGTTAAAGGAGCTTGCAGCAGTGCTCAGATGAGCTTGCTGTAGCATTTCTCACTGTACTCCCAGAGTCTATGTCATTAACTCTGTACCAACTCACCTCTAACCCCGCAAGGGCAGGTAGGGTCCAGAGGCACAGGCAGCATTTATCCAGTGGGAAGTCCGGGTGATGCTGTCTTCTTTACAGAGTGGCATGCCAGTTTGGTGAATGCATTCTGGTGTGTGGGTACAGAGGTGTTCTGATAAACTTATGATTTAAAATAAAATTTTCAGTCTGTGAGAGCAACATATTAGGAATGAGAGTGTCCACAGGCTGCCATAGAGGTTGTGGTGGTGTCCACTGCTGTGTGTAGGAAAGAAATAAAAACATGTGTTTTAGGCTGAGTTGACTGTACAGTGAAAAAGACCTTGTGTAAGAGAGGATGAGTCGGGGGTGGGGGTGGGGGATGCTGTCTTTCTGTTTGTTAAAGCAGGATATGAGAAAAAGATCTGTACTAAAGAGACTTTCCAGGGTTCAAAAACTTGGAAGCCATAAAAAAATGTCCAAGAGAATTTTTTTGTTGTTTTGTTTTGTTTTTTAAGTGATATAGAGTACCCAGTTCGCTGAGTCAGATGAGACCCTCTTGGCTACCAGAGTTCATAAGCAGCAGCTCATAAGCAGAGGGGAAAATCCACACAGGTGAAGGGGCTAAGCTTGATTATGGAGTGCGCAGCTGTCTCATCTGAGTCCACTGTGGACATTTCTCTCCTGGGTTCAGAGAGATTGTTCAGCCACTCGAGGAGGTAGGTGGAGGCACAGCCAAAGAGATGGGTACCTATTCCCCTAAGGGCCTTAAGATAGACTAAGCAGCTAGAATCAGCCCCATCGAGTCCACCAGGGGTGAGGAAGATGCAAGGAGGCCTGAGATTAAGACAGCCAGATCAATGCCAACGCAGAAGAATTCATGCTGTACTATGCCTTTTTTATGTTTGTTTCTTCTTAGCTGTGAACTTCTGGGGTCACCTGATCGTTGCTCGGCACTTACTCAAAACAGATGATGAAGGATTTCTGCAAGACAAGACACTGCTCACTTTGGCTGTGGATTGCACAATCCAGCTGTATTTATAATAGAAAAAAAGAGGGAGGGGACCAAACTGCAAGTAAGAGCTTCTGGGGAAGAGATGTTTACCCGCCAGAACATATTAGATTCTGAAAAGATGCTTGGAAGACCTTATGTTTTTAGGTTCCAAGTAGTTGGGATCGATTTAAAGTCATGGCCACCACTGCATTTCTGCTCAACAGAATTAAATTGTGGATCCATTTCTCTGAGGTCTGAGAAGCTGGCATATTCTTCTCCTTATGCCTATAGTTTGAAGCAGATTTACTTTCTCCAAAGGATGGATTCTGTCTTCTTTAGACCTGTTTGGTGGTGGTGGTGGTGGTGGTGCTCTACAGCTGAAAGACCTTTCCTAGTGTTGGATGTCATTCCATAGCAGTTTGTGGCCACCCTGGGCTGGTTTTCTGTCTGCATTGAGGGTGTGTGGAGTTTCAGAAGTGTCTGGACCCCTGGCGGGATAGATCCTGGAGACCCGGAGTCCAGGCAGTTTACAGCTCTGTCTATCCATCCATCGTCTGACTGTCCATCTTAGCACTGTCAGTTGTCCCCAGTGATAAGGATCTGACTTTCATATTAAACCTGTTGCCGCTCTCTCTGTGTTTTCCTCCTTCTCCCTTAGTCAAACCATGTCTCCCAGTTTTGTGATGATTATGGCTTACTACCATCTTCTCACGCATGATCCTTTCTTCAAACCTCTTGCACCTGCCAGGAGTTCTCGGGGAGCAGTGCCTGCCTCTGCATTCTCCCCTTTCATCTCTGTAAATCTCCCTGTGGATGCTTTTCCCTCCTGTGTCAGGCGTCCTGTTTAAGTGATGCTTCTAGTATTCCTACAGGTTTTTATTTACATCCTATATGATATGTCTAAACCATCTTCATAAGTGTTGTAGATCTACCCCTGAGGGAAAGAAACAGGCATTGGATGTTGCATTTACACAAAGCGTTGCCTCCTCACACAGGCCCATGGGGGAGGTAAAAGTGGGGTGACGTTTGGTGCCTGTGCTTTAATTTCATGTCTGGACTTCAGCTGCAGGCACAGAGATAGATTCTTGTCCTTAACATTTTTTGAGGCACCCCCAGTTGTAGGAAAAACAAAACCTACCAGGACAGATTCCAGAATCAGATGTGACTGTCAGCTCTGAGGGTAAAGATGTACCTTCAGCACATAGGAACTTAACAGACCAACATCCTAACAGACAGGCTTGTAGGATCAGAGCTGAGGAAATGATGCTGGATGTCGGGAGGAGAGCATCCTGACCAGGACTGCTTACTTGTGCATACCTCATGCCCACTGTTTAAACCTAACATTCATGTCTGTATCCCAAAGACAGACATGGACCCTTCCACTGTCTCTCTTCCCCATGTGGCCAAACTGAATAGGTTCCCTTCTCTCTCTGTTTCTCCCATTATTTGTTGCTTTAATTGAGGTATTGGGACAGTGGCCAGATGGACCTGGCCTTTTGGAGTTAAGAGCAGGGCTTTTGCCTTAAAATCTGAGAAACAGGAGCAAAGGCACAAAGCCCCAAGCAAATGTGACCACTTTATGTGTCAGCAGCAGACCTGATGTAATTTTAATTTGAAGAGTAGCTTTCATTATATCTCTGAGAAATTGTAAACTCAATATTTGTTAATAGAGAAGCCTCCAATTACATCTGTAATCTTGGATTTATTTTTTGTTTAACTTAAGAATATGTATTCATATTTTATTTTGTAATTACAAAAACAACAAAAAATAATAAAAAAGGAAGATATCTTCTAATTGTGGTATTTACTGGCAGACAGAATTACATTTCTGAACATGTTTATTTCCTTATGAAAATGTTTCTGCCTTATTTGTTTGCTTGTTTTGATCAAATCATGGTTGGAAAATTCCTTGGGCCCAAAAGACAATAGACTCTTGGTTTATTTAAAGACGTACTATTTAATTGTAGTGCCGGAATATATCAATTATGTCAAATTAAAATAGCTCAAGTGTAGAGGGCACAGAGGGCCTCCGTGAACAACTGAAGGAGTTGAATGGAGGATTCAGGATGTGTGAGGATTCAGTGACCGGGAGGGCTTCAAGCCTGTGGCTGAGACAAACAGACCGAGTTCCCAGGGAAAGCCTGTCAGAGAAAAAAGAAAAAAAAGAAAGAAAAAGAAAAAGAAAACAATAAGTAGTTGTACAAATGAATTTAGGTAAAAAAAAAAAACTACAAATATTAAAGACGGCTTTATTGAGGGAAGGAAACACTTAATATTAAAATATTAATTAAACAACAATAAATCTAGCATTTGAAAGTGTGCACTTAAAGACTGTCTGAGGGGAAGACTGCACCGATGTGAGATTAAAGCTGAAGAGTTTACTCCCTATGAGAGGCGTGGTGGGTAATTGACGTATCTACTCGACTTGGCTATGTGGTCTCCAGACACCTGGAGAAAGGCTGGAGAGTCTGTGAGAACAGCAGCAGGGTGAGACTGACAGGCGAGTCAGTAGGCTGAGTAAGCAGAAAGTGAGTGAGCAGACCCCTCTAATCTACAGGGACTGGAGAAGACTGACCCTCACCCTGGCAGTGAGATCTTTCCCTTGCTTTTAGGCAGGACCTACAGCATAAGCTCACTCTGTTCTCAGACCTTCGGATTTGGACCAGAACTGCATCACGAGCACTTCTGCATCTTCACCCGAGCAGTGTAGACATCAGGCCTGCCACTTTTCATAGCTGCCATGCACCTTCTTCATCGGCCTTTCAGTTTCCCACCCTGCCTCCAACTTTGCTTCTTTTCAGGAAAGCCTTGCCTGGTAGGGATGAGGTAGTATTTCTCTGTTTGAAGTTCATAGTCACAGCTCAGAGGAGATGCTGTTTATGCAAACCCAGGTGCTTCTCCTGGTCCTTGATGTGTAGCTGTGCTAGGCTGTTCTGGTGTCAGTGGGCAGGTGGGACACCAGGCTGTTTCAAACAGTGAGACACAGACTTTTGGGTGGGAATCAGTGAATGCCTGTGTTGTCTTCTCTGGGATGTTTTTCCTCTGTGCAGTCTGGCTGCAGCGATGATAAAGTCCTTAAGGGGGCAGACTCATGGGTGGTAGCTTCTGATGAGTTGGCCTCTAGGAGACCAACTAGCCTAGAAGGTTATCAAAGATAACTGTCCTTTGCATATAGTCATGCTTTCTTGAGGATCTGCTCAGTACTTTGGTAAATAACATCTCGATTCTTCAAATATACAAAAATTGTTGTGTATTAGTACATTTTGCCATACTTTCTTTAAATGTTGTGAGATTTGTAAAGGTCATCATAATAAAACACTAGACACTGGATGGCTTAAACTACAAATTATTTATTTATTTATTTATTTATTTATTTATTCGCACTGTTGGAGGATAAAAGTCTGAGATGAAGATGTTAAAAAGACTTATAAACTACACAGTGGGAAAAAAAACACCTTACCTTTTTGAGTTTCTTTAAGTCATAGTGTTTTAACCCCAGCAACAGAAATCCCAACTGAGACAGGGATTGATATCACGTTGTGGGTTATTGCTGTGATAGACCTGATTGTGTGGTTTGGGGAAGGACTATGGAATTTTGGGCTGGAAAATCCACTGAGTGTCCAAAGCTCAGTGAGCCGTTGGGACCTTGAAAGATAATATTGAGAGCAAAGCAAACAACAGAGGCCTGGCTTGTGAAGCTTCTGAGGGCAGTAAAGACTATCTGGGCCATTTATGTGATATTTAGAATTAAAAAGAATCCATGGGAAACCTTTCCTTTGCTGGAAAAACTGACACTGGTCATCTGGGAGGAAAGAATCAGCTGTGATTCAGAACAGACCATTTCACTGGGGTGACGTCTTCTGGAAAGTGTTACCTTAGGGTCAACATGCAGAGGCTGCAGTCTAGAGGTAGCCAAGCCTGTACCTCATACTGACAGCCAAACTTGGTAATGTGTAAGAGTTCTCAGGGGGTGTTGGCCTTGAGGGCTTGAAGGGGTCTGTCTGGACAGCAACTGAAACTTGCCACTAAGAGAGGCCATAGGTAAAGGTGTGGAGCCTCAGCTGCATTAGAAACTTCAGAATTGAAAAAGCTATGGAGAAAGGTTGAGGTGGGGCACTGTATCAGGGCTAGAATTCCTGAAGAGAGTCCAGGAGAGGTTATGGGTCAAGGTGAAACCTAGCTGCAGTGGAGACCCTAGCGTTTTGAAGATGTCAGGACCAGGGGATGACCACCAAGGACAGCTGCAGTATGGAGTAGCACCAGCCTGAGCCTAGGAGGTGAAGTGTGTGTGTGTGTGTGTGTGTGTATGTGTGTGTGTGTGTATGTGTGTGTGTGTGTGTATGTGTGTCTGTGTGTGTATGTGTATGTGTGTGTGTTTGTGTGTATGTGTGTGTCTGTGTGTTTGTGTGTATGTGTATGTGTGTGTGTGTATGTGTATGTGTGTGTATGTGTGTGTTTGTGTGTATGTGTGTGTCTGTGTGTTTGTGTGTATGTGTATGTGTGTGTGTATGTGTATGTGTGTGTATGTGTGTGTTTGTGTGTATGTGTGTGTCTGTGTGTTTGTGTGTATGTGTATGTGTGTGTGTGTATGTGTATGTGTATGTGTGTGTTTGTGTGTATGTGTGTGTCTGTGTGTTTGTGTGTCTGTGTGTGTGTCTGTGTGTGTGTGTGTCTGTGGTGTCAGAGTTAGAAAAGTGACCCTTCCAGTGCCCTTGAAACCCAGAGGATTTTGAATGAGTCCCAGATGTGAGGATTGTAAATGAGTCCCTTATATCAGGCAATGAACTTTTTACCCTGTTGCTTTTTGGTTTTGACCTTATTTGGTTGTAGTTGCACCCTGGTTCTTCTCTTGAAACAAGACAGTCTTTAACATTTTTAATTTCATAGTAACCCATAGTTAAGAGACCTTGCGGTTTTAGAGAGACTTCGGACATTTTTTATGTGTTTGTTAGTTTTTGGCTTTTGATACAGGGTTTCTCTATATAGTCCTGATTGTCCTGAAACTTACTCTGTAGACCAGGTTGGCCTTGAACTCACAGAGATCTGCCTACCTTTGTCTCTTGAGTGCTGGGATTAAAGATGTGGACCATTATAGCCTGGTGACTTTGAACATCTTAGAGAAGTTTTTAACTTTTAAATACCTTGGATATTTTAAAGAAACCAAACTTTCAAAATGTTTGAATTCTTAAAAACTGTGTGGACTTTTAAAAAGTTGAAATGTCTTAAATTATAATATAGATATTAGTATGAGCTCTTGAGGATAAAGAAGTCAGGAAAGGCTATAGATGACTAGTGCTATGTTTGTGTGTCAAATTGATAGGGGCCAGTTGTGCTGGCAAGTTTTTATGTTAAGTTAACACAAGCTAGAGTTGTTTAAAAAGACAGAACCTCAGTTAAGAAAATGCCCCCACCAGATTGTCCTGTGGGGATCATCACACTGTAGGCAGTATCATCCCCCGGCAGGTGGTCCTATGGAAGAATGTAGGCTGAGCAAGCCACAAGGAGCAAACCAGTAAGCAGCATCCACTGTGGGCCGTGTCAGCTCCAGCCTCCAGGTTCCTGCTTTGACTTTCTTTCATGATGGCCTACAGGTTATAAGCCAAAAATGAACCTTTTCTTCCCAAGTTGCTTTTGGTCCTGGTGTTTTACCACAGCAATAGAAACCCTCACTAAGACAGTGGTGCTAATTGATTTTCTGTTTTCTAATATTCACACCCTTTATTATTTTCCCTAGCTTGCTGTACTAGCTGGTAAGGCCACGATAATGCTGAACAGAAGCTGTGACTGTGATGGGGATCCAGACTTAGAATGTCTTGTTTTTATGTTTCTTCATGTTTCATTCCAGTGTTTGTATACAATTTAGGAAAACGCTCTTTTTCTTTTTACAAGACTACTTTCAACTTAAGTTGCTTAGTGAGCTTATAACGAAGTGGGTGAGACATTGTACTTACTAGGAATATCCCTTTGACTCGGCTCAATGAAATTTTTCTTTCATACAAGAATGAGCTTACCATTACTGACTTACCATCTGTGAGACCTTCTCTCTCAGCGTTCCCACCAGGTTAGGAGCACCTGCAATGGGATCTCACTAGGTTAGGTTCCTGCCGCCATGCAGTCCTTTTCAGTCTGACTCACCTTATGAAACTTGCTTTCCTAGTTGCTTCTGCCTTCAAAACAAAACACACACACACACACACACACACACACACACACACACACACACACACACAAAACAACAACAAAACAAAAAAAGAAAAAAAGAAAAGAAAAAAAAAAACGGCGAAAACAGTCAAGAACCAAAACCCTTTTTATCTGTTTCATTAATTTAGCCTCCAGCCTCATCTAGGGTCCAGAATGTACCAGCTTAAAAATGACAATTGAAAGGATGAGGGAAAGGCCAAAGTTCAAGAGTGGTAAGAATATTTGATAAAACTGTACAAAGCTAAATGAGCCTCAAAAAAAAATGGATTCAGAGAGGGGTTTGCACATTACTTTTATCAATATAATTGCATGTATTGCGTGCGTCTGATACAAGAAGAGATTTGCATGAGTTGGGATGCTTTCTGTACTCTGGATGGGGAAATTACAATGTTGTAGTTTCATTGTACGATGGATTGTCAAGCTGTTGGGAAATAATTAGTGCTAGAAAAACAAAGGGGGGGGGAAGTTAGACTATTGTGCAAAACTGAAAACCAAAATTAATCCGTGTAGACATTTTACAGAGCTGTGTATAGAAAAATAAAATGTAAAAGGTACCGGCAACATTCTAGGTGAATATTGACATCCTTGGTGGGGGGGGGGGGCGATGACTCAGGACTGAGGGGCTGGCCATGCCACAGCTAAGGAGGTGGGGGCATCAGAAACACTGAAAGCAGTGACCTGGAAAGCTGCTAACTCAATAACAGGAAGAAATGTGACAGAGGAACAGAACCCTGATGGCCCTAATAAATAATAGGCTTTTACGAATCCGTAAGAAATGGCAACAAGGGAGTAGTAAACTTATAAAAATGCAAAATAGCAGCTGAGCACTGTGGTGCACACACGTGCACACACCTGTAATTCCAGCCCTTGGGAGGGAGGCTGGGGTAAGAGGATTAGCCTGAAGGAGGAGAGTGGGACTATCTCCAAAGAAGTAAATAGAGAATAAACAAATTAAAGGCATAAAGCATACAAGGCATGAAAGATAAATGTCTCAGTTAGTCTAGCATGCCTCGCAAAACCCACTATGTGATGCTTGGCAGACAGCTGGACAGATTAGAAGTCTGAAACCAGGGCATCAGTGAGTGAAGACTCTGCTAGCCTGTAGACAGCCACTTTCTTGTAGTGCTTTCACATGAAAAACGTGTGTTGGGAGAGGGAAGGGAAAGGAAGGAGAAGAGAGGAAGGGGAAAGAAAGAGGAGGGAAGGAGGGAGAAATAGAAAGGGGGTTATCTTTTTCTTCTTATAGAACCACTAGAGAACCACAGTCTTATCATGTTAGCAGCCTGCCTATTTGTCCTCATTTAACAATAACTCTCTTTTAAAGACCCAGTCTCCCCACCCCACCCCACCACCAGGGCAAGGGAAGGAGAGGACTATGGTGCACTTCATAGTCATAAGTAAATAGTAAATAAACACACAGGTGTGTTTCATTTGCATGTAGAAAAAAAGTACAGGAATATTTATATCCTTAGGGGATGCAGATATGAATTCCTGACTTTCTTTGCTGGCTAGATTTTATGTGGACTTGACATGAGCGAGAGTCATTTTGGAAGAGGCACCCTCAATTGAGAAAATATCCCCACCAGACTGATTTGTGGACAAACCCATGGCACATTTTCTTGATTAATGATTGATGGGGTAGAGCCCAGTCTGTTGATGGCCCCACCCCTGGGCTGGTGGTCCTGAGTGTTGTTAGAAAGCAGGCTGAGCAAGCCATGAGGACAAGCCAGTATGTGGCGTTTCTCCATGGCCTCTGCATCAGCTCCTGTCTCCAGGTTCCAGCCCTGTTTGAGTTCCTGCTCCAACTGACTTCCCTTGATGGATGGACTACAAGCTGTAAGATGAAATAAACCCCTCCTCCCCAAGTTGCTCTTGTCAGGGGTGTGTATCTCACAATGATGGAAACCCTAACCAATGCACTTTGGCCCTAGCATTCTCAGCCCAGTGTACAGATGACTTGATCTCTATGTTTATTCTGTTTTGAGATGTGCTATTGAGCCAATTATCTTTCTGATAAGCATTGGTTAATTCTCTTCCCCAGATTTTGCCACATGAGACTTTTAGCTCAAAGCAGCTCCTGATTTCTCAGTTCTTTTCCAGAGCTGGGTCCTACTGTCCCTGGTCATCAATATAATGTTATTGATCTTCTGCTTCTTGCCTAACAGTGTCTTATCCCCTGCCTTCATCATTTTAGTTTGGCTGCAAAGTCTATCCAGTTTCCCTTCAGAATTTTCCAGATGTGCATCTTCATTATGGGCTGTGTTTTGAGGAAAGTGTTCTATCTTGCTTGGAAACTTAGAACCAAATTTGTACAACAGAATTCTAATATTTGAAGAATGAAGCTCCTTAGGATTTTGTCAATTTTAAAAATTTTATTCCTTTTATTTTATTACATATATTTATTTGATATTTGTTTGTTGGTTTTATTCTTATCTTATTTTATTTATTTTTATTATTGTATTTATTAGTGTGTATTTATTGTGTAAAACAATGAGCCCCACCATTAAATTTCATATACATATATCTGTCCCTTGTCCATATTTAGTTTGTTTTACTCTCTTTTGTGCTCCAACTGCCTTTCCTGGTAATTCCTTTGCTCTTTCTGACAACACCCCTGCCCGGCTCAGCATGGCCTTGGTAGGTGTGGAAGGACATGATTCCCACCCATGGAACAGGGCCAACAGGGTCCATGGCTGCTGTGGGCATAAGGCTTGTTTGCATAATGCTGTACCTATTTTTATGTTCCTCCTTCAAGAAATACCCTTCCTGTTAATGTTAATGACTCTGTGATAATCAGAAACAGCACTAGTCTGGGAGATGAAGGTGTGTCTAATGTCTCAGCAAAATGCTAAGTATTGGGACCTTCAGGACAGCCCTTAAGGCTGTGGAAAAGAACTCTAAAAACACGAGTTCAAAAATATATAATTTCTCAACTCTGCAGAATATAAAGATGCAATATGAATTGTGTGAATGGCTTCATGAATCAAAAAGAACAAAAGCAGCTACAGTATGAGCCCGCTGGTCAGAAAGAATCAAGGGGCTGGGTCATGGGATGCTGAGTCATAGAATAATCAAAACAGAACCTGGAGTAAATGACTGGGTTGATATGTAAAATAAGAGACTTGGCTTATGGTATGCAGAGCTATCCAGAAAATTTTTTAGAATCGCAAAAAACATTTTGGAGAATTTTCTCGAGTAGAGCAGAGAGAGAGAGGGAGAGAGGGAGAGAGGGAGAGAGGGAGAGAGGGAGAGAGGGAGAGAGGGAGAGAGGGAGAGAGGGAGAGAGGGAGAGAGGGAGAGAGGGAGAGAGGGAGAGAGGGAGAGAGGGAGAGAGGGAGAGAGGGAGAGAGGGAGAGAGGGAGAGAGCGCGAGCTGCTGTGTCTGGAGATCTCCGAGAAAGCAGAACTGAGTAGAGTAAATGCCAGTCTGGAAAGCTGTAGCATATAGACTGCCAGCTGGGATCCACGGTTTGACTTCCAGTCAATCGTTTTTGCAACTCCCAGGCACCCCTTCTCTTCAAAGCCCTCTCCAAGTTG